>NW_028123963.1:0-1200000 GCF_965194805.1 Balaenoptera borealis
ATCTTGCCACACATCGAAGCCTGCACAGTAAAAGATATTTAGCGAAGTTGCCAGGGTTTCGCCATTCTCCCTCGGCAGCTCCACTACTGCAGGGACTCATGTTTGCTGTGAACTAGGATAGGTGGCCCACTTCCAAAAGCAGTCTTTTCCCCTTTGGAAATATGGATTCTTGTAGCCTAGGAGCTGTTTGCGAAACCATAGGAAGGCCCAGCTTTTACTCACTGCAGGCACGCCCGGGGACGAAACGAGTATGTTTCCCCAGAGAAACAGGCTGCTTGCAAGTGTCGAGGGGAGCTTCTCAGGTGCCCAGTGTGTCCCGTTTGTTTCCCTTCGCAGCTCCCGTACTGCAGGTACTTATGCTGGGTGCTAACAAGGGTTCGTTGGCTCTGCCGAGAAAAGCAGCCTTTTCCCTTTGGAAGCTTGGATTGTAGTGTCTCAGGGGCTGCTTGCCAAACCTTGAAGTTGACCAGGTTATAGCCTCCGCAGGTACGCTTGCGTAGCAAACGAGCACTTTCACCCGAGGAACAGCGTTCCTATCACGCTGCAGGAGAGTTAATCCTGCAGACCTCGTTCCTCCTGGGAAAGCGCAAGGCCACCCTGAGCCTCAGGGTAGTGCCTAAGTTTGCTCCGTGCAAGCTCTGCGTGCCTCGGTTTCCATGAGGTCTCCATCGTTGTTGTGCTTCAATGGAACGCGAGGATAGCTTTCAGGACTCCAAGCACTCTGACCTCCGCACCATTTCCCATGCTACCACACAGATCCCCCCACGTCTCCTCTCTGCCTGCTGAGCAATAAGCAGCCGTGTAGGCCCTTCAGAACACTTCTTGCATGCAGACCCCAAGGCGGGACACTGCTCTCTGTCTTCCTTTGGAAACCTAGGTTGTCGGAGCTTACCCACCTCACTAAGACAGTCTGAGCCGGTCTCATGAGCTGGGGAACGTGGACTCAGTGAGGACCAGGGCCCTATCTGCACTCAGAAAATCACTCTGCTCAGCCTTCCATCCAGGAGCTCACACCGACTGGCTCGTTGGTTTAGCAGGACGTCTAAGTGAGGTCCAAGCTGAGCAAAGAGCACACTTCCTCCTTTACCCTGCTAGGCCCACGGAAGAGGTAGAGCCAACTAGGCCTCGCTCAGGCCAGCCCTCCTTCAGGGATCTTGCCACACTTCGAAGCCTGCACAGTAAAAGTTATTTAGCGAAGTTGCCAGGGTTTCGCCATGCTCTCCCTCGGCAGCTCCACTACTGCAGGGACTCATGTTTGCTGTGAACTAGGATAGGTGGCCCACTTCCAAAAGCAGTCTTTTCCCCTTTGGAAATGTGGATTCTTGTAGCCTCGGAGCTGTTTGCGAAACCCTAGGAAGGCCCAGCTTCTACTCACGGCAGGCACGCCCGGGGAGGAAACGAGTATGTTTCCCCAGAGAAACAGGCTGCTTGCAAGTGTCGAGCGGAGCTTCTCAGGTGCCCAGTGTGTCCCGTTTGTTTCCCTTCGCAGCTGACATCCTGCAGGTACTTATGCTGGGGGCTAACAAGGGTAGGTGGCTCTTCCGACAAAAGCAGCCTTTTCCTTTTGGAAGCTTGGATTGTAGTGTCTCAGGGGCTGCTTGCCAAACCTTGAAGTTGCCCAGGTTATAGCCTCCAGAGGTACGCTTGAGTAGCAAACGAGCACTTTCACCCGAGGAACAGGGTTCCTGTCACGCTGGAGGAGAGTTAATCCCGCAGACCTCGTTCCTCCTGGGAAAGCGCAAGGCCACCCTGAGCCTCAGGGTAGTGCCTAAGTTTGCTCCGTGCAAGCTCTGCGTGCCTCGGTTTCCATGAGGTCTCCATCGTTGTTGTGCTTCAATGGAACGCGAGGATAGCTTTCAGGACTCCAAGCACTCTGACCTCCGCACCATTTCCCATGCTACCACACAGATCCCCCCACGTCTCCTCTCTGCCTGCTGAGCAACAAGCAGCCGTGTAGGCCCTTCGGAACACTTCTTGCATGCAGAACCCAAGGCGGCACACTGCTCTCTGTCTTCCTTTGGAAACCTAGGTGGTCGCAGCTTGCCCCAGCTCACGAAGACAGTCTGAGCCGTTCTCATGAGCTGGGAGACGTGGACTCAGTGAGGACCAGGGCCCTACCTGCACTCAGAAAATCACTCTGCTCAGCCTTCCATCCAGGAGCTCACACCGACTGGCTCGTTGGTTTAGCAGGACGTCTAAGTGAGGTCCAAGCTGAGCAAAGAGCACTGTTCCTCCTTTACCCTGCTAGGCCCACGGAAGAGGTAGAGCCAACTAGGCCTCGCTCAGACCAGCCCTCCTTCAGGGATCTTGCCACACTTTGAAGCCTGCACAGTAAAAGATACTTAGCGAAGTTGCCAGGGTTTCGCCATGCTCTCCCTCGGCAGCTCCACTACTACAGGGACTCATGTTTGCTTTGAACTAGTATAGGTGTCCCTGCTTCCAAAAGCAGTCTTTTCCCCTTTGGAAATGTGGATTCTTGTAGCCTCGGAGCTGTTTGCGAAACCATAGGAAGGCCCAGCTTTTACTCACTGCAGGCACGCCCGGAGAGGAAACGAGTATGTTTCCCCAGAGAAACAGGCTGCTTGCAAGTGTAGAGGGGAGCTTCTCAGGTGCCCAGTGTGTCCCGTTTGTTTCCCTTCGCAGCTCCCTTACTGCAGGTACTTATGCTGGGTGCTAACAAGAGTTGGTTGGCTCTGCCGACAAAAGCAGCCTTTTCCCTTTGGAAGCTTGGATTGTAGTGTCTCAGGGGCTGCTTGCCAAACCTTGAAGTTGCCCAGGTTATAGCCTCCGCAGGAACGCTTGCGTAGCAAACGAGCACTTTCTACCGATGAACAGGGTTCCTGTCACGCTGGAGGAGAGTTAATCCCGCAGACCTCGTTCCTCCTGGGAAAGCGCAAGTCCACCCTGAGCCTCAGGGTAGTGCCTAAGTTTCCAACGGGCAAGCTCTGCGTGCCTCGGTTTCCATGAGGTCTCCACCGTTGTTGTGCTTCAATGGAACGCGAAGATAGCTTTCAGGACTCCAAGCACTCTGACCTCCGCACCGTTTCCCATGCTACCACACGGATCCCCCCCACGTCTCCTCTCTGCCTGCTGAGCAACAAGCAGCCGTGTAGGCCCTTCAGAACACTTCTGCATGCAGAGCCCAAGGCGGCACACTGCTCTCTGTCTTCCTTTGGAAACCTAGGTGGTCGCAGCTTACCCAGCTCACCAAGACAGTCTGAGCCGGTCTCATGAGCTGGGGAACGTGGACTCAGTGAGGACCAGGGCCCTACCTGCACTCAGAAAATCACTCTGCTCAGCCTTCCATCCAGGAGCTCACACCGACTGGCTCGTTGGTTTAGCAGGACGTCTAAGTGAGGTCCAAGCTGAGCAAAGAACACACTTCCTCCTTTACCCTGCTAGGCCCACGGAAGAGGTAGAGCCAACTAGGCCTCGCTCAGGCCAGCCCTCCTTCAGGGATCTTGCCACACATCGAAGCCTGCACAGTAAAAGATATTTAGCGAAGTTGCCAGGGTTTCGCCATTCTCCCTCGGCAGCTCCACTACTGCAGGGACTCATGTTTGCTGTGAACTAGGATAGGTGGCCCACTTCCAAAAGCAGTCTTTTCCCCTTTGGAAATGTGGATTCTTGTAGCCTAGGAGCTGTTTGCGAAACCATAGGAAGGCCCAGCTTTTACTCACTGCAGGCACGCCCGGGGACGAAACGAGTATGTTTCCCCAGAGAAACAGGCTGCTTGCAAGTGTCGAGGGGAGCTTCTCAGGTGCCCAGTGTGTCCCGTTTGTTTCCCTTCGCAGCTCCCGTACTGCAGGTACTTATGCTGGGTGCTAACAAGGGTTCGTTGGCTCTGCCGAGAAAAGCAGCCTTTTCCCTTTGGAAGCTTGGATTGTAGTGTCTCAGGGGCTGCTTGCCAAACCTTGAAGTTGACCAGGTTATAGCCTCCGCAGGTACGCTTGCGTAGCAAACGAGCACTTTCACCCGAGGAACAGCGTTCCTATCACGCTGCAGGAGAGTTAATCCTGCAGACCTCGTTCCTCCTGGGAAAGCGCAAGGCCACCCTGAGCCTCAGGGTAGTGCCTAAGTTTGCTCCGTGCAAGCTCTGCGTGCCTCGGTTTCCATGAGGTCTCCATCGTTGTTGTGCTTCAATGGAACGCGAGGATAGCTTTCAGGACTCCAAGCACTCTGACCTCCGCACCATTTCCCATGCTACCACACAGATCCCCCCACGTCTCCTCTCTGCCTGCTGAGCAATAAGCAGCCGTGTAGGCCCTTCAGAACACTTCTTGCATGCAGACCCCAAGGCGGGACACTGCTCTCTGTCTTCCTTTGGAAACCTAGGTTGTCGGAGCTTACCCACCTCACTAAGACAGTCTGAGCCGGTCTCATGAGCTGGGGAACGTGGACTCAGTGAGGACCAGGGCCCTATCTGCACTCAGAAAATCACTCTGCTCAGCCTTCCATCCAGGAGCTCACACCGACTGGCTCGTTGGTTTAGCAGGACGTCTAAGTGAGGTCCAAGCTGAGCAAAGAGCACACTTCCTCCTTTACCCTGCTAGGCCCACGGAAGAGGTAGAGCCAACTAGGCCTCGCTCAGGCCAGCCCTCCTTCAGGGATCTTGCCACACTTCGAAGCCTGCACAGTAAAAGTTATTTAGCGAAGTTGCCAGGGTTTCGCCATGCTCTCCCTCGGCAGCTCCACTACTGCAGGGACTCATGTTTGCTGTGAACTAGGATAGGTGGCCCACTTCCAAAAGCAGTCCTTTCCCCTTTGGAAATGTGGATTCTTGTAGCCTCGGAGCTGTTTGCGAAACCCTAGGAAGGCCCAGCTTCTACTCACGGCAGGCACGCCCGGGGAGGAAACGAGTATGTTTCCCCAGAGAAACAGGCTGCTTGCAAGTGTCGAGCGGAGCTTCTCAGGTGCCCAGTGTGTCCCGTTTGTTTCCCTTCGCAGCTGACATCCTGCAGGTACTTATGCTGGGGGCTAACAAGGGTAGGTGGCTCTTCCGACAAAAGCAGCCTTTTCCTTTTGGAAGCTTGGATTGTAGTGTCTCAGGGGCTGCTTGCCAAACCTTGAAGTTGCCCAGGTTATAGCCTCCAGAGGTACGCTTGAGTAGCAAACGAGCACTTTCACCCGAGGAACAGGGTTCCTGTCACGCTGGAGGAGAGTTAATCCCGCAGACCTCGTTCCTCCTGGGAAAGCGCAAGGCCACCCTGAGCCTCAGGGTAGTGCCTAAGTTTGCTCCGTGCAAGCTCTGCGTGCCTCGGTTTCCATGAGGTCTCCATCGTTGTTGTGCTTCAATGGAACGCGAGGATAGCTTTCAGGACTCCAAGCACTCTGACCTCCGCACCATTTCCCATGCTACCACACAGATCCCCCCACGTCTCCTCTCTGCCTGCTGAGCAACAAGCAGCCGTGTAGGCCCTTCGGAACACTTCTTGCATGCAGAACCCAAGGCGGCACACTGCTCTCTGTCTTCCTTTGGAAACCTAGGTGGTCGCAGCTTGCCCCAGCTCACGAAGACAGTCTGAGCCGTTCTCATGAGCTGGGAGACGTGGACTCAGTGAGGACCAGGGCCCTACCTGCACTCAGAAAATCACTCTGCTCAGCCTTCCATCCAGGAGCTCACACCGACTGGCTCGTTGGTTTAGCAGGACGTCTAAGTGAGGTCCAAGCTGAGCAAAGAGCACTGTTCCTCCTTTACCCTGCTAGGCCCACGGAAGAGGTAGAGCCAACTAGGCCTCGCTCAGACCAGCCCTCCTTCAGGGATCTTGCCACACTTCGAAGCCTGCACAGTAAAAGATACTTAGCGAAGTTGCCAGGGTTTCGCCATGCTCTCCCTAGGCAGCTCCACTACTACAGGGACTCATGTTTGCTTTGAACTAGTATAGGTGTCCCTGCTTCCAAAAGCAGTCTTTTCCCCTTTGGAAATGTGGATTCTTGTAGCCTCGGAGCTGTTTGCGAAACCATAGGAAGGCCCAGCTTTTACTCACTGCAGGCACGCCCGGAGAGGAAACGAGTATGTTTCCCCAGAGAAACAGGCTGCTTGCAAGTGTAGAGGGGAGCTTCTCAGGTGCCCAGTGTGTCCCGTTTGTTTCCCTTCGCAGCTCCCGTACTGAAGGTACTTATGCTGGGTGCTAACAAGGGTTCGTTGGCTCTGCCGACAAAAGCAGCCTTTTCCCTTTGGAAGCTTGGATTGTAGTGTCTCAGGGGCTGCTTGCCAAACCTTGAAGTTGCCCAGGTTATAGCCTCCGCAGGAACGCTTGCGTAGCAAACGAGCACTTTCTACCGATGAACAGGGTTCCTGTCACGCTGGAGGAGAGTTAATCCCGCAGACCTCGTTCCTCCTGGGAAAGCGCAAGTCCACCCTGAGCCTCAGGGTAGTGCCTAAGTTTCCAACGGGCAAGCTCTGCGTGCCTCGGTTTCCATGAGGTCTCCATCGTTGTTGTGCTTCAATGGAACGCGAGGATAGCTTTCAGGACTCCAAGCACTCTGACCTCCGCACCATTTCCCATGCTACCACACAGATCCCCCCACGTCTCCTCTCTGCCTGCTGAGCAATAAGCAGCCGTGTAGGCCCTTCAGAACACTTCTTGCATGCAGACCCCAAGGCGGGACACTGCTCTCTGTCTTCCTTTGGAAACCTAGGTTGTCGGAGCTTACCCACCTCACTAAGACAGTCTGAGCCGGTCTCATGAGCTGGGGAACGTGGACTCAGTGAGGACCAGGGCCCTATCTGCACTCAGAAAATCACTCTGCTCAGCCTTCCATCCAGGAGCTCACACCGACTGGCTCGTTGGTTTAGCAGGACGTCTAAGTGAGGTCCAAGCTGAGCAAAGAGCACACTTCCTCCTTTACCCTGCTAGGCCCACGGAAGAGGTAGAGCCAACTAGGCCTCGCTCAGGCCAGCCCTCCTTCAGGGATCTTGCCACACTTCGAAGCCTGCACAGTAAAAGTTATTTAGCGAAGTTGCCAGGGTTTCGCCATGCTCTCCCTCGGCAGCTCCACTACTGCAGGGACTCATGTTTGCTGTGAACTAGGATAGGTGGCCCACTTCCAAAAGCAGTCTTTTCCCCTTTGGAAATGTGGATTCTTGTAGCCTCGGAGCTGTTTGCGAAACCCTAGGAAGGCCCAGCTTCTACTCACGGCAGGCACGCCCGGGGAGGAAACGAGTATGTTTCCCCAGAGAAACAGGCTGCTTGCAAGTGTCGAGCGGAGCTTCTCAGGTGCCCAGTGTGTCCCGTTTGTTTCCCTTCGCAGCTGACATCCTGCAGGTACTTATGCTGGGGGCTAACAAGGGTAGGTGGCTCTTCCGACAAAAGCAGCCTTTTCCTTTTGGAAGCTTGGATTGTAGTGTCTCAGGGGCTGCTTGCCAAACCTTGAAGTTGCCCAGGTTATAGCCTCCAGAGGTACGCTTGAGTAGCAAACGAGCACTTTCACCCGAGGAACAGGGTTCCTGTCACGCTGGAGGAGAGTTAATCCCGCAGACCTCGTTCCTCCTGGGAAAGCGCAAGGCCACCCTGAGCCTCAGGGTAGTGCCTAAGTTTGCTCCGTGCAAGCTCTGCGTGCCTCGGTTTCCATGAGGTCTCCATCGTTGTTGTGCTTCAATGGAACGCGAGGATAGCTTTCAGGACTCCAAGCACTCTGACCTCCGCACCATTTCCCATGCTACCACACAGATCCCCCCACGTCTCCTCTCTGCCTGCTGAGCAACAAGCAGCCGTGTAGGCCCTTCGGAACACTTCTTGCATGCAGAACCCAAGGCGGCACACTGCTCTCTGTCTTCCTTTGGAAACCTAGGTGGTCGCAGCTTGCCCCAGCTCACGAAGACAGTCTGAGCCGTTCTCATGAGCTGGGAGACGTGGACTCAGTGAGGACCAGGGCCCTACCTGCACTCAGAAAATCACTCTGCTCAGCCTTCCATCCAGGAGCTCACACCGACTGGCTCGTTGGTTTAGCAGGACGTCTAAGTGAGGTCCAAGCTGAGCAAAGAGCACTGTTCCTCCTTTACCCTGCTAGGCCCACGGAAGAGGTAGAGCCAACTAGGCCTCGCTCAGACCAGCCCTCCTTCAGGGATCTTGCCACACTTTGAAGCCTGCACAGTAAAAGATACTTAGCGAAGTTGCCAGGGTTTCGCCATGCTCTCCCTCGGCAGCTCCACTACTACAGGGACTCATGTTTGCTTTGAACTAGTATAGGTGTCCCTGCTTCCAAAAGCAGTCTTTTCCCCTTTGGAAATGTGGATTCTTGTAGCCTCGGAGCTGTTTGCGAAACCATAGGAAGGCCCAGCTTTTACTCACTGCAGGCACGCCCGGAGAGGAAACGAGTATGTTTCCCCAGAGAAACAGGCTGCTTGCAAGTGTAGAGGGGAGCTTCTCAGGTGCCCAGTGTGTCCCGTTTGTTTCCCTTCGCAGCTCCCTTACTGCAGGTACTTATGCTGGGTGCTAACAAGAGTTGGTTGGCTCTGCCGACAAAAGCAGCCTTTTCCCTTTGGAAGCTTGGATTGTAGTGTCTCAGGGGCTGCTTGCCAAACCTTGAAGTTGCCCAGGTTATAGCCTCCGCAGGAACGCTTGCGTAGCAAACGAGCACTTTCTACCGATGAACAGGGTTCCTGTCACGCTGGAGGAGAGTTAATCCCGCAGACCTCGTTCCTCCTGGGAAAGCGCAAGTCCACCCTGAGCCTCAGGGTAGTGCCTAAGTTTCCAACGGGCAAGCTCTGCGTGCCTCGGTTTCCATGAGGTCTCCACCGTTGTTGTGCTTCAATGGAACGCGAAGATAGCTTTCAGGACTCCAAGCACTCTGACCTCCGCACCGTTTCCCATGCTACCACACGGATTCCCCCCACGTCTCCTCTCTGCCTGCTGAGCAACAAGCAGCCGTGTAGGCCCTTCAGAACACTTCTGCATGCAGAGCCCAAGGCGGCACACTGCTCTCTGTCTTCCTTTGGAAACCTAGGTGGTCGCAGCTTACCCAGCTCACCAAGACAGTCTGAGCCGGTCTCATGAGCTGGGGAACGTGGACTCAGTGAGGACCAGGGCCCTACCTGCACTCAGAAAATCACTCTGCTCAGCCTTCCATCCAGGAGCTCACACCGACTGGCTCGTTGGTTTAGCAGGACGTCTAAGTGAGGTCCAAGCTGAGCAAAGAACACACTTCCTCCTTTACCCTGCTAGGCCCACGGAAGAGGTAGAGCCAACTAGGCCTCGCTCAGGCCAGCCCTCCTTCAGGGATCTTGCCACACATCGAAGCCTGCACAGTAAAAGATATTTAGCGAAGTTGCCAGGGTTTCGCCATTCTCCCTCGGCAGCTCCACTACTGCAGGGACTCATGTTTGCTGTGAACTAGGATAGGTGGCCCACTTCCAAAAGCAGTCTTTTCCCCTTTGGAAATGTGGATTCTTGTAGCCTAGGAGCTGTTTGCGAAACCATAGGAAGGCCCAGCTTTTACTCACTGCAGGCACGCCCGGGGACGAAACGAGTATGTTTCCCCAGAGAAACAGGCTGCTTGCAAGTGTCGAGGGGAGCTTCTCAGGTGCCCAGTGTGTCCCGTTTGTTTCCCTTCGCAGCTCCCGTACTGCAGGTACTTATGCTGGGTGCTAACAAGGGTTCGTTGGCTCTGCCGAGAAAAGCAGCCTTTTCCCTTTGGAAGCTTGGATTGTAGTGTCTCAGGGGCTGCTTGCCAAACCTTGAAGTTGACCAGGTTATAGCCTCCGCAGGTACGCTTGCGTAGCAAACGAGCACTTTCACCCGAGGAACAGCGTTCCTATCACGCTGCAGGAGAGTTAATCCTGCAGACCTCGTTCCTCCTGGGAAAGCGCAAGGCCACCCTGAGCCTCAGGGTAGTGCCTAAGTTTGCTCCGTGCAAGCTCTGCGTGCCTCGGTTTCCATGAGGTCTCCATCGTTGTTGTGCTTCAATGGAACGCGAGGATAGCTTTCAGGACTCCAAGCACTCTGACCTCCGCACCATTTCCCATGCTACCACACAGATCCCCCCACGTCTCCTCTCTGCCTGCTGAGCAATAAGCAGCCGTGTAGGCCCTTCGGAACACTTCTTGCATGCAGACCCCAAGGCGGGACACTGCTCTCTGTCTTCCTTTGGAAACCTAGGTTGTCGGAGCTTACCCACCTCACTAAGACAGTCTGAGCCGGTCTCATGAGCTGGGGAACGTGGACTCAGTGAGGACCAGGGCCCTATCTGCACTCAGAAAATCACTCTGCTCAGCCTTCCATCCAGGAGCTCACACCGACTGGCTCGTTGGTTTAGCAGGACGTCTAAGTGAGGTCCAAGCTGAGCAAAGAGCACACTTCCTCCTTTACCCTGCTAGGCCCACGGAAGAGGTAGAGCCAACTAGGCCTCGCTCAGGCCAGCCCTCCTTCAGGGATCTTGCCACACTTCGAAGCCTGCACAGTAAAAGTTATTTAGCGAAGTTGCCAGGGTTTCGCCATGCTCTCCCTCGGCAGCTCCACTACTGCAGGGACTCATGTTTGCTGTGAACTAGGATAGGTGGCCCACTTCCAAAAGCAGTCCTTTCCCCTTTGGAAATGTGGATTCTTGTAGCCTCGGAGCTGTTTGCGAAACCCTAGGAAGGCCCAGCTTCTACTCACGGCAGGCACGCCCGGGGAGGAAACGAGTATGTTTCCCCAGAGAAACAGGCTGCTTGCAAGTGTCGAGCGGAGCTTCTCAGGTGCCCAGTGTGTCCCGTTTGTTTCCCTTCGCAGCTGACATCCTGCAGGTACTTATGCTGGGGGCTAACAAGGGTAGGTGGCTCTTCCGACAAAAGCAGCCTTTTCCTTTTGGAAGCTTGGATTGTAGTGTCTCAGGGGCTGCTTGCCAAACCTTGAAGTTGCCCAGGTTATAGCCTCCAGAGGTACGCTTGAGTAGCAAACGAGCACTTTCACCCGAGGAACAGGGTTCCTGTCACGCTGGAGGAGAGTTAATCCCGCAGACCTCGTTCCTCCTGGGAAAGCGCAAGGCCACCCTGAGCCTCAGGGTAGTGCCTAAGTTTGCTCCGTGCAAGCTCTGCGTGCCTCGGTTTCCATGAGGTCTCCATCGTTGTTGTGCTTCAATGGAACGCGAGGATAGCTTTCAGGACTCCAAGCACTCTGACCTCCGCACCATTTCCCATGCTACCACACAGATCCCCCCACGTCTCCTCTCTGCCTGCTGAGCAACAAGCAGCCGTGTAGGCCCTTCGGAACACTTCTTGCATGCAGAACCCAAGGCGGCACACTGCTCTCTGTCTTCCTTTGGAAACCTAGGTGGTCGCAGCTTGCCCCAGCTCACGAAGACAGTCTGAGCCGTTCTCATGAGCTGGGAGACGTGGACTCAGTGAGGACCAGGGCCCTACCTGCACTCAGAAAATCACTCTGCTCAGCCTTCCATCCAGGAGCTCACACCGACTGGCTCGTTGGTTTAGCAGGACGTCTAAGTGAGGTCCAAGCTGAGCAAAGAGCACTGTTCCTCCTTTACCCTGCTAGGCCCACGGAAGAGGTAGAGCCAACTAGGCCTCGCTCAGACCAGCCCTCCTTCAGGGATCTTGCCACACTTCGAAGCCTGCACAGTAAAAGATACTTAGCGAAGTTGCCAGGGTTTCGCCATGCTCTCCCTAGGCAGCTCCACTACTACAGGGACTCATGTTTGCTTTGAACTAGTATAGGTGTCCCTGCTTCCAAAAGCAGTCTTTTCCCCTTTGGAAATGTGGATTCTTGTAGCCTCGGAGCTGTTTGCGAAACCATAGGAAGGCCCAGCTTTTACTCACTGCAGGCACGCCCGGAGAGGAAACGAGTATGTTTCCCCAGAGAAACAGGCTGCTTGCAAGTGTAGAGGGGAGCTTCTCAGGTGCCCAGTGTGTCCCGTTTGTTTCCCTTCGCAGCTCCCTTACTGCAGGTACTTATGCTGGGTGCTAACAAGAGTTGGTTGGCTCTGCCGACAAAAGCAGCCTTTTCCCTTTGGAAGCTTGGATTGTAGTGTCTCAGGGGCTGCTTGCCAAACCTTGAAGTTGCCCAGGTTATAGCCTCCGCAGGAACGCTTGCGTAGCAAACGAGCACTTTCTACCGATGAACAGGGTTCCTGTCACGCTGGAGGAGAGTTAATCCCGCAGACCTCGTTCCTCCTGGGAAAGCGCAAGGCCACCCTGAGCCTCAGGGTAGTGCCTAAGTTTCCAACGGGCAAGCTCTGCGTGCCTCGGTTTCCATGAGGTCTCCACCGTTGTTGTGCTTCAATGGAACGCGAAGATAGCTTTCAGGACTCCAAGCACTCTGACCTCCGCACCGTTTCCCATGCTACCACACGGATCCCCCCCACGTCTCCTCTCTGCCTGCTGAGCAACAAGCAGCCGTGTAGGCCCTTCAGAACACTTCTGCATGCAGAGCCCAAGGCGGCACACTGCTCTCTGTCTTCCTTTGGAAACCTAGGTGGTCGCAGCTTACCCAGCTCACCAAGACAGTCTGAGCCGGTCTCATGAGCTGGGGAACGTGGACTCAGTGAGGACCAGGGCCCTACCTGCACTCAGAAAATCACTCTGCTCAGCCTTCCATCCAGGAGCTCACACCGACTGGCTCGTTGGTTTAGCAGGACGTCTAAGTGAGGTCCAAGCTGAGCAAAGAACACACTTCCTCCTTTACCCTGCTAGGCCCACGGAAGAGGTAGAGCCAACTAGGCCTCGCTCAGGCCAGCCCTCCTTCAGGGATCTTGCCACACATCGAAGCCTGCACAGTAAAAGATATTTAGCGAAGTTGCCAGGGTTTCGCCATTCTCCCTCGGCAGCTCCACTACTGCAGGGACTCATGTTTGCTGTGAACTAGGATAGGTGGCCCACTTCCAAAAGCAGTCTTTTCCCCTTTGGAAATGTGGATTCTTGTAGCCTAGGAGCTGTTTGCGAAACCATAGGAAGGCCCAGCTTTTACTCACTGCAGGCACGCCCGGGGACGAAACGAGTATGTTTCCCCAGAGAAACAGGCTGCTTGCAAGTGTCGAGGGGAGCTTCTCAGGTGCCCAGTGTGTCCCGTTTGTTTCCCTTCGCAGCTCCCGTACTGCAGGTACTTATGCTGGGTGCTAACAAGGGTTCGTTGGCTCTGCCGAGAAAAGCAGCCTTTTCCCTTTGGAAGCTTGGATTGTAGTGTCTCAGGGGCTGCTTGCCAAACCTTGAAGTTGACCAGGTTATAGCCTCCGCAGGTACGCTTGCGTAGCAAACGAGCACTTTCACCCGAGGAACAGCGTTCCTATCACGCTGCAGGAGAGTTAATCCTGCAGACCTCGTTCCTCCTGGGAAAGCGCAAGGCCACCCTGAGCCTCAGGGTAGTGCCTAAGTTTGCTCCGTGCAAGCTCTGCGTGCCTCGGTTTCCATGAGGTCTCCATCGTTGTTGTGCTTCAATGGAACGCGAGGATAGCTTTCAGGACTCCAAGCACTCTGACCTCCGCACCATTTCCCATGCTACCACACAGATCCCCCCACGTCTCCTCTCTGCCTGCTGAGCAATAAGCAGCCGTGTAGGCCCTTCGGAACACTTCTTGCATGCAGACCCCAAGGCGGGACACTGCTCTCTGTCTTCCTTTGGAAACCTAGGTTGTCGGAGCTTACCCACCTCACTAAGACAGTCTGAGCCGGTCTCATGAGCTGGGGAACGTGGACTCAGTGAGGACCAGGGCCCTATCTGCACTCAGAAAATCACTCTGCTCAGCCTTCCATCCAGGAGCTCACACCGACTGGCTCGTTGGTTTAGCAGGACGTCTAAGTGAGGTCCAAGCTGAGCAAAGAGCACACTTCCTCCTTTACCCTGCTAGGCCCACGGAAGAGGTAGAGCCAACTAGGCCTCGCTCAGGCCAGCCCTCCTTCAGGGATCTTGCCACACTTCGAAGCCTGCACAGTAAAAGTTATTTAGCGAAGTTGCCAGGGTTTCGCCATGCTCTCCCTCGGCAGCTCCACTACTGCAGGGACTCATGTTTGCTGTGAACTAGGATAGGTGGCCCACTTCCAAAAGCAGTCTTTTCCCCTTTGGAAATGTGGATTCTTGTAGCCTCGGAGCTGTTTGCGAAACCCTAGGAAGGCCCAGCTTCTACTCACGGCAGGCACGCCCGGGGAGGAAACGAGTATGTTTCCCCAGAGAAACAGGCTGCTTGCAAGTGTCGAGCGGAGCTTCTCAGGTGCCCAGTGTGTCCCGTTTGTTTCCCTTCGCAGCTGACATCCTGCAGGTACTTATGCTGGGGGCTAACAAGGGTAGGTGGCTCTTCCGACAAAAGCAGCCTTTTCCTTTTGGAAGCTTGGATTGTAGTGTCTCAGGGGCTGCTTGCCAAACCTTGAAGTTGCCCAGGTTATAGCCTCCAGAGGTACGCTTGAGTAGCAAACGAGCACTTTCACCCGAGGAACAGGGTTCCTGTCACGCTGGAGGAGAGTTAATCCCGCAGACCTCGTTCCTCCTGGGAAAGCGCAAGGCCACCCTGAGCCTCAGGGTAGTGCCTAAGTTTGCTCCGTGCAAGCTCTGCGTGCCTCGGTTTCCATGAGGTCTCCATCGTTGTTGTGCTTCAATGGAACGCGAGGATAGCTTTCAGGACTCCAAGCACTCTGACCTCCGCACCATTTCCCATGCTACCACACAGATCCCCCCACGTCTCCTCTCTGCCTGCTGAGCAACAAGCAGCCGTGTAGGCCCTTCGGAACACTTCTTGCATGCAGAACCCAAGGCGGCACACTGCTCTCTGTCTTCCTTTGGAAACCTAGGTGGTCGCAGCTTGCCCCAGCTCACGAAGACAGTCTGAGCCGTTCTCATGAGCTGGGAGACGTGGACTCAGTGAGGACCAGGGCCCTACCTGCACTCAGAAAATCACTCTGCTCAGCCTTCCATCCAGGAGCTCACACCGACTGGCTCGTTGGTTTAGCAGGACGTCTAAGTGAGGTCCAAGCTGAGCAAAGAGCACTGTTCCTCCTTTACCCTGCTAGGCCCACGGAAGAGGTAGAGCCAACTAGGCCTCGCTCAGACCAGCCCTCCTTCAGGGATCTTGCCACACTTCGAAGCCTGCACAGTAAAAGATACTTAGCGAAGTTGCCAGGGTTTCGCCATGCTCTCCCTCGGCAGCTCCACTACTACAGGGACTCATGTTTGCTTTGAACTAGTATAGGTGTCCCTGCTTCCAAAAGCAGTCTTTTCCCCTTTGGAAATGTGGATTCTTGTAGCCTCGGAGCTGTTTGCGAAACCATAGGAAGGCCCAGCTTTTACTCACTGCAGGCACGCCCGGAGAGGAAACGAGTATGTTTCCCCAGAGAAACAGGCTGCTTGCAAGTGTAGAGGGGAGCTTCTCAGGTGCCCAGTGTGTCCCGTTTGTTTCCCTTCGCAGCTCCCTTACTGCAGGTACTTATGCTGGGTGCTAACAAGAGTTGGTTGGCTCTGCCGACAAAAGCAGCCTTTTCCCTTTGGAAGCTTGGATTGTAGTGTCTCAGGGGCTGCTTGCCAAACCTTGAAGTTGCCCAGGTTATAGCCTCCGCAGGAACGCTTGCGTAGCAAACGAGCACTTTCTACCGATGAACAGGGTTCCTGTCACGCTGGAGGAGAGTTAATCCCGCAGACCTCGTTCCTCCTGGGAAAGCGCAAGGCCACCCTGAGCCTCAGGGTAGTGCCTAAGTTTCCAACGGGCAAGCTCTGCGTGCCTCGGTTTCCATGAGGTCTCCACCGTTGTTGTGCTTCAATGGAACGCGAAGATAGCTTTCAGGACTCCAAGCACTCTGACCTCCGCACCGTTTCCCATGCTACCACACGGATCCCCCCCACGTCTCCTCTCTGCCTGCTGAGCAACAAGCAGCCGTGTAGGCCCTTCAGAACACTTCTGCATGCAGAGCCCAAGGCGGCACACTGCTCTCTGTCTTCCTTTGGAAACCTAGGTGGTCGCAGCTTACCCAGCTCACCAAGACAGTCTGAGCCGGTCTCATGAGCTGGGGAACGTGGACTCAGTGAGGACCAGGGCCCTACCTGCACTCAGAAAATCACTCTGCTCAGCCTTCCATCCAGGAGCTCACACCGACTGGCTCGTTGGTTTAGCAGGACGTCTAAGTGAGGTCCAAGCTGAGCAAAGAACACACTTCCTCCTTTACCCTGCTAGGCCCACGGAAGAGGTAGAGCCAACTAGGCCTCGCTCAGGCCAGCCCTCCTTCAGGGATCTTGCCACACTTCGAAGCCTGCACAGTAAAAGATATTTAGCGAAGTTGCCAGGGTTTCGCCATTCTCCCTCGGCAGCTCCACTACTGCAGGGACTCATGTTTGCTGTGAACTAGGATAGGTGGTCCACTTCCAAAAGCAGTCTTTTCCCCTTTGGAAATGTGGATTCTTGTAGCCTAGGAGCTGTTTGCGAAACCATAGGAAGGCCCAGCTTTTACTCACTGCAGGCACGCCCGGGGACGAAACGAGTATGTTTCCCCAGAGAAACAGGCTGCTTGCAAGTGTCGAGGGGAGCTTCTCAGGTGCCCAGTGTGTCCCGTTTGTTTCCCTTCGCAGCTCCCGTACTGCAGGTACTTATGCTGGGTGCTAACAAGGGTTCGTTGGCTCTGCCGAGAAAAGCAGCCTTTTCCCTTTGGAAGCTTGGATTGTAGTGTCTCAGGGGCTGCTTGCCAAACCTTGAAGTTGACCAGGTTATAGCCTCCGCAGGTACGCTTGAGTAGCAAACGAGCACTTTCACCCGAGGAACAGGGTTCCTGTCACGCTGGAGGAGAGTTAATCCCGCAGACCTCGTTCCTCCTGGGAAAGCGCAAGGCCACCCTGAGCCTCAGGGTAGTGCCTAAGTCTCCACAGGGCAAGCTCTGCGTGCCTCGGTTTCCATGAGGTCTCCATAGTTGTTGTGCTTCAATGGAACGCGAGGATAGCTTTCAGGACTCCAAGCACTCTGACCTCCGCCCCGTTTCCCATGCTACCACACGGATCCCCCCCACGTCTCCTCTCTGCCTGCTGAGCAGCAAGCAGCCGTGTAGGCCCTTCAGAACACTTCTGCATGCAGAGCCCAAGGCGGCACACTGCTCTCTGTCTTCCTTTGGAAACCTAGGTGGTCGCAGCTTACCCAGCTCACCAAGACAGTCTGAGCCGGTCTCATGAGCTGGGGAACGTGGACTCAGTGAGGACCAGGGCCCTACCTGCACTCAGAAAATCACTCTGCTCAGCCTTCCATCCAGGAGCTCACACCGACTGGCTCGTTGGTTTAGTAGGACGTCTAAGTGAGGTCCAAGCTGAGCAAAGAACACACTTCCTCCTTTACCCTGCTAGGCCCACGGAAGAGGTAGAGCCAACTAGGCCTCGCTCAGGCCAGCCCTCCTTCAGGGATCTTGCCACACTTCGAAGCCTGCACAGTAAAAGATATTTAGCGAAGTTGCCAGGGTTTCGCCATTCTCCCTCGGCAGCTCCACTACTGCAGGGACTCATGTTTGCTGTGAACTAGGATAGGTGGCCCACTTCCAAAAGCAGTCTTTTCCCCTTTGGAAATGTGGATTCTTGTAGCCTAGGAGCTGTTTGCGAAACCATAGGAAGGCCCAGCTTTTACTCACTGCAGGCACGCCCGGGGACGAAACGAGTATGTTTCCCCAGAGAAACAGGCTGCTTGCAAGTGTCGAGGGGAGCTTCTCAGGTGCCCAGTGTGTCCCGTTTGTTTCCCTTCGCAGCTCCCGTACTGCAGGTACTTATGCTGGGTGCTAACAAGGGTTCGTTGGCTCTGCCGAGAAAAGCAGCCTTTTCCCTTTGGAAGCTTGGATTGTAGTGTCTCAGGGGCTGCTTGCCAAACCTTGAAGTTGACCAGGTTATAGCCTCCGCAGGTACGCTTGCGTAGCAAACGAGCACTTTCACCCGAGGAACAGCGTTCCTATCACGCTGCAGGAGAGTTAATCCTGCAGACCTCGTTCCTCCTGGGAAAGCGCAAGGCCACCCTGAGCCTCAGGGTAGTGCCTAAGTTTGCTCCGTGCAAGCTCTGCGTGCCTCGGTTTCCATGAGGTCTCCATCGTTGTTGTGCTTCAATGGAACGCGAGGATAGCTTTCAGGACTCCAAGCACTCTGACCTCCGCACCATTTCCCATGCTACCACACAGATCCCCCCACGTCTCCTCTCTGCCTGCTGAGCAATAAGCAGCCGTGTAGGCCCTTCGGAACACTTCTTGCATGCAGACCCCAAGGCGGGACACTGCTCTCTGTCTTCCTTTGGAAACCTAGGTTGTCGGAGCTTACCCACCTCACTAAGACAGTCTGAGCCGGTCTCATGAGCTGGGGAACGTGGACTCAGTGAGGACCAGGGCCCTATCTGCACTCAGAAAATCACTCTGCTCAGCCTTCCATCCAGGAGCTCACACCGACTGGCTCGTTGGTTTAGCAGGACGTCTAAGTGAGGTCCAAGCTGAGCAAAGAGCACACTTCCTCCTTTACCCTGCTAGGCCCACGGAAGAGGTAGAGCCAACTAGGCCTCGCTCAGGCCAGCCCTCCTTCAGGGATCTTGCCACACTTCGAAGCCTGCACAGTAAAAGTTATTTAGCGAAGTTGCCAGGGTTTCGCCATGCTCTCCCTCGGCAGCTCCACTACTGCAGGGACTCATGTTTGCTGTGAACTAGGATAGGTGGCCCACTTCCAAAAGCAGTCTTTTCCCCTTTGGAAATGTGGATTCTTGTAGCCTCGGAGCTGTTTGCGAAACCCTAGGAAGGCCCAGCTTCTACTCACGGCAGGCACGCCCGGGGAGGAAACGAGTATGTTTCCCCAGAGAAACAGGCTGCTTGCAAGTGTCGAGCGGAGCTTCTCAGGTGCCCAGTGTGTCCCGTTTGTTTCCCTTCGCAGCTGACATCCTGCAGGTACTTATGCTGGGGGCTAACAAGGGTAGGTGGCTCTTCCGACAAAAGCAGCCTTTTCCTTTTGGAAGCTTGGATTGTAGTGTCTCAGGGGCTGCTTGCCAAACCTTGAAGTTGCCCAGGTTATAGCCTCCAGAGGTACGCTTGAGTAGCAAACGAGCACTTTCACCCGAGGAACAGGGTTCCTGTCACGCTGGAGGAGAGTTAATCCCGCAGACCTCGTTCCTCCTGGGAAAGCGCAAGGCCACCCTGAGCCTCAGGGTAGTGCCTAAGTTTGCTCCGTGCAAGCTCTGCGTGCCTCGGTTTCCATGAGGTCTCCATCGTTGTTGTGCTTCAATGGAACGCGAGGATAGCTTTCAGGACTCCAAGCACTCTGACCTCCGCACCATTTCCCATGCTACCACACAGATCCCCCCACGTCTCCTCTCTGCCTGCTGAGCAACAAGCAGCCGTGTAGGCCCTTCGGAACACTTCTTGCATGCAGAACCCAAGGCGGCACACTGCTCTCTGTCTTCCTTTGGAAACCTAGGTGGTCGCAGCTTGCCCCAGCTCACGAAGACAGTCTGAGCCGTTCTCATGAGCTGGGAGACGTGGACTCAGTGAGGACCAGGGCCCTACCTGCACTCAGAAAATCACTCTGCTCAGCCTTCCATCCAGGAGCTCACACCGACTGGCTCGTTGGTTTAGCAGGACGTCTAAGTGAGGTCCAAGCTGAGCAAAGAGCACTGTTCCTCCTTTACCCTGCTAGGCCCACGGAAGAGGTAGAGCCAACTAGGCCTCGCTCAGACCAGCCCTCCTTCAGGGATCTTGCCACACTTCGAAGCCTGCACAGTAAAAGATACTTAGCGAAGTTGCCAGGGTTTCGCCATGCTCTCCCTCGGCAGCTCCACTACTACAGGGACTCATGTTTGCTTTGAACTAGTATAGGTGTCCCTGCTTCCAAAAGCAGTCTTTTCCCCTTTGGAAATGTGGATTCTTGTAGCCTCGGAGCTGTTTGCGAAACCATAGGAAGGCCCAGCTTTTACTCACTGCAGGCACGCCCGGAGAGGAAACGAGTATGTTTCCCCAGAGAAACAGGCTGCTTGCAAGTGTAGAGGGGAGCTTCTCAGGTGCCCAGTGTGTCCCGTTTGTTTCCCTTCGCAGCTCCTTTACTGCAGGTACTTATGCTGGGTGCTAACAAGAGTTGGTTGGCTCTGCCGACAAAAGCAGCCTTTTCCCTTTGGAAGCTTGGATTGTAGTGTCTCAGGGGCTGCTTGCCAAACCTTGAAGTTGCCCAGGTTATAGCCTCCGCAGGAACGCTTGCGTAGCAAACGAGCACTTTCTACCGATGAACAGGGTTCCTGTCACGCTGGAGGAGAGTTAATCCCGCAGACCTCGTTCCTCCTGGGAAAGCGCAAGTCCACCCTGAGCCTCAGGGTAGTGCCTAAGTTTCCAACGGGCAAGCTCTGCGTGCCTCGGTTTCCATGAGGTCTCCACCGTTGTTGTGCTTCAATGGAACGCGAAGATAGCTTTCAGGACTCCAAGCACTCTGACCTCCGCACCGTTTCCCATGCTACCACACGGATCCCCCCCACGTCTCCTCTCTGCCTGCTGAGCAACAAGCAGCCGTGTAGGCCCTTCAGAACACTTCTGCATGCAGAGCCCAAGGCGGCACACTGCTCTCTGTCTTCCTTTGGAAACCTAGGTGGTCGCAGCTTACCCAGCTCACCAAGACAGTCTGAGCCGGTCTCATGAGCTGGGGAACGTGGACTCAGTGAGGACCAGGGCCCTACCTGCACTCAGAAAATCACTCTGCTCAGCCTTCCATCCAGGAGCTCACACCGACTGGCTCGTTGGTTTAGCAGGACGTCTAAGTGAGGTCCAAGCTGAGCAAAGAACACACTTCCTCCTTTACCCTGCTAGGCCCACGGAAGAGGTAGAGCCAACTAGGCCTCGCTCAGGCCAGCCCTCCTTCAGGGATCTTGCCACACTTCGAAGCCTGCACAGTAAAAGATATTTAGCGAAGTTGCCAGGGTTTCGCCATTCTCCCTCGGCAGCTCCACTACTGCAGGGACTCATGTTTGCTGTGAACTAGGATAGGTGGTCCACTTCCAAAAGCAGTCTTTTCCCCTTTGGAAATGTGGATTCTTGTAGCCTAGGAGCTGTTTGCGAAACCATAGGAAGGCCCAGCTTTTACTCACTGCAGGCACGCCCGGGGACGAAACGAGTATGTTTCCCCAGAGAAACAGGCTGCTTGCAAGTGTAGAGGGGAGCTTCTCAGGTGCCCAGTGTGTCCCGTTTGTTTCCCTTCGCAGCTCCCGTACTGCAGGTACTTATGCTGGGTGCTAACAAGGGTTCGTTGGCTCTGCCGAGAAAAGCAGCCTTTTCCCTTTGGAAGCTTGGATTGTAGTGTCTCAGGGGCTGCTTGCCAAACCTTGAAGTTGACCAGGTTATAGCCTCCGCAGGTACGCTTGCGTAGCAAACGAGCACTTTCACCCGAGGAACAGCGTTCCTATCACGCTGCAGGAGAGTTAATCCTGCAGACCTCGTTCCTCCTGGGAAAGCGCAAGGCCACCCTGAGCCTCAGGGTAGTGCCTAAGTTTGCTCCGTGCAAGCTCTGCGTGCCTCGGTTTCCATGAGGTCTCCACCGTTGTTGTGCCTCAATGGAACTAGAGGATAGCTTTCAGGACTCCAAGCACTCTAGCCTCCGCACCGTTTCCCATTCTACCACACGGATTCCCCCCACGTCTCCTCTCTGCCTGCTGAGCAACAAGCAGCCGTGTAGGCCCTTTAGAACACTTCTTGCATGCAGAGCCCAAGGCGGGACACTGCTCTCTGTCTTCCTTTGGAAACCTAGGTTGTCGGAGCTTACCCACCTCACGAAGACAGTCTGAGCCGCTCTCATGAGCTGGGGAACGTGGACTCAGTGAGGACCAGGGCCCTACCTGCACTCTGAAAATCACTCTGCTCAGCCTTCCATCCAGGAGCTCACACCGACTAGCTCGTTGGTTTAGCAGGACGTCTAAGTGAGGTCCAAGCTGAGCAAAGAACACACTTCCTCCTTTACCCTGCTAGGCCCACAGAAGAGGTAGAGCCAACTAGGCCTCGCTCAGGCCAGCCCTCCTTCAGGGATCTTGCCACAGTTCGAAGCCTGCACAGTAAAAGATACTTAGCGAAGTTGCCAGGGTTTCGCCATGCTCTCCCTCGGCAGCTCCACTACTGCAGGGACTCATGTTTGCTGTGAACTAGGATAGGTGGCCCACTTCAAAAAGCAGTCTTTTCCCCTTTGGAAATGTGGATTCTTGTAGCCTCGGAGCTGTTTGCGAAACCCTAGGAAGGCCCAGCTTCTACTCACGGCAGGCACGCCCGGGGAGGAAACGAGTATGTTTCCCCAGAGAAACAGGCTGCTTGCAAGTGTCGAGCGGAGCTTCTCAGGTGCCCAGTGTGTCCCGTTTGTTTCCCTTCGCAGCTGACATCCTGCAGGTACTTATGCTGGGGGCTAACAAGGGTAGGTGGCTCTTCCGACAAAAGCAGCCTTTTCCTTTTGGAAGCTTGGATTGTAGTGTCTCAGGGGCTGCTTGCCAAACCTTGAAGTTGCCCAGGTTATAGCCTCCAGAGGTACGCTTGAGTAGCAAACGAGCACTTTCACCCGAGGAACAGGGTTCCTGTCACGCTGGAGGAGAGTTAATCCCGCAGACCTCGTTCCTCCTGGGAAAGCGCAAGGCCACCCTGAGCCTCAGGGTAGTGCCTAAGTCTCCACAGGGCAAGCTCTGCGTGCCTCGGTTTCCATGAGGTCTCCATAGTTGTTGTGCTTCAATGGAACGCGAGGATAGCTTTCAGGACTCCAAGCACTCTGACCTCCGCCCCGTTTCCCATGCTACCACACGGATCCCCCCCACGTCTCCTCTCTGCCTGCTGAGCAGCAAGCAGCCGTGTAGGCCCTTCAGAACACTTCTGCATGCAGAGCCCAAGGCGGCACACTGCTCTCTGTCTTCCTTTGGAAACCTAGGTGGTCGCAGCTTACCCAGCTCACCAAGACAGTCTGAGCCGGTCTCATGAGCTGGGGAACGTGGACTCAGTGAGGACCAGGGCCCTACCTGCACTCAGAAAATCACTCTGCTCAGCCTTCCATCCAGGAGCTCACACCGACTGGCTCGTTGGTTTAGTAGGACGTCTAAGTGAGGTCCAAGCTGAGCAAAGAACACACTTCCTCCTTTACCCTGCTAGGCCCACGGAAGAGGTAGAGCCAACTAGGCCTCGCTCAGGCCAGCCCTCCTTCAGGGATCTTGCCACACTTCGAAGCCTGCACAGTAAAAGATATTTAGCGAAGTTGCCAGGGTTTCGCCATTCTCCCTCGGCAGCTCCACTACCTCAGGGACTCATGTTTGCTGTGAACTAGGATAGGTGGCCCACTTCCAAAAGCAGTCTTTTCCCCTTTGGAAATGTGGATTCTTGTAGCCTAGGAGCTGTTTGCGAAACCATAGGAAGGCCCAGCTTTTACTCACTGCAGGCACGCCCGGGGACGAAACGAGTATGTTTCCCCAGAGAAACAGGCTGCTTGCAAGTGTCGAGGGGAGCTTCTCAGGTGCCCAGTGTGTCCCGTTTGTTTCCCTTCGCAGCTCCCGTACTGCAGGTACTTATGCTGGGTGCTAACAAGGGTTCGTTGGCTCTGCCGAGAAAAGCAGCCTTTTCCCTTTGGAAGCTTGGATTGTAGTGTCTCAGGGGCTGCTTGCCAAACCTTGAAGTTGACCAGGTTATAGCCTCCGCAGGTACGCTTGCGTAGCAAACGAGCACTTTCACCCGAGGAACAGCGTTCCTATCACGCTGCAGGAGAGTTAATCCTGCAGACCTCGTTCCTCCTGGGAAAGCGCAAGGCCACCCTGAGCCTCAGGGTAGTGCCTAAGTTTGCTCCGTGCAAGCTCTGCGTGCCTCGGTTTCCATGAGGTCTCCATCGTTGTTGTGCTTCAATGGAACGCGAGGATAGCTTTCAGGACTCCAAGCACTCTGACCTCCGCACCATTTCCCATGCTACCACACAGATCCCCCCACGTCTCCTCTCTGCCTGCTGAGCAATAAGCAGCCGTGTAGGCCCTTCGGAACACTTCTTGCATGCAGACCCCAAGGCGGGACACTGCTCTCTGTCTTCCTTTGGAAACCTAGGTTGTCGGAGCTTACCCACCTCACTAAGACAGTCTGAGCCGGTCTCATGAGCTGGGGAACGTGGACTCAGTGAGGACCAGGGCCCTATCTGCACTCAGAAAATCACTCTGCTCAGCCTTCCATCCAGGAGCTCACACCGACTGGCTCGTTGGTTTAGCAGGACGTCTAAGTGAGGTCCAAGCTGAGCAAAGAGCACACTTCCTCCTTTACCCTGCTAGGCCCACGGAAGAGGTAGAGCCAACTAGGCCTCGCTCAGGCCAGCCCTCCTTCAGGGATCTTGCCACACTTCGAAGCCTGCACAGTAAAAGTTATTTAGCGAAGTTGCCAGGGTTTCGCCATGCTCTCCCTCGGCAGCTCCACTACTGCAGGGACTCATGTTTGCTGTGAACTAGGATAGGTGGCCCACTTCCAAAAGCAGTCTTTTCCCCTTTGGAAATGTGGATTCTTGTAGCCTCGGAGCTGTTTGCGAAACCCTAGGAAGGCCCAGCTTCTACTCACGGCAGGCACGCCCGGGGAGGAAACGAGTATGTTTCCCCAGAGAAACAGGCTGCTTGCAAGTGTCGAGCGGAGCTTCTCAGGTGCCCAGTGTGTCCCGTTTGTTTCCCTTCGCAGCTGACATCCTGCAGGTACTTATGCTGGGGGCTAACAAGGGTAGGTGGCTCTTCCGACAAAAGCAGCCTTTTCCTTTTGGAAGCTTGGATTGTAGTGTCTCAGGGGCTGCTTGCCAAACCTTGAAGTTGCCCAGGTTATAGCCTCCAGAGGTACGCTTGAGTAGCAAACGAGCACTTTCACCCGAGGAACAGGGTTCCTGTCACGCTGGAGGAGAGTTAATCCCGCAGACCTCGTTCCTCCTGGGAAAGCGCAAGGCCACCCTGAGCCTCAGGGTAGTGCCTAAGTTTGCTCCGTGCAAGCTCTGCGTGCCTCGGTTTCCATGAGGTCTCCACCGTTGTTGTGCCTCAATGGAACTAGAGGATAGCTTTCAGGACTCCAAGCACTCTAGCCTCCGCACCGTTTCCCATTCTACCACACGGATTCCCCCCACGTCTCCTCTCTGCCTGCTGAGCAACAAGCAGCCGTGTAGGCCCTTTAGAACACTTCTTGCATGCAGAGCCCAAGGCGGGACACTGCTCTCTGTCTTCCTTTGGAAACCTAGGTTGTCGGAGCTTACCCACCTCACGAAGACAGTCTGAGCCGCTCTCATGAGCTGGGGAACGTGGACTCAGTGAGGACCAGGGCCCTACCTGCACTCTGAAAATCACTCTGCTCAGCCTTCCATCCAGGAGCTCACACCGACTAGCTCGTTGGTTTAGCAGGACGTCTAAGTGAGGTCCAAGCTGAGCAAAGAACACACTTCCTCCTTTACCCTGCTAGGCCCACAGAAGAGGTAGAGCCAACTAGGCCTCGCTCAGGCCAGCCCTCCTTCAGGGATCTTGCCACAGTTCGAAGCCTGCACAGTAAAAGATACTTAGCGAAGTTGCCAGGGTTTCGCCATGCTCTCCCTCGGCAGCTCCACTACTGCAGGGACTCATGTTTGCTGTGAACTAGGATAGGTGGCCCACTTCAAAAAGCAGTCTTTTCCCCTTTGGAAATGTGGATTCTTGTAGCCTCGGAGCTGTTTGCGAAACCCTAGGAAGGCCCAGCTTCTACTCACGGCAGGCACGCCCGGGGAGGAAACGAGTATGTTTCCCCAGAGAAACAGGCTGCTTGCAAGTGTCGAGCGGAGCTTCTCAGGTGCCCAGTGTGTCCCGTTTGTTTCCCTTCGCAGCTGACATCCTGCAGGTACTTATGCTGGGGGCTAACAAGGGTAGGTGGCTCTTCCGACAAAAGCAGCCTTTTCCTTTTGGAAGCTTGGATTGTAGTGTCTCAGGGGCTGCTTGCCAAACCTTGAAGTTGCCCAGGTTATAGCCTCCAGAGGTACGCTTGAGTAGCAAACGAGCACTTTCACCCGAGGAACAGGGTTCCTGTCACGCTGGAGGAGAGTTAATCCCGCAGACCTCGTTCCTCCTGGGAAAGCGCAAGGCCACCCTGAGCCTCAGGGTAGTGCCTAAGTCTCCACAGGGCAAGCTCTGCGTGCCTCGGTTTCCATGAGGTCTCCATAGTTGTTGTGCTTCAATGGAACGCGAGGATAGCTTTCAGGACTCCAAGCACTCTGACCTCCGCCCCGTTTCCCATGCTACCACACGGATCCCCCCCACGTCTCCTCTCTGCCTGCTGAGCAGCAAGCAGCCGTGTAGGCCCTTCAGAACACTTCTGCATGCAGAGCCCAAGGCGGCACACTGCTCTCTGTCTTCCTTTGGAAACCTAGGTGGTCGCAGCTTACCCAGCTCACCAAGACAGTCTGAGCCGGTCTCATGAGCTGGGGAACGTGGACTCAGTGAGGACCAGGGCCCTACCTGCACTCAGAAAATCACTCTGCTCAGCCTTCCATCCAGGAGCTCACACCGACTGGCTCGTTGGTTTAGTAGGACGTCTAAGTGAGGTCCAAGCTGAGCAAAGAACACACTTCCTCCTTTACCCTGCTAGGCCCACGGAAGAGGTAGAGCCAACTAGGCCTCGCTCAGGCCAGCCCTCCTTCAGGGATCTTGCCACACTTCGAAGCCTGCACAGTAAAAGATATTTAGCGAAGTTGCCAGGGTTTCGCCATTCTCCCTCGGCAGCTCCACTACCTCAGGGACTCATGTTTGCTGTGAACTAGGATAGGTGGCCCACTTCCAAAAGCAGTCTTTTCCCCTTTGGAAATGTGGATTCTTGTAGCCTAGGAGCTGTTTGCGAAACCATAGGAAGGCCCAGCTTTTACTCACTGCAGGCACGCCCGGGGACGAAACGAGTATGTTTCCCCAGAGAAACAGGCTGCTTGCAAGTGTCGAGGGGAGCTTCTCAGGTGCCCAGTGTGTCCCGTTTGTTTCCCTTCGCAGCTCCCGTACTGCAGGTACTTATGCTGGGTGCTAACAAGGGTTCGTTGGCTCTGCCGAGAAAAGCAGCCTTTTCCCTTTGGAAGCTTGGATTGTAGTGTCTCAGGGGCTGCTTGCCAAACCTTGAAGTTGACCAGGTTATAGCCTCCGCAGGTACGCTTGCGTAGCAAACGAGCACTTTCACCCGAGGAACAGCGTTCCTATCACGCTGCAGGAGAGTTAATCCTGCAGACCTCGTTCCTCCTGGGAAAGCGCAAGGCCACCCTGAGCCTCAGGGTAGTGCCTAAGTTTGCTCCGTGCAAGCTCTGCGTGCCTCGGTTTCCATGAGGTCTCCATCGTTGTTGTGCTTCAATGGAACGCGAGGATAGCTTTCAGGACTCCAAGCACTCTGACCTCCGCACCATTTCCCATGCTACCACACAGATCCCCCCACGTCTCCTCTCTGCCTGCTGAGCAATAAGCAGCCGTGTAGGCCCTTCGGAACACTTCTTGCATGCAGACCCCAAGGCGGGACACTGCTCTCTGTCTTCCTTTGGAAACCTAGGTTGTCGGAGCTTACCCACCTCACTAAGACAGTCTGAGCCGGTCTCATGAGCTGGGGAACGTGGACTCAGTGAGGACCAGGGCCCTATCTGCACTCAGAAAATCACTCTGCTCAGCCTTCCATCCAGGAGCTCACACCGACTGGCTCGTTGGTTTAGCAGGACGTCTAAGTGAGGTCCAAGCTGAGCAAAGAGCACACTTCCTCCTTTACCCTGCTAGGCCCACGGAAGAGGTAGAGCCAACTAGGCCTCGCTCAGGCCAGCCCTCCTTCAGGGATCTTGCCACACTTCGAAGCCTGCACAGTAAAAGTTATTTAGCGAAGTTGCCAGGGTTTCGCCATGCTCTCCCTCGGCAGCTCCACTACTGCAGGGACTCATGTTTGCTGTGAACTAGGATAGGTGGCCCACTTCCAAAAGCAGTCTTTTCCCCTTTGGAAATGTGGATTCTTGTAGCCTCGGAGCTGTTTGCGAAACCCTAGGAAGGCCCAGCTTCTACTCACGGCAGGCACGCCCGGGGAGGAAACGAGTATGTTTCCCCAGAGAAACAGGCTGCTTGCAAGTGTCGAGCGGAGCTTCTCAGGTGCCCAGTGTGTCCCGTTTGTTTCCCTTCGCAGCTGACATCCTGCAGGTACTTATGCTGGGGGCTAACAAGGGTAGGTGGCTCTTCCGACAAAAGCAGCCTTTTCCTTTTGGAAGCTTGGATTGTAGTGTCTCAGGGGCTGCTTGCCAAACCTTGAAGTTGCCCAGGTTATAGCCTCCAGAGGTACGCTTGAGTAGCAAACGAGCACTTTCACCCGAGGAACAGGGTTCCTGTCACGCTGGAGGAGAGTTAATCCCGCAGACCTCGTTCCTCCTGGGAAAGCGCAAGGCCACCCTGAGCCTCAGGGTAGTGCCTAAGTTTGCTCCGTGCAAGCTCTGCGTGCCTCGGTTTCCATGAGGTCTCCATCGTTGTTGTGCTTCAATGGAACGCGAGGATAGCTTTCAGGACTCCAAGCACTCTGACCTCCGCACCATTTCCCATGCTACCACACAGATCCCCCCACGTCTCCTCTCTGCCTGCTGAGCAACAAGCAGCCGTGTAGGCCCTTCGGAACACTTCTTGCATGCAGAACCCAAGGCGGCACACTGCTCTCTGTCTTCCTTTGGAAACCTAGGTGGTCGCAGCTTGCCCCAGCTCACGAAGACAGTCTGAGCCGTTCTCATGAGCTGGGAGACGTGGACTCAGTGAGGACCAGGGCCCTACCTGCACTCAGAAAATCACTCTGCTCAGCCTTCCATCCAGGAGCTCACACCGACTGGCTCGTTGGTTTAGCAGGACGTCTAAGTGAGGTCCAAGCTGAGCAAAGAGCACTGTTCCTCCTTTACCCTGCTAGGCCCACGGAAGAGGTAGAGCCAACTAGGCCTCGCTCAGACCAGCCCTCCTTCAGGGATCTTGCCACACTTTGAAGCCTGCACAGTAAAAGATACTTAGCGAAGTTGCCAGGGTTTCGCCATGCTCTCCCTCGGCAGCTCCACTACTACAGGGACTCATGTTTGCTTTGAACTAGTATAGGTGTCCCTGCTTCCAAAAGCAGTCTTTTCCCCTTTGGAAATGTGGATTCTTGTAGCCTCGGAGCTGTTTGCGAAACCATAGGAAGGCCCAGCTTTTACTCACTGCAGGCACGCCCGGAGAGGAAACGAGTATGTTTCCCCAGAGAAACAGGCTGCTTGCAAGTGTAGAGGGGAGCTTCTCAGGTGCCCAGTGTGTCCCGTTTGTTTCCCTTCGCAGCTCCCTTACTGCAGGTACTTATGCTGGGTGCTAACAAGAGTTGGTTGGCTCTGCCGACAAAAGCAGCCTTTTCCCTTTGGAAGCTTGGATTGTAGTGTCTCAGGGGCTGCTTGCCAAACCTTGAAGTTGCCCAGGTTATAGCCTCCGCAGGAACGCTTGCGTAGCAAACGAGCACTTTCTACCGATGAACAGGGTTCCTGTCACGCTGGAGGAGAGTTAATCCCGCAGACCTCGTTCCTCCTGGGAAAGCGCAAGTCCACCCTGAGCCTCAGGGTAGTGCCTAAGTTTCCAACGGGCAAGCTCTGCGTGCCTCGGTTTCCATGAGGTCTCCACCGTTGTTGTGCTTCAATGGAACGCGAAGATAGCTTTCAGGACTCCAAGCACTCTGACCTCCGCACCGTTTCCCATGCTACCACACGGATCCCCCCCACGTCTCCTCTCTGCCTGCTGAGCAACAAGCAGCCGTGTAGGCCCTTCAGAACACTTCTGCATGCAGAGCCCAAGGCGGCACACTGCTCTCTGTCTTCCTTTGGAAACCTAGGTGGTCGCAGCTTACCCAGCTCACCAAGACAGTCTGAGCCGGTCTCATGAGCTGGGGAACGTGGACTCAGTGAGGACCAGGGCCCTACCTGCACTCAGAAAATCACTCTGCTCAGCCTTCCATCCAGGAGCTCACACCGACTGGCTCGTTGGTTTAGCAGGACGTCTAAGTGAGGTCCAAGCTGAGCAAAGAACACACTTCCTCCTTTACCCTGCTAGGCCCACGGAAGAGGTAGAGCCAACTAGGCCTCGCTCAGGCCAGCCCTCCTTCAGGGATCTTGCCACACTTCGAAGCCTGCACAGTAAAAGATATTTAGCGAAGTTGCCAGGGTTTCGCCATTCTCCCTCGGCAGCTCCACTACTGCAGGGACTCATGTTTGCTGTGAACTAGGATAGGTGGTCCACTTCCAAAAGCAGTCTTTTCCCCTTTGGAAATGTGGATTCTTGTAGCCTAGGAGCTGTTTGCGAAACCATAGGAAGGCCCAGCTTTTACTCACTGCAGGCACGCCCGGGGACGAAACGAGTATGTTTCCCCAGAGAAACAGGCTGCTTGCAAGTGTAGAGGGGAGCTTCTCAGGTGCCCAGTGTGTCCCGTTTGTTTCCCTTCGCAGCTCCCGTACTGCAGGTACTTATGCTGGGTGCTAACAAGGGTTCGTTGGCTCTGCCGAGAAAAGCAGCCTTTTCCCTTTGGAAGCTTGGATTGTAGTGTCTCAGGGGCTGCTTGCCAAACCTTGAAGTTGACCAGGTTATAGCCTCCGCAGGTACGCTTGCGTAGCAAACGAGCACTTTCACCCGAGGAACAGCGTTCCTATCACGCTGCAGGAGAGTTAATCCTGCAGACCTCGTTCCTCCTGGGAAAGCGCAAGGCCACCCTGAGCCTCAGGGTAGTGCCTAAGTTTGCTCCGTGCAAGCTCTGCGTGCCTCGGTTTCCATGAGGTCTCCACCGTTGTTGTGCCTCAATGGAACTAGAGGATAGCTTTCAGGACTCCAAGCACTCTAGCCTCCGCACCGTTTCCCATTCTACCACACGGATTCCCCCCACGTCTCCTCTCTGCCTGCTGAGCAACAAGCAGCCGTGTAGGCCCTTTAGAACACTTCTTGCATGCAGAGCCCAAGGCGGGACACTGCTCTCTGTCTTCCTTTGGAAACCTAGGTTGTCGGAGCTTACCCACCTCACGAAGACAGTCTGAGCCGCTCTCATGAGCTGGGGAACGTGGACTCAGTGAGGACCAGGGCCCTACCTGCACTCTGAAAATCACTCTGCTCAGCCTTCCATCCAGGAGCTCACACCGACTAGCTCGTTGGTTTAGCAGGACGTCTAAGTGAGGTCCAAGCTGAGCAAAGAACACACTTCCTCCTTTACCCTGCTAGGCCCACAGAAGAGGTAGAGCCAACTAGGCCTCGCTCAGGCCAGCCCTCCTTCAGGGATCTTGCCACAGTTCGAAGCCTGCACAGTAAAAGATACTTAGCGAAGTTGCCAGGGTTTCGCCATGCTCTCCCTCGGCAGCTCCACTACTGCAGGGACTCATGTTTGCTGTGAACTAGGATAGGTGGCCCACTTCAAAAAGCAGTCTTTTCCCCTTTGGAAATGTGGATTCTTGTAGCCTCGGAGCTGTTTGCGAAACCCTAGGAAGGCCCAGCTTCTACTCACGGCAGGCACGCCCGGGGAGGAAACGAGTATGTTTCCCCAGAGAAACAGGCTGCTTGCAAGTGTCGAGCGGAGCTTCTCAGGTGCCCAGTGTGTCCCGTTTGTTTCCCTTCGCAGCTGACATCCTGCAGGTACTTATGCTGGGGGCTAACAAGGGTAGGTGGCTCTTCCGACAAAAGCAGCCTTTTCCTTTTGGAAGCTTGGATTGTAGTGTCTCAGGGGCTGCTTGCCAAACCTTGAAGTTGCCCAGGTTATAGCCTCCAGAGGTACGCTTGAGTAGCAAACGAGCACTTTCACCCGAGGAACAGGGTTCCTGTCACGCTGGAGGAGAGTTAATCCCGCAGACCTCGTTCCTCCTGGGAAAGCGCAAGGCCACCCTGAGCCTCAGGGTAGTGCCTAAGTCTCCACAGGGCAAGCTCTGCGTGCCTCGGTTTCCATGAGGTCTCCATAGTTGTTGTGCTTCAATGGAACGCGAGGATAGCTTTCAGGACTCCAAGCACTCTGACCTCCGCCCCGTTTCCCATGCTACCACACGGATCCCCCCCACGTCTCCTCTCTGCCTGCTGAGCAGCAAGCAGCCGTGTAGGCCCTTCAGAACACTTCTGCATGCAGAGCCCAAGGCGGCACACTGCTCTCTGTCTTCCTTTGGAAACCTAGGTGGTCGCAGCTTACCCAGCTCACCAAGACAGTCTGAGCCGGTCTCATGAGCTGGGGAACGTGGACTCAGTGAGGACCAGGGCCCTACCTGCACTCAGAAAATCACTCTGCTCAGCCTTCCATCCAGGAGCTCACACCGACTGGCTCGTTGGTTTAGTAGGACGTCTAAGTGAGGTCCAAGCTGAGCAAAGAACACACTTCCTCCTTTACCCTGCTAGGCCCACGGAAGAGGTAGAGCCAACTAGGCCTCGCTCAGGCCAGCCCTCCTTCAGGGATCTTGCCACACTTCGAAGCCTGCACAGTAAAAGATATTTAGCGAAGTTGCCAGGGTTTCGCCATTCTCCCTCGGCAGCTCCACTACCTCAGGGACTCATGTTTGCTGTGAACTAGGATAGGTGGCCCACTTCCAAAAGCAGTCTTTTCCCCTTTGGAAATGTGGATTCTTGTAGCCTAGGAGCTGTTTGCGAAACCATAGGAAGGCCCAGCTTTTACTCACTGCAGGCACGCCCGGGGACGAAACGAGTATGTTTCCCCAGAGAAACAGGCTGCTTGCAAGTGTCGAGGGGAGCTTCTCAGGTGCCCAGTGTGTCCCGTTTGTTTCCCTTCGCAGCTCCCGTACTGCAGGTACTTATGCTGGGTGCTAACAAGGGTTCGTTGGCTCTGCCGAGAAAAGCAGCCTTTTCCCTTTGGAAGCTTGGATTGTAGTGTCTCAGGGGCTGCTTGCCAAACCTTGAAGTTGACCAGGTTATAGCCTCCGCAGGTACGCTTGCGTAGCAAACGAGCACTTTCACCCGAGGAACAGCGTTCCTATCACGCTGCAGGAGAGTTAATCCTGCAGACCTCGTTCCTCCTGGGAAAGCGCAAGGCCACCCTGAGCCTCAGGGTAGTGCCTAAGTTTGCTCCGTGCAAGCTCTGCGTGCCTCGGTTTCCATGAGGTCTCCATCGTTGTTGTGCTTCAATGGAACGCGAGGATAGCTTTCAGGACTCCAAGCACTCTGACCTCCGCACCATTTCCCATGCTACCACACAGATCCCCCCACGTCTCCTCTCTGCCTGCTGAGCAATAAGCAGCCGTGTAGGCCCTTCGGAACACTTCTTGCATGCAGACCCCAAGGCGGGACACTGCTCTCTGTCTTCCTTTGGAAACCTAGGTTGTCGGAGCTTACCCACCTCACTAAGACAGTCTGAGCCGGTCTCATGAGCTGGGGAACGTGGACTCAGTGAGGACCAGGGCCCTATCTGCACTCAGAAAATCACTCTGCTCAGCCTTCCATCCAGGAGCTCACACCGACTGGCTCGTTGGTTTAGCAGGACGTCTAAGTGAGGTCCAAGCTGAGCAAAGAGCACACTTCCTCCTTTACCCTGCTAGGCCCACGGAAGAGGTAGAGCCAACTAGGCCTCGCTCAGGCCAGCCCTCCTTCAGGGATCTTGCCACACTTCGAAGCCTGCACAGTAAAAGTTATTTAGCGAAGTTGCCAGGGTTTCGCCATGCTCTCCCTCGGCAGCTCCACTACTGCAGGGACTCATGTTTGCTGTGAACTAGGATAGGTGGCCCACTTCCAAAAGCAGTCTTTTCCCCTTTGGAAATGTGGATTCTTGTAGCCTCGGAGCTGTTTGCGAAACCCTAGGAAGGCCCAGCTTCTACTCACGGCAGGCACGCCCGGGGAGGAAACGAGTATGTTTCCCCAGAGAAACAGGCTGCTTGCAAGTGTCGAGCGGAGCTTCTCAGGTGCCCAGTGTGTCCCGTTTGTTTCCCTTCGCAGCTGACATCCTGCAGGTACTTATGCTGGGGGCTAACAAGGGTAGGTGGCTCTTCCGACAAAAGCAGCCTTTTCCTTTTGGAAGCTTGGATTGTAGTGTCTCAGGGGCTGCTTGCCAAACCTTGAAGTTGCCCAGGTTATAGCCTCCAGAGGTACGCTTGAGTAGCAAACGAGCACTTTCACCCGAGGAACAGGGTTCCTGTCACGCTGGAGGAGAGTTAATCCCGCAGACCTCGTTCCTCCTGGGAAAGCGCAAGGCCACCCTGAGCCTCAGGGTAGTGCCTAAGTTTGCTCCGTGCAAGCTCTGCGTGCCTCGGTTTCCATGAGGTCTCCACCGTTGTTGTGCCTCAATGGAACTAGAGGATAGCTTTCAGGACTCCAAGCACTCTAGCCTCCGCACCGTTTCCCATTCTACCACACGGATTCCCCCCACGTCTCCTCTCTGCCTGCTGAGCAACAAGCAGCCGTGTAGGCCCTTTAGAACACTTCTTGCATGCAGAGCCCAAGGCGGGACACTGCTCTCTGTCTTCCTTTGGAAACCTAGGTTGTCGGAGCTTACCCACCTCACGAAGACAGTCTGAGCCGCTCTCATGAGCTGGGGAACGTGGACTCAGTGAGGACCAGGGCCCTACCTGCACTCTGAAAATCACTCTGCTCAGCCTTCCATCCAGGAGCTCACACCGACTAGCTCGTTGGTTTAGCAGGACGTCTAAGTGAGGTCCAAGCTGAGCAAAGAACACACTTCCTCCTTTACCCTGCTAGGCCCACAGAAGAGGTAGAGCCAACTAGGCCTCGCTCAGGCCAGCCCTCCTTCAGGGATCTTGCCACAGTTCGAAGCCTGCACAGTAAAAGATACTTAGCGAAGTTGCCAGGGTTTCGCCATGCTCTCCCTCGGCAGCTCCACTACTGCAGGGACTCATGTTTGCTGTGAACTAGGATAGGTGGCCCACTTCAAAAAGCAGTCTTTTCCCCTTTGGAAATGTGGATTCTTGTAGCCTCGGAGCTGTTTGCGAAACCCTAGGAAGGCCCAGCTTCTACTCACGGCAGGCACGCCCGGGGAGGAAACGAGTATGTTTCCCCAGAGAAACAGGCTGCTTGCAAGTGTCGAGCGGAGCTTCTCAGGTGCCCAGTGTGTCCCGTTTGTTTCCCTTCGCAGCTGACATCCTGCAGGTACTTATGCTGGGGGCTAACAAGGGTAGGTGGCTCTTCCGACAAAAGCAGCCTTTTCCTTTTGGAAGCTTGGATTGTAGTGTCTCAGGGGCTGCTTGCCAAACCTTGAAGTTGCCCAGGTTATAGCCTCCAGAGGTACGCTTGAGTAGCAAACGAGCACTTTCACCCGAGGAACAGGGTTCCTGTCACGCTGGAGGAGAGTTAATCCCGCAGACCTCGTTCCTCCTGGGAAAGCGCAAGGCCACCCTGAGCCTCAGGGTAGTGCCTAAGTCTCCACAGGGCAAGCTCTGCGTGCCTCGGTTTCCATGAGGTCTCCATAGTTGTTGTGCTTCAATGGAACGCGAGGATAGCTTTCAGGACTCCAAGCACTCTGACCTCCGCCCCGTTTCCCATGCTACCACACGGATCCCCCCCACGTCTCCTCTCTGCCTGCTGAGCAGCAAGCAGCCGTGTAGGCCCTTCAGAACACTTCTGCATGCAGAGCCCAAGGCGGCACACTGCTCTCTGTCTTCCTTTGGAAACCTAGGTGGTCGCAGCTTACCCAGCTCACCAAGACAGTCTGAGCCGGTCTCATGAGCTGGGGAACGTGGACTCAGTGAGGACCAGGGCCCTACCTGCACTCAGAAAATCACTCTGCTCAGCCTTCCATCCAGGAGCTCACACCGACTGGCTCGTTGGTTTAGTAGGACGTCTAAGTGAGGTCCAAGCTGAGCAAAGAACACACTTCCTCCTTTACCCTGCTAGGCCCACGGAAGAGGTAGAGCCAACTAGGCCTCGCTCAGGCCAGCCCTCCTTCAGGGATCTTGCCACACTTCGAAGCCTGCACAGTAAAAGATATTTAGCGAAGTTGCCAGGGTTTCGCCATTCTCCCTCGGCAGCTCCACTACCTCAGGGACTCATGTTTGCTGTGAACTAGGATAGGTGGCCCACTTCCAAAAGCAGTCTTTTCCCCTTTGGAAATGTGGATTCTTGTAGCCTAGGAGCTGTTTGCGAAACCATAGGAAGGCCCAGCTTTTACTCACTGCAGGCACGCCCGGGGACGAAACGAGTATGTTTCCCCAGAGAAACAGGCTGCTTGCAAGTGTCGAGGGGAGCTTCTCAGGTGCCCAGTGTGTCCCGTTTGTTTCCCTTCGCAGCTCCCGTACTGCAGGTACTTATGCTGGGTGCTAACAAGGGTTCGTTGGCTCTGCCGAGAAAAGCAGCCTTTTCCCTTTGGAAGCTTGGATTGTAGTGTCTCAGGGGCTGCTTGCCAAACCTTGAAGTTGACCAGGTTATAGCCTCCGCAGGTACGCTTGCGTAGCAAACGAGCACTTTCACCCGAGGAACAGCGTTCCTATCACGCTGCAGGAGAGTTAATCCTGCAGACCTCGTTCCTCCTGGGAAAGCGCAAGGCCACCCTGAGCCTCAGGGTAGTGCCTAAGTTTGCTCCGTGCAAGCTCTGCGTGCCTCGGTTTCCATGAGGTCTCCATCGTTGTTGTGCTTCAATGGAACGCGAGGATAGCTTTCAGGACTCCAAGCACTCTGACCTCCGCACCATTTCCCATGCTACCACACAGATCCCCCCACGTCTCCTCTCTGCCTGCTGAGCAATAAGCAGCCGTGTAGGCCCTTCGGAACACTTCTTGCATGCAGACCCCAAGGCGGGACACTGCTCTCTGTCTTCCTTTGGAAACCTAGGTTGTCGGAGCTTACCCACCTCACTAAGACAGTCTGAGCCGGTCTCATGAGCTGGGGAACGTGGACTCAGTGAGGACCAGGGCCCTATCTGCACTCAGAAAATCACTCTGCTCAGCCTTCCATCCAGGAGCTCACACCGACTGGCTCGTTGGTTTAGCAGGACGTCTAAGTGAGGTCCAAGCTGAGCAAAGAGCACACTTCCTCCTTTACCCTGCTAGGCCCACGGAAGAGGTAGAGCCAACTAGGCCTCGCTCAGGCCAGCCCTCCTTCAGGGATCTTGCCACACTTCGAAGCCTGCACAGTAAAAGTTATTTAGCGAAGTTGCCAGGGTTTCGCCATGCTCTCCCTCGGCAGCTCCACTACTGCAGGGACTCATGTTTGCTGTGAACTAGGATAGGTGGCCCACTTCCAAAAGCAGTCTTTTCCCCTTTGGAAATGTGGATTCTTGTAGCCTCGGAGCTGTTTGCGAAACCCTAGGAAGGCCCAGCTTCTACTCACGGCAGGCACGCCCGGGGAGGAAACGAGTATGTTTCCCCAGAGAAACAGGCTGCTTGCAAGTGTCGAGCGGAGCTTCTCAGGTGCCCAGTGTGTCCCGTTTGTTTCCCTTCGCAGCTGACATCCTGCAGGTACTTATGCTGGGGGCTAACAAGGGTAGGTGGCTCTTCCGACAAAAGCAGCCTTTTCCTTTTGGAAGCTTGGATTGTAGTGTCTCAGGGGCTGCTTGCCAAACCTTGAAGTTGCCCAGGTTATAGCCTCCAGAGGTACGCTTGAGTAGCAAACGAGCACTTTCACCCGAGGAACAGGGTTCCTGTCACGCTGGAGGAGAGTTAATCCCGCAGACCTCGTTCCTCCTGGGAAAGCGCAAGGCCACCCTGAGCCTCAGGGTAGTGCCTAAGTTTGCTCCGTGCAAGCTCTGCGTGCCTCGGTTTCCATGAGGTCTCCATCGTTGTTGTGCTTCAATGGAACGCGAGGATAGCTTTCAGGACTCCAAGCACTCTGACCTCCGCACCATTTCCCATGCTACCACACAGATCCCCCCACGTCTCCTCTCTGCCTGCTGAGCAACAAGCAGCCGTGTAGGCCCTTCGGAACACTTCTTGCATGCAGAACCCAAGGCGGCACACTGCTCTCTGTCTTCCTTTGGAAACCTAGGTGGTCGCAGCTTGCCCCAGCTCACGAAGACAGTCTGAGCCGTTCTCATGAGCTGGGAGACGTGGACTCAGTGAGGACCAGGGCCCTACCTGCACTCAGAAAATCACTCTGCTCAGCCTTCCATCCAGGAGCTCACACCGACTGGCTCGTTGGTTTAGCAGGACGTCTAAGTGAGGTCCAAGCTGAGCAAAGAGCACTGTTCCTCCTTTACCCTGCTAGGCCCACGGAAGAGGTAGAGCCAACTAGGCCTCGCTCAGACCAGCCCTCCTTCAGGGATCTTGCCACACTTTGAAGCCTGCACAGTAAAAGATACTTAGCGAAGTTGCCAGGGTTTCGCCATGCTCTCCCTCGGCAGCTCCACTACTACAGGGACTCATGTTTGCTTTGAACTAGTATAGGTGTCCCTGCTTCCAAAAGCAGTCTTTTCCCCTTTGGAAATGTGGATTCTTGTAGCCTCGGAGCTGTTTGCGAAACCATAGGAAGGCCCAGCTTTTACTCACTGCAGGCACGCCCGGAGAGGAAACGAGTATGTTTCCCCAGAGAAACAGGCTGCTTGCAAGTGTAGAGGGGAGCTTCTCAGGTGCCCAGTGTGTCCCGTTTGTTTCCCTTCGCAGCTCCCTTACTGCAGGTACTTATGCTGGGTGCTAACAAGAGTTGGTTGGCTCTGCCGACAAAAGCAGCCTTTTCCCTTTGGAAGCTTGGATTGTAGTGTCTCAGGGGCTGCTTGCCAAACCTTGAAGTTGCCCAGGTTATAGCCTCCGCAGGAACGCTTGCGTAGCAAACGAGCACTTTCTACCGATGAACAGGGTTCCTGTCACGCTGGAGGAGAGTTAATCCCGCAGACCTCGTTCCTCCTGGGAAAGCGCAAGTCCACCCTGAGCCTCAGGGTAGTGCCTAAGTTTCCAACGGGCAAGCTCTGCGTGCCTCGGTTTCCATGAGGTCTCCACCGTTGTTGTGCTTCAATGGAACGCGAAGATAGCTTTCAGGACTCCAAGCACTCTGACCTCCGCACCGTTTCCCATGCTACCACACGGATCCCCCCCACGTCTCCTCTCTGCCTGCTGAGCAACAAGCAGCCGTGTAGGCCCTTCAGAACACTTCTGCATGCAGAGCCCAAGGCGGCACACTGCTCTCTGTCTTCCTTTGGAAACCTAGGTGGTCGCAGCTTACCCAGCTCACCAAGACAGTCTGAGCCGGTCTCATGAGCTGGGGAACGTGGACTCAGTGAGGACCAGGGCCCTACCTGCACTCAGAAAATCACTCTGCTCAGCCTTCCATCCAGGAGCTCACACCGACTGGCTCGTTGGTTTAGCAGGACGTCTAAGTGAGGTCCAAGCTGAGCAAAGAACACACTTCCTCCTTTACCCTGCTAGGCCCACGGAAGAGGTAGAGCCAACTAGGCCTCGCTCAGGCCAGCCCTCCTTCAGGGATCTTGCCACACATCGAAGCCTGCACAGTAAAAGATATTTAGCGAAGTTGCCAGGGTTTCGCCATTCTCCCTCGGCAGCTCCACTACTGCAGGGACTCATGTTTGCTGTGAACTAGGATAGGTGGCCCACTTCCAAAAGCAGTCTTTTCCCCTTTGGAAATGTGGATTCTTGTAGCCTAGGAGCTGTTTGCGAAACCATAGGAAGGCCCAGCTTTTACTCACTGCAGGCACGCCCGGGGACGAAACGAGTATGTTTCCCCAGAGAAACAGGCTGCTTGCAAGTGTCGAGGGGAGCTTCTCAGGTGCCCAGTGTGTCCCGTTTGTTTCCCTTCGCAGCTCCCGTACTGCAGGTACTTATGCTGGGTGCTAACAAGGGTTCGTTGGCTCTGCCGAGAAAAGCAGCCTTTTCCCTTTGGAAGCTTGGATTGTAGTGTCTCAGGGGCTGCTTGCCAAACCTTGAAGTTGACCAGGTTATAGCCTCCGCAGGTACGCTTGCGTAGCAAACGAGCACTTTCACCCGAGGAACAGCGTTCCTATCACGCTGCAGGAGAGTTAATCCTGCAGACCTCGTTCCTCCTGGGAAAGCGCAAGGCCACCCTGAGCCTCAGGGTAGTGCCTAAGTTTGCTCCGTGCAAGCTCTGCGTGCCTCGGTTTCCATGAGGTCTCCATCGTTGTTGTGCTTCAATGGAACGCGAGGATAGCTTTCAGGACTCCAAGCACTCTGACCTCCGCACCATTTCCCATGCTACCACACAGATCCCCCCACGTCTCCTCTCTGCCTGCTGAGCAATAAGCAGCCGTGTAGGCCCTTCGGAACACTTCTTGCATGCAGACCCCAAGGCGGGACACTGCTCTCTGTCTTCCTTTGGAAACCTAGGTTGTCGGAGCTTACCCACCTCACTAAGACAGTCTGAGCCGGTCTCATGAGCTGGGGAACGTGGACTCAGTGAGGACCAGGGCCCTATCTGCACTCAGAAAATCACTCTGCTCAGCCTTCCATCCAGGAGCTCACACCGACTGGCTCGTTGGTTTAGCAGGACGTCTAAGTGAGGTCCAAGCTGAGCAAAGAGCACACTTCCTCCTTTACCCTGCTAGGCCCACGGAAGAGGTAGAGCCAACTAGGCCTCGCTCAGGCCAGCCCTCCTTCAGGGATCTTGCCACACTTCGAAGCCTGCACAGTAAAAGTTATTTAGCGAAGTTGCCAGGGTTTCGCCATGCTCTCCCTCGGCAGCTCCACTACTGCAGGGACTCATGTTTGCTGTGAACTAGGATAGGTGGCCCACTTCCAAAAGCAGTCCTTTCCCCTTTGGAAATGTGGATTCTTGTAGCCTCGGAGCTGTTTGCGAAACCCTAGGAAGGCCCAGCTTCTACTCACGGCAGGCACGCCCGGGGAGGAAACGAGTATGTTTCCCCAGAGAAACAGGCTGCTTGCAAGTGTCGAGCGGAGCTTCTCAGGTGCCCAGTGTGTCCCGTTTGTTTCCCTTCGCAGCTGACATCCTGCAGGTACTTATGCTGGGGGCTAACAAGGGTAGGTGGCTCTTCCGACAAAAGCAGCCTTTTCCTTTTGGAAGCTTGGATTGTAGTGTCTCAGGGGCTGCTTGCCAAACCTTGAAGTTGCCCAGGTTATAGCCTCCAGAGGTACGCTTGAGTAGCAAACGAGCACTTTCACCCGAGGAACAGGGTTCCTGTCACGCTGGAGGAGAGTTAATCCCGCAGACCTCGTTCCTCCTGGGAAAGCGCAAGGCCACCCTGAGCCTCAGGGTAGTGCCTAAGTTTGCTCCGTGCAAGCTCTGCGTGCCTCGGTTTCCATGAGGTCTCCATCGTTGTTGTGCTTCAATGGAACGCGAGGATAGCTTTCAGGACTCCAAGCACTCTGACCTCCGCACCATTTCCCATGCTACCACACAGATCCCCCCACGTCTCCTCTCTGCCTGCTGAGCAACAAGCAGCCGTGTAGGCCCTTCGGAACACTTCTTGCATGCAGAACCCAAGGCGGCACACTGCTCTCTGTCTTCCTTTGGAAACCTAGGTGGTCGCAGCTTGCCCCAGCTCACGAAGACAGTCTGAGCCGTTCTCATGAGCTGGGAGACGTGGACTCAGTGAGGACCAGGGCCCTACCTGCACTCAGAAAATCACTCTGCTCAGCCTTCCATCCAGGAGCTCACACCGACTGGCTCGTTGGTTTAGCAGGACGTCTAAGTGAGGTCCAAGCTGAGCAAAGAGCACTGTTCCTCCTTTACCCTGCTAGGCCCACGGAAGAGGTAGAGCCAACTAGGCCTCGCTCAGACCAGCCCTCCTTCAGGGATCTTGCCACACTTCGAAGCCTGCACAGTAAAAGATACTTAGCGAAGTTGCCAGGGTTTCGCCATGCTCTCCCTCGGCAGCTCCACTACTGCAGGGACTCATGTTTGCTTTGAACTAGTATAGGTGTCCCTGCTTCCAAAAGCAGTCTTTTCCCCTTTGGAAATGTGGATTCTTGTAGCCTCGGAGCTGTTTGCGAAACCATAGGAAGGCCCAGCTTTTACTCACTGCAGGCACGCCCGGAGAGGAAACGAGTATGTTTCCCCAGAGAAACAGGCTGCTTGCAAGTGTAGAGGGGAGCTTCTCAGGTGCCCAGTGTGTCCCGTTTGTTTCCCTTCGCAGCTCCCTTACTGCAGGTACTTATGCTGGGTGCTAACAAGAGTTGGTTGGCTCTGCCGAGAAAAGCAGCCTTTTCCCTTTGGAAGCTTGGATTGTAGTGTCTCAGGGGCTGCTTGCCAAACCTTGAAGTTGCCCAGGTTATAGCCTCCGCAGGAACGCTTGCGTAGCAAACGAGCACTTTCTACCGATGAACAGGGTTCCTGTCACGCTGGAGGAGAGTTAATCCCGCAGACCTCGTTCCTCCTGGGAAAGCGCAAGTCCACCCTGAGCCTCAGGGTAGTGCCTAAGTTTCCAACGGGCAAGCTCTGCGTGCCTCGGTTTCCATGAGGTCTCCACCGTTGTTGTGCTTCAATGGAACGCGAAGATAGCTTTCAGGACTCCAAGCACTCTGACCTCCGCACCGTTTCCCATGCTACCACACGGATCCCCCCCACGTCTCCTCTCTGCCTGCTGAGCAACAAGCAGCCGTGTAGGCCCTTCAGAACACTTCTGCATGCAGAGCCCAAGGCGGCACACTGCTCTCTGTCTTCCTTTGGAAACCTAGGTGGTCGCAGCTTACCCAGCTCACCAAGACAGTCTGAGCCGGTCTCATGAGCTGGGGAACGTGGACTCAGTGAGGACCAGGGCCCTACCTGCACTCAGAAAATCACTCTGCTCAGCCTTCCATCCAGGAGCTCACACCGACTGGCTCGTTGGTTTAGCAGGACGTCTAAGTGAGGTCCAAGCTGAGCAAAGAACACACTTCCTCCTTTACCCTGCTAGGCCCACGGAAGAGGTAGAGCCAACTAGGCCTCGCTCAGGCCAGCCCTCCTTCAGGGATCTTGCCACACATCGAAGCCTGCACAGTAAAAGATATTTAGCGAAGTTGCCAGGGTTTCGCCATTCTCCCTCGGCAGCTCCACTACTGCAGGGACTCATGTTTGCTGTGAACTAGGATAGGTGGCCCACTTCCAAAAGCAGTCTTTTCCCCTTTGGAAATGTGGATTCTTGTAGCCTAGGAGCTGTTTGCGAAACCATAGGAAGGCCCAGCTTTTACTCACTGCAGGCACGCCCGGGGACGAAACGAGTATGTTTCCCCAGAGAAACAGGCTGCTTGCAAGTGTCGAGGGGAGCTTCTCAGGTGCCCAGTGTGTCCCGTTTGTTTCCCTTCGCAGCTCCCGTACTGCAGGTACTTATGCTGGGTGCTAACAAGGGTTCGTTGGCTCTGCCGAGAAAAGCAGCCTTTTCCCTTTGGAAGCTTGGATTGTAGTGTCTCAGGGGCTGCTTGCCAAACCTTGAAGTTGACCAGGTTATAGCCTCCGCAGGTACGCTTGCGTAGCAAACGAGCACTTTCACCCGAGGAACAGCGTTCCTATCACGCTGCAGGAGAGTTAATCCTGCAGACCTCGTTCCTCCTGGGAAAGCGCAAGGCCACCCTGAGCCTCAGGGTAGTGCCTAAGTTTGCTCCGTGCAAGCTCTGCGTGCCTCGGTTTCCATGAGGTCTCCATCGTTGTTGTGCTTCAATGGAACGCGAGGATAGCTTTCAGGACTCCAAGCACTCTGACCTCCGCACCATTTCCCATGCTACCACACAGATCCCCCCACGTCTCCTCTCTGCCTGCTGAGCAATAAGCAGCCGTGTAGGCCCTTCGGAACACTTCTTGCATGCAGACCCCAAGGCGGGACACTGCTCTCTGTCTTCCTTTGGAAACCTAGGTTGTCGGAGCTTACCCACCTCACTAAGACAGTCTGAGCCGGTCTCATGAGCTGGGGAACGTGGACTCAGTGAGGACCAGGGCCCTATCTGCACTCAGAAAATCACTCTGCTCAGCCTTCCATCCAGGAGCTCACACCGACTGGCTCGTTGGTTTAGCAGGACGTCTAAGTGAGGTCCAAGCTGAGCAAAGAGCACACTTCCTCCTTTACCCTGCTAGGCCCACGGAAGAGGTAGAGCCAACTAGGCCTCGCTCAGGCCAGCCCTCCTTCAGGGATCTTGCCACACTTCGAAGCCTGCACAGTAAAAGTTATTTAGCGAAGTTGCCAGGGTTTCGCCATGCTCTCCCTCGGCAGCTCCACTACTGCAGGGACTCATGTTTGCTGTGAACTAGGATAGGTGGCCCACTTCCAAAAGCAGTCTTTTCCCCTTTGGAAATGTGGATTCTTGTAGCCTCGGAGCTGTTTGCGAAACCCTAGGAAGGCCCAGCTTCTACTCACGGCAGGCACGCCCGGGGAGGAAACGAGTATGTTTCCCCAGAGAAACAGGCTGCTTGCAAGTGTCGAGCGGAGCTTCTCAGGTGCCCAGTGTGTCCCGTTTGTTTCCCTTCGCAGCTGACATCCTGCAGGTACTTATGCTGGGGGCTAACAAGGGTAGGTGGCTCTTCCGACAAAAGCAGCCTTTTCCTTTTGGAAGCTTGGATTGTAGTGTCTCAGGGGCTGCTTGCCAAACCTTGAAGTTGCCCAGGTTATAGCCTCCAGAGGTACGCTTGAGTAGCAAACGAGCACTTTCACCCGAGGAACAGGGTTCCTGTCACGCTGGAGGAGAGTTAATCCCGCAGACCTCGTTCCTCCTGGGAAAGCGCAAGGCCACCCTGAGCCTCAGGGTAGTGCCTAAGTTTGCTCCGTGCAAGCTCTGCGTGCCTCGGTTTCCATGAGGTCTCCATCGTTGTTGTGCTTCAATGGAACGCGAGGATAGCTTTCAGGACTCCAAGCACTCTGACCTCCGCACCATTTCCCATGCTACCACACAGATCCCCCCACGTCTCCTCTCTGCCTGCTGAGCAACAAGCAGCCGTGTAGGCCCTTCGGAACACTTCTTGCATGCAGAACCCAAGGCGGCACACTGCTCTCTGTCTTCCTTTGGAAACCTAGGTGGTCGCAGCTTGCCCCAGCTCACGAAGACAGTCTGAGCCGTTCTCATGAGCTGGGAGACGTGGACTCAGTGAGGACCAGGGCCCTACCTGCACTCAGAAAATCACTCTGCTCAGCCTTCCATCCAGGAGCTCACACCGACTGGCTCGTTGGTTTAGCAGGACGTCTAAGTGAGGTCCAAGCTGAGCAAAGAGCACTGTTCCTCCTTTACCCTGCTAGGCCCACGGAAGAGGTAGAGCCAACTAGGCCTCGCTCAGACCAGCCCTCCTTCAGGGATCTTGCCACACTTCGAAGCCTGCACAGTAAAAGATACTTAGCGAAGTTGCCAGGGTTTCGCCATGCTCTCCCTCGGCAGCTCCACTACTACAGGGACTCATGTTTGCTTTGAACTAGTATAGGTGTCCCTGCTTCCAAAAGCAGTCTTTTCCCCTTTGGAAATGTGGATTCTTGTAGCCTCGGAGCTGTTTGCGAAACCATAGGAAGGCCCAGCTTTTACTCACTGCAGGCACGCCCGGAGAGGAAACGAGTATGTTTCCCCAGAGAAACAGGCTGCTTGCAAGTGTCGAGCGGAGCTTCTCAGGTGCCCAGTGTGTCCCGTTTGTTTCCCTTCGCAGCTCCCTTACTGCAGGTACTTATGCTGGGTGCTAACAAGAGTTGGTTGGCTCTGCCGACAAAAGCAGCCTTTTCCCTTTGGAAGCTTGGATTGTAGTGTCTCAGGGGCTGCTTGCCAAACCTTGAAGTTGCCCAGGTTATAGCCTCCGCAGGAACGCTTGCGTAGCAAACGAGCACTTTCTACCGATGAACAGGGTTCCTGTCACGCTGGAGGAGAGTTAATCCCGCAGACCTCGTTCCTCCTGGGAAAGCGCAAGTCCACCCTGAGCCTCAGGGTAGTGCCTAAGTTTCCAACGGGCAAGCTCTGCGTGCCTCGGTTTCCATGAGGTCTCCACCGTTGTTGTGCTTCAATGGAACGCGAAGATAGCTTTCAGGACTCCAAGCACTCTGACCTCCGCACCGTTTCCCATGCTACCACACGGATCCCCCCCACGTCTCCTCTCTGCCTGCTGAGCAACAAGCAGCCGTGTAGGCCCTTCAGAACACTTCTGCATGCAGAGCCCAAGGCGGCACACTGCTCTCTGTCTTCCTTTGGAAACCTAGGTGGTCGCAGCTTACCCAGCTCACCAAGACAGTCTGAGCCGGTCTCATGAGCTGGGGAACGTGGACTCAGTGAGGACCAGGGCCCTACCTGCACTCAGAAAATCACTCTGCTCAGCCTTCCATCCAGGAGCTCACACCGACTGGCTCGTTGGTTTAGCAGGACGTCTAAGTGAGGTCCAAGCTGAGCAAAGAACACACTTCCTCCTTTACCCTGCTAGGCCCACGGAAGAGGTAGAGCCAACTAGGCCTCGCTCAGGCCAGCCCTCCTTCAGGGATCTTGCCACACTTCGAAGCCTGCACAGTAAAAGATATTTAGCGAAGTTGCCAGGGTTTCGCCATTCTCCCTCGGCAGCTCCACTACTGCAGGGACTCATGTTTGCTGTGAACTAGGATAGGTGGTCCACTTCCAAAAGCAGTCTTTTCCCCTTTGGAAATGTGGATTCTTGTAGCCTAGGAGCTGTTTGCGAAACCATAGGAAGGCCCAGCTTTTACTCACTGCAGGCACGCCCGGGGACGAAACGAGTATGTTTCCCCAGAGAAACAGGCTGCTTGCAAGTGTAGAGGGGAGCTTCTCAGGTGCCCAGTGTGTCCCGTTTGTTTCCCTTCGCAGCTCCCGTACTGCAGGTACTTATGCTGGGTGCTAACAAGGGTTCGTTGGCTCTGCCGAGAAAAGCAGCCTTTTCCCTTTGGAAGCTTGGATTGTAGTGTCTCAGGGGCTGCTTGCCAAACCTTGAAGTTGACCAGGTTATAGCCTCCGCAGGTACGCTTGCGTAGCAAACGAGCACTTTCACCCGAGGAACAGCGTTCCTATCACGCTGCAGGAGAGTTAATCCTGCAGACCTCGTTCCTCCTGGGAAAGCGCAAGGCCACCCTGAGCCTCAGGGTAGTGCCTAAGTTTGCTCCGTGCAAGCTCTGCGTGCCTCGGTTTCCATGAGGTCTCCACCGTTGTTGTGCCTCAATGGAACTAGAGGATAGCTTTCAGGACTCCAAGCACTCTAGCCTCCGCACCGTTTCCCATTCTACCACACGGATTCCCCCCACGTCTCCTCTCTGCCTGCTGAGCAACAAGCAGCCGTGTAGGCCCTTTAGAACACTTCTTGCATGCAGAGCCCAAGGCGGGACACTGCTCTCTGTCTTCCTTTGGAAACCTAGGTTGTCGGAGCTTACCCACCTCACGAAGACAGTCTGAGCCGCTCTCATGAGCTGGGGAACGTGGACTCAGTGAGGACCAGGGCCCTACCTGCACTCTGAAAATCACTCTGCTCAGCCTTCCATCCAGGAGCTCACACCGACTGGCTCGTTGGTTTAGCAGGACGTCTAAGTGAGGTCCAAGCTGAGCAAAGAACACACTTCCTCCTTTACCCTGCTAGGCCCACAGAAGAGGTAGAGCCAACTAGGCCTCGCTCAGGCCAGCCCTCCTTCAGGGATCTTGCCACAGTTCGAAGCCTGCACAGTAAAAGATACTTAGCGAAGTTGCCAGGGTTTCGCCATGCTCTCCCTCGGCAGCTCCACTACTGCAGGGACTCATGTTTGCTGTGAACTAGGATAGGTGGCCCACTTCAAAAAGCAGTCTTTTCCCCTTTGGAAATGTGGATTCTTGTAGCCTCGGAGCTGTTTGCGAAACCCTAGGAAGGCCCAGCTTCTACTCACGGCAGGCACGCCCGGGGAGGAAACGAGTATGTTTCCCCAGAGAAACAGGCTGCTTGCAAGTGTCGAGCGGAGCTTCTCAGGTGCCCAGTGTGTCCCGTTTGTTTCCCTTCGCAGCTGACATCCTGCAGGTACTTATGCTGGGGGCTAACAAGGGTAGGTGGCTCTTCCGACAAAAGCATCCTTTTCCTTTTGGAAGCTTGGATTGTAGTGTCTCAGGGGCTGCTTGCCAAACCTTGAAGTTGCCCAGGTTATAGCCTCCAGAGGTACGCTTGAGTAGCAAACGAGCACTTTCACCCGAGGAACAGGGTTCCTGTCACGCTGGAGGAGAGTTAATCCCGCAGACCTCGTTCCTCCTGGGAAAGCGCAAGGCCACCCTGAGCCTCAGGGTAGTGCCTAAGTCTCCACAGGGCAAGCTCTGCGTGCCTCGGTTTCCATGAGGTCTCCATAGTTGTTGTGCTTCAATGGAACGCGAGGATAGCTTTCAGGACTCCAAGCACTCTGACCTCCGCCCCGTTTCCCATGCTACCACACGGATCCCCCCCACGTCTCCTCTCTGCCTGCTGAGCAGCAAGCAGCCGTGTAGGCCCTTCAGAACACTTCTGCATGCAGAGCCCAAGGCGGCACACTGCTCTCTGTCTTCCTTTGGAAACCTAGGTGGTCGCAGCTTACCCAGCTCACCAAGACAGTCTGAGCCGGTCTCATGAGCTGGGGAACGTGGACTCAGTGAGGACCAGGGCCCTACCTGCACTCAGAAAATCACTCTGCTCAGCCTTCCATCCAGGAGCTCACACCGACTGGCTCGTTGGTTTAGTAGGACGTCTAAGTGAGGTCCAAGCTGAGCAAAGAACACACTTCCTCCTTTACCCTGCTAGGCCCACGGAAGAGGTAGAGCCAACTAGGCCTCGCTCAGGCCAGCCCTCCTTCAGGGATCTTGCCACACTTCGAAGCCTGCACAGTAAAAGATATTTAGCGAAGTTGCCAGGGTTTCGCCATTCTCCCTCGGCAGCTCCACTACTGCAGGGACTCATGTTTGCTGTGAACTAGGATAGGTGGCCCACTTCCAAAAGCAGTCTTTTCCCCTTTGGAAATGTGGATTCTTGTAGCCTAGGAGCTGTTTGCGAAACCATAGGAAGGCCCAGCTTTTACTCACTGCAGGCACGCCCGGGGACGAAACGAGTATGTTTCCCCAGAGAAACAGGCTGCTTGCAAGTGTCGAGCGGAGCTTCTCAGGTGCCCAGTGTGTCCCGTTTGTTTCCCTTCGCAGCTGACATCCTGCAGGTACTTATGCTGGGGGCTAACAAGGGTAGGTGGCTCTTCCGACAAAAGCAGCCTTTTCCTTTTGGAAGCTTGGATTGTAGTGTCTCAGGGGCTGCTTGCCAAACCTTGAAGTTGCCCAGGTTATAGCCTCCAGAGGTACGCTTGAGTAGCAAACGAGCACTTTCACCCGAGGAACAGGGTTCCTGTCACGCTGGAGGAGAGTTAATCCCGCAGACCTCGTTCCTCCTGGGAAAGCGCAAGGCCACCCTGAGCCTCAGGGTAGTGCCTAAGTTTGCTCCGTGCAAGCTCTGCGTGCCTCGGTTTCCATGAGGTCTCCATCGTTGTTGTGCTTCAATGGAACGCGAGGATAGCTTTCAGGACTCCAAGCACTCTGACCTCCGCACCATTTCCCATGCTACCACACAGATCCCCCCACGTCTCCTCTCTGCCTGCTGAGCAACAAGCAGCCGTGTAGGCCCTTCGGAACACTTCTTGCATGCAGAACCCAAGGCGGCACACTGCTCTCTGTCTTCCTTTGGAAACCTAGGTGGTCGCAGCTTGCCCCAGCTCACGAAGACAGTCTGAGCCGTTCTCATGAGCTGGGAGACGTGGACTCAGTGAGGACCAGGGCCCTACCTGCACTCAGAAAATCACTCTGCTCAGCCTTCCATCCAGGAGCTCACACCGACTGGCTCGTTGGTTTAGCAGGACGTCTAAGTGAGGTCCAAGCTGAGCAAAGAGCACTGTTCCTCCTTTACCCTGCTAGGCCCACGGAAGAGGTAGAGCCAACTAGGCCTCGCTCAGACCAGCCCTCCTTCAGGGATCTTGCCACACTTCGAAGCCTGCACAGTAAAAGATACTTAGCGAAGTTGCCAGGGTTTCGCCATGCTCTCCCTCGGCAGCTCCACTACTACAGGGACTCATGTTTGCTTTGAACTAGTATAGGTGTCCCTGCTTCCAAAAGCAGTCTTTTCCCCTTTGGAAATGTGGATTCTTGTAGCCTCGGAGCTGTTTGCGAAACCATAGGAAGGCCCAGCTTTTACTCACTGCAGGCACGCCCGGAGAGGAAACGAGTATGTTTCCCCAGAGAAACAGGCTGCTTGCAAGTGTAGAGGGGAGCTTCTCAGGTGCCCAGTGTGTCCCGTTTGTTTCCCTTCGCAGCTCCCTTACTGCAGGTACTTATGCTGGGTGCTAACAAGAGTTGGTTGGCTCTGCCGACAAAAGCAGCCTTTTCCCTTTGGAAGCTTGGATTGTAGTGTCTCAGGGGCTGCTTGCCAAACCTTGAAGTTGCCCAGGTTATAGCCTCCGCAGGAACGCTTGCGTAGCAAACGAGCACTTTCTACCGATGAACAGGGTTCCTGTCACGCTGGAGGAGAGTTAATCCCGCAGACCTCGTTCCTCCTGGGAAAGCGCAAGTCCACCCTGAGCCTCAGGGTAGTGCCTAAGTTTCCAACGGGCAAGCTCTGCGTGCCTCGGTTTCCATGAGGTCTCCACCGTTGTTGTGCTTCAATGGAACGCGAAGATAGCTTTCAGGACTCCAAGCACTCTGACCTCCGCACCGTTTCCCATGCTACCACACGGATCCCCCCCACGTCTCCTCTCTGCCTGCTGAGCAACAAGCAGCCGTGTAGGCCCTTCAGAACACTTCTGCATGCAGAGCCCAAGGCGGCACACTGCTCTCTGTCTTCCTTTGGAAACCTAGGTGGTCGCAGCTTACCCAGCTCACCAAGACAGTCTGAGCCGGTCTCATGAGCTGGGGAACGTGGACTCAGTGAGGACCAGGGCCCTACCTGCACTCAGAAAATCACTCTGCTCAGCCTTCCATCCAGGAGCTCACACCGACTGGCTCGTTGGTTTAGCAGGACGTCTAAGTGAGGTCCAAGCTGAGCAAAGAACACACTTCCTCCTTTACCCTGCTAGGCCCACGGAAGAGGTAGAGCCAACTAGGCCTCGCTCAGGCCAGCCCTCCTTCAGGGATCTTGCCACACTTCGAAGCCTGCACAGTAAAAGATATTTAGCGAAGTTGCCAGGGTTTCGCCATTCTCCCTCGGCAGCTCCACTACTGCAGGGACTCATGTTTGCTGTGAACTAGGATAGGTGGTCCACTTCCAAAAGCAGTCTTTTCCCCTTTGGAAATGTGGATTCTTGTAGCCTAGGAGCTGTTTGCGAAACCATAGGAAGGCCCAGCTTTTACTCACTGCAGGCACGCCCGGGGACGAAACGAGTATGTTTCCCCAGAGAAACAGGCTGCTTGCAAGTGTAGAGGGGAGCTTCTCAGGTGCCCAGTGTGTCCCGTTTGTTTCCCTTCGCAGCTCCCGTACTGCAGGTACTTATGCTGGGTGCTAACAAGGGTTCGTTGGCTCTGCCGAGAAAAGCAGCCTTTTCCCTTTGGAAGCTTGGATTGTAGTGTCTCAGGGGCTGCTTGCCAAACCTTGAAGTTGACCAGGTTATAGCCTCCGCAGGTACGCTTGCGTAGCAAACGAGCACTTTCACCCGAGGAACAGCGTTCCTATCACGCTGCAGGAGAGTTAATCCTGCAGACCTCGTTCCTCCTGGGAAAGCGCAAGGCCACCCTGAGCCTCAGGGTAGTGCCTAAGTTTGCTCCGTGCAAGCTCTGCGTGCCTCGGTTTCCATGAGGTCTCCACCGTTGTTGTGCCTCAATGGAACTAGAGGATAGCTTTCAGGACTCCAAGCACTCTAGCCTCCGCACCGTTTCCCATTCTACCACACGGATTCCCCCCACGTCTCCTCTCTGCCTGCTGAGCAACAAGCAGCCGTGTAGGCCCTTTAGAACACTTCTTGCATGCAGAGCCCAAGGCGGGACACTGCTCTCTGTCTTCCTTTGGAAACCTAGGTTGTCGGAGCTTACCCACCTCACGAAGACAGTCTGAGCCGCTCTCATGAGCTGGGGAACGTGGACTCAGTGAGGACCAGGGCCCTACCTGCACTCTGAAAATCACTCTGCTCAGCCTTCCATCCAGGAGCTCACACCGACTAGCTCGTTGGTTTAGCAGGACGTCTAAGTGAGGTCCAAGCTGAGCAAAGAACACACTTCCTCCTTTACCCTGCTAGGCCCACAGAAGAGGTAGAGCCAACTAGGCCTCGCTCAGGCCAGCCCTCCTTCAGGGATCTTGCCACAGTTCGAAGCCTGCACAGTAAAAGATACTTAGCGAAGTTGCCAGGGTTTCGCCATGCTCTCCCTCGGCAGCTCCACTACTGCAGGGACTCATGTTTGCTGTGAACTAGGATAGGTGGCCCACTTCAAAAAGCAGTCTTTTCCCCTTTGGAAATGTGGATTCTTGTAGCCTCGGAGCTGTTTGCGAAACCCTAGGAAGGCCCAGCTTCTACTCACGGCAGGCACGCCCGGGGAGGAAACGAGTATGTTTCCCCAGAGAAACAGGCTGCTTGCAAGTGTCGAGCGGAGCTTCTCAGGTGCCCAGTGTGTCCCGTTTGTTTCCCTTCGCAGCTGACATCCTGCAGGTACTTATGCTGGGGGCTAACAAGGGTAGGTGGCTCTTCCGACAAAAGCAGCCTTTTCCTTTTGGAAGCTTGGATTGTAGTGTCTCAGGGGCTGCTTGCCAAACCTTGAAGTTGCCCAGGTTATAGCCTCCAGAGGTACGCTTGAGTAGCAAACGAGCACTTTCACCCGAGGAACAGGGTTCCTGTCACGCTGGAGGAGAGTTAATCCCGCAGACCTCGTTCCTCCTGGGAAAGCGCAAGGCCACCCTGAGCCTCAGGGTAGTGCCTAAGTCTCCACAGGGCAAGCTCTGCGTGCCTCGGTTTCCATGAGGTCTCCATAGTTGTTGTGCTTCAATGGAACGCGAGGATAGCTTTCAGGACTCCAAGCACTCTGACCTCCGCCCCGTTTCCCATGCTACCACACGGATCCCCCCCACGTCTCCTCTCTGCCTGCTGAGCAGCAAGCAGCCGTGTAGGCCCTTCAGAACACTTCTGCATGCAGAGCCCAAGGCGGCACACTGCTCTCTGTCTTCCTTTGGAAACCTAGGTGGTCGCAGCTTACCCAGCTCACCAAGACAGTCTGAGCCGGTCTCATGAGCTGGGGAACGTGGACTCAGTGAGGACCAGGGCCCTACCTGCACTCAGAAAATCACTCTGCTCAGCCTTCCATCCAGGAGCTCACACCGACTGGCTCGTTGGTTTAGTAGGACGTCTAAGTGAGGTCCAAGCTGAGCAAAGAACACACTTCCTCCTTTACCCTGCTAGGCCCACGGAAGAGGTAGAGCCAACTAGGCCTCGCTCAGGCCAGCCCTCCTTCAGGGATCTTGCCACACTTCGAAGCCTGCACAGTAAAAGATATTTAGCGAAGTTGCCAGGGTTTCGCCATTCTCCCTCGGCAGCTCCACTACCTCAGGGACTCATGTTTGCTGTGAACTAGGATAGGTGGCCCACTTCCAAAAGCAGTCTTTTCCCCTTTGGAAATGTGGATTCTTGTAGCCTAGGAGCTGTTTGCGAAACCATAGGAAGGCCCAGCTTTTACTCACTGCAGGCACGCCCGGGGACGAAACGAGTATGTTTCCCCAGAGAAACAGGCTGCTTGCAAGTGTCGAGGGGAGCTTCTCAGGTGCCCAGTGTGTCCCGTTTGTTTCCCTTCGCAGCTCCCGTACTGCAGGTACTTATGCTGGGTGCTAACAAGGGTTCGTTGGCTCTGCCGAGAAAAGCAGCCTTTTCCCTTTGGAAGCTTGGATTGTAGTGTCTCAGGGGCTGCTTGCCAAACCTTGAAGTTGACCAGGTTATAGCCTCCGCAGGTACGCTTGCGTAGCAAACGAGCACTTTCACCCGAGGAACAGCGTTCCTATCACGCTGCAGGAGAGTTAATCCTGCAGACCTCGTTCCTCCTGGGAAAGCGCAAGGCCACCCTGAGCCTCAGGGTAGTGCCTAAGTTTGCTCCGTGCAAGCTCTGCGTGCCTCGGTTTCCATGAGGTCTCCATCGTTGTTGTGCTTCAATGGAACGCGAGGATAGCTTTCAGGACTCCAAGCACTCTGACCTCCGCACCATTTCCCATGCTACCACACAGATCCCCCCACGTCTCCTCTCTGCCTGCTGAGCAATAAGCAGCCGTGTAGGCCCTTCGGAACACTTCTTGCATGCAGACCCCAAGGCGGGACACTGCTCTCTGTCTTCCTTTGGAAACCTAGGTTGTCGGAGCTTACCCACCTCACTAAGACAGTCTGAGCCGGTCTCATGAGCTGGGGAACGTGGACTCAGTGAGGACCAGGGCCCTATCTGCACTCAGAAAATCACTCTGCTCAGCCTTCCATCCAGGAGCTCACACCGACTGGCTCGTTGGTTTAGCAGGACGTCTAAGTGAGGTCCAAGCTGAGCAAAGAGCACACTTCCTCCTTTACCCTGCTAGGCCCACGGAAGAGGTAGAGCCAACTAGGCCTCGCTCAGGCCAGCCCTCCTTCAGGGATCTTGCCACACTTCGAAGCCTGCACAGTAAAAGTTATTTAGCGAAGTTGCCAGGGTTTCGCCATGCTCTCCCTCGGCAGCTCCACTACTGCAGGGACTCATGTTTGCTGTGAACTAGGATAGGTGGCCCACTTCCAAAAGCAGTCTTTTCCCCTTTGGAAATGTGGATTCTTGTAGCCTCGGAGCTGTTTGCGAAACCCTAGGAAGGCCCAGCTTCTACTCACGGCAGGCACGCCCGGGGAGGAAACGAGTATGTTTCCCCAGAGAAACAGGCTGCTTGCAAGTGTCGAGCGGAGCTTCTCAGGTGCCCAGTGTGTCCCGTTTGTTTCCCTTCGCAGCTGACATCCTGCAGGTACTTATGCTGGGGGCTAACAAGGGTAGGTGGCTCTTCCGACAAAAGCAGCCTTTTCCTTTTGGAAGCTTGGATTGTAGTGTCTCAGGGGCTGCTTGCCAAACCTTGAAGTTGCCCAGGTTATAGCCTCCAGAGGTACGCTTGAGTAGCAAACGAGCACTTTCACCCGAGGAACAGGGTTCCTGTCACGCTGGAGGAGAGTTAATCCCGCAGACCTCGTTCCTCCTGGGAAAGCGCAAGGCCACCCTGAGCCTCAGGGTAGTGCCTAAGTTTGCTCCGTGCAAGCTCTGCGTGCCTCGGTTTCCATGAGGTCTCCATCGTTGTTGTGCTTCAATGGAACGCGAGGATAGCTTTCAGGACTCCAAGCACTCTGACCTCCGCACCATTTCCCATGCTACCACACAGATCCCCCCACGTCTCCTCTCTGCCTGCTGAGCAACAAGCAGCCGTGTAGGCCCTTCGGAACACTTCTTGCATGCAGAACCCAAGGCGGCACACTGCTCTCTGTCTTCCTTTGGAAACCTAGGTGGTCGCAGCTTGCCCCAGCTCACGAAGACAGTCTGAGCCGTTCTCATGAGCTGGGAGACGTGGACTCAGTGAGGACCAGGGCCCTACCTGCACTCAGAAAATCACTCTGCTCAGCCTTCCATCCAGGAGCTCACACCGACTGGCTCGTTGGTTTAGCAGGACGTCTAAGTGAGGTCCAAGCTGAGCAAAGAGCACTGTTCCTCCTTTACCCTGCTAGGCCCACGGAAGAGGTAGAGCCAACTAGGCCTCGCTCAGACCAGCCCTCCTTCAGGGATCTTGCCACACTTCGAAGCCTGCACAGTAAAAGATACTTAGCGAAGTTGCCAGGGTTTCGCCATGCTCTCCCTCGGCAGCTCCACTACTACAGGGACTCATGTTTGCTTTGAACTAGTATAGGTGTCCCTGCTTCCAAAAGCAGTCTTTTCCCCTTTGGAAATGTGGATTCTTGTAGCCTCGGAGCTGTTTGCGAAACCATAGGAAGGCCCAGCTTTTACTCACTGCAGGCACGCCCGGAGAGGAAACGAGTATGTTTCCCCAGAGAAACAGGCTGCTTGCAAGTGTAGAGGGGAGCTTCTCAGGTGCCCAGTGTGTCCCGTTTGTTTCCCTTCGCAGCTCCCTTACTGCAGGTACTTATGCTGGGTGCTAACAAGAGTTGGTTGGCTCTGCCGACAAAAGCAGCCTTTTCCCTTTGGAAGCTTGGATTGTAGTGTCTCAGGGGCTGCTTGCCAAACCTTGAAGTTGCCCAGGTTATAGCCTCCGCAGGAACGCTTGCGTAGCAAACGAGCACTTTCTACCGATGAACAGGGTTCCTGTCACGCTGGAGGAGAGTTAATCCCGCAGACCTCGTTCCTCCTGGGAAAGCGCAAGTCCACCCTGAGCCTCAGGGTAGTGCCTAAGTTTCCAACGGGCAAGCTCTGCGTGCCTCGGTTTCCATGAGGTCTCCACCGTTGTTGTGCTTCAATGGAACGCGAAGATAGCTTTCAGGACTCCAAGCACTCTGACCTCCGCACCGTTTCCCATGCTACCACACGGATCCCCCCCACGTCTCCTCTCTGCCTGCTGAGCAACAAGCAGCCGTGTAGGCCCTTCAGAACACTTCTGCATGCAGAGCCCAAGGCGGCACACTGCTCTCTGTCTTCCTTTGGAAACCTAGGTGGTCGCAGCTTACCCAGCTCACCAAGACAGTCTGAGCCGGTCTCATGAGCTGGGGAACGTGGACTCAGTGAGGACCAGGGCCCTACCTGCACTCAGAAAATCACTCTGCTCAGCCTTCCATCCAGGAGCTCACACCGACTGGCTCGTTGGTTTAGCAGGACGTCTAAGTGAGGTCCAAGCTGAGCAAAGAACACACTTCCTCCTTTACCCTGCTAGGCCCACGGAAGAGGTAGAGCCAACTAGGCCTCGCTCAGGCCAGCCCTCCTTCAGGGATCTTGCCACACTTCGAAGCCTGCACAGTAAAAGATATTTAGCGAAGTTGCCAGGGTTTCGCCATTCTCCCTCGGCAGCTCCACTACTGCAGGGACTCATGTTTGCTGTGAACTAGGATAGGTGGTCCACTTCCAAAAGCAGTCTTTTCCCCTTTGGAAATGTGGATTCTTGTAGCCTAGGAGCTGTTTGCGAAACCATAGGAAGGCCCAGCTTTTACTCACGGCAGGCACGCCCGGGGACGAAACGAGTATGTTTCCCCAGAGAAACAGGCTGCTTGCAAGTGTCGAGGGGAGCTTCTCAGGTGCCCAGTGTGTCCCGTTTGTTTCCCTTCGCAGCTCCCGTACTGCAGGTACTTATGCTGGGTGCTAACAAGGGTTCGTTGGCTCTGCCGAGAAAAGCAGCCTTTTCCCTTTGGAAGCTTGGATTGTAGTGTCTCAGGGGCTGCTTGCCAAACCTTGAAGTTGACCAGGTTATAGCCTCCGCAGGTACGCTTGCGTAGCAAACGAGCCCTTTCACCCGAGGAACAGCGTTCCTATCACGCTGCAGGAGAGTTAATCCTGCAGACCTCGTTCCTCCTGGGAAAGCGCAAGGCCACCCTGAGCCTCAGGGTAGTGCCTAAGTTTGCTCCGTGCAAGCTCTGCGTGCCTCGGTTTCCATGAGGTCTCCATCGTTGTTGTGCTTCAATGGAACGCGAGGATAGCTTTCAGGACTCCAAGCACTCTGACCTCCGCACCATTTCCCATGCTACCACACAGATCCCCCCACGTCTCCTCTCTGCCTGCTGAGCAATAAGCAGCCGTGTAGGCCCTTCGGAACACTTCTTGCATGCAGACCCCAAGGCGGGACACTGCTCTCTGTCTTCCTTTGGAAACCTAGGTTGTCGGAGCTTACCCACCTCACTAAGACAGTCTGAGCCGGTCTCATGAGCTGGGGAACGTGGACTCAGTGAGGACCAGGGCCCTATCTGCACTCAGAAAATCACTCTGCTCAGCCTTCCATCCAGGAGCTCACACCGACTGGCTCGTTGGTTTAGCAGGACGTCTAAGTGAGGTCCAAGCTGAGCAAAGAGCACACTTCCTCCTTTACCCTGCTAGGCCCACGGAAGAGGTAGAGCCAACTAGGCCTCGCTCAGGCCAGCCCTCCTTCAGGGATCTTGCCACACTTCGAAGCCTGCACAGTAAAAGTTATTTAGCGAAGTTGCCAGGGTTTCGCCATGCTCTCCCTCGGCAGCTCCACTACTGCAGGGACTCATGTTTGCTGTGAACTAGGATAGGTGGCCCACTTCCAAAAGCAGTCTTTTCCCCTTTGGAAATGTGGATTCTTGTAGCCTCGGAGCTGTTTGCGAAACCCTAGGAAGGCCCAGCTTCTACTCACGGCAGGCACGCCCGGGGAGGAAACGAGTATGTTTCCCCAGAGAAACAGGCTGCTTGCAAGTGTCGAGCGGAGCTTCTCAGGTGCCCAGTGTGTCCCGTTTGTTTCCCTTCGCAGCTGACATCCTGCAGGTACTTATGCTGGGGGCTAACAAGCGTAGGTGGCTCTTCCGACAAAAGCAGCCTTTTCCTTTTGGAAGCTTGGATTGTAGTGTCTCAGGGGCTGCTTGCCAAACCTTGAAGTTGCCCAGGTTATAGCCTCCAGAGGTACGCTTGAGTAGCAAACGAGCACTTTCACCCGAGGAACAGGGTTCCTGTCACGCTGGAGGAGAGTTAATCCCGCAGACCTCGTTCCTCCTGGGAAAGCGCAAGGCCACCCTGAGCCTCAGGGTAGTGCCTAAGTTTGCTCCGTGCAAGCTCTGCGTGCCTCGGTTTCCATGAGGTCTCCATCGTTGTTGTGCTTCAATGGAACGCGAGGATAGCTTTCAGGACTCCAAGCACTCTGACCTCCGCACCATTTCCCATGCTACCACACAGATCCCCCCACGTCTCCTCTCTGCCTGCTGAGCAACAAGCAGCCGTGTAGGCCCTTCAGAACACTTCTGCATGCAGAGCCCAAGGCGGCACACTGCTCTCTGTCTTCCTTTGGAAACCTAGGTGGTCGCAGCTTACCCAGCTCACCAAGACAGTCTGAGCCGGTCTCATGAGCTGGGGAACGTGGACTCAGTGAGGACCAGGGCCCTACCTGCACTCAGAAAATCACTCTGCTCAGCCTTCCATCCAGGAGCTCACACCGACTGGCTCGTTGGTTTAGCAGGACGTCTAAGTGAGGTCCAAGCTGAGCAAAGAACACACTTCCTCCTTTACCCTGCTAGGCCCACGGAAGAGGTAGAGCCAACTAGGCCTCGCTCAGGCCAGCCCTCCTTCAGGGATCTTGCCACACTTCGAAGCCTGCACAGTAAAAGATATTTAGCGAAGTTGCCAGGGTTTCGCCATTCTCCCTCGGCAGCTCCACTACTGCAGGGACTCATGTTTGCTGTGAACTAGGATAGGTGGTCCACTTCCAAAAGCAGTCTTTTCCCCTTTGGAAATGTGGATTCTTGTAGCCTAGGAGCTGTTTGCGAAACCATAGGAAGGCCCAGCTTTTACTCACGGCAGGCACGCCCGGGGACGAAACGAGTATGTTTCCCCAGAGAAACAGGCTGCTTGCAAGTGTCGAGGGGAGCTTCTCAGGTGCCCAGTGTGTCCCGTTTGTTTCCCTTCGCAGCTCCCGTACTGCAGGTACTTATGCTGGGTGCTAACAAGGGTTCGTTGGCTCTGCCGAGAAAAGCAGCCTTTTCCCTTTGGAAGCTTGGATTGTAGTGTCTCAGGGGCTGCTTGCCAAACCTTGAAGTTGACCAGGTTATAGCCTCCGCAGGTACGCTTGCGTAGCAAACGAGCCCTTTCACCCGAGGAACAGCGTTCCTATCACGCTGCAGGAGAGTTAATCCTGCAGACCTCGTTCCTCCTGGGAAAGCGCAAGGCCACCCTGAGCCTCAGGGTAGTGCCTAAGTTTGCTCCGTGCAAGCTCTGCGTGCCTCGGTTTCCATGAGGTCTCCACCGTTGTTGTGCCTCAATGGAACTAGAGGATAGCTTTCAGGACTCCAAGCACTCTAGCCTCCGCACCGTTTCCCATTCTACCACACGGATTCCCCCCACGTCTCCTCTCTGCCTGCTGAGCAACAAGCAGCCGTGTAGGCCCTTTAGAACACTTCTTGCATGCAGAGCCCAAGGCGGGACACTGCTCTCTGTCTTCCTTTGGAAACCTAGGTTGTCGGAGCTTACCCACCTCACGAAGACAGTCTGAGCCGCTCTCATGAGCTGGGGAACGTGGACTCAGTGAGGACCAGGGCCCTACCTGCACTCTGAAAATCACTCTGCTCAGCCTTCCATCCAGGAGCTCACACCGACTAGCTCGTTGGTTTAGCAGGACGTCTAAGTGAGGTCCAAGCTGAGCAAAGAACACACTTCCTCCTTTACCCTGCTAGGCCCACAGAAGAGGTAGAGCCAACTAGGCCTCGCTCAGGCCAGCCCTCCTTCAGGGATCTTGCCACAGTTCGAAGCCTGCACAGTAAAAGATACTTAGCGAAGTTGCCAGGGTTTCGCCATGCTCTCCCTCGGCAGCTCCACTACTGCAGGGACTCATGTTTGCTGTGAACTAGGATAGGTGGCCCACTTCAAAAAGCAGTCTTTTCCCCTTTGGAAATGTGGATTCTTGTAGCCTCGGAGCTGTTTGCGAAACCCTAGGAAGGCCCAGCTTCTACTCACGGCAGGCACGCCCGGGGAGGAAACGAGTATGTTTCCCCAGAGAAACAGGCTGCTTGCAAGTGTCGAGCGGAGCTTCTCAGGTGCCCAGTGTGTCCCGTTTGTTTCCCTTCGCAGCTGACATCCTGCAGGTACTTATGCTGGGGGCTAACAAGGGTAGGTGGCTCTTCCGACAAAAGCAGCCTTTTCCTTTTGGAAGCTTGGATTGTAGTGTCTCAGGGGCTGCTTGCCAAACCTTGAAGTTGCCCAGGTTATAGCCTCCAGAGGTACGCTTGAGTAGCAAACGAGCACTTTCACCCGAGGAACAGGGTTCCTGTCACGCTGGAGGAGAGTTAATCCCGCAGACCTCGTTCCTCCTGGGAAAGCGCAAGGCCACCCTGAGCCTCAGGGTAGTGCCTAAGTCTCCACAGGGCAAGCTCTGCGTGCCTCGGTTTCCATGAGGTCTCCATAGTTGTTGTGCTTCAATGGAACGCGAGGATAGCTTTCAGGACTCCAAGCACTCTGACCTCCGCCCCGTTTCCCATGCTACCACACGGATCCCCCCCACGTCTCCTCTCTGCCTGCTGAGCAGCAAGCAGCCGTGTAGGCCCTTCAGAACACTTCTGCATGCAGAGCCCAAGGCGGCACACTGCTCTCTGTCTTCCTTTGGAAACCTAGGTGGTCGCAGCTTACCCAGCTCACCAAGACAGTCTGAGCCGGTCTCATGAGCTGGGGAACGTGGACTCAGTGAGGACCAGGGCCCTACCTGCACTCAGAAAATCACTCTGCTCAGCCTTCCATCCAGGAGCTCACACCGACTGGCTCGTTGGTTTAGTAGGACGTCTAAGTGAGGTCCAAGCTGAGCAAAGAACACACTTCCTCCTTTACCCTGCTAGGCCCACGGAAGAGGTAGAGCCAGCTAGGCCTCGCTCAGGCCAGCCCTCCTTCAGGGATCTTGCCACACTTCGAAGCCTGCACAGTAAAAGATATTTAGCGAAGTTGCCAGGGTTTCGCCATTCTCCCTCGGCAGCTCCACTACTGCAGGGACTCATGTTTGCTGTGAACTAGGATAGGTGGCCCACTTCCAAAAGCAGTCTTTTCCCCTTTGGAAATGTGGATTCTTGTAGCCTAGGAGCTGTTTGCGAAACCATAGGAAGGCCCAGCTTTTACTCACTGCAGGCACGCCCGGGGAGGAAACGAGTATGTTTCCCCAGAGAAACAGGCTGCTTGCAAGTGTCGAGGGGAGCTTCTCAGGTGCCCAGTGTGTCCCGTTTGTTTCCCTTCGCAGCTCCCGTACTGCAGGTACTTATGCTGGGTGCTAACAAGGGTTCGTTGGCTCTGCCGAGAAAAGCAGCCTTTTCCCTTTGGAAGCTTGGATTGTAGTGTCTCAGGGGCTGCTTGCCAAACCTTGAAGTTGACCAGGTTATAGCCTCCGCAGGTACGCTTGCGTAGCAAACGAGCACTTTCACCCGAGGAACAGCGTTCCTATCACGCTGCAGGAGAGTTAATCCTGCAGACCTCGTTCCTCCTGGGAAAGCACAAGGCCACCCTGAGCCTCAGGGTAGTGCCTAAGTTTGCTCCGTGCAAGCTCTGCGTGCCTCGGTTTCCATGAGGTCTCCATCGTTGTTGTGCTTCAATGGAACGCGAGGATAGCTTTCAGGACTCCAAGCACTCTGACCTCCGCACCATTTCCCATGCTACCACACAGATCCCCCCACGTCTCCTCTCTGCCTGCTGAGCAATAAGCAGCCGTGTAGGCCCTTCGGAACACTTCTTGCATGCAGACCCCAAGGCGGGACACTGCTCTCTGTCTTCCTTTGGAAACCTAGGTTGTCGGAGCTTACCCACCTCACTAAGACAGTCTGAGCCGGTCTCATGAGCTGGGGAACGTGGACTCAGTGAGGACCAGGGCCCTATCTGCACTCAGAAAATCACTCTGCTCAGCCTTCCATCCAGGAGCTCACACCGACTGGCTCGTTGGTTTAGCAGGACGTCTAAGTGAGGTCCAAGCTGAGCAAAGAGCACACTTCCTCCTTTACCCTGCTAGGCCCACGGAAGAGGTAGAGCCAACTAGGCCTCTCTCAGGCCAGCCCTCCTTCAGGGATCTTGCCACACTTCGAAGCCTGCACAGTAAAAGTTATTTAGCGAAGTTGCCAGGGTTTTGCCATGCTCTCCCTCGGCAGCTCCACTACTGCAGGGACTCATGTTTGCTGTGAACTAGGATAGGTGGCCCACTTCCAAAAGCAGTCTTTTCCCCTTTGGAAATGTGGATTCTTGTAGCCTCGGAGCTGTTTGCGAAACCCTAGGAAGGCCCAGCTTCTACTCACGGCAGGCACGCCCGGGGAGGAAACGAGTATGTTTCCCCAGAGAAACAGGCTGCTTGCAAGTGTCGAGCGGAGCTTCTCAGGTGCCCAGTGTGTCCCGTTTGTTTCCCTTCGCAGCTGACATCCTGCAGGTACTTATGCTGGGGGCTAACAAGGGTAGGTGGCTCTTCCGACAAAAGCAGCCTTTTCCTTTTGGAAGCTTGGATTGTAGTGTCTCAGGGGCTGCTTGCCAAACCTTGAAGTTGCCCAGGTTATAGCCTCCAGAGGTACGCTTGAGTAGCAAACGAGCACTTTCACCCGAGGAACAGGGTTCCTGTCACGCTGGAGGAGAGTTAATCCCGCAGACCTCGTTCCTCCTGGGAAAGCGCAAGGCCACCCTGAGCCTCAGGGTAGTGCCTAAGTTTGCTCCGTGCAAGCTCTGCGTGCCTCGGTTTCCATGAGGTCTCCATCGTTGTTGTGCTTCAATGGAACGCGAGGATAGCTTTCAGGACTCCAAGCACTCTGACCTCCGCACCATTTCCCATGCTACCACACAGATCCCCCCACGTCTCCTCTCTGCCTGCTGAGCAACAAGCAGCCGTGTAGGCCCTTCGGAACACTTCTTGCATGCAGACCCCAAGGCGGGACACTGCTCTCTGTCTTCCTTTGGAAACCTAGGTGGTCGCAGCTTGCCCCAGCTCACGAAGACAGTCTGAGCCGTTCTCATGAGCTGGGAGACGTGGACTCAGTGAGGACCAGGGCCCTACCTGCACTCAGAAAATCACTCTGCTCAGCCTTCCATCCAGGAGCTCACACCGACTGGCTCGTTGGTTTAGCAGGACGTCTAAGTGAGGTCCAAGCTGAGCAAAGAGCACTGTTCCTCCTTTACCCTGCTAGGCCCACGGAAGAGGTAGAGCCAACTAGGCCTCGCTCAGACCAGCCCTCCTTCAGGGATCTTGCCACACTTCGAAGCCTGCACAGTAAAAGATACTTAGCGAAGTTGCCAGGGTTTCGCCATGCTCTCCCTCGGCAGCTCCACTACTACAGGGACTCATGTTTGCTTTGAACTAGTATAGGTGTCCCTGCTTCCAAAAGCAGTCTTTTCCCCTTTGGAAATGTGGATTCTTGTAGCCTCGGAGCTGTTTGCGAAACCATAGGAAGGCCCAGCTTTTACTCACTGCAGGCACGCCCGGAGAGGAAACGAGTATGTTTCCCCAGAGAAACAGGCTGCTTGCAAGTGTAGAGGGGAGCTTCTCAGGTGCCCAGTGTGTCCCGTTTGTTTCCCTTCGCAGCTCCCTTACTGCAGGTACTTATGCTGGGTGCTAACAAGAGTTGGTTGGCTCTGCCGACAAAAGCAGCCTTTTCCCTTTGGAAGCTTGGATTGTAGTGTCTCAGGGGCTGCTTGCCAAACCTTGAAGTTGCCCAGGTTATAGCCTCCGCAGGAACGCTTGCGTAGCAAACGAGCACTTTCTACCGATGAACAGGGTTCCTGTCACGCTGGAGGAGAGTTAATCCCGCAGACCTCGTTCCTCCTGGGAAAGCGCAAGTCCACCCTGAGCCTCAGGGTAGTGCCTAAGTTTCCAACGGGCAAGCTCTGCGTGCCTCGGTTTCCATGAGGTCTCCACCGTTGTTGTGCTTCAATGGAACGCGAAGATAGCTTTCAGGACTCCAAGCACTCTGACCTCCGCACCGTTTCCCATGCTACCACACGGATCCCCCCCACGTCTCCTCTCTGCCTGCTGAGCAACAAGCAGCCGTGTAGGCCCTTCAGAACACTTCTGCATGCAGAGCCCAAGGCGGCACACTGCTCTCTGTCTTCCTTTGGAAACCTAGGTGGTCGCAGCTTACCCAGCTCACCAAGACAGTCTGAGCCGGTCTCATGAGCTGGGGAACGTGGACTCAGTGAGGACCAGGGCCCTACCTGCACTCAGAAAATCACTCTGCTCAGCCTTCCATCCAGGAGCTCACACCGACTGGCTCGTTGGTTTAGCAGGACGTCTAAGTGAGGTCCAAGCTGAGCAAAGAACACACTTCCTCCTTTACCCTGCTAGGCCCACGGAAGAGGTAGAGCCAACTAGGCCTCGCTCAGGCCAGCCCTCCTTCAGGGATCTTGCCACACTTCGAAGCCTGCACAGTAAAAGTTATTTAGCGAAGTTGCCAGGGTTTCGCCATGCTCTCCCTCGGCAGCTCCACTACTGCAGGGACTCATGTTTGCTGTGAACTAGGATAGGTGGCCCACTTCAAAAAGCAGTCTTTTCCCCTTTGGAAATGTGGATTCTTGTAGCCTCGGAGCTGTTTGCAAAACCCTAGGAAGGCCCAGCTTCTACTCACGGCAGGCACGCCCGGGGAGGAAACGAGTATGTTTCCCCAGAGAAACAGGCTGCTTGCAAGTGTCGAGCGGAGCTTCTCAGGTGCCCAGTGTATCCCGTTTGTTTCCCTTCGCAGCTGACATCCTGCAGGTACTTATGCTGGGGGCTAACAAGGGTAGGTGGCTCTTCCGACAAAAGCAGCCTTTTCCTTTTGGAAGCTTGGATTGTAGTGTCTCAGTGGCTGCTTGCCAAACCTTGAAGTTGCCCAGGTTATAGCCTCCAGAGGTACGCTTGAGTAGCAAACGAGCACTTTCACCCGAGGAACAGGGTTCCTGTCACGCTGGAGGAGAGTTAATCCCGCAGACCTCGTTCCTCCTGGGAAAGCGCAAGGCCACCCTGAGCCTCAGGGTAGTGCCTAAGTTTCCACAGGGCAAGCTCTGGGTTCCTCGGTTTCCATGAGGTCTCCATCGTTGTTGTGCTTCAATGGAACGCGAGGATAGCTTTCAGGACTCCAAGCACTCTGACCTCTGCACCATTTCCCATGCTACCACACAGATCCCCCCACGTCTCCTCTCTGCCTGCTGAGCAACAAGCAGCCGTGTAGGCCCTTCGGAACACTTCTTGCATGCAGAACCCAAGGCGGCACACTGCTCTCTGTCTTCCTCTGGAAACCTAGGTTGTCGGAGCTTACCCACCTCACTAAGACAGTCTGAGCCGGTTTCATGAGCTGGGGAACGTGGACTCAGTGAGGACCAGGGCCCTACCTGCACTCTGAAAATCACTCTGCTCAGCCTTCCATCCAGGAGCTCACACCGACTGGCTCGTTGGTTTAGCAGGACGTCTAAGTGAGGTCCAAGCTGAGCAAAGAACACACTTCCTCCTTTACCCTGCTAGGCCCACGGAAGAGGTAGAGCCAACTAGGCCTCGCTCAGGCCAGCCCTCCTTCAGGGATCTTGCCACACTTCGAAGCCTGCACAGTAAAAGATATTTAGCGAAGTTGCCAGGGTTTCGCCATTCTCCCTCGGCAGCTCCACTACTGCAGGGACTCATGTTTGCTGTGAACTAGGATAGGTGGCCCACTTCCAAAAGCAGTCTTTTCCCCTTTGGAAATGTGGATTCTTGTAGCCTAGGAGCTGTTTGCGAAACCATAGGAAGGCCCAGCTTTTACTCACTGCAGGCACGCCCGGGGACGAAACGAGTATGTTTCCCCAGAGAAACAGGCTGCTTGCAAGTGTCGAGGGGAGCTTCTCAGGTGCCCAGTGTGTCCCGTTTGTTTCCCTTCGCAGCTCCCGTACTGCAGGTACTTATGCTGGGTGCTAACAAGGGTTCGTTGGCTCTGCCGAGAAAAGCAGCCTTTTCCCTTTGGAAGCTTGGATTGTAGTGTCTCAGGGGCTGCTTGCCAAACCTTGAAGTTGACCAGGTTATAGCCTCCGCAGGTACGCTTGCGTAGCAAACGAGCACTTTCACCCGAGGAACAGCGTTCCTATCACGCTGCAGGAGAGTTAATCCTGCAGACCTCGTTCCTCCTGGGAAAGCGCAAGGCCACCCTGAGCCTCAGGGTAGTGCCTAAGTTTGCTCCGTGCAAGCTCTGCGTGCCTCGGTTTCCATGAGGTCTCCATCGTTGTTGTGCTTCAATGGAACGCGAGGATAGCTTTCAGGACTCCAAGCACTCTGACCTCCGCACCATTTCCCATGCTACCACACAGATCCCCCCACGTCTCCTCTCTGCCTGCTGAGCAATAAGCAGCCGTGTAGGCCCTTCGGAACACTTCTTGCATGCAGACCCCAAGGCGGGACACTGCTCTCTGTCTTCCTTTGGAAACCTAGGTTGTCGGAGCTTACCCACCTCACTAAGACAGTCTGAGCCGGTCTCATGAGCTGGGGAACGTGGACTCAGTGAGGACCAGGGCCCTATCTGCACTCAGAAAATCACTCTGCTCAGCCTTCCATCCAGGAGCTCACACCGACTGGCTCGTTGGTTTAGCAGGACGTCTAAGTGAGGTCCAAGCTGAGCAAAGAACACACTTCCTCCTTTACCCTGCTAGGCCCACGGAAGAGGTAGAGCCAACTAGGCCTCGCTCAGGCCAGCCCTCCTTCAGGGATCTTGCCACACTTCGAAGCCTGCACAGTAAAAGTTATTTAGCGAAGTTGCCAGGGTTTCGCCATGCTCTCCCTCGGCAGCTCCACTACTGCAGGGACTCATGTTTGCTGTGAACTAGGATAGGTGGCCCACTTCAAAAAGCAGTCTTTTCCCCTTTGGAAATGTGGATTCTTGTAGCCTCGGAGCTGTTTGCAAAACCCTAGGAAGGCCCAGCTTCTACTCACGGCAGGCACGCCCGGGGAGGAAACGAGTATGTTTCCCCAGAGAAACAGGCTGCTTGCAAGTGTAGAGGGGAGCTTCTCAGGTGCCCAGTGTCCCGTTTGTTTCCCTTCGCAGCTCCCGTACTGCAGGTACTTATGCTGGGTGCTAACAAGAGTTGGTTGGCTCTGCCGACAAAAGCAGCCTTTTCCCTTTGGAAGCTTGGATTGTAGTGTCTCAGGGGCTGCTTGCCAAACCTTGAAGTTGCCCAGGTTATAGCCTCCGCAGGAACGCTTGCGTAGCAAACGAGCACTTTCACCCGAGGAACAGCGTTCCTATCACGCTGCAGGAGAGTTAATCCTGCAGACCTCGTTCCTCCTGGGAAAGCACAAGGCCACCCTGAGCCTCAGGGTAGTGCCTAAGTTTGCTCCGTGCAAGCTCTGCGTGCCTCGGTTTCCATGAGGTCTCCACCGTTGTTGTGCCTCAAAGGAACTAGAGGATAGCTTTCAGGACTCCAAGCACTCTGGCCTCCGCACCGTTTCCCATGCTACCACACGGCTTCCCCCCACGTCTCCTCTCTGCCTGCTGAGCAACAAGCAGCCGTGTAGGCCCTTCAGAACACTTCTTGCATGCAGAGCCCAAGGCGGGACACTGCTCTCTGTCTTCCTTTGGAAACCTAGGTTGTCGGAGCTTACCCACCTCACGAAGACAGTCTGAGCCGGTCTCATGAGCTGGGGAACGTGGACTCAGTGAGGACCAGGGCCCTACCTGCACTCACAAAATCACTCTGCTCAGCCTTCCATCCAGGAGCTCACACCGACTGGCTCGTTGGTTTAGCAGGACGTCTAAGTGAGGTCCAAGCTGAGCAAAGAACACACTTCCTCCTTTACCCTGCTAGGCCCACGGAAGAGGTAGAGCCAACTTGGCCTCGCTCAGGCCAGCCCTCCTTCAGGGATCTTGCCACACTTCGAAGCCTGCACAGTAAAAGATACTTAGCGAAGTTTCCAGGGTTTCGCCATGCTCTCCCTCGGCAGCTCCACTACTGCAGGGACTCATGTTTGCTTTGAACTAGTATAGGTGTCCCTGCTTCCAAAAGGAGTCTTTTCCCCTTTGGAAATGTGGATTCTTGTAGCCTCGGAGCTGTTCGCGAAACCATAGGAAGGCCCAGCTTTTACTCACTGCAGGCACGCCCGGAGAGGAAACGAGTATGTTTCCCCAGAGAAACAGGCTGCTTGCAAGTGTAGAGGGGAGCTTCTCAGGTGCCCAGTGTCCCGTTTGTTTCCCTTCGCAGCTCCCGTACTGCAGGTACTTATGCTGGGTGCTAACAAGAGTTGGTTGGCTCTGCCGACAAAAGCAGCCTTTTCCCTTTGGAAGCTTGGATTGTAGTGTCTCAGGGGCTGCTTGCCAAACCTTGAAGTTGCCCAGGTTATAGCCTCCGCAGGAACGCTTGCGTAGCAAACGAGCACTTTCACCCGAGGAACAGCGTTCCTATCACGCTGCAGGAGAGTTAATCCTGCAGACCTCGTTCCTCCTGGGAGAGCGCAAGGCCACCCTGAGCCTCAGGGTAGTGCCTAAGTTTGCTCCGTGCAAGCTCTGCGTGCCTCGGTTTCCATGAGGTCTCCACCGTTGTTGTGCCTCAAAGGAACTAGAGGATAGCTTTCAGGACTCCAAGCACTCTGGCCTCCGCACCGTTTCCCATGCTACCACACGGCTTCCCCCCACGTCTCCTCTCTGCCTGCTGAGCAACAAGCAGCCGTGTAGGCCCTTCAGAACACTTCTTGCATGCAGAGCCCAAGGCGGGACACTGCTCTCTGTTTTCCTTTGGAAACCTAGGTTGTCGGAGCTTAACCACCTCACGAAGACAGTCTGAGCCGGTCTCATGAGCTGGGGAACGTGGACTCAGTGAGGACCAGGGCCCTACCTGCACTCTGAAAATCACTCTGCTCAGCCTTCCATCCAGGAGCTCACACCGACTGGCTCGTTGGTTTAGCAGGACGTCTAAGTGAGGTCCAAGCTGAGCAAAGAACACACTTCCTCCTTTACCCTGCTAGGCCCACGGAAGAGGTAGAGCCAACTAGGCCTCGCTCAGGCCAGCCCTCCTTCAGGGATCTTGCCACACTTCGAAGCCTGCACAGTAAAAGATATTTAGCGAAGTTGCCAGGGTTTCGCCATTCTCCCTCGGCAGCTCCACTACTGCAGGGACTCATGTTTGCTGTGAACTAGGATAGGTGGCCCACTTCCAAAAGCAGTCTTTTCCCCTTTGGAAATGTGGATTCTTGTAGCCTAGGAGCTGTTTGCGAAACCATAGGAAGGCCCAGCTTTTACTCACTGCAGGCACGCCCGGGGAGGAAACGAGTATGTTTCCCCAGAGAAACAGGCTGCTTGCAAGTGTCGAGGGGAGCTTCTCAGGTGCCCAGTGTGTCCCGTTTGTTTCCCTTCGCAGCTCCCGTACTGCAGGTACTTATGCTGGGTGCTAACAAGGGTTCGTTGGCTCTGCCGAGAAAAGCAGCCTTTTCCCTTTGGAAGCTTGGATTGTAGTGTCTCAGGGGCTGCTTGCCAAACCTTGAAGTTGACCAGGTTATAGCCTCCGCAGGTACGCTTGCGTAGCAAACGAGCACTTTCACCCGAGGAACAGCGTTCCTATCACGCTGCAGGAGAGTTAATCCTGCAGACCTCGTTCCTCCTGGGAAAGCGCAAGGCCACCCTGAGCCTCAGGGTAGTGCCTAAGTTTGCTCCGTGCAAGCTCTGCGTGCCTCGGTTTCCATGAGGTCTCCATCGTTGTTGTGCTTCAATGGAACGCGAGGATAGCTTTCAGGACTCCAAGCACTCTGACCTCCGCACCATTTCCCATGCTACCACACAGATCCCCCCACGTCTCCTCTCTGCCTGCTGAGCAACAAGCAGCCGTGTAGGCCCTTCGGAACACTTCTTGCATGCAGAACCCAAGGCGGCACACTGCTCTCTGTCTTCCTTTGGAAACCTAGGTGGTCGCAGCTTGCCCCAGCTCACGAAGACAGTCTGAGCCGTTCTCATGAGCTGGGAGACGTGGACTCAGTGAGGACCAGGGCCCTACCTGCACTCAGAAAATCACTCTGCTCAGCCTTCCATCCAGGAGCTCACACCGACTGGCTCGTTGGTTTAGCAGGACGTCTAAGTGAGGTCCAAGCTGAGCAAAGAGCACTGTTCCTCCTTTACCCTGCTAGGCCCACGGAAGAGGTAGAGCCAACTAGGCCTCGCTCAGACCAGCCCTCCTTCAGGGATCTTGCCACACTTCGAAGCCTGCACAGTAAAAGATACTTAGCGAAGTTGCCAGGGTTTCGCCATGCTCTCCCTCGGCAGCTCCACTACTACAGGGACTCATGTTTGCTTTGAACTAGTATAGGTGTCCCTGCTTCCAAAAGCAGTCTTTTCCCCTTTGGAAATGTGGATTCTTGTAGCCTCGGAGCTGTTTGCGAAACCATAGGAAGGCCCAGCTTTTACTCACTGCAGGCACGCCCGGAGAGGAAACGAGTATGTTTCCCCAGAGAAACAGGCTGCTTGCAAGTGTCGAGGGGAGCTTCTCAGGTGCCCAGTGTGTCCCGTTTGTTTCCCTTCGCAGCTCCCGTACTGCAGGTACTTATGCTGGGTGCTAACAAGGGTTCGTTGGCTCTGCCGAGAAAAGCAGCCTTTTCCCTTTGGAAGCTTGGATTGTAGTGTCTCAGGGGCTGCTTGCCAAACCTTGAAGTTGCCCAGGTTATAGCCTCCGCAGGAACGCTTGCGTAGCAAACGAGCACTTTCTACCGATGAACAGGGTTCCTGTCACGCTGGAGGAGAGTTAATCCCGCAGACCTCGTTCCTCCTGGGAAAGCGCAAGTCCACCCTGAGCCTCAGGGTAGTGCCTAAGTTTCCAACGGGCAAGCTCTGCGTGCCTCGGTTTCCATGAGGTCTCCACCGTTGTTGTGCTTCAATGGAACGCGAAGATAGCTTTCAGGACTCCAAGCACTCTGACCTCCGCACCGTTTCCCATGCTACCACACGGATCCCCCCCACGTCTCCTCTCTGCCTGCTGAGCAACAAGCAGCCGTGTAGGCCCTTCAGAACACTTCTGCATGCAGAGCCCAAGGCGGCACACTGCTCTCTGTCTTCCTTTGGAAACCTAGGTGGTCGCAGCTTACCCAGCTCACCAAGACAGTCTGAGCCGGTCTCATGAGCTGGGGAACGTGGACTCAGTGAGGACCAGGGCCCTATCTGCACTCAGAAAATCACTCTGCTCAGCCTTCCATCCAGGAGCTCACACCGACTGGCTCGTTGGTTTAGCAGGACGTCTAAGTGAGGTCCAAGCTGAGCAAAGAACACACTTCCTCCTTTACCCTGCTAGGCCCACGGAAGAGGTAGAGCCAACTAGGCCTCGCTCAGGCCAGCCCTCCTTCAGGGATCTTGCCACACTTCGAAGCCTGCACAGTAAAAGTTATTTAGCGAAGTTGCCAGGGTTTCGCCATGCTCTCCCTCGGCAGCTCCACTACTGCAGGGACTCATGTTTGCTGTGAACTAGGATAGGTGGCCCACTTCAAAAAGCAGTCTTTTCCCCTTTGGAAATGTGGATTCTTGTAGCCTCGGAACTGTTTGCAAAACCCTAGGAAGGCCCAGCTTCTACTCACGGCAGGCACGCCCGGGGAGGAAACGAGTATGTTTCCCCAGAGAAACAGGCTGCTTGCAAGTGTCGAGCGGAGCTTCTCAGGTGCCCAGTGTATCCCGTTTGTTTCCCTTCGCAGCTGACATCCTGCAGGTACTTATGCTGGGGGCTAACAAGGGTAGGTGGCTCTTCCGACAAAAGCAGCCTTTTCCTTTTGGAAGCTTGGATTGTAGTGTCTCAGGGGCTGCTTGCCAAACCTTGAAGTTGCCCAGGTTATAGCCTCCAGAGGTACGCTTGAGTAGCAAACGAGCACTTTCACCCGAGGAACAGGGTTCCTGTCACGCTGGAGGAGAGTTAATCCCGCAGACCTCGTTCCTCCTGGGAAAGCGCAAGGCCACCCTGAGCCTCAGGGTAGTGCCTAAGTTTCCACAGGGCAAGCTCTGGGTTCCTCGGTTTCCATGAGGTCTCCATCGTTGTTGTGCTTCAATGGAACGCGAGGATAGCTTTCAGGACTCCAAGCACTCTGACCTCTGCACCATTTCCCATGCTACCACACAGATCCCCCCACGTCTCCTCTCTGCCTGCTGAGCAACAAGCAGCCGTGTAGGCCCTTCGGAACACTTCTTGCATGCAGAACCCAAGGCGGCACACTGCTCTCTGTCTTCCTCTGGAAACCTAGGTTGTCGGAGCTTACCCACCTCACTAAGACAGTCTGAGCCGGTTTCATGAGCTGGGGAACGTGGACTCAGTGAGGACCAGGGCCCTACCTGCACTCTGAAAATCACTCTGCTCAGCCTTCCATCCAGGAGCTCACACCGACTGGCTCGTTGGTTTAGCAGGACGTCTAAGTGAGGTCCAAGCTGAGCAAAGAACACACTTCCTCCTTTACCCTGCTAGGCCCACGGAAGAGGTAGAGCCAACTAGGCCTCGCTCAGGCCAGCCCTCCTTCAGGGATCTTGCCACACTTCGAAGCCTGCACAGTAAAAGATACTTAGCGAAGTTGCCAGGGTTTCGCCATGCTCTCCCTCGGCAGCTCCACTACTGCAGGGACTCATGTTTGCTATGAACTAGTATAGGTGTCCCTGCTTCCAAAAGCAGTCTTTTCCCCTTTGGAAATGTGGATTCTTGTAGCCTCGGAGCTGTTTGCGAAACCATAGGAAGGCCCAGCTTTTACTCACTGCAGGCACGCCCGGAGAGGAAACGAGTATGTTTCCCCAGAGAAACAGGCTGCTTGCAAGTGTAGAGGGGAGCTTCTCAGGTGCCCAGTGTCCCGTTTGTTTCCCTTCGCAGCTCCCGTACTGCAGGTACTTATGCTGGGTGCTAACAAGAGTTGGTTGGCTCTGCCGACAAAAGCAGCCTTTTCCCTTTGGAAGCTTGGATTGTAGTGTCTCAGGGGCTGCTTGCCAAACCTTGAAGTTGCCCAGGTTATAGCCTCCGCAGGAACGCTTGCGTAGCAAACGAGCACTTTCACCCGAGGAACAGCGTTCCTATCACGCTGCAGGAGAGTTAATCCTGCAGACCTCGTTCCTCCTGGGAAAGCACAAGGCCACCCTGAGCCTCAGGGTAGTGCCTAAGTTTGCTCCGTGCAAGCTCTGCGTGCCTCGGTTTCCATGAGGTCTCCACCGTTGTTGTGCCTCAAAGGAACTAGAGGATAGCTTTCAGGACTCCAAGCACTCTGGCCTCCGCACCGTTTCCCATGCTACCACACGGCTTCCCCCCACGTCTCCTCTCTGCCTGCTGAGCAATAAGCAGCCGTGTAGGCCCTTCGGAACACTTCTTGCATGCAGACCCCAAGGCGGGACACTGCTCTCTGTCTTCCTTTGGAAACCTAGGTTGTCGGAGCTTACCCACCTCACTAAGACAGTCTGAGCCGGTCTCATGAGCTGGGGAACGTGGACTCAGTGAGGACCAGGGCCCTATCTGCACTCAGAAAATCACTCTGCTCAGCCTTCCATCCAGGAGCTCACACCGACTGGCTCGTTGGTTTAGCAGGACGTCTAAGTGAGGTCCAAGCTGAGCAAAGAACACACTTCCTCCTTTACCCTGCTAGGCCCACGGAAGAGGTAGAGCCAACTAGGCCTCGCTCAGGCCAGCCCTCCTTCAGGGATCTTGCCACACTTCGAAGCCTGCACAGTAAAAGTTATTTAGCGAAGTTGCCAGGGTTTCGCCATGCTCTCCCTCGGCAGCTCCACTACTGCAGGGACTCATGTTTGCTGTGAACTAGGATAGGTGGCCCACGTCAAAAAGCAGTCTTTTCCCCTTTGGAAATGTGGATTCTTGTAGCCTCGGAGCTGTTTGCAAAACCCTAGGAAGGCCCAGCTTCTACTCACGGCAGGCACGCCCGGGGAGGAAACGAGTATGTTTCCCCAGAGAAACAGGCTGCTTGCAAGTGTCGAGCGGAGCTTCTCAGGTGCCCAGTGTGTCCCGTTTGTTTCCCTTCGCAGCTGACATCCTGCAGGTACTTATGCTGGGGGCTAACAAGGGTAGGTGGCTCTTCCGACAAAAGCATCCTTTTCCTTTTGGAAGCTTGGATTGTAGTGTCTCAGGGGCTGCTTGCCAAACCTTGAAGTTGCCCAGGTTATAGCCTCCAGAGGTACGCTTGAGTAGCAAACGAGCACTTTCACCCGAGGAACAGGGTTCCTGTCACGCTGGAGGAGAGTTAATCCCGCAGACCTCGTTCCTCCTGGGAAAGCGCAAGGCCACCCTGAGCCTCAGGGTAGTGCCTAAGTTTGCTCCGTGCAAGCTCTGCGTGCCTCGGTTTCCATGAGGTCTCCATCGTTGTTGTGCTTCAATGGAACGCGAGGATAGCTTTCAGGACTCCAAGCACTCTGACCTCCGCACCATTTCCCATGCTACCACACAGATCCCCCCACGTCTCCTCTCTGCCTGCTGAGCAACAAGCAGCCGTGTAGGCCCTTCGGAACACTTCTTGCATGCAGACCCCAAGGCGGCACACTGCTCTCTGTCTTCCTTTGGAAACCTAGGTGGTCGCAGCTTGCCCCAGCTCACGAAGACAGTCTGAGCCGTTCTCATGAGCTGGGAGACGTGGACTCAGTGAGGACCAGGGCCCTACCTGCACTCAGAAAATCACTCTGCTCAGCCTTCCATCCAGGAGCTCACACCGACTGGCTCGTTGGTTTAGCAGGACGTCTAAGTGAGGTCCAAGCTGAGCAAAGAGCACTGTTCCTCCTTTACCCTGCTAGGCCCACGGAAGAGGTAGAGCCAACTAGGCCTCGCTCAGACCAGCCCTCCTTCAGGGATCTTGCCACACTTCGAAGCCTGCACAGTAAAAGATACTTAGCGAAGTTGCCAGGGTTTCGCCATGCTCTCCCTCGGCAGCTCCACTACTACAGGGACTCATGTTTGCTTTGAACTAGTATAGGTGTCCCTGCTTCCAAAAGCAGTCTTTTCCCCTTTGGAAATGTGGATTCTTGTAGCCTCGGAGCTGTTTGCGAAACCATAGGAAGGCCCAGCTTTTACTCACTGCAGGCACGCCCGGAGAGGAAACGAGTATGTTTCCCCAGAGAAACAGGCTGCTTGCAAGTGTAGAGGGGAGCTTCTCAGGTGCCCAGTGTGTCCCGTTTGTTTCCCTTCGCAGCTCCCTTACTGCAGGTACTTATGCTGGGTGCTAACAAGAGTTGGTTGGCTCTGCCGACAAAAGCAGCCTTTTCCCTTTGGAAGCTTGGATTGTAGTGTCTCAGGGGCTGCTTGCCAAACCTTGAAGTTGCCCAGGTTATAGCCTCCGCAGGAACGCTTGCGTAGCAAACGAGCACTTTCTACCGATGAACAGGGTTCCTGTCACGCTGGAGGAGAGTTAATCCCGCAGACCTCGTTCCTCCTGGGAAAGCGCAAGTCCACCCTGAGCCTCAGGGTAGTGCCTAAGTTTCCAACGGGCAAGCTCTGCGTGCCTCGGTTTCCATGAGGTCTCCACCGTTGTTGTGCTTCAATGGAACGCGAAGATAGCTTTCAGGACTCCAAGCACTCTGACCTCCGCACCGTTTCCCATGCTACCACACGGATCCCCCCCACGTCTCCTCTCTGCCTGCTGAGCAACAAGCAGCCGTGTAGGCCCTTCAGAACACTTCTGCATGCAGAGCCCAAGGCGGCACACTGCTCTCTGTCTTCCTTTGGAAACCTAGGTGGTCGCAGCTTACCCAGCTCACCAAGACAGTCTGAGCCGGTCTCATGAGCTGGGGAACGTGGACTCAGTGAGGACCAGGGCCCTACCTGCACTCAGAAAATCACTCTGCTCAGCCTTCCATCCAGGAGCTCACACCGACTGGCTCGTTGGTTTAGCAGGACGTCTAAGTGAGGTCCAAGCTGAGCAAAGAACACACTTCCTCCTTTACCCTGCTAGGCCCACGGAAGAGGTAGAGCCAACTAGGCCTCGCTCAGGCCAGCCCTCCTTCAGGGATCTTGCCACACTTCGAAGCCTGCACAGTAAAAGTTATTTAGCGAAGTTGCCAGGGTTTCGCCATGCTCTCCCTCGGCAGCTCCACTACTGCAGGGACTCATGTTTGCTGTGAACTAGGATAGGTGGCCCACTTCAAAAAGCAGTCTTTTCCCCTTTGGAAATGTGGATTCTTGTAGCCTCGGAGCTGTTTGCAAAACCCTAGGAAGGCCCAGCTTCTACTCACGGCAGGCACGCCCGGGGAGGAAACGAGTATGTTTCCCCAGAGAAACAGGCTGCTTGCAAGTGTCGAGCGGAGCTTCTCAGGTGCCCAGTGTATCCCGTTTGTTTCCCTTCGCAGCTGACATCCTGCAGGTACTTATGCTGGGGGCTAACAAGGGTAGGTGGCTCTTCCGACAAAAGCAGCCTTTTCCTTTTGGAAGCTTGGATTGTAGTGTCTCAGTGGCTGCTTGCCAAACCTTGAAGTTGCCCAGGTTATAGCCTCCAGAGGTACGCTTGAGTAGCAAACGAGCACTTTCACCCGAGGAACAGGGTTCCTGTCACGCTGGAGGAGAGTTAATCCCGCAGACCTCGTTCCTCCTGGGAAAGCGCAAGGCCACCCTGAGCCTCAGGGTAGTGCCTAAGTTTCCACAGGGCAAGCTCTGGGTTCCTCGGTTTCCATGAGGTCTCCATCGTTGTTGTGCTTCAATGGAACGCGAGGATAGCTTTCAGGACTCCAAGCACTCTGACCTCTGCACCATTTCCCATGCTACCACACAGATCCCCCCACGTCTCCTCTCTGCCTGCTGAGCAACAAGCAGCCGTGTAGGCCCTTCGGAACACTTCTTGCATGCAGAACCCAAGGCGGCACACTGCTCTCTGTCTTCCTCTGGAAACCTAGGTTGTCGGAGCTTACCCACCTCACTAAGACAGTCTGAGCCGGTTTCATGAGCTGGGGAACGTGGACTCAGTGAGGACCAGGGCCCTACCTGCACTCTGAAAATCACTCTGCTCAGCCTTCCATCCAGGAGCTCACACCGACTGGCTCGTTGGTTTAGCAGGACGTCTAAGTGAGGTCCAAGCTGAGCAAAGAACACACTTCCTCCTTTACCCTGCTAGGCCCACGGAAGAGGTAGAGCCAACTAGGCCTCGCTCAGGCCAGCCCTCCTTCAGGGATCTTGCCACACTTCGAAGCCTGCACAGTAAAAGATATTTAGCGAAGTTGCCAGGGTTTCGCCATTCTCCCTCGGCAGCTCCACTACTGCAGGGACTCATGTTTGCTGTGAACTAGGATAGGTGGCCCACTTCCAAAAGCAGTCTTTTCCCCTTTGGAAATGTGGATTCTTGTAGCCTAGGAGCTGTTTGCGAAACCATAGGAAGGCCCAGCTTTTACTCACTGCAGGCACGCCCGGGGACGAAACGAGTATGTTTCCCCAGAGAAACAGGCTGCTTGCAAGTGTCGAGGGGAGCTTCTCAGGTGCCCAGTGTGTCCCGTTTGTTTCCCTTCGCAGCTCCCGTACTGCAGGTACTTATGCTGGGTGCTAACAAGGGTTCGTTGGCTCTGCCGAGAAAAGCAGCCTTTTCCCTTTGGAAGCTTGGATTGTAGTGTCTCAGGGGCTGCTTGCCAAACCTTGAAGTTGACCAGGTTATAGCCTCCGCAGGTACGCTTGCGTAGCAAACGAGCACTTTCACCCGAGGAACAGCGTTCCTATCACGCTGCAGGAGAGTTAATCCTGCAGACCTCGTTCCTCCTGGGAAAGCGCAAGGCCACCCTGAGCCTCAGGGTAGTGCCTAAGTTTGCTCCGTGCAAGCTCTGCGTGCCTCGGTTTCCATGAGGTCTCCATCGTTGTTGTGCTTCAATGGAACGCGAGGATAGCTTTCAGGACTCCAAGCACTCTGACCTCCGCACCATTTCCCATGCTACCACACAGATCCCCCCACGTCTCCTCTCTGCCTGCTGAGCAATAAGCAGCCGTGTAGGCCCTTCGGAACACTTCTTGCATGCAGACCCCAAGGCGGGACACTGCTCTCTGTCTTCCTTTGGAAACCTAGGTTGTCGGAGCTTACCCACCTCACTAAGACAGTCTGAGCCGGTCTCATGAGCTGGGGAACGTGGACTCAGTGAGGACCAGGGCCCTATCTGCACTCAGAAAATCACTCTGCTCAGCCTTCCATCCAGGAGCTCACACCGACTGGCTCGTTGGTTTAGCAGGACGTCTAAGTGAGGTCCAAGCTGAGCAAAGAACACACTTCCTCCTTTACCCTGCTAGGCCCACGGAAGAGGTAGAGCCAACTAGGCCTCGCTCAGGCCAGCCCTCCTTCAGGGATCTTGCCACACTTCGAAGCCTGCACAGTAAAAGTTATTTAGCGAAGTTGCCAGGGTTTCGCCATGCTCTCCCTCGGCAGCTCCACTACTGCAGGGACTCATGTTTGCTGTGAACTAGGATAGGTGGCCCACTTCAAAAAGCAGTCTTTTCCCCTTTGGAAATGTGGATTCTTGTAGCCTCGGAGCTGTTTGCAAAACCCTAGGAAGGCCCAGCTTCTACTCACGGCAGGCACGCCCGGGGAGGAAACGAGTATGTTTCCCCAGAGAAACAGGCTGCTTGCAAGTGTAGAGGGGAGCTTCTCAGGTGCCCAGTGTCCCGTTTGTTTCCCTTCGCAGCTCCCGTACTGCAGGTACTTATGCTGGGTGCTAACAAGAGTTGGTTGGCTCTGCCGACAAAAGCAGCCTTTTCCCTTTGGAAGCTTGGATTGTAGTGTCTCAGGGGCTGCTTGCCAAACCTTGAAGTTGCCCAGGTTATAGCCTCCGCAGGAACGCTTGCGTAGCAAACGAGCACTTTCACCCGAGGAACAGCGTTCCTATCACGCTGCAGGAGAGTTAATCCTGCAGACCTCGTTCCTCCTGGGAAAGCACAAGGCCACCCTGAGCCTCAGGGTAGTGCCTAAGTTTGCTCCGTGCAAGCTCTGCGTGCCTCGGTTTCCATGAGGTCTCCACCGTTGTTGTGCCTCAAAGGAACTAGAGGATAGCTTTCAGGACTCCAAGCACTCTGGCCTCCGCACCGTTTCCCATGCTACCACACGGCTTCCCCCCACGTCTCCTCTCTGCCTGCTGAGCAACAAGCAGCCGTGTAGGCCCTTCAGAACACTTCTTGCATGCAGAGCCCAAGGCGGGACACTGCTCTCTGTCTTCCTTTGGAAACCTAGGTTGTCGGAGCTTACCCACCTCACGAAGACAGTCTGAGCCGGTCTCATGAGCTGGGGAACGTGGACTCAGTGAGGACCAGGGCCCTACCTGCACTCACAAAATCACTCTGCTCAGCCTTCCATCCAGGAGCTCACACCGACTGGCTCGTTGGTTTAGCAGGACGTCTAAGTGAGGTCCAAGCTGAGCAAAGAACACACTTCCTCCTTTACCCTGCTAGGCCCACGGAAGAGGTAGAGCCAACTTGGCCTCGCTCAGGCCAGCCCTCCTTCAGGGATCTTGCCACACTTCGAAGCCTGCACAGTAAAAGATACTTAGCGAAGTTTCCAGGGTTTCGCCATGCTCTCCCTCGGCAGCTCCACTACTGCAGGGACTCATGTTTGCTTTGAACTAGTATAGGTGTCCCTGCTTCCAAAAGGAGTCTTTTCCCCTTTGGAAATGTGGATTCTTGTAGCCTCGGAGCTGTTCGCGAAACCATAGGAAGGCCCAGCTTTTACTCACTGCAGGCACGCCCGGAGAGGAAACGAGTATGTTTCCCCAGAGAAACAGGCTGCTTGCAAGTGTAGAGGGGAGCTTCTCAGGTGCCCAGTGTCCCGTTTGTTTCCCTTCGCAGCTCCCGTACTGCAGGTACTTATGCTGGGTGCTAACAAGAGTTGGTTGGCTCTGCCGACAAAAGCAGCCTTTTCCCTTTGGAAGCTTGGATTGTAGTGTCTCAGGGGCTGCTTGCCAAACCTTGAAGTTGCCCAGGTTATAGCCTCCGCAGGAACGCTTGCGTAGCAAACGAGCACTTTCACCCGAGGAACAGCGTTCCTATCACGCTGCAGGAGAGTTAATCCTGCAGACCTCGTTCCTCCTGGGAGAGCGCAAGGCCACCCTGAGCCTCAGGGTAGTGCCTAAGTTTGCTCCGTGCAAGCTCTGCGTGCCTCGGTTTCCATGAGGTCTCCACCGTTGTTGTGCCTCAAAGGAACTAGAGGATAGCTTTCAGGACTCCAAGCACTCTGGCCTCCGCACCGTTTCCCATGCTACCACACGGCTTCCCCCCACGTCTCCTCTCTGCCTGCTGAGCAACAAGCAGCCGTGTAGGCCCTTCAGAACACTTCTTGCATGCAGAGCCCAAGGCGGGACACTGCTCTCTGTTTTCCTTTGGAAACCTAGGTTGTCGGAGCTTAACCACCTCACGAAGACAGTCTGAGCCGGTCTCATGAGCTGGGGAACGTGGACTCAGTGAGGACCAGGGCCCTACCTGCACTCTGAAAATCACTCTGCTCAGCCTTCCATCCAGGAGCTCACACCGACTGGCTCGTTGGTTTAGCAGGACGTCTAAGTGAGGTCCAAGCTGAGCAAAGAACACACTTCCTCCTTTACCCTGCTAGGCCCACGGAAGAGGTAGAGCCAACTAGGCCTCGCTCAGGCCAGCCCTCCTTCAGGGATCTTGCCACACTTCGAAGCCTGCACAGTAAAAGATATTTAGCGAAGTTGCCAGGGTTTCGCCATTCTCCCTCGGCAGCTCCACTACTGCAGGGACTCATGTTTGCTGTGAACTAGGATAGGTGGCCCACTTCCAAAAGCAGTCTTTTCCCCTTTGGAAATGTGGATTCTTGTAGCCTAGGAGCTGTTTGCGAAACCATAGGAAGGCCCAGCTTTTACTCACTGCAGGCACGCCCGGGGAGGAAACGAGTATGTTTCCCCAGAGAAACAGGCTGCTTGCAAGTGTCGAGGGGAGCTTCTCAGGTGCCCAGTGTGTCCCGTTTGTTTCCCTTCGCAGCTCCCGTACTGCAGGTACTTATGCTGGGTGCTAACAAGGGTTCGTTGGCTCTGCCGAGAAAAGCAGCCTTTTCCCTTTGGAAGCTTGGATTGTAGTGTCTCAGGGGCTGCTTGCCAAACCTTGAAGTTGACCAGGTTATAGCCTCCGCAGGTACGCTTGCGTAGCAAACGAGCACTTTCACCCGAGGAACAGCGTTCCTATCACGCTGCAGGAGAGTTAATCCTGCAGACCTCGTTCCTCCTGGGAAAGCGCAAGGCCACCCTGAGCCTCAGGGTAGTGCCTAAGTTTGCTCCGTGCAAGCTCTGCGTGCCTCGGTTTCCATGAGGTCTCCATCGTTGTTGTGCTTCAATGGAACGCGAGGATAGCTTTCAGGACTCCAAGCACTCTGACCTCCGCACCATTTCCCATGCTACCACACAGATCCCCCCACGTCTCCTCTCTGCCTGCTGAGCAACAAGCAGCCGTGTAGGCCCTTCGGAACACTTCTTGCATGCAGAACCCAAGGCGGCACACTGCTCTCTGTCTTCCTTTGGAAACCTAGGTGGTCGCAGCTTGCCCCAGCTCACGAAGACAGTCTGAGCCGTTCTCATGAGCTGGGAGACGTGGACTCAGTGAGGACCAGGGCCCTACCTGCACTCAGAAAATCACTCTGCTCAGCCTTCCATCCAGGAGCTCACACCGACTGGCTCGTTGGTTTAGCAGGACGTCTAAGTGAGGTCCAAGCTGAGCAAAGAGCACTGTTCCTCCTTTACCCTGCTAGGCCCACGGAAGAGGTAGAGCCAACTAGGCCTCGCTCAGACCAGCCCTCCTTCAGGGATCTTGCCACACTTCGAAGCCTGCACAGTAAAAGATACTTAGCGAAGTTGCCAGGGTTTCGCCATGCTCTCCCTCGGCAGCTCCACTACTACAGGGACTCATGTTTGCTTTGAACTAGTATAGGTGTCCCTGCTTCCAAAAGCAGTCTTTTCCCCTTTGGAAATGTGGATTCTTGTAGCCTCGGAGCTGTTTGCGAAACCATAGGAAGGCCCAGCTTTTACTCACTGCAGGCACGCCCGGAGAGGAAACGAGTATGTTTCCCCAGAGAAACAGGCTGCTTGCAAGTGTCGAGGGGAGCTTCTCAGGTGCCCAGTGTGTCCCGTTTGTTTCCCTTCGCAGCTCCCGTACTGCAGGTACTTATGCTGGGTGCTAACAAGGGTTCGTTGGCTCTGCCGAGAAAAGCAGCCTTTTCCCTTTGGAAGCTTGGATTGTAGTGTCTCAGGGGCTGCTTGCCAAACCTTGAAGTTGCCCAGGTTATAGCCTCCGCAGGAACGCTTGCGTAGCAAACGAGCACTTTCTACCGATGAACAGGGTTCCTGTCACGCTGGAGGAGAGTTAATCCCGCAGACCTCGTTCCTCCTGGGAAAGCGCAAGTCCACCCTGAGCCTCAGGGTAGTGCCTAAGTTTCCAACGGGCAAGCTCTGCGTGCCTCGGTTTCCATGAGGTCTCCACCGTTGTTGTGCTTCAATGGAACGCGAAGATAGCTTTCAGGACTCCAAGCACTCTGACCTCCGCACCGTTTCCCATGCTACCACACGGATCCCCCCCACGTCTCCTCTCTGCCTGCTGAGCAACAAGCAGCCGTGTAGGCCCTTCAGAACACTTCTGCATGCAGAGCCCAAGGCGGCACACTGCTCTCTGTCTTCCTTTGGAAACCTAGGTGGTCGCAGCTTACCCAGCTCACCAAGACAGTCTGAGCCGGTCTCATGAGCTGGGGAACGTGGACTCAGTGAGGACCAGGGCCCTATCTGCACTCAGAAAATCACTCTGCTCAGCCTTCCATCCAGGAGCTCACACCGACTGGCTCGTTGGTTTAGCAGGACGTCTAAGTGAGGTCCAAGCTGAGCAAAGAACACACTTCCTCCTTTACCCTGCTAGGCCCACGGAAGAGGTAGAGCCAACTAGGCCTCGCTCAGGCCAGCCCTCCTTCAGGGATCTTGCCACACTTCGAAGCCTGCACAGTAAAAGTTATTTAGCGAAGTTGCCAGGGTTTCGCCATGCTCTCCCTCGGCAGCTCCACTACTGCAGGGACTCATGTTTGCTGTGAACTAGGATAGGTGGCCCACTTCAAAAAGCAGTCTTTTCCCCTTTGGAAATGTGGATTCTTGTAGCCTCGGAGCTGTTTGCAAAACCCTAGGAAGGCCCAGCTTCTACTCACGGCAGGCACGCCCGGGGAGGAAACGAGTATGTTTCCCCAGAGAAACAGGCTGCTTGCAAGTGTCGAGCGGAGCTTCTCAGGTGCCCAGTGTATCCCGTTTGTTTCCCTTCGCAGCTGACATCCTGCAGGTACTTATGCTGGGGGCTAACAAGGGTAGGTGGCTCTTCCGACAAAAGCAGCCTTTTCCTTTTGGAAGCTTGGATTGTAGTGTCTCAGGGGCTGCTTGCCAAACCTTGAAGTTGCCCAGGTTATAGCCTCCAGAGGTACGCTTGAGTAGCAAACGAGCACTTTCACCCGAGGAACAGGGTTCCTGTCACGCTGGAGGAGAGTTAATCCCGCAGACCTCGTTCCTCCTGGGAAAGCGCAAGGCCACCCTGAGCCTCAGGGTAGTGCCTAAGTTTCCACAGGGCAAGCTCTGGGTTCCTCGGTTTCCATGAGGTCTCCATCGTTGTTGTGCTTCAATGGAACGCGAGGATAGCTTTCAGGACTCCAAGCACTCTGACCTCTGCACCATTTCCCATGCTACCACACAGATCCCCCCACGTCTCCTCTCTGCCTGCTGAGCAACAAGCAGCCGTGTAGGCCCTTCGGAACACTTCTTGCATGCAGAACCCAAGGCGGCACACTGCTCTCTGTCTTCCTCTGGAAACCTAGGTTGTCGGAGCTTACCCACCTCACTAAGACAGTCTGAGCCGGTTTCATGAGCTGGGGAACGTGGACTCAGTGAGGACCAGGGCCCTACCTGCACTCTGAAAATCACTCTGCTCAGCCTTCCATCCAGGAGCTCACACCGACTGGCTCGTTGGTTTAGCAGGACGTCTAAGTGAGGTCCAAGCTGAGCAAAGAACACACTTCCTCCTTTACCCTGCTAGGCCCACGGAAGAGGTAGAGCCAACTAGGCCTCGCTCAGGCCAGCCCTCCTTCAGGGATCTTGCCACACTTCGAAGCCTGCACAGTAAAAGATACTTAGCGAAGTTGCCAGGGTTTCGCCATGCTCTCCCTCGGCAGCTCCACTACTGCAGGGACTCATGTTTGCTATGAACTAGTATAGGTGTCCCTGCTTCCAAAAGCAGTCTTTTCCCCTTTGGAAATGTGGATTCTTGTAGCCTCGGAGCTGTTTGCGAAACCATAGGAAGGCCCAGCTTTTACTCACTGCAGGCACGCCCGGAGAGGAAACGAGTATGTTTCCCCAGAGAAACAGGCTGCTTGCAAGTGTAGAGGGGAGCTTCTCAGGTGCCCAGTGTCCCGTTTGTTTCCCTTCGCAGCTCCCGTACTGCAGGTACTTATGCTGGGTGCTAACAAGAGTTGGTTGGCTCTGCCGACAAAAGCAGCCTTTTCCCTTTGGAAGCTTGGATTGTAGTGTCTCAGGGGCTGCTTGCCAAACCTTGAAGTTGCCCAGGTTATAGCCTCCGCAGGAACGCTTGCGTAGCAAACGAGCACTTTCACCCGAGGAACAGCGTTCCTATCACGCTGCAGGAGAGTTAATCCTGCAGACCTCGTTCCTCCTGGGAAAGCACAAGGCCACCCTGAGCCTCAGGGTAGTGCCTAAGTTTGCTCCGTGCAAGCTCTGCGTGCCTCGGTTTCCATGAGGTCTCCACCGTTGTTGTGCCTCAAAGGAACTAGAGGATAGCTTTCAGGACTCCAAGCACTCTGGCCTCCGCACCGTTTCCCATGCTACCACACGGCTTCCCCCCACGTCTCCTCTCTGCCTGCTGAGCAATAAGCAGCCGTGTAGGCCCTTCGGAACACTTCTTGCATGCAGACCCCAAGGCGGGACACTGCTCTCTGTCTTCCTTTGGAAACCTAGGTTGTCGGAGCTTACCCACCTCACTAAGACAGTCTGAGCCGGTCTCATGAGCTGGGGAACGTGGACTCAGTGAGGACCAGGGCCCTATCTGCACTCAGAAAATCACTCTGCTCAGCCTTCCATCCAGGAGCTCACACCGACTGGCTCGTTGGTTTAGCAGGACGTCTAAGTGAGGTCCAAGCTGAGCAAAGAACACACTTCCTCCTTTACCCTGCTAGGCCCACGGAAGAGGTAGAGCCAACTAGGCCTCGCTCAGGCCAGCCCTCCTTCAGGGATCTTGCCACACTTCGAAGCCTGCACAGTAAAAGTTATTTAGCGAAGTTGCCAGGGTTTCGCCATGCTCTCCCTCGGCAGCTCCACTACTGCAGGGACTCATGTTTGCTGTGAACTAGGATAGGTGGCCCACGTCAAAAAGCAGTCTTTTCCCCTTTGGAAATGTGGATTCTTGTAGCCTCGGAGCTGTTTGCAAAACCCTAGGAAGGCCCAGCTTCTACTCACGGCAGGCACGCCCGGGGAGGAAACGAGTATGTTTCCCCAGAGAAACAGGCTGCTTGCAAGTGTCGAGCGGAGCTTCTCAGGTGCCCAGTGTGTCCCGTTTGTTTCCCTTCGCAGCTGACATCCTGCAGGTACTTATGCTGGGGGCTAACAAGGGTAGGTGGCTCTTCCGACAAAAGCATCCTTTTCCTTTTGGAAGCTTGGATTGTAGTGTCTCAGGGGCTGCTTGCCAAACCTTGAAGTTGCCCAGGTTATAGCCTCCAGAGGTACGCTTGAGTAGCAAACGAGCACTTTCACCCGAGGAACAGGGTTCCTGTCACGCTGGAGGAGAGTTAATCCCGCAGACCTCGTTCCTCCTGGGAAAGCGCAAGGCCACCCTGAGCCTCAGGGTAGTGCCTAAGTTTGCTCCGTGCAAGCTCTGCGTGCCTCGGTTTCCATGAGGTCTCCATCGTTGTTGTGCTTCAATGGAACGCGAGGATAGCTTTCAGGACTCCAAGCACTCTGACCTCCGCACCATTTCCCATGCTACCACACAGATCCCCCCACGTCTCCTCTCTGCCTGCTGAGCAACAAGCAGCCGTGTAGGCCCTTCGGAACACTTCTTGCATGCAGAACCCAAGGCGGCACACTGCTCTCTGTCTTCCTTTGGAAACCTAGGTGGTCGCAGCTTGCCCCAGCTCACGAAGACAGTCTGAGCCGTTCTCATGAGCTGGGAGACGTGGACTCAGTGAGGACCAGGGCCCTACCTGCACTCAGAAAATCACTCTGCTCAGCCTTCCATCCAGGAGCTCACACCGACTGGCTCGTTGGTTTAGCAGGACGTCTAAGTGAGGTCCAAGCTGAGCAAAGAGCACTGTTCCTCCTTTACCCTGCTAGGCCCACGGAAGAGGTAGAGCCAACTAGGCCTCGCTCAGACCAGCCCTCCTTCAGGGATCTTGCCACACTTCGAAGCCTGCACAGTAAAAGATACTTAGCGAAGTTGCCAGGGTTTCGCCATGCTCTCCCTCGGCAGCTCCACTACTACAGGGACTCATGTTTGCTTTGAACTAGTATAGGTGTCCCTGCTTCCAAAAGCAGTCTTTTCCCCTTTAGAAATGTGGATTCTTGTAGCCTCGGAGCTGTTTGCGAAACCATAGGAAGGCCCAGCTTTTACTCACTGCAGGCACGCCCGGGGACGAAACGAGTATGTTTCCCCAGAGAAACAGGCTGCTTGCAAGTGTAGAGGGGAGCTTCTCAGGTGCCCAGTGTCCCGTTTGTTTCCCTTCGCAGCTCCCGTACTGCAGGTACTTATGCTGGGTGCTAACAAGAGTTGGTTGGCTCTGCCGACAAAAGCAGCCTTTTCCCTTTGGAAGCTTGGATTGTAGTGTCTCAGGGGCTGCTTGCCAAACCTTGAAGTTGCCCAGGTTATAGCCTCCGCAGGAACGCTTGCGTAGCAAACGAGCACTTTCTACCGATGAACAGGGTTCCTGTCACGCTGGAGGAGAGTTAATCCCGCAGACCTCGTTCCTCCTGGGAAAGCGCAAGTCCACCCTGAGCCTCAGGGTAGTGCCTAAGTTTCCAACGGGCAAGCTCTGCGTGCCTCGGTTTCCATGAGGTCTCCACCGTTGTTGTGCTTCAATGGAACGCGAAGATAGCTTTCAGGACTCCAAGCACTCTGACCTCCACACCGTTTCCCATGCTACCACACGGATCCCCCCCACGTCTCCTCTCTGCCTGCTGAGCAACAAGCAGCCGTGTAGGCCCTTCAGAACACTTCTGCATGCAGAGCCCAAGGCGGCACACTGCTCTCTGTCTTCCTTTGGAAACCTAGGTGGTCGCAGCTTACCCAGCTCACCAAGACAGTCTGAGCCGGTCTCATGAGCTGGGGAACGTGGACTCAGTGAGGACCAGGGCCCTACCTGCACTCAGAAAATCACTCTGCTCAGCCTTCCATCCAGGAGCTCACACCGACTGGCTCGTTGGTTTAGCAGGACGTCTAAGTGAGGTCCAAGCTGAGCAAAGAACACACTTCCTCCTTTACCCTGCTAGGCCCACGGAAGAGGTAGAGCCAACTAGGCCTCGCTCAGGCCAGCCCTCCTTCAGGGATCTTGCCACACTTCGAAGCCTGCACAGTAAAAGATATTTAGCGAAGTTGCCAGGGTTTCGCCATTCTCCCTCGGCAGCTCCACTACTGCAGGGACTCATGTTTGCTGTGAACTAGGATAGGTGGCCCACTTCCAAAAGCAGTCTTTTCCCCTTTGGAAATGTGGATTCTTGTAGCCTAGGAGCTGTTTGCGAAACCATAGGAAGGCGCAGCTTTTACTCACTGCAGGCACGCCCGGGGAGGAAACGAGTATGTTTCCCCAGAGAAACAGGCTGCTTGCAAGTGTAGAGGGGAGCTTCTCAGGTGCCCAGTGTGTCCCGTTTGTTTCCCTTCGCAGCTGACATCCTGCAGGTACTTATGCTGGGTGCTAACAAGAGTTGGTTGGCTCTGCCGACAAAAGCAGCCTTTTCCCTTTGGAAGCTTGGATTGTAGTGTCTCACGGGCTGCTTGCCAAACCTTGAAGTTGCCCAGGTTATAGCCTCCGCAGGAACGCTTGCGTAGCAAACGAGCACTTTCACCCGAGGAACAGGGTTCCTGTCACGCTGGAGGAGAGTTAATCCCGCAGACCTCGTTCCTCCTGGGAAAGCGCAAGGCCACCCTGAGCCTCAGGGTAGTGCCTAAGTTTGCTCCGTGCAAGCTCTGGGTTCCTCGGTTTCCATGAGGTCTCCATCGTTGTTGTGCTTCAATGGAACGCGAGGATAGCTTTCAGGACTCCAAGCACTCTGACCTCCGCACCATTTCCCATGCTACCACACAGATCCCCCCACGTCTCCTCTCTGCCTGCTGAGCAACAAGCAGCCGTGTAGGCCCTTCGGAACACTTCTTGCATGCAGAACCCAAGGCGGCACACTGCTCTCTGTCTTCCTCTGGAAACCTAGGTTGTCGGAGCTTACCCACCTCACTAAGACAGTCTGAGCCGGTTTCATGAGCTGGGGAACGTGGACTCAGTGAGGACCAGGGCCCTACCTGCACTCTGAAAATCACTCTGCTCAGCCTTCCATCCAGGAGCTCACACCGACTGGCTCGTTGGTTTAGCAGGACGTCTAAGTGAGGTCCAAGCTGAGCAAAGAACACACTTCCTCCTTTACCCTGCTAGGCCCACGGAAGAGGTAGAGCCAACTAGGCCTCGCTCAGGCCAGCCCTCCTTCAGGGATCTTGCCACACTTCGAAGCCTGCACAGTAAAAGATACTTAGCGAAGTTGCCAGGGTTTCGCCATGCTCTCCCTCGGCAGCTCCACTACTGCAGGGACTCATGTTTGCTTTGAACTAGTATAGGTGTCCCTGCTTCCAAAAGCAGTCTTTTCCCCTTTGGAAATGTGGATTCTTGTAGCCTCGGAGCTGTTTGCGAAACCATAGGAAGGCCCAGCTTTTACTCACTGCAGGCACGCCCGGAGAGGAAACGAGTATGTTTCCCCAGAGAAACAGGCTGCTTGCAAGTGTAGAGGGGAGCTTCTCAGGTGCCCAGTGTCCCGTTTGTTTCCCTTCGCAGCTCCCGTACTGCAGGTACTTATGCTGGGTGCTAACAAGAGTTGGTTGGCTCTGCCGACAAAAGCAGCCTTTTCCCTTTGGAAGCTTGGATTGTAGTGTCTCAGGGGCTGCTTGCCAAACCTTGAAGTTGCCCAGGTTATAGCCTCCGCAGGAACGCTTGCGTAGCAAACGAGCACTTTCACCCGAGGAACAGCGTTCCTATCACGCTGCAGGAGAGTTAATCCTGCAGACCTCGTTCCTCCTGGGAAAGCACAAGGCCACCCTGAGCCTCAGGGTAGTGCCTAAGTTTGCTCCGTGCAAGCTCTGCGTGCCTCGGTTTCCATGAGGTCTCCACCGTTGTTGTGCCTCAAAGGAACTAGAGGATAGCTTTCAGGACTCCAAGCACTCTGGCCTCCGCACCGTTTCCCATGCTACCACACGGCTTCCCCCCACGTCTCCTCTCTGCCTGCTGAGCAACAAGCAGCCGTGTAGGCCCTTCAGAACACTTCTTGCATGCAGAGCCCAAGGCGGGACACTGCTCTCTGTTTTCCTTTGGAAACCTAGGTTGTCGGAGCTTACCCACCTCACGAAGACAGTCTGAGCCGCTCTCATGAGCTGGGGAACGTGGACTCAGTGAGGACCAGGGCCCTACCTGCACTCTGAAAATCACTCTGCTCAGCCTTCCATCCAGGAGCTCACACCGACTGGCTCGTTGGTTTAGCAGGACGTCTAAGTGAGGTCCAAGCTGAGCAAAGAGCACTGTTCCTCCTTTACCCTGCTAGGCCCACGGAAGAGGTAGAGCCATCTAGGCCTCGCTCAGGCCAGCCCTCCTTCAGGGATCTTGCCACACTTCTAAGCCTGCACAGTAAAAGATACTTAGCGAAGTTGCCAGGGTTTCGCCATGCTCTCCCTCGGCAGCTCCACTACTGCAGGGACTCATGTTTGCTGTGAACTAGGATAGGTGGCCCACTTCAAAAAGCAGTCTTTTCCCCTTTGGAAATGTGGATTCTTGTAGCCTCGGAGCTGTTTGCGAAACCCTAGGAAGGCCCAGCTTCTACTCACGGCAGGCACGCCCGGGGAGGAAACGAGTATGTTTCCCCAGAGAAACAGGCTGCTTGCAAGTGTCGAGCGGAGCTTCTCAGGTGCCCAGTGTGTCCCGTTTGTTTCCCTTCGCAGCTGACATCCTGCAGGTACTTATGCTGGGGGCTAACAAGGGTAGGTGGCTCTTCCGACAAAAGCAGCCTTTTCCTTTTGGAAGCTTGGATTGTAGTGTCTCAGGGGCTGCTTGCCAAACCTTGAAGTTGCCCAGGTTATAGCCTCCAGAGGTACGCTTGAGTAGCAAACGAGCACTTTCACCCGAGGAACAGGGTTCCTGTCACGCTGGAGGAGAGTTAATCCCGCAGACCTCGTTCCTCCTGGGAAAGCGCAAGGCCACCCTGAGCCTCAGGGTAGTGCCTAAGTCTCCACAGGGCAAGCTCTGCGTGCCTCGGTTTCCATGAGGTCTCCATAGTTGTTGTGCTTCAATGGAACGCGAGGATAGGTTTCAGGACTCCAAGCACTCTGACCTCCGCACCGTTTCCCATGCTACCACACGGATCCCCCCCACGTCTCCTCTCTGCCTGCTGAGCAGCAAGCAGCCGTGTAGGCCCTTCAGAACACTTCTGCATGCAGAGCCCAAGGCGGCACACTGCTCTCTGTCTTCCTTTGGAAACCTAGGTGGTCGCAGCTTGCCCCAGCTCACGAAGACAGTCTGAGCCGTTCTCATGAGCTGGGAGACGTGGACTCAGTGAGGACCAGGGCCCTACCTGCACTCAGAAAATCACTCTGCTCAGCCTTCCATCCAGGAGCTCACACCGACTGGCTCGTTGGTTTAGCAGGACGTCTAAGTGAGGTCCAAGCTGAGCAAAGAGCACACTTCCTCCTTTACCCTGCTAGGCCCACGGAAGAGGTAGAGCCAACTAGGCCTCGCTCAGACCAGCCCTCCTTCAGGGATCTTGCCACACTTCGAAGCCTGCACAGTAAAAGATACTTAGCGAAGTTGCCAAGATTTCGCCATGCTCTCCCTCGGCAGCTCCACTACTGCAGGGACTCATCTTTGCAGTGAACTAGGATAGGTGGCCCACTTCCAAAAGCAGTCTTTTCCCCTTTGGAAATGTGGATTCTTGTAGCCTAGGAGCTGTTTGCGAAACCATAGGAAGGCCCAGCTTTTACTCACTGCAGGCACGCCCGGGGAGGAAACGAGTATGTTTCCCCAGAGAAACAGGCTGCTTGCAAGTGTCGAGGGGAGCTTCTCAGGTGCCCAGTGTGTCCCGTTTGTTTCCCTTCGCAGCTGACGTCCTGCAGGTACTTATGCTGGGTGCTAACAAGGGTTCTTTGGCTCTGCCGAGAAAAGCAGCCTTTTCCCTTTGGAAGCTTGGATTGTAGTGTCTCAGGGGCTGCTTGCCAAACCTTGAAGTTGCCCAGGTTATAGCCTCCGCAGGTACGCTTGCGTAGCAAACGAGCACTTTCTACCGAAGAACAGGGTTCCTGTCACGCTGGAGGAGAGTTAATCCCGCAGACCTCCTTCCTCCTGGGAAAGCGCAAGTCCACCCTGAGCCTCAGGGTAGTGCCTAAGTTTGCTCCGTGCAAGCTCTGCGTGCCTCGGTTTCCATGAGGTCTCCACCGTTGTTGTGCTTCAATGGAACGCGAAGATAGCTTTCAGGACTCCAAGCACTCTGACCTCCGCACCGTTTCCCATGCTACCACACGGATCCCCCCCACGTCTCCTCTCTGCCTGCTGAGCAACAAGCAGCCGTGTAGGCCCTTCAGAACACTTCTGCATGCAGAGCCCAAGGCGGCACACTGCTCTCTGTCTTCCTTTGGAAACCTAGGTGGTCGCAGCTTACCCAGCTCACCAAGACAGTCTGAGCCGGTCTCATGAGCTGGGGAACGTGGACTCAGTGAGGACCAGGGCCCTACCTGCACTCAGAAAATCACTCTGCTCAGCCTTCCATCCAGGAGCTCACACCGACTGGCTCGTTGGTTTAGCAGGACGTCTAAGTGAGGTCCAAGCTGAGCAAAGAACACACTTCCTCCTTTACCCTGCTAGGCCCACGGAAGAGGTAGAGCCAACTAGGCCTCGCTCAGGCCAGCCCTCCTTCAGGGATCTTGCCACACTTCGAAGCCTGCACAGTAAAAGATATTTAGCGAAGTTGCCAGGGTTTCGCCATTCTCCCTCGGCAGCTCCACTACTGCAGGGACTCATGTTTGCTGTGAACTAGGATAGGTGGCCCACTTCCAAAAGCAGTCTTTTCCCCTTTGGAAATGTGGATTCTTGTAGCCTAGGAGCTGTTTGCGAAACCATAGGAAGGCCCAGCTTTTACTCACTGCAGGCACGCCCGGGGACGAAACGAGTATGTTTCCCCAGAGAAACAGGCTGCTTGCAAGTGTCGAGGGGAGCTTCTCAGGTGCCCAGTGTGTCCCGTTTGTTTCCCTTCGCAGCTCCCGTACTGCAGGTACTTATGCTGGGTGCTAACAAGGGTTCGTTGGCTCTGCCGAGAAAAGCAGCCTTTTCCCTTTGGAAACTTGGATTGTAGTGTCTCAGGGGCTGCTTGCCAAACCTTGAAGTTGACCAGGTTATAGCCTCCGCAGGTACGCTTGCGTAGCAAACGAGCACTTTCACCCGAGGAACAGCGTTCCTATCACGCTGCAGGAGAGTTAATCCTGCAGACCTCGTTCCTCCTGGGAAAGCGCAAGGCCACCCTGAGCCTCAGGGTAGTGCCTAAGTTTGCTCCGTGCAAGCTCTGCGTGCCTCGGTTTCCATGAGGTCTCCACCGTTGTTGTGCCTCAATGGAACGCGAGGATAGCTTTCAGGACTCCAAGCACTCTGACCTCCGCACCATTTCCCATGCTACCACACAGATCCCCCCACGTCTCCTCTCTGCCTGCTGAGCAATAAGCAGCCGTGTAGGCCCTTCGGAACACTTCTTGCATGCAGACCCCAAGGCGGGACACTGCTCTCTGTCTTCCTTTGGAAACCTAGGTTGTCGGAGCTTACCCACCTCACTAAGACAGTCTGAGCCGGTCTCATGAGCTGGGGAACGTGGACTCAGTGAGGACCAGGGCCCTATCTGCACTCAGAAAATCACTCTGCTCAGCCTTCCATCCAGGAGCTCACACCGACTGGCTCGTTGGTTTAGCAGGACGTCTAAGTGAGGTCCAAGCTGAGCAAAGAACACACTTCCTCCTTTACCCTGCTAGGCCCACGGAAGAGGTAGAGCCAACTAGGCCTCGCTCAGGCCAGCCCTCCTTCAGGGATCTTGCCACACTTCGAAGCCTGCACAGTAAAAGTTATTTAGCGAAGTTGCCAGGGTTTCGCCATGCTCTCCCTCGGCAGCTCCACTACTGCAGGGACTCATGTTTGCTGTGAACTAGGATAGGTGGCCCACTTCAAAAAGCAGTCTTTTCCCCTTTGGAAATGTGGATTCTTGTAGCCTCGGAGCTGTTTGCGAAACCCTAGGAAGGCCCAGCTTCTACTCACGGCAGGCACGCCCGGGGAGGAAACGAGTATGTTTCCCCAGAGAAACAGGCTGCTTGCAAGTGTCGAGCGGAGCTTCTCAGGTGCCCAGTGTGTCCCGTTTGTTTCCCTTCGCAGCTGACATCCTGCAGGTACTTATGCTGGGGGCTAACAAGGGTAGGTGGCTCTTCCGACAAAAGCAGCCTTTTCCTTTTGGAAGCTTGGATTGTAGTGTCTCAGGGGCTGCTTGCCAAACCTTGAAGTTGCCCAGGTTATAGCCTCCAGAGGTACGCTTGAGTAGCAAACGAGCACTTTCACCCGAGGAACAGGGTTCCTGTCACGCTGGAGGAGAGTTAATCCCGCAGACCTCGTTCCTCCTGGGAAAGCGCAAGGCCACCCTGAGCCTCAGGGTAGTGCCTAAGTTTGCTCCGTGCAAGCTCTGCGTGCCTCGGTTTCCATGAGGTCTCCATCGTTGTTGTGCTTCAATGGAACGCGAGGATAGCTTTCAGGACTCCAAGCACTCTGACCTCCGCACCATTTCCCATGCTACCACACAGATCCCCCCACGTCTCCTCTCTGCCTGCTGAGCAACAAGCAGCCGTGTAGGCCCTTCGGAACACTTCTTGCATGCAGAACCCAAGGCGGCACACTGCTCTCTGTCTTCCTTTGGAAACCTAGGTGGTCGCAGCTTGCCCCAGCTCACGAAGACAGTCTGAGCCGTTCTCATGAGCTGGGAGACGTGGACTCAGTGAGGACCAGGGCCCTACCTGCACTCAGAAAATCACTCTGCTCAGCCTTCCATCCAGGAGCTCACACCGACTGGCTCGTTGGTTTAGCAGGACGTCTAAGTGAGGTCCAAGCTGAGCAAAGAGCACTGTTCCTCCTTTACCCTGCTAGGCCCACGGAAGAGGTAGAGCCAACTAGGCCTCGCTCAGACCAGCCCTCCTTCAGGGATCTTGCCACACTTCGAAGCCTGCACAGTAAAAGATACTTAGCGAAGTTGCCAGGGTTTCGCCATGCTCTCCCTCGGCAGCTCCACTACTACAGGGACTCATGTTTGCTTTGAACTAGTATAGGTGTCCCTGCTTCCAAAAGCAGTCTTTTCCCCTTTGGAAATGTGGATTCTTGTAGCCTCGGAGCTGTTTGCGAAACCATAGGAAGGCCCAGTTTTTACTCACTGCAGGCACGCCCGGAGAGGAAACGAGTATGTTTCCCCAGAGAAACAGGCTGCTTGCAAGTGTAGAGGGGAGCTTCTCAGGTGCCCAGTGTGTCCCGTTTGTTTCCCTTCGCAGCTCCCTTACTGCAGGTACTTATGCTGGGTGCTAACAAGAGTTGGTTGGCTCTGCCGACAAAAGCAGCCTTTTCCCTTTGGAAGCTTGGATTGTAGTGTCTCAGGGGCTGCTTGCCAAACCTTGAAGTTGCCCAGGTTATAGCCTCCGCAGGAACGCTTGCGTAGCAAACGAGCACTTTCTACCGATGAACAGGGTTCCTGTCACGCTGGAGGAGAGTTAATCCCGCAGACCTCGTTCCTCCTGGGAAAGCGCAAGTCCACCCTGAGCCTCAGGGTAGTGCCTAAGTTTGCTCCGTGCAAGCTCTGCGTGCCTCGGTTTCCATGAGGTCTCCATCGTTGTTGTGCTTCAATGGAACGCGAGGATAGCTTTCAGGACTCCAAGCACTCTGACCTCCGCACCGTTTCCCATGCTACCACACGGATCCCCCCCACGTCTCCTCTCTGCCTGCTGAGCAACAAGCAGCCGTGTAGGCCCTTCAGAACACTTCTGCATGCAGAGCCCAAGGCGGCACACTGCTCTCTGTCTTCCTTTGGAAACCTAGGTGGTCGCAGCTTACCCAGCTCACCAAGACAGTCTGAGCCGGTCTCATGAGCTGGGGAACGTGGACTCAGTGAGGACCAGGGCCCTACCTGCACTCAGAAAATCACTCTGCTCAGCCTTCCATCCAGGAGCTCACACCGACTGGCTCGTTGGTTTAGCAGGACGTCTAAGTGAGGTCCAAGCTGAGCAAAGAACACACTTCCTCCTTTACCCTGCTAGGCCCACGGAAGAGGTAGAGCCAACTAGGCCTCGCTCAGGCCAGCCCTCCTTCAGGGATCTTGCCACACTTCGAAGCCTGCACAGTAAAAGATATTTAGCGAAGTTGCCAGGGTTTCGCCATTCTCCCTCGGCAGCTCCACTACTGCAGGGACTCATGTTTGCTGTGAACTAGGATAGGTGGCCCACTTCCAAAAGCAGTCTTTTCCCCTTTGGAAATGTGGATTCTTGTAGCCTAGGAGCTGTTTGCGAAACCATAGGAAGGCCCAGCTTTTACTCACTGCAGGCACGCCCGGGGACGAAACGAGTATGTTTCCCCAGAGAAACAGGCTGCTTGCAAGTGTCGAGGGGAGCTTCTCAGGTGCCCAGTGTGTCCCGTTTGTTTCCCTTCGCAGCTCCCGTACTGCAGGTACTTATGCTGGGTGCTAACAAGGGTTCGTTGGCTCTGCCGAGAAAAGCAGCCTTTTCCCTTTGGAAGCTTGGATTGTAGTGTCTCAGGGGCTGCTTGCCAAACCTTGAAGTTGACCAGGTTATAGCCTCCGCAGGTACGCTTGCGTAGCAAACGAGCACTTTCACCCGAGGAACAGCGTTCCTATCACGCTGCAGGAGAGTTAATCCTGCAGACCTCGTTCCTCCTGGGAAAGCGCAAGGCCACCCTGAGCCTCAGGGTAGTGCCTAAGTTTGCTCCGTGCAAGCTCTGCGTGCCTCGGTTTCCATGAGGTCTCCACCGTTGTTGTGCCTCAATGGAACTAGAGGATAGCTTTCAGGACTCCAAGCACTCTAGCCTCCGCACCGTTTCCCATGCTACCACACGGATTCCCCCCACGTCTCCTCTCTGCCTGCTGAGCAACAAGCAGCCGTGTAGGCCCTTTAGAACACTTCTTGCATGCAGAGCCCAAGGCGGGACACTGCTCTCTGTCTTCCTTTGGAAACCTAGGTTGTCGGAGCTTACCCACCTCACGAAGACAGTCTGAGCCGCTCTCATGAGCTGGGGAACGTGGACTCAGTGAGGACCAGGGCCCTACCTGCACTCTGAAAATCACTCTGCTCAGCCTTCCATCCAGGAGCTCACACCGACTGGCTCGTTGGTTTAGCAGGACGTCTAAGTGAGGTCCAAGCTGAGCAAAGAACACACTTCCTCCTTTACCCTGCTAGGCCCACGGAAGAGGTAGAGCCATCTAGGCCTCGCTCAGGCCAGCCCTCCTTCAGGGATCTTGCCACACTTCGAAGCCTGCACAGTAAAAGATACTTAGCGAAGTTGCCAGGGTTTCGCCATGCTCTCCCTCGGCAGCTCCACTACTGCAGGGACTCATGTTTGCTGTGAACTAGGATAGGTGGCCCACTTCAAAAAGCAGTCTTTTCCCCTTTGGAAATGTGGATTCTTGTAGCCTCGGAGCTGTTTGCGAAACCCTAGGAAGGCCCAGCTTCTACTCACGGCAGGCACGCCCGGGGAGGAAACGAGTATGTTTCCCCAGAGAAACAGGCTGCTTGCAAGTGTCGAGCGGAGCTTCTCAGGTGCCCAGTGTGTCCCGTTTGTTTCCCTTCGCAGCTGACATCCTGCAGGTACTTATGCTGGGGGCTAACAAGGGTAGGTGGCTCTTCCGACAAAAGCAGCCTTTTCCTTTTGGAAGCTTGGATTGTAGTGTCTCAGGGGCTGCTTGCCAAACCTTGAAGTTGCCCAGGTTATAGCCTCCAGAGGTACGCTTGAGTAGCAAACGAGCACTTTCACCCGAGGAACAGGGTTCCTGTCACGCTGGAGGAGAGTTAATCCCGCAGACCTCGTTCCTCCTGGGAAAGCGCAAGGCCACCCTGAGCCTCAGGGTAGTGCCTAAGTCTCCACAGGGCAAGCTCTGCGTGCCTCGGTTTCCATGAGGTCTCCATAGTTGTTGTGCTTCAATGGAACGCGAGGATAGGTTTCAGGACTCCAAGCACTCTGACCTCCGCACCGTTTCCCATGCTACCACACGGATCCCCCCCACGTCTCCTCTCTGCCTGCTGAGCAGCAAGCAGCCGTGTAGGCCCTTCAGAACACTTCTGCATGCAGAGCCCAAGGCGGCACACTGCTCTCTGTCTTCCTTTGGAAACCTAGGTGGTCGCAGCTTGCCCCAGCTCACGAAGACAGTCTGAGCCGTTCTCATGAGCTGGGAGACGTGGACTCAGTGAGGACCAGGGCCCTACCTGCACTCAGAAAATCACTCTGCTCAGCCTTCCATCCAGGAGCTCACACCGACTGGCTCGTTGGTTTAGCAGGACGTCTAAGTGAGGTCCAAGCTGAGCAAAGAGCACACTTCCTCCTTTACCCTGCTAGGCCCACGGAAGAGGTAGAGCCAACTAGGCCTCGCTCAGACCAGCCCTCCTTCAGGGATCTTGCCACACTTCGAAGCCTGCACAGTAAAAGATACTTAGCGAAGTTGCCAAGATTTCGCCATGCTCTCCCTCGGCAGCTCCACTACTGCAGGGACTCATCTTTGCAGTGAACTAGGATAGGTGGCCCACTTCCAAAAGCAGTCTTTTCCCCTTTGGAAATGTGGATTCTTGTAGCCTAGGAGCTGTTTGCGAAACCATAGGAAGGCCCAGCTTTTACTCACTGCAGGCACGCCCGGGGAGGAAACGAGTATGTTTCCCCAGAGAAACAGGCTGCTTGCAAGTGTCGAGGGGAGCTTCTCAGGTGCCCAGTGTGTCCCGTTTGTTTCCCTTCGCAGCTGACGTCCTGCAGGTACTTATGCTGGGTGCTAACAAGGGTTCTTTGGCTCTGCCGAGAAAAGCAGCCTTTTCCCTTTGGAAGCTTGGATTGTAGTGTCTCAGGGGCTGCTTGCCAAACCTTGAAGTTGCCCAGGTTATAGCCTCCGCAGGTACGCTTGCGTAGCAAACGAGCACTTTCTACCGAAGAACAGGGTTCCTGTCACGCTGGAGGAGAGTTAATCCCGCAGACCTCCTTCCTCCTGGGAAAGCGCAAGGCCACCCTGAGCCTCAGGGTAGTGCCTAAGTTTGCTCCGTGCAAGCTCTGCGTGCCTCGGTTTCCATGAGGTCTCCACCGTTGTTGTGCTTCAATGGAACGCGAAGATAGCTTTCAGGACTCCAAGCACTCTGACCTCCGCACCGTTTCCCATGCTACCACACGGATCCCCCCCACGTCTCCTCTCTGCCTGCTGAGCAACAAGCAGCCGTGTAGGCCCTTCAGAACACTTCTGCATGCAGAGCCCAAGGCGGCACACTGCTCTCTGTCTTCCTTTGGAAACCTAGGTGGTCGCAGCTTACCCAGCTCACCAAGACAGTCTGAGCCGGTCTCATGAGCTGGGGAACGTGGACTCAGTGAGGACCAGGGCCCTACCTGCACTCAGAAAATCACTCTGCTCAGCCTTCCATCCAGGAGCTCACACCGACTGGCTCGTTGGTTTAGCAGGACGTCTAAGTGAGGTCCAAGCTGAGCAAAGAACACACTTCCTCCTTTACCCTGCTAGGCCCACGGAAGAGGTAGAGCCAACTAGGCCTCGCTCAGGCCAGCCCTCCTTCAGGGATCTTGCCACACTTCGAAGCCTGCACAGTAAAAGATATTTAGCGAAGTTGCCAGGGTTTCGCCATTCTCCCTCGGCAGCTCCACTACTGCAGGGACTCATGTTTGCTGTGAACTAGGATAGGTGGCCCACTTCCAAAAGCAGTCTTTTCCCCTTTGGAAATGTGGATTCTTGTAGCCTAGGAGCTGTTTGCGAAACCATAGGAAGGCCCAGCTTTTACTCACTGCAGGCACGCCCGGGGACGAAACGAGTATGTTTCCCCAGAGAAACAGGCTGCTTGCAAGTGTCGAGGGGAGCTTCTCAGGTGCCCAGTGTGTCCCGTTTGTTTCCCTTCGCAGCTCCCGTACTGCAGGTACTTATGCTGGGCGCTAACAAGGGTTCGTTGGCTCTGCCGAGAAAAGCAGCCTTTTCCCTTTGGAAGCTTGGATTGTAGTGTCTCAGGGGCTGCTTGCCAAACCTTGAAGTTGACCAGGTTATAGCCTCCGCAGGTACGCTTGCGTAGCAAACGAGCACTTTCACCCGAGGAACAGCGTTCCTATCACGCTGCAGGAGAGTTAATCCTGCAGACCTCGTTCCTCCTGGGAAAGCGCAAGGCCACCCTGAGCCTCAGGGTAGTGCCTAAGTTTGCTCCGTGCAAGCTCTGCGTGCCTCGGTTTCCATGAGGTCTCCACCGTTGTTGTGCCTCAATGGAACGCGAGGATAGCTTTCAGGACTCCAAGCACTCTGACCTCCGCACCATTTCCCATGCTACCACACAGATCCCCCCACGTCTCCTCTCTGCCTGCTGAGCAATAAGCAGCCGTGTAGGCCCTTCGGAACACTTCTTGCATGCAGACCCCAAGGCGGGACACTGCTCTCTGTCTTCCTTTGGAAACCTAGGTTGTCGGAGCTTACCCACCTCACTAAGACAGTCTGAGCCGGTCTCATGAGCTGGGGAACGTGGACTCAGTGAGGACCAGGGCCCTATCTGCACTCAGAAAATCACTCTGCTCAGCCTTCCATCCAGGAGCTCACACCGACTGGCTCGTTGGTTTAGCAGGACGTCTAAGTGAGGTCCAAGCTGAGCAAAGAACACACTTCCTCCTTTACCCTGCTAGGCCCACGGAAGAGGTAGAGCCAACTAGGCCTCGCTCAGGCCAGCCCTCCTTCAGGGATCTTGCCACACTTCGAAGCCTGCACAGTAAAAGTTATTTAGCGAAGTTGCCAGGGTTTCGCCATGCTCTCCCTCGGCAGCTCCACTACTGCAGGGACTCATGTTTGCTGTGAACTAGGATAGGTGGCCCACTTCCAAAAGCAGTCTTTTCCCCTTTGGAAATGTGGATTCTTGTAGCCTCGGAGCTGTTTGCGAAACCCTAGGAAGGCCCAGCTTCTACTCACGGCAGGCACGCCCGGGGAGGAAACGAGTATGTTTCCCCAGAGAAACAGGCTGCTTGCAAGTGTCGAGCGGAGCTTCTCAGGTGCCCAGTGTGTCCCGTTTGTTTCCCTTCGCAGCTGACATCCTGCAGGTACTTATGCTGGGGGCTAACAAGGGTAGGTGGCTCTTCCGACAAAAGCATCCTTTTCCTTTTGGAAGCTTGGATTGTAGTGTCTCAGGGGCTGCTTGCCAAACCTTGAAGTTGCCCAGGTTATAGCCTCCGCAGGAACGCTTGCGTAGCAAACGAGCACTTTCACCCGAGGAACAGCGTTCCTATCACGCTGCAGGAGAGTTAATCCTGCAGACCTCGTTCCTCCTGGGAAAGCGCAAGGCCACCCTGAGCCTCAGGGTAGTGCCTAAGTTTGCTCCGTGCAAGCTCTGCGTGCCTCGGTTTCCATGAGGTCTCCACCGTTGTTGTGCCTCAATGGAACGCGAGGATAGCTTTCAGGACTCCAAGCACTCTAGCCTCCGCACCGTTTCCCATGCTACCACACGGATTCCCCCCACGTCTCCTCTCTGCCTGCTGAGCAACAAGCAGCCGTGTAGGCCCTTTAGAACACTTCTTGCATGCAGAGCCCAAGGCGGGACACTGCTCTCTGTCTTCCTTTGGAAACCTAGGTTGTCGGAGCTTACCCACCTCACGAAGACAGTCTGAGCCGGTCTCATGAGCTGGGGAACGTGGACTCAGTGAGGACCAGGGCCCTACCTGCACTCAGAAAATCACTCTGCTCAGCCTTCCATCCAGGAGCTCACACCGACTGGCTCGTTGGTTTAGCAGGACGTCTAAGTGAGGTCCAAGCTGAGCAAAGAACACACTTCCTCCTTTACCCTGCTAGGCCCACAGAAGAGGTAGAGCCAACTAGGCCTCGCTCAGGCCAGCCCTCCTTCAGGGATCTTGCCACACTTCGAAGCCTGCACAGTAAAAGTTATTTAGCGAAGTTGCCAGGGTTTCGCCATGCTCTCCCTCGGCAGCTCCACTACTGCAGGGACTCATGTTTGCTGTGAACTAGGATAGGTGGCCCACTTCCAAAAGCAGTCTTTTCCCCTTTGGAAATGTGGATTCTTGTAGCCTCGGAGCTGTTTGCGAAACCCTAGGAAGGCCCAGCTTCTACTCACGGCAGGCACGCCCGGGGAGGAAACGAGTATGTTTCCCCAGAGAAACAGGCTGCTTGCAAGTGTCGAGCGGAGCTTCTCAGGTGCCCAGTGTGTCCCGTTTGTTTCCCTTCGCAGCTGACATCCTGCAGGTACTTATGCTGGGGGCTAACAAGGGTAGGTGGCTCTTCCGACAAAAGCAGCCTTTTCCTTTTGGAAGCTTGGATTGTAGTGTCTCAGGGGCTGCTTGCCAAACCTTGAAGTTGCCCTGGTTATAGCCTCCAGAGGTACGCTTGAGTAGCAAACGAGCACTTTCACCCGAGGAACAGCGTTCCTATCACGCTGCAGGAGAGTTAATCCTGCAGACCTCGTTCCTCCTGGGAAAGCGCAAGGCCACCCTGAGCCTCAGGGTAGTGCCTAAGTTTGCTCCGTGCAAGCTCTGCGTGCCTCGGTTTCCATGAGGTCTCCACCGTTGTTGTGCCTCAATGGAACTAGAGGATAGCTTTCAGGACTCCAAGCACTCTAGCCTCCGCACCGTTTCCCATGCTACCACACGGATTCCCCCCACGTCTCCTCTCTGCCTGCTGAGCAACAAGCAGCCGTGTAGGCCCTTTAGAACACTTCTTGCATGCAGAGCCCAAGGCGGGACACTGCTCTCTGTCTTCCTTTGGAAACCTAGGTTGTCGGAGCTTACCCACCTCACGAAGACAGTCTGAGCCGCTCTCATGAGCTGGGGAACGTGGACTCAGTGAGGACCAGGGCCCTACCTGCACTCTGAAAATCACTCTGCTCAGCCTTCCATCCAGGAGCTCACACCGACTGGCTCGTTGGTTTAGCAGGACGTCTAAGTGAGGTCCAAGCTGAGCAAAGAACACACTTCCTCCTTTACCCTGCTAGGCCCACAGAAGAGGTAGAGCCAACTAGGCCTCGCTCAGGCCAGCCCTCCTTCAGGGATCTTGCCACACTTCGAAGCCTGCACAGTAAAAGATACTTAGCGAAGTTGCCATGGTTTCGCCATGCTCTCCCTCGGCAGCTCCACTACTGCAGGGACTCATGTTTGCTGTGAACTAGGATAGGTGGCCCACTTCCAAAAGCAGTCTTTTCCCCTTTGGAAATGTGGATTCTTGTAGCCTCGGAGCTGTTTGCGAAACCCTAGGAAGGCCCAGCTTCTACTCACGGCAGGCACGCCCGGGGAGGAAACGAGTATGTTTCCCCAGAGAAACAGGCTGCTTGCAAGTGTCGAGCGGAGCTTCTCAGGTGCCCAGTGTGTCCCGTTTGTTTCCCTTCGCAGCTGACATCCTGCAGGTACTTATGCTGGGGGCTAACAAGGGTAGGTGGCTCTTCCGACAAAAGCAGCCTTTTCCTTTTGGAAGCTTGGATTGTAGTGTCTCAGGGGCTGCTTGCCAAACCTTGAAGTTGCCCTGGTTATAGCCTCCAGAGGTACGCTTGAGTAGCAAACGAGCACTTTCACCCGAGGAACAGGGTTCCTGTCACGCTGGAGGAGAGTTAATCCCGCAGACCTCGTTCCTCCTGGGAAAGCGCAAGGCCACCCTGAGCCTCAGGGTAGTGCCTAAGTCTCCACAGGGCAAGCTCTGCGTGCCTCGGTTTCCATGAGGTCTCCATAGTTGTTGTGCTTCAATGGAACGCGAGGATAGGTTTCAGGACTCCAAGCACTCTGACCTCCGCACCGTTTCCCATGCTACCACACGGATTCCCCCCACGTCTCCTCTCTGCCTGCTGAGCAGCAAGCAGCCGTGTAGGCCCTTCAGAACACTTCTGCATGCAGAGCCCAAGGCGGCACACTGCTCTCTGTCTTCCTTTGGAAACCTAGGTGGTCGCAGCTTACCCAGCTCACCAAGACAGTCTGAGCCGGTCTCATGAGCTGGGGAACGTGGACTCAGTGAGGACCAGGGCCCTACCTGCACTCAGAAAATCACTCTGCTCAGCCTTCCATCCAGGAGCTCACACCGACTGGCTCGTTGGTTTAGCAGGACGTCTAAGTGAGGTCCAAGCTGAGCAAAGAACACACTTCCTCCTTTACCCTGCTAGGCCCACGGAAGAGGTAGAGCCAACTAGGCCTCGCTCAGGCCAGCCCTCCTTCAGGGATCTTGCCACACTTCGAAGCCTGCACAGTAAAAGATATTTAGCGAAGTTGCCAGGGTTTCGCCATTCTCCCTCGGCAGCTCCACTACTGCAGGGACTCATGTTTGCTGTGAACTAGGATAGGTGGCCCACTTCCAAAAGCAGTCTTTTCCCCTTTGGAAATGTGGATTCTTGTAGCCTAGGAGCTGTTTGCGAAACCATAGGAAGGCCCAGCTTTTACTCACTGCAGGCACGCCCGGGGACGAAACGAGTATGTTTCCCCAGAGAAACAGGCTGCTTGCAAGTGTCGAGGGGAGCTTCTCAGGTGCCCAGTGTGTCCCGTTTGTTTCCCTTCGCAGCTCCCGTACTGCAGGTACTTATGCTGGGTGCTAACAAGGGTTCGTTGGCTCTGCCGAGAAAAGCAGCCTTTTCCCTTTGGAAGCTTGGATTGTAGTGTCTCAGGGGCTGCTTGCCAAACCTTGAAGTTGACCAGGTTATAGCCTCCGCAGGTACGCTTGCGTAGCAAACGAGCACTTTCACCCGAGGAACAGCGTTCCTATCACGCTGCAGGAGAGTTAATCCTGCAGACCTCGTTCCTCCTGGGAAAGCGCAAGGCCACCCTGAGCCTCAGGGTAGTGCCTAAGTTTGCTCCGTGCAAGCTCTGCGTGCCTCGGTTTCCATGAGGTCTCCACCGTTGTTGTGCCTCAATGGAACTAGAGGATAGCTTTCAGGACTCCAAGCACTCTAGCCTCCGCACCGTTTCCCATGCTACCACACGGATTCCCCCCACGTCTCCTCTCTGCCTGCTGAGCAACAAGCAGCCGTGTAGGCCCTTTAGAACACTTCTTGCATGCAGAGCCCAAGGCGGGACACTGCTCTCTGTCTTCCTTTGGAAACCTAGGTTGTCGGAGCTTACCCACCTCACGAAGACAGTCTGAGCCGCTCTCATGAGCTGGGGAACGTGGACTCAGTGAGGACCAGGGCCCTACCTGCACTCTGAAAATCACTCTGCTCAGCCTTCCATCCAGGAGCTCACACCGACTGGCTCGTTGGTTTAGCAGGACGTCTAAGTGAGGTCCAAGCTGAGCAAAGAACACACTTCCTCCTTTACCCTGCTAGGCCCACGGAAGAGGTAGAGCCAACTAGGCCTCGCTCAGGCCAGCCCTCCTTCAGGGATCTTGCCACACTTCGAAGCCTGCACAGTAAAAGATATTTAGCGAAGTTGCCAGGGTTTCGCCATTCTCCCTCGGCAGCTCCACTACTGCAGGGACTCATGTTTGCTGTGAACTAGGATAGGTGGCCCACTTCCAAAAGCAGTCTTTTCCCCTTTGGAAATGTGGATTCTTGTAGCCTAGGAGCTGTTTGCGAAACCATAGGAAGGCCCAGCTTTTACTCACTGCAGGCACGCCCGGGGACGAAACGAGTATGTTTCCCCAGAGAAACAGGCTGCTTGCAAGTGTCGAGGGGAGCTTCTCAGGTGCCCAGTGTGTCCCGTTTGTTTCCCTTCGCAGCTCCCGTACTGCAGGTACTTATGCTGGGTGCTAACAAGGGTTCGTTGGCTCTGCCGAGAAAAGCAGCCTTTTCCCTTTGGAAGCTTGGATTGTAGTGTCTCAGGGGCTGCTTGCCAAACCTTGAAGTTGACCAGGTTATAGCCTCCGCAGGTACGCTTGCGTAGCAAACGAGCACTTTCACCCGAGGAACAGCGTTCCTATCACGCTGCAGGAGAGTTAATCCTGCAGACCTCGTTCCTCCTGGGAAAGCGCAAGGCCACCCTGAGCCTCAGGGTAGTGCCTAAGTTTGCTCCGTGCAAGCTCTGCGTGCCTCGGTTTCCATGAGGTCTCCATCGTTGTTGTGCTTCAATGGAACGCGAGGATAGCTTTCAGGACTCCAAGCACTCTGACCTCCGCACCATTTCCCATGCTACCACACAGATCCCCCCACGTCTCCTCTCTGCCTGCTGAGCAATAAGCAGCCGTGTAGGCCCTTCGGAACACTTCTTGCATGCAGACCCCAAGGCGGGACACTGCTCTCTGTCTTCCTTTGGAAACCTAGGTTGTCGGAGCTTACCCACCTCACTAAGACAGTCTGAGCCGGTCTCATGAGCTGGGGAACGTGGACTCAGTGAGGACCAGGGCCCTATCTGCACTCAGAAAATCACTCTGCTCAGCCTTCCATCCAGGAGCTCACACCGACTGGCTCGTTGGTTTAGCAGGACGTCTAAGTGAGGTCCAAGCTGAGCAAAGAACACACTTCCTCCTTTACCCTGCTAGGCCCACGGAAGAGGTAGAGCCAACTAGGCCTCGCTCAGGCCAGCCCTCCTTCAGGGATCTTGCCACACTTCGAAGCCTGCACAGTAAAAGATATTTAGCGAAGTTGCCAGGGTTTCGCCATTCTCCCTCGGCAGCTCCACTACTGCAGGGACTCATGTTTGCTGTGAACTAGGATAGGTGGCCCACTTCCAAAAGCAGTCTTTTCCCCTTTGGAAATGTGGATTCTTGTAGCCTAGGAGCTGTTTGCGAAACCATAGGAAGGCCCAGCTTTTACTCACTGCAGGCACGCCCGGGGACGAAACGAGTATGTTTCCCCAGAGAAACAGGCTGCTTGCAAGTGTCGAGGGGAGCTTCTCAGGTGCCCAGTGTGTCCCGTTTGTTTCCCTTCGCAGCTCCCGTACTGCAGGTACTTATGCTGGGTGCTAACAAGGGTTCGTTGGCTCTGCCGAGAAAAGCAGCCTTTTCCCTTTGGAAGCTTGGATTGTAGTGTCTCAGGGGCTGCTTGCCAAACCTTGAAGTTGACCAGGTTATAGCCTCCGCAGGTACGCTTGCGTAGCAAACGAGCACTTTCACCCGAGGAACAGCGTTCCTATCACGCTGCAGGAGAGTTAATCCTGCAGACCTCGTTCCTCCTGGGAAAGCGCAAGGCCACCCTGAGCCTCAGGGTAGTGCCTAAGTTTGCTCCGTGCAAGCTCTGCGTGCCTCGGTTTCCATGAGGTCTCCACCGTTGTTGTGCCTCAATGGAACGCGAGGATAGCTTTCAGGACTCCAAGCACTCTGGCCTCCGCACCATTTCCCATGCTACCACACAGATCCCCCCACGTCTCCTCTCTGCCTGCTGAGCAATAAGCAGCCGTGTAGGCCCTTCGGAACACTTCTTGCATGCAGACCCCAAGGCGGGACACTGCTCTCTGTCTTCCTTTGGAAACCTAGGTTGTCGGAGCTTACCCACCTCACTAAGACAGTCTGAGCCGGTCTCATGAGCTGGGGAACGTGGACTCAGTGAGGACCAGGGCCCTATCTGCACTCAGAAAATCACTCTGCTCAGCCTTCCATCCAGGAGCTCACACCGACTGGCTCGTTGGTTTAGCAGGACGTCTAAGTGAGGTCCAAGCTGAGCAAAGAACACACTTCCTCCTTTACCCTGCTAGGCCCACGGAAGAGGTAGAGCCAACTAGGCCTCGCTCAGGCCAGCCCTCCTTCAGGGATCTTGCCACACTTCGAAGCCTGCACAGTAAAAGTTATTTAGCGAAGTTGCCAGGGTTTCGCCATGCTCTCCCTCGGCAGCTCCACTACTGCAGGGACTCATGTTTGCTGTGAACTAGGATAGGTGGCCCACTTCCAAAAGCAGTCTTTTCCCCTTTGGAAATGTGGATTCTTGTAGCCTCGGAGCTGTTTGCGAAACCCTAGGAAGGCCCAGCTTCTACTCACGGCAGGCACGCCCGGGGAGGAAACGAGTATGTTTCCCCAGAGAAACAGGCTGCTTGCAAGTGTCGAGCGGAGCTTCTCAGGTGCCCAGTGTGTCCCGTTTGTTTCCCTTCGCAGCTGACATCCTGCAGGTACTTATGCTGGGGGCTAACAAGGGTAGGTGGCTCTTCCGACAAAAGCATCCTTTTCCTTTTGGAAGCTTGGATTGTAGTGTCTCAGGGGCTGCTTGCCAAACCTTGAAGTTGCCCAGGTTATAGCCTCCGCAGGAACGCTTGCGTAGCAAACGAGCACTTTCTACCGATGAACAGGGTTCCTGTCACGCTGGAGGAGAGTTAATCCCGCAGACCTCGTTCCTCCTGGGAAAGCGCAAGGCCACCCTGAGCCTCAGGGTAGTGCCTAAGTTTCCAACGGGCAAGCTCTGCGTGCCTCGGTTTCCATGAGGTCTCCACCGTTGTTGTGCTTCAATGGAACGCGAAGATAGCTTTCAGGACTCCAAGCACTCTGACCTCCGCACCGTTTCCCATGCTACCACACGGATTCCCCCCACGTCTCCTCTCTGCCTGCTGAGCAACAAGCAGCCGTGTAGGCCCTTCAGAACACTTCTGCATGCAGAGCCCAAGGCGGCACACTGCTCTCTGTCTTCCTTTGGAAACCTAGGTGGTCGCAGCTTACCCAGCTCACCAAGACAGTCTGAGCCGGTCTCATGAGCTGGGGAACGTGGACTCAGTGAGGACCAGGGCCCTACCTGCACTCAGAAAATCACTCTGCTCAGCCTTCCATCCAGGAGCTCACACCGACTGGCTCGTTGGTTTAGCAGGACGTCTAAGTGAGGTCCAAGCTGAGCAAAGAACACACTTCCTCCTTTACCCTGCTAGGCCCACGGAAGAGGTAGAGCCAACTAGGCCTCGCTCAGGCCAGCCCTCCTTCAGGGATCTTGCCACACTTCGAAGCCTGCACAGTAAAAGATATTTAGCGAAGTTGCCAGGGTTTCGCCATTCTCCCTCGGCAGCTCCACTACTGCAGGGACTCATGTTTGCTGTGAACTAGGATAGGTGGCCCACTTCCAAAAGCAGTCTTTTCCCCTTTGGAAATGTGGATTCTTGTAGCCTAGGAGCTGTTTGCGAAACCATAGGAAGGCCCAGCTTTTACTCACTGCAGGCACGCCCGGGGACGAAACGAGTATGTTTCCCCAGAGAAACAGGCTGCTTGCAAGTGTCGAGGGGAGCTTCTCAGGTGCCCAGTGTGTCCCGTTTGTTTCCCTTCGCAGCTCCCGTACTGCAGGTACTTATGCTGGGTGCTAACAAGGGTTCGTTGGCTCTGCCGAGAAAAGCAGCCTTTTCCCTTTGGAAGCTTGGATTGTAGTGTCTCAGGGGCTGCTTGCCAAACCTTGAAGTTGACCAGGTTATAGCCTCCGCAGGTACGCTTGCGTAGCAAACGAGCACTTTCACCCGAGGAACAGCGTTCCTATCACGCTGCAGGAGAGTTAATCCTGCAGACCTCGTTCCTCCTGGGAAAGCGCAAGGCCACCCTGAGCCTCAGGGTAGTGCCTAAGTTTGCTCCGTGCAAGCTCTGCGTGCCTCGGTTTCCATGAGGTCTCCACCGTTGTTGTGCCTCAATGGAACTAGAGGATAGCTTTCAGGACTCCAAGCACTCTAGCCTCCGCACCGTTTCCCATGCTACCACACGGATTCCCCCCACGTCTCCTCTCTGCCTGCTGAGCAACAAGCAGCCGTGTAGGCCCTTTAGAACACTTCTTGCATGCAGAGCCCAAGGCGGGACACTGCTCTCTGTCTTCCTTTGGAAACCTAGGTTGTCGGAGCTTACCCACCTCACGAAGACAGTCTGAGCCGCTCTCATGAGCTGGGGAACGTGGACTCAGTGAGGACCAGGGCCCTACCTGCACTCTGAAAATCACTCTGCTCAGCATTCCATCCAGGAGCTCACACCGACTGGCTCGTTGGTTTAGCAGGACGTCTAAGTGAGGTCCAAGCTGAGCAAAGAACACACTTCCTCCTTTACCCTGCTAGGCCCACAGAAGAGGTAGAGCCAACTAGGCCTCGCTCAGGCCAGCCCTCCTTCAGGGATCTTGCCACACTTCGAAGCCTGCACAGTAAAAGATACTTAGCGAAGTTGCCATGGTTTCGCCATGCTCTCCCTCGGCAGCTCCACTACTGCAGGGACTCATGTTTGCTGTGAACTAGGATAGGTGGCCCACTTCCAAAAGCAGTCTTTTCCCCTTTGGAAATGTGGATTCTTGTAGCCTCGGAGCTGTTTGCGAAACCCTAGGAAGGCCCAGCTTCTACTCACGGCAGGCACGCCCGGGGAGGAAACGAGTATGTTTCCCCAGAGAAACAGGCTGCTTGCAAGTGTCGAGCGGAGCTTCTCAGGTGCCCAGTGTGTCCCGTTTGTTTCCCTTCGCAGCTGACATCCTGCAGGTACTTATGCTGGGGGCTAACAAGGGTAGGTGGCTCTTCCGACAAAAGCAGCCTTTTCCTTTTGGAAGCTTGGATTGTAGTGTCTCAGGGGCTGCTTGCCAAACCTTGAAGTTGCCCTGGTTATAGCCTCCAGAGGTACGCTTGAGTAGCAAACGAGCACTTTCACCCGAGGAACAGGGTTCCTGTCACGCTGGAGGAGAGTTAATCCCGCAGACCTCGTTCCTCCTGGGAAAGCGCAAGGCCACCCTGAGCCTCAGGGTAGTGCCTAAGTCTCCACAGGGCAAGCTCTGCGTGCCTCGGTTTCCATGAGGTCTCCATAGTTGTTGTGCTTCAATGGAACGCGAGGATAGGTTTCAGGACTCCAAGCACTCTGACCTCCGCACCGTTTCCCATGCTACCACACGGATTCCCCCCACGTCTCCTCTCTGCCTGCTGAGCAGCAAGCAGCCGTGTAGGCCCTTCAGAACACTTCTGCATGCAGAGCCCAAGGCGGCACACTGCTCTCTGTCTTCCTTTGGAAACCTAGGTTGTCGCAGCTTACCCAGCTCACCAAGACAGTCTGAGCCGGTCTCATGAGCTGGGGAACGTGGACTCAGTGAGGACCAGGGCCCTACCTGCACTCAGAAAATCACTCTGCTCAGCCTTCCATCCAGGAGCTCACACCGACTGGCTCGTTGGTTTAGCAGGACGTCTAAGTGAGGTCCAAGCTGAGCAAAGAACACACTTCCTCCTTTACCCTGCTAGGCCCACGGAAGAGGTAGAGCCAACTAGGCCTCGCTCAGGCCAGCCCTCCTTCAGGGATCTTGCCACACTTCGAAGCCTGCACAGTAAAAGATATTTAGCGAAGTTGCCAGGGTTTCGCCATTCTCCCTCGGCAGCTCCACTACTGCAGGGACTCATGTTTGCTGTGAACTAGGATAGGTGGCCCACTTCCAAAAGCAGTCTTTTCCCCTTTGGAAATGTGGATTCTTGTAGCCTAGGAGCTGTTTGCGAAACCATAGGAAGGCCCAGCTTTTACTCACTGCAGGCACGCCCGGGGACGAAACGAGTATGTTTCCCCAGAGAAACAGGCTGCTTGCAAGTGTCGAGGGGAGCTTCTCAGGTGCCCAGTGTGTCCCGTTTGTTTCCCTTCGCAGCTCCCGTACTGCAGGTACTTATGCTGGGTGCTAACAAGGGTTCGTTGGCTCTGCCGAGAAAAGCAGCCTTTTCCCTTTGGAAGCTTGGATTGTAGTGTCTCAGGGGCTGCTTGCCAAACCTTGAAGTTGACCAGGTTATAGCCTCCGCAGGTACGCTTGCGTAGCAAACGAGCACTTTCACCCGAGGAACAGCGTTCCTATCACGCTGCAGGAGAGTTAATCCTGCAGACCTCGTTCCTCCTGGGAAAGCGCAAGGCCACCCTGAGCCTCAGGGTAGTGCCTAAGTTTGCTCCGTGCAAGCTCTGCGTGCCTCGGTTTCCATGAGGTCTCCACCGTTGTTGTGCCTCAATGGAACGCGAGGATAGCTTTCAGGACTCCAAGCACTCTAGCCTCCGCACCGTTTCCCATGCTACCACACGGATTCCCCCCACGTCTCCTCTCTGCCTGCTGAGCAACAAGCAGCCGTGTAGGCCCTTTAGAACACTTCTTGCATGCAGAGCCCAAGGCGGGACACTGCTCTCTGTCTTCCTTTGGAAACCTAGGTTGTCGGAGCTTACCCACCTCACGAAGACAGTCTGAGCCGCTCTCATGAGCTGGGGAACGTGGACTCAGTGAGGACCAGGGCCCTACCTGCACTCTGAAAATCACTCTGCTCAGCCTTCCATCCAGGAGCTCACACCGACTGGCTCGTTGGTTTAGCAGGACGTCTAAGTGAGGTCCAAGCTGAGCAAAGAACACACTTCCTCCTTTACCCTGCTAGGCCCACGGAAGAGGTAGAGCCAACTAGGCCTCGCTCAGGCCAGCCCTCCTTCAGGGATCTTGCCACACTTCGAAGCCTGCACAGTAAAAGATATTTAGCGAAGTTGCCAGGGTTTCGCCATTCTCCCTCGGCAGCTCCACTACTGCAGGGACTCATGTTTGCTGTGAACTAGGATAGGTGGCCCACTTCCAAAAGCAGTCTTTTCCCCTTTGGAAATGTGGATTCTTGTAGCCTAGGAGCTGTTTGCGAAACCATAGGAAGGCCCAGCTTTTACTCACTGCAGGCACGCCCGGGGACGAAACGAGTGTGTTTCCCCAGAGAAACAGGCTGCTTGCAAGTGTCGAGGGGAGCTTCTCAGGTGCCCAGTGTGTCCCGTTTGTTTCCCTTCGCAGCTCCCGTACTGCAGGTACTTATGCTGGGTGCTAACAAGGGTTCGTTGGCTCTGCCGAGAAAAGCAGCCTTTTCCCTTTGGAAACTTGGATTGTAGTGTCTCAGGGGCTGCTTGCCAAACCTTGAAGTTGACCAGGTTATAGCCTCCGCAGGTACGCTTGCGTAGCAAACGAGCACTTTCACCCGAGGAACAGCGTTCCTATCACGCTGCAGGAGAGTTAATCCTGCAGACCTCGTTCCTCCTGGGAAAGCGCAAGGCCACCCTGAGCCTCAGGGTAGTGCCTAAGTTTGCTCCGTGCAAGCTCTGCGTGCCTCGGTTTCCATGAGGTCTCCATCGTTGTTGTGCTTCAATGGAACGCGAGGATAGCTTTCAGGACTCCAAGCACTCTGACCTCCGCACCATTTCCCATGCTACCACACAGATCCCCCCACGTCTCCTCTCTGCCTGCTGAGCAATAAGCAGCCGTGTAGGCCCTTCGGAACACTTCTTGCATGCAGACCCCAAGGCGGGACACTGCTCTCTGTCTTCCTTTGGAAACCTAGGTTGTCGGAGCTTACCCACCTCACTAAGACAGTCTGAGCCGCTCTCATGAGCTGGGGAACGTGGACTCAGTGAGGACCAGGGCCCTATCTGCACTCAGAAAATCACTCTGCTCAGCCTTCCATCCAGGAGCTCACACCGACTGGCTCGTTGGTTTAGCAGGACGTCTAAGTGAGGTCCAAGCTGAGCAAAGAACACACTTCCTCCTTTACCCTGCTAGGCCCACGGAAGAGGTAGAGCCAACTAGGCCTCGCTCAGGCCAGCCCTCCTTCAGGGATCTTGCCACAGTTCGAAGCCTGCACAGTAAAAGATACTTAGCGAAGTTGCCAGGGTTTCGCCATGCTCTCCCTCGGCAGCTCCACTACTGCAGGGACTCATGTTTGCTGTGAACTAGGATAGGTGGCCCACTTCCAAAAGCAGTCTTTTCCCCTTTGGAAATGTGGATTCTTGTAGCCTCGGAGCTGTTTGCGAAACCCTAGGAAGGCCCAGCTTCTACTCACGGCAGGCACGCCCGGGGAGGAAACGAGTATGTTTCCCCAGAGAAACAGGCTGCTTGCAAGTGTCGAGCGGAGCTTCTCAGGTGCCCAGTGTGTCCCGTTTGTTTCCCTTCGCAGCTGACATCCTGCAGGTACTTATGCTGGGGGCTAACAAGGGTAGGTGGCTCTTCCGACAAAAGCAGCCTTTTCCTTTTGGAAGCTTGGATTGTAGTGTCTCAGGGGCTGCTTGCCAAACCTTGAAGTTGCCCAGGTTATAGCCTCCAGAGGTACGCTTGAGTAGCAAACGAGCACTTTCACCCGAGGAACAGGGTTCCTGTCACGCTGGAGGAGAGTTAATCCCGCAGACCTCGTTCCTCCTGGGAAAGCGCAAGGCCACCCTGAGCCTCAGGGTAGTGCCTAAGTTTGCTCCGTGCAAGCTCTGCGTGCCTCGGTTTCCATGAGGTCTCCACCGTTGTTGTGCTTCAATGGAACGCGAAGATAGCTTTCAGGACTCCAAGCACTCTGACCTCCGCACCGTTTCCCATGCTACCACACGGATCCCCCCCACGTCTCCTCTCTGCCTGCTGAGCAACAAGCAGCCGTGTAGGCCCTTCAGAACACTTCTGCATGCAGAGCCCAAGGCGGCACACTGCTCTCTGTCTTCCTTTGGAAACCTAGGTGGTCGCAGCTTACCCAGCTCACCAAGACAGTCTGAGCCGGTCTCATTAGCTGGGGAACGTGGACTCAGTGAGGACCAGGGCCCTACCTGCACTCAGAAAATCACTCTGCTCAGCCTTCCATCCAGGAGCTCACACCGACTGGCTCGTTGGTTTAGCAGGACGTCTAAGTGAGGTCCAAGCTGAGCAAAGAACACACTTCCTCCTTTACCCTGCTAGGCCCACGGAAGAGGTAGAGCCAACTAGGCCTCGCTCAGGCCAGCCCTCCTTCAGGGATCTTGCCACACTTCGAAGCCTGCACAGTAAAAGATATTTAGCGAAGTTGCCAGGGTTTCGCCATTCTCCCTCGGCAGCTCCACTACTGCAGGGACTCATGTTTGCTGTGAACTAGGATAGGTGGCCCACTTCCAAAAGCAGTCTTTTCCCCTTTGGAAATGTGGATTCTTGTAGCCTAGGAGCTGTTTGCGAAACCATAGGAAGGCCCAGCTTTTACTCACTGCAGGCACGCCCGGGGACGAAACGAGTATGTTTCCCCAGAGAAACAGGCTGCTTGCAAGTGTCGAGGGGAGCTTCTCAGGTGCCCAGTGTGTCCCGTTTGTTTCCCTTCGCAGCTCCCGTACTGCAGGTACTTATGCTGGGTGCTAACAAGGGTTCGTTGGCTCTGCCGAGAAAAGCAGCCTTTTCCCTTTGGAAGCTTGGATTGTAGTGTCTCAGGGGCTGCTTGCCAAACCTTGAAGTTGACCAGGTTATAGCCTCCGCAGGTACGCTTGCGTAGCAAACGAGCACTTTCACCCGAGGAACAGCGTTCCTATCACGCTGCAGGAGAGTTAATCCTGCAGACCTCGTTCCTCCTGGGAAAGCGCAAGGCCACCCTGAGCCTCAGGGTAGTGCCTAAGTTTGCTCCGTGCAAGCTCTGCGTGCCTCGGTTTCCATGAGGTCTCCACCGTTGTTGTGCCTCAATGGAACGCGAGGATAGCTTTCAGGACTCCAAGCACTCTGACCTCCGCACCATTTCCCATGCTACCACACAGATCCCCCCACGTCTCCTCTCTGCCTGCTGAGCAATAAGCAGCCGTGTAGGCCCTTCGGAACACTTCTTGCATGCAGACCCCAAGGCGGGACACTGCTCTCTGTCTTCCTTTGGAAACCTAGGTTGTCGGAGCTTACCCACCTCACTAAGACAGTCTGAGCCGGTCTCATGAGCTGGGGAACGTGGACTCAGTGAGGACCAGGGCCCTATCTGCACTCAGAAAATCACTCTGCTCAGCCTTCCATCCAGGAGCTCACACCGACTGGCTCGTTGGTTTAGCAGGACGTCTAAGTGAGGTCCAAGCTGAGCAAAGAACACACTTCCTCCTTTACCCTGCTAGGCCCACGGAAGAGGTAGAGCCAACTAGGCCTCGCTCAGGCCAGCCCTCCTTCAGGGATCTTGCCACACTTCGAAGCCTGCACAGTAAAAGTTATTTAGCGAAGTTGCCAGGGTTTCGCCATGCTCTCCCTCGGCAGCTCCACTACTGCAGGGACTCATGTTTGCTGTGAACTAGGATAGGTGGCCCACTTCAAAAAGCAGTCTTTTCCCCTTTGGAAATGTGGATTCTTGTAGCCTCGGAGCTGTTTGCGAAACCCTAGGAAGGCCCAGCTTCTACTCACGGCAGGCACGCCTGGGGAGGAAACGAGTATGTTTCCCCAGAGAAACAGGCTGCTTGCAAGTGTCGAGCGGAGCTTCTCAGGTGCCCAGTGTGTCCCGTTTGTTTCCCTTCGCAGCTGACATCCTGCAGGTACTTATGCTGGGGGCTAACAAGGGTAGGTGGCTCTTCCGACAAAAGCATCCTTTTCCTTTTGGAAGCTTGGATTGTAGTGTCTCAGGGGCTGCTTGCCAAACCTTGAAGTTGCCCAGGTTATAGCCTCCAGAGGTACGCTTGAGTAGCAAACGAGCACTTTCACCCGAGGAACAGGGTTCCTGTCACGCTGGAGGAGAGTTAATCCCGCAGACCTCGTTCCTCCTGGGAAAGCGCAAGGCCACCCTGAGCCTCAGGGTAGTGCCTAAGTTTGCTCCGTGCAAGCTCTGCGTGCCTCGGTTTCCATGAGGTCTCCATCGTTGTTGTGCTTCAATGGAACGCGAGGATAGCTTTCAGGACTCCAAGCACTCTGACCTCCGCACCATTTCCCATGCTACCACACAGATCCCCCCACGTCTCCTCTCTGCCTGCTGAGCAACAAGCAGCCGTGTAGGCCCTTCGGAACACTTCTTGCATGCAGAACCCAAGGCGGCACACTGCTCTCTGTCTTCCTTTGGAAACCTAGGTGGTCGCAGCTTGCCCCAGCTCACGAAGACAGTCTGAGCCGGTCTCATGAGCTGGGGAACGTGGACTCAGTGAGGACCAGGGCCCTACCTGCACTCAGAAAATCACTCTGCTCAGCCTTCCATCCAGGAGCTCACACCGACTGGCTCGTTGGTTTAGCAGGACGTCTAAGTGAGGTCCAAGCTGAGCAAAGAACACACTTCCTCCTTTACCCTGCTAGGCCCACGGAAGAGGTAGAGCCAACTAGGCCTCGCTCAGGCCAGCCCTCCTTCAGGGATCTTGCCACACTTCGAAGCCTGCACAGTAAAAGATATTTAGCGAAGTTGCCAGGGTTTCGCCATTCTCCCTCGGCAGCTCCACTACTGCAGGGACTCATGTTTGCTGTGAACTAGGATAGGTGGCCCACTTCCAAAAGCAGTCTTTTCCCCTTTGGAAATGTGGATTCTTGTAGCCTAGGAGCTGTTTGCGAAACCATAGGAAGGCCCAGCTTTTACTCACTGCAGGCACGCCCGGGGACGAAACGAGTATGTTTCCCCAGAGAAACAGGCTGCTTGCAAGTGTCGAGGGGAGCTTCTCAGGTGCCCAGTGTGTCCCGTTTGTTTCCCTTCGCAGCTCCCGTACTGCAGGTACTTATGCTGGGTGCTAACAAGGGTTCGTTGGCTCTGCCGAGAAAAGCAGCCTTTTCCCTTTGGAAGCTTGGATTGTAGTGTCTCAGGGGCTGCTTGCCAAACCTTGAAGTTGACCAGGTTATAGCCTCCGCAGGTACGCTTGCGTAGCAAACGAGCACTTTCACCCGAGGAACAGCGTTCCTATCACGCTGCAGGAGAGTTAATCCTGCAGACCTCGTTCCTCCTGGGAAAGCGCAAGGCCACCCTGAGCCTCAGGGTAGTGCCTAAGTTTGCTCCGTGCAAGCTCTGCGTGCCTCGGTTTCCATGAGGTCTCCACCGTTGTTGTGCCTCAATGGAACTAGAGGATAGCTTTCAGGACTCCAAGCACTCTAGCCTCCGCACCGTTTCCCATGCTACCACACGGATTCCCCCCACGTCTCCTCTCTGCCTGCTGAGCAACAAGCAGCCGTGTAGGCCCTTTAGAACACTTCTTGCATGCAGAGCCCAAGGCGGGACACTGCTCTCTGTCTTCCTTTGGAAACCTAGGTTGTCGGAGCTTACCCACCTCACGAAGACAGTCTGAGCCGCTCTCATGAGCTGGGGAACGTGGACTCAGTGAGGACCAGGGCCCTACCTGCACTCTGAAAATCACTCTGCTCAGCCTTCCATCCAGGAGCTCACACCGACTGGCTCGTTGGTTTAGCAGGACGTCTAAGTGAGGTCCAAGCTGAGCAAAGAACACACTTCCTCCTTTACCCTGCTAGGCCCACAGAAGAGGTAGAGCCAACTAGGCCTCGCTCAGGCCAGCCCTCCTTCAGGGATCTTGCCACACTTCGAAGCCTGCACAGTAAAAGATACTTAGCGAAGTTGCCATGGTTTCGCCATGCTCTCCCTCGGCAGCTCCACTACTACAGGGACTCATGTTTGCTGTGAACTAGGATAGGTGGCCCACTTCAAAAAGCAGTCTTTTCCCCTTTGGAAATGTGGATTCTTGTAGCCTCGGAGCTGTTTGCGAAACCCTAGGAAGGCCCAGCTTCTACTCACGGCAGGCACGCCCGGGGAGGAAACGAGTATGTTTCCCCAGAGAAACAGGCTGCTTGCAAGTGTCGAGCGGAGCTTCTCAGGTGCCAAGTGTGTCCCGTTTGTTTCCCTTCGCAGCTGACATCCTGCAGGTACTTATGCTGGGGGCTAACAAGGGTAGGTGGCTCTTCCGACAAAAGCAGCCTTTTCCTTTTGGAAGCTTGGATTGTAGTGTCTCAGGGGCTGCTTGCCAAACCTTGAAGTTGCCCTGGTTATAGCCTCCAGAGGTACGCTTGAGTAGCAAACGAGCACTTTCACCCGAGGAACAGGGTTCCTGTCACGCTGGAGGAGAGTTAATCCCGCAGACCTCGTTCCTCCTGGGAAAGCGCAAGGCCACCCTGAGCCTCAGGGTAGTGCCTAAGTCTCCACAGGGCAAGCTCTGCGTGCCTCGGTTTCCATGAGGTCTCCATAGTTGTTGTGCTTCAATGGAACGCGAGGATAGGTTTCAGGACTCCAAGCACTCTGACCTCCGCACCGTTTCCCATGCTACCACACGGATTCCCCCCACGTCTCCTCTCTGCCTGCTGAGCAGCAAGCAGCCGTGTAGGCCCTTCAGAACACTTCTGCATGCAGAGCCCAAGGCGGCACACTGCTCTCTGTCTTCCTTTGGAAACCTAGGTGGTCGCAGCTTACCCAGCTCACCAAGACAGTCTGAGCCGGTCTCATGAGCTGGGGAACGTGGACTCAGTGAGGACCAGGGCCCTACCTGCACTCAGAAAATCACTCTGCTCAGCCTTCCATCCAGGAGCTCACACCGACTGGCTCGTTGGTTTAGCAGGACGTCTAAGTGAGGTCCAAGCTGAGCAAAGAACACACTTCCTCCTTTACCCTGCTAGGCCCACGGAAGAGGTAGAGCCAACTAGGCCTCGCTCAGGCCAGCCCTCCTTCAGGGATCTTGCCACACTTCGAAGCCTGCACAGTAAAAGATATTTAGCGAAGTTGCCAGGGTTTCGCCATTCTCCCTCGGCAGCTCCACTACTGCAGGGACTCATGTTTGCTGTGAACTAGGATAGGTGGCCCACTTCCAAAAGCAGTCTTTTCCCCTTTGGAAATGTGGATTCTTGTAGCCTAGGAGCTGTTTGCGAAACCATAGGAAGGCCCAGCTTTTACTCACTGCAGGCACGCCCGGGGACGAAACGAGTATGTTTCCCCAGAGAAACAGGCTGCTTGCAAGTGTCGAGGGGAGCTTCTCAGGTGCCCAGTGTGTCCCGTTTGTTTCCCTTCGCAGCTCCCGTACTGCAGGTACTTATGCTGGGTGCTAACAAGGGTTCGTTGGCTCTGCCGAGAAAAGCAGCCTTTTCCCTTTGGAAGCTTGGATTGTAGTGTCTCAGGGGCTGCTTGCCAAACCTTGAAGTTGACCAGGTTATAGCCTCCGCAGGTACGCTTGCGTAGCAAACGAGCACTTTCACCCGAGGAACAGCGTTCCTATCACGCTGCAGGAGAGTTAATCCTGCAGACCTCGTTCCTCCTGGGAAAGCGCAAGGCCACCCTGAGCCTCAGGGTAGTGCCTAAGTTTGCTCCGTGCAAGCTCTGCGTGCCTCGGTTTCCATGAGGTCTCCACCGTTGTTGTGCCTCAATGGAACTAGAGGATAGCTTTCAGGACTCCAAGCACTCTAGCCTCCGCACCGTTTCCCATGCTACCACACGGATTCCCCCCACGTCTCCTCTCTGCCTGCTGAGCAACAAGCAGCCGTGTAGGCCCTTTAGAACACTTCTTGCATGCAGAGCCCAAGGCGGGACACTGCTCTCTGTCTTCCTTTGGAAACCTAGGTTGTCGGAGCTTACCCACCTCACGAAGACAGTCTGAGCCGCTCTCATGAGCTGGGGAACGTGGACTCAGTGAGGACCAGGGCCCTACCTGCACTCTGAAAATCACTCTGCTCAGCCTTCCATCCAGGAGCTCACACCGACTGGCTCGTTGGTTTAGCAGGACGTCTAAGTGAGGTCCAAGCTGAGCAAAGAACACACTTCCTCCTTTACCCTGCTAGGCCCACGGAAGAGGTAGAGCCAACTAGGCCTCGCTCAGGCCAGCCCTCCTTCAGGGATCTTGCCACACTTCGAAGCCTGCACAGTAAAAGATATTTAGCGAAGTTGCCAGGGTTTCGCCATTCTCCCTCGGCAGCTCCACTACTGCAGGGACTCATGTTTGCTGTGAACTAGGATAGGTGGCCCACTTCCAAAAGCAGTCTTTTCCCCTTTGGAAATGTGGATTCTTGTAGCCTAGGAGCTGTTTGCGAAACCATAGGAAGGCCCAGCTTTTACTCACTGCAGGCACGCCCGGGGACGAAACGAGTATGTTTCCCCAGAGAAACAGGCTGCTTGCAAGTGTCGAGGGGAGCTTCTCAGGTGCCCAGTGTGTCCCGTTTGTTTCCCTTCGCAGCTCCCGTACTGCAGGTACTTATGCTGGGTGCTAACAAGGGTTCGTTGGCTCTGCCGAGAAAAGCAGCCTTTTCCCTTTGGAAGCTTGGATTGTAGTGTCTCAGGGGCTGCTTGCCAAACCTTGAAGTTGACCAGGTTATAGCCTCCGCAGGTACGCTTGCGTAGCAAACGAGCACTTTCACCCGAGGAACAGCGTTCCTATCACGCTGCAGGAGAGTTAATCCTGCAGACCTCGTTCCTCCTGGGAAAGCGCAAGGCCACCCTGAGCCTCAGGGTAGTGCCTAAGTTTGCTCCGTGCAAGCTCTGCGTGCCTCGGTTTCCATGAGGTCTCCATCGTTGTTGTGCTTCAATGGAACGCGAGGATAGCTTTCAGGACTCCAAGCACTCTGACCTCCGCACCATTTCCCATGCTACCACACAGATCCCCCCACGTCTCCTCTCTGCCTGCTGAGCAATAAGCAGCCGTGTAGGCCCTTCGGAACACTTCTTGCATGCAGACCCCAAGGCGGGACACTGCTCTCTGTCTTCCTTTGGAAACATAGGTTGTCGGAGCTTACCCACCTCACTAAGACAGTCTGAGCCGGTCTCATGAGCTGGGGAACGTGGACTCAGTGAGGACCAGGGCCCTATCTGCACTCAGAAAATCACTCTGCTCAGCCTTCCATCCAGGAGCTCACACCGACTGGCTCGTTGGTTTAGCAGGACGTCTAAGTGAGGTCCAAGCTGAGCAAAGAACACACTTCCTCCTTTACCCTGCTAGGCCCACAGAAGAGGTAGAGCCAACTAGGCCTCGCTCAGGCCAGCCCTCCTTCAGGGATCTTGCCACAGTTCGAAGCCTGCACAGTAAAAGATACTTAGCGAAGTTGCCAGGGTTTCGCCATGCTCTCCCTCGGCAGCTCCACTACTGCAGGGACTCATGTTTGCTGTGAACTAGGATAGGTGGCCCACTTCAAAAAGCAGTCTTTTCCCCTTTGGAAATGTGGATTCTTGTAGCCTCGGAGCTGTTTGCGAAACCCTAGGAAGGCCCAGCTTCTACTCACGGCAGGCACGCCCGGGGAGGAAACGAGTATGTTTCCCCAGAGAAACAGGCTGCTTGCAAGTGTCGAGCGGAGCTTCTCAGGTGCCCAGTGTGTCCCGTTTGTTTCCCTTCGCAGCTGACATCCTGCAGGTACTTATGCTGGGGGCTAACAAGGGTAGGTGGCTCTTCCGACAAAAGCAGCCTTTTCCTTTTGGAAGCTTGGATTGTAGTGTCTCAGGGGCTGCTTGCCAAACCTTGAAGTTGCCCAGGTTATAGCCTCCAGAGGTACGCTTGAGTAGCAAACGAGCACTTTCACCCGAGGAACAGGGTTCCTGTCACGCTGGAGGAGAGTTAATCCCGCAGACCTCGTTCCTCCTGGGAAAGCGCAAGGCCACCCTGAGCCTCAGGGTAGTGCCTAAGTCTCCACAGGGCAAGCTCTGCGTGCCTCGGTTTCCATGAGGTCTCCATAGTTGTTGTGCTTCAATGGAACGCGAGGATAGGTTTCAGGACTCCAAGCACTCTGACCTCCGCACCGTTTCCCATGCTACCACACGGATTCCCCCCACGTCTCCTCTCTGCCTGCTGAGCAGCAAGCAGCCGTGTAGGCCCTTCAGAACACTTCTGCATGCAGAGCCCAAGGCGGCACACTGCTCTCTGTCTTCCTTTGGAAACCTAGGTGGTCGCAGCTTACCCAGCTCACCAAGACAGTCTGAGCCGGTCTCATGAGCTGGGAAACGTGGACTCAGTGAGGACCAGGGCCCTACCTGCACTCAGAAAATCACTCTGCTCAGCCTTCCATCCAGGAGCTCACACCGACTGGCTCGTTGGTTTAGCAGGACGTCTAAGTGAGGTCCTAGCTGAGCAAAGAACACACTTCCTCCTTTACCCTGCTAGGCCCACGGAAGAGGTAGAGCCAACTAGGCCTCGCTCAGGCCAGCCCTCCTTCAGGGATCTTGCCACACTTCGAAGCCTGCACAGTAAAAGATATTTAGCGAAGTTGCCAGGGTTTCGCCATTCTCCCTCGGCAGCTCCACTACTGCAGGGACTCATGTTTGCTGTGAACTAGGATAGGTGGCCCACTTCCAAAAGCAGTCTTTTCCCCTTTGGAAATGTGGATTCTTGTAGCCTAGGAGCTGTTTGCGAAACCATAGGAAGGCGCAGCTTTTACTCACTGCAGGCACGCCCGGGGACGAAACGAGTATGTTTCCCCAGAGAAACAGGCTGCTTGCAAGTGTCGAGGGGAGCTTCTCAGGTGCCCAGTGTGTCCCGTTTGTTTCCCTTCGCAGCTCCCGTACTGCAGGTACTTATGCTGGGTGCTAACAAGGGTTCGTTGGCTCTGCCGAGAAAAGCAGCCTTTTCCCTTTGGAAGCTTGGATTGTAGTGTCTCAGGGGCTGCTTGCCAAACCTTGAAGTTGACCAGGTTATAGCCTCCGCAGGTACGCTTGCGTAGCAAACGAGCACTTTCACCCGAGGAACAGCGTTCCTATCACGCTGCAGGAGAGTTAATCCTGCAGACCTCGTTCCTCCTGGGAAAGCGCAAGGCCACCCTGAGCCTCAGGGTAGTGCCTAAGTTTGCTCCGTGCAAGCTCTGCGTGCCTCGGTTTCCATGAGGTCTCCACCGTTGTTGTGCCTCAATGGAACTAGAGGATAGCTTTCAGGACTCCAAGCACTCTAGCCTCCGCACCGTTTCCCATGCTACCACACGGATTCCCCCCACGTCTCCTCTCTGCCTGCTGAGCAACAAGCAGCCGTGTAGGCCCTTTAGAACACTTCTTGCATGCAGAGCCCAAGGCGGGACACTGCTCTCTGTCTTCCTTTGGAAACCTAGGTTGTCGGAGCTTACCCACCTCACGAAGACAGTCTGAGCCGCTCTCATGAGCTGGGGAACGTGGACTCAGTGAGGACCAGGGCCCTACCTGCACTCTGAAAATCACTCTGCTCAGCCTTCCATCCAGGAGCTCACACCGACTGGCTCGTTGGTTTAGCAGGACGTCTAAGTGAGGTCCAAGCTGAGCAAAGAACACACTTCCTCCTTTACCCTGCTAGGCCCACGGAAGAGGTAGAGCCAACTAGGCCTCGCTCAGGCCAGCCCTCCTTCAGGGATCTTGCCACACTTCGAAGCCTGCACAGTAAAAGATATTTAGCGAAGTTGCCAGGGTTTCGCCATTCTCCCTCGGCAGCTCCACTACTGCAGGGACTCATGTTTGCTGTGAACTAGGATAGGTGGCCCACTTCCAAAAGCAGTCTTTTCCCCTTTGGAAATGTGGATTCTTGTAGCCTAGGAGCTGTTTGCGAAACCATAGGAAGGCCCAGCTTTTACTCACTGCAGGCACGCCCGGGGACGAAACGAGTATGTTTCCCCAGAGAAACAGGCTGCTTGCAAGTGTCGAGGGGAGCTTCTCAGGTGCCCAGTGTGTCCCGTTTGTTTCCCTTCGCAGCTCCCGTACTGCAGGTACTTATGCTGGGTGCTAACAAGGGTTCGTTGGCTCTGCCGAGAAAAGCAGCCTTTTCCCTTTGGAAGCTTGGATTGTAGTGTCTCAGGGGCTGCTTGCCAAACCTTGAAGTTGACCAGGTTATAGCCTCCGCAGGTACGCTTGCGTAGCAAACGAGCACTTTCACCCGAGGAACAGCGTTCCTATCACGCTGCAGGAGAGTTAATCCTGCAGACCTCGTTCCTCCTGGGAAAGCGCAAGGCCACCCTGAGCCTCAGGGTAGTGCCTAAGTTTGCTCCGTGCAAGCTCTGCGTGCCTCGGTTTCCATGAGGTCTCCATCGTTGTTGTGCTTCAATGGAACGCGAGGATAGCTTTCAGGACTCCAAGCACTCTGACCTCCGCACCATTTCCCATGCTACCACACAGATCCCCCCACGTCTCCTCTCTGCCTGCTGAGCAATAAGCAGCCGTGTAGGCCCTTCGGAACACTTCTTGCATGCAGACCCCAAGGCGGGACACTGCTCTCTGTCTTCCTTTGGAAACCTAGGTTGTCGGAGCTTACCCACCTCACTAAGACAGTCTGAGCCGGTCTCATGAGCTGGGGAACGTGGACTCAGTGAGGACCAGGGCCCTATCTGCACTCAGAAAATCACTCTGCTCAGCCTTCCATCCAGGAGCTCACACCGACTGGCTCGTTGGTTTAGCAGGACGTCTAAGTGAGGTCCAAGCTGAGCAAAGAACACACTTCCTCCTTTACCCTGCTAGGCCCACGGAAGAGGTAGAGCCAACTAGGCCTCGCTCAGGCCAGCCCTCCTTCAGGGATCTTGCCACACTTCGAAGCCTGCACAGTAAAAGTTATTTAGCGAAGTTGCCAGGGTTTCGCCATGCTCTCCCTCGGCAGCTCCACTACTGCAGGGACTCATGTTTGCTGTGAACTAGGATAGGTGGCCCACTTCAAAAAGCAGTCTTTTCCCCTTTGGAAATGTGGATTCTTGTAGCCTCGGAGCTGTTTGCAAAACCCTAGGAAGGCCCAGCTTCTACTCACGGCAGGCACGCCCGGGGAGGAAACGAGTATGTTTCCCCAGAGAAACAGGCTGCTTGCAAGTGTCGAGCGGAGCTTCTCAGGTGCCCAGTGTGTCCCGTTTGTTTCCCTTCGCAGCTGACATCCTGCAGGTACTTATGCTGGGGGCTAACAAGGGTAGGTGGCTCTTCCGACAAAAGCAGCCTTTTCCTTTTGGAAGCTTGGATTGTAGTGTCTCAGGGGCTGCTTGCCAAACCTTGAAGTTGCCCAGGTTATAGCCTCCAGAGGTACGCTTGAGTAGCAAACGAGCACTTTCACCCGAGGAACAGGGTTCCTGTCACGCTGGAGGAGAGTTAATCCCGCAGACCTCGTTCCTCCTGGGAAAGCGCAAGGCCACCCTGAGCCTCAGGGTAGTGCCTAAGTTTGCTCCGTGCAAGCTCTGCGTGCCTCGGTTTCCATGAGGTCTCCATCGTTGTTGTGCTTCAATGGAACGCGAGGATAGCTTTCAGGACTCCAAGCACTCTGACCTCCGCACCATTTCCCATGCTACCACACAGATCCCCCCACGTCTCCTCTCTGCCTGCTGAGCAACAAGCAGCCGTGTAGGCCCTTCGGAACACTTCTTGCATGCAGAACCCAAGGCGGCACACTGCTCTCTGTCTTCCTTTGGAAACCTAGGTGGTCGCAGCTTGCCCCAGCTCACGAAGACAGTCTGAGCCGTTCTCATGAGCTGGGAGACGTGGACTCAGTGAGGACCAGGGCCCTACCTGCACTCAGAAAATCACTCTGCTCAGCCTTCCATCCAGGAGCTCACACCGACTGGCTCGTTGGTTTAGCAGGACGTCTAAGTGAGGTCCAAGCTGAGCAAAGAGCACTGTTCCTCCTTTACCCTGCTAGGCCCACGGAAGAGGTAGAGCCAACTAGGCCTCGCTCAGACCAGCCCTCCTTCAGGGATCTTGCCACACTTCGAAGCCTGCACAGTAAAAGATACTTAGCGAAGTTGCCAGGGTTTCGCCATGCTCTCCCTCGGCAGCTCCACTACTGCAGGGACTCATGTTTGCTTTGAACTAGTATAGGTGTCCCTGCTTCCAAAAGCAGTCTTTTCCCCTTTGGAAATGTGGATTCTTGTAGCCTCGGAGCTGTTTGCGAAACCATAGGAAGGCCCAGCTTTTACTCACTGCAGGCACGCCCGGAGAGGAAACGAGTATGTTTCCCCAGAGAAACAGGCTGCTTGCAAGTGTAGAGGGGAGCTTCTCAGGTGCCCAGTGTCCCGTTTGTTTCCCTTCGCAGCTCCCGTACTGCAGGTACTTATGCTGGGTGCTAACAAGAGTTGGTTGGCTCTGCCGACAAAAGCAGCCTTTTCCCTTTGGAAGCTTGGATTGTAGTGTCTCAGGGGCTGCTTGCCAAACCTTGAAGTTGCCCAGGTTATAGCCTCCGCAGGAACGCTTGCGTAGCAAACGAGCACTTTCTACCGATGAACAGGGTTCCTGTCACGCTGGAGGAGAGTTAATCCCGCAGACCTCGTTCCTCCTGGGAAAGCGCAAGTCCACCCTGAGCCTCAGGGTAGTGCCTAAGTTTCCAACGGGCAAGCTCTGCGTGCCTCGGTTTCCATGAGGTCTCCACCGTTGTTGTGCTTCAATGGAACGCGAAGATAGCTTTCAGGACTCCAAGCACTCTGACCTCCGCACCGTTTCCCATGCTACCACACGGATCCCCCCCACGTCTCCTCTCTGCCTGCTGAGCAACAAGCAGCCGTGTAGGCCCTTCAGAACACTTCTGCATGCAGAGCCCAAGGCGGCACACTGCTCTCTGTCTTCCTTTGGAAACCTAGGTGGTCGCAGCTTACCCAGCTCACCAAGACAGTCTGAGCCGGTCTCATGAGCTGGGGAACGTGGACTCAGTGAGGACCAGGGCCCTACCTGCACTCAGAAAATCACTCTGCTCAGCCTTCCATCCAGGAGCTCACACCGACTGGCTCGTTGGTTTAGCAGGACGTCTAAGTGAGGTCCAAGCTGAGCAAAGAACACACTTCCTCCTTTACCCTGCTAGGCCCACGGAAGAGGTAGAGCCAACTAGGCCTCGCTCAGGCCAGCCCTCCTTCAGGGATCTTGCCACACTTCGAAGCCTGCACAGTAAAAGATATTTAGCGAAGTTGCCAGGGTTTCGCCATTCTCCCTCGGCAGCTCCACTACTGCAGGGACTCATGTTTGCTGTGAACTAGGATAGGTGGCCCACTTCCAAAAGCAGTCTTTTCCCCTTTGGAAATGTGGATTCTTGTAGCCTAGGAGCTGTTTGCGAAACCATAGGAAGGCCCAGCTTTTACTCACTGCAGGCACGCCCGGGGACGAAACGAGTATGTTTCCCCAGAGAAACAGGCTGCTTGCAAGTGTCGAGGGGAGCTTCTCAGGTGCCCAGTGTGTCCCGTTTGTTTCCCTTCGCAGCTCCCGTACTGCAGGTACTTATGCTGGGTGCTAACAAGGGTTCGTTGGCTCTGCCGAGAAAAGCAGCCTTTTCCCTTTGGAAGCTTGGATTGTAGTGTCTCAGGGGCTGCTTGCCAAACCTTGAAGTTGACCAGGTTATAGCCTCCGCAGGTACGCTTGCGTAGCAAACGAGCACTTTCACCCGAGGAACAGCGTTCCTATCACGCTGCAGGAGAGTTAATCCTGCAGACCTCGTTCCTCCTGGGAAAGCGCAAGGCCACCCTGAGCCTCAGGGTAGTGCCTAAGTTTGCTCCGTGCAAGCTCTGCGTGCCTCGGTTTCCATGAGGTCTCCATCGTTGTTGTGCTTCAATGGAACGCGAGGATAGCTTTCAGGACTCCAAGCACTCTGACCTCCGCACCATTTCCCATGCTACCACACAGATCCCCCCACGTCTCCTCTCTGCCTGCTGAGCAATAAGCAGCCGTGTAGGCCCTTCGGAACACTTCTTGCATGCAGACCCCAAGGCGGGACACTGCTCTCTGTCTTCCTTTGGAAACCTAGGTTGTCGGAGCTTACCCACCTCACTAAGACAGTCTGAGCCGGTCTCATGAGCTGGGGAACGTGGACTCAGTGAGGACCAGGGCCCTACCTGCACTCTGAAAATCACTCTGCTCAGCCTTCCATCCAGGAGCTCACACCGACTGGCTCGTTGGTTTAGCAGGACGTCTAAGTGAGGTCCAAGCTGAGCAAAGAACACACTTCCTCCTTTACCCTGCTAGGCCCACAGAAGAGGTAGAGCCAACTAGGCCTCGCTCAGGCCAGCCCTCCTTCAGGGATCTTGCCACAGTTCGAAGCCTGCACAGTAAAAGATACTTAGCGAAGTTGCCAGGGTTTCGCCATGCTCTCCCTCGGCAGCTCCACTACTGCAGGGACTCATGTTTGCTGTGAACTAGGATAGGTGGCCCACTTCAAAAAGCAGTCTTTTCCCCTTTGGAAATGTGGATTCTTGTAGCCTCGGAGCTGTTTGCGAAACCCTAGGAAGGCCCAGCTTCTACTCACGGCAGGCACGCCCGGGGAGGAAACGAGTATGTTTCCCCAGAGAAACAGGCTGCTTGCAAGTGTCGAGCGGAGCTTCTCAGGTGCCCAGTGTGTCCCGTTTGTTTCCCTTTGCAGCTGACATCCTGCAGGAACTTATGCTGGGGGCTAACAAGGGTAGGTGGCTCTTCCGACAAAAGCAGCCTTTTCCTTTTGGAAGCTTGGATTGTAGTGTCTCAGGGGCTGCTTGCCAAACCTTGAAGTTGCCCAGGTTATAGCCTCCAGAGGTACGCTTGAGTAGCAAACGAGCACTTTCACCCGAGGAACAGGGTTCCTGTCACGCTGGAGGAGAGTTAATCCCGCAGACCTCGTTCCTCCTGGGAAAGCGCAAGGCCACCCTGAGCCTCAGGGTAGTGCCTAAGTCTCCACAGGGCAAGCTCTGCGTGCCTCGGTTTCCATGAGGTCTCCATAGTTGTTGTGCTTCAATGGAACGCGAGGATAGGTTTCAGGACTCCAAGCACTCTGACCTCCGCACCGTTTCCCATGCTACCACACGGATTCCCCCCACGTCTCCTCTCTGCCTGCTGAGCAGCAAGCAGCCGTGTAGGCCCTTCAGAACACTTCTGCATGCAGAGCCCAAGGCGGCACACTGCTCTCTGTCTTCCTTTGGAAACCTAGGTGGTCGCAGCTTACCCAGCTCACCAAGACAGTCTGAGCCGGTCTCATGAGCTGGGGAACGTGGACTCAGTGAGGACCAGGGCCCTACCTGCACTCAGAAAATCACTCTGCTCAGCCTTCCATCCAGGAGCTCACACCGACTGGCTCGTTGGTTTAGCAGGACGTCTAAGTGAGGTCCAAGCTGAGCAAAGAACACACTTCCTCCTTTACCCTGCTAGGCCCACGGAAGAGGTAGAGCCAACTAGGCCTCGCTCAGGCCAGCCCTCCTTCAGGGATCTTGCCACACTTCGAAGCCTGCACAGTAAAAGATATTTAGCGAAGTTGCCAGGGTTTCGCCATTCTCCCTCGGCAGCTCCACTACTGCAGGGACTCATGTTTGCTGTGAACTAGGATAGGTGGCCCACTTCCAAAAGCAGTCTTTTCCCCTTTGGAAATGTGGATTCTTGTAGCCTAGGAGCTGTTTGCGAAACCATAGGAAGGCCCAGCTTTTACTCACTGCAGGCACGCCCGGGGACGAAACGAGTATGTTTCCCCAGAGAAACAGGCTGCTTGCAAGTGTCGAGGGGAGCTTCTCAGGTGCCCAGTGTGTCCCGTTTGTTTCCCTTCGCAGCTCCCGTACTGCAGGTACTTATGCTGGGTGCTAACAAGGGTTCGTTGGCTCTGCCGAGAAAAGCAGCCTTTTCCCTTTGGAAGCTTGGATTGTAGTGTCTCAGGGGCTGCTTGCCAAACCTTGAAGTTGACCAGGTTATAGCCTCCGCAGGTACGCTTGCGTAGCAAACGAGCACTTTCACCCGAGGAACAGCGTTCCTATCACGCTGCAGGAGAGTTAATCCTGCAGACCTCGTTCCTCCTGGGAAAGCGCAAGGCCACCCTGAGCCTCAGGGTAGTGCCTAAGTTTGCTCCGTGCAAGCTCTGCGTGCCTCGGTTTCCATGAGGTCTCCATCGTTGTTGTGCTTCAATGGAACGCGAGGATAGCTTTCAGGACTCCAAGCACTCTGACCTCCGCACCATTTCCCATGCTACCACACAGATCCCCCCACGTCTCCTCTCTGCCTGCTGAGCAATAAGCAGCCGTGTAGGCCCTTCGGAACACTTCTTGCATGCAGACCCCAAGGCGGGACACTGCTCTCTGTCTTCCTTTGGAAACCTAGGTTGTCGGAGCTTACCCACCTCACTAAGACAGTCTGAGCCGGTCTCATGAGCTGGGGAACGTGGACTCAGTGAGGACCAGGGCCCTACCTGCACTCTGAAAATCACTCTGCTCAGCCTTCCATCCAGGAGCTCACACCGACTGGCTCGTTGGTTTAGCAGGACGTCTAAGTGAGGTCCAAGCTGAGCAAAGAACACACTTCCTCCTTTACCCTGCTAGGCCCACAGAAGAGGTAGAGCCAACTAGGCCTCGCTCAGGCCAGCCCTCCTTCAGGGATCTTGCCACAGTTCGAAGCCTGCACAGTAAAAGATACTTAGCGAAGTTGCCAGGGTTTCGCCATGCTCTCCCTCGGCAGCTCCACTACTGCAGGGACTCATGTTTGCTGTGAACTAGGATAGGTGGCCCACTTCAAAAAGCAGTCTTTTCCCCTTTGGAAATGTGGATTCTTGTAGCCTCGGAGCTGTTTGCGAAACCCTAGGAAGGCCCAGCTTCTACTCACGGCAGGCACGCCCGGGGAGGAAACGAGTATGTTTCCCCAGAGAAACAGGCTGCTTGCAAGTGTCGAGCGGAGCTTCTCAGGTGCCCAGTGTGTCCCGTTTGTTTCCCTTTGCAGCTGACATCCTGCAGGAACTTATGCTGGGGGCTAACAAGGGTAGGTGGCTCTTCCGACAAAAGCAGCCTTTTCCTTTTGGAAGCTTGGATTGTAGTGTCTCAGGGGCTGCTTGCCAAACCTTGAAGTTGCCCAGGTTATAGCCTCCAGAGGTACGCTTGAGTAGCAAACGAGCACTTTCACCCGAGGAACAGGGTTCCTGTCACGCTGGAGGAGAGTTAATCCCGCAGACCTCGTTCCTCCTGGGAAAGCGCAAGGCCACCCTGAGCCTCAGGGTAGTGCCTAAGTCTCCACAGGGCAAGCTCTGCGTGCCTCGGTTTCCATGAGGTCTCCATAGTTGTTGTGCTTCAATGGAACGCGAGGATAGGTTTCAGGACTCCAAGCACTCTGACCTCCGCACCGTTTCCCATGCTACCACACGGATTCCCCCCACGTCTCCTCTCTGCCTGCTGAGCAGCAAGCAGCCGTGTAGGCCCTTCAGAACACTTCTGCATGCAGAGCCCAAGGCGGCACACTGCTCTCTGTCTTCCTTTGGAAACCTAGGTGGTCGCAGCTTACCCAGCTCACCAAGACAGTCTGAGCCGGTCTCATGAGCTGGGGAACGTGGACTCAGTGAGGACCAGGGCCCTACCTGCACTCAGAAAATCACTCTGCTCAGCCTTCCATCCAGGAGCTCACACCGACTGGCTCGTTGGTTTAGCAGGACGTCTAAGTGAGGTCCAAGCTGAGCAAAGAACACACTTCCTCCTTTACCCTGCTAGGCCCACGGAAGAGGTAGAGCCAACTAGGCCTCGCTCAGGCCAGCCCTCCTTCAGGGATCTTGCCACACTTCGAAGCCTGCACAGTAAAAGATATTTAGCGAAGTTGCCAGGGTTTCGCCATTCTCCCTCGGCAGCTCCACTACTGCAGGGACTCATGTTTGCTGTGAACTAGGATAGGTGGCCCACTTCCAAAAGCAGTCTTTTCCCCTTTGGAAATGTGGATTCTTGTAGCCTAGGAGCTGTTTGCGAAACCATAGGAAGGCCCAGCTTTTACTCACTGCAGGCACGCCCGGGGACGAAACGAGTATGTTTCCCCAGAGAAACAGGCTGCTTGCAAGTGTCGAGGGGAGCTTCTCAGGTGCCCAGTGTGTCCCGTTTGTTTCCCTTCGCAGCTCCCGTACTGCAGGTACTTATGCTGGGTGCTAACAAGGGTTCGTTGGCTCTGCCGAGAAAAGCAGCCTTTTCCCTTTGGAAGCTTGGATTGTAGTGTCTCAGGGGCTGCTTGCCAAACCTTGAAGTTGACCAGGTTATAGCCTCCGCAGGTACGCTTGCGTAGCAAACGAGCACTTTCACCCGAGGAACAGCGTTCCTATCACGCTGCAGGAGAGTTAATCCTGCAGACCTCGTTCCTCCTGGGAAAGCGCAAGGCCACCCTGAGCCTCAGGGTAGTGCCTAAGTTTGCTCCGTGCAAGCTCTGCGTGCCTCGGTTTCCATGAGGTCTCCATCGTTGTTGTGCTTCAATGGAACGCGAGGATAGCTTTCAGGACTCCAAGCACTCTGACCTCCGCACCATTTCCCATGCTACCACACAGATCCCCCCACGTCTCCTCTCTGCCTGCTGAGCAATAAGCAGCCGTGTAGGCCCTTCGGAACACTTCTTGCATGCAGACCCCAAGGCGGGACACTGCTCTCTGTCTTCCTTTGGAAACATAGGTTGTCGGAGCTTACCCACCTCACTAAGACAGTCTGAGCCGGTCTCATGAGCTGGGGAACGTGGACTCAGTGAGGACCAGGGCCCTATCTGCACTCAGAAAATCACTCTGCTCAGCCTTCCATCCAGGAGCTCACACCGACTGGCTCGTTGGTTTAGCAGGACGTCTAAGTGAGGTCCAAGCTGAGCAAAGAACACACTTCCTCCTTTACCCTGCTAGGCCCACAGAAGAGGTAGAGCCAACTAGGCCTCGCTCAGGCCAGCCCTCCTTCAGGGATCTTGCCACAGTTCGAAGCCTGCACAGTAAAAGATACTTAGCGAAGTTGCCAGGGTTTCGCCATGCTCTCCCTCGGCAGCTCCACTACTGCAGGGACTCATGTTTGCTGTGAACTAGGATAGGTGGCCCACTTCAAAAAGCAGTCTTTTCCCCTTTGGAAATGTGGATTCTTGTAGCCTCGGAGCTGTTTGCGAAACCCTAGGAAGGCCCAGCTTCTACTCACGGCAGGCACGCCCGGGGAGGAAACGAGTATGTTTCCCCAGAGAAACAGGCTGCTTGCAAGTGTCGAGCGGAGCTTCTCAGGTGCCCAGTGTGTCCCGTTTGTTTCCCTTCGCAGCTGACATCCTGCAGGTACTTATGCTGGGGGCTAACAAGGGTAGGTGGCTCTTCCGACAAAAGCAGCCTTTTCCTTTTGGAAGCTTGGATTGTAGTGTCTCAGGGGCTGCTTGCCAAACCTTGAAGTTGCCCAGGTTATAGCCTCCAGAGGTACGCTTGAGTAGCAAACGAGCACTTTCACCCGAGGAACAGGGTTCCTGTCACGCTGGAGGAGAGTTAATCCCGCAGACCTCGTTCCTCCTGGGAAAGCGCAAGGCCACCCTGAGCCTCAGGGTAGTGCCTAAGTCTCCACAGGGCAAGCTCTGCGTGCCTCGGTTTCCATGAGGTCTCCATAGTTGTTGTGCTTCAATGGAACGCGAGGATAGGTTTCAGGACTCCAAGCACTCTGACCTCCGCACCGTTTCCCATGCTACCACACGGATTCCCCCCACGTCTCCTCTCTGCCTGCTGAGCAGCAAGCAGCCGTGTAGGCCCTTCAGAACACTTCTGCATGCAGAGCCCAAGGCGGCACACTGCTCTCTGTCTTCCTTTGGAAACCTAGGTGGTCGCAGCTTACCCAGCTCACCAAGACAGTCTGAGCCGGTCTCATGAGCTGGGAAACGTGGACTCAGTGAGGACCAGGGCCCTACCTGCACTCAGAAAATCACTCTGCTCAGCCTTCCATCCAGGAGCTCACACCGACTGGCTCGTTGGTTTAGCAGGACGTCTAAGTGAGGTCCTAGCTGAGCAAAGAACACACTTCCTCCTTTACCCTGCTAGGCCCACGGAAGAGGTAGAGCCAACTAGGCCTCGCTCAGGCCAGCCCTCCTTCAGGGATCTTGCCACACTTCGAAGCCTGCACAGTAAAAGATATTTAGCGAAGTTGCCAGGGTTTCGCCATTCTCCCTCGGCAGCTCCACTACTGCAGGGACTCATGTTTGCTGTGAACTAGGATAGGTGGCCCACTTCCAAAAGCAGTCTTTTCCCCTTTGGAAATGTGGATTCTTGTAGCCTAGGAGCTGTTTGCGAAACCATAGGAAGGCGCAGCTTTTACTCACTGCAGGCACGCCCGGGGACGAAACGAGTATGTTTCCCCAGAGAAACAGGCTGCTTGCAAGTGTCGAGGGGAGCTTCTCAGGTGCCCAGTGTGTCCCGTTTGTTTCCCTTCGCAGCTCCCGTACTGCAGGTACTTATGCTGGGTGCTAACAAGGGTTCGTTGGCTCTGCCGAGAAAAGCAGCCTTTTCCCTTTGGAAGCTTGGATTGTAGTGTCTCAGGGGCTGCTTGCCAAACCTTGAAGTTGACCAGGTTATAGCCTCCGCAGGTACGCTTGCGTAGCAAACGAGCACTTTCACCCGAGGAACAGCGTTCCTATCACGCTGCAGGAGAGTTAATCCTGCAGACCTCGTTCCTCCTGGGAAAGCGCAAGGCCACCCTGAGCCTCAGGGTAGTGCCTAAGTTTGCTCCGTGCAAGCTCTGCGTGCCTCGGTTTCCATGAGGTCTCCACCGTTGTTGTGCCTCAATGGAACTAGAGGATAGCTTTCAGGACTCCAAGCACTCTAGCCTCCGCACCGTTTCCCATGCTACCACACGGATTCCCCCCACGTCTCCTCTCTGCCTGCTGAGCAACAAGCAGCCGTGTAGGCCCTTTAGAACACTTCTTGCATGCAGAGCCCAAGGCGGGACACTGCTCTCTGTCTTCCTTTGGAAACCTAGGTTGTCGGAGCTTACCCACCTCACGAAGACAGTCTGAGCCGCTCTCATGAGCTGGGGAACGTGGACTCAGTGAGGACCAGGGCCCTACCTGCACTCTGAAAATCACTCTGCTCAGCCTTCCATCCAGGAGCTCACACCGACTGGCTCGTTGGTTTAGCAGGACGTCTAAGTGAGGTCCAAGCTGAGCAAAGAACACACTTCCTCCTTTACCCTGCTAGGCCCACGGAAGAGGTAGAGCCAACTAGGCCTCGCTCAGGCCAGCCCTCCTTCAGGGATCTTGCCACACTTCGAAGCCTGCACAGTAAAAGATATTTAGCGAAGTTGCCAGGGTTTCGCCATTCTCCCTCGGCAGCTCCACTACTGCAGGGACTCATGTTTGCTGTGAACTAGGATAGGTGGCCCACTTCCAAAAGCAGTCTTTTCCCCTTTGGAAATGTGGATTCTTGTAGCCTAGGAGCTGTTTGCGAAACCATAGGAAGGCCCAGCTTTTACTCACTGCAGGCACGCCCGGGGACGAAACGAGTATGTTTCCCCAGAGAAACAGGCTGCTTGCAAGTGTCGAGGGGAGCTTCTCAGGTGCCCAGTGTGTCCCGTTTGTTTCCCTTCGCAGCTCCCGTACTGCAGGTACTTATGCTGGGTGCTAACAAGGGTTCGTTGGCTCTGCCGAGAAAAGCAGCCTTTTCCCTTTGGAAGCTTGGATTGTAGTGTCTCAGGGGCTGCTTGCCAAACCTTGAAGTTGACCAGGTTATAGCCTCCGCAGGTACGCTTGCGTAGCAAACGAGCACTTTCACCCGAGGAACAGCGTTCCTATCACGCTGCAGGAGAGTTAATCCTGCAGACCTCGTTCCTCCTGGGAAAGCGCAAGGCCACCCTGAGCCTCAGGGTAGTGCCTAAGTTTGCTCCGTGCAAGCTCTGCGTGCCTCGGTTTCCATGAGGTCTCCATCGTTGTTGTGCTTCAATGGAACGCGAGGATAGCTTTCAGGACTCCAAGCACTCTGACCTCCGCACCATTTCCCATGCTACCACACAGATCCCCCCACGTCTCCTCTCTGCCTGCTGAGCAATAAGCAGCCGTGTAGGCCCTTCGGAACACTTCTTGCATGCAGACCCCAAGGCGGGACACTGCTCTCTGTCTTCCTTTGGAAACCTAGGTTGTCGGAGCTTACCCACCTCACTAAGACAGTCTGAGCCGGTCTCATGAGCTGGGGAACGTGGACTCAGTGAGGACCAGGGCCCTATCTGCACTCAGAAAATCACTCTGCTCAGCCTTCCATCCAGGAGCTCACACCGACTGGCTCGTTGGTTTAGCAGGACGTCTAAGTGAGGTCCAAGCTGAGCAAAGAACACACTTCCTCCTTTACCCTGCTAGGCCCACGGAAGAGGTAGAGCCAACTAGGCCTCGCTCAGGCCAGCCCTCCTTCAGGGATCTTGCCACACTTCGAAGCCTGCACAGTAAAAGTTATTTAGCGAAGTTGCCAGGGTTTCGCCATGCTCTCCCTCGGCAGCTCCACTACTGCAGGGACTCATGTTTGCTGTGAACTAGGATAGGTGGCCCACTTCAAAAAGCAGTCTTTTCCCCTTTGGAAATGTGGATTCTTGTAGCCTCGGAGCTGTTTGCAAAACCCTAGGAAGGCCCAGCTTCTACTCACGGCAGGCACGCCCGGGGAGGAAACGAGTATGTTTCCCCAGAGAAACAGGCTGCTTGCAAGTGTCGAGCGGAGCTTCTCAGGTGCCCAGTGTGTCCCGTTTGTTTCCCTTCGCAGCTGACATCCTGCAGGTACTTATGCTGGGGGCTAACAAGGGTAGGTGGCTCTTCCGACAAAAGCAGCCTTTTCCTTTTGGAAGCTTGGATTGTAGTGTCTCAGGGGCTGCTTGCCAAACCTTGAAGTTGCCCAGGTTATAGCCTCCAGAGGTACGCTTGAGTAGCAAACGAGCACTTTCACCCGAGGAACAGGGTTCCTGTCACGCTGGAGGAGAGTTAATCCCGCAGACCTCGTTCCTCCTGGGAAAGCGCAAGGCCACCCTGAGCCTCAGGGTAGTGCCTAAGTTTGCTCCGTGCAAGCTCTGCGTGCCTCGGTTTCCATGAGGTCTCCATCGTTGTTGTGCTTCAATGGAACGCGAGGATAGCTTTCAGGACTCCAAGCACTCTGACCTCCGCACCATTTCCCATGCTACCACACAGATCCCCCCACGTCTCCTCTCTGCCTGCTGAGCAACAAGCAGCCGTGTAGGCCCTTCGGAACACTTCTTGCATGCAGAACCCAAGGCGGCACACTGCTCTCTGTCTTCCTTTGGAAACCTAGGTGGTCGCAGCTTGCCCCAGCTCACGAAGACAGTCTGAGCCGTTCTCATGAGCTGGGAGACGTGGACTCAGTGAGGACCAGGGCCCTACCTGCACTCAGAAAATCACTCTGCTCAGCCTTCCATCCAGGAGCTCACACCGACTGGCTCGTTGGTTTAGCAGGACGTCTAAGTGAGGTCCAAGCTGAGCAAAGAGCACTGTTCCTCCTTTACCCTGCTAGGCCCACGGAAGAGGTAGAGCCAACTAGGCCTCGCTCAGACCAGCCCTCCTTCAGGGATCTTGCCACACTTCGAAGCCTGCACAGTAAAAGATACTTAGCGAAGTTGCCAGGGTTTCGCCATGCTCTCCCTCGGCAGCTCCACTACTGCAGGGACTCATGTTTGCTTTGAACTAGTATAGGTGTCCCTGCTTCCAAAAGCAGTCTTTTCCCCTTTGGAAATGTGGATTCTTGTAGCCTCGGAGCTGTTTGCGAAACCATAGGAAGGCCCAGCTTTTACTCACTGCAGGCACGCCCGGAGAGGAAACGAGTATGTTTCCCCAGAGAAACAGGCTGCTTGCAAGTGTAGAGGGGAGCTTCTCAGGTGCCCAGTGTCCCGTTTGTTTCCCTTCGCAGCTCCCGTACTGCAGGTACTTATGCTGGGTGCTAACAAGAGTTGGTTGGCTCTGCCGACAAAAGCAGCCTTTTCCCTTTGGAAGCTTGGATTGTAGTGTCTCAGGGGCTGCTTGCCAAACCTTGAAGTTGCCCAGGTTATAGCCTCCGCAGGAACGCTTGCGTAGCAAACGAGCACTTTCTACCGATGAACAGGGTTCCTGTCACGCTGGAGGAGAGTTAATCCCGCAGACCTCGTTCCTCCTGGGAAAGCGCAAGTCCACCCTGAGCCTCAGGGTAGTGCCTAAGTTTCCAACGGGCAAGCTCTGCGTGCCTCGGTTTCCATGAGGTCTCCACCGTTGTTGTGCTTCAATGGAACGCGAAGATAGCTTTCAGGACTCCAAGCACTCTGACCTCCGCACCGTTTCCCATGCTACCACACGGATCCCCCCCACGTCTCCTCTCTGCCTGCTGAGCAACAAGCAGCCGTGTAGGCCCTTCAGAACACTTCTGCATGCAGAGCCCAAGGCGGCACACTGCTCTCTGTCTTCCTTTGGAAACCTAGGTGGTCGCAGCTTACCCAGCTCACCAAGACAGTCTGAGCCGGTCTCATGAGCTGGGGAACGTGGACTCAGTGAGGACCAGGGCCCTACCTGCACTCAGAAAATCACTCTGCTCAGCCTTCCATCCAGGAGCTCACACCGACTGGCTCGTTGGTTTAGCAGGACGTCTAAGTGAGGTCCAAGCTGAGCAAAGAACACACTTCCTCCTTTACCCTGCTAGGCCCACGGAAGAGGTAGAGCCAACTAGGCCTCGCTCAGGCCAGCCCTCCTTCAGGGATCTTGCCACACTTCGAAGCCTGCACAGTAAAAGATATTTAGCGAAGTTGCCAGGGTTTCGCCATTCTCCCTCGGCAGCTCCACTACTGCAGGGACTCATGTTTGCTGTGAACTAGGATAGGTGGCCCACTTCCAAAAGCAGTCTTTTCCCCTTTGGAAATGTGGATTCTTGTAGCCTAGGAGCTGTTTGCGAAACCATAGGAAGGCCCAGCTTTTACTCACTGCAGGCACGCCCGGGGACGAAACGAGTATGTTTCCCCAGAGAAACAGGCTGCTTGCAAGTGTCGAGGGGAGCTTCTCAGGTGCCCAGTGTGTCCCGTTTGTTTCCCTTCGCAGCTCCCGTACTGCAGGTACTTATGCTGGGTGCTAACAAGGGTTCGTTGGCTCTGCCGAGAAAAGCAGCCTTTTCCCTTTGGAAGCTTGGATTGTAGTGTCTCAGGGGCTGCTTGCCAAACCTTGAAGTTGACCAGGTTATAGCCTCCGCAGGTACGCTTGCGTAGCAAACGAGCACTTTCACCCGAGGAACAGCGTTCCTATCACGCTGCAGGAGAGTTAATCCTGCAGACCTCGTTCCTCCTGGGAAAGCGCAAGGCCACCCTGAGCCTCAGGGTAGTGCCTAAGTTTGCTCCGTGCAAGCTCTGCGTGCCTCGGTTTCCATGAGGTCTCCATCGTTGTTGTGCTTCAATGGAACGCGAGGATAGCTTTCAGGACTCCAAGCACTCTGACCTCCGCACCATTTCCCATGCTACCACACAGATCCCCCCACGTCTCCTCTCTGCCTGCTGAGCAATAAGCAGCCGTGTAGGCCCTTCGGAACACTTCTTGCATGCAGACCCCAAGGCGGGACACTGCTCTCTGTCTTCCTTTGGAAACCTAGGTTGTCGGAGCTTACCCACCTCACTAAGACAGTCTGAGCCGGTCTCATGAGCTGGGGAACGTGGACTCAGTGAGGACCAGGGCCCTACCTGCACTCTGAAAATCACTCTGCTCAGCCTTCCATCCAGGAGCTCACACCGACTGGCTCGTTGGTTTAGCAGGACGTCTAAGTGAGGTCCAAGCTGAGCAAAGAACACACTTCCTCCTTTACCCTGCTAGGCCCACAGAAGAGGTAGAGCCAACTAGGCCTCGCTCAGGCCAGCCCTCCTTCAGGGATCTTGCCACAGTTCGAAGCCTGCACAGTAAAAGATACTTAGCGAAGTTGCCAGGGTTTCGCCATGCTCTCCCTCGGCAGCTCCACTACTGCAGGGACTCATGTTTGCTGTGAACTAGGATAGGTGGCCCACTTCAAAAAGCAGTCTTTTCCCCTTTGGAAATGTGGATTCTTGTAGCCTCGGAGCTGTTTGCGAAACCCTAGGAAGGCCCAGCTTCTACTCACGGCAGGCACGCCCGGGGAGGAAACGAGTATGTTTCCCCAGAGAAACAGGCTGCTTGCAAGTGTCGAGCGGAGCTTCTCAGGTGCCCAGTGTGTCCCGTTTGTTTCCCTTTGCAGCTGACATCCTGCAGGAACTTATGCTGGGGGCTAACAAGGGTAGGTGGCTCTTCCGACAAAAGCAGCCTTTTCCTTTTGGAAGCTTGGATTGTAGTGTCTCAGGGGCTGCTTGCCAAACCTTGAAGTTGCCCAGGTTATAGCCTCCAGAGGTACGCTTGAGTAGCAAACGAGCACTTTCACCCGAGGAACAGGGTTCCTGTCACGCTGGAGGAGAGTTAATCCCGCAGACCTCGTTCCTCCTGGGAAAGCGCAAGGCCACCCTGAGCCTCAGGGTAGTGCCTAAGTCTCCACAGGGCAAGCTCTGCGTGCCTCGGTTTCCATGAGGTCTCCATAGTTGTTGTGCTTCAATGGAACGCGAGGATAGGTTTCAGGACTCCAAGCACTCTGACCTCCGCACCGTTTCCCATGCTACCACACGGATTCCCCCCACGTCTCCTCTCTGCCTGCTGAGCAGCAAGCAGCCGTGTAGGCCCTTCAGAACACTTCTGCATGCAGAGCCCAAGGCGGCACACTGCTCTCTGTCTTCCTTTGGAAACCTAGGTGGTCGCAGCTTACCCAGCTCACCAAGACAGTCTGAGCCGGTCTCATGAGCTGGGGAACGTGGACTCAGTGAGGACCAGGGCCCTACCTGCACTCAGAAAATCACTCTGCTCAGCCTTCCATCCAGGAGCTCACACCGACTGGCTCGTTGGTTTAGCAGGACGTCTAAGTGAGGTCCAAGCTGAGCAAAGAACACACTTCCTCCTTTACCCTGCTAGGCCCACGGAAGAGGTAGAGCCAACTAGGCCTCGCTCAGGCCAGCCCTCCTTCAGGGATCTTGCCACACTTCGAAGCCTGCACAGTAAAAGATATTTAGCGAAGTTGCCAGGGTTTCGCCATTCTCCCTCGGCAGCTCCACTACTGCAGGGACTCATGTTTGCTGTGAACTAGGATAGGTGGCCCACTTCCAAAAGCAGTCTTTTCCCCTTTGGAAATGTGGATTCTTGTAGCCTAGGAGCTGTTTGCGAAACCATAGGAAGGCCCAGCTTTTACTCACTGCAGGCACGCCCGGGGACGAAACGAGTATGTTTCCCCAGAGAAACAGGCTGCTTGCAAGTGTCGAGGGGAGCTTCTCAGGTGCCCAGTGTGTCCCGTTTGTTTCCCTTCGCAGCTCCCGTACTGCAGGTACTTATGCTGGGTGCTAACAAGGGTTCGTTGGCTCTGCCGAGAAAAGCAGCCTTTTCCCTTTGGAAGCTTGGATTGTAGTGTCTCAGGGGCTGCTTGCCAAACCTTGAAGTTGACCAGGTTATAGCCTCCGCAGGTACGCTTGCGTAGCAAACGAGCACTTTCACCCGAGGAACAGCGTTCCTATCACGCTGCAGGAGAGTTAATCCTGCAGACCTCGTTCCTCCTGGGAAAGCGCAAGGCCACCCTGAGCCTCAGGGTAGTGCCTAAGTTTGCTCCGTGCAAGCTCTGCGTGCCTCGGTTTCCATGAGGTCTCCATCGTTGTTGTGCTTCAATGGAACGCGAGGATAGCTTTCAGGACTCCAAGCACTCTGACCTCCGCACCATTTCCCATGCTACCACACAGATCCCCCCACGTCTCCTCTCTGCCTGCTGAGCAATAAGCAGCCGTGTAGGCCCTTCGGAACACTTCTTGCATGCAGACCCCAAGGCGGGACACTGCTCTCTGTCTTCCTTTGGAAACCTAGGTTGTCGGAGCTTACCCACCTCACTAAGACAGTCTGAGCCGGTCTCATGAGCTGGGGAACGTGGACTCAGTGAGGACCAGGGCCCTACCTGCACTCTGAAAATCACTCTGCTCAGCCTTCCATCCAGGAGCTCACACCGACTGGCTCGTTGGTTTAGCAGGACGTCTAAGTGAGGTCCAAGCTGAGCAAAGAACACACTTCCTCCTTTACCCTGCTAGGCCCACAGAAGAGGTAGAGCCAACTAGGCCTCGCTCAGGCCAGCCCTCCTTCAGGGATCTTGCCACAGTTCGAAGCCTGCACAGTAAAAGATACTTAGCGAAGTTGCCAGGGTTTCGCCATGCTCTCCCTCGGCAGCTCCACTACTGCAGGGACTCATGTTTGCTGTGAACTAGGATAGGTGGCCCACTTCAAAAAGCAGTCTTTTCCCCTTTGGAAATGTGGATTCTTGTAGCCTCGGAGCTGTTTGCGAAACCCTAGGAAGGCCCAGCTTCTACTCACGGCAGGCACGCCCGGGGAGGAAACGAGTATGTTTCCCCAGAGAAACAGGCTGCTTGCAAGTGTCGAGCGGAGCTTCTCAGGTGCCCAGTGTGTCCCGTTTGTTTCCCTTCGCAGCTGACATCCTGCAGGTACTTATGCTGGGGGCTAACAAGGGTAGGTGGCTCTTCCGACAAAAGCAGCCTTTTCCTTTTGGAAGCTTGGATTGTAGTGTCTCAGGGGCTGCTTGCCAAACCTTGAAGTTGCCCAGGTTATAGCCTCCAGAGGTACGCTTGAGTAGCAAACGAGCACTTTCACCCGAGGAACAGGGTTCCTGTCACGCTGGAGGAGAGTTAATCCCGCAGACCTCGTTCCTCCTGGGAAAGCGCAAGGCCACCCTGAGCCTCAGGGTAGTGCCTAAGTCTCCACAGGGCAAGCTCTGCGTGCCTCGGTTTCCATGAGGTCTCCATAGTTGTTGTGCTTCAATGGAACGCGAGGATAGGTTTCAGGACTCCAAGCACTCTGACCTCCGCACCGTTTCCCATGCTACCACACGGATTCCCCCCACGTCTCCTCTCTGCCTGCTGAGCAGCAAGCAGCCGTGTAGGCCCTTCAGAACACTTCTGCATGCAGAGCCCAAGGCGGCACACTGCTCTCTGTCTTCCTTTGGAAACCTAGGTGGTCGCAGCTTACCCAGCTCACCAAGACAGTCTGAGCCGGTCTCATGAGCTGGGGAACGTGGACTCAGTGAGGACCAGGGCCCTACCTGCACTCAGAAAATCACTCTGCTCAGCCTTCCATCCAGGAGCTCACACCGACTGGCTCGTTGGTTTAGCAGGACGTCTAAGTGAGGTCCAAGCTGAGCAAAGAACACACTTCCTCCTTTACCCTGCTAGGCCCACGGAAGAGGTAGAGCCAACTAGGCCTCGCTCAGGCCAGCCCTCCTTCAGGGATCTTGCCACACTTCGAAGCCTGCACAGTAAAAGATATTTAGCGAAGTTGCCAGGGTTTCGCCATTCTCCCTCGGCAGCTCCACTACTGCAGGGACTCATGTTTGCTGTGAACTAGGATAGGTGGCCCACTTCCAAAAGCAGTCTTTTCCCCTTTGGAAATGTGGATTCTTGTAGCCTAGGAGCTGTTTGCGAAACCATAGGAAGGCGCAGCTTTTACTCACTGCAGGCACGCCCGGGGAGGAAACGAGTATGTTTCCCCAGAGAAACAGGCTGCTTGCAAGTGTCGAGGGGAGCTTCTCAGGTGCCCAGTGTGTCCCGTTTGTTTCCCTTCGCAGCTCCCGTACTGCAGGTACTTATGCTGGGTGCTAACAAGGGTTCGTTGGCTCTGCCGAGAAAAGCAGCCTTTTCCCTTTGGAAGCTTGGATTGTAGTGTCTCAGGGGCTGCTTGCCAAACCTTGAAGTTGACCAGGTTATAGCCTCCGCAGGTACGCTTGCGTAGCAAACGAGCACTTTCACCCGAGGAACAGCGTTCCTATCACGCTGCAGGAGAGTTAATCCTGCAGACCTCGTTCCTCCTGGGAAAGCGCAAGGCCACCCTGAGCCTCAGGGTAGTGCCTAAGTTTGCTCCGTGCAAGCTCTGCGTGCCTCGGTTTCCATGAGGTCTCCATCGTTGTTGTGCTTCAATGGAACGCGAGGATAGCTTTCAGGACTCCAAGCACTCTGACCTCCGCACCATTTCCCATGCTACCACACAGATCCCCCCACGTCTCCTCTCTGCCTGCTGAGCAATAAGCAGCCGTGTAGGCCCTTCGGAACACTTCTTGCATGCAGACCCCAAGGCGGGACACTGCTCTCTGTCTTCCTTTGGAAACCTAGGTTGTCGGAGCTTACCCACCTCACTAAGACAGTCTGAGCCGGTCTCATGAGCTGGGGAACGTGGACTCAGTGAGGACCAGGGCCCTATCTGCACTCAGAAAATCACTCTGCTCAGCCTTCCATCCAGGAGCTCACACCGACTGGCTCGTTGGTTTAGCAGGACGTCTAAGTGAGGTCCAAGCTGAGCAAAGAACACACTTCCTCCTTTACCCTGCTAGGCCCACGGAAGAGGTAGAGCCAACTAGGCCTCGCTCAGGCCAGCCCTCCTTCAGGGATCTTGCCACACTTCGAAGCCTGCACAGTAAAAGTTATTTAGCGAAGTTGCCAGGGTTTCGCCATGCTCTCCCTCGGCAGCTCCACTACTGCAGGGACTCATGTTTGCTGTGAACTAGGATAGGTGGCCCACTTCAAAAAGCAGTCTTTTCCCCTTTGGAAATGTGGATTCTTGTAGCCTCGGAGCTGTTTGCAAAACCCTAGGAAGGCCCAGCTTCTACTCACGGCAGGCACGCCCGGGGAGGAAACGAGTATGTTTCCCCAGAGAAACAGGCTGCTTGCAAGTGTCGAGCGGAGCTTCTCAGGTGCCCAGTGTGTCCCGTTTGTTTCCCTTCGCAGCTGACATCCTGCAGGTACTTATGCTGGGGGCTAACAAGGGTAGGTGGCTCTTCCGACAAAAGCAGCCTTTTCCTTTTGGAAGCTTGGATTGTAGTGTCTCAGGGGCTGCTTGCCAAACCTTGAAGTTGCCCAGGTTATAGCCTCCAGAGGTACGCTTGAGTAGCAAACGAGCACTTTCACCCGAGGAACAGGGTTCCTGTCACGCTGGAGGAGAGTTAATCCCGCAGACCTCGTTCCTCCTGGGAAAGCGCAAGGCCACCCTGAGCCTCAGGGTAGTGCCTAAGTTTCCACAGGGCAAGCTCTGCGTGCCTCGGTTTCCATGAGGTCTCCATCGTTGTTGTGCTTCAATGGAACGCGAGGATAGCTTTCAGGACTCCAAGCACTCTGACCTCCGCACCATTTCCCATGCTACCACACAGATCCCCCCACGTGTCCTCTCTGCCTGTGAGCAACAAGCAGCCGTGTAGGCCCTTCGGAACACTTCTTGCATACAGAACCCAAGGCGGCACACTGCTCTCTGTCTTCCTTTGGAAACCTAGGTGGTCGCAGCTTGCCCCAGCTCACGAAGACAGTCTGAGCCGTTCTCATGAGCTGGGAGACGTGGACTCAGTGAGGACCAGGGCCCTACCTGCACTCAGAAAATCACTCTGCTCAGCCTTCCATCCAGGAGCTCACACCGACTGGCTCGTTGGTTTAGCAGGACGTCTAAGTGAGGTCCAAGCTGAGCAAAGAGCACACTTCCTCCTTTACCCTGCTAGGCCCACGGAAGAGGTAGAGCCAACTAGGCCTCGCTCAGACCAGCCCTCCTTCAGGGATCTTGCCACACTTCGAAGCCTGCACAGTAAAAGATACTTAGCGAAGTTGCCAGGGTTTCGCCATGCTCTCCCTCGGCAGCTCCACTACTGCAGGGACTCATGTTTGCTGTCAACTAGGATAGGTGGCCCACTTCCAAAAGCAGTCTTTTCCCCTTTGGAAAGGTGGATTCTTGTAGCCTAGGAGCTGTTTGCGAAACCATAGGAAGGCCCAGCTTTTACTCACTGCAGGCACGCCCGGGGAGGAAACGAGTATGTTTCCCCAGAGAAACAGGCTGCTTGCAAGTGTAGAGGGGAGCTTCTCAGGTGCCCAGTGTGTCCCGTTTGTTTCCCTTCGCAGCTCCCGTACTGCAGGTACTTATGCTGGGTGCTAACAAGGGTTCTTTGGCTCTGCCGAGAAAAGCAGCCTTTTCCCTTTGGAAGCTTGGATTGTAGTGTCTCAGGGGCTGCTTGCCAAACCTTGAAGTTGCCCAGGTTATAGCCTCCGCAGGAACGCTTGCGTAGCAAACGAGCACTTTCTACCGATGAACAGGGTTCCTGTCACGCTGGAGGAGAGTTAATCCCGCAGACCTCGTTCCTCCTGGGAAAGCGCAAGTCCACCCTGAGCCTCAGGGTAGTGCCTAAGTTTCCAACGGGCAAGCTCTGCGTGCCTCGGTTTCCATGAGGTCTCCACCGTTGTTGTGCTTCAATGGAACGCGAAGATAGCTTTCAGGACTCCAAGCACTCTGACCTCCGCACCGTTTCCCATGCTACCACACGGATCCCCCCCACGTCTCCTCTCTGCCTGCTGAGCAACAAGCAGCCGTGTAGGCCCTTCAGAACACTTCTGCATGCAGAGCCCAAGGCGGCACACTGCTCTCTGTCTTCCTTTGGAAACCTAGGTGGTCGCAGCTTACCCAGCTCACCAAGACAGTCTGAGCCGGTCTCATGAGCTGGGGAACGTGGACTCAGTGAGGACCAGGGCCCTACCTGCACTCAGAAAATCACTCTGCTCAGCCTTCCATCCAGGAGCTCACACCGACTGGCTCGTTGGTTTAGCAGGACGTCTAAGTGAGGTCCAAGCTGAGCAAAGAACACACTTCCTCCTTTACCCTGCTAGGCCCACGGAAGAGGTAGAGCCAACTAGGCCTCGCTCAGGCCAGCCCTCCTTCAGGGATCTTGCCACACTTCGAAGCCTGCACAGTAAAAGATATTTAGCGAAGTTGCCAGGGTTTCGCCATTCTCCCTCGGCAGCTCCACTACTGCAGGGACTCATGTTTGCTGTGAACTAGGATAGGTGGCCCACTTCCAAAAGCAGTCTTTTCCCCTTTGGAAATGTGGATTCTTGTAGCCTAGGAGCTGTTTGCGAAACCATAGGAAGGCCCAGCTTTTACTCACTGCAGGCACGCCCGGGGACGAAACGAGTATGTTTCCCCAGAGAAACAGGCTGCTTGCAAGTGTCGAGGGGAGCTTCTCAGGTGCCCAGTGTGTCCCGTTTGTTTCCCTTCGCAGCTCCCGTACTGCAGGTACTTATGCTGGGTGCTAACAAGGGTTCGTTGGCTCTGCCGAGAAAAGCAGCCTTTTCCCTTTGGAAGCTTGGATTGTAGTGTCTCAGGGGCTGCTTGCCAAACCTTGAAGTTGACCAGGTTATAGCCTCCGCAGGTACGCTTGCGTAGCAAACGAGCACTTTCACCCGAGGAACAGCGTTCCTATCACGCTGCAGGAGAGTTAATCCTGCAGACCTCGTTCCTCCTGGGAAAGCGCAAGGCCACCCTGAGCCTCAGGGTAGTGCCTAAGTTTGCTCCGTGCAAGCTCTGCGTGCCTCGGTTTCCATGAGGTCTCCATCGTTGTTGTGCTTCAATGGAACGCGAGGATAGCTTTCAGGACTCCAAGCACTCTGACCTCCGCACCATTTCCCATGCTACCACACAGATCCCCCCACGTCTCCTCTCTGCCTGCTGAGCAATAAGCAGCCGTGTAGGCCCTTCGGAACACTTCTTGCATGCAGACCCCAAGGCGGGACACTGCTCTCTGTCTTCCTTTGGAAACCTAGGTTGTCGGAGCTTACCCACCTCACTAAGACAGTCTGAGCCGGTCTCATGAGCTGGGGAACGTGGACTCAGTGAGGACCAGGGCCCTATCTGCACTCAGAAAATCACTCTGCTCAGCCTTCCATCCAGGAGCTCACACCGACTGGCTCGTTGGTTTAGCAGGACGTCTAAGTGAGGTCCAAGCTGAGCAAAGAACACACTTCCTCCTTTACCCTGCTACGCCCACGGAAGAGGTAGAGCCAACTAGGCCTCGCTCAGGCCAGCCCTCCTTCAGGGATCTTGCCACACTTCGAAGCCTGCACAGTAAAAGTTATTTAGCGAAGTTGCCAGGGTTTCGCCATGCTCTCCCTCGGCAGCTCCACTACTGCAGGGACTCATGTTTGCTGTGAACTAGGATAGGTGGCCCACTTCAAAAAGCAGTCTTTTCCCCTTTGGAAATGTGGATTCTTGTAGCCTCGGAGCTGTTTGCAAAACCCTAGGAAGGCCCAGCTTCTACTCACGGCAGGCACGCCCGGGGAGGAAACGAGTATGTTTCCCCAGAGAAACAGGCTGCTTGCAAGTGTCGAGCGGAGCTTCTCAGGTGCCCAGTGTGTCCCGTTTGTTTCCCTTCGCAGCTGACATCCTGCAGGTACTTATGCTGGGGGCTAACAAGGGTAGGTGGCTCTTCCGACAAAAGCAGCCTTTTCCTTTTGGAAGCTTGGATTGTAGTGTCTCAGGGGCTGCTTGCCAAACCTTGAAATGCCCAGGTTATAGCCTCCAGAGGTACGCTTGAGTAGCAAACGAGCACTTTCACCCGAGGAACAGGGTTCCTGTCACGCTGGAGGAGAGTTAATCCCGCAGACCTCGTTCCTCCTGGGAAAGCGCAAGGCCACCCTGAGCCTCAGGGTAGTGCCTAAGTTTGCTCCGTGCAAGCTCTGCGTGCCTCGGTTTCCATGAGGTCTCCATCGTTGTTGTGCTTCAATGGAACGCGAGGATAGCTTTCAGGACTCCAAGCACTCTGACCTCCGCACCATTTCCCATGCTACCACACAGATCCCCCCACGTCTCCTCTCTGCCTGCTGAGCAACAAGCAGCCGTGTAGGCCCTTCGGAACACTTCTTGCATGCAAAACCCAAGGCGGCACACTGCTCTCTGTCTTCCTTTGGAAACCTAGGTGGTCGCAGCTTGCCCCAGCTCACGAAGACAGTCTGAGCCGTTCTCATGAGCTGGGAGACGTGGACTCAGTGAGGACCAGGGCCCTACCTGCACTCAGAAAATCACTCTGCTCAGCCTTCCATCCAGGAGCTCACACCGACTGGCTCGTTGGTTTAGCAGGACGTCTAAGTGAGGTCCAAGCTGAGCAAAGAGCACTGTTCCTCCTTTACCCTGCTAGGCCCACGGAAGAGGTAGAGCCAACTAGGCCTCGCTCAGACCAGCCCTCCTTCAGGGATCTTACCACACTTCGAAGCCTGCACAGTAAAAGATACTTAGCGAAGTTGCCAGGGTTTCGCCATGCTCTCCCTCGGCAGCTCCACTACTACAGGGACTCATGTTTGCTTTGAACTAGTATAGGTGTCCCTGCTTCCAAAAGCAGTCTTTTCCCCTTTGGAAATGTGGATTCTTGTAGCCTCGGAGCTGTTTGCGAAACCATAGGAAGGCCCAGCTTTTACTCACTGCAGGCACGCCCGGAGAGGAAACGAGTATGTTTCCCCAGAGAAACAGGCTGCTTGCAAGTGTAGAGGGGAGCTTCTCAGGTGCCCAGTGTCCCGTTTGTTTCCCTTCGCAGCTCCCGTACTGCAGGTACTTATGCTGGGTGCTAACAAGAGTTGGTTGGCTCTGCCGACAAAAGCAGCCTTTTCCCTTTGGAAGCTTGGATTGTAGTGTCTCAGGGGCTGCTTGCCAAACCTTGAAGTTGCCCAGGTTATAGCCTCCGCAGGAACGCTTGCGTAGCAAACGAGCACTTTCTACCGATGAACAGGGTTCCTGTCACGCTGGAGGAGAGTTAATCCCGCAGACCTCGTTCCTCCTGGGAAAGCGCAAGTCCACCCTGAGCCTCAGGGTAGTGCCTAAGTTTCCAACGGGCAAGCTCTGCGTGCCTCGGTTTCCATGAGGTCTCCACCGTTGTTGTGCTTCAATGGAACGCGAAGATAGCTTTCAGGACTCCAAGCACTCTGACCTCCGCACCGTTTCCCATGCTACCACACGGATCCCCCCCACGTCTCCTCTCTGCCTGCTGAGCAACAAGCAGCCGTGTAGGCCCTTCAGAACACTTCTGCATGCAGAGCCCAAGGCGGCACACTGCTCTCTGTCTTCCTTTGGAAACCTAGGTGGTCGCAGCTTACCCAGCTCACCAAGACAGTCTGAGCCGGTCTCATGAGCTGGGGAACGTGGACTCAGTGAGGACCAGGGCCCTACCTGCACTCAGAAAATCACTCTGCTCAGCCTTCCATCCAGGAGCTCACACCGACTGGCTCGTTGGTTTAGCAGGACGTCTAAGTGAGGTCCAAGCTGAGCAAAGAACACACTTCCTCCTTTACCCTGCTAGGCCCACGGAAGAGGTAGAGCCAACTAGGCCTCGCTCAGGCCAGCCCTCCTTCAGGGATCTTGCCACACTTCGAAGCCTGCACAGTAAAAGATATTTAGCGAAGTTGCCAGGGTTTCGCCATTCTCCCTCGGCAGCTCCACTACTGCAGGGACTCATGTTTGCTGTGAACTAGGATAGGTGGCCCACTTCCAAAAGCAGTCTTTTCCCCTTTGGAAATGTGGATTCTTGTAGCCTAGGAGCTGTTTGCGAAACCATAGGAAGGCCCAGCTTTTACTCACTGCAGGCACGCCCGGGGACGAAACGAGTATGTTTCCCCAGAGAAACAGGCTGCTTGCAAGTGTCGAGGGGAGCTTCTCAGGTGCCCAGTGTGTCCCGTTTGTTTCCCTTCGCAGCTCCCGTACTGCAGGTACTTATGCTGGGTGCTAACAAGGGTTCGTTGGCTCTGCCGAGAAAAGCAGCCTTTTCCCTTTGGAAGCTTGGATTGTAGTGTCTCAGGGGCTGCTTGCCAAACCTTGAAGTTGACCAGGTTATAGCCTCCGCAGGTACGCTTGCGTAGCAAACGAGCACTTTCACCCGAGGAACAGCGTTCCTATCACGCTGCAGGAGAGTTAATCCTGCAGACCTCGTTCCTCCTGGGAAAGCGCAAGGCCACCCTGAGCCTCAGGGTAGTGCCTAAGTTTGCTCCGTGCAAGCTCTGCGTGCCTCGGTTTCCATGAGGTCTCCATCGTTGTTGTGCTTCAATGGAACGCGAGGATAGCTTTCAGGACTCCAAGCACTCTGACCTCCGCACCATTTCCCATGCTACCACACAGATCCCCCCACGTCTCCTCTCTGCCTGCTGAGCAATAAGCAGCCGTGTAGGCCCTTCGGAACACTTCTTGCATGCAGACCCCAAGGCGGGACACTGCTCTCTGTCTTCCTTTGGAAACCTAGGTTGTCGGAGCTTACCCACCTCACTAAGACAGTCTGAGCCGGTCTCATGAGCTGGGGAACGTGGACTCAGTGAGGACCAGGGCCCTACCTGCACTCTGAAAATCACTCTGCTCAGCCTTCCATCCAGGAGCTCACACCGACTGGCTCGTTGGTTTAGCAGGACGTCTAAGTGAGGTCCAAGCTGAGCAAAGAACACACTTCCTCCTTTACCCTGCTAGGCCCACGGAAGAGGTAGAGCCAACTAGGCCTCGCTCAGGCCAGCCCTCCTTCAGGGATCTTGCCACAGTTCGAAGCCTGCACAGTAAAAGATACTTAGCGAAGTTGCCAGGGTTTCGCCATGCTCTCCCTCGGCAGCTCCACTACTGCAGGGACTCATGTTTGCTGTGAACTAGGATAGGTGGCCCACTTCAAAAAGCAGTCTTTTCCCCTTTGGAAATGTGGATTCTTGTAGCCTCGGAGCTGTTTGCGAAACCCTAGGAAGGCCCAGCTTCTACTCACGGCAGGCACGCCCGGGGAGGAAACGAGTATGTTTCCCCAGAGAAACAGGCTGCTTGCAAGTGTCGAGCGGAGCTTCTCAGGTGCCCAGTGTGTCCCGTTTGTTTCCCTTTGCAGCTGACATCCTGCAGGAACTTATGCTGGGGGCTAACAAGGGTAGGTGGCTCTTCCGACAAAAGCAGCCTTTTCCTTTTGGAAGCTTGGATTGTAGTGTCTCAGGGGCTGCTTGCCAAACCTTGAAGTTGCCCAGGTTATAGCCTCCAGAGGTACGCTTGAGTAGCAAACGAGCACTTTCACCCGAGGAACAGGGTTCCTGTCACGCTGGAGGAGAGTTAATCCCGCAGACCTCGTTCCTCCTGGGAAAGCGCAAGGCCACCCTGAGCCTCAGGGTAGTGCCTAAGTCTCCACAGGGCAAGCTCTGCGTGCCTCGGTTTCCATGAGGTCTCCATAGTTGTTGTGCTTCAATGGAACGCGAGGATAGGTTTCAGGACTCCAAGCACTCTGACCTCCGCACCGTTTCCCATGCTACCACACGGATTCCCCCCACGTCTCCTCTCTGCCTGCTGAGCAGCAAGCAGCCGTGTAGGCCCTTCAGAACACTTCTGCATGCAGAGCCCAAGGCGGCACACTGCTCTCTGTCTTCCTTTGGAAACCTAGGTGGTCGCAGCTTACCCAGCTCACCAAGACAGTCTGAGCCGGTCTCATGAGCTGGGGAACGTGGACTCAGTGAGGACCAGGGCCCTACCTGCACTCAGAAAATCACTCTGCTCAGCCTTCCATCCAGGAGCTCACACCGACTGGCTCGTTGGTTTAGCAGGACGTCTAAGTGAGGTCCAAGCTGAGCAAAGAACACACTTCCTCCTTTACCCTGCTAGGCCCACGGAAGAGGTAGAGCCAACTAGGCCTCGCTCAGGCCAGCCCTCCTTCAGGGATCTTGCCACACTTCGAAGCCTGCACAGTAAAAGATATTTAGCGAAGTTGCCAGGGTTTCGCCATTCTCCCTCGGCAGCTCCACTACTGCAGGGACTCATGTTTGCTGTGAACTAGGATAGGTGGCCCACTTCCAAAAGCAGTCTTTTCCCCTTTGGAAATGTGGATTCTTGTAGCCTAGGAGCTGTTTGCGAAACCATAGGAAGGCCCAGCTTTTACTCACTGCAGGCACGCCCGGGGAGGAAACGAGTATGTTTCCCCAGAGAAACAGGCTGCTTGCAAGTGTCGAGGGGAGCTTCTCAGGTGCCCAGTGTGTCCCGTTTGTTTCCCTTCGCAGCTCCCGTACTGCAGGTACTTATGCTGGGTGCTAACAAGGGTTCGTTGGCTCTGCCGAGAAAAGCAGCCTTTTCCCTTTGGAAGCTTGGATTGTAGTGTCTCAGGGGCTGCTTGCCAAACCTTGAAGTTGACCAGGTTATAGCCTCCGCAGGTACGCTTGCGTAGCAAACGAGCACTTTCACCCGAGGAACAGCGTTCCTATCACGCTGCAGGAGAGTTAATCCTGCAGACCTCGTTCCTCCTGGGAAAGCGCAAGGCCACCCTGAGCCTCAGGGTAGTGCCTAAGTTTGCTCCGTGCAAGCTCTGCGTGCCTCGGTTTCCATGAGGTCTCCATCGTTGTTGTGCTTCAATGGAACGCGAGGATAGCTTTCAGGACTCCAAGCACTCTGACCTCCGCACCATTTCCCATGCTACCACACAGATCCCCCCACGTCTCCTCTCTGCCTGCTGAGCAATAAGCAGCCGTGTAGGCCCTTCGGAACACTTCTTGCATGCAGACCCCAAGGCGGGACACTGCTCTCTGTCTTCCTTTGGAAACCTAGGTTGTCGGAGCTTACCCACCTCACTAAGACAGTCTGAGCCGGTCTCATGAGCTGGGGAACGTGGACTCAGTGAGGACCAGGGCCCTATCTGCACTCAGAAAATCACTCTGCTCAGCCTTCCATCCAGGAGCTCACACCGACTGGCTCGTTGGTTTAGCAGGACGTCTAAGTGAGGTCCAAGCTGAGCAAAGAACACACTTCCTCCTTTACCCTGCTACGCCCACGGAAGAGGTAGAGCCAACTAGGCCTCGCTCAGGCCAGCCCTCCTTCAGGGATCTTGCCACACTTCGAAGCCTGCACAGTAAAAGTTATTTAGCGAAGTTGCCAGGGTTTCGCCATGCTCTCCCTCGGCAGCTCCACTACTGCAGGGACTCATGTTTGCTGTGAACTAGGATAGGTGGCCCACTTCAAAAAGCAGTCTTTTCCCCTTTGGAAATGTGGATTCTTGTAGCCTCGGAGCTGTTTGCAAAACCCTAGGAAGGCCCAGCTTCTACTCACGGCAGGCACGCCCGGGGAGGAAACGAGTATGTTTCCCCAGAGAAACAGGCTGCTTGCAAGTGTCGAGCGGAGCTTCTCAGGTGCCCAGTGTGTCCCGTTTGTTTCCCTTCGCAGCTGACATCCTGCAGGTACTTATGCTGGGGGCTAACAAGGGTAGGTGGCTCTTCCGACAAAAGCAGCCTTTTCCTTTTGGAAGCTTGGATTGTAGTGTCTCAGGGGCTGCTTGCCAAACCTTGAAATGCCCAGGTTATAGCCTCCAGAGGTACGCTTGAGTAGCAAACGAGCACTTTCACCCGAGGAACAGGGTTCCTGTCACGCTGGAGGAGAGTTAATCCCGCAGACCTCGTTCCTCCTGGGAAAGCGCAAGGCCACCCTGAGCCTCAGGGTAGTGCCTAAGTTTGCTCCGTGCAAGCTCTGCGTGCCTCGGTTTCCATGAGGTCTCCATCGTTGTTGTGCTTCAATGGAACGCGAGGATAGCTTTCAGGACTCCAAGCACTCTGACCTCCGCACCATTTCCCATGCTACCACACAGATCCCCCCACGTCTCCTCTCTGCCTGCTGAGCAACAAGCAGCCGTGTAGGCCCTTCGGAACACTTCTTGCATGCAAAACCCAAGGCGGCACACTGCTCTCTGTCTTCCTTTGGAAACCTAGGTGGTCGCAGCTTGCCCCAGCTCACGAAGACAGTCTGAGCCGTTCTCATGAGCTGGGAGACGTGGACTCAGTGAGGACCAGGGCCCTACCTGCACTCAGAAAATCACTCTGCTCAGCCTTCCATCCAGGAGCTCACACCGACTGGCTCGTTGGTTTAGCAGGACGTCTAAGTGAGGTCCAAGCTGAGCAAAGAGCACTGTTCCTCCTTTACCCTGCTAGGCCCACGGAAGAGGTAGAGCCAACTAGGCCTCGCTCAGACCAGCCCTCCTTCAGGGATCTTACCACACTTCGAAGCCTGCACAGTAAAAGATACTTAGCGAAGTTGCCAGGGTTTCGCCATGCTCTCCCTCGGCAGCTCCACTACTACAGGGACTCATGTTTGCTTTGAACTAGTATAGGTGTCCCTGCTTCCAAAAGCAGTCTTTTCCCCTTTGGAAATGTGGATTCTTGTAGCCTCGGAGCTGTTTGCGAAACCATAGGAAGGCCCAGCTTTTACTCACTGCAGGCACGCCCGGAGAGGAAACGAGTATGTTTCCCCAGAGAAACAGGCTGCTTGCAAGTGTAGAGGGGAGCTTCTCAGGTGCCCAGTGTCCCGTTTGTTTCCCTTCGCAGCTCCCGTACTGCAGGTACTTATGCTGGGTGCTAACAAGAGTTGGTTGGCTCTGCCGACAAAAGCAGCCTTTTCCCTTTGGAAGCTTGGATTGTAGTGTCTCAGGGGCTGCTTGCCAAACCTTGAAGTTGCCCAGGTTATAGCCTCCGCAGGAACGCTTGCGTAGCAAACGAGCACTTTCTACCGATGAACAGGGTTCCTGTCACGCTGGAGGAGAGTTAATCCCGCAGACCTCGTTCCTCCTGGGAAAGCGCAAGTCCACCCTGAGCCTCAGGGTAGTGCCTAAGTTTCCAACGGGCAAGCTCTGCGTGCCTCGGTTTCCATGAGGTCTCCACCGTTGTTGTGCTTCAATGGAACGCGAAGATAGCTTTCAGGACTCCAAGCACTCTGACCTCCGCACCGTTTCCCATGCTACCACACGGATCCCCCCCACGTCTCCTCTCTGCCTGCTGAGCAACAAGCAGCCGTGTAGGCCCTTCAGAACACTTCTGCATGCAGAGCCCAAGGCGGCACACTGCTCTCTGTCTTCCTTTGGAAACCTAGGTGGTCGCAGCTTACCCAGCTCACCAAGACAGTCTGAGCCGGTCTCATGAGCTGGGGAACGTGGACTCAGTGAGGACCAGGGCCCTACCTGCACTCAGAAAATCACTCTGCTCAGCCTTCCATCCAGGAGCTCACACCGACTGGCTCGTTGGTTTAGCAGGACGTCTAAGTGAGGTCCAAGCTGAGCAAAGAACACACTTCCTCCTTTACCCTGCTAGGCCCACGGAAGAGGTAGAGCCAACTAGGCCTCGCTCAGGCCAGCCCTCCTTCAGGGATCTTGCCACACTTCGAAGCCTGCACAGTAAAAGATATTTAGCGAAGTTGCCAGGGTTTCGCCATTCTCCCTCGGCAGCTCCACTACTGCAGGGACTCATGTTTGCTGTGAACTAGGATAGGTGGCCCACTTCCAAAAGCAGTCTTTTCCCCTTTGGAAATGTGGATTCTTGTAGCCTAGGAGCTGTTTGCGAAACCATAGGAAGGCCCAGCTTTTACTCACTGCAGGCACGCCCGGGGACGAAACGAGTATGTTTCCCCAGAGAAACAGGCTGCTTGCAAGTGTCGAGGGGAGCTTCTCAGGTGCCCAGTGTGTCCCGTTTGTTTCCCTTCGCAGCTCCCGTACTGCAGGTACTTATGCTGGGTGCTAACAAGGGTTCGTTGGCTCTGCCGAGAAAAGCAGCCTTTTCCCTTTGGAAGCTTGGATTGTAGTGTCTCAGGGGCTGCTTGCCAAACCTTGAAGTTGACCAGGTTATAGCCTCCGCAGGTACGCTTGCGTAGCAAACGAGCACTTTCACCCGAGGAACAGCGTTCCTATCACGCTGCAGGAGAGTTAATCCTGCAGACCTCGTTCCTCCTGGGAAAGCGCAAGGCCACCCTGAGCCTCAGGGTAGTGCCTAAGTTTGCTCCGTGCAAGCTCTGCGTGCCTCGGTTTCCATGAGGTCTCCATCGTTGTTGTGCTTCAATGGAACGCGAGGATAGCTTTCAGGACTCCAAGCACTCTGACCTCCGCACCATTTCCCATGCTACCACACAGATCCCCCCACGTCTCCTCTCTGCCTGCTGAGCAATAAGCAGCCGTGTAGGCCCTTCGGAACACTTCTTGCATGCAGACCCCAAGGCGGGACACTGCTCTCTGTCTTCCTTTGGAAACCTAGGTTGTCGGAGCTTACCCACCTCACTAAGACAGTCTGAGCCGGTCTCATGAGCTGGGGAACGTGGACTCAGTGAGGACCAGGGCCCTACCTGCACTCTGAAAATCACTCTGCTCAGCCTTCCATCCAGGAGCTCACACCGACTGGCTCGTTGGTTTAGCAGGACGTCTAAGTGAGGTCCAAGCTGAGCAAAGAACACACTTCCTCCTTTACCCTGCTAGGCCCACGGAAGAGGTAGAGCCAACTAGGCCTCGCTCAGGCCAGCCCTCCTTCAGGGATCTTGCCACAGTTCGAAGCCTGCACAGTAAAAGATACTTAGCGAAGTTGCCAGGGTTTCGCCATGCTCTCCCTCGGCAGCTCCACTACTGCAGGGACTCATGTTTGCTGTGAACTAGGATAGGTGGCCCACTTCAAAAAGCAGTCTTTTCCCCTTTGGAAATGTGGATTCTTGTAGCCTCGGAGCTGTTTGCGAAACCCTAGGAAGGCCCAGCTTCTACTCACGGCAGGCACGCCCGGGGAGGAAACGAGTATGTTTCCCCAGAGAAACAGGCTGCTTGCAAGTGTCGAGCGGAGCTTCTCAGGTGCCCAGTGTGTCCCGTTTGTTTCCCTTTGCAGCTGACATCCTGCAGGAACTTATGCTGGGGGCTAACAAGGGTAGGTGGCTCTTCCGACAAAAGCAGCCTTTTCCTTTTGGAAGCTTGGATTGTAGTGTCTCAGGGGCTGCTTGCCAAACCTTGAAGTTGCCCAGGTTATAGCCTCCAGAGGTACGCTTGAGTAGCAAACGAGCACTTTCACCCGAGGAACAGGGTTCCTGTCACGCTGGAGGAGAGTTAATCCCGCAGACCTCGTTCCTCCTGGGAAAGCGCAAGGCCACCCTGAGCCTCAGGGTAGTGCCTAAGTCTCCACAGGGCAAGCTCTGCGTGCCTCGGTTTCCATGAGGTCTCCATAGTTGTTGTGCTTCAATGGAACGCGAGGATAGGTTTCAGGACTCCAAGCACTCTGACCTCCGCACCGTTTCCCATGCTACCACACGGATTCCCCCCACGTCTCCTCTCTGCCTGCTGAGCAGCAAGCAGCCGTGTAGGCCCTTCAGAACACTTCTGCATGCAGAGCCCAAGGCGGCACACTGCTCTCTGTCTTCCTTTGGAAACCTAGGTGGTCGCAGCTTACCCAGCTCACCAAGACAGTCTGAGCCGGTCTCATGAGCTGGGGAACGTGGACTCAGTGAGGACCAGGGCCCTACCTGCACTCAGAAAATCACTCTGCTCAGCCTTCCATCCAGGAGCTCACACCGACTGGCTCGTTGGTTTAGCAGGACGTCTAAGTGAGGTCCAAGCTGAGCAAAGAACACACTTCCTCCTTTACCCTGCTAGGCCCACGGAAGAGGTAGAGCCAACTAGGCCTCGCTCAGGCCAGCCCTCCTTCAGGGATCTTGCCACACTTCGAAGCCTGCACAGTAAAAGATATTTAGCGAAGTTGCCAGGGTTTCGCCATTCTCCCTCGGCAGCTCCACTACTGCAGGGACTCATGTTTGCTGTGAACTAGGATAGGTGGCCCACTTCCAAAAGCAGTCTTTTCCCCTTTGGAAATGTGGATTCTTGTAGCCTAGGAGCTGTTTGCGAAACCATAGGAAGGCCCAGCTTTTACTCACTGCAGGCACGCCCGGGGAGGAAACGAGTATGTTTCCCCAGAGAAACAGGCTGCTTGCAAGTGTCGAGGGGAGCTTCTCAGGTGCCCAGTGTGTCCCGTTTGTTTCCCTTCGCAGCTCCCGTACTGCAGGTACTTATGCTGGGTGCTAACAAGGGTTCGTTGGCTCTGCCGAGAAAAGCAGCCTTTTCCCTTTGGAAGCTTGGATTGTAGTGTCTCAGGGGCTGCTTGCCAAACCTTGAAGTTGACCAGGTTATAGCCTCCGCAGGTACGCTTGCGTAGCAAACGAGCACTTTCACCCGAGGAACAGCGTTCCTATCACGCTGCAGGAGAGTTAATCCTGCAGACCTCGTTCCTCCTGGGAAAGCGCAAGGCCACCCTGAGCCTCAGGGTAGTGCCTAAGTTTGCTCCGTGCAAGCTCTGCGTGCCTCGGTTTCCATGAGGTCTCCATCGTTGTTGTGCTTCAATGGAACGCGAGGATAGCTTTCAGGACTCCAAGCACTCTGACCTCCGCACCATTTCCCATGCTACCACACAGATCCCCCCACGTCTCCTCTCTGCCTGCTGAGCAATAAGCAGCCGTGTAGGCCCTTCGGAACACTTCTTGCATGCAGACCCCAAGGCGGGACACTGCTCTCTGTCTTCCTTTGGAAACCTAGGTTGTCGGAGCTTACCCACCTCACTAAGACAGTCTGAGCCGGTCTCATGAGCTGGGGAACGTGGACTCAGTGAGGACCAGGGCCCTATCTGCACTCAGAAAATCACTCTGCTCAGCCTTCCATCCAGGAGCTCACACCGACTGGCTCGTTGGTTTAGCAGGACGTCTAAGTGAGGTCCAAGCTGAGCAAAGAACACACTTCCTCCTTTACCCTGCTAGGCCCACGGAAGAGGTAGAGCCAACTAGGCCTCGCTCAGGCCAGCCCTCCTTCAGGGATCTTGCCACACTTCGAAGCCTGCACAGTAAAAGTTATTTAGCGAAGTTGCCAGGGTTTCGCCATGCTCTCCCTCGGCAGCTCCACTACTGCAGGGACTCATGTTTGCTGTGAACTAGGATAGGTGGCCCACTTCAAAAAGCAGTCTTTTCCCCTTTGGAAATGTGGATTCTTGTAGCCTCGGAGCTGTTTGCAAAACCCTAGGAAGGCCCAGCTTCTACTCACGGCAGGCACGCCCGGGGAGGAAACGAGTATGTTTCCCCAGAGAAACAGGCTGCTTGCAAGTGTCGAGCGGAGCTTCTCAGGTGCCCAGTGTGTCCCGTTTGTTTCCCTTCGCAGCTGACATCCTGCAGGTACTTATGCTGGGTGCTAACAAGGGTTCGTTGGCTCTGCCGAGAAAAGCAGCCTTTTCCCTTTGGAAGCTTGGATTGTAGTGTCTCAGGGGCTGCTTGCCAAACCTTGAAGTTGACCAGGTTATAGCCTCCGCAGGTACGCTTGCGTAGCAAACGAGCACTTTCACCCGAGGAACAGCGTTCCTATCACGCTGCAGGAGAGTTAATCCTGCAGACCTCGTTCCTCCTGGGAAAGCGCAAGGCCACCCTGAGCCTCAGGGTAGTGCCTAAGTTTGCTCCGTGCAAGCTCTGCGTGCCTCGGTTTCCATGAGGTCTCCATCGTTGTTGTGCTTCAATGGAACGCGAGGATAGCTTTCAGGACTCCAAGCACTCTGACCTCCGCACCATTTCCCATGCTACCACACAGATCCCCCCACGTCTCCTCTCTGCCTGCTGAGCAATAAGCAGCCGTGTAGGCCCTTCGGAACACTTCTTGCATGCAGACCCCAAGGCGGGACACTGCTCTCTGTCTTCCTTTGGAAACCTAGGTTGTCGGAGCTTACCCACCTCACTAAGACAGTCTGAGCCGGTCTCATGAGCTGGGGAACGTGGACTCAGTGAGGACCAGGGCCCTACCTGCACTCTGAAAATCACTCTGCTCAGCCTTCCATCCAGGAGCTCACACCGACTGGCTCGTTGGTTTAGCAGGACGTCTAAGTGAGGTCCAAGCTGAGCAAAGAACACACTTCCTCCTTTACCCTGCTAGGCCCACGGAAGAGGTAGAGCCAACTAGGCCTCGCTCAGGCCAGCCCTCCTTCAGGGATCTTGCCACAGTTCGAAGCCTGCACAGTAAAAGATACTTAGCGAAGTTGCCAGGGTTTCGCCATGCTCTCCCTCGGCAGCTCCACTACTGCAGGGACTCATGTTTGCTGTGAACTAGGATAGGTGGCCCACTTCAAAAAGCAGTCTTTTCCCCTTTGGAAATGTGGATTCTTGTAGCCTCGGAGCTGTTTGCGAAACCCTAGGAAGGCCCAGCTTCTACTCACGGCAGGCACGCCCGGGGAGGAAACGAGTATGTTTCCCCAGAGAAACAGGCTGCTTGCAAGTGTCGAGCGGAGCTTCTCAGGTGCCCAGTGTGTCCCGTTTGTTTCCCTTTGCAGCTGACATCCTGCAGGAACTTATGCTGGGGGCTAACAAGGGTAGGTGGCTCTTCCGACAAAAGCAGCCTTTTCCTTTTGGAAGCTTGGATTGTAGTGTCTCAGGGGCTGCTTGCCAAACCTTGAAGTTGCCCAGGTTATAGCCTCCAGAGGTACGCTTGAGTAGCAAACGAGCACTTTCACCCGAGGAACAGGGTTCCTGTCACGCTGGAGGAGAGTTAATCCCGCAGACCTCGTTCCTCCTGGGAAAGCGCAAGGCCACCCTGAGCCTCAGGGTAGTGCCTAAGTCTCCACAGGGCAAGCTCTGCGTGCCTCGGTTTCCATGAGGTCTCCATAGTTGTTGTGCTTCAATGGAACGCGAGGATAGGTTTCAGGACTCCAAGCACTCTGACCTCCGCACCGTTTCCCATGCTACCACACGGATTCCCCCCACGTCTCCTCTCTGCCTGCTGAGCAGCAAGCAGCCGTGTAGGCCCTTCAGAACACTTCTGCATGCAGAGCCCAAGGCGGCACACTGCTCTCTGTCTTCCTTTGGAAACCTAGGTGGTCGCAGCTTACCCAGCTCACCAAGACAGTCTGAGCCGGTCTCATGAGCTGGGGAACGTGGACTCAGTGAGGACCAGGGCCCTACCTGCACTCAGAAAATCACTCTGCTCAGCCTTCCATCCAGGAGCTCACACCGACTGGCTCGTTGGTTTAGCAGGACGTCTAAGTGAGGTCCAAGCTGAGCAAAGAACACACTTCCTCCTTTACCCTGCTAGGCCCACGGAAGAGGTAGAGCCAACTAGGCCTCGCTCAGGCCAGCCCTCCTTCAGGGATCTTGCCACACTTCGAAGCCTGCACAGTAAAAGATATTTAGCGAAGTTGCCAGGGTTTCGCCATTCTCCCTCGGCAGCTCCACTACTGCAGGGACTCATGTTTGCTGTGAACTAGGATAGGTGGCCCACTTCCAAAAGCAGTCTTTTCCCCTTTGGAAATGTGGATTCTTGTAGCCTAGGAGCTGTTTGCGAAACCATAGGAAGGCCCAGCTTTTACTCACTGCAGGCACGCCCGGGGAGGAAACGAGTATGTTTCCCCAGAGAAACAGGCTGCTTGCAAGTGTCGAGGGGAGCTTCTCAGGTGCCCAGTGTGTCCCGTTTGTTTCCCTTCGCAGCTCCCGTACTGCAGGTACTTATGCTGGGTGCTAACAAGGGTTCGTTGGCTCTGCCGAGAAAAGCAGCCTTTTCCCTTTGGAAGCTTGGATTGTAGTGTCTCAGGGGCTGCTTGCCAAACCTTGAAGTTGACCAGGTTATAGCCTCCGCAGGTACGCTTGCGTAGCAAACGAGCACTTTCACCCGAGGAACAGCGTTCCTATCACGCTGCAGGAGAGTTAATCCTGCAGACCTCGTTCCTCCTGGGAAAGCGCAAGGCCACCCTGAGCCTCAGGGTAGTGCCTAAGTTTGCTCCGTGCAAGCTCTGCGTGCCTCGGTTTCCATGAGGTCTCCATCGTTGTTGTGCTTCAATGGAACGCGAGGATAGCTTTCAGGACTCCAAGCACTCTGACCTCCGCACCATTTCCCATGCTACCACACAGATCCCCCCACGTCTCCTCTCTGCCTGCTGAGCAATAAGCAGCCGTGTAGGCCCTTCGGAACACTTCTTGCATGCAGACCCCAAGGCGGGACACTGCTCTCTGTCTTCCTTTGGAAACCTAGGTTGTCGGAGCTTACCCACCTCACTAAGACAGTCTGAGCCGGTCTCATGAGCTGGGGAACGTGGACTCAGTGAGGACCAGGGCCCTATCTGCACTCAGAAAATCACTCTGCTCAGCCTTCCATCCAGGAGCTCACACCGACTGGCTCGTTGGTTTAGCAGGACGTCTAAGTGAGGTCCAAGCTGAGCAAAGAACACACTTCCTCCTTTACCCTGCTAGGCCCACGGAAGAGGTAGAGCCAACTAGGCCTCGCTCAGGCCAGCCCTCCTTCAGGGATCTTGCCACACTTCGAAGCCTGCACAGTAAAAGTTATTTAGCGAAGTTGCCAGGGTTTCGCCATGCTCTCCCTCGGCAGCTCCACTACTGCAGGGACTCATGTTTGCTGTGAACTAGGATAGGTGGCCCACTTCAAAAAGCAGTCTTTTCCCCTTTGGAAATGTGGATTCTTGTAGCCTCGGAGCTGTTTGCAAAACCCTAGGAAGGCCCAGCTTCTACTCACGGCAGGCACGCCCGGGGAGGAAACGAGTATGTTTCCCCAGAGAAACAGGCTGCTTGCAAGTGTCGAGCGGAGCTTCTCAGGTGCCCAGTGTGTCCCGTTTGTTTCCCTTCGCAGCTGACATCCTGCAGGTACTTATGCTGGGGGCTAACAAGGGTAGGTGGCTCTTCCGACAAAAGCAGCCTTTTCCTTTTGGAAGCTTGGATTGTAGTGTCTCAGGGGCTGCTTGCCAAACCTTGAAGTTGCCCAGGTTATAGCCTCCAGAGGTACGCTTGAGTAGCAAACGAGCACTTTCACCCGAGGAACAGGGTTCCTGTCACGCTGGAGGAGAGTTAATCCCGCAGACCTCGTTCCTCCTGGGAAAGCGCAAGGCCACCCTGAGCCTCAGGGTAGTGCCTAAGTTTCCACAGGGCAAGCTCTGCGTGCCTCGGTTTCCATGAGGTCTCCATCGTTGTTGTGCTTCAATGGAACGCGAGGATAGCTTTCAGGACTCCAAGCACTCTGACCTCCGCACCATTTCCCATGCTACCACACAGATCCCCCCACGTGTCCTCTCTGCCTGTGAGCAACAAGCAGCCGTGTAGGCCCTTCGGAACACTTCTTGCATACAGAACCCAAGGCGGCACACTGCTCTCTGTCTTCCTTTGGAAACCTAGGTGGTCGCAGCTTGCCCCAGCTCACGAAGACAGTCTGAGCCGTTCTCATGAGCTGGGAGACGTGGACTCAGTGAGGACCAGGGCCCTACCTGCACTCAGAAAATCACTCTGCTCAGCCTTCCATCCAGGAGCTCACACCGACTGGCTCGTTGGTTTAGCAGGACGTCTAAGTGAGGTCCAAGCTGAGCAAAGAGCACACTTCCTCCTTTACCCTGCTAGGCCCACGGAAGAGGTAGAGCCAACTAGGCCTCGCTCAGACCAGCCCTCCTTCAGGGATCTTGCCACACTTCGAAGCCTGCACAGTAAAAGATACTTAGCGAAGTTGCCAGGGTTTCGCCATGCTCTCCCTCGGCAGCTCCACTACTGCAGGGACTCATGTTTGCTGTCAACTAGGATAGGTGGCCCACTTCCAAAAGCAGTCTTTTCCCCTTTGGAAAGGTGGATTCTTGTAGCCTAGGAGCTGTTTGCGAAACCATAGGAAGGCCCAGCTTTTACTCACTGCAGGCACGCCCGGGGAGGAAACGAGTATGTTTCCCCAGAGAAACAGGCTGCTTGCAAGTGTAGAGGGGAGCTTCTCAGGTGCCCAGTGTGTCCCGTTTGTTTCCCTTCGCAGCTCCCGTACTGCAGGTACTTATGCTGGGTGCTAACAAGGGTTCTTTGGCTCTGCCGAGAAAAGCAGCCTTTTCCCTTTGGAAGCTTGGATTGTAGTGTCTCAGGGGCTGCTTGCCAAACCTTGAAGTTGCCCAGGTTATAGCCTCCGCAGGAACGCTTGCGTAGCAAACGAGCACTTTCTACCGATGAACAGGGTTCCTGTCACGCTGGAGGAGAGTTAATCCCGCAGACCTCGTTCCTCCTGGGAAAGCGCAAGTCCACCCTGAGCCTCAGGGTAGTGCCTAAGTTTCCAACGGGCAAGCTCTGCGTGCCTCGGTTTCCATGAGGTCTCCACCGTTGTTGTGCTTCAATGGAACGCGAAGATAGCTTTCAGGACTCCAAGCACTCTGACCTCCGCACCGTTTCCCATGCTACCACACGGATCCCCCCCACGTCTCCTCTCTGCCTGCTGAGCAACAAGCAGCCGTGTAGGCCCTTCAGAACACTTCTGCATGCAGAGCCCAAGGCGGCACACTGCTCTCTGTCTTCCTTTGGAAACCTAGGTGGTCGCAGCTTACCCAGCTCACCAAGACAGTCTGAGCCGGTCTCATGAGCTGGGGAACGTGGACTCAGTGAGGACCAGGGCCCTACCTGCACTCAGAAAATCACTCTGCTCAGCCTTCCATCCAGGAGCTCACACCGACTGGCTCGTTGGTTTAGCAGGACGTCTAAGTGAGGTCCAAGCTGAGCAAAGAACACACTTCCTCCTTTACCCTGCTAGGCCCACGGAAGAGGTAGAGCCAACTAGGCCTCGCTCAGGCCAGCCCTCCTTCAGGGATCTTGCCACACTTCGAAGCCTGCACAGTAAAAGATATTTAGCGAAGTTGCCAGGGTTTCGCCATTCTCCCTCGGCAGCTCCACTACTGCAGGGACTCATGTTTGCTGTGAACTAGGATAGGTGGCCCACTTCCAAAAGCAGTCTTTTCCCCTTTGGAAAGGTGGATTCTTGTAGCCTAGGAGCTGTTTGCGAAACCATAGGAAGGCCCAGCTTTTACTCACTGCAGGCACGCCCGGGGACGAAACGAGTATGTTTCCCCAGAGAAACAGGCTGCTTGCAAGTGTCGAGGGGAGCTTCTCAGGTGCCCAGTGTGTCCCGTTTGTTTCCCTTCGCAGCTCCCGTACTGCAGGTACTTATGCTGGGTGCTAACAAGGGTTCGTTGGCTCTGCCGAGAAAAGCAGCCTTTTCCCTTTGGAAGCTTGGATTGTAGTGTCTCAGGGGCTGCTTGCCAAACCTTGAAGTTGACCAGGTTATAGCCTCCGCAGGTACGCTTGCGTAGCAAACGAGCACTTTCACCCGAGGAACAGCGTTCCTATCACGCTGCAGGAGAGTTAATCCTGCAGACCTCGTTCCTCCTGGGAAAGCGCAAGGCCACCCTGAGCCTCAGGGTAGTGCCTAAGTTTGCTCCGTGCAAGCTCTGCGTGCCTCGGTTTCCATGAGGTCTCCATCGTTGTTGTGCTTCAATGGAACGCGAGGATAGCTTTCAGGACTCCAAGCACTCTGACCTCCGCACCATTTCCCATGCTACCACACAGATCCCCCCACGTCTCCTCTCTGCCTGCTGAGCAATAAGCAGCCGTGTAGGCCCTTCGGAACACTTCTTGCATGCAGACCCCAAGGCGGGACACTGCTCTCTGTCTTCCTTTGGAAACCTAGGTTGTCGGAGCTTACCCACCTCACTAAGACAGTCTGAGCCGGTCTCATGAGCTGGGGAACGTGGACTCAGTGAGGACCAGGGCCCTACCTGCACTCTGAAAATCACTCTGCTCAGCCTTCCATCCAGGAGCTCACACCGACTGGCTCGTTGGTTTAGCAGGACGTCTAAGTGAGGTCCAAGCTGAGCAAAGAACACACTTCCTCCTTTACCCTGCTAGGCCCACGGAAGAGGTAGAGCCAACTAGGCCTCGCTCAGGCCAGCCCTCCTTCAGGGATCTTGCCACAGTTCGAAGCCTGCACAGTAAAAGATACTTAGCGAAGTTGCCAGGGTTTCGCCATGCTCTCCCTCGGCAGCTCCACTACTGCAGGGACTCATGTTTGCTGTGAACTAGGATAGGTGGCCCACTTCAAAAAGCAGTCTTTTCCCCTTTGGAAATGTGGATTCTTGTAGCCTCGGAGCTGTTTGCGAAACCCTAGGAAGGCCCAGCTTCTACTCACGGCAGGCACGCCCGGGGAGGAAACGAGTATGTTTCCCCAGAGAAACAGGCTGCTTGCAAGTGTCGAGCGGAGCTTCTCAGGTGCCCAGTGTGTCCCGTTTGTTTCCCTTTGCAGCTGACATCCTGCAGGAACTTATGCTGGGGGCTAACAAGGGTAGGTGGCTCTTCCGACAAAAGCAGCCTTTTCCTTTTGGAAGCTTGGATTGTAGTGTCTCAGGGGCTGCTTGCCAAACCTTGAAGTTGCCCAGGTTATAGCCTCCAGAGGTACGCTTGAGTAGCAAACGAGCACTTTCACCCGAGGAACAGGGTTCCTGTCACGCTGGAGGAGAGTTAATCCCGCAGACCTCGTTCCTCCTGGGAAAGCGCAAGGCCACCCTGAGCCTCAGGGTAGTGCCTAAGTCTCCACAGGGCAAGCTCTGCGTGCCTCGGTTTCCATGAGGTCTCCATAGTTGTTGTGCTTCAATGGAACGCGAGGATAGGTTTCAGGACTCCAAGCACTCTGACCTCCGCACCGTTTCCCATGCTACCACACGGATTCCCCCCACGTCTCCTCTCTGCCTGCTGAGCAGCAAGCAGCCGTGTAGGCCCTTCAGAACACTTCTGCATGCAGAGCCCAAGGCGGCACACTGCTCTCTGTCTTCCTTTGGAAACCTAGGTGGTCGCAGCTTACCCAGCTCACCAAGACAGTCTGAGCCGGTCTCATGAGCTGGGGAACGTGGACTCAGTGAGGACCAGGGCCCTACCTGCACTCAGAAAATCACTCTGCTCAGCCTTCCATCCAGGAGCTCACACCGACTGGCTCGTTGGTTTAGCAGGACGTCTAAGTGAGGTCCAAGCTGAGCAAAGAACACACTTCCTCCTTTACCCTGCTAGGCCCACGGAAGAGGTAGAGCCAACTAGGCCTCGCTCAGGCCAGCCCTCCTTCAGGGATCTTGCCACACTTCGAAGCCTGCACAGTAAAAGATATTTAGCGAAGTTGCCAGGGTTTCGCCATTCTCCCTCGGCAGCTCCACTACTGCAGGGACTCATGTTTGCTGTGAACTAGGATAGGTGGCCCACTTCCAAAAGCAGTCTTTTCCCCTTTGGAAATGTGGATTCTTGTAGCCTAGGAGCTGTTTGCGAAACCATAGGAAGGCCCAGCTTTTACTCACTGCAGGCACGCCCGGGGAGGAAACGAGTATGTTTCCCCAGAGAAACAGGCTGCTTGCAAGTGTCGAGGGGAGCTTCTCAGGTGCCCAGTGTGTCCCGTTTGTTTCCCTTCGCAGCTCCCGTACTGCAGGTACTTATGCTGGGTGCTAACAAGGGTTCGTTGGCTCTGCCGAGAAAAGCAGCCTTTTCCCTTTGGAAGCTTGGATTGTAGTGTCTCAGGGGCTGCTTGCCAAACCTTGAAGTTGACCAGGTTATAGCCTCCGCAGGTACGCTTGCGTAGCAAACGAGCACTTTCACCCGAGGAACAGCGTTCCTATCACGCTGCAGGAGAGTTAATCCTGCAGACCTCGTTCCTCCTGGGAAAGCGCAAGGCCACCCTGAGCCTCAGGGTAGTGCCTAAGTTTGCTCCGTGCAAGCTCTGCGTGCCTCGGTTTCCATGAGGTCTCCATCGTTGTTGTGCTTCAATGGAACGCGAGGATAGCTTTCAGGACTCCAAGCACTCTGACCTCCGCACCATTTCCCATGCTACCACACAGATCCCCCCACGTCTCCTCTCTGCCTGCTGAGCAATAAGCAGCCGTGTAGGCCCTTCGGAACACTTCTTGCATGCAGACCCCAAGGCGGGACACTGCTCTCTGTCTTCCTTTGGAAACCTAGGTTGTCGGAGCTTACCCACCTCACTAAGACAGTCTGAGCCGGTCTCATGAGCTGGGGAACGTGGACTCAGTGAGGACCAGGGCCCTATCTGCACTCAGAAAATCACTCTGCTCAGCCTTCCATCCAGGAGCTCACACCGACTGGCTCGTTGGTTTAGCAGGACGTCTAAGTGAGGTCCAAGCTGAGCAAAGAACACACTTCCTCCTTTACCCTGCTAGGCCCACGGAAGAGGTAGAGCCAACTAGGCCTCGCTCAGGCCAGCCCTCCTTCAGGGATCTTGCCACACTTCGAAGCCTGCACAGTAAAAGTTATTTAGCGAAGTTGCCAGGGTTTCGCCATGCTCTCCCTCGGCAGCTCCACTACTGCAGGGACTCATGTTTGCTGTGAACTAGGATAGGTGGCCCACTTCAAAAAGCAGTCTTTTCCCCTTTGGAAATGTGGATTCTTGTAGCCTCGGAGCTGTTTGCAAAACCCTAGGAAGGCCCAGCTTCTACTCACGGCAGGCACGCCCGGGGAGGAAACGAGTATGTTTCCCCAGAGAAACAGGCTGCTTGCAAGTGTCGAGCGGAGCTTCTCAGGTGCCCAGTGTGTCCCGTTTGTTTCCCTTCGCAGCTGACATCCTGCAGGTACTTATGCTGGGGGCTAACAAGGGTAGGTGGCTCTTCCGACAAAAGCAGCCTTTTCCTTTTGGAAGCTTGGATTGTAGTGTCTCAGGGGCTGCTTGCCAAACCTTGAAGTTGCCCAGGTTATAGCCTCCAGAGGTACGCTTGAGTAGCAAACGAGCACTTTCACCCGAGGAACAGGGTTCCTGTCACGCTGGAGGAGAGTTAATCCCGCAGACCTCGTTCCTCCTGGGAAAGCGCAAGGCCACCCTGAGCCTCAGGGTAGTGCCTAAGTTTCCACAGGGCAAGCTCTGCGTGCCTCGGTTTCCATGAGGTCTCCATCGTTGTTGTGCTTCAATGGAACGCGAGGATAGCTTTCAGGACTCCAAGCACTCTGACCTCCGCACCATTTCCCATGCTACCACACAGATCCCCCCACGTGTCCTCTCTGCCTGTGAGCAACAAGCAGCCGTGTAGGCCCTTCGGAACACTTCTTGCATACAGAACCCAAGGCGGCACACTGCTCTCTGTCTTCCTTTGGAAACCTAGGTGGTCGCAGCTTGCCCCAGCTCACGAAGACAGTCTGAGCCGTTCTCATGAGCTGGGAGACGTGGACTCAGTGAGGACCAGGGCCCTACCTGCACTCAGAAAATCACTCTGCTCAGCCTTCCATCCAGGAGCTCACACCGACTGGCTCGTTGGTTTAGCAGGACGTCTAAGTGAGGTCCAAGCTGAGCAAAGAGCACACTTCCTCCTTTACCCTGCTAGGCCCACGGAAGAGGTAGAGCCAACTAGGCCTCGCTCAGACCAGCCCTCCTTCAGGGATCTTGCCACACTTCGAAGCCTGCACAGTAAAAGATACTTAGCGAAGTTGCCAGGGTTTCGCCATGCTCTCCCTCGGCAGCTCCACTACTGCAGGGACTCATGTTTGCTGTCAACTAGGATAGGTGGCCCACTTCCAAAAGCAGTCTTTTCCCCTTTGGAAAGGTGGATTCTTGTAGCCTAGGAGCTGTTTGCGAAACCATAGGAAGGCCCAGCTTTTACTCACTGCAGGCACGCCCGGGGAGGAAACGAGTATGTTTCCCCAGAGAAACAGGCTGCTTGCAAGTGTAGAGGGGAGCTTCTCAGGTGCCCAGTGTGTCCCGTTTGTTTCCCTTCGCAGCTCCCGTACTGCAGGTACTTATGCTGGGTGCTAACAAGGGTTCTTTGGCTCTGCCGAGAAAAGCAGCCTTTTCCCTTTGGAAGCTTGGATTGTAGTGTCTCAGGGGCTGCTTGCCAAACCTTGAAGTTGCCCAGGTTATAGCCTCCGCAGGAACGCTTGCGTAGCAAACGAGCACTTTCTACCGATGAACAGGGTTCCTGTCACGCTGGAGGAGAGTTAATCCCGCAGACCTCGTTCCTCCTGGGAAAGCGCAAGTCCACCCTGAGCCTCAGGGTAGTGCCTAAGTTTCCAACGGGCAAGCTCTGCGTGCCTCGGTTTCCATGAGGTCTCCACCGTTGTTGTGCTTCAATGGAACGCGAAGATAGCTTTCAGGACTCCAAGCACTCTGACCTCCGCACCGTTTCCCATGCTACCACACGGATCCCCCCCACGTCTCCTCTCTGCCTGCTGAGCAACAAGCAGCCGTGTAGGCCCTTCAGAACACTTCTGCATGCAGAGCCCAAGGCGGCACACTGCTCTCTGTCTTCCTTTGGAAACCTAGGTGGTCGCAGCTTACCCAGCTCACCAAGACAGTCTGAGCCGGTCTCATGAGCTGGGGAACGTGGACTCAGTGAGGACCAGGGCCCTACCTGCACTCAGAAAATCACTCTGCTCAGCCTTCCATCCAGGAGCTCACACCGACTGGCTCGTTGGTTTAGCAGGACGTCTAAGTGAGGTCCAAGCTGAGCAAAGAACACACTTCCTCCTTTACCCTGCTAGGCCCACGGAAGAGGTAGAGCCAACTAGGCCTCGCTCAGGCCAGCCCTCCTTCAGGGATCTTGCCACACTTCGAAGCCTGCACAGTAAAAGATATTTAGCGAAGTTGCCAGGGTTTCGCCATTCTCCCTCGGCAGCTCCACTACTGCAGGGACTCATGTTTGCTGTGAACTAGGATAGGTGGCCCACTTCCAAAAGCAGTCTTTTCCCCTTTGGAAATGTGGATTCTTGTAGCCTAGGAGCTGTTTGCGAAACCATAGGAAGGCCCAGCTTTTACTCACTGCAGGCACGCCCGGGGACGAAACGAGTATGTTTCCCCAGAGAAACAGGCTGCTTGCAAGTGTCGAGGGGAGCTTCTCAGGTGCCCAGTGTGTCCCGTTTGTTTCCCTTCGCAGCTCCCGTACTGCAGGTACTTATGCTGGGTGCTAACAAGGGTTCGTTGGCTCTGCCGAGAAAAGCAGCCTTTTCCCTTTGGAAGCTTGGATTGTAGTGTCTCAGGGGCTGCTTGCCAAACCTTGAAGTTGACCAGGTTATAGCCTCCGCAGGTACGCTTGCGTAGCAAACGAGCACTTTCACCCGAGGAACAGCGTTCCTATCACGCTGCAGGAGAGTTAATCCTGCAGACCTCGTTCCTCCTGGGAAAGCGCAAGGCCACCCTGAGCCTCAGGGTAGTGCCTAAGTTTGCTCCGTGCAAGCTCTGCGTGCCTCGGTTTCCATGAGGTCTCCATCGTTGTTGTGCTTCAATGGAACGCGAGGATAGCTTTCAGGACTCCAAGCACTCTGACCTCCGCACCATTTCCCATGCTACCACACAGATCCCCCCACGTCTCCTCTCTGCCTGCTGAGCAATAAGCAGCCGTGTAGGCCCTTCGGAACACTTCTTGCATGCAGACCCCAAGGCGGGACACTGCTCTCTGTCTTCCTTTGGAAACCTAGGTTGTCGGAGCTTACCCACCTCACTAAGACAGTCTGAGCCGGTCTCATGAGCTGGGGAACGTGGACTCAGTGAGGACCAGGGCCCTATCTGCACTCAGAAAATCACTCTGCTCAGCCTTCCATCCAGGAGCTCACACCGACTGGCTCGTTGGTTTAGCAGGACGTCTAAGTGAGGTCCAAGCTGAGCAAAGAACACACTTCCTCCTTTACCCTGCTAGGCCCACGGAAGAGGTAGAGCCAACTAGGCCTCGCTCAGGCCAGCCCTCCTTCAGGGATCTTGCCACACTTCGAAGCCTGCACAGTAAAAGTTATTTAGCGAAATTGCCAGGGTTTCGCCATGCTCTCCCTCGGCAGCTCCACTACTGCAGGGACTCATGTTTGCTGTGAACTAGGATAGGTGGCCCACTTCAAAAAGCAGTCTTTTCCCCTTTGGAAATGTGGATTCTTGTAGCCTCGGAGCTGTTTGCAAAACCCTAGGAAGGCCCAGCTTCTACTCACGGCAGGCACGCCCGGGGAGGAAACGAGTATGTTTCCCCAGAGAAACAGGCTGCTTGCAAGTGTCGAGCGGAGCTTCTCAGGTGCCCAGTGTGTCCCGTTTGTTTCCCTTCGCAGCTGACATCCTGCAGGTACTTATGCTGGGGGCTAACAAGGGTAGGTGGCTCTTCCGACAAAAGCAGCCTTTTCCTTTTGGAAGCTTGGATTGTAGTGTCTCAGGGGCTGCTTGCCAAACCTTGAAGTTGCCCAGGTTATAGCCTCCAGAGGTACGCTTGAGTAGCAAACGAGCACTTTCACCCGAGGAACAGGGTTCCTGTCACGCTGGAGGAGAGTTAATCCCGCAGACCTCGTTCCTCCTGGGAAAGCGCAAGGCCACCCTGAGCCTCAGGGTAGTGCCTAAGTTTCCACAGGGCAAGCTCTGCGTGCCTCGGTTTCCATGAGGTCTCCATCGTTGTTGTGCTTCAATGGAACGCGAGGATAGCTTTCAGGACTCCAAGCACTCTGACCTCCGCACCATTTCCCATGCTACCACACAGATCCCCCCACGTGTCCTCTCTGCCTGTGAGCAACAAGCAGCCGTGTAGGCCCTTCGAAACACTTCTTGCATACAGAACCCAAGGCGGCACACTGCTCTCTGTCTTCCTTTGGAAACCTAGGTGGTCGCAGCTTGCCCCAGCTCACGAAGACAGTCTGAGCCGTTCTCATGAGCTGGGAGACGTGGACTCAGTGAGGACCAGGGCCCTACCTGCACTCAGAAAATCACTCTGCTCAGCCTTCCATCCAGGAGCTCACACCGACTGGCTCGTTGGTTTAGCAGGACGTCTAAGTGAGGTCCAAGCTGAGCAAAGAGCACACTTCCTCCTTTACCCTGCTAGGCCCACGGAAGAGGTAGAGCCAACTAGGCCTCGCTCAGACCAGCCCTCCTTCAGGGATCTTGCCACACTTCGAAGCCTGCACAGTAAAAGATACTTAGCGAAGTTGCCAGGGTTTCACCATGCTCTCCCTCGGCAGCTCCACTACTGCAGGGACTCATGTTTGCTGTCAACTAGGATAGGTGGCCCACTTCCAAAAGCAGTCTTTTCCCCTTTGGAAAGGTGGATTCTTGTAGCCTAGGAGCTGTTTGCGAAACCATAGGAAGGCGCAGCTTTTACTCACTGCAGGCACGCCCGGGGAGGAAACGAGTATGTTTCCCCAGAGAAACAGGCTGCTTGCAAGTGTCGAGGGGAGCTTCTCAGGTGCCCAGTGTGTCCCGTTTGTTTCCCTTCGCAGCTGACATCCTGCAGGTACTTATGCTGGGTGCTAACAAGGGTTCTTTGGCTCTGCCGAGAAAAGCAGCCTTTTCCCTTTGGAAGCTTGGATTGTAGTGTCTCAGGGGCTGCTTGCCAAACCTTGAAGTTGACCTGGTTATAGCCTCCGCAGGTACGCTTGCGTAACAAACGAGCACTTTCACCCGATGAACAGCTTTCCTATCACGCTGCAGGAGAGTTAATCCCGCAGACCTCGTTCCTCCTGGGAAAGCGCAAGTCCACCCTGAGCCTCAGGGTAGTGCCTAAGTTTCCAACGGGCAAGCTCTGCGTGCCTCGGTTTCCATGAGGTCTCCACCGTTGTTGTGCTTCAATGGAACGCGAAGATAGCTTTCAGGACTCCAAGCACTCTGACCTCCGCACCGTTTCCCATGCTACCACACGGATCCCCCCCACGTCTCCTCTCTGCCTGCTGAGCAACAAGCAGCCGTGTAGGCCCTTCAGAACACTTCTGCATGCAGAGCCCAAGGCGGCACACTGCTCTCTGTCTTCCTTTGGAAACCTAGGTGGTCGCAGCTTACCCAGCTCACCAAGACAGTCTGAGCCGGTCTCATGAGCTGGGGAACGTGGACTCAGTGAGGACCAGGGCCCTACCTGCACTCAGAAAATCACTCTGCTCAGCCTTCCATCCAGGAGCTCACACCGACTGGCTCGTTGGTTTAGCAGGACGTCTAAGTGAGGTCCAAGCTGAGCAAAGAACACACTTCCTCCTTTACCCTGCTAGGCCCACGGAAGAGGTAGAGCCAACTAGGCCTCGCTCAGGCCAGCCCTCCTTCAGGGATCTTGCCACACTTCGAAGCCTGCACAGTAAAAGATATTTAGCGAAGTTGCCAGGGTTTCGCCATTCTCCCTCGGCAGCTCCACTACTGCAGGGACTCATGTTTGCTGTGAACTAGGATAGGTGGCCCACTTCCAAAAGCAGTCTTTTCCCCTTTGGAAATGTGGATTCTTGTAGCCTAGGAGCTGTTTGCGAAACCATAGGAAGGCCCAGCTTTTACTCACTGCAGGCACGCCCGGGGACGAAACGAGTATGTTTCCCCAGAGAAACAGGCTGCTTGCAAGTGTCGAGGGGAGCTTCTCAGGTGCCCAGTGTGTCCCGTTTGTTTCCCTTCGCAGCTCCCGTACTGCAGGTACTTATGCTGGGTGCTAACAAGGGTTCGTTGGCTCTGCCGAGAAAAGCAGCCTTTTCCCTTTGGAAGCTTGGATTGTAGTGTCTCAGGGGCTGCTTGCCAAACCTTGAAGTTGACCAGGTTATAGCCTCCGCAGGTACGCTTGCGTAGCAAACGAGCACTTTCACCCGAGGAACAGCGTTCCTATCACGCTGCAGGAGAGTTAATCCTGCAGACCTCGTTCCTCCTGGGAAAGCGCAAGGCCACCCTGAGCCTCAGGGTAGTGCCTAAGTTTGCTCCGTGCAAGCTCTGGGTGCCTCGGTTTCCATGAGGTCTCCATCGTTGTTGTGCTTCAATGGAACGCGAGGATAGCTTTCAGGACTCCAAGCACTCTGACCTCCGCACCATTTCCCATGCTACCACACAGATCCCCCCACGTCTCCTCTCTGCCTGCTGAGCAATAAGCAGCCGTGTAGGCCCTTCGGAACACTTCTTGCATGCAGACCCCAAGGCGGGACACTGCTCTCTGTCTTCCTTTGGAAACCTAGGTTGTCGGAGCTTACCCACCTCACTAAGACAGTCTGAGCCGGTCTCATGAGCTGGGGAACGTGGACTCAGTGAGGACCAGGGCCCTATCTGCACTCAGAAAATCACTCTGCTCAGCCTTCCATCCAGGAGCTCACACCGACTGGCTCGTTGGTTTAGCAGGACGTCTAAGTGAGGTCCAAGCTGAGCAAAGAACACACTTCCTCCTTTACCCTGCTAGGCCCACGGAAGAGGTAGAGCCAACTAGGCCTCGCTCAGGCCAGCCCTCCTTCAGGGATCTTGCCACACTTCGAAGCCTGCACAGTAAAAGATATTTAGCGAAGTTGCCAGGGTTTCGCCATGCTCTCCCTCGGCAGCTCCACTACTGCAGGGACTCATGTTTGCTGTGAACTAGGATAGGTGGCCCACTTCAAAAAGCAGTCTTTTCCCCTTTGGAAATGTGGATTCTTGTAGCCTCGGAGCTGTTTGCAAAACCCTAGGAAGGCCCAGCTTCTACTCACGGCAGGCACGCCCGGGGAGGAAACGAGTATGTTTCCCCAGAGAAACAGGCTGCTTGCAAGTGTCGAGCGGAGCTTCTCAGGTGCCCAGTGTGTCCCGTTTGTTTCCCTTCGCAGCTGACATCCTGCAGGTACTTATGCTGGGGGCTAACAAGGGTAGGTGGCTCTTCCGACAAAAGCAGCCTTTTCCTTTTGGAAGCTTGGATTGTAGTGTCTCAGGGGCTGCTTGCCAAACCTTGAAGTTGCCCAGGTTATAGCCTCCAGAGGTACGCTTGAGTAGCAAACGAGCACTTTCACCCGAGGAACAGGGTTCCTGTCACGCTGGAGGAGAGTTAATCCCGCAGACCTCGTTCCTCCTGGGAAAGCGCAAGGCCACCCTGAGCCTCAGGGTAGTGCCTAAGTTTCCACAGGGCAAGCTCTGCGTGCCTCGGTTTCCATGAGGTCTCCATCGTTGTTGTGGTTCAATGGAACGCGAGGATAGCTTTCAGGACTCCAAGCACTCTGACCTCCGCACCATTTCCCATGCTACCACACAGATCCCCCCACGTGTCCTCTCTGCCTGTGAGCAACAAGCAGCCGTGTAGGCCCTTCGGAACACTTCTTGCATACAGAACCCAAGGCGGCACACTGCTCTCTGTCTTCCTTTGGAAACCTAGGTGGTCGCAGCTTGCCCCAGCTCACGAAGACAGTCTGAGCCGTTCTCATGAGCTGGGAGACGTGGACTCAGTGAGGACCAGGGCCCTACCTGCACTCAGAAAATCACTCTGCTCAGCCTTCCATCCAGGAGCTCACACCGACTGGCTCGTTGGTTTAGCAGGACGTCTAAGTGAGGTCCAAGTTGAGCAAAGAGCACACTTCCTCCTTTACCCTGCTAGGCCCACGGAAGAGGTAGAGCCAACTAGGCCTCGCTCAGACCAGCCCTCCTTCAGGGATCTTGCCACACTTCGAAGCCTGCACAGTAAAAGATACTTAGCGAAGTTGCCAAGATTTCGCCATGCTCTCCCTCGGCAGCTCCACTACTGCAGGGACTCATGTTTGCTGTGAACTAGGATAGGTGGCCCACTTCCAAAAGCAGTCTTTTCCCCTTTGGAAAGGTGGATTCTTGTAGCCTAGGAGCTGTTTGCGAAACCATAGGAAGGCCCAGCTTTTACTCACTGCAGGCACGCCCGGGGACGAAACGAGTATGTTTCCCCAGAGAAACAGGCTGCTTGCAAGTGTAGAGGGGAGCTTCTCAGGTGCCCAGTGTGTCCCGTTTGTTTCCCTTCGCAGCTGACATCCTGCAGGTACTTATGCTGGGTGCTAACAAGGGTTCTTTGGCTCTGCCGAGAAAAGCAGCCTTTTCCCTTTGGAAGCTTGGATTGTAGTGTCTCAGGGGCTGCTTGCCAAACCTTGAAGTTGACCTGGTTATAGCCTCCGCAGGTACGCTTGCGTAGCAAACGAGCACTTTCACCCGAGGAACAGGATTCCTGTCACGCTGGAGGAGAGTTAATCCCGCAGACCTCGTTCCTCCTGGGAAAGCGCAAGGCCACCCTGAGCCTCAGGGTAGTGCCTAAGTCTCCACAGGGCAAGCTCTGCGTGCCTCGGTTTCCATGAGGTCTCCATAGTTGTTGTGCTTCAATGGAACGCGAGGATAGGTTTCAGGACTCCAAGCACTCTGACCTCCGCACCGTTTCCCATGCTACCACACGGATTCCCCCCACGTCTCCTCTCTGCCTGCTGAGCAGCAAGCAGCCGTGTAGGCCCTTCAGAACACTTCTGCATGCAGAGCCCAAGGCGGCACACTGCTCTCTGTCTTCCTTTGGAAACCTAGGTGGTCGCAGCTTACCCAGCTCACCAAGACAGTCTGAGCCGGTCTCATGAGCTGGGGAACGTGGACTCAGTGAGGACCAGGGCCCTACCTGCACTCAGAAAATCACTCTGCTCAGCCTTCCATCCAGGAGCTCACACCGACTGGCTCGTTGGTTTAGCAGGACGTCTAAGTGAGGTCCAAGCTGAGCAAAGAACACACTTCCTCCTTTACCCTGCTAGGCCCACGGAAGAGGTAGAGCCAACTAGGCCTCGCTCAGGCCAGCCCTCCTTCAGGGATCTTGCCACACTTCGAAGCCTGCACAGTAAAAGATATTTAGCGAAGTTGCCAGGGTTTCGCCATTCTCCCTCGGCAGCTCCACTACTGCAGGGACTCATGTTTGCTGTGAACTAGGATAGGTGGCCCACTTCCAAAAGCAGTCTTTTCCCCTTTGGAAATGTGGATTCTTGTAGCCTAGGAGCTGTTTGCGAAACCATAGGAAGGCCCAGCTTTTACTCACTGCAGGCACGCCCGGGGACGAAACGAGTATGTTTCCCCAGAGAAACAGGCTGCTTGCAAGTGTCGAGGGGAGCTTCTCAGGTGCCCAGTGTGTCCCGTTTGTTTCCCTTCGCAGCTCCCGTACTGCAGGTACTTATGCTGGGTGCTAACAAGGGTTCGTTGGCTCTGCCGAGAAAAGCAGCCTTTTCCCTTTGGAAGCTTGGATTGTAGTGTCTCAGGGGCTGCTTGCCAAACCTTGAAGTTGACCAGGTTATAGCCTCCGCAGGTACGCTTGCGTAGCAAACGAGCACTTTCACCCGAGGAACAGCGTTCCTATCACGCTGCAGGAGAGTTAATCCTGCAGACCTCGTTCCTCCTGGGAAAGCGCAAGGCCACCCTGAGCCTCAGGGTAGTGCCTAAGTTTGCTCCGTGCAAGCTCTGCGTGCCTCGGTTTCCATGAGGTCTCCATCGTTGTTGTGCTTCAATGGAACGCGAGGATAGCTTTCAGGACTCCAAGCACTCTGACCTCCGCACCATTTCCCATGCTACCACACAGATCCCCCCACGTCTCCTCTCTGCCTGCTGAGCAATAAGCAGCCGTGTAGGCCCTTCGGAACACTTCTTGCATGCAGACCCCAAGGCGGGACACTGCTCTCTGTCTTCCTTTGGAAACCTAGGTTGTCGGAGCTTACCCACCTCACTAAGACAGTCTGAGCCGGTCTCATGAGCTGGGGAACGTGGACTCAGTGAGGACCAGGGCCCTATCTGCACTCAGAAAATCACTCTGCTCAGCCTTCCATCCAGGAGCTCACACCGACTGGCTCGTTGGTTTAGCAGGACGTCTAAGTGAGGTCCAAGCTGAGCAAAGAACACACTTCCTCCTTTACCCTGCTAGGCCCACGGAAGAGGTAGAGCCAACTAGGCCTCGCTCAGGCCAGCCCTCCTTCAGGGATCTTGCCACACTTCGAAGCCTGCACAGTAAAAGTTATTTAGCGAAGTTGCCAGGGTTTCGCCATGCTCTCCCTCGGCAGCTCCACTACTGCAGGGACTCATGTTTGCTGTGAACTAGGATAGGTGGCCCACTTCAAAAAGCAGTCTTTTCCCCTTTGGAAATGTGGATTCTTGTAGCCTCGGAGCTGTTTGCAAAACCCTAGGAAGGCCCAGCTTCTACTCACGGCAGGCACGCCCGGGGAGGAAACGAGTATGTTTCCCCAGAGAAACAGGCTGCTTGCAAGTGTCGAGCGGAGCTTCTCAGGTGCCCAGTGTGTCCCGTTTGTTTCCCTTCGCAGCTGACATCCTGCAGGTACTTATGCTGGGGGCTAACAAGGGTAGGTGGCTCTTCCGACAAAAGCAGCCTTTTCTTTTTGGAAGCTTGGATTGTAGTGTCTCAGGGGCTGCTTGCCAAACCTTGAAGTTGCCCAGGTTATAGCCTCCAGAGGTACGCTTGAGTAGCAAACGAGCACTTTCACCCGAGGAACAGGGTTCCTGTCACGCTGGAGGAGAGTTAATCCCGCAGACCTCGTTCCTCCTGGGAAAGCGCAAGGCCACCCTGAGCCTCAGGGTAGTGCCTAAGTTTCCACAGGGCAAGCTCTGCGTGCCTCGGTTTCCATGAGGTCTCCATCGTTGTTGTGCTTCAATGGAACGCGAGGATAGCTTTCAGGACTCCAAGCACTCTGACCTCCGCACCATTTCCCATGCTACCACACAGATCCCCCCACGTGTCCTCTCTGCCTGTGAGCAACAAGCAGCCGTGTAGGCCCTTCGGAACACTTCTTGCATACAGAACCCAAGGCGGCACACTGCTCTCTGTCTTCCTTTGGAAACCTAGGTGGTCGCAGCTTGCCCCAGCTCACGAAGACAGTCTGAGCCGTTCTCATGAGCTGGGAGACGTGGACTCAGTGAGGACCAGGGCCCTACCTGCACTCAGAAAATCACTCTGCTCAGCCTTCCATCCAGGAGCTCACACCGACTGGCTCGTTGGTTTAGCAGGACGTCTAAGTGAGGTCCAAGCTGAGCAAAGAGCACACTTCCTCCTTTACCCTGCTAGGCCCACGGAAGAGGTAGAGCCAACTAGGCCTCGCTCAGACCAGCCCTCCTTCAGGGATCTTGCCACACTTCGAAGCCTGCACAGTAAAAGATACTTAGCGAAGTTGCCAGGGTTTCGCCATGCTCTCCCTCGGCAGCTCCACTACTGCAGGGACTCATGTTTGCTGTCAACTAGGATAGGTGGCCCACTTCCAAAAGCAGTCTTTTCCCCTTTGGAAAGGTGGATTCTTGTAGCCTAGGAGCTGTTTGCGAAACCATAGGAAGGCGCAGCTTTTACTCACTGCAGGCACGCCCGGGGAGGAAACGAGTATGTTTCCCCAGAGAAACAGGCTGCTTGCAAGTGTAGAGGGGAGCTTCTCAGGTGCCCAGTGTGTCCCGTTTGTTTCCCTTCGCAGCTGACATCCTGCAGGTACTTATGCTGGGTGCTAACAAGGGTTCTTTGGCTCTGCCGAGAAAAGCAGCCTTTTCCCTTTGGAAGCTTGGATTGTAGTGTCTCAGGGGCTGCTTGCCAAACCTTGAAGTTGCCCAGGTTATAGCCTCCGCAGGAACGCTTGCGTAGCAAACGAGCACTTTCTACCGATGAACAGGGTTCCTGTCTCGCTGGAGGAGAGTTAATCCCGCAGACCTCGTTCCTCCTGGGAAAGCGCAAGTCCACCCTGAGCCTCAGGGTAGTGCCTAAGTTTCCAACGGGCAAGCTCTGCGTGCCTCGGTTTCCATGAGGTCTCCACCGTTGTTGTGCTTCAATGGAACGCGAAGATAGCTTTCAGGACTCCAAGCACTCTGACCTCCGCACCGTTTCCCATGCTACCACACGGATCCCCCCCACGTCTCCTCTCTGCCTGCTGAGCAACAAGCAGCCGTGTAGGCCCTTCAGAACACTTCTGCATGCAGAGCCCAAGGCGGCACACTGCTCTCTGTCTTCCTTTGGAAACCTAGGTGGTCGCAGCTTACCCAGCTCACCAAGACAGTCTGAGCCGGTCTCATGAGCTGGGGAACGTGGACTCAGTGAGGACCAGGGCCCTACCTGCACTCAGAAAATCACTCTGCTCAGCCTTCCATCCAGGAGCTCACACCGACTGGCTCGTTGGTTTAGCAGGACGTCTAAGTGAGGTCCAAGCTGAGCAAAGAACACACTTCCTCCTTTACCCTGCTAGGCCCACGGAAGAGGTAGAGCCAACTAGGCCTCGCTCAGGCCAGCCCTCCTTCAGGGATCTTGCCACACTTCGAAGCCTGCACAGTAAAAGATATTTAGCGAAGTTGCCAGGGTTTCGCCATTCTCCCTCGGCAGCTCCACTACTGCAGGGACTCATGTTTGCTGTGAACTAGGATAGGTGGCCCACTTCCAAAAGCAGTCTTTTCCCCTTTGGAAAGGTGGATTCTTGTAGCCTAGGAGCTGTTTGCGAAACCATAGGAAGGCCCAGCTTTTACTCACTGCAGGCACGCCCGGGGACGAAACGAGTATGTTTCCCCAGAGAAACAGGCTGCTTGCAAGTGTCGAGGGGAGCTTCTCAGGTGCCCAGTGTGTCCCGTTTGTTTCCCTTCGCAGCTCCCGTACTGCAGGTACTTATGCTGGGTGCTAACAAGGGTTCGTTGTCTCTGCCGAGAAAAGCAGCCTTTTCCCTTTGGAAGCTTGGATTGTAGTGTCTCAGGGGCTGCTTGCCAAACCTTGAAGTTGACCAGGTTATAGCCTCCGCAGGTACGCTTGCGTAGCAAACGAGCACTTTCACCCGAGGAACAGCGTTCCTATCACGCTGCAGGAGAGTTAATCCTGCAGACCTCGTTCCTCCTGGGAAAGCGCAAGGCCACCCTGAGCCTCAGGGTAGTGCCTAAGTTTGCTCCGTGCAAGCTCTGCGTGCCTCGGTTTCCATGAGGTCTCCATCGTTGTTGTGCTTCAATGGAACGCGAGGATAGCTTTCAGGACTCCAAGCACTCTGACCTCCGCACCATTTCCCATGCTACCACACAGATCCCCCCACGTCTCCTCTCTGCCTGCTGAGCAATAAGCAGCCGTGTAGGCCCTTCGGAACACTTCTTGCATGCAGACCCCAAGGCGGCACACTGCTCTCTGTCTTCCTTTGGAAACCTAGGTTGTCGGAGCTTACCCACCTCACTAAGACAGTCTGAGCCGGTCTCATGAGCTGGGGAACGTGGACTCAGTGAGGACCAGGGCCCTATCTGCACTCAGAAAATCACTCTGCTCAGCCTTCCATCCAGGAGCTCACACCGACTGGCTCGTTGGTTTAGCAGGACGTCTAAGTGAGGTCCAAGCTGAGCAAAGAACACACTTCCTCCTTTACCCTGCTAGGCCCACGGAAGAGGTAGAGCCAACTAGGCCTCGCTCAGGCCAGCCCTCCTTCAGGGATCTTGCCACACTTCGAAGCCTGCACAGTAAAAGTTATTTAGCGAAGTTGCCAGGGTTTCGCCATGCTCTCCCTCGGCAGCTCCACTACTGCAGGGACTCATGTTTGCTGTGAACTAGGATAGGTGGCCCACTTCAAAAAGCAGTCTTTTCCCCTTTGGAAATGTGGATTCTTGTAGCCTCGGAGCTGTTTGCAAAACCCTAGGAAGGCCCAGCTTCTACTCACGGCAGGCACGCCCGGGGAGGAAACGAGTATGTTTCCCCAGAGAAACAGGCTGCTTGCAAGTGTCGAGCAGAGCTTCTCAGGTGCCCAGTGTGTCCCGTTTGTTTCCCTTCGCAGCTGACATCCTGCAGGTACTTATGCTGGGGGCTAACAAGGGTAGGTGGCTCTTCCGACAAAAGCAGCCTTTTCCTTTTGGAAGCTTGGATTGTAGTGTCTCAGGGGCTGCTTGCCAAACCTTGAAGTTGCCCAGGTTATAGCCTCCAGAGGTACGCTTGAGTAGCAAACGAGCACTTTCACCCGAGGAACAGGGTTCCTGTCACGCTGGAGGAGAGTTAATCCCGCAGACCTCGTTCCTCCTGGGAAAGCGCAAGGCCACCCTGAGCCTCAGGGTAGTGCCTAAGTTTCCACAGGGCAAGCTCTGCGTGCCTCGGTTTCCATGAGGTCTCCATCGTTGTTGTGCTTCAATGGAACGCGAGGATAGCTTTCAGGACTCCAAGCACTCTGACCTCCGCACCATTTCCCATGCTACCACACAGATCCCCCCACGTGTCCTCTCTGCCTGTGAGCAACAAGCAGCCGTGTAGGCCCTTCGGAACACTTCTTGCATACAGAACCCAAGGCGGCACACTGCTCTCTGTCTTCCTTTGGAAACCTAGGTGGTCGCAGCTTGCCCCAGCTCACGAAGACAGTCTGAGCCGTTCTCATGAGCTGGGAGACGTGGACTCAGTGAGGACCAGGGCCCTACCTGCACTCAGAAAATCACTCTGCTCAGCCTTCCATCCAGGAGCTCACACCGACTGGCTCGTTGGTTTAGCAGGACGTCTAAGTGAGGTCCAAGCTGAGCAAAGAGCACACTTCCTCCTTTACCCTGCTAGGCCCACGGAAGAGGTAGAGCCAACTAGGCCTCGCTCAGACCAGCCCTCCTTCAGGGATCTTGCCACACTTCGAAGCCTGCACAGTAAAAGATACTTAGCGAAGTTGCCAAGATTTCGCCATGCTCTCCCTCGGCAGCTCCACTACTGCAGGGACTCATGTTTGCTGTGAACTAGGATAGGTGGCCCACTTCCAAAAGCAGTCTTTTCCCCTTTGGAAAGGTGGATTCTTGTAGCCTAGGAGCTGTTTGCGAAACCATAGGAAGGCGCAGCTTTTACTCACTGCAGGCACGCCCGGGGAGGAAACGAGTATGTTTCCCCAGAGAAACAGGCTGCTTGCAAGTGTAGAGGGGAGCTTCTCAGGTGCCCAGTGTGTCCCGTTTGTTTCCCTTCGCAGCTGACATCCTGCAGGTACTTATGCTGGGTGCTAACAAGGGTTCTTTGGCTCTGCCGAGAAAAGCAGCCTTTTCCCTTTGGAAGCTTGGATTGTAGTGTCTCAGGGGCTGCTTGCCAAACCTTGAAGTTGCCCAGGTTATAGCCTCCGCAGGTACGCTTGCGTAGCAAACGAGCACTTTCACCCGATGAACAGCTTTCCTATCACGCTGCAGGAGAGTTAATCCTGCAGACCTCGTTCCTCCTGGGAAAGCGCAAGTCCACCCTGAGCCTCAGGGTAGTGCCTAAGTTTCCAACGGGCAAGCTCTGCGTGCCTCGGTTTCCATGAGGTCTCCACCGTTGTTGTGCTTCAATGGAACGCGAAGATAGCTTTCAGGACTCCAAGCACTCTGACCTCCGCACCGTTTCCCATGCTACCACACGGATCCCCCCCACGTCTCCTCTCTGCCTGCTGAGCAACAAGCAGCCGTGTAGGCCCTTCAGAACACTTCTGCATGCAGAGCCCAAGGCGGCACACTGCTCTCTGTCTTCCTTTGGAAACCTAGGTGGTCGCAGCTTACCCAGCTCACCAAGACAGTCTGAGCCTGTCTCATGAGCTGGGGAACGTGGACTCAGTGAGGACCAGGGCCCTACCTGCACTCAGAAAATCACTCTGCTCAGCCTTCCATCCAGGAGCTCACACCGACTGGCTCGTTGGTTTAGCAGGACGTCTAAGTGAGGTCCAAGCTGAGCAAAGAACACACTTCCTCCTTTACCCTGCTAGGCCCACGGAAGAGGTAGAGCCAACTAGGCCTCGCTCAGGCCAGCCCTCCTTCAGGGATCTTGCCACACTTCGAAGCCTGCACAGTAAAAGATATTTAGCGAAGTTGCCAGGGTTTCGCCATTCTCCCTCGGCAGCTCCACTACTGCAGGGACTCATGTTTGCTGTGAACTAGGATAGGTGGCCCACTTCCAAAAGCAGTCTTTTCCCCTTTGGAAATGTGGATTCTTGTAGCCTAGGAGCTGTTTGCGAAACCATAGGAAGGCCCAGCTTTTACTCACTGCAGGCACGCCCGGGGACGAAACGAGTATGTTTCCCCAGAGAAACAGGCTGCTTGCAAGTGTCGAGGGGAGCTTCTCAGGTGCCCAGTGTGTCCCGTTTGTTTCCCTTCGCAGCTCCCGTACTGCAGGTACTTATGCTGGGTGCTAACAAGGGTTCGTTGGCTCTGCCGAGAAAAGCAGCCTTTTCCCTTTGGAAGCTTGGATTGTAGTGTCTCAGGGGCTGCTTGCCAAACCTTGAAGTTGACCAGGTTATAGCCTCCGCAGGTACGCTTGCGTAGCAAACGAGCACTTTCACCCGAGGAACAGCGTTCCTATCACGCTGCAGGAGAGTTAATCCTGCAGACCTCGTTCCTCCTGGGAAAGCGCAAGGCCACCCTGAGCCTCAGGGTAGTGCCTAAGTTTGCTCCGTGCAAGCTCTGCGTGCCTCGGTTTCCATGAGGTCTCCACCGTTGTTGTGCCTCAATGGAACTAGAGGATAGCTTTCAGGACTCCAAGCACTCTAGCCTCCGCACCGTTTCCCATGCTACCACACGGATTCCCCCCACGTCTCCTCTCTGCCTGCTGAGCAACAAGCAGCCGTGTAGGCCCTTTAGAACACTTCTTGCATGCAGAGCCCAAGGCGGGACACTGCTCTCTGTCTTCCTTTGGAAACCTAGGTTGTCGGAGCTTACCCACCTCACGAAGACAGTCTGAGCCGCTCTCATGAGCTGGGGAACGTGGACTCAGTGAGGACCAGGGCCCTACCTGCACTCTGAAAATCACTCTGCTCAGCCTTCCATCCAGGAGCTCACACCGACTGGCTCGTTGGTTTAGCAGGACGTCTAAGTGAGGTCCAAGCTGAGCAAAGAACACACTTCCTCCTTTACCCTGCTAGGCCCACAGAAGAGGTAGAGCCAACTAGGCCTCGCTCAGGCCAGCCCTCCTTCAGGGATCTTGCCACACTTCGAAGCCTGCACAGTAAAAGATACTTAGCGAAGTTGCCAGGGTTTCGCCATGCTCTCCCTCGGCAGCTCCACTACTGCAGGGACTCATGTTTGCTGTGAACTAGGATAGGTGGCCCACTTCAAAAAGCAGTCTTTTCCCCTTTGGAAATGTGGATTCTTGTAGCCTCGGAGCTGTTTGCGAAACCCTAGGAAGGCCCAGCTTCTACTCACGGCAGGCACGCCCGGGGAGGAAACGAGTATGTTTCCCCAGAGAAACAGGCTGCTTGCAAGTGTCGAGCGGAGCTTCTCAGGTGCCCAGTGTGTCCCGTTTGTTTCCCTTCGCAGCTGACATCCTGCAGGTACTTATGCTGGGGGCTAACAAGGGTAGGTGGCTCTTCCGACAAAAGCAGCCTTTTCCTTTTGGAAGCTTGGATTGTAGTGTCTCAGGGGCTTCTTGCCAAACCTTGAAGTTGCCCAGGTTATAGCCTCCAGAGGTACGCTTGAGTAGCAAACGAGCACTTTCACCCGAGGAACAGGGTTCCTGTCACGCTGGAGGAGAGTTAATCCCGCAGACCTCGTTCCTCCTGGGAAAGCGCAAGGCCACCCTGAGCCTCAGGGTAGTGCCTAAGTCTCCACAGGGCAGGCTCTGCGTGCCTCGGTTTCCATGAGGTCTCCATAGTTGTTGTGCTTCAATGGAACGCGAGGATAGGTTTCAGGACTCCAAGCACTCTGACCTCCGCACCGTTTCCCATGCTACCACACGGATTCCCCCCACGTCTCCTCTCTGCCTGCTGAGCAGCAAGCAGCCGTGTAGGCCCTTCAGAACACTTCTGCATGCAGAGCCCAAGGCGGCACACTGCTCTCTGTCTTCCTTTGGAAACCTAGGTGGTCGCAGCTTACCCAGCTCACCAAGACAGTCTGAGCCGGTCTCATGAGCTGGGGAACGTGGACTCAGTGAGGACCAGGGCCCTACCTGCACTCAGAAAATCACTCTGCTCAGCCTTCCATCCAGGAGCTCACACCGACTGGCTCGTTGGTTTAGCAGGACGTCTAAGTGAGGTCCAAGCTGAGCAAAGAACACACTTCCTCCTTTACCCTGCTAGGCCCACGGAAGAGGTAGAGCCAACTAGGCCTCGCTCAGGCCAGCCCTCCTTCAGGGATCTTGCCACACTTCGAAGCCTGCACAGTAAAAGATATTTAGCGAAGTTGCCAGGGTTTCGCCATTCTCCCTCGGCAGCTCCACTACTGCAGGGACTCATGTTTGCTGTGAACTAGGATAGGTGGCCCACTTCCAAAAGCAGTCTTTTCCCCTTTGGAAATGTGGATTCTTGTAGCCTAGGAGCTGTTTGCGAAACCATAGGAAGGCCCAGCTTTTACTCACTGCAGGCACGCCCGGGGAGGAAACGAGTATGTTTCCCCAGAGAAACAGGCTGCTTGCAAGTGTCGAGGGGAGCTTCTCAGGTGCCCAGTGTGTCCCGTTTGTTTCCCTTCGCAGCTCCCGTACTGCAGGTACTTATGCTGGGTGCTAACAAGGGTTCGTTGGCTCTGCCGAGAAAAGCAGCCTTTTCCCTTTGGAAGCTTGGATTGTAGTGTCTCAGGGGCTGCTTGCCAAACCTTGAAGTTGACCAGGTTATAGCCTCCGCAGGTACGCTTGCGTAGCAAACGAGCACTTTCACCCGAGGAACAGCGTTCCTATCACGCTGCAGGAGAGTTAATCCTGCAGACCTCGTTCCTCCTGGGAAAGCGCAAGGCCACCCTGAGCCTCAGGGTAGTGCCTAAGTTTGCTCCGTGCAAGCTCTGCGTGCCTCGGTTTCCATGAGGTCTCCATCGTTGTTGTGCTTCAACGGAACGCGAGGATAGCTTTCAGGACTCCAAGCACTCTGACCTCCGCACCATTTCCCATGCTACCACACAGATCCCCCCACGTCTCCTCTCTGCCTGCTGAGCAATAAGCAGCCGTGTAGGCCCTTCGGAACACTTCTTGCATGCAGACCCCAAGGCGGGACACTGCTCTCTGTCTTCCTTTGGAAACCTAGGTTGTCGGAGCTTACCCACCTCACTAAGACAGTCTGAGCCGGTCTCATGAGCTGGGGAACGTGGACTGAGTGAGGACCAGGGCCCTATCTGCACTCAGAAAATCACTCTGCTCAGCCTTCCATCCAGGAGCTCACACCGACTGGCTCGTTGGTTTAGCAGGACGTCTAAGTGAGGTCCAAGCTGAGCAAAGAACACACTTCCTCCTTTACCCTGCTAGGCCCACGGAAGAGGTAGAGCCAACTAGGCCTCGCTCAGGCCAGCCCTCCTTCAGGGATCTTGCCACACTTCGAAGCCTGCACAGTAAAAGTTATTTAGCGAAGTTGCCAGGGTTTCGCCATGCTCTCCCTCGGCAGCTCCACTACTGCAGGGACTCATGTTTGCTGTGAACTAGGATAGGTGGCCCACTTCAAAAAGCAGTCTTTTCCCCTTTGGAAATGTGGATTCTTGTAGCCTCGGAGCTGTTTGCAAAACCCTAGGAAGGCCCAGCTTCTACTCACGGCAGGCACGCCCGGGGAGGAAACGAGTATGTTTCCCCAGAGAAACAGGCTGCTTGCAAGTGTCGAGCAGAGCTTCTCAGGTGCCCAGTGTGTCCCGTTTGTTTCCCTTCGCAGCTGACATCCTGCAGGTACTTATGCTGGGGGCTAACAAGGGTAGGTGGCTCTTCCGACAAAAGCAGCCTTTTCCTTTTGGAAGCTTGGATTGTAGTGTCTCAGGGGCTGCTTGCCAAACCTTGAAATGCCCAGGTTATAGCCTCCAGAGGTACGCTTGAGTAGCAAACGAGCACTTTCACCCGAGGAACAGGGTTCCTGTCACGCTGGAGGAGAGTTAATCCCGCAGACCTCGTTCCTCCTGGGAAAGCGCAAGGCCACCCTGAGCCTCAGGGTAGTGCCTAAGTTTGCTCCGTGCAAGCTCTGCGTGCCTCGGTTTCCATGAGGTCTCCATCGTTGTTGTGCTTCAATGGAACGCGAGGATAGCTTTCAGGACTCCAAGCACTCTGACCTCCGCACCATTTCCCATGCTACCACACAGATCCCCCCACGTCTCCTCTCTGCCTGCTGAGCAACAAGCAGCCGTGTAGGCCCTTCGGAACACTTCTTGCATGCAGAACCCAAGGCGGCACACTGCTCTCTGTCTTCCTTTGGAAACCTAGGTGGTCGCAGCTTGCCCCAGCTCACGAAGACAGTCTGAGCCGTTCTCATGAGCTGGGAGACGTGGACTCAGTGAGGACCAGGGCCCTACCTGCACTCAGAAAATCACTCTGCTCAGCCTTCCATCCAGGAGCTCACACCGACTGGCTCGTTGGTTTAGCAGGACGTCTAAGTGAGGTCCAAGCTGAGCAAAGAGCACTGTTCCTCCTTTACCCTGCTAGGCCCACGGAAGAGGTAGAGCCAACTAGGCCTCGCTCAGACCAGCCCTCCTTCAGGGATCTTGCCACACTTCGAAGCCTGCACAGTAAAAGATACTTAGCGAAGTTGCGATGGTTTCGCCATGCTCTCCCTCGGCAGCTCCACTACTACAGGGACTCATGTTTGCTTTGAACTAGTATAGGTGTCCCTGCTTCCAAAAGCAGTCTTTTCCCCTTTGGAAATGTGGATTCTTGTAGCCTCGGAGCTGTTTGCGAAACCATAGGAAGGCCCAGCTTTTACTCACTGCAGGCACGCCCGGAGAGGAAACGAGTATGTTTCCCCAGAGAAACAGGCTGCTTGCAAGTGTAGAGGGGAGCTTCTCAGGTGCCCAGTGTCCCGTTTGTTTCCCTTCGCAGCTCCCGTACTGCAGGTACTTATGCTGGGTGCTAACAAGAGTTGGTTGGCTCTGCCGACAAAAGCAGCCTTTTCCCTTTGGAAGCTTGGATTGTAGTGTCTCAGGGGCTGCTTGCCAAACCTTGAAGTTGCCCAGGTTATAGCCTCCGCAGGAACGCTTGCGTAGCAAACGAGCACTTTCTACCGATGAACAGGGTTCCTGTCACGCTGGAGGAGAGTTAATCCCGCAGACCTCGTTCCTCCTGGGAAAGCGCAAGTCCACCCTGAGCCTCAGGGTAGTGCCTAAGTTTCCAACGGGCAAGCTCTGCGTGCCTCGGTTTCCATGAGGTCTCCACCGTTGTTGTGCTTCAATGGAACGCGAAGATAGCTTTCAGGACTCCAAGCACTCTGACCTCCGCACCGTTTCCCATGCTACCACACGGATCCCCCCCACGTCTCCTCTCTGCCTGCTGAGCAACAAGCAGCCGTGTAGGCCCTTCAGAACACTTCTGCATGCAGAGCCCAAGGCGGCACACTGCTCTCTGTCTTCCTTTGGAAACCTAGGTGGTCGCAGCTTACCCAGCTCACCAAGACAGTCTGAGCCGGTCTCATGAGCTGGGGAACGTGGACTCAGTGAGGACCAGGGCCCTACCTGCACTCAGAAAATCACTCTGCTCAGCCTTCCATCCAGGAGCTCACACCGACTGGCTCGTTGGTTTAGCAGGACGTCTAAGTGAGGTCCAAGCTGAGCAAAGAACACACTTCCTCCTTTACCCTGCTAGGCCCACGGAAGAGGTAGAGCCAACTAGGCCTCGCTCAGGCCAGCCCTCCTTCAGGGATCTTGCCACACTTCGAAGCCTGCACAGTAAAAGATATTTAGCGAAGTTGCCAGGGTTTCGCCATTCTCCCTCGGCAGCTCCACTACTGCAGGGACTCATGTTTGCTGTGAACTAGGATAGGTGGCCCACTTCCAAAAGCAGTCTTTTCCCCTTTGGAAATGTGGATTCTTGTAGCCTAGGAGCTGTTTGCGAAACCATAGGAAGGCCCAGCTTTTACTCACTGCAGGCACGCCCGGGGACGAAACGAGTATGTTTCCCCAGAGAAACAGGCTGCTTGCAAGTGTCGAGGGGAGCTTCTCAGGTGCCCAGTGTGTCCCGTTTGTTTCCCTTCGCAGCTCCCGTACTGCAGGTACTTATGCTGGGTGCTAACAAGGGTTCGTTGGCTCTGCCGAGAAAAGCAGCCTTTTCCCTTTGGAAGCTTGGATTGTAGTGTCTCAGGGGCTGCTTGCCAAACCTTGAAGTTGACCAGGTTATAGCCTCCGCAGGTACGCTTGCGTAGCAAACGAGCACTTTCACCCGAGGAACAGCGTTCCTATCACGCTGCAGGAGAGTTAATCCTGCAGACCTCGTTCCTCCTGGGAAAGCGCAAGGCCACCCTGAGCCTCAGGGTAGTGCCTAAGTTTGCTCCGTGCAAGCTCTGCGTGCCTCGGTTTCCATGAGGTCTCCATCGTTGTTGTGCTTCAATGGAACGCGAGGATAGCTTTCAGGACTCCAAGCACTCTGACCTCCGCACCATTTCCCATGCTACCACACAGATCCCCCCACGTCTCCTCTCTGCCTGCTGAGCAATAAGCAGCCGTGTAGGCCCTTCGGAACACTTCTTGCATGCAGACCCCAAGGCGGGACACTGCTCTCTGTCTTCCTTTGGAAACCTAGGTTGTCGGAGCTTACCCACCTCACTAAGACAGTCTGAGCCGGTCTCATGAGCTGGGGAACGTGGACTGAGTGAGGACCAGGGCCCTATCTGCACTCAGAAAATCACTCTGCTCAGCCTTCCATCCAGGAGCTCACACCGACTGGCTCGTTGGTTTAGCAGGACGTCTAAGTGAGGTCCAAGCTGAGCAAAGAACACACTTCCTCCTTTACCCTGCTAGGCCCACGGAAGAGGTAGAGCCAACTAGGCCTCGCTCAGGCCAGCCCTCCTTCAGGGATCTTGCCACACTTCGAAGCCTGCACAGTAAAAGTTATTTAGCGAAGTTGCCAGGGTTTCGCCATGCTCTCCCTCGGCAGCTCCACTACTGCAGGGACTCATGTTTGCTGTGAACTAGGATAGGTGGCCCACTTCAAAAAGCAGTCTTTTCCCCTTTGGAAATGTGGATTCTTGTAGCCTCGGAGCTGTTTGCAAAACCCTAGGAAGGCCCAGCTTCTACTCACGGCAGGCACGCCCGGGGAGGAAACGAGTATGTTTCCCCAGAGAAACAGGCTGCTTGCAAGTGTCGAGCGGAGCTTCTCAGGTGCCCAGTGTGTCCCGTTTGTTTCCCTTCGCAGCTGACATCCTGCAGGTACTTATGCTGGGGGCTAACAAGGGTAGGTGGCTCTTCCGACAAAAGCAGCCTTTTCCTTTTGGAAGCTTGGATTGTAGTGTCTCAGGGGCTGCTTGCCAAACCTTGAAGTTGCCCAGGTTATAGCCTCCAGAGGTACGCTTGAGTAGCAAACGAGCACTTTCACCCGAGGAACAGGGTTCCTGTCACGCTGGAGGAGAGTTAATCCCGCAGACCTCGTTCCTCCTGGGAAAGCGCAAGGCCACCCTGAGCCTCAGGGTAGTGCCTAAGTTTCCACAGGGCAAGCTCTGCGTGCCTCGGTTTCCATGAGGTCTCCATCGTTGTTGTGCTTCAATGGAACGCGAGGATAGCTTTCAGGACTCCAAGCACTCTGACCTCCGCACCATTTCCCATGCTACCACACAGATCCCCCCACGTGTCCTCTCTGCCTGTGAGCAACAAGCAGCCGTGTAGGCCCTTCGGAACACTTCTTGCATACAGAACCCAAGGCGGCACACTGCTCTCTGTCTTCCTTTGGAAACCTAGGTGGTCGCAGCTTGCCCCAGCTCACGAAGACAGTCTGAGCCGTTCTCATGAGCTGGGAGACGTGGACTCAGTGAGGACCAGGGCCCTACCTGCACTCAGAAAATCACTCTGCTCAGCCTTCCATCCAGGAGCTCACACCGACTGGCTCGTTGGTTTAGCAGGACGTCTAAGTGAGGTCCAAGCTGAGCAAAGAGCACTGTTCCTCCTTTACCCTGCTAGGCCCACGGAAGAGGTAGAGCCAACTAGGCCTCGCTCAGACCAGCCCTCCTTCAGGGATCTTGCCACACTTCGAAGCCTGCACAGTAAAAGATACTTAGCGAAGTTGCCAAGATTTCGCCATGCTCTCCCTCGGCAGCTCCACTACTGCAGGGACTCATGTTTGCTGTGAACTAGGATAGGTGGCCCACTTCCAAAAGCAGTCTTTTCCCCTTTGGAAAGGTGGATTCTTGTAGCCTAGGAGCTGTTTGCGAAACCATAGGAAGGCCCAGCTTTTACTCACTGCAGGCACGCCCGGGGACGAAACGAGTATGTTTCCCCAGAGAAACAGGCTGCTTGCAAGTGTAGAGGGGAGCTTCTCAGGTGCCCAGTGTGTCCCGTTTGTTTCCCTTCGCAGCTGACATCCTGCAGGTACTTATGCTGGGTGCTAACAAGGGTTCTTTGGCTCTGCCGAGAAAAGCAGCCTTTTCCCTTTGGAAGCTTGGATTGTAGTGTCTCAGGGGCTGCTTGCCAAACCTTGAAGTTGACCTGGTTATAGCCTCCGCAGGTACGCTTGCGTAGCAAACGAGCACTTTCACCCGATGAACAGCGTTCCTATCACGCTGCAGGAGAGTTAATCCCGCAGACCTCGTTCCTCCTGGGAAAGCGCAAGTCCACCCTGAGCCTCAGGGTAGTGCCTAAGTTTCCAACGGGCAAGCTCTGCGTGCCTCGGTTTCCATGAGGTCTCCACCGTTGTTGTGCTTCAATGGAACGCGAAGATAGCTTTCAGGACTCCAAGCACTCTGACCTCCGCACCGTTTCCCATGCTACCACACGGATCCCCCCCACGTCTCCTCTCTGCCTGCTGAGCAACAAGCAGCCGTGTAGGCCCTTCAGAACACTTCTGCATGCAGAGCCCAAGGCGGCACACTGCTCTCTGTCTTCCTTTGGAAACCTAGGTGGTCGCAGCTTACCCAGCTCACCAAGACAGTCTGAGCCGGTCTCATGAGCTGGGGAACGTGGACTCAGTGAGGACCAGGGCCCTACCTGCACTCAGAAAATCACTCTGCTCAGCCTTCCATCCAGGAGCTCACACCGACTGGCTCGTTGGTTTAGCAGGACGTCTAAGTGAGGTCCAAGCTGAGCAAAGAACACACTTCCTCCTTTACCCTGCTAGGCCCACGGAAGAGGTAGAGCCAACTAGGCCTCGCTCAGGCCAGCCCTCCTTCAGGGATCTTGCCACACTTCGAAGCCTGCACAGTAAAAGATATTTAGCGAAGTTGCCAGGGTTTCGCCATTCTCCCTCGGCAGCTCCACTACTGCAGGGACTCATGTTTGCTGTGAACTAGGATAGGTGGCCCACTTCCAAAAGCAGTCTTTTCCCCTTTGGAAATGTGGATTCTTGTAGCCTAGGAGCTGTTTGCGAAACCATAGGAAGGCCCAGCTTTTACTCACTGCAGGCACGCCCGGGGACGAAACGAGTATGTTTCCCCAGAGAAACAGGCTGCTTGCAAGTGTCGAGCGGAGCTTCTCAGGTGCCCAGTGTGTCCCGTTTGTTTCCCTTCGCAGCTCCCGTACTGCAGGTACTTATGCTGGGTGCTAACAAGGGTTCGTTGGCTCTGCCGAGAAAAGCAGCCTTTTCCCTTTGGAAGCTTGGATTGTAGTGTCTCAGGGGCTGCTTGCCAAACCTTGAAGTTGACCAGGTTATAGCCTCCGCAGGTACGCTTGCGTAGCAAACGAGCACTTTCACCCGAGGAACAGCGTTCCTATCACGCTGCAGGAGAGTTAATCCTGCAGACCTCGTTCCTCCTGGGAAAGCGCAAGGCCACCCTGAGCCTCAGGGTAGTGCCTAAGTTTGCTCCGTGCAAGCTCTGCGTGCCTCGGTTTCCATGAGGTCTCCACCGTTGTTGTGCCTCAATGGAACTAGAGGATAGCTTTCAGGACTCCAAGCACTCTAGCCTCCGCACCGTTTCCCATGCTACCACACGGATTCCCCCCACGTCTCCTCTCTGCCTGCTGAGCAACAAGCAGCCGTGTAGGCCCTTTAGAACACTTCTTGCATGCAGAGCCCAAGGCGGGACACTGCTCTCTGTCTTCCTTTGGAAACCTAGGTTGTCGGAGCTTACCCACCTCACGAAGACAGTCTGAGCCGGTCTCATGAGCTGGGGAACGTGGACTCAGTGAGGACCAGGGCCCTACCTGCACTCTGAAAATCACTCTGCTCAGCCTTCCATCCAGGAGCTCACACCGACTGGCTCGTTGGTTTAGCAGGACGTCTAAGTGAGGTCCAAGCTGAGCAAAGAACACACTTCCTCCTTTACCCTGCTAGGCCCACAGAAGAGGTAGAGCCAACTAGGCCTCGCTCAGGCCAGCCCTCCTTCAGGGATCTTGCCACAGTTCGAAGCCTGCACAGTAAAAGATACTTAGCGAAGTTGCCAGGGTTTCGCCATGCTCTCCCTCGGCAGCTCCACTACTGCAGGGACTCATGTTTGCTGTGAACTAGGATAGGTGGCCCACTTCAAAAAGCAGTCTTTTCCCCTTTGGAAATGTGGATTCTTGTAGCCTCGGAGCTGTTTGCGAAACCCTAGGAAGGCCCAGCTTCTACTCACGGCAGGCACGCCCGGGGAGGAAACGAGTATGTTTCCCCAGAGAAACAGGCTGCTTGCAAGTGTCGAGCGGAGCTTCTCAGGTGCCCAGTGTGTCCCGTTTGTTTCCCTTTGCAGCTGACATCCTGCAGGTACTTATGCTGGGGGCTAACAAGGGTAGGTGGCTCTTCCGACAAAAGCAGCCTTTTCCTTTTGGAAGCTTGGATTGTAGTGTCTCAGGGGCTGCTTGCCAAACCTTGAAGTTGCCCAGGTTATAGCCTCCAGAGGTACGCTTGAGTAGCAAACGAGCACTTTCACCCGAGGAACAGGGTTCCTGTCACGCTGGAGGAGAGTTAATCCCGCAGACCTCGTTCCTCCTGGGAAAGCGCAAGGCCACCCTGAGCCTCAGGGTAGTGCCTAAGTCTCCACAGGGCAAGCTCTGCGTGCCTCGGTTTCCATGAGGTCTCCATAGTTGTTGTGCTTCAATGGAACGCGAGGATAGGTTTCAGAACTCCAAGCACTCTGGCCTCCGCACCGTTTCCCATGCTACCACACGGATTCCCCCCACGTCTCCTCTCTGCCTGCTGAGCAGCAAGCAGCCGTGTAGGCCCTTCAGAACACTTCTGCATGCAGAGCCCAAGGCGGCACACTGCTCTCTGTCTTCCTTTGGAAACCTAGGTGGTCGCAGCTTACCCAGCTCACCAAGACAGTCTGAGCCGGTCTCATGAGCTGGGGAACGTGGACTCAGTGAGGACCAGGGCCCTACCTGCACTCAGAAAATCACTCTGCTCAGCCTTCCATCCAGGAGCTCACACCGACTGGCTCGTTGGTTTAGCAGGACGTCTAAGTGAGGTCCAAGCTGAGCAAAGAACACACTTCCTCCTTTACCCTGCTAGGCCCACGGAAGAGGTAGAGCCAACTAGGCCTCGCTCAGGCCAGCCCTCCTTCAGGGATCTTGCCACACTTCGAAGCCTGCACAGTAAAAGATATTTAGTGAAGTTGCCAGGGTTTCGCCATTCTCCCTCGGCAGCTCCACTACTGCAGGGACTCATGTTTGCTGTGAACTAGGATAGGTGGCCCACTTCCAAAAGCAGTCTTTTCCCCTTTGGAAATGTGGATTCTTGTAGCCTAGGAGCTGTTTGCGAAACCATAGGAAGGCCCAGCTTTTACTCACTGCAGGCACGCCCGGGGACGAAACGAGTATGTTTCCCCAGAGAAACAGGCTGCTTGCAAGTGTCGAGGGGAGCTTCTCAGGTGCCCAGTGTGTCCCGTTTGTTTCCCTTCGCAGCTCCCGTACTGCAGGTACTTATGCTGGGTGCTAACAAGGGTTCGTTGGCTCTGCCGAGAAAAGCAGCCTTTTCCCTTTGGAAGCTTGGATTGTAGTGTCTCAGGGGCTGCTTGCCAAACCTTGAAGTTGACCAGGTTATAGCCTCCGCAGGTACGCTTGCGTAGCAAACGAGCACTTTCACCCGAGGAACAGCGTTCCTATCACGCTGCAGGAGAGTTAATCCTGCAGACCTCGTTCCTCCTGGGAAAGCGCAAGGCCACCCTGAGCCTCAGGGTAGTGCCTAAGTTTGCTCCGTGCAAGCTCTGCGTGCCTCGGTTTCCATGAGGTCTCCACCGTTGTTGTGCCTCAATGGAACTAGAGGATAGCTTTCAGGACTCCAAGCACTCTAGCCTCCGCACCGTTTCCCATGCTACCACACGGATTCCCCCCACGTCTCCTCTCTGCCTGCTGAGCAACAAGCAGCCGTGTAGGCCCTTTAGAACACTTCTTGCATGCAGAGCCCAAGGCGGGACACTGCTCTCTGTCTTCCTTTGGAAACCTAGGTTGTCGGAGCTTACCCACCTCACGAAGACAGTCTGAGCCGCTCTCATGAGCTGGGGAACGTGGACTCAGTGAGGACCAGGGCCCTACCTGCACTCTGAAAATCACTCTGCTCAGCCTTCCATCCAGGAGCTCACACCGACTGGCTCGTTGGTTTAGCAGGACGTCTAAGTGAGGTCCAAGCTGAGCAAAGAACACACTTCCTCCTTTACCCTGCTAGGCCCACAGAAGAGGTAGAGCCAACTAGGCCTCGCTCAGGCCAGCCCTCCTTCAGGGATCTTGCCACAGTTCGAAGCCTGCACAGTAAAAGATACTTAGCGAAGTTGCCAGGGTTTCGCCATGCTCTCCCTCGGCAGCTCCACTACTGCAGGGACTCATGTTTGCTGTGAACTAGGATAGGTGGCCCACTTCAAAAAGCAGTCTTTTCCCCTTTGGAAATGTGGATTCTTGTAGCCTCGGAGCTGTTTGCGAAACCCTAGGAAGGCCCAGCTTCTACTCACGGCAGGCACGCCCGGGGAGGAAACGAGTATGTTTCCCCAGAGAAACAGGCTGCTTGCAAGTGTCGAGCGGAGCTTCTCAGGTGCCCAGTGTGTCCCGTTTGTTTCCCTTCGCAGCTGACATCCTGCAGGTACTTATGCTGGGGGCTAACAAGGGTAGGTGGCTCTTCCGACAAAAGCAGCCTTTTCCTTTTGGAAGCTTGGATTGTAGTGTCTCAGGGGCTGCTTGCCAAACCTTGAAGTTGCCCAGGTTATAGCCTCCAGAGGTACGCTTGAGTAGCAAACGAGCACTTTCACCCGAGGAACAGGGTTCCTGTCACGCTGGAGGAGAGTTAATCCCGCAGACCTCGTTCCTCCTGGGAAAGCGCAAGGCCACCCTGAGCCTCAGGGTAGTGCCTAAGTCTCCACAGGGCAAGCTCTGCGTGCCTCGGTTTCCATGAGGTCTCCATAGTTGTTGTGCTTCAATGGAACGCGAGGATAGGTTTCAGGACTCCAAGCACTCTGACCTCCGCACCGTTTCCCATGCTACCACACGGATTCCCCCCACGTCTCCTCTCTGCCTGCTGAGCAGCAAGCAGCCGTGTAGGCCCTTCAGAACACTTCTGCATGCAGAGCCCAAGGCGGCACACTGCTCTCTGTCTTCCTTTGGAAACCTAGGTGGTCGCAGCTTACCCAGCTCACCAAGACAGTCTGAGCCGGTCTCATGAGCTGGGGAACGTGGACTCAGTGAGGACCAGGGCCCTACCTGCACTCAGAAAATCACTCTGCTCAGCCTTCCATCCAGGAGCTCACACCGACTGGCTCGTTGGTTTAGCAGGACGTCTAAGTGAGGTCCAAGCTGAGCAAAGAACACACTTCCTCCTTTACCCTGCTAGGCCCACGGAAGAGGTAGAGCCAACTAGGCCTCGCTCAGGCCAGCCCTCCTTCAGGGATCTTGCCACACTTCGAAGCCTGCACAGTAAAAGATATTTAGCGAAGTTGCCAGGGTTTCGCCATTCTCCCTCGGCAGCTCCACTACTGCAGGGACTCATGTTTGCTGTGAACTAGGATAGGTGGCCCACTTCCAAAAGCAGTCTTTTCCCCTTTGGAAATGTGGATTCTTGTAGCCTAGGAGCTGTTTGCGAAACCATAGGAAGGCCCAGCTTTTACTCACTGCAGGCACGCCCGGGGACGAAACGAGTATGTTTCCCCAGAGAAACAGGCTGCTTGCAAGTGTCGAGGGGAGCTTCTCAGGTGCCCAGTGTGTCCCGTTTGTTTCCCTTCGCAGCTCCCGTACTGCAGGTACTTATGCTGGGTGCTAACAAGGGTTCGTTGGCTCTGCCGAGAAAAGCAGCCTTTTCCCTTTGGAAGCTTGGATTGTAGTGTCTCAGGGGCTGCTTGCCAAACCTTGAAGTTGACCAGGTTATAGCCTCCGCAGGTACGCTTGCGTAGCAAACGAGCACTTTCACCCGAGGAACAGCGTTCCTATCAAGCTGCAGGAGAGTTAATCCTGCAGACATCGTTCCTCCTGGGAAAGCGCAAGGTCACCCTGAGCCTCAGGGTAGTGCCTAAGTTTGCTCCGAGCAAGCTCTGCGTGCCTCGGTTTCCATGAGGTCTCCATCGTTGTTGTGCTTCAATGGAACGCGAGGATAGCTTTCAGGACTCCAAGCACTCTGACCTCCGCACCATTTCCCATGCTACCACACAGATCCCCCCACGTCTCCTCTCTGCCTGCTGAGCAATAAGCAGCCGTGTAGGCCCTTCGGAACACTTCTTGCATGCAGACCCCAAGGCGGGACACTGCTCTCTGTCTTCCTTTGGAAACCTAGGTTGTCGGAGCTTACCCACCTCACTAAGACAGTCTGAGCCGGTCTCATGAGCTGGGGAACGTGGACTCAGTGAGGACCAGGGCCCTATCTGCACTCAGAAAATCACTCTGCTCAGCCTTCCATCCAGGAGCTCACACCGACTGGCTCGTTGGTTTAGCAGGACGTCTAAGTGAGGTCCAAGCTGAGCAAAGAACACACTTCCTCCTTTACCCTGCTAGGCCCACGGAAGAGGTAGAGCCAACTAGGCCTCGCTCAGGCCAGCCCTCCTTCAGGGATCTTGCCACACTTCGAAGCCTGCACAGTAAAAGTTATTTAGCGAAGTTGCCAGGGTTTCGCCATGCTCTCCCTCGGCAGCTCCACTACTGCAGGGACTCATGTTTGCTGTGAACTAGGATAGGTGGCCCACTTCAAAAAGCAGTCTTTTCCCCTTTGGAAATGTGGATTCTTGCAGCCTCGGAGCTGTTTGCAAAACCCTAGGAAGGCCCAGCTTCTACTCACGGCAGGCACGCCCGGGGAGGAAACGAGTATGTTTCCCCAGAGAAACAGGCTGCTTGCAAGTGTCGAGCGGAGCTTCTCAGGTGCCCAGTGTGTCCCGTTTGTTTCCCTTCGCAGCTGACATCCTGCAGGTACTTATGCTGGGGGCTAACAAGGGTAGGTGGCTCTTCCGACAAAAGCAGCCTTTTCCTTTTGGAAGCTTGGATTGTAGTGTCTCAGGGGCTGCTTGCCAAACCTTGAAGTTGCCCAGGTTATAGCCTCCAGAGGTACGCTTGAGTAGCAAACGAGCACTTTCACCCGAGGAACAGGGTTCCTGTCACGCTGGAGGAGAGTTAATCCCGCAGACCTCGTTCCTCCTGGGAAAGCGCAAGGCCACCCTGAGCCTCAGGGTAGTGCCTAAGTTTCCACAGGGCAAGCTCTGCGTGCCTCGGTTTCCATGAGGTCTCCATCGTTGTTGTGCTTCAATGGAACGCGAGGATAGCTTTCAGGACTCCAAGCACTCTGACCTCCGCACCATTTCCCATGCTACCACACAGATCCCCCCACGTGTCCTCTCTGCCTGTGAGCAACAAGCAGCCGTGTAGGCCCTTCGGAACACTTCTTGCATACAGAACCCAAGGCGGCACACTGCTCTCTGTCTTCCTTTGGAAACCTAGGTGGTCGCAGCTTGCCCCAGCTCACGAAGACAGTCTGAGCCGTTCTCATGAGCTGGGAGACGTGGACTCAGTGAGGACCAGGGCCCTACCTGCACTCAGAAAATCACTCTGCTCAGCCTTCCATCCAGGAGCTCACACCGACTGGCTCGTTGGTTTAGCAGGACGTCTAAGTGAGGTCCAAGCTGAGCAAAGAGCACACTTCCTCCTTTACCCTGCTAGGCCCACGGAAGAGGTAGAGCCAACTAGGCCTCGCTCAGACCAGCCCTCCTTCAGGGATCTTGCCACACTTCGAAGCCTGCACAGTAAAAGATACTTAGCGAAGTTGCCAAGATTTCGCCATGCTCTCCCTCGGCAGCTCCACTACTGCAGGGACTCATGTTTGCTGTGAACTAGGATAGGTGGCCCACTTCCAAAAGCAGTCTTTTCCCCTTTGGAAAGGTGGATTCTTGTAGCCTAGGAGCTGTTTGCGAAACCATAGGAAGGCGCAGCTTTTACTCACTGCAGGCACGCCCGGGGAGGAAACGAGTATGTTTCCCCAGAGAAACAGGCTGCTTGCAAGTGTAGAGGGGAGCTTCTCAGGTGCCCAGTGTGTCCCGTTTGTTTCCCTTCGCAGCTGACATCCTGCAGGTACTTATGCTGGGTGCTAACAAGGGTTCTTTGGCTCTGCCGAGAAAAGCAGCCTTTTCCCTTTGGAAGCTTGGATTGTAGTGTCTCAGGGGCTGCTTGCCAAACCTTGAAGTTGACCTGGTTATAGCCTCCGCAGGTACGCTTGCGTAGCAAACGAGCACTTTCACCCGATGAACAGCGTTCCTATCACGCTGCAGGAGAGTTAATCCCGCAGACCTCGTTCCTCCTGGGAAAGCGCAAGTCCACCCTGAGCCTCAGGGTAGTGCCTAAGTTTCCAACGGGCAAGCTCTGCGTGCCTCGGTTTCCATGAGGTCTCCACCGTTGTTGTGCTTCAATGGAACGCGAAGATAGCTTTCAGGACTCCAAGCACTCTGACCTCCGCACCGTTTCCCATGCTACCACACGGATCCCCCCCACGTCTCCTCTCTGCCTGCTGAGCAACAAGCAGCCGTGTAGGCCCTTCAGAACACTTCTGCATGCAGAGCCCAAGGCGGCACACTGCTCTCTGTCTTCCTTTGGAAACCTAGGTGGTCGCAGCTTACCCAGCTCACCAAGACAGTCTGAGCCGGTCTCATGAGCTGGGGAACGTGGACTCAGTGAGGACCAGGGCCCTACCTGCACTCAGAAAATCACTCTGCTCAGCCTTCCATCCAGGAGCTCACACCGACTGGCTCGTTGGTTTAGCAGGACGTCTAAGTGAGGTCCAAGCTGAGCAAAGAACACACTTCCTCCTTTACCCTGCTAGGCCCACGGAAGAGGTAGAGCCAACTAGGCCTCGCTCAGGCCAGCCCTCCTTCAGGGATCTTGCCACACTTCGAAGCCTGCACAGTAAAAGATATTTAGCGAAGTTGCCAGGGTTTCGCCATTCTCCCTCGGCAGCTCCACTACTGCAGGGACTCATGTTTGCTGTGAACTAGGATAGGTGGCCCACTTCCAAAAGCAGTCTTTTCCCCTTTGGAAATGTGGATTCTTGTAGCCTAGGAGCTGTTTGCGAAACCATAGGAAGGCCCAGCTTTTACTCACTGCAGGCACGCCCGGGGACGAAACGAGTATGTTTCCCCAGAGAAACAGGCTGCTTGCAAGTGTCGAGGGGAGCTTCTCAGGTGCCCAGTGTGTCCCGTTTGTTTCCCTTCGCAGCTCCCGTACTGCAGGTACTTATGCTGGGTGCTAACAAGGGTTCGTTGGCTCTGCCGAGAAAAGCAGCCTTTTCCCTTTGGAAGCTTGGATTGTAGTGTCTCAGGGGCTGCTTGCCAAACCTTGAAGTTGACCAGGTTATAGCCTCCGCAGGTACGCTTGCGTAGCAAACGAGCACTTTCACCCGAGGAACAGCGTTCCTATCACGCTGCAGGAGAGTTAATCCTGCAGACCTCGTTCCTCCTGGGAAAGCGCAAGGCCACCCTGAGCCTCAGGGTAGTGCCTAAGTTTGCTCCGTGCAAGCTCTGCGTGCCTCGGTTTCCATGAGGTCTCCATCGTTGTTGTGCTTCAATGGAACGCGAGGATAGCTTTCAGGACTCCAAGCACTCTGACCTCCGCACCATTTCCCATGCTACCACACAGATCCCCCCACGTCTCCTCTCTGCCTGCTGAGCAATAAGCAGCCGTGTAGGCCCTTCGGAACACTTCTTGCATGCAGACCCCAAGGCGGGACACTGCTCTCTGTCTTCCTTTGGAAACCTAGGTTGTCGGAGCTTACCCACCTCACTAAGACAGTCTGAGCCGGTCTCATGAGCTGGGGAACGTGGACTCAGTGAGGACCAGGGCCCTATCTGCACTCAGAAAATCACTCTGCTCAGCCTTCCATCCAGGAGCTCACACCGACTGGCTCGTTGGTTTAGCAGGACGTCTAAGTGAGGTCCAAGCTGAGCAAAGAACACACTTCCTCCTTTACCCTGCTAGGCCCACGGAAGAGGTAGAGCCAACTAGGCCTCGCTCAGGCCAGCCCTCCTTCAGGGATCTTGCCACACTTCGAAGCCTGCACAGTAAAAGTTATTTAGCGAAGTTGCCAGGGTTTCGCCATGCTCTCCCTCGGCAGCTCCACTACTGCAGGGACTCATGTTTGCTGTGAACTAGGATAGGTGGCCCACTTCAAAAAGCAGTCTTTTCCCCTTTGGAAATGTGGATTCTTGCAGCCTCGGAGCTGTTTGCAAAACCCTAGGAAGGCCCAGCTTCTACTCACGGCAGGCACGCCCGGGGAGGAAACGAGTATGTTTCCCCAGAGAAACAGGCTGCTTGCAAGTGTCGAGCGGAGCTTCTCAGGTGCCCAGTGTGTCCCGTTTGTTTCCCTTCGCAGCTGACATCCTGCAGGTACTTATGCTGGGGGCTAACAAGGGTAGGTGGCTCTTCCGACAAAAGCAGCCTTTTCCTTTTGGAAGCTTGGATTGTAGTGTCTCAGGGGCTGCTTGCCAAACCTTGAAGTTGCCCAGGTTATAGCCTCCAGAGGTACGCTTGAGTAGCAAACGAGCACTTTCACCCGAGGAACAGGGTTCCTGTCACGCTGGAGGAGAGTTAATCCCGCAGACCTCGTTCCTCCTGGGAAAGCGCAAGGCCACCCTGAGCCTCAGGGTAGTGCCTAAGTTTCCACAGGGCAAGCTCTGCGTGCCTCGGTTTCCATGAGGTCTCCATCGTTGTTGTGCTTCAATGGAACGCGAGGATAGCTTTCAGGACTCCAAGCACTCTGACCTCCGCACCATTTCCCATGCTACCACACAGATCCCCCCACGTGTCCTCTCTGCCTGTGAGCAACAAGCAGCCGTGTAGGCCCTTCGGAACACTTCTTGCATACAGAACCCAAGGCGGCACACTGCTCTCTGTCTTCCTTTGGAAACCTAGGTGGTCGCAGCTTGCCCCAGCTCACGAAGACAGTCTGAGCCGTTCTCATGAGCTGGGAGACGTGGACTCAGTGAGGACCAGGGCCCTACCTGCACTCAGAAAATCACTCTGCTCAGCCTTCCATCCAGGAGCTCACACCGACTGGCTCGTTGGTTTAGCAGGACGTCTAAGTGAGGTCCAAGCTGAGCAAAGAGCACACTTCCTCCTTTACCCTGCTAGGCCCACGGAAGAGGTAGAGCCAACTAGGCCTCGCTCAGACCAGCCCTCCTTCAGGGATCTTGCCACACTTCGAAGCCTGCACAGTAAAAGATACTTAGCGAAGTTGCCAAGATTTCGCCATGCTCTCCCTCGGCAGCTCCACTACTGCAGGGACTCATGTTTGCTGTGAACTAGGATAGGTGGCCCACTTCCAAAAGCAGTCTTTTCCCCTTTGGAAAGGTGGATTCTTGTAGCCTAGGAGCTGTTTGCGAAACCATAGGAAGGCGCAGCTTTTACTCACTGCAGGCACGCCCGGGGAGGAAACGAGTATGTTTCCCCAGAGAAACAGGCTGCTTGCAAGTGTAGAGGGGAGCTTCTCAGGTGCCCAGTGTCCCGTTTGTTTCCCTTCGCAGCTCCCGTACTGCAGGTACTTACGCTGGGTGCTAACAAGAGTTGGTTGGCTCTGCCGACAAAAGCAGCCTTTTCCCTTTGGAAGCTTGGATTGTAGTGTCTCAGGGGCTGCTTGCCAAACCTTGAAGTTGCCCAGGTTATAGCCTCCGCAGGAACGCTTGCATAGCAAACGAGCACTTTCTACCGATGAACAGGGTTCCTGTCACGCTGGAGGAGAGTTAATCCCGCAGACCTCGTTCCTCCTGGGAAAGCGCAAGTCCACCCTGAGCCTCAGGGTAGTGCCTAAGTTTCCAACGGGCAAGCTCTGCGTGCCTCGGTTTCCATGAGGTCTCCACCGTTGTTGTGCTTCAATGGAACGCGAAGATAGCTTTCAGGACTCCAAGCACTCTGACCTCCGCACCGTTTCCCATGCTACCACACGGATCCCCCCCACTTCTCCTCTCTGCCTGCTGAGCAACAAGCAGCCGTGTAGGCCCTTCAGAACACTTCTGCATGCAGAGCCCAAGGCGGCACACTGCTCTCTGTCTTCCTTTGGAAACCTAGGTGGTCGCAGCTTACCCAGCTCACCAAGACAGTCTGAGCCGGTCTCATGAGCTGGGGAACGTGGACTCAGTGAGGACCAGGGCCCTACCTGCACTCAGAAAATCACTCTGCTCAGCCTTCCATCCAGGAGCTCACACCGACTGGCTCGTTGGTTTAGCAGGACGTCTAAGTGAGGTCCAAGCTGAGCAAAGAACACACTTCCTCCTTTACCCTGCTAGGCCCACGGAAGAGGTAGAGCCAACTAGGCCTCGCTCAGGCCAGCCCTCCTTCAGGGATCTTGCCACACTTCGAAGCCTGCACAGTAAAAGATATTTAGCGAAGTTGCCAGGGTTTCGCCATTCTCCCTCGGCAGCTCCACTACTGCAGGGACTCATGTTTGCTGTGAACTAGGATAGGTGGCCCACTTCCAAAAGCAGTCTTTTCCCCTTTGGAAATGTGGATTCTTGTAGCCTAGGAGCTGTTTGCGAAACCATAGGAAGGCCCAGCTTTTACTCACTGCAGGCACGCCCGGGGACGAAACGTGTATGTTTCCCCAGAGAAACAGGCTGCTTGCAAGTGTCGAGGGGAGCTTCTCAGGTGCCCAGTGTGTCCCGTTTGTTTCCCTTCGCAGCTCCCGTACTGCAGGTACTTATGCTGGGTGCTAACAAGGGTTCGTTGGCTCTGCCGAGAAAAGCAGCCTTTTCCCTTTGGAAGCTTGGATTGTAGTGTCTCAGGGGCTGCTTGCCAAACCTTGAAGTTGACCAGGTTATAGCCTCCGCAGGTACGCTTGCGTAGCAAACGAGCACTTTCACCCGAGGAACAGCGTTCCTATCACGCTGCAGGAGAGTTAATCCTGCAGACCTCGTTCCTCCTGGGAAAGCGCAAGGCCACCCTGAGCCTCAGGGTAGTGCCTAAGTTTGCTCCGTGCAAGCTCTGCGTGCCTCGGTTTCCATGAGGTCTCCATCGTTGTTGTGCTTCAATGGAACGCGAGGATAGCTTTCAGGACTCCAAGCACTCTGACCTCCGCACCATTTCCCATGCTACCACACAGATCCCCCCACGTCTCCTCTCTGCCTGCTGAGCAATAAGCAGCCGTGTAGGCCCTTCGGAACACTTCTTGCATGCAGACCCCAAGGCGGGACACTGCTCTCTGTCTTCCTTTGGAAACCTAGGTTGTCGGAGCTTACCCACCTCACTAAGACAGTCTGAGCCGGTCTCATGAGCTGGGGAACGTGGACTCAGTGAGGACCAGGGCCCTATCTGCACTCAGAAAATCACTCTGCTCAGCCTTCCATCCAGGAGCTCACACCGACTGGCTCGTTGGTTTAGCAGGACGTCTAAGTGAGGTCCAAGCTGAGCAAAGAACACACTTCCTCCTTTACCCTGCTAGGCCCACGGAAGAGGTAGAGCCAACTAGGCCTCGCTCAGGCCAGCCCTCCTTCAGGGATCTTGCCACACTTCGAAGCCTGCACAGTAAAAGTTATTTAGCGAAGTTGCCAGGGTTTCGCCATGCTCTCCCTCGGCAGCTCCACTACTGCAGGGACTCATGTTTGCTGTGAACTAGGATAGGTGGCCCACTTCAAAAAGCAGTCTTTTCCCCTTTGGAAATGTGGATTCTTGCAGCCTCGGAGCTGTTTGCAAAACCCTAGGAAGGCCCAGCTTCTACTCACGGCAGGCACGCCCGGGGAGGAAACGAGTATGTTTCCCCAGAGAAACAGGCTGCTTGCAAGTGTCGAGCGGAGCTTCTCAGGTGCCCAGTGTGTCCCGTTTGTTTCCCTTCGCAGCTGACATCCTGCAGGTACTTATGCTGGGGGCTAACAAGGGTAGGTGGCTCTTCCGACAAAAGCAGCCTTTTCCTTTTGGAAGCTTGGATTGTAGTGTCTCAGGGGCTGCTTGCCAAACCTTGAAGTTGCCCAGGTTATAGCCTCCAGAGGTACGCTTGAGTAGCAAACGAGCACTTTCACCCGAGGAACAGGGTTCCTGTCACGCTGGAGGAGAGTTAATCCCGCAGACCTCGTTCCTCCTGGGAAAGCGCAAGGCCACCCTGAGCCTCAGGGTAGTGCCTAAGTTTCCACAGGGCAAGCTCTGCGTGCCTCGGTTTCCATGAGGTCTCCATCGTTGTTGTGCTTCAATGGAACGCGAGGATAGCTTTCAGGACTCCAAGCACTCTGACCTCCGCACCATTTCCCATGCTACCACACAGATCCCCCCACGTGTCCTCTCTGCCTGTGAGCAACAAGCAGCCGTGTAGGCCCTTCGGAACACTTCTTGCATACAGAACCCAAGGCGGCACACTGCTCTCTGTCTTCCTTTGGAAACCTAGGTGGTCGCAGCTTGCCCCAGCTCACGAAGACAGTCTGAGCCGTTCTCATGAGCTGGGAGACGTGGACTCAGTGAGGACCAGGGCCCTACCTGCACTCAGAAAATCACTCTGCTCAGCCTTCCATCCAGGAGCTCACACCGACTGGCTCGTTGGTTTAGCAGGACGTCTAAGTGAGGTCCAAGCTGAGCAAAGAGCACTGTTCCTCCTTTACCCTGCTAGGCCCACGGAAGAGGTAGAGCCAACTAGGCCTCGCTCAGACCAGCCCTCCTTCAGGGATCTTGCCACACTTCGAAGCCTGCACAGTAAAAGATACTTAGCGAAGTTGCCAAGATTTCGCCATGCTCTCCCTCGGCAGCTCCACTACTGCAGGGACTCATGTTTGCTGTGAACTAGGATAGGTGGCCCACTTCCAAAAGCAGTCTTTTCCCCTTTGGAAAGGTGGATTCTTGTAGCCTAGGAGCTGTTTGCGAAACCATAGGAAGGCGCAGCTTTTACTCACTGCAGGCACGCCCGGGGAGGAAACGAGTATGTTTCCCCAGAGAAACAGGCTGCTTGCAAGTGTAGAGGGGAGCTTCTCAGGTGCCCAGTGTCCCGTTTGTTTCCCTTCGCAGCTCCCGTACTGCAGGTACTTACGCTGGGTGCTAACAAGAGTTGGTTGGCTCTGCCGACAAAAGCAGCCTTTTCCCTTTGGAAGCTTGGATTGTAGTGTCTCAGGGGCTGCTTGCCAAACCTTGAAGTTGCCCAGGTTATAGCCTCCGCAGGAACGCTTGCATAGCAAACGAGCACTTTCTACCGATGAACAGGGTTCCTGTCACGCTGGAGGAGAGTTAATCCCGCAGACCTCGTTCCTCCTGGGAAAGCGCAAGTCCACCCTGAGCCTCAGGGTAGTGCCTAAGTTTCCAACGGGCAAGCTCTGCGTGCCTCGGTTTCCATGAGGTCTCCACCGTTGTTGTGCTTCAATGGAACGCGAAGATAGCTTTCAGGACTCCAAGCACTCTGACCTCCGCACCGTTTCCCATGCTACCACACGGATCCCCCCCACGTCTCCTCTCTGCCTGCTGAGCAACAAGCAGCCGTGTAGGCCCTTCAGAACACTTCTGCATGCAGAGCCCAAGGCGGCACACTGCTCTCTGTCTTCCTTTGGAAACCTAGGTGGTCGCAGCTTACCCAGCTCACCAAGACAGTCTGAGCCGGTCTCATGAGCTGGGGAACGTGGACTCAGTGAGGACCAGGGCCCTACCTGCACTCAGAAAATCACTCTGCTCAGCCTTCCATCCAGGAGCTCACACCGACTGGCTCGTTGGTTTAGCAGGACGTCTAAGTGAGGTCCAAGCTGAGCAAAGAACACACTTCCTCCTTTACCCTGCTAGGCCCACGGAAGAGGTAGAGCCAACTAGGCCTCGCTCAGGCCAGCCCTCCTTCAGGGATCTTGCCACACTTCGAAGCCTGCACAGTAAAAGATATTTAGCGAAGTTGCCAGGGTTTCGCCATTCTCCCTCGGCAGCTCCACTACTGCAGGGACTCATGTTTGCTGTGAACTAGGATAGGTGGCCCACTTCCAAAAGCAGTCTTTTCCCCTTTGGAAATGTGGATTCTTGTAGCCTAGGAGCTGTTTGCGAAACCATAGGAAGGCCCAGCTTTTACTCACTGCAGGCACGCCCGGGGACGAAACGAGTATGTTTCCCCAGAGAAACAGGCTGCTTGCAAGTGTCGAGGGGAGCTTCTCAGGTGCCCAGTGTGTCCCGTTTGTTTCCCTTCGCAGCTCCCGTACTGCAGGTACTTATGCTGGGTGCTAACAAGGGTTCGTTGGCTCTGCCGAGAAAAGCAGCCTTTTCCCTTTGGAAGCTTGGATTGTAGTGTCTCAGGGGCTGCTTGCCAAACCTTGAAGTTGACCAGGTTATAGCCTCCGCAGGTACGCTTGCGTAGCAAACGAGCACTTTCACCCGAGGAACAGCGTTCCTATCACGCTGCAGGAGAGTTAATCCTGCAGACCTCGTTCCTCCTGGGAAAGCGCAAGGCCACCCTGAGCCTCAGGGTAGTGCCTAAGTTTGCTCCGTGCAAGCTCTGCGTGCCTCGGTTTCCATGAGGTCTCCATCGTTGTTGTGCTTCAATGGAACGCGAGGATAGCTTTCAGGACTCCAAGCACTCTGACCTCCGCACCATTTCCCATGCTACCACACAGATCCCCCCACGTCTCCTCTCTGCCTGCTGAGCAATAAGCAGCCGTGTAGGCCCTTCGGAACACTTCTTGCATGCAGACCCCAAGGCGGGACACTGCTCTCTGTCTTCCTTTGGAAACCTAGGTTGTCGGAGCTTACCCACCTCACTAAGACAGTCTGAGCCGGTCTCATGAGCTGGGGAACGTGGACTCAGTGAGGACCAGGGCCCTATCTGCACTCAGAAAATCACTCTGCTCAGCCTTCCATCCAGGAGCTCACACCGACTGGCTCGTTGGTTTAGCAGGACGTCTAAGTGAGGTCCAAGCTGAGCAAAGAACACACTTCCTCCTTTACCCTGCTAGGCCCACGGAAGAGGTAGAGCCAACTAGGCCTCGCTCAGGCCAGCCCTCCTTCAGGGATCTTGCCACACTTCGAAGCCTGCACAGTAAAAGTTATTTAGCGAAGTTGCCAGGGTTTCGCCATGCTCTCCCTCGGCAGCTCCACTACTGCAGGGACTCATGTTTGCTGTGAACTAGGATAGGTGGCCCACTTCAAAAAGCAGTCTTTTCCCCTTTGGAAATGTGGATTCTTGTAGCCTCGGAGCTGTTTGCGAAACCCTAGGAAGGCCCAGCTTCTACTCACGGCAGGCACGCCCGGGGAGGAAACGAGTATGTTTCCCCAGAGAAACAGGCTGCTTGCAAGTGTCGAGCGGAGCTTCTCAGGTGCCCAGTGTGTCCCGTTTGTTTCCCTTCGCAGCTGACATGCTGCAGGTACTTATGCTGGGGGCTAACAAGGGTAGGTGGCTCTTCCGACAAAAGCAGCCTTTTCCTTTTGGAAGCTTGGATTGTAGTGTCTCAGGGGCTGCTTGCCAAACCTTGAAGTTGACCAGGTTATAGCCTCCAGAGGTACGCTTGCGTAGCAAACGAGCACTTTCACCCGAGGAACAGCGTTCCTGTCACGCTGCAGGAGAGTTAATCCTGCAGACCTCGTTCCTCCTGGGAAAGCGCAAGGCCACCCTGAGCCTCAGGGTAGTGCCTAAGTTTGCTCCGTGCAAGCTCTGCGTGCCTCGGTTTCCATGAGGTCTCCACCGTTGTTGTGCCTCAATGGAACTAGAGGATAGCTTTCAGGACTCCAAGCACTCTAGCCTCCGCACCGTTTCCCATGCTACCACACGGATTCCCCCCACGTCTCCTCTCTGCCTGCTGAGCAACAAGCAGCCGTGTAGGCCCTTTAGAACACTTCTTGCATGCAGAGCCCAAGGCGGGACACTGCTCTCTGTCTTCCTTTGGAAACCTAGGTTGTCGGAGCTTACCCACCTCACGAAGACAGTCTGAGCCGCTCTCATGAGCTGGGGAACGTGGACTCAGTGAGGACCAGGGCCCTACCTGCACTCTGAAAATCACTCTGCTCAGCCTTCCATCCAGGAGCTCACACCGACTGGCTCGTTGGTTTAGCAGGACGTCTAAGTGAGGTCCAAGCTGAGCAAAGAACACACTTCCTCCTTTACCCTGCTAGGCCCACGGAAGAGGTAGAGCCAACTAGGCCTCGCTCAGGCCAGCCCTCCTTCAGGGATCTTGCCACACTTCGAAGCCTGCACAGTAAAAGATATTTAGCGAAGTTGCCAGGGTTTCGCCATTCTCCCTCGGCAGCTCCACTACTGCAGGGACTCATGTTTGCTGTGAACTAGGATAGGTGGCCCACTTCCAAAAGCAGTCTTTTCCCCTTTGGAAATGTGGATTCTTGTAGCCTAGGAGCTGTTTGCGAAACCATAGGAAGGCCCAGCTTTTACTCACTGCAGGCACGCCCGGGGAGGAAACGAGTATGTTTCCCCAGAGAAACAGGCTGCTTGCAAGTGTCGAGGGGAGCTTCTCAGGTGCCCAGTGTGTCCCGTTTGTTTCCCTTCGCAGCTCCCGTACTGCAGGTACTTATGCTGGGTGCTAACAAGGGTTCGTTGGCTCTGCCGAGAAAAGCAGCCTTTTCCCTTTGGAAGCTTGGATTGTAGTGTCTCAGGGGCTGCTTGCCAAACCTTGAAGTTGACCAGGTTATAGCCTCCGCAGGTACGCTTGCGTAGCAAACGAGCACTTTCACCCGAGGAACAGCGTTCCTATCACGCTGCAGGAGAGTTAATCCTGCAGACCTCGTTCCTCCTGGGAAAGCGCAAGGCCACCCTGAGCCTCAGGGTAGTGCCTAAGTTTGCTCCGTGCAAGCTCTGCGTGCCTCGGTTTCCATGAGGTCTCCATCGTTGTTGTGCTTCAATGGAACGCGAGGATAGCTTTCAGGACTCCAAGCACTCTGACCTCCGCACCATTTCCCATGCTACCACACAGATCCCCCCACGTCTCCTCTCTGCCTGCTGAGCAATAAGCAGCCGTGTAGGCCCTTCGGAACACTTCTTGCATGCAGACCCCAAGGCGGGACACTGCTCTCTGTCTTCCTTTGGAAACCTAGGTTGTCGGAGCTTACCCACCTCACTAAGACAGTCTGAGCCGGTCTCATGAGCTGGGGAACGTGGACTCAGTGAGGACCAGGGCCCTATCTGCACTCAGAAAATCACTCTGCTCAGCCTTCCATCCAGGAGCTCACACCGACTGGCTCGTTGGTTTAGCAGGACGTCTAAGTGAGGTCCAAGCTGAGCAAAGAACACACTTCCTCCTTTACCCTGCTAGGCCCACGGAAGAGGTAGAGCCAACTAGGCCTCGCTCAGGCCAGCCCTCCTTCAGGGATCTTGCCACACTTCGAAGCCTGCACAGTAAAAGTTATTTAGCGAAGTTGCCAGGGTTTCGCCATGCTCTCCCTCGGCAGCTCCACTACTGCAGGGACTCATGTTTGCTGTGAACTAGGATAGGTGGCCCACTTCAAAAAGCAGTCTTTTCCCCTTTGGAAATGTGGATTCTTGTAGCCTCGGAGCTGTTTGCAAAACCCTAGGAAGGCCCAGCTTCTACTCACGGCAGGCACGCCCGGGGAGGAAACGAGTATGTTTCCCCAGAGAAACAGGCTGCTTGCAAGTGTCGAGCGGAGCTTCTCAGGTGCCCAGTGTGTCCCGTTTGTTTCCCTTCGCAGCTGACATCCTGCAGGTACTTATGCTGGGGGCTAACAAGGGTAGGTGGCTCTTCCGACAAAAGCAGCCTTTTCCTTTTGGAAGCTTGGATTGTAGTGTCTCAGGGGCTGCTTGCCAAACCTTGAAATGCCCAGGTTATAGCCTCCAGAGGTACGCTTGAGTAGCAAACGAGCACTTTCACCCGAGGAACAGGGTTCCTGTCACGCTGGAGGAGAGTTAATCCCGCAGACCTCGTTCCTCCTGGGAAAGCGCAAGGCCACCCTGAGCCTCAGGGTAGTGCCTAAGTTTGCTCCGTGCAAGCTCTGCGTGCCTCGGTTTCCATGAGGTCTCCATCGTTGTTGTGCTTCAATGGAACGCGAGGATAGCTTTCAGGACTCCAAGCACTCTGACCTCCGCACCATTTCCCATGCTACCACACAGATCCCCCCACGTCTCCTCTCTGCCTGCTGAGCAACAAGCAGCCGTGTAGGCCCTTCGGAACACTTCTTGCATGCAGAACCCAAGGCGGCACACTGCTCTCTGTCTTCCTTTGGAAACCTAGGTGGTCGCAGCTTGCCCCAGCTCACGAAGACAGTCTGAGCCGTTCTCATGAGCTGGGAGACGTGGACTCAGTGAGGACCAGGGCCCTACCTGCACTCAGAAAATCACTCTGCTCAGCCTTCCATCCAGGAGCTCACACCGACTGGCTCGTTGGTTTAGCAGGACGTCTAAGTGAGGTCCAAGCTGAGCAAAGAGCACACTTCCTCCTTTACCCTGCTAGGCCCACGGAAGAGGTAGAGCCAACTAGGCCTCGCTCAGACCAGCCCTCCTTCAGGGATCTTGCCACACTTCGAAGCCTGCACAGTAAAAGATACTTAGCGAAGTTGCCAGGGTTTCGCCATGCTCTCCCTCGGCAGCTCCACTACTACAGGGACTCATGTTTGCTTTGAACTAGTATAGGTGTCCCTGCTTCCAAAAGCAGTCTTTTCCCCTTTGGAAATGTGGATTCTTGTAGCCTCGGAGCTGTTTGCGAAACCATAGGAAGGCCCAGCTTTTACTCACTGCAGGCACGCCCGGAGAGGAAACGAGTATGTTTCCCCAGAGAAACAGGCTGCTTGCAAGTGTAGAGGGGAGCTTCTCAGGTGCCCAGTGTCCCGTTTGTTTCCCTTCGCAGCTCCCGTACTGCAGGTACTTATGCTGGGTGCTAACAAGAGTTGGTTGGCTCTGCCGACAAAAGCAGCCTTTTCCCTTTGGAAGCTTGGATTGTAGTGTCTCAGGGGCTGCTTGCCAAACCTTGAAGTTGCCCAGGTTATAGCCTCCGCAGGAACGCTTGCGTAGCAAACGAGCACTTTCTACCGATGAACAGGGTTCCTGTCACGCTGGAGGAGAGTTAATCCCGCAGACCTCGTTCCTCCTGGGAAAGCGCAAGTCCACCCTGAGCCTCAGGGTAGTGCCTAAGTTTCCAACGGGCAAGCTCTGCGTGCCTCGGTTTCCATGAGGTCTCCACCGTTGTTGTGCTTCAATGGAACGCGAAGATAGCTTTCAGGACTCCAAGCACTCTGACCTCCGCACCGTTTCCCATGCTACCACACGGATCCCCCCCACGTCTCCTCTCTGCCTGCTGAGCAACAAGCAGCCGTGTAGGCCCTTCAGAACACTTCTGCATGCAGAGCCCAAGGCGGCACACTGCTCTCTGTCTTCCTTTGGAAACCTAGGTGGTCGCAGCTTACCCAGCTCACCAAGACAGTCTGAGCCGGTCTCATGAGCTGGGGAACGTGGACTCAGTGAGGACCAGGGCCCTACCTGCACTCAGAAAATCACTCTGCTCAGCCTTCCATCCAGGAGCTCACACCGACTGGCTCGTTGGTTTAGCAGGACGTCTAAGTGAGGTCCAAGCTGAGCAAAGAACACACTTCCTCCTTTACCCTGCTAGGCCCACGGAAGAGGTAGAGCCAACTAGGCCTCGCTCAGGCCAGCCCTCCTTCAGGGATCTTGCCACACTTCGAAGCCTGCACAGTAAAAGATATTTAGCGAAGTTGCCAGGGTTTCGCCATTCTCCCTCGGCAGCTCCACTACTGCAGGGACTCATGTTTGCTGTGAACTAGGATAGGTGGCCCACTTCCAAAAGCAGTCTTTTCCCCTTTGGAAATGTGGATTCTTGTAGCCTAGGAGCTGTTTGCGAAACCATAGGAAGGCCCAGCTTTTACTCACTGCAGGCACGCCCGGGGACGAAACGAGTATGTTTCCCCAGAGAAACAGGCTGCTTGCAAGTGTCGAGGGGAGCTTCTCAGGTGCCCAGTGTGTCCCGTTTGTTTCCCTTCGCAGCTCCCGTACTGCAGGTACTTATGCTGGGTGCTAACAAGGGTTCGTTGGCTCTGCCGAGAAAAGCAGCCTTTTCCCTTTGGAAGCTTGGATTGTAGTGTCTCAGGGGCTGCTTGCCAAACCTTGAAGTTGACCAGGTTATAGCCTCCGCAGGTACGCTTGCGTAGCAAACGAGCACTTTCACCCGAGGAACAGCGTTCCTATCACGCTGCAGGAGAGTTAATCCTGCAGACCTCGTTCCTCCTGGGAAAGCGCAAGGCCACCCTGAGCCTCAGGGTAGTGCCTAAGTTTGCTCCGTGCAAGCTCTGCGTGCCTCGGTTTCCATGAGGTCTCCATCGTTGTTGTGCTTCAATGGAACGCGAGGATAGCTTTCAGGACTCCAAGCACTCTGACCTCCGCACCATTTCCCATGCTACCACACAGATCCCCCCACGTCTCCTCTCTGCCTGCTGAGCAATAAGCAGCCGTGTAGGCCCTTCGGAACACTTCTTGCATGCAGACCCCAAGGCGGGACACTGCTCTCTGTCTTCCTTTGGAAACCTAGGTTGTCGGAGCTTACCCACCTCACTAAGACAGTCTGAGCCGGTCTCATGAGCTGGGGAACGTGGACTCAGTGAGGACCAGGGCCCTACCTGCACTCTGAAAATCACTCTGCTCAGCCTTCCATCCAGGAGCTCACACCGACTGGCTCGTTGGTTTAGCAGGACGTCTAAGTGAGGTCCAAGCTGAGCAAAGAACACACTTCCTCCTTTACCCTGCTAGGCCCACAGAAGAGGTAGAGCCAACTAGGCCTCGCTCAGGCCAGCCCTCCTTCAGGGATCTTGCCACAGTTCGAAGCCTGCACAGTAAAAGATACTTAGCGAAGTTGCCAGGGTTTCGCCATGCTCTCCCTCGGCAGCTCCACTACTGCAGGGACTCATGTTTGCTGTGAACTAGGATAGGTGGCCCACTTCAAAAAGCAGTCTTTTCCCCTTTGGAAATGTGGATTCTTGTAGCCTCGGAGCTGTTTGCGAAACCCTAGGAAGGCCCAGCTTCTACTCACGGCAGGCACGCCCGGGGAGGAAACGAGTATGTTTCCCCAGAGAAACAGGCTGCTTGCAAGTGTCGAGCGGAGCTTCTCAGGTGCCCAGTGTGTCCCGTTTGTTTCCCTTTGCAGCTGACATCCTGCAGGAACTTATGCTGGGGGCTAACAAGGGTAGGTGGCTCTTCCGACAAAAGCAGCCTTTTCCTTTTGGAAGCTTGGATTGTAGTGTCTCAGGGGCTGCTTGCCAAACCTTGAAGTTGCCCAGGTTATAGCCTCCAGAGGTACGCTTGAGTAGCAAACGAGCACTTTCACCCGAGGAACAGGGTTCCTGTCACGCTGGAGGAGAGTTAATCCCGCAGACCTCGTTCCTCCTGGGAAAGCGCAAGGCCACCCTGAGCCTCAGGGTAGTGCCTAAGTCTCCACAGGGCAAGCTCTGCGTGCCTCGGTTTCCATGAGGTCTCCATAGTTGTTGTGCTTCAATGGAACGCGAGGATAGGTTTCAGGACTCCAAGCACTCTGACCTCCGCACCGTTTCCCATGCTACCACACGGATTCCCCCCACGTCTCCTCTCTGCCTGCTGAGCAGCAAGCAGCCGTGTAGGCCCTTCAGAACACTTCTGCATGCAGAGCCCAAGGCGGCACACTGCTCTCTGTCTTCCTTTGGAAACCTAGGTGGTCGCAGCTTACCCAGCTCACCAAGACAGTCTGAGCCGGTCTCATGAGCTGGGGAACGTGGACTCAGTGAGGACCAGGGCCCTACCTGCACTCAGAAAATCACTCTGCTCAGCCTTCCATCCAGGAGCTCACACCGACTGGCTCGTTGGTTTAGCAGGACGTCTAAGTGAGGTCCAAGCTGAGCAAAGAACACACTTCCTCCTTTACCCTGCTAGGCCCACGGAAGAGGTAGAGCCAACTAGGCCTCGCTCAGGCCAGCCCTCCTTCAGGGATCTTGCCACACTTCGAAGCCTGCACAGTAAAAGATATTTAGCGAAGTTGCCAGGGTTTCGCCATTCTCCCTCGGCAGCTCCACTACTGCAGGGACTCATGTTTGCTGTGAACTAGGATAGGTGGCCCACTTCCAAAAGCAGTCTTTTCCCCTTTGGAAATGTGGATTCTTGTAGCCTAGGAGCTGTTTGCGAAACCATAGGAAGGCCCAGCTTTTACTCACTGCAGGCACGCCCGGGGACGAAACGAGTATGTTTCCCCAGAGAAACAGGCTGCTTGCAAGTGTCGAGGGGAGCTTCTCAGGTGCCCAGTGTGTCCCGTTTGTTTCCCTTCGCAGCTCCCGTACTGCAGGTACTTATGCTGGGTGCTAACAAGGGTTCGTTGGCTCTGCCGAGAAAAGCAGCCTTTTCCCTTTGGAAGCTTGGATTGTAGTGTCTCAGGGGCTGCTTGCCAAACCTTGAAGTTGACCAGGTTATAGCCTCCGCAGGTACGCTTGCGTAGCAAACGAGCACTTTCACCCGAGGAACAGCGTTCCTATCACGCTGCAGGAGAGTTAATCCTGCAGACCTCGTTCCTCCTGGGAAAGCGCAAGGCCACCCTGAGCCTCAGGGTAGTGCCTAAGTTTGCTCCGTGCAAGCTCTGCGTGCCTCGGTTTCCATGAGGTCTCCATCGTTGTTGTGCTTCAATGGAACGCGAGGATAGCTTTCAGGACTCCAAGCACTCTGACCTCCGCACCATTTCCCATGCTACCACACAGATCCCCCCACGTCTCCTCTCTGCCTGCTGAGCAATAAGCAGCCGTGTAGGCCCTTCGGAACACTTCTTGCATGCAGACCCCAAGGCGGGACACTGCTCTCTGTCTTCCTTTGGAAACCTAGGTTGTCGGAGCTTACCCACCTCACTAAGACAGTCTGAGCCGGTCTCATGAGCTGGGGAACGTGGACTCAGTGAGGACCAGGGCCCTATCTGCACTCAGAAAATCACTCTGCTCAGCCTTCCATCCAGGAGCTCACACCGACTGGCTCGTTGGTTTAGCAGGACGTCTAAGTGAGGTCCAAGCTGAGCAAAGAACACACTTCCTCCTTTACCCTGCTAGGCCCACGGAAGAGGTAGAGCCAACTAGGCCTCGCTCAGGCCAGCCCTCCTTCAGGGATCTTGCCACACTTCGAAGCCTGCACAGTAAAAGTTATTTAGCGAAGTTGCCAGGGTTTCGCCATGCTCTCCCTCGGCAGCTCCACTACTGCAGGGACTCATGTTTGCTGTGAACTAGGATAGGTGGCCCACTTCAAAAAGCAGTCTTTTCCCCTTTGGAAATGTGGATTCTTGTAGCCTCGGAGCTGTTTGCAAAACCCTAGGAAGGCCCAGCTTCTACTCACGGCAGGCACGCCCGGGGAGGAAACGAGTATGTTTCCCCAGAGAAACAGGCTGCTTGCAAGTGTCGAGCGGAGCTTCTCAGGTGCCCAGTGTGTCCCGTTTGTTTCCCTTCGCAGCTGACATCCTGCAGGTACTTATGCTGGGGGCTAACAAGGGTAGGTGGCTCTTCCGACAAAAGCAGCCTTTTCCTTTTGGAAGCTTGGATTGTAGTGTCTCAGGGGCTGCTTGCCAAACCTTGAAGTTGCCCAGGTTATAGCCTCCAGAGGTACGCTTGAGTAGCAAACGAGCACTTTCACCCGAGGAACAGGGTTCCTGTCACGCTGGAGGAGAGTTAATCCCGCAGACCTCGTTCCTCCTGGGAAAGCGCAAGGCCACCCTGAGCCTCAGGGTAGTGCCTAAGTTTCCACAGGGCAAGCTCTGCGTGCCTCGGTTTCCATGAGGTCTCCATCGTTGTTGTGCTTCAATGGAACGCGAGGATAGCTTTCAGGACTCCAAGCACTCTGACCTCCGCACCATTTCCCATGCTACCACACAGATCCCCCCACGTGTCCTCTCTGCCTGTGAGCAACAAGCAGCCGTGTAGGCCCTTCGGAACACTTCTTGCATACAGAACCCAAGGCGGCACACTGCTCTCTGTCTTCCTTTGGAAACCTAGGTGGTCGCAGCTTGCCCCAGCTCACGAAGACAGTCTGAGCCGTTCTCATGAGCTGGGAGACGTGGACTCAGTGAGGACCAGGGCCCTACCTGCACTCAGAAAATCACTCTGCTCAGCCTTCCATCCAGGAGCTCACACCGACTGGCTCGTTGGTTTAGCAGGACGTCTAAGTGAGGTCCAAGCTGAGCAAAGAGCACACTTCCTCCTTTACCCTGCTAGGCCCACGGAAGAGGTAGAGCCAACTAGGCCTCGCTCAGACCAGCCCTCCTTCAGGGATCTTGCCACACTTCGAAGCCTGCACAGTAAAAGATACTTAGCGAAGTTGCCAGGGTTTCACCATGCTCTCCCTCGGCAGCTCCACTACTGCAGGGACTCATGTTTGCTGTCAACTAGGATAGGTGGCCCACTTCCAAAAGCAGTCTTTTCCCCTTTGGAAAGGTGGATTCTTGTAGCCTAGGAGCTGTTTGCGAAACCATAGGAAGGCGCAGCTTTTACTCACTGCAGGCACGCCCGGGGAGGAAACGAGTATGTTTCCCCAGAGAAACAGGCTGCTTGCAAGTGTAGAGGGGAGCTTCTCAGGTGCCCAGTGTGTCCCGTTTGTTTCCCTTCGCAGCTGACATCCTGCAGGTACTTATGCTGGGTGCTAACAAGGGTTCTTTGGCTCTGCCGAGAAAAGCAGCCTTTTCCCTTTGGAAGCTTGGATTGTAGTGTCTCAGGGGCTGCTTGCCAAACCTTGAAGTTGACCTGGTTATAGCCTCCGCAGGTACGCTTGCGTAACAAACGAGCACTTTCACCCGATGAACAGCTTTCCTATCACGCTGCAGGAGAGTTAATCCCGCAGACCTCGTTCCTCCTGGGAAAGCGCAAGTCCACCCTGAGCCTCAGGGTAGTGCCTAAGTTTCCAACGGGCAAGCTCTGCGTGCCTCGGTTTCCATGAGGTCTCCACCGTTGTTGTGCTTCAATGGAACGCGAAGATAGCTTTCAGGACTCCAAGCACTCTGACCTCCGCACCGTTTCCCATGCTACCACACGGATCCCCCCCACGTCTCCTCTCTGCCTGCTGAGCAACAAGCAGCCGTGTAGGCCCTTCAGAACACTTCTGCATGCAGAGCCCAAGGCGGCACACTGCTCTCTGTCTTCCTTTGGAAACCTAGGTGGTCGCAGCTTACCCAGCTCACCAAGACAGTCTGAGCCGGTCTCATGAGCTGGGGAACGTGGACTCAGTGAGGACCAGGGCCCTACCTGCACTCAGAAAATCACTCTGCTCAGCCTTCCATCCAGGAGCTCACACCGACTGGCTCGTTGGTTTAGCAGGACGTCTAAGTGAGGTCCAAGCTGAGCAAAGAACACACTTCCTCCTTTACCCTGCTAGGCCCACGGAAGAGGTAGAGCCAACTAGGCCTCGCTCAGGCCAGCCCTCCTTCAGGGATCTTGCCACACTTCGAAGCCTGCACAGTAAAAGATATTTAGCGAAGTTGCCAGGGTTTCGCCATTCTCCCTCGGCAGCTCCACTACTGCAGGGACTCATGTTTGCTGTGAACTAGGATAGGTGGCCCACTTCCAAAAGCAGTCTTTTCCCCTTTGGAAATGTGGATTCTTGTAGCCTAGGAGCTGTTTGCGAAACCATAGGAAGGCCCAGCTTTTACTCACTGCAGGCACGCCCGGGGACGAAACGAGTATGTTTCCCCAGAGAAACAGGCTGCTTGCAAGTGTCGAGGGGAGCTTCTCAGGTGCCCAGTGTGTCCCGTTTGTTTCCCTTCGCAGCTCCCGTACTGCAGGTACTTATGCTGGGTGCTAACAAGGGTTCGTTGGCTCTGCCGAGAAAAGCAGCCTTTTCCCTTTGGAAGCTTGGATTGTAGTGTCTCAGGGGCTGCTTGCCAAACCTTGAAGTTGACCAGGTTATAGCCTCCGCAGGTACGCTTGCGTAGCAAACGAGCACTTTCACCCGAGGAACAGCGTTCCTATCACGCTGCAGGAGAGTTAATCCTGCAGACCTCGTTCCTCCTGGGAAAGCGCAAGGCCACCCTGAGCCTCAGGGTAGTGCCTAAGTTTGCTCCGTGCAAGCTCTGCGTGCCTCGGTTTCCATGAGGTCTCCATCGTTGTTGTGCTTCAATGGAACGCGAGGATAGCTTTCAGGACTCCAAGCACTCTGACCTCCGCACCATTTCCCATGCTACCACACAGATCCCCCCACGTCTCCTCTCTGCCTGCTGAGCAATAAGCAGCCGTGTAGGCCCTTCGGAACACTTCTTGCATGCAGACCCCAAGGCGGGACACTGCTCTCTGTCTTCCTTTGGAAACCTAGGTTGTCGGAGCTTACCCACCTCACTAAGACAGTCTGAGCCGGTCTCATGAGCTGGGGAACGTGGACTCAGTGAGGACCAGGGCCCTATCTGCACTCAGAAAATCACTCTGCTCAGCCTTCCATCCAGGAGCTCACACCGACTGGCTCGTTGGTTTAGCAGGACGTCTAAGTGAGGTCCAAGCTGAGCAAAGAACACACTTCCTCCTTTACCCTGCTAGGCCCACGGAAGAGGTAGAGCCAACTAGGCCTCGCTCAGGCCAGCCCTCCTTCAGGGATCTTGCCACACTTCGAAGCCTGCACAGTAAAAGTTATTTAGCGAAGTTGCCAGGGTTTCGCCATGCTCTCCCTCGGCAGCTCCACTACTGCAGGGACTCATGTTTGCTGTGAACTAGGATAGGTGGCCCACTTCAAAAAGCAGTCTTTTCCCCTTTGGAAATGTGGATTCTTGTAGCCTCGGAGCTGTTTGCAAAACCCTAGGAAGGCCCAGCTTCTACTCACGGCAGGCACGCCCGGGGAGGAAACGAGTATGTTTCCCCAGAGAAACAGGCTGCTTGCAAGTGTCGAGCGGAGCTTCTCAGGTGCCCAGTGTGTCCCGTTTGTTTCCCTTCGCAGCTGACATCCTGCAGGTACTTATGCTGGGGGCTAACAAGGGTAGGTGGCTCTTCCGACAAAAGCAGCCTTTTCCTTTTGGAAGCTTGGATTGTAGTGTCTCAGGGGCTGCTTGCCAAACCTTGAAGTTGCCCAGGTTATAGCCTCCAGAGGTACGCTTGAGTAGCAAACGAGCACTTTCACCCGAGGAACAGGGTTCCTGTCACGCTGGAGGAGAGTTAATCCCGCAGACCTCGTTCCTCCTGGGAAAGCGCAAGGCCACCCTGAGCCTCAGGGTAGTGCCTAAGTTTCCACAGGGCAAGCTCTGCGTGCCTCGGTTTCCATGAGGTCTCCATCGTTGTTGTGCTTCAATGGAACGCGAGGATAGCTTTCAGGACTCCAAGCACTCTGACCTCCGCACCATTTCCCATGCTACCACACAGATCCCCCCACGTGTCCTCTCTGCCTGTGAGCAACAAGCAGCCGTGTAGGCCCTTCGGAACACTTCTTGCATACAGAACCCAAGGCGGCACACTGCTCTCTGTCTTCCTTTGGAAACCTAGGTGGTCGCAGCTTGCCCCAGCTCACGAAGACAGTCTGAGCCGTTCTCATGAGCTGGGAGACGTGGACTCAGTGAGGACCAGGGCCCTACCTGCACTCAGAAAATCACTCTGCTCAGCCTTCCATCCAGGAGCTCACACCGACTGGCTCGTTGGTTTAGCAGGACGTCTAAGTGAGGTCCAAGCTGAGCAAAGAGCACACTTCCTCCTTTACCCTGCTAGGCCCACGGAAGAGGTAGAGCCAACTAGGCCTCGCTCAGACCAGCCCTCCTTCAGGGATCTTGCCACACTTCGAAGCCTGCACAGTAAAAGATACTTAGCGAAGTTGCCAGGGTTTCACCATGCTCTCCCTCGGCAGCTCCACTACTGCAGGGACTCATGTTTGCTGTCAACTAGGATAGGTGGCCCACTTCCAAAAGCAGTCTTTTCCCCTTTGGAAAGGTGGATTCTTGTAGCCTAGGAGCTGTTTGCGAAACCATAGGAAGGCGCAGCTTTTACTCACTGCAGGCACGCCCGGGGAGGAAACGAGTATGTTTCCCCAGAGAAACAGGCTGCTTGCAAGTGTAGAGGGGAGCTTCTCAGGTGCCCAGTGTGTCCCGTTTGTTTCCCTTCGCAGCTGACATCCTGCAGGTACTTATGCTGGGTGCTAACAAGGGTTCTTTGGCTCTGCCGAGAAAAGCAGCCTTTTCCCTTTGGAAGCTTGGATTGTAGTGTCTCAGGGGCTGCTTGCCAAACCTTGAAGTTGACCTGGTTATAGCCTCCGCAGGTACGCTTGCGTAACAAACGAGCACTTTCACCCGATGAACAGCTTTCCTATCACGCTGCAGGAGAGTTAATCCCGCAGACCTCGTTCCTCCTGGGAAAGCGCAAGTCCACCCTGAGCCTCAGGGTAGTGCCTAAGTTTCCAACGGGCAAGCTCTGCGTGCCTCGGTTTCCATGAGGTCTCCACCGTTGTTGTGCTTCAATGGAACGCGAAGATAGCTTTCAGGACTCCAAGCACTCTGACCTCCGCACCGTTTCCCATGCTACCACACGGATCCCCCCCACGTCTCCTCTCTGCCTGCTGAGCAACAAGCAGCCGTGTAGGCCCTTCAGAACACTTCTGCATGCAGAGCCCAAGGCGGCACACTGCTCTCTGTCTTCCTTTGGAAACCTAGGTGGTCGCAGCTTACCCAGCTCACCAAGACAGTCTGAGCCGGTCTCATGAGCTGGGGAACGTGGACTCAGTGAGGACCAGGGCCCTACCTGCACTCAGAAAATCACTCTGCTCAGCCTTCCATCCAGGAGCTCACACCGACTGGCTCGTTGGTTTAGCAGGACGTCTAAGTGAGGTCCAAGCTGAGCAAAGAACACACTTCCTCCTTTACCCTGCTAGGCCCACGGAAGAGGTAGAGCCAACTAGGCCTCGCTCAGGCCAGCCCTCCTTCAGGGATCTTGCCACACTTCGAAGCCTGCACAGTAAAAGATATTTAGCGAAGTTGCCAGGGTTTCGCCATTCTCCCTCGGCAGCTCCACTACTGCAGGGACTCATGTTTGCTGTGAACTAGGATAGGTGGCCCACTTCCAAAAGCAGTCTTTTCCCCTTTGGAAATGTGGATTCTTGTAGCCTAGGAGCTGTTTGCGAAACCATAGGAAGGCCCAGCTTTTACTCACTGCAGGCACGCCCGGGGACGAAACGAGTATGTTTCCCCAGAGAAACAGGCTGCTTGCAAGTGTCGAGGGGAGCTTCTCAGGTGCCCAGTGTGTCCCGTTTGTTTCCCTTCGCAGCTCCCGTACTGCAGGTACTTATGCTGGGTGCTAACAAGGGTTCGTTGGCTCTGCCGAGAAAAGCAGCCTTTTCCCTTTGGAAGCTTGGATTGTAGTGTCTCAGGGGCTGCTTGCCAAACCTTGAAGTTGACCAGGTTATAGCCTCCGCAGGTACGCTTGCGTAGCAAACGAGCACTTTCACCCGAGGAACAGCGTTCCTATCACGCTGCAGGAGAGTTAATCCTGCAGACCTCGTTCCTCCTGGGAAAGCGCAAGGCCACCCTGAGCCTCAGGGTAGTGCCTAAGTTTGCTCCGTGCAAGCTCTGGGTGCCTCGGTTTCCATGAGGTCTCCATCGTTGTTGTGCTTCAATGGAACGCGAGGATAGCTTTCAGGACTCCAAGCACTCTGACCTCCGCACCATTTCCCATGCTACCACACAGATCCCCCCACGTCTCCTCTCTGCCTGCTGAGCAATAAGCAGCCGTGTAGGCCCTTCGGAACACTTCTTGCATGCAGAGCCCAAGGCGGGACACTGCTCTCTGTCTTCCTTTGGAAACCTAGGTTGTCGGAGCTTACCCACCTCACTAAGACAGTCTGAGCCGGTCTCATGAGCTGGGGAACGTGGACTCAGTGAGGACCAGGGCCCTATCTGCACTCAGAAAATCACTCTGCTCAGCCTTCCATCCAGGAGCTCACACCGACTGGCTCGTTGGTTTAGCAGGACGTCTAAGTGAGGTCCAAGCTGAGCAAAGAACACACTTCCTCCTTTACCCTGCTAGGCCCACGGAAGAGGTAGAGCCAACTAGGCCTCGCTCAGGCCAGCCCTCCTTCAGGGATCTTGCCACACTTCGAAGCCTGCACAGTAAAAGTTATTTAGCGAAGTTGCCAGGGTTTCGCCATGCTCTCCCTCGGCAGCTCCACTACTGCAGGGACTCATGTTTGCTGTGAACTAGGATAGGTGGCCCACTTCAAAAAGCAGTCTTTTCCCCTTTGGAAATGTGGATTCTTGTAGCCTCGGAGCTGTTTGCAAAACCCTAGGAAGGCCCAGCTTCTACTCACGGCAGGCACGCCCGGGGAGGAAACGAGTATGTTTCCCCAGAGAAACAGGCTGCTTGCAAGTGTCGAGCGGAGCTTCTCAGGTGCCCAGTGTGTCCCGTTTGTTTCCCTTCGCAGCTGACATCCTGCAGGTACTTATGCTGGGGGCTAACAAGGGTAGGTGGCTCTTCCGACAAAAGCAGCCTTTTCCTTTTGGAAGCTTGGATTGTAGTGTCTCAGGGGCTGCTTGCCAAACCTTGAAGTTGCCCAGGTTATAGCCTCCAGAGGTACGCTTGAGTAGCAAACGAGCACTTTCACCCGAGGAACAGGGTTCCTGTCACGCTGGAGGAGAGTTAATCCCGCAGACCTCGTTCCTCCTGGGAAAGCGCAAGGCCACCCTGAGCCTCAGGGTAGTGCCTAAGTTTCCACAGGGCAAGCTCTGCGTGCCTCGGTTTCCATGAGGTCTCCATCGTTGTTGTGCTTCAATGGAACGCGAGGATAGCTTTCAGGACTCCAAGCACTCTGACCTCCGCACCATTTCCCATGCTACCACACAGATCCCCCCACGTGTCCTCTCTGCCTGTGAGCAACAAGCAGCCGTGTAGGCCCTTCGGAACACTTCTTGCATACAGAACCCAAGGCGGCACACTGCTCTCTGTCTTCCTTTGGAAACCTAGGTGGTCGCAGCTTGCCCCAGCTCACGAAGACAGTCTGAGCCGTTCTCATGAGCTGGGAGACGTGGACTCAGTGAGGACCAGGGCCCTACCTGCACTCAGAAAATCACTCTGCTCAGCCTTCCATCCAGGAGCTCACACCGACTGGCTCGTTGGTTTAGCAGGACGTCTAAGTGAGGTCCAAGTTGAGCAAAGAGCACACTTCCTCCTTTACCCTGCTAGGCCCACGGAAGAGGTAGAGCCAACTAGGCCTCGCTCAGACCAGCCCTCCTTCAGGGATCTTGCCACACTTCGAAGCCTGCACAGTAAAAGATACTTAGCGAAGTTGCCAAGATTTCGCCATGCTCTCCCTCGGCAGCTCCACTACTGCAGGGACTCATGTTTGCTGTGAACTAGGATAGGTGGCCCACTTCCAAAAGCAGTCTTTTCCCCTTTGGAAAGGTGGATTCTTGTAGCCTAGGAGCTGTTTGCGAAACCATAGGAAGGCCCAGCTTTTACTCACTGCAGGCACGCCCGGGGACGAAACGAGTATGTTTCCCCAGAGAAACAGGCTGCTTGCAAGTGTAGAGGGGAGCTTCTCAGGTGCCCAGTGTGTCCCGTTTGTTTCCCTTCGCAGCTGACATCCTGCAGGTACTTATGCTGGGTGCTAACAAGGGTTCTTTGGCTCTGCCGAGAAAAGCAGCCTTTTCCCTTTGGAAGCTTGGATTGTAGTGTCTCAGGGGCTGCTTGCCAAACCTTGAAGTTGACCTGGTTATAGCCTCCGCAGGTACGCTTGCGTAGCAAACGAGCACTTTCACCCGAGGAACAGGATTCCTGTCACGCTGGAGGAGAGTTAATCCCGCAGACCTCGTTCCTCCTGGGAAAGCGCAAGGCCACCCTGAGCCTCAGGGTAGTGCCTAAGTCTCCACAGGGCAAGCTCTGCGTGCCTCGGTTTCCATGAGGTCTCCATAGTTGTTGTGCTTCAATGGAACGCGAGGATAGGTTTCAGGACTCCAAGCACTCTGACCTCCGCACCGTTTCCCATGCTACCACACGGATTCCCCCCACGTCTCCTCTCTGCCTGCTGAGCAGCAAGCAGCCGTGTAGGCCCTTCAGAACACTTCTGCATGCAGAGCCCAAGGCGGCACACTGCTCTCTGTCTTCCTTTGGAAACCTAGGTGGTCGCAGCTTACCCAGCTCACCAAGACAGTCTGAGCCGGTCTCATGAGCTGGGGAACGTGGACTCAGTGAGGACCAGGGCCCTACCTGCACTCAGAAAATCACTCTGCTCAGCCTTCCATCCAGGAGCTCACACCGACTGGCTCGTTGGTTTAGCAGGACGTCTAAGTGAGGTCCAAGCTGAGCAAAGAACACACTTCCTCCTTTACCCTGCTAGGCCCACGGAAGAGGTAGAGCCAACTAGGCCTCGCTCAGGCCAGCCCTCCTTCAGGGATCTTGCCACACTTCGAAGCCTGCACAGTAAAAGATATTTAGCGAAGTTGCCAGGGTTTCGCCATTCTCCCTCGGCAGCTCCACTACTGCAGGGACTCATGTTTGCTGTGAACTAGGATAGGTGGCCCACTTCCAAAAGCAGTCTTTTCCCCTTTGGAAAGGTGGATTCTTGTAGCCTAGGAGCTGTTTGCGAAACCATAGGAAGGCCCAGCTTTTACTCACTGCAGGCACGCCCGGGGACGAAACGAGTATGTTTCCCCAGAGAAACAGGCTGCTTGCAAGTGTCGAGGGGAGCTTCTCAGGTGCCCAGTGTGTCCCGTTTGTTTCCCTTCGCAGCTCCCGTACTGCAGGTACTTATGCTGGGTGCTAACAAGGGTTCGTTGGCTCTGCCGAGAAAAGCAGCCTTTTCCCTTTGGAAGCTTGGATTGTAGTGTCTCAGGGGCTGCTTGCCAAACCTTGAAGTTGACCAGGTTATAGCCTCCGCAGGTACGCTTGCGTAGCAAACGAGCACTTTCACCCGAGGAACAGCGTTCCTATCACGCTGCAGGAGAGTTAATCCTGCAGACCTCGTTCCTCCTGGGAAAGCGCAAGGCCACCCTGAGCCTCAGGGTAGTGCCTAAGTTTGCTCCGTGCAAGCTCTGCGTGCCTCGGTTTCCATGAGGTCTCCATCGTTGTTGTGCTTCAATGGAACGCGAGGATAGCTTTCAGGACTCCAAGCACTCTGACCTCCGCACCATTTCCCATGCTACCACACAGATCCCCCCACGTCTCCTCTCTGCCTGCTGAGCAATAAGCAGCCGTGTAGGCCCTTCGGAACACTTCTTGCATGCAGACCCCAAGGCGGGACACTGCTCTCTGTCTTCCTTTGGAAACCTAGGTTGTCGGAGCTTACCCACCTCACTAAGACAGTCTGAGCCGGTCTCATGAGCTGGGGAACGTGGACTCAGTGAGGACCAGGGCCCTATCTGCACTCAGAAAATCACTCTGCTCAGCCTTCCATCCAGGAGCTCACACCGACTGGCTCGTTGGTTTAGCAGGACGTCTAAGTGAGGTCCAAGCTGAGCAAAGAACACACTTCCTCCTTTACCCTGCTAGGCCCACGGAAGAGGTAGAGCCAACTAGGCCTCGCTCAGGCCAGCCCTCCTTCAGGGATCTTGCCACACTTCGAAGCCTGCACAGTAAAAGTTATTTAGCGAAGTTGCCAGGGTTTCGCCATGCTCTCCCTCGGCAGCTCCACTACTGCAGGGACTCATGTTTGCTGTGAACTAGGATAGGTGGCCCACTTCAAAAAGCAGTCTTTTGCCCTTTGGAAATGTGGATTCTTGTAGCCTCGGAGCTGTTTGCGAAACCCTAGGAAGGCCCAGCTTCTACTCACGGCAGGCACGCCCGGGGAGGAAACGAGTATGTTTCCCCAGAGAAACAGGCTGCTTGCAAGTGTCGAGCGGAGCTTCTCAGGTGCCCAGTGTGTCCCGTTTGTTTCCCTTCGCAGCTGACATCCTGCAGGTACTTATGCTGGGGGCTAACAAGGGTAGGTGGCTCTTCCGACAAAAGCAGCCTTTTCCTTTTGGAAGCTTGGATTGTAGTGTCTCAGGGGCTGCTTGCCAAACCTTGAAGTTGCCCAGGTTATAGCCTCCAGAGGTACGCTTGAGTAGCAAACGAGCACTTTCACCCGAGGAACAGGGTTCCTGTCACGCTGGAGGAGAGTTAATCCCGCAGACCTCGTTCCTCCTGGGAAAGCGCAAGGCCACCCTGAGCCTCAGGGTAGTGCCTAAGTTTCCACAGGGCAAGCTCTGCGTGCCTCGGTTTCCATGAGGTCTCCATCGTTGTTGTGCTTCAATGGAACGCGAGGATAGCTTTCAGGACTCCAAGCACTCTGACCTCCGCACCATTTCCCATGCTACCACACAGATCCCCCCACGTGTCCTCTCTGCCTGTGAGCAACAAGCAGCCGTGTAGGCCCTTCGGAACACTTCTTGCATACAGAACCCAAGGCGGCACACTGCTCTCTGTCTTCCTTTGGAAACCTAGGTGGTCGCAGCTTGCCCCAGCTCACGAAGACAGTCTGAGCCGTTCTCATGAGCTGGGAGACGTGGACTCAGTGAGGACCAGGGCCCTACCTGCACTCAGAAAATCACTCTGCTCAGCCTTCCATCCAGGAGCTCACACCGACTGGCTCGTTGGTTTAGCAGGACGTCTAAGTGAGGTCCAAGCTGAGCAAAGAGCACACTTCCTCCTTTACCCTGCTAGGCCCACGGAAGAGGTAGAGCCAACTAGGCCTCGCTCAGACCAGCCCTCCTTCAGGGATCTTGCCACACTTCGAAGCCTGCACAGTAAAAGATACTTAGCGAAGTTGCCAGGGTTTCGCCATGCTCTCCCTCGGCAGCTCCACTACTGCAGGGACTCATGTTTGCTGTCAACTAGGATAGGTGGCCCACTTCCAAAAGCAGTCTTTTCCCCTTTGGAAAGGTGGATTCTTGTAGCCTAGGAGCTGTTTGCGAAACCATAGGAAGGCCCAGCTTTTACTCACTGCAGGCACGCCCGGGGAGGAAACGAGTATGTTTCCCCAGAGAAACAGGCTGCTTGCAAGTGTAGAGGGGAGCTTCTCAGGTGCCCAGTGTGTCCCGTTTGTTTCCCTTCGCAGCTGACATCCTGCAGGTACTTATGCTGGGTGCTAACAAGGGTTCTTTGGCTCTGCCGAGAAAAGCAGCCTTTTCCCTTTGGAAGCTTGGATTGTAGTGTCTCAGGGGCTGCTTGCCAAACCTTGAAGTTGCCCAGGTTATAGCCTCCGCAGGAACGCTTGCGTAGCAAACGAGCACTTTCTACCGATGAACAGGGTTCCTGTCACGCTGGAGGAGAGTTAATCCCGCAGACCTCGTTCCTCCTGGGAAAGCGCAAGTCCACCCTGAGCCTCAGGGTAGTGCCTAAGTTTCCAACGGGCAAGCTCTGCGTGCCTCGGTTTCCATGAGGTCTCCACCGTTGTTGTGCTTCAATGGAACGCGAAGATAGCTTTCAGGACTCCAAGCACTCTGACCTCCGCACCGTTTCCCATGCTACCACACGGATCCCCCCCACGTCTCCTCTCTGCCTGCTGAGCAACAAGCAGCCGTGTAGGCCCTTCAGAACACTTCTGCATGCAGAGCCCAAGGCGGCACACTGCTCTCTGTCTTCCTTTGGAAACCTAGGTGGTCGCAGCTTACCCAGCTCACCAAGACAGTCTGAGCCGGTCTCATGAGCTGGGGAACGTGGACTCAGTGAGGACCAGGGCCCTACCTGCACTCAGAAAATCACTCTGCTCAGCCTTCCATCCAGGAGCTCACACCGACTGGCTCGTTGGTTTAGCAGGACGTCTAAGTGAGGTCCAAGCTGAGCAAAGAACACACTTCCTCCTTTACCCTGCTAGGCCCACGGAAGAGGTAGAGCCAACTAGGCCTCGCTCAGGCCAGCCCTCCTTCAGGGATCTTGCCACACTTCGAAGCCTGCACAGTAAAAGATATTTAGCGAAGTTGCCAGGGTTTCGCCATTCTCCCTCGGCAGCTCCACTACTGCAGGGACTCATGTTTGCTGTGAACTAGGATAGGTGGCCCACTTCCAAAAGCAGTCTTTTCCCCTTTGGAAATGTGGATTCTTGTAGCCTAGGAGCTGTTTGCGAAACCATAGGAAGGCCCAGCTTTTACTCACTGCAGGCACGCCCGGGGACGAAACGAGTATGTTTCCCCAGAGAAACAGGCTGCTTGCAAGTGTCGAGGGGAGCTTCTCAGGTGCCCAGTGTGTCCCGTTTGTTTCCCTTCGCAGCTCCCGTACTGCAGGTACTTATGCTGGGTGCTAACAAGGGTTCGTTGTCTCTGCCGAGAAAAGCAGCCTTTTCCCTTTGGAAGCTTGGATTGTAGTGTCTCAGGGGCTGCTTGCCAAACCTTGAAGTTGACCAGGTTATAGCCTCCGCAGGTACGCTTGCGTAGCAAACGAGCACTTTCACCCGAGGAACAGCGTTCCTATCACGCTGCAGGAGAGTTAATCCTGCAGACCTCGTTCCTCCTGGGAAAGCGCAAGGCCACCCTGAGCCTCAGGGTAGTGCCTAAGTTTGCTCCGTGCAAGCTCTGCGTGCCTCGGTTTCCATGAGGTCTCCATCGTTGTTGTGCTTCAATGGAACGCGAGGATAGCTTTCAGGACTCCAAGCACTCTGACCTCCGCACCATTTCCCATGCTACCACACAGATCCCCCCACGTCTCCTCTCTGCCTGCTGAGCAATAAGCAGCCGTGTAGGCCCTTCGGAACACTTCTTGCATGCAGACCCCAAGGCGGGACACTGCTCTCTGTCTTCCTTTGGAAACCTAGGTTGTCGGAGCTTACCCACCTCACTAAGACAGTCTGAGCCGGTCTCATGAGCTGGGGAACGTGGACTCAGTGAGGACCAGGGCCCTATCTGCACTCAGAAAATCACTCTGCTCAGCCTTCCATCCAGGAGCTCACACCGACTGGCTCGTTGGTTTAGCAGGACGTCTAAGTGAGGTCCAAGCTGAGCAAAGAACACACTTCCTCCTTTACCCTGCTAGGCCCACGGAAGAGGTAGAGCCAACTAGGCCTCGCTCAGGCCAGCCCTCCTTCAGGGATCTTGCCACACTTCGAAGCCTGCACAGTAAAAGTTATTTAGCGAAGTTGCCAGGGTTTCGCCATGCTCTCCCTCGGCAGCTCCACTACTGCAGGGACTCATGTTTGCTGTCAACTAGGATAGGTGGCCCACTTCCAAAAGCAGTCTTTTCCCCTTTGGAAAGGTGGATTCTTGTAGCCTAGGAGCTGTTTGCGAAACCATAGGAAGGCGCAGCTTTTACTCACTGCAGGCACGCCCGGGGAGGAAACGAGTATGTTTCCCCAGAGAAACAGGCTGCTTGCAAGTGTAGAGGGGAGCTTCTCGGGTGCCCAGTGTGTCCCGTTTGTTTCCCTTCGCAGCTGACATCCTGCAGGTACTTATGCTGGGTGCTAACAAGGGTTCTTTGGCTCTGCCGAGAAAAGCAGCCTTTTCCCTTTGGAAGCTTGGATTGTAGTGTCTCAGGGGCTGCTTGCCTAACCTTGAAGTTGACCTGGTTATAGCCTCCGCAGGTACGCTTGCGTAACAAACGAGCACTTTCACCCGATGAACAGCTTTCCTATCACGCTGCAGGAGAGTTAATCCCGCAGACCTCGTTCCTCCTGGGAAAGCGCAAGTCCACCCTGAGCCTCAGGGTAGTGCCTAAGTTTCCAACGGGCAAGCTCTGCGTGCCTCGGTTTCCATGAGGTCTCCACCGTTGTTGTGCTTCAATGGAACGCGAAGATAGCTTTCAGGACTCCAAGCACTCTGACCTCCGCACCGTTTCCCATGCTACCACACGGATCCCCCCCACGTCTCGTCTCTGCCTGCTGAGCAACAAGCAGCCGTGTAGGCCCTTCAGAACACTTCTGCATGCAGAGCCCAAGGCGGCACACTGCTCTCTGTCTTCCTTTGGATACCTAGGTGGTCGCAGCTTACCCAGCTCACCAAGACAGTCTGAGCCGGTCTCATGAGCTGGGGAACGTGGACTCAGTGAGGACCAGGGCCCTACCTGCACTCAGAAAATCACTCTGCTCAGCCTTCCATCCAGGAGCTCACACCGACTGGCTCGTTGGTTTAGCAGGACGTCTAAGTGAGGTCCAAGCTGAGCAAAGAACACACTTCCTCCTTTACCCTGCTAGGCCCACGGAAGAGGTAGAGCCAACTAGGCCTCGCTCAGGCCAGCCCTCCTTCAGGGATCTTGCCACACTTCGAAGCCTGCACAGTAAAAGATATTTAGCGAAGTTGCCAGGGTTTCGCCATTCTCCCTCGGCAGCTCCACTACTGCAGGGACTCATGTTTGCTGTGAACTAGGATAGGTGGCCCACTTCCAAAAGCAGTCTTTTCCCCTTTGGAAATGTGGATTCTTGTAGCCTAGGAGCTGTTTGCGAAACCATAGGAAGGCCCAGCTTTTACTCACTGCAGGCACGCCCGGGGAGGAAACGAGTATGTTTCCCCAGAGAAACAGGCTGCTTGCAAGTGTCGAGGGGAGCTTCTCAGGTGCCCAGTGTGTCCCGTTTGTTTCCCTTCGCAGCTCCCGTACTGCAGGTACTTATGCTGGGTGCTAACAAGGGTTCGTTGGCTCTGCCGAGAAAAGCAGCCTTTTCCCTTTGGAAGCTTGGATTGTAGTGTCTCAGGGGCTGCTTGCCAAACCTTGAAGTTGACCAGGTTATAGCCTCCGCAGGTACGCTTGCGTAGCAAACGAGCACTTTCACCCGAGGAACAGCGTTCCTATCACGCTGCAGGAGAGTTAATCCTGCAGACCTCGTTCCTCCTGGGAAAGCGCAAGGCCACCCTGAGCCTCAGGGTAGTGCCTAAGTTTGCTCCGTGCAAGCTCTGGGTGCCTCGGTTTCCATGAGGTCTCCATCGTTGTTGTGCTTCAATGGAACGCGAGGATAGCTTTCAGGACTCCAAGCACTCTGACCTCCGCACCATTTCCCATGCTACCACACAGATCCCCCCACGTCTCCTCTCTGCCTGCTGAGCAATAAGCAGCCGTGTAGGCCCTTCGGAACACTTCTTGCATGCAGACCCCAAGGCGGGACACTGCTCTCTGTCTTCCTTTGGAAACCTAGGTTGTCGGAGCTTACCCACCTCACTAAGACAGTCTGAGCCGGTCTCATGAGCTGGGGAACGTGGACTCAGTGAGGACCAGGGCCCTATCTGCACTCAGAAAATCACTCTGCTCAGCCTTCCATCCAGGAGCTCACACCGACTGGCTCGTTGGTTTAGCAGGACGTCTAAGTGAGGTCCAAGCTGAGCAAAGAACACACTTCCTCCTTTACCCTGCTAGGCCCACGGAAGAGGTAGAGCCAACTAGGCCTCGCTCAGGCCAGCCCTCCTTCAGGGATCTTGCCACACTTCGAAGCCTGCACAGTAAAAGTTATTTAGCGAAGTTGCCAGGGTTTCGCCATGCTCTCCCTCGGCAGCTCCACTACTGCAGGGACTCATGTTTGCTGTGAACTAGGATAGGTGGCCCACTTCAAAAAGCAGACTTTTCCCCTTTGGAAATGTGGATTCTTGTAGCCTCGGAGCTGTTTGCAAAACCCTAGGAAGGCCCAGCTTCTACTCACGGCAGGCACGCCCGGGGAGGAAACGAGTATGTTTCCCCAGAGAAACAGGCTGCTTGCAAGTGTCGAGCAGAGCTTCTCAGGTGCCCAGTGTGTCCCGTTTGTTTCCCTTCGCAGCTGACATCCTGCAGGTACTTATGCTGGGGGCTAACAAGGGTAGGTGGCTCTTCCGACAAAAGCAGCCTTTTCCTTTTGGAAGCTTGGATTGTAGTGTCTCAGGGGCTGCTTGCCAAACCTTGAAGTTGCCCAGGTTATAGCCTCCAGAGGTACGCTTGAGTAGCAAACGAGCACTTTCACCCGAGGAACAGGGTTCCTGTCACGCTGGAGGAGAGTTAATCCCGCAGACCTCGTTCCTCCTGGGAAAGCGCAAGGCCACCCTGAGCCTCAGGGTAGTGCCTAAGTTTCCACAGGGCAAGCTCTGCGTGCCTCGGTTTCCATGAGGTCTCCATCGTTGTTGTGCTTCAATGGAACGCGAGGATAGCTTTCAGGACTCCAAGCACTCTGACCTCCGCACCATTTCCCATGCTACCACACAGATCCCCCCACGTGTCCTCTCTGCCTGTGAGCAACAAGCAGCCGTGTAGGCCCTTCGGAACACTTCTTGCATACAGAACCCAAGGCGGCACACTGCTCTCTGTCTTCCTTTGGAAACCTAGGTGGTCGCAGCTTGCCCCAGCTCACGAAGACAGTCTGAGCCGTTCTCATGAGCTGGGAGACGTGGACTCAGTGAGGACCAGGGCCCTACCTGCACTCAGAAAATCACTCTGCTCAGCCTTCCATCCAGGAGCTCACACCGACTGGCTCGTTGGTTTAGCAGGACGTCTAAGTGAGGTCCAAGCTGAGCAAAGAGCACACTTCCTCCTTTACCCTGCTAGGCCCACGGAAGAGGTAGAGCCAACTAGGCCTCGCTCAGACCAGCCCTCCTTCAGGGATCTTGCCACACTTCGAAGCCTGCACAGTAAAAGATACTTAGCGAAGTTGCCAGGGTTTCGCCATGCTCTCCCTCGGCAGCTCCACTACTGCAGGGACTCATGTTTGCTGTGAACTAGGATAGGTGGCCCACTTCCAAAAGCAGTCTTTTCCCCTTTGGAAAGGTGGATTCTTGTAGCCTAGGAGCTGTTTGCGAAACCATAGGAAGGCGCAGCTTTTACTCACTGCAGGCACGCCCGGGGAGGAAACGAGTATGTTTCCCCAGAGAAACAGGCTGCTTGCAAGTGTAGAGGGGAGCTTCTCAGGTGCCCAGTGTGTCCCGTTTGTTTCCCTTCGCAGCTGACATCCTGCAGGTACTTATGCTGGGTGCTAACAAGGGTTCTTTGGCTCTGCCGAGAAAAGCAGCCTTTTCCCTTTGGAAGCTTGGATTGTAGTGTCTCAGGGGCTGCTTGCCAAACCTTGAAGTTGCCCAGGTTATAGCCTCCGCAGGTACGCTTGCGTAGCAAACGAGCACTTTCACCCGATGAACAGCTTTCCTATCACGCTGCAGGAGAGTTAATCCCGCAGACCTCGTTCCTCCTGGGAAAGCGCAAGTCCACCCTGAGCCTCAGGGTAGTGCCTAAGTTTCCAACGGGCAAGCTCTGCGTGCCTCGGTTTCCATGAGGTCTCCACCGTTGTTGTGCTTCAATGGAACGCGAAGATAGCTTTCAGGACTCCAAGCACTCTGACCTCCGCACCGTTTCCCATGCTACCACACGGATCCCCCCCACGTCTCCTCTCTGCCTGCTGAGCAACAAGCAGCCGTGTAGGCCCTTCAGAACACTTCTGCATGCAGAGCCCAAGGCGGCACACTGCTCTCTGTCTTCCTTTGGAAACCTAGGTGGTCGCAGCTTACCCAGCTCACCAAGACAGTCTGAGCCTGTCTCATGAGCTGGGGAACGTGGACTCAGTGAGGACCAGGGCCCTACCTGCACTCAGAAAATCACTCTGCTCAGCCTTCCATCCAGGAGCTCACACCGACTGGCTCGTTGGTTTAGCAGGACGTCTAAGTGAGGTCCAAGCTGAGCAAAGAACACACTTCCTCCTTTACCCTGCTAGGCCCACGGAAGAGGTAGAGCCAACTAGGCCTCGCTCAGGCCAGCCCTCCTTCAGGGATCTTGCCACACTTCGAAGCCTGCACAGTAAAAGATATTTAGCGAAGTTGCCAGGGTTTCGCCATTCTCCCTCGGCAGCTCCACTACTGCAGGGACTCATGTTTGCTGTGAACTAGGATAGGTGGCCCACTTCCAAAAGCAGTCTTTTCCCCTTTGGAAATGTGGATTCTTGTAGCCTAGGAGCTGTTTGCGAAACCATAGGAAGGCCCAGCTTTTACTCACTGCAGGCACGCCCGGGGACGAAACGAGTATGTTTCCCCAGAGAAACAGGCTGCTTGCAAGTGTCGAGGGGAGCTTCTCAGGTGCCCAGTGTGTCCCGTTTGTTTCCCTTCGCAGCTCCCGTACTGCAGGTACTTATGCTGGGTGCTAACAAGGGTTCGTTGGCTCTGCCGAGAAAAGCAGCCTTTTCCCTTTGGAAGCTTGGATTGTAGTGTCTCAGGGGCTGCTTGCCAAACCTTGAAGTTGACCAGGTTATAGCCTCCGCAGGTACGCTTGCGTAGCAAACGAGCACTTTCACCCGAGGAACAGCGTTCCTATCACGCTGCAGGAGAGTTAATCCTGCAGACCTCGTTCCTCCTGGGAAAGCGCAAGGCCACCCTGAGCCTCAGGGTAGTGCCTAAGTTTGCTCCGTGCAAGCTCTGCGTGCCTCGGTTTCCATGAGGTCTCCACCGTTGTTGTGCCTCAATGGAACTAGAGGATAGCTTTCAGGACTCCAAGCACTCTAGCCTCCGCACCGTTTCCCATGCTACCACACGGATTCCCCCCACGTCTCCTCTCTGCCTGCTGAGCAACAAGCAGCCGTGTAGGCCCTTTAGAACACTTCTTGCATGCAGAGCCCAAGGCGGGACACTGCTCTCTGTCTTCCTTTGGAAACCTAGGTTGTCGGAGCTTACCCACCTCACGAAGACAGTCTGAGCCGCTCTCATGAGCTGGGGAACGTGGACTCAGTGAGGACCAGGGCCCTACCTGCACTCTGAAAATCACTCTGCTCAGCCTTCCATCCAGAGGCTCACACCGACTGGCTCGTTGGTTTAGCAGGACGTCTAAGTGAGGTCCAAGCTGAGCAAAGAACACACTTCCTCCTTTACCCTGCTAGGCCCACAGAAGAGGTAGAGCCAACTAGGCCTCGCTCAGGCCAGCCCTCCTTCAGGGATCTTGCCACAGTTCGAAGCCTGCACAGTAAAAGATACTTAGCGAAGTTGCCAGGGTTTCGCCATGCTCTCCCTCGGCAGCTCCACTACTGCAGGGACTCATGTTTGCTGTGAACTAGGATAGGTGGCCCACTTCAAAAAGCAGTCTTTTCCCCTTTGGAAATGTGGATTCTTGTAGCCTCGGAGCTGTTTGCGAAACCCTAGGAAGGCCCAGCTTCTACTCACGGCAGGCACGCCCGGGGAGGAAACGAGTATGTTTCCCCAGAGAAACAGGCTGCTTGCAAGTGTCGAGCGGAGCTTCTCAGGTGCCCAGTGTGTCCCGTTTGTTTCCCTTCGCAGCTGACATCCTGCAGGTACTTATGCTGGGGGCTAACAAGGGTAGGTGGCTCTTCCGACAAAAGCAGCCTTTTCCTTTTGGAAGCTTGGATTGTAGTGTCTCAGGGGCTTCTTGCCAAACCTTGAAGTTGCCCAGGTTATAGCCTCCAGAGGTACGCTTGAGTAGCAAACGAGCACTTTCACCCGAGGAACAGGGTTCCTGTCACGCTGGAGGAGAGTTAATCCCGCAGACCTCGTTCCTCCTGGGAAAGCGCAAGGCCACCCTGAGCCTCAGGGTAGTGCCTAAGTCTCCACAGGGCAAGCTCTGCGTGCCTCGGTTTCCATGAGGTCTCCATAGTTGTTGTGCTTCAATGGAACGCGAGGATAGGTTTCAGGACTCCAAGCACTCTGACCTCCGCACCGTTTCCCATGCTACCACACGGATTCCCCCCACGTCTCCTCTCTGCCTGCTGAGCAGCAAGCAGCCGTGTAGGCCCTTCAGAACACTTCTGCATGCAGAGCCCAAGGCGGCACACTGCTCTCTGTCTTCCTTTGGAAACCTAGGTGGTCGCAGCTTACCCAGCTCACCAAGACAGTCTGAGCCGGTCTCATGAGCTGGGGAACGTGGACTCAGTGAGGACCAGGGCCCTACCTGCACTCAGAAAATCACTCTGCTCAGCCTTCCATCCAGGAGCTCACACCGACTGGCTCGTTGGTTTAGCAGGACGTCTAAGTGAGGTCCAAGCTGAGCAAAGAACACACTTCCTCCTTTACCCTGCTAGGCCCACGGAAGAGGTAGAGCCAACTAGGCCTCGCTCAGGCCAGCCCTCCTTCAGGGATCTTGCCACACTTCGAAGCCTGCACAGTAAAAGATATTTAGCGAAGTTGCCAGGGTTTCGCCATTCTCCCTCGGCAGCTCCACTACTGCAGGGACTCATGTTTGCTGTGAACTAGGATAGGTGGCCCACTTCCAAAAGCAGTCTTTTCCCCTTTGGAAATGTGGATTCTTGTAGCCTAGGAGCTGTTTGCGAAACCATAGGAAGGCCCAGCTTTTACTCACTGCAGGCACGCCCGGGGAGGAAACGAGTATGTTTCCCCAGAGAAACAGGCTGCTTGCAAGTGTCGAGGGGAGCTTCTCAGGTGCCCAGTGTGTCCCGTTTGTTTCCCTTCGCAGCTCCCGTACTGCAGGTACTTATGCTGGGTGCTAACAAGGGTTCGTTGGCTCTGCCGAGAAAAGCAGCCTTTTCCCTTTGGAAGCTTGGATTGTAGTGTCTCAGGGGCTGCTTGCCAAACCTTGAAGTTGACCAGGTTATAGCCTCCGCAGGTACGCTTGCGTAGCAAACGAGCACTTTCACCCGAGGAACAGCGTTCCTATCACGCTGCAGGAGAGTTAATCCTGCAGACCTCGTTCCTCCTGGGAAAGCGCAAGGCCACCCTGAGCCTCAGGGTAGTGCCTAAGTTTGCTCCGTGCAAGCTCTGCGTGCCTCGGTTTCCATGAGGTCTCCATCGTTGTTGTGCTTCAATGGAACGCGAGGATAGCTTTCAGGACTCCAAGCACTCTGACCTCCGCACCATTTCCCATGCTACCACACAGATCCCCCCACGTCTCCTCTCTGCCTGCTGAGCAATAAGCAGCCGTGTAGGCCCTTCGGAACACTTCTTGCATGCAGACCCCAAGGCGGGACACTGCTCTCTGTCTTCCTTTGGAAACCTAGGTTGTCGGAGCTTACCCACCTCACTAAGACAGTCTGAGCCGGTCTCATGAGCTGGGGAACGTGGACTGAGTGAGGACCAGGGCCCTATCTGCACTCAGAAAATCACTCTGCTCAGCCTTCCATCCAGGAGCTCACACCGACTGGCTCGTTGGTTTAGCAGGACGTCTAAGTGAGGTCCAAGCTGAGCAAAGAACACACTTCCTCCTTTACCCTGCTAGGCCCACGGAAGAGGTAGAGCCAACTAGGCCTCGCTCAGGCCAGCCCTCCTTCAGGGATCTTGCCACACTTCGAAGCCTGCACAGTAAAAGTTATTTAGCGAAGTTGCCAGGGTTTCGCCATGCTCTCCCTCGGCAGCTCCACTACTGCAGGGACTCATGTTTGCTGTGAACTAGGATAGGTGGCCCACTTCAAAAAGCAGTCTTTTCCCCTTTGGAAATGTGGATTCCTGTAGCCTCGGAGCTGTTTGCAAAACCCTAGGAAGGCCCAGCTTCTACTCACGGCAGGCACGCCCGGGGAGGAAACGAGTATGTTTCCCCAGAGAAACAGGCTGCTTGCAAGTGTCGAGCGGAGCTTCTCAGGTGCCCAGTGTGTCCCGTTTGTTTCCCTTCGCAGCTGACATCCTGCAGGTACTTATGCTGGGGGCTAACAAGGGTAGGTGGCTCTTCCGACAAAAGCAGCCTTTTCCTTTTGGAAGCTTGGATTGTAGTGTCTCAGGGGCTGCTTGCCAAACCTTGAAGTTGCCCAGGTTATAGCCTCCAGAGGTACGCTTGAGTAGCAAACGAGCACTTTCACCCGAGGAACAGGGTTCCTGTCACGCTGGAGGAGAGTTAATCCCGCAGACCTCGTTCCTCCTGGGAAAGCGCAAGGCCACCCTGAGCCTCAGGGTAGTGCCTAAGTTTCCACAGGGCAAGCTCTGCGTGCCTCGGTTTCCATGAGGTCTCCATCGTTGTTGTGCTTCAATGGAACGCGAGGATAGCTTTCAGGACTCCAAGCACTCTGACCTCCGCACCATTTCCCATGCTACCACACAGATCCCCCCACGTGTCCTCTCTGCCTGTGAGCAACAAGCAGCCGTGTAGGCCCTTCGGAACACTTCTTGCATACAGAACCCAAGGCGGCACACTGCTCTCTGTCTTCCTTTGGAAACCTAGGTGGTCGCAGCTTGCCCCAGCTCACGAAGACAGTCTGAGCCGTTCTCATGAGCTGGGAGACGTGGACTCAGTGAGGACCAGGGCCCTACCTGCACTCAGAAAATCACTCTGCTCAGCCTTCCATCCAGGAGCTCACACCGACTGGCTCGTTGGTGTAGCAGGACGTCTAAGTGAGGTCCAAGCTGAGCAAAGAGCACTGTTCCTCCTTTACCCTGCTAGGCCCACGGAAGAGGTAGAGCCAACTAGGCCTCGCTCAGACCAGCCCTCCTTCAGGGATCTTGCCACACTTCGAAGCCTGCACAGTAAAAGATACTTAGCGAAGTTGCGAGGGTTTCGCCATGCTCTCCCTCGGCAGCTCCACTACTACAGGGACTCATGTTTGCTTTGAACTAGTATAGGTGTCCCTGCTTCCAAAAGCAGTCTTTTCCCCTTTGGAAATGTGGATTCTTGTAGCCTCGGAGCTGTTTGCGAAACCATAGGAAGGCCCAGCTTTTACTCACTGCAGGCACGCCCGGAGAGGAAACGAGTATGTTTCCCCAGAGAAACAGGCTGCTTGCAAGTGTAGAGGGGAGCTTCTCAGGTGCCCAGTGTCCCGTTTGTTTCCCTTCGCAGCTCCCGTACTGCAGGTACTTATGCTGGGTGCTAACAAGAGTTGGTTGGCTCTGCCGACAAAAGCAGCCTTTTCCCTTTGGAAGCTTGGATTGTAGTGTCTCAGGGGCTGCTTGCCAAACCTTGAAGTTGCCCAGGTTATAGCCTCCGCAGGAACGCTTGCGTAGCAAACGAGCACTTTCTACCGATGAACAGGGTTCCTGTCACGCTGGAGGAGAGTTAATCCCGCAGACCTCGTTCCTCCTGGGAAAGCGCAAGTCCACCCTGAGCCTCAGGGTAGTGCCTAAGTTTCCAACGGGCAAGCTCTGCGTGCCTCGGTTTCCATGAGGTCTCCACCGTTGTTGTGCTTCAATGGAACGCGAAGATAGCTTTCAGGACTCCAAGCACTCTGACCTCCGCACCGTTTCCCATGCTACCACACGGATCCCCCCCACGTCTCCTCTCTGCCTGCTGAGCAACAAGCAGCCGTGTAGGCCCTTCAGAACACTTCTGCATGCAGAGCCCAAGGCGGCACACTGCTCTCTGTCTTCCTTTGGAAACCTAGGTGGTCGCAGCTTACCCAGCTCACCAAGACAGTCTGAGCCGGTCTCATGAGCTGGGGAACGTGGACTCAGTGAGGACCAGGGCCCTACCTGCACTCAGAAAATCACTCTGCTCAGCCTTCCATCCAGGAGCTCACACCGACTGGCTCGTTGGTTTAGCAGGACGTCTAAGTGAGGTCCAAGCTGAGCAAAGAACACACTTCCTCCTTTACCCTGCTAGGCCCACGGAAGAGGTAGAGCCAACTAGGCCTCGCTCAGGCCAGCCCTCCTTCAGGGATCTTGCCACACTTCGAAGCCTGCACAGTAAAAGATATTTAGCGAAGTTGCCAGGGTTTCGCCATTCTCCCTCGGCAGCTCCACTACTGCAGGGACTCATGTTTGCTGTGAACTAGGATAGGTGGCCCACTTCCAAAAGCAGTCTTTTCCCCTTTGGAAATGTGGATTCTTGTAGCCTAGGAGCTGTTTGCGAAACCATAGGAAGGCCCAGCTTTTACTCACTGCAGGCACGCCCGGGGACGAAACGAGTATGTTTCCCCAGAGAAACAGGCTGCTTGCAAGTGTCGAGGGGAGCTTCTCAGGTGCCCAGTGTGTCCCGTTTGTTTCCCTTCGCAGCTCCCGTACTGCAGGTACTTATGCTGGGTGCTAACAAGGGTTCGTTGGCTCTGCCGAGAAAAGCAGCCTTTTCCCTTTGGAAGCTTGGATTGTAGTGTCTCAGGGGCTGCTTGCCAAACCTTGAAGTTGACCAGGTTATAGCCTCCGCAGGTACGCTTGCGTAGCAAACGAGCACTTTCACCCGAGGAACAGCGTTCCTATCACGCTGCAGGAGAGTTAATCCTGCAGACCTCGTTCCTCCTGGGAAAGCGCAAGGCCACCCTGAGCCTCAGGGTAGTGCCTAAGTTTGCTCCGTGCAAGCTCTGCGTGCCTCGGTTTCCATGAGGTCTCCATCGTTGTTGTGCTTCAATGGAACGCGAGGATAGCTTTCAGGACTCCAAGCACTCTGACCTCCGCACCATTTCCCATGCTACCACACAGATCCCCCCACGTCTCCTCTCTGCCTGCTGAGCAATAAGCAGCCGTGTAGGCCCTTCGGAACACTTCTTGCATGCAGACCCCAAGGCGGGACACTGCTCTCTGTCTTCCTTTGGAAACCTAGGTTGTCGGAGCTTACCCACCTCACTAAGACAGTCTGAGCCGGTCTCATGAGCTGGGGAACGTGGACTGAGTGAGGACCAGGGCCCTATCTGCACTCAGAAAATCACTCTGCTCAGCCTTCCATCCAGGAGCTCACACCGACTGGCTCGTTGGTTTAGCAGGACGTCTAAGTGAGGTCCAAGCTGAGCAAAGAACACACTTCCTCCTTCACCCTGCTAGGCCCACGGAAGAGGTAGAGCCAACTAGGCCTCGCTCAGGCCAGCCCTCCTTCAGGGATCTTGCCACACTTCGAAGCCTGCACAGTAAAAGTTATTTAGCGAAGTTGCCAGGGTTTCGCCATGCTCTCCCTCGGCAGCTCCACTACTGCAGGGACTCATGTTTGCTGTGAACTAGGATAGGTGGCCCACTTCAAAAAGCAGTCTTTTCCCCTTTGGAAATGTGGATTCTTGTAGCCTCGGAGCTGTTTGCAAAACCCTAGGAAGGCCCAGCTTCTACTCACGGCAGGCACGCCCGGGGAGGAAACGAGTATGTTTCCCCAGAGAAACAGGCTGCTTGCAAGTGTCGAGCGGAGCTTCTCAGGTGCCCAGTGTGTCCCGTTTGTTTCCCTTCGCAGCTGACATCCTGCAGGTACTTATGCTGGGGGCTAACAAGGGTAGGTGGCTCTTCCGACAAAAGCAGCCTTTTCCTTTTGGAAGCTTGGATTGTAGTGTCTCAGGGGCTGCTTGCCAAACCTTGAAGTTGCCCAGGTTATAGCCTCCAGAGGTACGCTTGAGTAGCAAACGAGCACTTTCACCCGAGGAACAGGGTTCCTGTCACGCTGGAGGAGAGTTAATCCCGCAGACCTCATTCCTCCTGGGAAAGCGCAAGGCCACCCTGAGCCTCAGGGTAGTGCCTAAGTTTCCACAGGGCAAGCTCTGCGTGCCTCGGTTTCCATGAGGTCTCCATCGTTGTTGTGCTTCAATGGAACGCGAGGATAGCTTTCAGGACTCCAAGCACTCTGACCTCCGCACCATTTCCCATGCTACCACACAGATCCCCCCACGTGTCCTCTCTGCCTGTGAGCAACAAGCAGCCGTGTAGGCCCTTCGGAACACTTCTTGCATACAGAACCCAAGGCGGCACACTGCTCTCTGTCTTCCTTTGGAAACCTAGGTGGTCGCAGCTTGCCCCAGCTCACGAAGACAGTCTGAGCCGTTCTCATGAGCTGGGAGACGTGGACTCAGTGAGGACCAGGGCCCTACCTGCACTCAGAAAATCACTCTGCTCAGCCTTCCATCCAGGAGCTCACACCGACTGGCTCGTTGGTGTAGCAGGACGTCTAAGTGAGGTCCAAGCTGAGCAAAGAGCACTGTTCCTCCTTTACCCTGCTAGGCCCACGGAAGAGGTAGAGCCAACTAGGCCTCGCTCAGACCAGCCCTCCTTCAGGGATCTTGCCACACTTCGAAGCCTGCACAGTAAAAGATACTTAGCGAAGTTGCCAAGATTTCGCCATGCTCTCCCTCGGCAGCTCCACTACTGCAGGGACTCATGTTTGCTGTGAACTAGGATAGGTGGCCCACTTCCAAAAGCAGTCTTTTCCCCTTTGGAAAGGTGGATTCTTGTAGCCTAGGAGCTGTTTGCGAAACCATAGGAAGGCCCAGCTTTTACTCACTGCAGGCACGCCCGGGGACGAAACGAGTATGTTTCCCCAGAGAAACAGGCTGCTTGCAAGTGACGAGGGGAGCTTCTCAGGTGCCCAGTGTGTCCCGTTTGTTTCCCTTCGCAGCTCCCGTACTGCAGGTACTTATGCTGGGTGCTAACAAGGGTTCGTTGGCTCTGCCGAGAAAAGCAGCCTTTTCCCTTTGGAAGCTTGGATTGTAGTGTCTCAGGGGCTGCTTGCCAAACCTTGAAGTTGACCAGGTTATAGCCTCCGCAGGTACGCTTGCGTAGCAAACGAGCACTTTCACCCGAGGAACAGCGTTCCTATCACGCTGCAGGAGAGTTAATCCTGCAGACCTCGTTCCTCCTGGGAAAGCGCAAGGCCACCCTGAGCCTCAGGGTAGTGCCTAAGTTTGCTCCGTGCAAGCTCTGCGTGCCTCGGTTTCCATGAGGTCTCCACCGTTGTTGTGCCTCAATGGAACTAGAGGATAGCTTTCAGGACTCCAAGCACTCTAGCCTCCGCACCGTTTCCCATGCTACCACACGGATTCCCCCCACGTCTCCTCTCTGCCTGCTGAGCAACAAGCAGCCGTGTAGGCCCTTTAGAACACTTCTTGCATGCAGAGCCCAAGGCGGGACACTGCTCTCTGTCTTCCTTTGGAAACCTAGGTTGTCGGAGCTTACCCACCTCACGAAGACAGTCTGAGCCGCTCTCATGAGCTGGGGAACGTGGACTCAGTGAGGACCAGGGCCCTACCTGCACTCTGAAAATCACTCTGCTCAGCCTTCCATCCAGGAGCTCACACCGACTGGCTCGTTGGTTTAGCAGGACGTCTAAGTGAGGTCCAAGCTGAGCAAAGAACACACTTCCTCCTTTACCCTGCTAGGCCCACAGAAGAGGTAGAGCCAACTAGGCCTCGCTCAGGCCAGCCCTCCTTCAGGGATCTTGCCACAGTTCGAAGCCTGCACAGTAAAAGATACTTAGCGAAGTTGCCAGGGTTTCGCCATGCTCTCCCTCGGCAGCTCCACTACTGCAGGGACTCATGTTTGCTGTGAACTAGGATAGGTGGCCCACTTCAAAAAGCAGTCTTTTCCCCTTTGGAAATGTGGATTCTTGTAGCCTCGGAGCTGTTTGCGAAACCCTAGGAAGGCCCAGCTTCTACTCACGGCAGGCACGCCCGGGGAGGAAACGAGTATGTTTCCCCAGAGAAACAGGCTGCTTGCAAGTGTCGAGCGGAGCTTCTCAGGTGCCCAGTGTGTCCCGTTTGTTTCCCTTTGCAGCTGACATCCTGCAGGTACTTATGCTGGGGGCTAACAAGGGTAGGTGGCTCTTCCGACAAAAGCAGCCTTTTCCTTTTGGAAGCTTGGATTGTAGTGTCTCAGGGGCTGCTTGCCAAACCTTGAAGTTGCCCAGGTTATAGCCTCCAGAGGTACGCTTGAGTAGCAAACGAGCACTTTCACCCGAGGAACAGGGTTCCTGTCACGCTGGAGGAGAGTTAATCCCGCAGACCTCGTTCCTCCTGGGAAAGCGCAAGGCCACCCTGAGCCTCAGGGTAGTGCCTAAGTCTCCACAGGGCAAGCTCTGCGTGCCTCGGTTTCCATGAGGTCTCCATAGTTGTTGTGCTTCAATGGAACGCGAGGATAGGTTTCAGAACTCCAAGCACTCTGACCTCCGCACCGTTTCCCATGCTACCACACGGATTCCCCCCACGTCTCCTCTCTGCCTGCTGAGCAGCAAGCAGCCGTGTAGGCCCTTCAGAACACTTCTGCATGCAGAGCCCAAGGCGGCACACTGCTCTCTGTCTTCCTTTGGAAACCTAGGTGGTCGCAGCTTACCCAGCTCACCAAGACAGTCTGAGCCGGTCTCATGAGCTGGGGAACGTGGACTCAGTGAGGACCAGGGCCCTACCTGCACTCAGAAAATCACTCTGCTCAGCCTTCCATCCAGGAGCTCACACCGACTGGCTCGTTGGTTTAGCAGGACGTCTAAGTGAGGTCCAAGCTGAGCAAAGAACACACTTCCTCCTTTACCCTGCTAGGCCCACGGAAGAGGTAGAGCCAACTAGGCCTCGCTCAGGCCAGCCCTCCTTCAGGGATCTTGCCACACTTCGAAGCCTGCACAGTAAAAGATATTTAGTGAAGTTGCCAGGGTTTCGCCATTCTCCCTCGGCAGCTCCACTACTGCAGGGACTCATGTTTGCTGTGAACTAGGATAGGTGGCCCACTTCCAAAAGCAGTCTTTTCCCCTTTGGAAATGTGGATTCTTGTAGCCTAGGAGCTGTTTGCGAAACCATAGGAAGGCCCAGCTTTTACTCACTGCAGGCACGCCCGGGGACGAAACGAGTATGTTTCCCCAGAGAAACAGGCTGCTTGCAAGTGTCGAGGGGAGCTTCTCAGGTGCCCAGTGTGTCCCGTTTGTTTCCCTTCGCAGCTCCCGTACTGCAGGTACTTATGCTGGGTGCTAACAAGGGTTCGTTGGCTCTGCCGAGAAAAGCAGCCTTTTCCCTTTGGAAGCTTGGATTGTAGTGTCTCAGGGGCTGCTTGCCAAACCTTGAAGTTGACCAGGTTATAGCCTCCGCAGGTACGCTTGCGTAGCAAACGAGCACTTTCACCCGAGGAACAGCGTTCCTATCACGCTGCAGGAGAGTTAATCCTGCAGACCTCGTTCCTCCTGGGAAAGCGCAAGGCCACCCTGAGCCTCAGGGTAGTGCCTAAGTTTGCTCCGTGCAAGCTCTGCGTGCCTCGGTTTCCATGAGGTCTCCATCGTTGTTGTGCTTCAATGGAACGCGAGGATAGCTTTCAGGACTCCAAGCACTCTGACCTCCGCACCATTTCCCATGCTACCACACAGATCCCCCCACGTCTCCTCTCTGCCTGCTGAGCAATAAGCAGCCCTGTAGGCCCTTCGGAACACTTCTTGCATGCAGAGCCCAAGGCGGGACACTGCTCTCTGTCTTCCTTTGGAAACCTAGGTTGTCGGAGCTTACCCACCTCACTAAGACAGTCTGAGCCGGTCTCATGAGCTGGGGAACGTGGACTCAGTGAGGACCAGGGCCCTATCTGCACTCAGAAAATCACTCTGCTCAGCCTTCCATCCAGGAGCTCACACCGACTGGCTCGTTGGTTTAGCAGGACGTCTAAGTGAGGTCCAAGCTGAGCAAAGAACACACTTCCTCCTTTACCCTGCTAGGCCCACGGAAGAGGTAGAGCCAACTAGGCCTCGCTCAGGCCAGCCCTCCTTCAGGGATCTTGCCACACTTCGAAGCCTGCACAGTAAAAGTTATTTAGCGAAGTTGCCAGGGTTTCGCCATGCTCTCCCTCGGCAGCTCCACTACTGCAGGGACTCATGTTTGCTGTGAACTAGGATAGGTGGCCCACTTCAAAAAGCAGTCTTTTCCCCTTTGGAAATGTGGATTCTTGTAGCCTCGGAGCTGTTTGCAAAACCCTAGGAAGGCCCAGCTTCTACTCACGGCAGGCACGCCCGGGGAGGAAACGAGTATGTTTCCCCAGAGAAACAGGCTGCTTGCAAGTGTCGAGCGGAGCTTCTCAGGTGCCCAGTGTGTCCCGTTTGTTTCCCTTCGCAGCTGACATCCTGCAGGTATTTATGCTGGGGGCTAACAAGGGTAGGTGGCTCTTCCGACAAAAGCAGCCTTTTCCTTTTGGAAGCTTGGATTGTAGTGTCTCAGGGGCTGCTTGCCAAACCTTGAAGTTGCCCAGGTTATAGCCTCCAGAGGTACGCTTGAGTAGCAAATGAGCACTTTCACCCGAGGAACAGGGTTCCTGTCACGCTGGAGGAGAGTTAATCCCGCAGACCTCGTTCCTCCTGGGAAAGCGCAAGTCCACCCTGAGCCTCAGGGTAGTGCCTAAGTTTCCAACGGGCAAGCTCTGCGTGCCTCGGTTTCCATGAGGTCTCCACCGTTGTTGTGCTTCAATGGAACGCGAAGATAGCTTTCAGCACTCCAAGCACTCTGACCTCCGCACCGTTTCCCATGCTACCACACGGATCCCCCCCACGTCTCCTCTCTGCCTGCTGAGCAACAAGCAGCCGTGTAGGCCCTTCAGAACACTTCTGCATGCAGAGCCCAAGGCGGCACACTGCTCTCTGTCTTCCTTTGGAAACCTAGGTGGTCGCAGCTTACCCAGCTCACCAAGACAGTCTGAGCCGGTCTCATGAGCTGGGGAACGTGGACTCAGTGAGGACCAGGGCCCTACCTGCACTCAGAAAATCACTCTGCTCAGCCTTCCATCCAGGAGCTCACACCGACTGGCTCGTTGGTTTAGCAGGACGTCTAAGTGAGGTCCAAGCTGAGCAAAGAACACACTTCCTCCTTTACCCTGCTAGGCCCACGGAAGAGGTAGAGCCAACTAGGCCTCGCTCAGGCCAGCCCTCCTTCAGGGATCTTGCCACACTTCGAAGCCTGCACAGTAAAAGATATTTAGCGAAGTTGCCAGGGTTTCGCCATTCTCCCTCGGCAGCTCCACTACTGCAGGGACTCATGTTTGCTGTGAACTAGGATAGGTGGCCCACTTCCAAAAGCAGTCTTTTCCCCTTTGGAAATGTGGATTCTTGTAGCCTAGGAGCTGTTTGCGAAACCATAGGAAGGCCCAGCTTTTACTCACTGCAGGCACGCCCGGGGACGAAACGAGTATGTTTCCCCAGAGAAACAGGCTGCTTGCAAGTGTCGAGGGGAGCTTCTCAGGTGCCCAGTGTGTCCCGTTTGTTTCCCTTCGCAGCTCCGTACTGCAGGTACTTATGCTGGGTGCTAACAAGGGTTCGTTGGCTCTGCCGAGAAAAGCAGCCTTTTCCCTTTGGAAGCTTGGATTGTAGTGTCTCAGGGGCTGCTTGCCAAACCTTGAAGTTGACCAGGTTATAGCCTCCGCAGGTACGCTTGCGTAGCAAACGAGCACTTTCACCCGAGGAACAGCGTTCCTATCACGCTGCAGGAGAGTTAATCCTGCAGACCTCGTTCCTCCTGGGAAAGCGCAAGGCCACCCTGAGCCTCAGGGTAGTGCCTAAGTTTGCTCCGTGCAAGCTCTGCGTGCCTCGGTTTCCATGAGGTCTCCATCGTTGTTGTGCTTCAATGGAACGCGAGGATAGCTTTCAGGACTCCAAGCACTCTGACCTCCGCACCATTTCCCATGCTACCACACAGATCCCCCCACGTCTCCTCTCTGCCTGCTGAGCAATAAGCAGCCGTGTAGGCCCTTCGGAACACTTCTTGCATGCAGAGCCCAAGGCGGGACACTGCTCTCTGTCTTCCTTTGGAAACCTAGGTTGTCGGAGCTTACCCACCTCACTAAGACAATCTGAGCCGGTCTCATGAGCTGGGGAACGTGGACTCAGTGAGGACCAGGGCCCTATCTGCACTCAGAAAATCACTCTGCTCAGCCTTCCATCCAGGAGCTCACACCGACTGGCTCGTTGGTTTAGCAGGACGTCTAAGTGAGGTCCAAGCTGAGCAAAGAACACACTTCCTCCTTTACCCTGCTAGGCCCACGGAAGAGGTAGAGCCAACTAGGCCTCGCTCAGGCCAGCCCTCCTTCAGGGATCTTGCCACACTTCGAAGCCTGCACAGTAAAAGTTATTTAGCGAAGTTGCCAGGGTTTCGCCATGCTCTCCCTCGGCAGCTCCACTACTGCAGGGACTCATGTTTGCTGTGAACTAGGATAGGTGGCCCACTTCAAAAAGCAGTCTTTTCCCCTTTGGAAATGTGGATTCTTGTAGCCTCGGAGCTGTTTGCAAAACCCTAGGAAGGCCCAGCTTCTACTCACGGCAGGCACGCCCGGGGAGGAAACGAGTATGTTTCCCCAGAGAAACAGGCTGCTTGCAAGTGTCGAGCGGAGCTTCTCAGGTGCCCAGTGTGTCCCGTTTGTTTCCCTTCGCAGCTGACATCCTGCAGGTACTTATGCTGGGGGCTAACAAGGGTAGGTGGCTCTTCCGACAAAAGCAGCCTTTTCCTTTTGGAAGCTTGGATTGTAGTGTCTCAGGGGCTGCTTGCCAAACCTTGAAGTTGCCCAGGTTATAGCCTCCAGAGGTACGCTTGAGTAGCAAACGAGCACTTTCACCCGAGGAACAGGGTTCCTGTCACGTTGGAGGAGAGTTAATCCCGCAGACCTCGTTCCTCCTGGGAAAGCGCAAGGCCACCCTGAGCCTCAGGGTAGTGCCTAAGTTTGCTCCGTGCAAGCTCTGCGTGCCTCGGTTTCCATGAGGTCTCCATCGTTGTTGTGCTTCAATGGAACGCGAGGATAGCTTTCAGGACTCCAAGCACTCTGACCTCCGCACCATTTCCCATGCTACCACACAGATCCCCCCACGTCTCCTCTCTGCCTGCTGAGGAACAAGCAGCCGTGTAGGCCCTTCGGAACACTTCTTGCATGCAGAACCCAAGGCGGCACACTGCTCTCTGTCTTCCTTTGGAAACCTAGGTGGTCGCAGCTTGCCCCAGCTCACGAAGACAGTCTGAGCCGTTCTCATGAGCTGGGAGACGTGGACTCAGTGAGGACCAGGGCCCTACCTGCACTCAGAAAATCACTCTGCTCAGCCTTCCATCCAGGAGCTCACACCGACTGGCTCGTTGGTTTAGCAGGACGTCTAAGTGAGGTCCAAGCTGAGCAAAGAACACACTTCCTCCTTTACCCTGCTAGGCCCACGGAAGAGGTAGAGCCAACTAGGCCTCGCTCAGGCCAGCCCTCCTTCAGGGATCTTGCCACACTTCGAAGCCTGCACAGTAAAAGATATTTAGCGAAGTTGCCAGGGTTTCGCCATTCTCCCTCGGCAGCTCCACTACTGCAGGGACTCATGTTTGCTGTGAACTAGGATAGGTGGCCCACTTCCAAAAGCAGTCTTTTCCCCTTTGGAAATGTGGATTCTTGTAGCCTAGGAGCTGTTTGCGAAACCATAGGAAGGCCCAGCTTTTACTCACGGCAGGCACGCCCGGGGACGAAACGAGTATGTTTCCCCAGAGAAACAGGCTGCTTGCAAGTGTAGAGGGGAGCTTCTCAGGTGCCCAGTGTGTCCCGTTTGTTTCCCTTCGCAGCTCCCGTACTGCAGGTACTTATGCTGGGTGCTAACAAGGGTTCGTTGGCTCTGCCGAGAAAAGCAGCCTTTTCCCTTTGGAAGCTTGGATTGTAGTGTCTCAGGGGCTGCTTGCCAAACCTTGAAGTTGACCAGGTTATAGCCTCCGCAGGTACGCTTGCGTAGCAAACGAGCACTTTCACCCGAGGAACAGCGTTCCTATCACGCTGCAGGAGAGTTAATCCTGCAGACCTCGTTCCTCCTGGGAAAGCGCAAGGCCACCCTGAGCCTCAGGGTAGTGCCTAAGTTTGCTCCGTGCAAGCTCTGCGTGCCTCGGTTTCCATGAGGTCTCCATCGTTGTTGTGCTTCAATGGAACGCGAGGATAGCTTTCAGGACTCCAAGCACTCTGACCTCCGCACTGTTTCCCATGCTACCACACGGATCCCCCCCACGTCTCCTCTCTGCCTGCTGAGCATCAAGCAGCCGTGTAGGCCCTTCAGAACACTTCTTGCATGCAGAGCCCGAGGCGGCACACTGCTCTCTGTCTTCCTCTGGAAACCTAGGTTGTCGCAGCTTACCCAGCTCACCAAGACAGTCTGAGCCGGTCGCATGAGCTGGGGAACGTGGACTCAGTGAGGACCAGGGCCCTATCTGCACTCAGAAAATCACTCTGCTCAGCCTTCCATCCAGGAGCTCACACCGACTGGCTCGTTGGTTTAGCAGGACGTCTAAGTGAGGTCCAAGCTGAGCAAAGAACACACTTCCTCCTTTACCCTGCTAGGCCCACAGAAGAGGTAGAGCCAACTAGGCCTCGCTCAGGCCAGCCCTCCTTCAGGGATCTTGCCACACTTCGAAGCCTGCACAGTAAAAGATACTTAGCGAAGTTGCCAGGGTTTCGCCATGCTCTCCCTCGGCAGCTCCACTACTGCAGGGACTCATGTTTGCTGTGAACTAGGATAGGTGGCCCACTTCAAAAAGCAGTCTTTTCCCCTTTGGAAATGTGGATTCTTGTAGCCTCGGAGCTGTTTGCGAAACCCTAGGAAGGCCCAGCTTCTACTCACGGCAGGCACGCCCGGGGAGGAAACGAGTATGTTTCCCCAGAGAAACAGGCTGCTTGCAAGTGTCGAGCGGAGCTTCTCAGGTGCCCAGTGTGTCCCGTTTGTTTCCCTTCGCAGCTGACATCCTGCAGGTACTTATGCTGGGGGCTAACAAGGGTAGGTGGCTCTTCCGACAAAAGCAGCCTTTTCCTTTTGGAAGCTTGGATTGTAGTGTCTCAGGGGCTGCTTGCCAAACCTTGAAGTTGCCCAGGTTATAGCCTCCAGAGGTACGCTTGAGTAGCAAACGAGCACTTTCACCCGAGGAACAGGGTTCCTGTCACGCTGGAGGAGAGTTAATCCCGCAGACCTCGTTCCTCCTGGGAAAGCGCAAGGCCACCCTGAGCCTCAGGGTAGTGCCTAAGTCTCCACAGGGCAAGCTCTGCGTGCCTCGGTTTCCATGAGGTCTCCATAGTTGTTGTGCTTCAATGGAACGCGAGGATAGGTTTCAGGACTCCAAGCACTCTGACCTCCGCACCGTTTCCCATGCTACCACACGGATTCCCCCCACGTCTCGTCTCTGCCTGCTGAGCAGCAAGCAGCCGTGTAGGCCCTTCAGAACACTTCTGCATGCAGAGCCCAAGGCGGCACACTGCTCTCTGTCTTCCTTTGGAAACCTAGGTGGTCGCAGCTTACCCAGCTCACCAAGACAGTCTGAGCCGGTCTCATGAGCTGGGGAACGTGGACTCAGTGAGGACCAGGGCCCTACCTGCACTCAGAAAATCACTCTGCTCAGCCTTCCATCCAGGAGCTCACACCGACTGGCTCGTTGGTTTAGCAGGACGTCTAAGTGAGGTCCAAGCTGAGCAAAGAACACACTTCCTCCTTTACCCTGCTAGGCCCACGGAAGAGGTAGAGCCAACTAGGCCTCGCTCAGGCCAGCCCTCCTTCAGGGATCTTGCCACACTTCGAAGCCTGCACAGTAAAAGATATTTAGCGAAGTTGCCAGGGTTTCGCCATTCTCCCTCGGCAGCTCCACTACTGCAGGGACTCATGTTTGCTGTGAACTAGGATAGGTGGCCCACTTCCAAAAGCAGTCTTTTCCCCTTTGGAAATGTGGATTCTTGTAGCCTAGGAGCTGTTTGCGAAACCATAGGAAGGCCCAGCTTTTACTCACTGCAGGCACGCCCGGGGACGAAACGAGTATGTTTCCCCAGAGAAACAGGCTGCTTGCAAGTGTCGAGGGGAGCTTCTCAGGTGCCCAGTGTGTCCCGTTTGTTTCCCTTCGCAGCTCCCGTACTGCAGGTACTTATGCTGGGTGCTAACAAGGGTTCGTTGGCTCTGCCGAGAAAAGCAGCCTTTTCCCTTTGGAAGCTTGGATTGTAGTGTCTCAGGGGCTGCTTGCCAAACCTTGAAGTTGCCCAGGTTATAGCCTCCACAGGAACGCTTGCGTAGCAAACGAGCACTTTCACCCGAGGAACAGCGTTCCTATCACGCTGCAGGAGAGTTAATCCTGCAGACCTCGTTCCTCCTGGGAAAGCGCAAGGCCACCCTGAGCCTCAGGGTAGTGCCTAAGTTTGCTCCGTGCAAGCTCTGCGTGCCTCGGTTTCCATGAGGTCTCCATCGTTGTTGTGCTTCAATGGAACGCGAGGATAGCTTTCAGGACTCCAAGCACTCTGACCTCCGCACCATTTCCCATGCTACCACACAGATCCCCCCACGTCTCCTCTCTGCCTGCTGAGCAATAAGCAGCCGTGTAGGCCCTTCGGAACACTTCTTGCATGCAGAGCCCAAGGCGGGACACTGCTCTCTGTCTTCCTTTGGAAACCTAGGTTGTCGGAGCTTACCCACCTCACTAAGACAATCTGAGCCGGTCTCATGAGCTGGGGAACGTGGACTCAGTGAGGACCAGGGCCCTATCTGCACTCAGAAAATCACTCTGCTCAGCCTTCCATCCAGGAGCTCACACCGACTGGCTCGTTGGTTTAGCAGGACGTCTAAGTGAGGTCCAAGCTGAGCAAAGAACACACTTCCTCCTTTACCCTGCTAGGCCCACGGAAGAGGTAGAGCCAACTAGGCCTCGCTCAGGCCAGCCCTCCTTCAGGGATCTTGCCACACTTCGAAGCCTGCACAGTAAAAGTTATTTAGCGAAGTTGCCAGGGTTTCGCCATGCTCTCCCTCGGCAGCTCCACTACTGCAGGGACTCATGTTTGCTGTGAACTAGGATAGGTGGCCCACTTCAAAAAGCAGTCTTTTCCCCTTTGGAAATGTGGATTCTTGTAGCCTCGGAGCTGTTTGCAAAACCCTAGGAAGGCCCAGCTTCTACTCACGGCAGGCACGCCCGGGGAGGAAACGAGTATGTTTCCCCAGAGAAACAGGCTGCTTGCAAGTGTCGAGCGGAGCTTCTCAGGTGCCCAGTGTGTCCCGTTTGTTTCCCTTCGCAGCTGACATCCTGCAGGTACTTATGCTGGGGGCTAACAAGGGTAGGTGGCTCTTCCGACAAAAGCAGCCTTTTCCTTTTGGAAGCTTGGATTGTAGTGTCTCAGGGGCTGCTTGCCAAACCTTGAAGTTGCCCAGGTTATAGCCTCCAGAGGTACGCTTGAGTAGCAAACGAGCACTTTCACCCGAGGAACAGGGTTCCTGTCACGTTGGAGGAGAGTTAATCCCGCAGACCTCGTTCCTCCTGGGAAAGCGCAAGGCCACCCTGAGCCTCAGGGTAGTGCCTAAGTTTGCTCCGTGCAAGCTCTGCGTGCCTCGGTTTCCATGAGGTCTCCATCGTTGTTGTGCTTCAATGGAACGCGAGGATAGCTTTCAGGACTCCAAGCACTCTGACCTCCGCACCATTTCCCATGCTACCACACAGATCCCCCTACGTCTCCTCTCTGCCTGCTGAGGAACAAGCAGCCGTGTAGGCCCTTCGGAACACTTCTTGCATGCAGAACCCAAGGCGGCACACTGCTCTCTGTCTTCCTTTGGAAACCTAGGTGGTCGCAGCTTGCCCCAGCTCACGAAGACAGTCTGAGCCGTTCTCATGAGCTGGGAGACGTGGACTCAGTGAGGACCAGGGCCCTACCTGCACTCAGAAAATCACTCTGCTCAGCCTTCCATCCAGGAGCTCACACCGACTGGCTCGTTGGTTTAGCAGGACGTCTAAGTGAGGTCCAAGCTGAGCAAAGAACACACTTCCTCCTTTACCCTGCTAGGCCCACGGAAGAGGTAGAGCCAACTAGGCCTTGCTCAGGCCAGCCCTCCTTCAGGGATCTTGCCACACTTCGAAGCCTGCACAGTAAAAGATATTTAGCGAAGTTGCCAGGGTTTCGCCATTCTCCCTCGGCAGCTCCACTACTGCAGGGACTCATGTTTGCTGTGAACTAGGATAGGTGGCCCACTTCCAAAAGCAGTCTTTTCCCCTTTGGAAATGTGGATTCTTGTAGCCTAGGAGCTGTTTGCGAAACCATAGGAAGGCCCAGCTTTTACTCACGGCAGGCACGCCCGGGGACGAAACGAGTATGTTTCCCCAGAGAAACAGGCTGCTTGCAAGTGTAGAGGGGAGCTTCTCAGGTGCCCAGTGTGTCCCGTTTGTTTCCCTTCGCAGCTCCCGTACTGCAGGTACTTATGCTGGGTGCTAACAAGGGTTCGTTGGCTCTGCCGAGAAAAGCAGCCTTTTCCCTTTGGAAGCTTGGATTGTAGTGTCTCAGGGGCTGCTTGCCAAACCTTGAAGTTGACCAGGTTATAGCCTCCGCAGGTACGCTTGCGTAGCAAACGAGCACTTTCACCCGAGGAACAGCGTTCCTATCACGCTGCAGGAGAGTTAATCCTGCAGACCTCGTTCCTCCTGGGAAAGCGCAAGGCCACCCTGAGCCTCAGGGTAGTGCCTAAGTTTGCTCCGTGCAAGCTCTGCGTGCCTCGGTTTCCATGAGGTCTCCATCGTTGTTGTGCTTCAATGGAACGCGAGGATAGCTTTCAGGACTCCAAGCACTCTGACCTCCGCACTGTTTCCCATGCTACCACACGGATCCCCCCCACGTCTCCTCTCTGCCTGCTGAGCATCAAGCAGCCGTGTAGGCCCTTCAGAACACTTCTTGCATGCAGAGCCCGAGGCGGCACACTGCTCTCTGTCTTCCTCTGGAAACCTAGGTTGTCGCAGCTTACCCAGCTCACCAAGACAGTCTGAGCCGGTCTCATGAGCTGGGGAACGTGGACTCAGTGAGGACCAGGGCCCTATCTGCACTCAGAAAATCACTCTGCTCAGCCTTCCATCCAGGAGCTCACACCGACTGGCTCGTTGGTTTAGCAGGACGTCTAAGTGAGGTCCAAGCTGAGCAAAGAACACACTTCCTCCTTTACCCTGCTAGGCCCACAGAAGAGGTAGAGCCAACTAGGCCTCGCTCAGGCCAGCCCTCCTTCAGGGATCTTGCCACACTTCGAAGCCTGCACAGTAAAAGTTATTTAGCGAAGTTGCCAGGGTTTCGCCATGCTCTCCCTCGGCAGCTCCACTACTGCAGGGACTCATGTTTGCTGTGAACTAGGATAGGTGGCCCACTTCAAAAAGCAGTCTTTTCCCCTTTGGAAATGTGGATTCTTGTAGCCTCGGAGCTGTTTGCAAAACCCTAGGAAGGCCCAGCTTCTACTCACGGCAGGCACGCCCGGGGAGGAAACGAGTATGTTTCCCCAGAGAAACAGGCTGCTTGCAAGTGTCGAGCGGAGCTTCTCAGGTGCCCAGTGTGTCCCGTTTGTTTCCCTTCGCAGCTGACATCCTGCAGGTACTTATGCTGGGGGCTAACAAGGGTAGGTGGCTCTTCCGACAAAAGCAGCCTTTTCCTTTTGGAAGCTTGGATTGTAGTGTCTCAGGGGCTGCTTGCCAAACCTTGAAGTTGCCCAGGTTATAGCCTCCAGAGGTACGCTTGAGTAGCAAACGAGCACTTTCACCCGAGGAACAGGGTTCCTGTCACGCTGGAGGAGAGTTAATCCCGCAGACCTCGTTCCTCCTGGGAAAGCGCAAGGCCACCCTGAGCCTCAGGGTAGTGCCTAAGTTTCCAACGGGCAAGCTCTGCGTGCCTCGGTTTCCATGAGGTCTCCATCGTTGTTGTGCTTCAATGGAACGCGAGGATAGCTTTCAGGACTCCAAGCACTCTGACCTCCGCACCATTTCCCATGCTACCACACAGATCCCCCCACGTCTCCTCTCTGCCTGCTGAGCAACAAGCAGCCGTGTAGGCCCTTCGGAACACTTCTTGCATGCAGAACCCAAGGCGGCACACTGCTCTCTGTCTTCCTTTGGAAACCTAGGTGGTCGCAGCTTGCCCCAGCTCACGAAGACAGTCTGAGCCGTTCTCATGAGCTGGGAGACGTGGACTCAGTGAGGACCAGGGCCCTACCTGCACTCAGAAAATCACTCTGCTCAGCCTTCCATCCAGGAGCTCACACCGACTGGCTCGTTGGTTTAGCAGGACGTCTAAGTGAGGTCCAAGCTGAGCAAAGAGCACTGTTCCTCCTTTACCCTGCTAGGCCCACGGAAGAGGTAGAGCCAACTAGGCCTCGCTCAGACCAGCCCTCCTTCAGGGATCTTGCCACACTTCGAAGCCTGCACAGTAAAAGATACTTAGCGAAGTTGCCAGGGTTTCGCCATGCTCTCCCTCGGCAGCTCCACTACTACAGGGACTCATGTTTGCTTTGAACTAGTATAGGTGTCCCTGCTTCCAAAAGCAGTCTTTTCCCCTTTGGAAATGTGGATTCTTGTAGCCTCGGAGCTGTTTGCGAAACCATAGGAAGGCCCAGCTTTTACTCACTGCAGGCACGCCCGGAGAGGAAACGAGTATGTTTCCCCAGAGAAACAGGCTGCTTGCAAGTGTAGAGGGGAGCTTCTCAGGTGCCCAGTGTGTCCCGTTTGTTTCCCTTCGCAGCTCCCGTACTGCAGGTACTTATGCTGGGTGCTAACAAGAGTTGGTTGGCTCTGTCGACAAAAGCAGCCTTTTCCCTTTGGAAGCTTGGATTGTAGTGTCTCATGGGCTGCTTGCCAAACCTTGAAGTTGCCCAGGTTATAGCCTCCGCAGGAACGCTTGCGTAGCAAACGAGCACTTTCTACCGATGAACAGGGTTCCTGTCACGCTGGAGGAGAGTTAATCCCGCAGACCTCGTTCCTCCTGGGAAAGCGCAAGTCCACCCTGAGCCTCAGGGTAGTGCCTAAGTTTCCAACGGGCAAGCTCTGCGTTCCTCGGTTTCCATGAGGTCTCCACCGTTGTTGTGCTTCAATGGAACGCGAAGATAGCTTTCAGGACTCCAAGCACTCTGACCTCCGCACCGTTTCCCATGCTACCACACGGATCCCCCCCACGTCTCCTCTCTGCCTGCTGAGCAACAAGCAGCCGTGTAGGCCCTTCAGAACACTTCTGCATGCAGAGCCCAAGGCGGCACACTGCTCTCTGTCTTCCTTTGGAAACCTAGGTTGTCGCAGCTTACCCAGCTCACCAAGACAGTCTGAGCCGGTCTCATGAGCTGGGGAACGTGGACTCAGTGAGGACCAGGGCCCTACCTGCACTCAGAAAATCACTCTGCTCAGCCTTCCATCCAGGAGCTCACACCGACTGGCTCGTTGGTTTAGCAGGACGTCTAAGTGAGGTCCAAGCTGAGCAAAGAACACACTTCCTCCTTTACCCTGCTAGGCCCACGGAAGAGGTAGAGCCAACTAGGCCTCGCTCAGGCCAGCCCTCCTTCAGGGATCTTGCCACACTTCGAAGCCTGCACAGTAAAAGATATTTAGCGAAGTTGCCAGGGTTTCGCCATTCTCCCTCGGCAGCTCCACTACTGCAGGGACTCATGTTTGCTGTGAACTAGGATAGGTGGCCCACTTCCAAAAGCAGTCTTTTCCCCTTTGGAAATGTGGATTCTTGTAGCCTAGGAGCTGTTTGCGAAACCATAGGAAGGCCCAGCTTTTACTCACGGCAGGCACGCCCGGGGACGAAACGAGTATGTTTCCCCAGAGAAACAGGCTGCTTGCAAGTGTCGAGGGGAGCTTCTCAGGTGCCCAGTGTGTCCCGTTTGTTTCCCTTCGCAGCTCCCGTACTGCAGGTACTTATGCTGGGTGCTAACAAGGGTTCGTTGGCTCTGCCGAGAAAAGCAGCCTTTTCCCTTTGGAAGCTTGGATTGTAGTGTCTCAGGGGCTGCTTGCCAAACCTTGAAGTTGACCAGGTTATAGCCTCCGCAGGTACGCTTGCGTAGCAAACGAGCACTTTCACCCGAGGAACAGCGTTCCTATCACGCTGCAGGAGAGTTAATCCTGCAGACCTCGTTCCTCCTGGGAAAGCGCAAGGCCACCCTGAGCCTCAGGGTAGTGCCTAAGTTTGCTCCGTGCAAGCTCTGCGTGCCTCGGTTTCCATGAGGTCTCCACCGTTGTTGTGCCTCAATGGAACTAGAGGATAGCTTTCAGGACTCCAAGCACTCTAGCCTCCGCACCGTTTCCCATGCTACCACACGGATTCCCCCCACGTCTCCTCTCTGCCTGCTGAGCAACAAGCAGCCGTGTAGGCCCTTCAGAACACTTCTTGCATGCAGAGCCCAAGGCGGGACACTGCTCTCTGTCTTCCTTTGGAAACCTAGGTTGTCGGAGCTTACCCACCTCACGAAGACAGTCTGAGCCGCTCTCATGAGCTGGGGAACGTGGACTCAGTGAGGACCACGGCCCTACCTGCACTCTGAAAATCACTCTGCTCAGCCTTCCATCCAGGAGCTCACACCGACTGGCTCGTTGGTTTAGCAGGACGTCTAAGTGAGGTCCAAGCTGAGCAAAGAACACACTTCCTCCTTTACCCTGCTAGGCCCACAGAAGAGGTAGAGCCAACTAGGCCTCGCTCAGGCCAGCCCTCCTTCAGGGATCTTGCCACAGTTCGAAGCCTGCACAGTAAAAGATACTTAGCGAAGTTGCCAGGGTTTCGCCATGCTCTCCCTCGGCAGCTCCACTACTGCAGGGACTCATGTTTGCTGTGAACTAGGATAGGTGGCCCACTTCAAAAAGCAGTCTTTTCCCCTTTGGAAATGTGGATTCTTGTAGCCTCGGAGCTGTTTGCGAAACCCTAGGAAGGCCCAGCTTCTACTCACGGCAGGCACGCCCGGGGAGGAAACGAGTATGTTTCCCCAGAGAAACAGGCTGCTTGCAAGTGTCGAGCGGAGCTTCTCAGGTGCCCAGTGTGTCCCGTTTGTTTCCCTTCGCAGCTCACATCCTGCAGGTACTTATGCTGGGGGCTAACAAGGGTAGGTGGCTCTTCCGACAAAAGCAGCCTTTTCCTTTTGGAAGCTTGGATTGTAGTGTCTCAGGGGCTGCTTGCCAAACCTTGAAGTTGCCCAGGTTATAGCCTCCAGAGGTACGCTTGAGTAGCAAACGAGCATTTCACCCGAGGAACAGGGTTCCTGTCACGCTGGAGGAGAGTTAATCCCGCAGACCTCGTTCCTCCTGGGAAAGCGCAAGGCCACCCTGAGCCTCAGGGTAGTGCCTAAGTTTCCACAGGGCAAGCTCTGCGTGCCTCGGTTTCCATGAGGTCTCCATCGTTGTTGTGCTTCAATGGAACGCGAGGATAGGTTTCAGGACTCCAAGCACTCTGACCTCCGCACCGTTTCCCATGCTACCACACGGATTCCCCCCACGTCTCCTCTCTGCCTGCTGAGCAGCAAGCAGCCGTGTAGGCCCTTCAGAACACTTCTTGCATGCAGAGCCCAAGGCGGGACACTGCTCTCTGTCTTCCTTTGGAAACCTAGGTTGTCGCAGCTTGCCCAGCTCACCAAGACAGTCTGAGCCGGTCTCATGAGCTGGGGAACGTGGACTCAGTGAGGACCAGGGCCCTACCTGCACTCAGAAAATCACTCTGCTCAGCCTTCCATCCAGGAGCTCACACCGACTGGCTCGTTGGTTTAGCAGGACGTCTAAGTGAGGTCCAAGCTGAGCAAAGAACACACTTCCTCCTTTACCCTGCTAGGCCCACGGAAGAGGTAGAGCCAGCTAGGCCTCGCTCAGGCCAGCCCTCCTTCAGGGATCTTGCCACACTTCGAAGCCTGCACAGTAAAAGATATTTAGCGAAGTTGCCAGGGTTTCGCCATTCTCCCTCGGCAGCTCCACTACTGCAGGGACTCATGTTTGCTGTGAACTAGGATAGGTGGCCCACTTCCAAAAGCAGTCTTTTCCCCTTTGGAAAGGTGGATTCTTGTAGCCTAGGAGCTGTTTGCGAAACCATAGGAAGGCGCAGCTTTTACTCACTGCAGGCACGCCCGGGGACGAAACGAGTATGTTTCCCCAGAGAAACAGGCTGCTTGCAAGTGTCGAGGGGAGCTTCTCAGGTGCCCAGTGTGTCCCGTTTGTTTCCCTTCGCAGCTGACATCCTGCAGGTACTTATGCTGGGTGCTAACAAGGGTTCTTTGGCTCTGCCGAGAAAAGCAGCCTTTTCCCTTTGGAAGCTTGGATTGTAGTGTCTCAGGGGCTGCTTGCCAAACCTTGAAGTTGACCTGGTTATAGCCTCCGCAGGTACACTTGCGTAGCAAACGAGCACTTTCACCCGATGAACAGCGTTCCTATCACGCTGCAGGAGAGTTAATCCTGCAGACCTCGTTCCTCCTGGGAAAGCGCAAGGCCACCCTGAGCCTCAGGGTAGTGCCTAAGTTTGCTCCGTGCAAGCTCTGCGTGCCTCGGTTTCCATGAGGTCTCCATCGTTGTTGTGCTTCAATGGAACGCGAGGATAGCTTTCAGGACTCCAAGCACTCTGACCTCCGCACCGTTTCCCATGCTACCACACGGATCCCCCCCACGTCTCCTCTCTGCCTGCTGAGCATCAAGCAGCCGTGTAGGCCCTTCAGAACACTTCTTGCATGCAGAGCCCGAGGCGGCACACTGCTCTCTGTCTTCCTCTGGAAACCTAGGTTGTCGCAGCTTACCCAGCTCACCAAGACAGTCTGAGCCGGTCTCATGAGCTGGGGAACGTGGACTCAGTGAGGACCAGGGCCCTATCTGCACTCAGAAAATCACTCTGCTCAGCCTTCCATCCAGGAGCTCACACCGACTGGCTCGTTGGTTTAGCAGGATGTCTAAGTGAGGTCCAAGCTGAGCAAAGAACACACTTCCTCCTTTACCCTGCTAGGCCCACGGAAGAGGTAGAGCCAACTAGGCCTCGCTCAGGCCAGCCCTCCTTCAGGGATCTTGCCACACTTCGAAGCCTGCACAGTAAAAGATACTTAGCGAAGTTGCCAAGATTTCGCCATGCTCTCCCTCGGCAGCTCCACTACTGCAGGGACTCATGTTTGCTTTGAACTAGGATAGGTGTCCCTGCTTCCAAAAGCAGTCTTTTCCCCTTTGGAAATGTGGATTCTTGTAGCCTAGGAGCTGTTTGCGAAACCATAGGAAGGCCCAGCTTTTACTCACTGCAGGCACGCCCGGAGAGGAAACGAGTATGTTTCCCCAGAGAAACAGGCTGCTTGCAAGTGTAGAGGGGAGCTTCTCAGGTGCCCAGTGTCCCGTTTGTTTCCCTTCGCAGCTCCCGTACTGCAGGTACTTATGCTGGGTGCTAACAAGAGTTGGTTGGCTCTGCCGACAAAAGCAGCCTTTTCCCTTTGGAAGCTTGGATTGTAGTGTCTTAGGGGCTGCTTGCCAAACCTTGAAGTTGCCCAGGTTATAGCCTCCGCAGGAACGCTTGCGTAGCAAACGAGCACTTTCTACCGATGAACAGGGTTCCTGTCACGCTGGAGGAGAGTTAATCCCGCAGACCTCGTTCCTCCTGGGAAAGCGCAAGTCCACCCTGAGCCTCAGGGTAGTGCCTAAGTTTCCAACGGGCAAGCTCTGCGTGCCTCGGTTTCCATGAGGTCTCCACCGTTGTTGTGCTTCAATGGAACGCGAAGATAGCTTTCAGGACTCCAAGCACTCTGACCTCCGCACCGTTTCCCATGCTACCACACGGATCCCCCCTACGTCTCCTCTCTGCCTGCTGAGCAACAAGCAGCCGTGTAGGCCCTTCAGAACACTTCTGCATGCAGAGCCCAAGGCGGCACACTGCTCTCTGTCTTCCTTTGGAAACCTAGGTTGTCGCAGCTTACCCAGCTCACCAAGACAGTCTGAGCCGGTCTCATGAGCTGGGGAACGTGGACTCAGTGAGGACCAGGGCCCTACCTGCACTCAGAAAATCACTCTGCTCAGCCTTCCATCCAGGAGCTCACACCGACTGGCTCGTTGGTTTATCAGGACGTTTAAGTGAGGTCCAAGCTGAGCAAAGAACACACTTCCTCCTTTACCCTGCTAGGCCCACGGAAGAGGTAGAGCCAACTAGGCCTCGCTCAGGCCAGCCCTCCTTCAGGGATCTTGCCACACTTCGAAGCCTGCACAGTAAAAGATATTTAGCGAAGTTGCCAGGGTTTCGCCATTCTCCCTCGGCAGCTCCACTACTGCAGGGACTCATGTTTGCTGTGAACTAGGATAGGTGGCCCACTTCCAAAAGCAGTCTTTTCCCCCTTGGAAAGGTGGATTCTTGTAGCCTAGGAGCTGTTTGCGAAACCATAGGAAGGCCCAGCTTTTACTCACTGCAGGCACGCCCGGGGACGAAACGAGTATGTTTCCCCAGAGAAACAGGCTGCTTGCAAGTGTCGAGGGGAGCTTCTCAGGTGCCCAGTGTGTCCCGTTTGTTTCCCTTCGCAGCTCCCGTACTGCAGGTACTTATGCTGGGTGCTAACAAGGGTTCGTTGGCTCTGCCGAGAAAAGCAGCCTTTTCCCTTTGGAAGCTTGGATTGTAGTGTCTCAGGGGCTGCTTGCCAAACCTTGAAGTTGACCTGGTTATAGCCTCCGCAGGTACGCTTGCGTAGCAAACGAGCACTTTCACCTGATGAACAGAGTTCCTATCACGCTGCAGGAGAGTTAATCCTGCAGACCTCGTTCCTCCTGGGAAAGCGCAAGGCCACCCTGAGCCTCAGGGTAGTGCCTAAGTTTGCTCCGTGCAAGCTCTGCGTGCCTCGGTTTCCATGAGGTCTCCACCGTTGTTGTGCTTCAATGGAACGCGAGGATAGCTTTCAGGACTCCAAGCACTCTGACCTCCACACTGTTTCCCATGCTACCACACGGATCCCCCCCACGTCTCCTCTCTGCCTGCTGAACATCAAGCAGCCGTGTAGGCCCTTCAGAACACTTCTTGCATGCAGAGCCCAAGGCAGCACACTGCTCTCTGTCTTCCTCTGGAAACCTAGGTTCTCGCAGCTTACCCACCTCACCAAGACAGTCTGAGCCGGTCTCATGAGCTGGGGAACGTGGACTCAGTGAGGACCAGGGCCCTATCTGCACTCAGAAAATCACTCTGCTCAGCCTTCCATCCAGGAGCTCACACCGACTGGCTCGTTGGTTTAGCAGGACGTCTAAGTGAGGTCCAAGCTGAGCAAAGAGCACACTTCCTCCTTTACCCTGCTAGGCCCACGGAAGAGGTAGAGCCAACTAGGCCTCGCTCAGGCCAGCCCTCCTTCAGGGATCTTGCCACACTTCGAAGCCTGCACAGTAAAAGATACTTAGCGAAGTTGCCAAGATTTCGCCATGCTCTCCCTCGGCAGCTCCACTACTGCAGGGACTCATGTTTGCTTTGAACTAGGATAGGTGTCCCTGCTTCCAAAAGCAGTCTTTTCCCCTTTGGAAATGTGGATTCTTGTAGCCTAGGAGCTGTTTGCGAAACCATAGGAAGGCCCAGCTTTTACTCACTGCAGGCACGCCCGGAGAGGAAACGAGTATGTTTCCCCAGAGAAACAGGCTGCTTGCAAGTGTAGAGGGGAGCTTCTCAGGTGCCCAGTGTCCCGTTTGTTTCCCTTCGCAGCTCCCGTACTGCAGGTACTTATGCTGGGTGCTAACAAGAGTTGGTTGGCTCTGCCGACAAAAGCAGCCTTTTCCCTTTGGAAGCTTGGATTGTAGTGTCTCAGGGGCTGCTTGCCAAACCTTGAAGTTGCCCAGGTTATAGCCTCCGCAGGAACGCTTGCGTAGCAAACGAGCACTTTCTACCGATGAACAGGGTTCCTGTCACGCTGGAGGAGAGTTAATCCCGCAGACCTCGTTCCTCCTGGGAAAGCGCAAGTCCACCCTGAGCCTCAGGGTAGTGCCTAAGTTTCCAACGGGCAAGCTCTGCGTGCCTTGGTTTCCATGAGGTCTCCACCGTTGTTGTGCTTCAATGGAACGCGAAGATAGCTTTCAGGACTCCAAGCACTCTGACCTCCGCACCGTTTCCCATGCTACCACACGGATCCCCCCCACGTCTCCTCTCTGCCTGCTGAGCAACAAGCAGCCGTGTAGGCCCTTCAGAACACTTCTGCATGCAGAGCCCAAGGCGGCACACTGCTCTCTGTCTTCCTTTGGAAACCTAGGTGGTCGCAGCTTACCCAGCTCACCAAGACAGTCTGAGCCGGTCTCATGAGCTCGGGAACGTGGACTCAGTGAGGACCAGGGCCCTACCTGCACTCAGAAAATCACTCTGCTCAGCCTTCCATCCAGGAGCTCACACCGACTGGCTCGTTGGTTTAGCAGGACGTCTAAGTGAGGTCCAAGCTGAGCAAAGAACACACTTCCTCCTTTACCCTGCTAGGCCCACGGAAGAGGTAGAGCCAACTAGGCCTCGCTCAGGCCAGCCCTCCTTCAGGGATCTTGCCACACTTCGAAGCCTGCACAGTAAAAGATATTTAGCGAAGTTGCCAGGGTTTCGCCATTCTCCCTCGGCAGCTCCACTACTGCAGGGACTCATGTTTGCTGTGAACTAGGATAGGTGGCCCACTTCAAAAAGCAGTCTTTTCCCCTTTGGAAAGGTGGATTCTTGTAGCCTAGGAGCTGTTTGCGAAACCATAGGAAGGCCCAGCTTTTACTCACTGCAGGCACGCCCGGGGACGAAACGAGTATGTTTCCCCAGAGAAACAGGCTGCTTGCAAGTGTAGAGGGGAGCTTCTCAGGTGCCCAGTGTGTCCCGTTTGTTTCCCTTCGCAGCTGACATCCTGCAGGTACTTATGCTGGGGGCTAACAAGGGTTCTTTGGCTCTGCCGAGAAAAGCAGCCTTTTCCCTTTGGAAGCTTGGATTGTAGTGTCTCAGGGGCTGCTTGCCAAACCTTGAAGTTGACCTGGTTATAGCCTCCGCAGGTACGCTTGCGTAGCAAACGAGCACTTTCACCCGATGAACAGAGTTCCTATCACGCTGCAGGAGAGTTAATCCTGCAGACCTCGTTCCTCCTGGGAAAGCGCAAGGCCACCCTGAGCCTCAGGGTAGTGCCTAAGTTTGCTCTGTGCAAGCTCTGCGTGCCTCGGTTTCCATGAGGTCTCCACCGTTGTTGTGCTTCAATGGAACGCGAGGATAGCTTTCAGGACTCCAAGCACTCTGACCTCCGCACTGTTTCCCATGCTACCACACGGATCCCCCCCACGTCTCCTCTCTGCCTGCTGAGCATCAAGCAGCCGTGTAGGCCCTTCAGAACACTTCTTGCATGCAGAGCCCAAGGCAGCACACTGCTCTCTGTCTTCCTCTGGAAACCTAGTTTCTCGCAGCTTACCCAGCTCACCAAGACAGTCTGAGCCGGTCTCATGAGCTGGGGAACGTGGACTCAGTGAGGACCAGGGCCCTATCTGCACTCAGAAAATCACTCTGCTCAGCCTTCCATCCAGGAGCTCACACCGACTGGCTCGTTGGTTTAGCAGGACGTCTAAGTGAGGTCCAAGCTGAGCAAAGAGCACACTTCCTCCTTTACCCTGCTAGGCCCACGGAAGAGGTAGAGCCAACTAGGCCTCGCTCAGGCCAGCCCTCCTTCAGGGATCTTGCCACACTTCGAAGCCTGCACAGTAAAAGATACTTAGCGAAGTTGCCAAGATTTCGCCATGCTCTCCCTCGGCAGCTCCACTACTGCAGGGACTCATGTTTGCTTTGAACTAGGATAGGTGTCCCTGCTTCCAAAAGCAGTCTTTTCCCCTTTGGAAATGTGGATTCTTGTAGCCTAGGAGTTGTTTGCGAAACCATAGGAAGGCCCAGCTTTTACTCACTGCAGGCACGCCCGGAGAGGAAACGAGTATGTTTCCCCAGAGAAACAGGCTGCTTGCAAGTGTAGAGGGGAGCTTCTCAGGTGCCCAGTGTCCCGTTTGTTTCCCTTCGCAGCTCCCGTACTGCAGGTACTTATGCTGGGTGCTAACAAGAGTTGGTTGGCTCTGCCGACAAAAGCAGCCTTTTCCCTTTGGAAGCTTGGATTGTAGTGTCTCAGGGGCTGCTTGCCAAACCTTGAAGTTGCCCAGGTTATAGCCTCCGCAGGAACGCTTGCGTAGCAAACGAGCACTTTCTACCGATGAACAGGGTTCCTGTCACGCTGGAGGAGAGTTAATCCCGCAGACCTCGTTCCTCCTGGGAAAGCGCAAGTCCACCCTGAGCCTCAGGGTAGTGCCTAAGTTTCCAACGGGCAAGCTCTGCGTGCCTTGGTTTCCATGAGGTCTCCACCGTTGTTGTGCTTCAATGGAACGCGAAGATAGCTTTCAGGACTCCAAGCACTCTGACCTCCGCACCGTTTCCCATGCTACCACACGGATCCCCCCCACGTCTCCTCTCTGCCTGCTGAGCAACAAGCAGCCGTGTAGGCCCTTCAGAACACTTCTGCATGCAGAGCCCAAGGCGGCACACTGCTCTCTGTCTTCCTTTGGAAACCTAGGTTGTCGCAGCTTACCCAGCTCACCAAGACAGTCTGAGCCGGTCTCATGAGCTGGGGAACGTGGACTCAGTGAGGACCAGGGCCCTACCTGCACTCAGAAAATCACTCTGCTCAGCCTTCCATCCAGGAGCTCACACCGACTGGCTCGTTGGTTTAGCAGGACGTCTAAGTGAGGTCCAAGCTGAGCAAAGAACACACTTCCTCCTTTACCCTGCTAGGCCCACGGAAGAGGTAGAGCCAACTAGGCCTCGCTCAGGCCAGCCCTCCTTCAGGGATCTTGCCACACTTCGAAGCCTGCACAGTAAAAGATATTTAGCGAAGTTGCCAGGTTTTCGCCATTCTCCCTCGGCAGCTCCACTACTGCAGGGACTCATGTTTGCTGTGAACTAGGATAGGTGGCCCACTTCCAAAAGCAGTCTTTTCCCCTTTGGAAAGGTGGATTCTTGTAGCCTAGGAGCTGTTTGCGAAACCATAGGAAGGCCCAGCTTTTACTCACTGCAGGCACGCCCGGGGACGAAACGAGTATGTTTCCCCAGAGAAACAGGCTGCTTGCAAGTGTAGAGGGGAGCTTCTCAGGTGCCCAGTGTGTCCCGTTTGTTTCCCTTCGCAGCTGACATCCTGCAGGTACTTATGCTGGGGGCTAACAAGGGTTCTTTGGCTCTGCCGAGAAAAGCAGCCTTTTCCCTTTGGAAGCTTGGATTGTAGTGTCTCAGGGGCTGCTTGCCAAACCTTGAAGTTGACCTGGTTATAGCCTCCGCAGGTACGCTTGCGTAGCAAACGAGCACTTTCACCCGATGAACAGAGTTCCTATCACGCTGCAGGAGAGTTAATCCTGCAGACCTCGTTCCTCCTGGGAAAGCGCAAGGCCACACTGAGCCTCAGGGTAGTGCCTAAGTTTACTCCGTGCAAGCTCTGCGTGCCTCGGTTTCCATGAGGTCTCCACCGTTGTTGTGCTTCAATGGAACGCGAGGATAGCTTTCAGGACTCCAAGCACTCTGACCTATGCACTGTTTCCCATGCTACCACACGGATCCCCCCCACGTCTCCTCTCTGCCTGCTGAGCATCAAGCAGCCGTGTAGGCCCTTCAGAACACTTCTTGCATGCAGAGCCCAAGGCAGCACACTGCTCTCTGTCTTCCTCTGGAAACCTAGGTTCTCGCAGCTTACCCAGCTCACCAAGACAGTCTGAGCCGGTCTCATGAGCTGGGGAACGTGGACTCAGTGAGGACCAGGGCCCTATCTGCACTCAGAAAATCACTCTGCTCAGCCTTCCATCCAGGAGCTCACACCGACTGGCTCGTTGGTTTAGCAGGACGTCTAAGTGAGGTCCAAGCTGAGCAAAGAGCACACTTCCTCCTTTACCCTGCTAGGCCCACGGAAGAGGTAGAGCCAACTAGGCCTCGCTCAGGCCAGCCCTCCTTCAGGGATCTTGCCACACTTCGAAGCCTGCACAGTAAAAGATATTTAGCGAAGTTGCCAGGGTTTCGCCATTCTCCCTCGGCAGCTCCACTACTGCAGGGACTCATGTTTGCTGTGAACTAGGATAGGTGGCCCACTTCCAAAAGCAGTCTTTTCCCCTTTGGAAATGTGGATTCTTGTAGCCTAGGAGCTGTTTGCGAAACCATAGGAAGGCCCAGCTTTTACTCACGGCAGGCACGCCCGGGGACGAAACGAGTATGTTTCCCCAGAGAAACAGGCTGCTTGCAAGTGTAGAGGGGAGCTTCTCAGGTGCCCAGTGTGTCCCGTTTGTTTCCCTTCGCAGCTCCCGTACTGCAGGTACTTATGCTGGGTGCTAACAAGGGTTCGTTGGCTCTGCCGAGAAAAGCAGCCTTTTCCCTTTGGAAGCTTGGATTGTAGTGTCTCAGGGGCTGCTTGCCAAACCTTGAAGTTGACCAGGTTATAGCCTCCGCAGGTACGCTTGCGTAGCAAACGAGCACTTTCACCCGAGGAACAGCGTTCCTATCACGCTGCAGGAGAGTTAATCCTGCAGACCTCGTTCCTCCTGGGAAAGCGCAAGGCCACCCTGAGCCTCAGGGTAGTGCCTAAGTTTGCTCCGTGCAAGCTCTGCGTGCCTCGGTTTCCATGAGGTCTCCATCGTTGTTGTGCTTCAATGGAACGCGAGGATAGCTTTCAGGACTCCAAGCACTCTGACCTCCGCACTGTTTCCCATGCTACCACACGGATCCCCCCCACGTCTCCTCTCTGCCTGCTGAGCATCAAGCAGCCGTGTAGGCCCTTCAGAACACTTCTTGCATGCAGAGCCCGAGGCGGCACACTGCTCTCTGTCTTCCTCTGGAAACCTAGGTTGTCGCAGCTTACCCAGCTCACCAAGACAGTCTGAGCCGGTCTCATGAGCTGGGGAACGTGGACTCAGTGAGGACCAGGGCCCTATCTGCACTCAGAAAATCACTCTGCTCAGCCTTCCATCCAGGAGCTCACACCGACTGGCTCGTTGGTTTAGCAGGACGTCTAAGTGAGGTCCAAGCTGAGCAAAGAACACACTTCCTCCTTTACCCTGCTAGGCCCACAGAAGAGGTAGAGCCAACTAGGCCTCGCTCAGGCCAGCCCTCCTTCAGGGATCTTGCCACACTTCGAAGCCTGCACAGTAAAAGTTATTTAGCGAAGTTGCCAGGGTTTCGCCATGCTCTCCCTCGGCAGCTCCACTACTGCAGGGACTCATGTTTGCTGTGAACTAGGATAGGTGGCCCACTTCAAAAAGCAGTCTTTTCCCCTTTGGAAATGTGGATTCTTGTAGCCTCGGAGCTGTTTGCAAAACCCTAGGAAGGCCCAGCTTCTACTCACGGCAGGCACGCCCGGGGAGGAAACGAGTATGTTTCCCCAGAGAAACAGGCTGCTTGCAAGTGTCGAGCGGAGCTTCTCAGGTGCCCAGTGTGTCCCGTTTGTTTCCCTTCGCAGCTGACATCCTGCAGGTACTTATGCTGGGGGCTAACAAGGGTAGGTGGCTCTTCCGACAAAAGCAGCCTTTTCCTTTTGGAAGCTTGGATTGTAGTGTCTCAGGGGCTGCTTGCCAAACCTTGAAGTTGCCCAGGTTATAGCCTCCAGAGGTACGCTTGAGTAGCAAACGAGCACTTTCACCCGAGGAACAGGGTTCCTGTCACGCTGGAGGAGAGTTAATCCCGCAGACCTCGTTCCTCCTGGGAAAGCGCAAGGCCACCCTGAGCCTCAGGGTAGTGCCTAAGTTTCCAACGGGCAAGCTCTGCGTGCCTCGGTTTCCATGAGGTCTCCATCGTTGTTGTGCTTCAATGGAACGCGAGGATAGCTTTCAGGACTCCAAGCACTCTGACCTCCGCACCATTTCCCATGCTACCACACAGATCCCCCCACGTCTCCTCTCTGCCTGCTGAGCAACAAGCAGCCGTGTAGGCCCTTCGGAACACTTCTTGCATGCAGAACCCAAGGCGGCACACTGCTCTCTGTCTTCCTTTGGAAACCTAGGTGGTCGCAGCTTGCCCCAGCTCACGAAGACAGTCTGAGCCGTTCTCATGAGCTGGGAGACGTGGACTCAGTGAGGACCAGGGCCCTACCTGCACTCAGAAAATCACTCTGCTCAGCCTTCCATCCAGGAGCTCACACCGACTGGCTCGTTGGTTTAGCAGGACGTCTAAGTGAGGTCCAAGCTGAGCAAAGAGCACTGTTCCTCCTTTACCCTGCTAGGCCCACGGAAGAGGTAGAGCCAACTAGGCCTCGCTCAGACCAGCCCTCCTTCAGGGATCTTGCCACACTTCGAAGCCTGCACAGTAAAAGATACTTAGCGAAGTTGCCAGGGTTTCGCCATGCTCTCCCTCGGCAGCTCCACTACTACAGGGACTCATGTTTGCTTTGAACTAGTATAGGTGTCCCTGCTTCCAAAAGCAGTCTTTTCCCCTTTGGAAATGTGGATTCTTGTAGCCTCGGAGCTGTTTGCGAAACCATAGGAAGGCCCAGCTTTTACTCACTGCAGGCACGCCCGGAGAGGAAACGAGTATGTTTCCCCAGAGAAACAGGCTGCTTGCAAGTGTAGAGGGGAGCTTCTCAGGTGCCCAGTGTGTCCCGTTTGTTTCCCTTCGCAGCTCCCGTACTGCAGGTACTTATGCTGGGTGCTAACAAGAGTTGGTTGGCTCTGTCGACAAAAGCAGCCTTTTCCCTTTGGAAGCTTGGATTGTAGTGTCTCATGGGCTGCTTGCCAAACCTTGAAGTTGCCCAGGTTATAGCCTCCGCAGGAACGCTTGCGTAGCAAACGAGCACTTTCTACCGATGAACAGGGTTCCTGTCACGCTGGAGGAGAGTTAATCCCGCAGACCTCGTTCCTCCTGGGAAAGCGCAAGTCCACCCTGAGCCTCAGGGTAGTGCCTAAGTTTCCAACGGGCAAGCTCTGCGTTCCTCGGTTTCCATGAGGTCTCCACCGTTGTTGTGCTTCAATGGAACGCGAAGATAGCTTTCAGGACTCCAAGCACTCTGACCTCCGCACCGTTTCCCATGCTACCACACGGATCCCCCCCACGTCTCCTCTCTGCCTGCTGAGCAACAAGCAGCCGTGTAGGCCCTTCAGAACACTTCTGCATGCAGAGCCCAAGGCGGCACACTGCTCTCTGTCTTCCTTTGGAAACCTAGGTTGTCGCAGCTTACCCAGCTCACCAAGACAGTCTGAGCCGGTCTCATGAGCTGGGGAACGTGGACTCAGTGAGGACCAGGGCCCTACCTGCACTCAGAAAATCACTCTGCTCAGCCTTCCATCCAGGAGCTCACACCGACTGGCTCGTTGGTTTAGCAGGACGTCTAAGTGAGGTCCAAGCTGAGCAAAGAACACACTTCCTCCTTTACCCTGCTAGGCCCACGGAAGAGGTAGAGCCAACTAGGCCTCGCTCAGGCCAGCCCTCCTTCAGGGATCTTGCCACACTTCGAAGCCTGCACAGTAAAAGATATTTAGCGAAGTTGCCAGGGTTTCGCCATTCTCCCTCGGCAGCTCCACTACTGCAGGGACTCATGTTTGCTGTGAACTAGGATAGGTGGCCCACTTCCAAAAGCAGTCTTTTCCCCTTTGGAAATGTGGATTCTTGTAGCCTAGGAGCTGTTTGCGAAACCATAGGAAGGCCCAGCTTTTACTCACGGCAGGCACGCCCGGGGACGAAACGAGTATGTTTCCCCAGAGAAACAGGCTGCTTGCAAGTGTCGAGGGGAGCTTCTCAGGTGCCCAGTGTGTCCCGTTTGTTTCCCTTCGCAGCTCCCGTACTGCAGGTACTTATGCTGGGTGCTAACAAGGGTTCGTTGGCTCTGCCGAGAAAAGCAGCCTTTTCCCTTTGGAAGCTTGGATTGTAGTGTCTCAGGGGCTGCTTGCCAAACCTTGAAGTTGACCAGGTTATAGCCTCCGCAGGTACGCTTGCGTAGCAAACGAGCACTTTCACCCGAGGAACAGCGTTCCTATCACGCTGCAGGAGAGTTAATCCTGCAGACCTCGTTCCTCCTGGGAAAGCGCAAGGCCACCCTGAGCCTCAGGGTAGTGCCTAAGTTTGCTCCGTGCAAGCTCTGCGTGCCTCGGTTTCCATGAGGTCTCCACCGTTGTTGTGCCTCAATGGAACTAGAGGATAGCTTTCAGGACTCCAAGCACTCTAGCCTCCGCACCGTTTCCCATGCTACCACACGGATTCCCCCCACGTCTCCTCTCTGCCTGCTGAGCAACAAGCAGCCGTGTAGGCCCTTCAGAACACTTCTTGCATGCAGAGCCCAAGGCGGGACACTGCTCTCTGTCTTCCTTTGGAAACCTAGGTTGTCGGAGCTTACCCACCTCACGAAGACAGTCTGAGCCGCTCTCATGAGCTGGGGAACGTGGACTCAGTGAGGACCACGGCCCTACCTGCACTCTGAAAATCACTCTGCTCAGCCTTCCATCCAGGAGCTCACACCGACTGGCTCGTTGGTTTAGCAGGACGTCTAAGTGAGGTCCAAGCTGAGCAAAGAACACACTTCCTCCTTTACCCTGCTAGGCCCACAGAAGAGGTAGAGCCAACTAGGCCTCGCTCAGGCCAGCCCTCCTTCAGGGATCTTGCCACAGTTCGAAGCCTGCACAGTAAAAGATACTTAGCGAAGTTGCCAGGGTTTCGCCATGCTCTCCCTCGGCAGCTCCACTACTGCAGGGACTCATGTTTGCTGTGAACTAGGATAGGTGGCCCACTTCAAAAAGCAGTCTTTTCCCCTTTGGAAATGTGGATTCTTGTAGCCTCGGAGCTGTTTGCGAAACCCTAGGAAGGCCCAGCTTCTACTCACGGCAGGCACGCCCGGGGAGGAAAAGAGTATGTTTCCCCAGAGAAACAGGCTGCTTGCAAGTGTCGAGCGGAGCTTCTCAGGTGCCCAGTGTGTCCCGTTTGTTTCCCTTCGCAGCTCACATCCTGCAGGTACTTATGCTGGGGGCTAACAAGGGTAGGTGGCTCTTCCGACAAAAGCAGCCTTTTCCTTTTGGAAGCTTGGATTGTAGTGTCTCAGGGGCTGCTTGCCAAACCTTGAAGTTGCCCAGGTTATAGCCTCCAGAGGTACGCTTGAGTAGCAAACGAGCATTTCACCCGAGGAACAGGGTTCCTGTCACGCTGGAGGAGAGTTAATCCCGCAGACCTCGTTCCTCCTGGGAAAGCGCAAGGCCACCCTGAGCCTCAGGGTAGTGCCTAAGTTTCCACAGGGCAAGCTCTGCGTGCCTCGGTTTCCATGAGGTCTCCATCGTTGTTGTGCTTCAATGGAACGCGAGGATAGGTTTCAGGACTCCAAGCACTCTGACCTCCGCACCGTTTCCCATGCTACCACACGGATTCCCCCCACGTCTCCTCTCTGCCTGCTGAGCAGCAAGCAGCCGTGTAGGCCCTTCAGAACACTTCTTGCATGCAGAGCCCAAGGCGGGACACTGCTCTCTGTCTTCCTTTGGAAACCTAGGTTGTCGCAGCTTGCCCAGCTCACCAAGACAGTCTGAGCCGGTCTCATGAGCTGGGGAACGTGGACTCAGTGAGGACCAGGGCCCTACCTGCACTCAGAAAATCACTCTGCTCAGCCTTCCATCCAGGAGCTCACACCGACTGGCTCGTTGGTTTAGCAGGACGTCTAAGTGAGGTCCAAGCTGAGCAAAGAACACACTTCCTCCTTTACCCTGCTAGGCCCACGGAAGAGGTAGAGCCAGCTAGGCCTCGCTCAGGCCAGCCCTCCTTCAGGGATCTTGCCACACTTCGAAGCCTGCACAGTAAAAGATATTTAGCGAAGTTGCCAGGGTTTCGCCATTCTCCCTCGGCAGCTCCACTACTGCAGGGACTCATGTTTGCTGTGAACTAGGATAGGTGGCCCACTTCCAAAAGCAGTCTTTTCCCCTTTGGAAAGGTGGATTCTTGTAGCCTAGGAGCTGTTTGCGAAACCATAGGAAGGCGCAGCTTTTACTCACTGCAGGCACGCCCGGGGACGAAACGAGTATGTTTCCCCAGAGAAACAGGCTGCTTGCAAGTGTCGAGGGGAGCTTCTCAGGTGCCCAGTGTGTCCCGTTTGTTTCCCTTCGCAGCTGACATCCTGCAGGTACTTATGCTGGGTGCTAACAAGGGTTCTTTGGCTCTGCCGAGAAAAGCAGCCTTTTCCCTTTGGAAGCTTGGATTGTAGTGTCTCAGGGGCTGCTTGCCAAACCTTGAAGTTGACCTGGTTATAGCCTCCGCAGGTACACTTGCGTAGCAAACGAGCACTTTCACCCGATGAACAGCGTTCCTATCACGCTGCAGGAGAGTTAATCCTGCAGACCTCGTTCCTCCTGGGAAAGCGCAAGGCCACCCTGAGCCTCAGGGTAGTGCCTAAGTTTGCTCCGTGCAAGCTCTGCGTGCCTCGGTTTCCATGAGGTCTCCATCGTTGTTGTGCTTCAATGGAACGCGAGGATAGCTTTCAGGACTCCAAGCACTCTGACCTCCGCACTGTTTCCCATGCTACCACACGGATCCCCCCCACGTCTCCTCTCTGCCTGATGAGCATCAAGCAGCCGTGTAGGCCCTTCAGAACACTTCTTGCATGCAGAGCCCGAGGCGGCACACTGCTCTCTGTCTTCCTCTGGAAACCTAGGTTGTCGCAGCTTACCCAGCTCACCAAGACAGTCTGAGCCGGTCTCATGAGCTGGGGAACGTGGACTCAGTGAGGACCAGGGCCCTATCTGCACTCAGAAAATCACTCTGCTCAGCCTTCCATCCAGGAGCTCACACCGACTGGCTCGTTGGTTTAGCAGGATGTCTAAGTGAGGTCCAAGCTGAGCAAAGAACACACTTCCTCCTTTACCCTGCTAGGCCCACGGAAGAGGTAGAGCCAACTAGGCCTCGCTCAGGCCAGCCCTCCTTCAGGGATCTTGCCACACTTCGAAGCCTGCACAGTAAAAGATACTTAGCGAAGTTGCCAAGATTTCGCCATGCTCTCCCTCGGCAGCTCCACTACTGCAGGGACTCATGTTTGCTTTGAACTAGGATAGGTGTCCCTGCTTCCAAAAGCAGTCTTTTCCCCTTTGGAAATGTGGATTCTTGTAGCCTAGGAGCTGTTTGCGAAACCATAGGAAGGCCCAGCTTTTACTCACTGCAGGCACGCCCGGAGAGGAAACGAGTATGTTTCCCCAGAGAAACAGGCTGCTTGCAAGTGTAGAGGGGAGCTTCTCAGGTGCCCAGTGTCCCGTTTGTTTCCCTTCGCAGCTCCCGTACTGCAGGTACTTATGCTGGGTGCTAACAAGAGTTGGTTGGCTCTGCCGACAAAAGCAGCCTTTTCCCTTTGGAAGCTTGGATTGTAGTGTCTTAGGGGCTGCTTGCCAAACCTTGAAGTTGCCCAGGTTATAGCCTCCGCAGGAACGCTTGCGTAGCAAACGAGCACTTTCTACCGATGAACAGGGTTCCTGTCACGCTGGAGGAGAGTTAATCCCGCAGACCTCGTTCCTCCTGGGAAAGCGCAAGTCCACCCTGAGCCTCAGGGTAGTGCCTAAGTTTCCAACGGGCAAGCTCTGCGTGCCTCGGTTTCCATGAGGTCTCCACCGTTGTTGTGCTTCAATGGAACGCGAAGATAGCTTTTAGGACTCCAAGCACTCTGACCTCCGCACCGTTTCCCATGCTACCACACGGATCCCCCCTACGTCTCCTCTCTGCCTGCTGAGCAACAAGCAGCCGTGTAGGCCCTTCAGAACACTTCTGCATGCACAGCCCAAGGCGGCACACTGCTCTCTGTCTTCCTTTGGAAACCTAGGTTGTCGCAGCTTACCCAGCTCACCAAGACAGTCTGAGCCGGTCTCATGAGCTGGGGAACGTGGACTCAGTGAGGACCAGGGCCCTACCTGCACTCAGAAAATCACTCTGCTCAGCCTTCCATCCAGGAGCTCACACCGACTGGCTCGTTGGTTTATCAGGACGTTTAAGTGAGGTCCAAGCTGAGCAAAGAACACACTTCCTCCTTTACCCTGCTAGGCCCACGGAAGAGGTAGAGCCAACTAGGCCTCGCTCAGGCCAGCCCTCCTTCAGGGATCTTGCCACACTTCGAAGCCTGCACAGTAAAAGATATTTAGCGAAGTTGCCAGGGTTTCGCCATTCTCCCTCGGCAGCTCCACTACTGCAGGGACTCATGTTTGCTGTGAACTAGGATAGGTGGCCCACTTCCAAAAGCAGTCTTTTCCCCCTTGGAAAGGTGGATTCTTGTAGCCTAGGAGCTGTTTGCGAAACCATAGGAAGGCCCAGCTTTTACTCACTGCAGGCACGCCCGGGGACGAAACGAGTATGTTTCCCCAGAGAAACAGGCTGCTTGCAAGTGTCGAGGGGAGCTTCTCAGGTGCCCAGTGTGTCCCGTTTGTTTCCCTTCGCAGCTCCCGTACTGCAGGTACTTATGCTGGGTGCTAACAAGGGTTCGTTGGCTCTGCCGAGAAAAGCAGCCTTTTCCCTTTGGAAGCTTGGATTGTAGTGTCTCAGGGGCTGCTTGCCAAACCTTGAAGTTGACCTGGTTATAGCCTCCGCAGGTACGCTTGCGTAGCAAACGAGCACTTTCACCTGATGAACAGAGTTCCTATCACGCTGCAGGAGAGTTAATCCTGCAGACCTCGTTCCTCCTGGGAAAGCGCAAGGCCACCCTGAGCCTCAGGGTAGTGCCTAAGTTTGCTCCGTGCAAGCTCTGCGTGCCTCGGTTTCCATGAGGTCTCCACCGTTGTTGTGCTTCAATGGAACGCGAGGATAGCTTTCAGGACTCCAAGCACTCTGACCTCCACACTGTTTCCCATGCTACCACACGGATCCCCCCCACGTCTCCTCTCTGCCTGCTGAACATCAAGCAGCCGTGTAGGCCCTTCAGAACACTTCTTGCATGCAGAGCCCAAGGCAGCACACTGCTCTCTGTCTTCCTCTGGAAACCTAGGTTCTCGCAGCTTACCCAGCTCACCAAGACAGTCTGAGCCGGTCTCATGAGCTGGGGAACGTGGACTCAGTGAGGACCAGGGCCCTATCTGCACTCAGAAAATCACTCTGCTCAGCCTTCCATCCAGGAGCTCACACCGACTGGCTCGTTGGTTTAGCAGGACGTCTAAGTGAGGTCCAAGCTGAGCAAAGAGCACACTTCCTCCTTTACCCTGCTAGGCCCACGGAAGAGGTAGAGCCAACTAGGCCTCGCTCAGGCCAGCCCTCCTTCAGGGATCTTGCCACACTTCGAAGCCTGCACAGTAAAAGATACTTAGCGAAGTTGCCAAGATTTCGCCATGCTCTCCCTCGGCAGCTCCACTACTGCAGGGACTCATGTTTGCTTTGAACTAGGATAGGTGTCCCTGCTTCCAAAAGCAGTCTTTTCCCCTTTGGAAATGTGGATTCTTGTAGCCTAGGAGCTGTTTGCGAAACCATAGGAAGGCCCAGCTTTTACTCACTGCAGGCACGCCCGGAGAGGAAACGAGTATGTTTCCCCAGAGAAACAGGCTGCTTGCAAGTGTAGAGGGGAGCTTCTCAGGTGCCCAGTGTCCCGTTTGTTTCCCTTCGCAGCTCCCGTACTGCAGGTACTTATGCTGGGTGCTAACAAGAGTTGGTTGGCTCTGCCGACAAAAGCAGCCTTTTCCCTTTGGAAGCTTGGATTGTAGTGTCTCAGGGGCTGCTTGCCAAACCTTGAAGTTGCCCAGGTTATAGCCTCCGCAGGAACGCTTGCGTAGCAAACGAGCACTTTCTACCGATGAACAGGGTTCCTGTCACGCTGGAGGAGAGTTAATCCCGCAGACCTCGTTCCTCCTGGGAAAGCGCAAGTCCACCCTGAGCCTCAGGGTAGTGCCTAAGTTTCCAACGGGCAAGCTCTGCGTGCCTTGGTTTCCATGAGGTCTCCACCGTTGTTGTGCTTCAATGGAACGCGAAGATAGCTTTCAGGACTCCAAGCACTCTGACCTCCGCACCGTTTCCCATGCTACCACACGGATCCCCCCCACGTCTCCTCTCTGCCTGCTGAGCAACAAGCAGCCGTGTAGGCCCTTCAGAACACTTCTGCATGCAGAGCCCAAGGCGGCACACTGCTCTCTGTCTTCCTTTGGAAACCTAGGTTGTCGCAGCTTACCCAGCTCACCAAGACAGTCTGAGCCGGTCTCATGAGCTCGGGAACGTGGACTCAGTGAGGACCAGGGCCCTACCTGCACTCAGAAAATCACTCTGCTCAGCCTTCCATCCAGGAGCTCACACCGACTGGCTCGTTGGTTTAGCAGGACGTCTAAGTGAGGTCCAAGCTGAGCAAAGAACACACTTCCTCCTTTACCCTGCTAGGCCCACGGAAGAGGTAGAGCCAACTAGGCCTCGCTCAGGCCAGCCCTCCTTCAGGGATCTTGCCACACTTCGAAGCCTGCACAGTAAAAGATATTTAGCGAAGTTGCCAGGGTTTCGCCATTCTCCCTCGGCAGCTCCACTACTGCAGGGACTCATGTTTGCTGTGAACTAGGATAGGTGGCCCACTTCAAAAAGCAGTCTTTTCCCCTTTGGAAAGGTGGATTCTTGTAGCCTAGGAGCTGTTTGCGAAACCATAGGAAGGCCCAGCTTTTACTCACTGCAGGCACGCCCGGGGACGAAACGAGTATGTTTCCCCAGAGAAACAGGCTGCTTGCAAGTGTAGAGGGGAGCTTCTCAGGTGCCCAGTGTGTCCCGTTTGTTTCCCTTCGCAGCTGACATCCTGCAGGTACTTATGCTGGGGGCTAACAAGGGTTCTTTGGCTCTGCCGAGAAAAGCAGCCTTTTCCCTTTGGAAGCTTGGATTGTAGTGTCTCAGGGGCTGCTTGCCAAACCTTGAAGTTGACCTGGTTATAGCCTCCGCAGGTACGCTTGCGTAGCAAACGAGCACTTTCACCCGATGAACAGAGTTCCTATCACGCTGCAGGAGAGTTAATCCTGCAGACCTCGTTCCTCCTGGGAAAGCGCAAGGCCACCCTGAGCCTCAGGGTAGTGCCTAAGTTTGCTCTGTGCAAGCTCTGCGTGCCTCGGTTTCCATGAGGTCTCCACCGTTGTTGTGCTTCAATGGAACGCGAGGATAGCTTTCAGGACTCCAAGCACTCTGACCTCCGCACTGTTTCCCATGCTACCACACGGATCCCCCCCACGTCTCCTCTCTGCCTGCTGAGCATCAAGCAGCCGTGTAGGCCCTTCAGAACACTTCTTGCATGCAGAGCCCAAGGCAGCACACTGCTCTCTGTCTTCCTCTGGAAACCTAGTTTCTCGCAGCTTACCCAGCTCACCAAGACAGTCTGAGCCGGTCTCATGAGCTGGGGAACGTGGACTCAGTGAGGACCAGGGCCCTATCTGCACTCAGAAAATCACTCTGCTCAGCCTTCCATCCAGGAGCTCACACCGACTGGCTCGTTGGTTTAGCAGGACGTCTAAGTGAGGTCCAAGCTGAGCAAAGAGCACACTTCCTCCTTTACCCTGCTAGGCCCACGGAAGAGGTAGAGCCAACTAGGCCTCGCTCAGGCCAGCCCTCCTTCAGGGATCTTGCCACACTTCGAAGCCTGCACAGTAAAAGATACTTAGCGAAGTTGCCAAGATTTCGCCATGCTCTCCCTCGGCAGCTCCACTACTGCAGGGACTCATGTTTGCTTTGAACTAGGATAGGTGTCCCTGCTTCCAAAAGCAGTCTTTTCCCCTTTGGAAATGTGGATTCTTGTAGCCTAGGAGTTGTTTGCGAAACCATAGGAAGGCCCAGCTTTTACTCACTGCAGGCACGCCCGGAGAGGAAACGAGTATGTTTCCCCAGAGAAACAGGCTGCTTGCAAGTGTAGAGGGGAGCTTCTCAGGTGCCCAGTGTCCCGTTTGTTTCCCTTCGCAGCTCCCGTACTGCAGGTACTTATGCTGGGTGCTAACAAGAGTTGGTTGGCTCTGCCGACAAAAGCAGCCTTTTCCCTTTGGAAGCTTGGATTGTAGTGTCTCAGGGGCTGCTTGCCAAACCTTGAAGTTGCCCAGGTTATAGCCTCCGCAGGAACGCTTGCGTAGCAAACGAGCACTTTCTACCGATGAACAGGGTTCCTGTCACGCTGGAGGAGAGTTAATCCCGCAGACCTCGTTCCTCCTGGGAAAGCGCAAGTCCACCCTGAGCCTCAGGGTAGTGCCTAAGTTTCCAACGGGCAAGCTCTGCGTGCCTTGGTTTCCATGAGGTCTCCACCGTTGTTGTGCTTCAATGGAACGCGAAGATAGCTTTCAGGACTCCAAGCACTCTGACCTCCGCACCGTTTCCCATGCTACCACACGGATCCCCCCCACGTCTCCTCTCTGCCTGCTGAGCAACAAGCAGCCGTGTAGGCCCTTCAGAACACTTCTGCATGCAGAGCCCAAGGCGGCACACTGCTCTCTGTCTTCCTTTGGAAACCTAGGTTGTCGCAGCTTACCCAGCTCACCAAGACAGTCTGAGCCGGTCTCATGAGCTGGGGAACGTGGACTCAGTGAGGACCAGGGCCCTACCTGCACTCAGAAAATCACTCTGCTCAGCCTTCCATCCAGGAGCTCACACCGACTGGCTCGTTGGTTTAGCAGGACGTCTAAGTGAGGTCCAAGCTGAGCAAAGAACACACTTCCTCCTTTACCCTGCTAGGCCCACGGAAGAGGTAGAGCCAACTAGGCCTCGCTCAGGCCAGCCCTCCTTCAGGGATCTTGCCACACTTCGAAGCCTGCACAGTAAAAGATATTTAGCGAAGTTGCCAGGTTTTCGCCATTCTCCCTCGGCAGCTCCACTACTGCAGGGACTCATGTTTGCTGTGAACTAGGATAGGTGGCCCACTTCCAAAAGCAGTCTTTTCCCCTTTGGAAAGGTGGATTCTTGTAGCCTAGGAGCTGTTTGCGAAACCATAGGAAGGCCCAGCTTTTACTCACTGCAGGCACGCCCGGGGACGAAACGAGTATGTTTCCCCAGAGAAACAGGCTGCTTGCAAGTGTAGAGGGGAGCTTCTCAGGTGCCCAGTGTGTCCCGTTTGTTTCCCTTCGCAGCTGACATCCTGCAGGTACTTATGCTGGGGGCTAACAAGGGTTCTTTGGCTCTGCCGAGAAAAGCAGCCTTTTCTCTTTGGAAGCTTGGATTGTAGTGTCTCAGGGGCTGCTTGCCAAACCTTGAAGTTGACCTGGTTATAGCCTCCGCAGGTACGCTTGCGTAGCAAACGAGCACTTTCACCCGATGAACAGAGTTCCTATCACGCTGCAGGAGAGTTAATCCTGCAGACCTCGTTCCTCCTGGGAAAGCGCAAGGCCACACTGAGCCTCAGGGTAGTGCCTAAGTTTACTCCGTGCAAGCTCTGCGTGCCTCGGTTTCCATGAGGTCTCCACCGTTGTTGTGCTTCAATGGAACGCGAGGATAGCTTTCAGGACTCCAAGCACTCTGACCTATGCACTGTTTCCCATGCTACCACACGGATCCCCCCCACGTCTCCTCTCTGCCTGCTGAGCATCAAGCAGCCGTGTAGGCCCTTCAGAACACTTCTTGCATGCAGAGCCCAAGGCAGCACACTGCTCTCTGTCTTCCTCTGGAAACCTAGGTTCTCGCAGCTTACCCAGCTCACCAAGACAGTCTGAGCCGGTCTCATGAGCTGGGGAACGTGGACTCAGTGAGGACCAGGGCCCTATCTGCACTCAGAAAATCACTCTGCTCAGCCTTCCATCCAGGAGCTCACACCGACTGGCTCGTTGGTTTAGCAGGACGTCTAAGTGAGGTCCAAGCTGAGCAAAGAGCACACTTCCTCCTTTACCCTGCTAGGCCCACGGAAGAGGTAGAGCCAACTAGGCCTCGCTCAGGCCAGCCCTCCTTCAGGGATCTTGCCACACTTCGAAGCCTGCACAGTAAAAGATACTTAGCGAAGTTGCCAAGATTTCGCCATGCTCTCCCTCGGCAGCTCCACTACTGCAGGGACTCATGTTTGCTTTGAACTAGGATAGGTGTCCCTGCTTCCAAAAGCAGTCTTTTCCCCTTTGGAAATGTGGATTCTTGTAGCCTAGGAGCTGTTTGCGAAACCATAGGAAGGCCCAGCTTTTACTCACTGCAGGCACGCCCGGAGAGGAAACGAGTATGTTTCCCCAGAGAAACAGGCTGCTTGCAAGTGTAGAGGGGAGCTTCTCAGGTGCCCAGTGTCCCGTTTGTTTCCCTTCGCAGCTCCCGTACTGCAGGTACTTATGCTGGGTGCTAACAAGAGTTGGTTGGCTCTGCCGAAAAAAGCAGCCTTTTCCCTTTGGAAGCTTGGATTGTAGTGTCTCAGGGGCTGCTTGCCAAACCTTGAAGTTGCCCAGGTTATAGCCTCCGCAGGAACGCTTGCGTAGCAAACGAGCACTTTCTACCGATGAACAGGGTTCCTGTCACGCTGGAGGAGAGTTAATCCCACAGACCTCGTTCCTCCTGGGAAAGCGCAAGTCCACCCTGAGCCTCAGGGTAGTGCCTAAGTTTCCAACGGGCAAGCTCTGCGTGCCTTGGTTTCCATGAGGTCTCCACCGTTGTTGTGCTTCAATGGAACGCGAAGATAGCTTTCAGGACTCCAAGCACTCTGACCTCCGCACCGTTTCCCATGCTACCACACGGATCCCCCCCACGTCTCCTCTCTGCCTGCTGAGCAACAAGCAGCCGTGTAGGCCCTTCAGAACACTTCTGCATGCAGAGCCCAAGGCGGCACACTGCTCTCTGTCTTCCTTTGGAAACCTAGGTTGTCGCAGCTTACCCAGCTCACCAAGACAGTCTGAGCCGGTCTCATGAGCTGGGGAACGTGGACTCAGTGAGGACCAGGGCCCTACCTGCACTCAGAAAATCACTCTGCTCAGCCTTCCATCCAGGAGCTCACACCGACTGGCTCGTTGGTTTAGCAGGACGTCTAAATGAGGTCCAAGCTGAGCAAAGAACACACTTCCCCCTTTACCCTGCTAGGCCCACGGAAGAGGTAGAGCCAACTAGGCCTCGCTCAGGCCAGCCCTCCTTCAGGGATCTTGCCACACTTCGAAGCCTGCACAGTAAAAGATATTTAGCGAAGTTGCCAGGGTTTCGCCATTCTCCCTCGGCAGCTCCACTACTGCAGGGACTCATGTTTGCTGTGAACTAGGATAGGTGGCCCACTTCCAAAAGCAGTCTTTTCCCCTTTGAAATGTGGATTCTTGTAGCCTAGGAGCTGTTTGCGAAACCATAGGAAGGCCCAGCTTTTACTCACTGCAGGCACGCCCGGGGACGAAACGAGTATGTTTCCCCAGAGAAACAGGCTGCTTGCAAGTGTCGAGGGGAGCTTCTCAGGTGCCCAGTGTGTCCCGTTTGTTTCCCTTCGCAGCTCCCGTACTGCAGGTACTTATGCTGGGTGCTAACAAGGGTTCGTTGGCTCTGCCGAGAAAAGCAGCCTTTTCCCTTTGGAAGCTTGGATTGTAGTGTCTCAGGGGCTGCTTGCCAAACCTTGAAGTTGACCAGGTTATAGCCTCCGCAGGTACGCTTGCGTAGCAAACGAGCACTTTCACCCGAGGAACAGCGTTCCTATCACGCTGCAGGAGAGTTAATCCTGCAGACCTCGTTCCTCCTGGGAAAGCGCAAGGCCACCCTGAGCCTCAGGGTAGTGCCTAAGTTTGCTCCGTGCAAGCTCTGCGTGCCTCGGTTTCCATGAGGTCTCCATCGTTGTTGTGCTTCAATGGAACGCGAGGATAGCTTTCAGGACTCCAAGCACTCTGACCTCCGCACCATTTCCCATGCTACCACACAGATCCCCCCACGTCTCCTCTCTGCCTGCTGAGCAATAAGCAGCCATGTAGGCCCTTCGGAACACTTCTTGCATGCAGACCCCAAGGCGGGACACTGCTCTCTGTCTCCTTTGGAAACCTAGGTTGTCGGAGCTTACCCACCTCACTAAGACAGTCTGAGCCGGTCTCATGAGCTGGGGAACGTGGACTCAGTGAGGACCAGGGCCCTATCTGCACTCAGAAAATCACTCTGCTCAGCCTTCCATCCAGGAGCTCACACCGACTGGCTCGTTGGTTTAGCAGGACGTCTAAGTGAGGTCCAAGCTGAGCAAAGAACACACTTCCTCCTTTACCCTGCTAGGCCCACGGAAGAGGTAGAGCCAACTAGGCCTCGCTCAGGCCAGCCGTCCTTCAGGGATCTTGCCACACTTCGAAGCCTGCACAGTAAAAGTTATTTAGCGAAGTTACCAGGGTTTCGCCATGCTCTCCCTCGGCAGCTCCACTACTGCAGGGACTCATGTTTGCTGTGAACTAGGATAGGTGGCCCACTTCAAAAAGCAGTCTTTTCCCCTTTGGAAATGTGGATTCTTGTAGCCTCGGAGCTCTTTGCAAAACCCTAGGAAGGCCCAGCTTCTACTCACGGCAGGCACGCCCGGGGAGGAAACGAGTATGTTTCCCCAGAGAAACAGGCTGCTTGCAAGTGTAGAGGGGAGCTTCTCAGGTGCCCAGTGTGTCCCGTTTGTTTCCCTTCGCAGCTGACATCCTGCAGGTACTTATGCTGGGGGCTAACAAGGGTTCTTTGGCTCTGCCGAGAAAAGCAGCCTTTTCCCTTTGGAAGCTTGGATTGTAGTGTCTCAGGGGCTGCTTGCCAAACCTTGAAGTTGACCTGGTTATAGCCTCCGCAGGTACGCTTGCGTAGCAAACGAGCACTTTCACCCGATGAACAGAGTTCCTATCACGCTGCAGGAGAGTTAATCCTGCAGACCTCGTTCCTCCTGGGAAAGCGCAAGGCCACACTGAGCCTCAGGGTAGTGCCGAAGTTTACTCCGTGCAAGCTCTGCGTGCCTCGGTTTCCATGAGGTCTCCACCGTTGTTGTGCTTCAATGGAACGCGAGGATAGCTTTCAGGACTCCAAGCACTCTGACCTCTGCACTGTTTCCCATGCTACCACACGGATCCCCCCCACGTCTCCTCTCTGCCTGCTGAGCATCAAGCAGCCGTGTAGGCCCTTCAGAACACTTCTTGCATGCAGAGCCCAAGGCAGCACACTGCTCTCTGTCTTCCTCTGGAAACCTAGGTTCTCGCAGCTTACCCAGCTCACCAAGACAGTCTGAGCCGGTCTCATGAGCTGGGGAACGTGGACTCAGTGAGGACCAGGGCCCTATCTGCACTCAGAAAATCACTCTGCTCAGCCTTCCATCCAGGAGCTCACACCGACTGGCTCGTTGGTTTAGCAGGACGTCTAAGTGAGGTCCAAGCTGAGCAAAGAGCACACTTCCTCCTTTACCCTGCTAGGCCCACGGAAGAGGTAGAGCCAACTTGGCCTCGCTCAGGCCAGCCCTCCTTCAGGGATCTTGCCACACTTCGAAGCCTGCACAGTAAAAGATACTTAGCGAAGTTGCCAAGATTTCGCCATGCTCTCCCTCGGCAGCTCCACTACTGCAGGGACTCATGTTTGCTTTGAACTAGGATAGGTGTCCCTGCTTCCAAAAGCAGTCTTTTCCCCTTTGGAAATGTGGATTCTTGTAGCCTAGGAGCTGTTTGCGAAACCATAGGAAGGCCCAGCTTTTACTCACTGCAGGCACGCCCGGAGAGGAAACGAGTATGTTTCCCCAGAGAAACAGGCTGCTTGCAAGTGTAGAGGGGAGCTTCTCAGGTGCCCAGTGTCCCGTTTGTTTCCCTTCGCAGCTCCCGTACTGCAGGTACTTATGCTGGGTGCTAACAAGAGTTGGTTGGCTCTGCCGACAAAAGCAGCCTTTTCCCTTTGGAAGCTTGGATTGTAGTGTCTCAGGGGCTGCTTGCCAAACCTTGAAGTTGCCCAGGTTATAGCCTCCGCAGGAACGCTTGCGTAGCAAACGAGCACTTTCTACCGATGAACAGGGTTCCTGTCACGCTGGAGGAGAGTTAATCCCGCAGACCTCGTTCCTCCTGGGAAAGCGCAAGTCCACCCTGAGCCTCAGGGTAGTGCCTAAGTTTCCAACGGGCAAGCTCTGCGTGCCTTGGTTTCCATGAGGTCTCCACCGTTGTTGTGCTTCAATGGAACGCGAAGATAGCTTTCAGGACTCCAAGCACTCTGACCTCCGCACCGTTTCCCATGCTACCACACGGATCCCCCCCACGTCTCCTCTCTGCCTGCTGAGCAACAAGCAGCCGTGTAGGCCCTTCAGAACACTTCTGCATGCAGAGCCCAAGGCGGCACACTGCTCTCTGTCTTCCTTTGGAAACCTAGGTTGTCGCAGCTTACCCAGCTCACCAAGACAGTCTGAGCCGGTCTCATGAGCTCGGGAACGTGGACTCAGTGAGGACCAGGGCCCTACCTGCACTCAGAAAATCACTCTGCTCAGCCTTCCATCCAGGAGCTCACACCGACTGGCTCGTTGGTTTAGCAGGACGTCTAAGTGAGGTCCAAGCTGAGCAAAGAACACACTTCCTCCTTTACCCTGCTAGGCCCACGGAAGAGGTAGAGCCAACTAGGCCTCGCTCAGGCCAGCCCTCCTTCAGGGATCTTGCCACACTTCGAAGCCTGCACAGTAAAAGATATTTAGCGAAGTTGCCAGGGTTTCGCCATGCTCTCCCTCGGCAGCTCCACTACTGCAGGGACTCATGTTTGCTGTGAACTAGGATAGGTGGCCCACTTCAAAAAGCAGTCTTTTCCCCTTTGGAAATGTGGATTCTTGTAGCCTAGGAGCTGTTTGCAAAACCCTAGGAAGGCCCAGCTTCTACTCACGGCAGGCACGCCCGGGGAGGAAACGAGTATGTTTCCCCAGAGAAACAGGCTGCTTGCAAGTGTCGAGCGGAGCTTCTCAGGTGCCCAGTGTATCCCGTTTGTTTCCCTTCGCAGCTGACATCCTGCAGGTACTTATGCTGGGGGCTAACAAGGGTAGGTGGCTCTTCCGACAAAAGCAGCCTTTTCCTTTTGGAAGCTTGGATTGTAGTGTCTCAGGGGCTGCTTGCCAAACCTTGAAGTTGCCCAGGTTATAGCCTCCAGAGGTACGCTTGAGTAGCAAACGAGCACTTTCACCCGAGGAACAGGGTTCCTGTCACGCTGGAGGAGAGTTAATCCCGCAGACCTCGTTCCTCCTGGGAAAGCGCAAGGCCACCCTGAGCCTCAGGGTAGTGCCTAAGTTTGCTCCGTGCAAGCTCTGCGTGCCTCGGTTTCCATGAGGTCTCCATCGTTGTTGTGCTTCAATGGAACGCGAGGATAGCTTTCAGGACTCCAAGCACTCTGACCTCCGCACCATTTCCCATGCTACCACACAGATCCCCCCACGTCTCCTCTCTGCCTGCTGAGCAACAAGCAGCCGTGTAGGCCCTTCGGAACACTTCTTGCATGCAGAACCCAAGGCGGCACACTGCTCTCTGTCTTCCTTTGGAAACCTAGGTGGTCGCAGCTTGCCCCAGCTCACGAAGACAGTCTGAGCCGTTCTCATGAGCTGGGAGACGTGGACTCAGTGAGGACCAGGGCCCTACCTGCACTCAGAAAATCACTCTGCTCAGCCTTCCATCCAGGAGCTCACACCGACTGGCTCGTTGATTTAGCAGGACGTCTAAGTGAGGTCCAAGCTGAGCAAAGAGCACTGTTCCTCCTTTACCCTGCTAGGCCCACGGAAGAGGTAGAGCCAACTAGGCCTCGCTCAGACCAGCCCTCCTTCAGGGATCTTGCCACACTTCGAAGCCTGCACAGTAAAAGATACTTAGCGAAGTTGCCAGGGTTTCGCCATGCTCTCCCTCGGCAGCTCCACTACTACAGGGACTCATGTTTGCTTTGAACTAGTATAGGTGTCCCTGCTTCCAAAAGCAGTCTTTTCCCCTTTGGAAATGTGGATTCTTGGAGCCTAGGAGCTGTTTGCGAAACCATAGGAAGGCCCAGCTTTTACTCACTGCAGGCACGCCCGGAGAGGAAACGAGTATGTTTCCCCAGAGAAACAGGCTGCTTGCAAGTGTAGAGGGGAGCTTCTCAGGTGCCCAGTGTCCCGTTTGTTTCCCTTCGCAGCTCCCGTACTGCAGGTACTTATGCTGGGTGCTAACAAGAGTTGGTTGGCTCTGCCGACAAAAGCAGCCTTTTCCCTTTGGAAGCTTGGATTGTAGTGTCTCAGGGGCTGCTTGCCAAACCTTGAAGTTGCCCAGGTTATAGCCTCCGCAGGAACGCTTGCCTAGCAAACGAGCACTTTCTACCGATGAACAGGGTTCCTGTCACGCTGGAGGAGAGTTAATCCCGCAGACCTCGTTCCTCCTGGGAAAGCGCAAGTCCACCCTGAGCCTCAGGGTAGTGCCTAAGTTTCCAACGGGCAAGCTCTGCGTGCCTCGGTTTCCATGAGGTCTCCACCGTTGTTGTGCTTCAATGGAACGCGAAGATAGCTTTCAGGACTCCAAGCACTCTGACCTCCGCACCGTTTCCCATGCTACCACACGGATCCCCCCCACGTCTCCTCTCTGCCTGCTGAGCAACAAGCAGCCGTGTAGGCCCTTCAGAACACTTCTGCATGCAGAGCCCAAGGCGGCACACTGCTCTCTGTCTTCCTTTGGAAACCTAGGTGGTCGCAGCTTACCCAGCTCACCAAGAGAGTCTGAGCCGGTCTCATGAGCTGGGGAACGTGGACTCAGTGAGGACCAGGGCCCTACCTGCACTCAGAAAATCACTCTGCTCAGCCTTCCATCCAGGAGCTCACACCGACTGGCTCGTTGGTTTAGCAGGACGTCTAAGTGAGGTCCAAGCTGAGCAAAGAACACACTTCCTCCTTTACCCTGCTAGGCCCACGGAAGAGGTAGAGCCAACTAGGCCTCGCTCAGGCCAGCCCTCCTTCAGGGATCTTGCCACACTTCGAAGCCTGCACAGTAAAAGATATTTAGCGAAGTTGCCAGGGTTTCGCCATTCTCCCTCGGCAGCTCCACTACTGCAGGGACTCATGTTTGCTGTGAACTAGGATAGGTGGCCCACTTCCAAAAGCAGTCTTTTCCCCTTTGGAAATGTGGATTCTTGTAGCCTAGGAGCTGTTTGCGAAACCATAGGAAGGCGCAGCTTTTACTCACTGCAGGCACGCCCGGGGAGGAAACGAGTATGTTTCCCCAGAGAAACAGGCTGCTTGCAAGTGTAGAGGGGAGCTTCTCAGGTGCCCAGTGTGTCCCGTTTGTTTCCCTTCGCAGCTGACATCCTGCAGGTACTTATGCTGGGTGCTAACAAGAGTTGGTTGGCTCTGCCGACAAAAGCAGCCTTTTCCCTTTGGAAGCTTGGATTGTAGTGTCTCAGGGGCTGCTTGCCAAACCTTGAAGTTGCCCAGGTTATAGCCTCCGCAGGAACGCTTGCGTAGCAAACGAGCACTTTCTACCGATGAACAGGGTTCCTGTCACGCTGGAGGAGAGTTAATCCCGCAGACCTCGTTCCTCCTGGGAAAGCGCAAGGCCACCCTGAGCCTCAGGGTAGTGCCTAAGTTTGCTCCGTGCAAGCTCTGCGTGCCTCGGTTTCCATGAGGTCTCCATCGTTGTTGTGCTTCAATGGAACGCGAGGATAGCTTTCAGGACTCCAAGCACTCTGACCTCCGCACCATTTCCCATGCTACCACACAGATCCCCCCACGTCTCCTCTCTGCCTGCTGAGCAATAAGCAGCCGTGTAGGCCCTTCGGAACACTTCTTGCATGCAGACCCCAAGGCGGGACACTGCTCTCTGTCTTCCTTTGGAAACCTAGGTTTCGGAGCTTACCCACCTCACTAAGACAGTCTGAGCCGGTCTCATGAGCTGGGGAACGTGGACTCAGTGAGGACCAGGGCCCTATCTGCACTCAGAAATTCACTCTGCTCAGCCTTCCATCCAGGAGCTCACACCGACTGGCTCGTTGGTTTAGCAGGACGTCTAAGTGAGGTCCAAGCTGAGCAAAGAGCACTGTTCCTCCTTTACCCTGCTAGGCCCACGGAAGAGGTAGAGCCAACTAGGCCTCGCTCAGGCCAGCCCTCCTTCAGGGATCTTGCCACACTTCGAAGCCTGCACAGTAAAAGATACTTAGCGAAGTTGCCAGGGTTTCGCCATGCTCTCCCTCGGCAGCTCCACTACTGCAGGGACTCATGTTTGCTTTGAACTAGTATAGGTGTCCCTGCTTCCAAAAGCAGTCTTTTCCCCTTTGGAAATGTGGATTCTTGTAGCCTCGGAGCTGTTTGCGAAACCATAGGAAGGCCCAGCTTTTACTCACTGCAGGCACGCCCGGAGAGGAAACGAGTATGTTTCCCCAGAGAAACAGGCTGCTTGCAAGTGTAGAGGGGAGCTTCTCAGGTGCCCAGTGTCCCGTTTGTTTCCCTTCGCAGCTCCCGTACTGCAGGTACTTATGCTGGGTGCTAACAAGAGTTGGTTGGCTCTGCCAACAAAAGCAGCCTTTTCCCTTTGGAAGCTTGGATTGTAGTGTCTCAGGGGCTGCTTGCCAAACCTTGAAGTTGCCCAGGTTATAGCCTCCGCAGGAACGCTTGCGTAGCAAACGAGCACTTTCACCCGAGGAACAGCGTTCCTATCACGCTGCAGGAGAGTTAATCCTGCAGACCTCGTTCCTCCTGGGAAAGCGCAAGGCCACCCTGAGCCTCAGGGTAGTGCCTAAGTTTGCTCCGTGCAAGCTCTGCGTGCCTCGGTTTCCATGAGGTCTCCACCGTTGTTGTGCCTCAATGGAACTAGAGGATAGCTTTCAGGACTCCAAGCACTCTGGCCTCCGCACCGTTTCCCATGCTACCACACGGCTTCCCCCCACGTCTCCTCTCTGCCTGCTGAGCAACAAGCAGCCGTGTAGGCCCTTCAGAACACTTCTTGCATGCAGAGCCCAAGGCGGGACACTGCTCTCTGTCTTCCTTTGGAAACCTAGGTTGTCGGAGCTTACCCACCTCACGAAGACAGTCTGAGCCGCTCTCATGAGCTGGGGAACGTGGACTCAGTGAGGACCAGGGCCCTACCTGCACTCTGAAAATCACTCTGCTCAGCCTTCCATCCAGGAGCTCACACCGACTGGCTCGTTGGTTTAGCAGGACGTCTAAGTGAGGTCCAAGCTGAGCAAAGAACACACTTCCTCCTTTACCCTGCTACGCCCACGGAAGAGGTAGAGCCAACTAGGCCTCGCTCAGGCCAGCCCTCCTTCAGGGATCTTGCCACACTTCGAAGCCTGCACAGTAAAAGATACTTAGCGAAGTTGCCAGGGTTTCGCCATGCTCTCCCTCGGCAGCTCCACTACTGCAGGGACTCATGTTTGCTTTGAACTAGTATAGGTGTCCCTGCTTCCAAAAGCAGTCTTTTCCCCTTTGGAAATGTGGATTCTTGTAGCCTCGGAGCTGTTTGCGAAACCATAGGAAGGCCCAGCTTTTACTCACTGCAGGCACGCCCGGAGAGGAAACGAGTATGTTTCCCCAGAGAAACAGGCTGCTTGCAAGTGTAGAGGGGAGCTTCTCAGGTGCCCAGTGTCCCGTTTGTTTCCCTTCGCAGCTCCCGTACTGCAGGTACTTATGCTGGGTGCTAACAAGAGTTGGTTGGCTCTGCCGACAAAAGCAGCCTTTTCCCTTTGGAAGCTTGGATTGTAGTGTCTCAGGGGCTGCTTGCCAAACCGTGAAGTTGACCAGGTTATAGCCTCCGCAGGTACGCTTGCGTAGCAAACGAGCACTTTCACCCGAGGAACAGCGTTCCTATCACGCTGCAGGAGAGTTAATCCTGCAGACCTCGTTCCTCCTGGGAAAGCGCAAGGCCACCCTGAGCCTCAGGGTAGTGCCTAAGTTTGCTCCGTGCAAGCTCTGCGTGCCTCGGTTTCCATGATGTCTCCACCGTTGTTGTGCCTCAAAGGAACTACAGGATAGCTTTCAGGACTCCAAGCACTCTGGCCTCCGCACCGTTTCCCATGCTACCACACGGCTTCCCCCCACGTCTCCTCTCTGCCTGCTGAGCAACAAGCAGCCGTGTAGGCCCTTCAGAACACTTCTTGCATGCAGAGCCCAAGGCGGGACACTGCTCTCTGTCTTCCTTTGGAAACCTAGGTTGTCGGAGCTTACCCACCTCACGAAGACAGTCTGAGCCGGTTTCATGAGCTGGGGAACGTGGACTCAGTGAGGACCAGGGCCCTACCTGCACTCTGAAAATCACTCTGCTCAGCCTTCCATCCAGGAGCTCACACCGACTGGCTCGTTGGTTTAGCAGGACGTCTAAGTGAGGTCCAAGCTGAGCAAAGAGCACTGTTCCTCCTTTACCCTGCTAGGCCCACGGAAGAGGTAGAGCCATCTAGGCCTCGCTCAGGCCAGCCCTCCTTCAGGGATCTTGCCACAGTTCGAAGCCTGCACAGTAAAAGATACTTAGCGAAGTTGCCAGGGTTTCGCCATGCTCTCCCTCGGCAGCTCCACTACTGCAGGGACTCATGTTTGCTGTGAACTAGGATAGGTGGCCCACTTCAAAAAGCAGTCTTTTCCCCTTTGGAAATGTGGATTCTTGTAGCCTCGGAGCTGTTTGCAAAACCCTAGGAAGGCCCAGCTTCTACTCACGGCAGGCACGCCCGGGGAGGAAACGAGTATGTTTCCCCAGAGAAACAGGCTGCTTGCAAGTGTCGAGCGGAGCTTCTCAGGTGCCCAGTGTGTCCCGTTTGTTTCCCTTCGCAGCTGACATCCTGCAGGTACTTATGCTGGGGGCTAACAAGGGTAGGTGGCTCTTCCGACAAAAGCAGCCTTTTCCTTTTGGAAGCTTGGATTGTAGTGTCTCAGGGGCTGCTTGCCAAACCTTGAAGTTGCCCAGGTTATAGCCTCCAGAGGTACGCTTGAGTAGCAAACGAGCACTTTCACCCGAGGAACAGGGTTCCTGTCACGCTGGAGGAGAGTTAATCCCGCAGACCTCGTTCCTCCTGGGAAAGCGCAAGGCCACCCTGAGCCTCAGGGTAGTGCCTAAGTTTCAACAGGGCAAGCTCTGCGTGCCTCGGTTTCCATGAGGTCTCCATCGTTGTTGTGCTTCAATGGAACGCGAGGATAGCTTTCAGGACTCCAAGCACTCTGACCTCCGCACCATTTCCCATGCTACCACACAGATCCCCCCACGTGTCCTCTCTGCCTGTGAGCAAGAAGCAACCGTGTAGGCCCTTCGGAACACTTCTTGCATACAGAACCCAAGGCGGCACACTGCTCTCTGTCTTCCTTTGGAAACCTAGGTGGTCGCAGCTTGCCCCAGCTCACGAAGACAGTCTGAGCCGTTCTCATGAGCTGGGAGACGTGGACTCAGTGAGGACCAGGGCCCTACCTGCACTCAGAAAATCACTCTGCTCAGCCTTCCATCCAGGAGCTCACACCGACTGGCTCGTTGGTTTAGCAGGACGTCTAAGTGAGGTCCAAGCTGAGCAAAGAGCACACTTCCTCCTTTACCCTGCTAGGCCCACGGAAGAGGTAGAGCCAACTAGGCCTCGCTCAGACCAGCCCTCCTTCAGGGATCTTGCCACACTTCGAAGCCTGCACAGTAAAAGATACTTAGCGAAGTTGCCAAGATTTCGCCATGCTCTCCCTCGGCAGCTCCACTACTGCAGGGACTCATCTTTGCAGTGAACTAGGATAGGTGGCCCACTTCCAAAAGCAGTCTTTTCCCCTTTGGAAATGTGGATTCTTGTAGCCTAGGAGCTGTTTGCGAAACCATAGGAAGGCCCAGCTTTTACTCACTGCAGGCACGCCCGGGGAGGAAACGAGTATGTTTCCCCAGAGAAACAGGCTGCTTGCAAGTGTCGAGAAGAGCTTCTCAGGTGCCCAGTGTGTCCCGTTTGTTTCCCTTCGCAGCTGACATCCTGCAGGTACTTATGCTGGGTGCTAACAAGGGTTCGTTGGCTCTGCCGAGAAAAGCAGCCTTTTACCTTTGGAAGCTTGGATTGTAGTGTCTCAGGGGCTGCTTGCCAAACCTTGAAGTTGCCCAGGTTATAGCCTCCGCAGGTACGCTTGCGTAGCAAACGAGCACTTTCTACCGAAGAACAGGGTTCCTGTCACGCTGGAGGAGAGTTAATCCCGCAGACCTCCTTCCTCCTGGGAAAGCGCAAGGCCACCCTGAGCCTCAGGGTAGTGCCTAAGTTTGCTCCGTGCAAGCTCTGCGTGCCTCGGTTTCCATGAGGTCTCCACCGTTGTTGTGCTTCAATGGAACGCGAGGATAGCTTTCAGGACTCCAAGCACTCTGGCCTCCGCACCGTTTCCCATGCTACCACACGGATTCCCCCCACGTCTCCTCTCTGCCTGCTGAGCAACAAGCAGCCGTGTAGGCCCTTCAGAACACTTCTTGCATGCAGACCCCAAGGCGGGACACTGCTCTCTGTCTTCCTTTGGAAACCTAGGTTGTCGCAGCTTGCCCAGCTCACCAAGACAGTCTGAGCCGGTCTCATGAGCTGGGGAACGTGGACTCAGTGAGGACCAGGGCCCTACCTGCACTCAGAAAATCACTCTGCTCAGCCTTCCATCCAGGAGCTCACACCGACTGGCTCGTTGGTTTAGCAGGACGTCTAAGTGAGGTCCAAGCTGAGCAAAGAGCACTGTTCCTCCTTTACCCTGCTAGGCCCACGGAAGAGGTAGAGCCATCTAGGCCTCGCTCAGGCCAGCCCTCCTTCAGGGATCTTGCCACAGTTCGAAGCCTGCACAGTAAAAGATACTTAGCGAAGTTGCCAGGGTTTCGCCATGCTCTCCCTCGGCAGCTCCACTACTGCAGGGACTCATGTTTGCTGTGAACTAGGATAGGTGGCCCACTTCAAAAAGCAGTCTTTTCCCCTTTGGAAATGTGGATTCTTGTAGCCTCGGAGCTGTTTGCGAAACCCTAGGAAGGCCCAGCTTCTACTCACGGCAGGCACGCCCGGGGAGGAAACGAGTATGTTTCCCCAGAGAAACAGGCTGCTTGCAAGTGTCGAGCGGAGCTTCTCAGGTGCCCAGTGTGTCCCGTTTGTTTCCCTTCGCAGCTGACATCCTGCAGGTACTTATGCTGGGGGCTAACAAGGGTAGGTGGCTCTTCCGACAAAAGCAGCCTTTTCCTTTTGGAAGCTTGGATTGTAGTGTCTCAGGGGCTGCTTGCCAAACCTTGAAGTTGCCCAGGTTATAGCCTCCAGAGGTACGCTTGAGTAGCAAACGAGCACTTTCACCCGAGGAACAGGGTTCCTGTCACGCTGGAGGAGAGTTAATCCCGCAGACCTCGTTCCTCCTGGGAAAGCGCAAGGCCACCCTGAGCCTCAGGGTAGTGCCTAAGTTTCAACAGGGCAAGCTCTGCGTGCCTCGGTTTCCATGAGGTCTCCATCGTTGTTGTGCTTCAATGGAACGCGAGGATAGCTTTCAGGACTCCAAGCACTCTGACCTCCGCACCATTTCCCATGCTACCACACAGATCCCCCCACGTGTCCTCTCTGCCTGTGAGCAACAAGCAACCGTGTAGGCCCTTCGGAACACTTCTTGCATACAGAACCCAAGGCGGCACACTGCTCTCTGTCTTCCTTTGGAAACCTAGGTGGTCGCAGCTTGCCCCAGCTCACGAAGACAGTCTGAGCCGTTCTCATGAGCTGGGAGACGTGGACTCAGTGAGGACCAGGGCCCTACCTGCACTCAGAAAATCACTCTGCTCAGCCTTCCATCCAGGAGCTCACACCGACTGGCTCGTTGGTTTAGCAGGACGTCTAAGTGAGGTCCAAGCTGAGCAAAGAGCACACTTCCTCCTTTACCCTGCTAGGCCCACGGAAGAGGTAGAGCCAACTAGGCCTCGCTCAGACCAGCCCTCCTTCAGGGATCTTGCCACACTTCGAAGCCTGCACAGTAAAAGATACTTAGCGAAGTTGCCAAGATTTCGCCATGCTCTCCCTCGGCAGCTCCACTACTGCAGGGACTCATCTTTGCAGTGAACTAGGATAGGTGGCCCACTTCCAAAAGCAGTCTTTTCCCCTTTGGAAATGTGGATTCTTGTAGCCTAGGAGCTGTTTGCGAAACCATAGGAAGGCCCAGCTTTTACTCACTGCAGGCACGCCCGGGGAGGAAACGAGTATGTTTCCCCAGAGAAACAGGCTGCTTGCAAGTGTCGAGAAGAGCTTCTCAGGTGCCCAGTGTGTCCCGTTTGTTTCCCTTCGCAGCTGACATCCTGCAGGTACTTATGCTGGGTGCTAACAAGGGTTCGTTGGCTCTGCCGAGAAAAGCAGCCTTTTACCTTTGGAAGCTTGGATTGTAGTGTCTCAGGGGCTGCTTGCCAAACCTTGAAGTTGCCCAGGTTATAGCCTCCGCAGGTACGCTTGCGTAGCAAACGAGCACTTTCTACCGAAGAACAGGGTTCCTGTCACGCTGGAGGAGAGTTAATCCCGCAGACCTCCTTCCTCCTGGGAAAGCGCAAGGCCACCCTGAGCCTCAGGGTAGTGCCTAAGTTTGCTCCGTGCAAGCTCTGCGTGCCTCGGTTTCCATGAGGTCTCCACCGTTGTTGTGCTTCAATGGAACGCGAGGATAGCTTTCAGGACTCCAAGCACTCTGGCCTCCGCACCGTTTCCCATGCTACCACACGGATTCCCCCCACGTCTCCTCTCTGCCTGCTGAGCAACAAGCAGCCGTGTAGGCCCTTCAGAACACTTCTTGCATGCAGACCCCAAGGCGGGACACTGCTCTCTGTCTTCCTTTGGAAACCTAGGTTGTCGCAGCTTGCCCAGCTCACCAAGACAGTCTGAGCCGGTCTCATGAGCTGGGGAACGTGGACTCAGTGAGGACCAGGGCCCTACCTGCACTCAGAAAATCACTCTGCTCAGCCTTCCATCCAGGAGCTCACACCGACTGGCTCGTTGGTTTAGCAGGACGTCTAAGTGAGGTCCAAGCTGAGCAAAGAACACACTTCCTCCTTTACCCTGCTAGGCCCACGGAAGAGGTAGAGCCAACTAGGCCTCGCTCAGGCCAGCCCTCCTTCAGGGATCTTGCCACACTTCGAAGCCTGCACAGTAAAAGATATTTAGCGAAGTTGCCAGGGTTTCGCCATTCTCCCTCGGCAGCTCCACTACTGCAGGGACTCATGTTTGCTGTGAACTAGGATAGGTGGCCCACTTCCAAAAGCAGTCTTTTCCCCTTTGGAAAGGTGGATTCTTGTAGCCTAGGAGCTGTTTGCGAAACCATAGGAAGGCGCAGCTTTTACTCACTGCAGGCACGCCCGGGGAGGAAACGAGTATGTTTCCCCAGAGAAACAGGCTGCTTGCAAGTGTAGAGGGGAGCTTCTCAGGTGCCCAGTGTGTCCCGTTTGTTTCCCTTCGCAGCTGACATCCTGCAGGTACTTATGCTGGGTGCTAACAAGGGTTCTTTGGCTCTGCCGAGAAAAGCAGCCTTTTCCCTTTGGAAGCTTGGATTGTAGTGTCTCAGGGGCTGCTTGCCAAACCTTGAAGTTGACCTGGTTATAGCCTCCGCAGGTACGCTTGCGTAGCAAACGAGCACTTTCACCCGATGAACAGCGTTCCTATCACGCTGCAGGAGAGTTAATCCCGCAGACCTCGTTCCTCCTGGGAAAGCGCAAGTCCACCCTGAGCCTCAGGGTAGTGCCTAAGTTTCCAACGGGCAAGCTCTGCGTGCCTCGGTTTCCATGAGGTCTCCACCGTTGTTGTGCTTCAATGGAACGCGAAGATAGCTTTCAGGACTCCAAGCACTCTGACCTCCGCACCGTTTCCCATGCTACCACACGGATCCCCCCCACGTCTCCTCTCTGCCTGCTGAGCAACAAGCAGCCGTGTAGGCCCTTCAGAACACTTCTGCATGCAGAGCCCAAGGCGGCACACTGCTCTCTGTCTTCCTTTGGAAACCTAGGTGGTCGCAGCTTGCCCCAGCTCACGAAGACAGTCTGAGCCGTTCTCATGAGCTGGGAGACGTGGACTCAGTGAGGACCAGGGCCCTACCTGCACTCAGAAAATCACTCTGCTCAGCCTTCCATCCAGGAGCTCACACCGACTGGCTCGTTGGTTTAGCAGGACGTCTAAGTGAGGTCCAAGCTGAGCAAAGAGCACACTTCCTCCTTTACCCTGCTAGGCCCACGGAAGAGGTAGAGCCAACTAGGCCTCGCTCAGACCAGCCCTCCTTCAGGGATCTTGCCACACTTCGAAGCCTGCACAGTAAAAGATACTTAGCGAAGTTGCCAAGATTTCGCCATGCTCTCCCTCGGCAGCTCCACTACTGCAGGGACTCATCTTTGCAGTGAACTAGGATAGGTGGCCCACTTCCAAAAGCAGTCTTTTCCCCTTTGGAAATGTGGATTCTTGTAGCCTAGGAGCTGTTTGCGAAACCATAGGAAGGCCCAGCTTTTACTCACTGCAGGCACGCCCGGGGAGGAAACGAGTATGTTTCCCCAGAGAAACAGGCTGCTTGCAAGTGTCGAGAAGAGCTTCTCAGGTGCCCAGTGTGTCCCGTTTGTTTCCCTTCGCAGCTGACATCCTGCAGGTACTTATGCTGGGTGCTAACAAGGGTTCGTTGGCTCTGCCGAGAAAAGCAGCCTTTTACCTTTGGAAGCTTGGATTGTAGTGTCTCAGGGGCTGCTTGCCAAACCTTGAAGTTGCCCAGGTTATAGCCTCCGCAGGTACGCTTGCGTAGCAAACGAGCACTTTCTACCGAAGAACAGGGTTCCTGTCACGCTGGAGGAGAGTTAATCCCGCAGACCTCCTTCCTCCTGGGAAAGCGCAAGGCCACCCTGAGCCTCAGGGTAGTGCCTAAGTTTGCTCCGTGCAAGCTCTGCGTGCCTCGGTTTCCATGAGGTCTCCACCGTTGTTGTGCTTCAATGGAACGCGAGGATAGCTTTCAGGACTCCAAGCACTCTGGCCTCCGCACCGTTTCCCATGCTACCACACGGATTCCCCCCACGTCTCCTCTCTGCCTGCTGAGCAACAAGCAGCCGTGTAGGCCCTTCAGAACACTTCTTGCATGCAGACCCCAAGGCGGGACACTGCTCTCTGTCTTCCTTTGGAAACCTAGGTTGTCGCAGCTTGCCCAGCTCACCAAGACAGTCTGAGCCGGTCTCATGAGCTGGGGAACGTGGACTCAGTGAGGACCAGGGCCCTACCTGCACTCAGAAAATCACTCTGCTCAGCCTTCCATCCAGGAGCTCACACCGACTGGCTCGTTGGTTTAGCAGGACGTCTAAGTGAGGTCCAAGCTGAGCAAAGAGCACTGTTCCTCCTTTACCCTGCTAGGCCCACGGAAGAGGTAGAGCCATCTAGGCCTCGCTCAGGCCAGCCCTCCTTCAGGGATCTTGCCACAGTTCGAAGCCTGCACAGTAAAAGATACTTAGCGAAGTTGCCAGGGTTTCGCCATGCTCTCCCTCGGCAGCTCCACTACTGCAGGGACTCATGTTTGCTGTGAACTAGGATAGGTGGCCCACTTCAAAAAGCAGTCTTTTCCCCTTTGGAAATGTGGATTCTTGTAGCCTCGGAGCTGTTTGCGAAACCCTAGGAAGGCCCAGCTTCTACTCACGGCAGGCACGCCCGGGGAGGAAACGAGTATGTTTCCCCAGAGAAACAGGCTGCTTGCAAGTGTCGAGCGGAGCTTCTCAGGTGCCCAGTGTGTCCCGTTTGTTTCCCTTCGCAGCTGACATCCTGCAGGTACTTATGCTGGGGGCTAACAAGGGTAGGTGGCTCTTCCGACAAAAGCAGCCTTTTCCTTTTGGAAGCTTGGATTGTAGTGTCTCAGGGGCTGCTTGCCAAACCTTGAAGTTGCCCAGGTTATAGCCTCCAGAGGTACGCTTGAGTAGCAAACGAGCACTTTCACCCGAGGAACAGGGTTCCTGTCACGCTGGAGGAGAGTTAATCCCGCAGACCTCGTTCCTCCTGGGAAAGCGCAAGGCCACCCTGAGCCTCAGGGTAGTGCCTAAGTTTCAACAGGGCAAGCTCTGCGTGCCTCGGTTTCCATGAGGTCTCCATCGTTGTTGTGCTTCAATGGAACGCGAGGATAGCTTTCAGGACTCCAAGCACTCTGACCTCCGCACCATTTCCCATGCTACCACACAGATCCCCCCACGTGTCCTCTCTGCCTGTGAGCAACAAGCAACCGTGTAGGCCCTTCGGAACACTTCTTGCATACAGAACCCAAGGCGGCACACTGCTCTCTGTCTTCCTTTGGAAACCTAGGTGGTCGCAGCTTGCCCCAGCTCACGAAGACAGTCTGAGCCGTTCTCATGAGCTGGGAGACGTGGACTCAGTGAGGACCAGGGCCCTACCTGCACTCAGAAAATCACTCTGCTCAGCCTTCCATCCAGGAGCTCACACCGACTGGCTCGTTGGTTTAGCAGGACGTCTAAGTGAGGTCCAAGCTGAGCAAAGAGCACACTTCCTCCTTTACCCTGCTAGGCCCACGGAAGAGGTAGAGCCAACTAGGCCTCGCTCAGACCAGCCCTCCTTCAGGGATCTTGCCACACTTCGAAGCCTGCACAGTAAAAGATACTTAGCGAAGTTGCCAAGATTTCGCCATGCTCTCCCTCGGCAGCTCCACTACTGCAGGGACTCATCTTTGCAGTGAACTAGGATAGGTGGCCCACTTCCAAAAGCAGTCTTTTCCCCTTTGGAAATGTGGATTCTTGTAGCCTAGGAGCTGTTTGCGAAACCATAGGAAGGCCCAGCTTTTACTCACTGCAGGCACGCCCGGGGAGGAAACGAGTATGTTTCCCCAGAGAAACAGGCTGCTTGCAAGTGTCGAGAAGAGCTTCTCAGGTGCCCAGTGTGTCCCGTTTGTTTCCCTTCGCAGCTGACATCCTGCAGGTACTTATGCTGGGTGCTAACAAGGGTTCGTTGGCTCTGCCGAGAAAAGCAGCCTTTTACCTTTGGAAGCTTGGATTGTAGTGTCTCAGGGGCTGCTTGCCAAACCTTGAAGTTGCCCAGGTTATAGCCTCCGCAGGTACGCTTGCGTAGCAAACGAGCACTTTCTACCGAAGAACAGGGTTCCTGTCACGCTGGAGGAGAGTTAATCCCGCAGACCTCCTTCCTCCTGGGAAAGCGCAAGGCCACCCTGAGCCTCAGGGTAGTGCCTAAGTTTGCTCCGCGCAAGCTCTGCGTGCCTCGGTTTCCATGAGGTCTCCACCGTTGTTGTGCTTCAATGGAACGCGAGGATAGCTTTCAGGACTCCAAGCACTCTGGCCTCCGCACCGTTTCCCATGCTACCACACGGATTCCCCCCACGTCTCCTCTCTGCCTGCTGAGCAACAAGCAGCCGTGTAGGCCCTTCAGAACACTTCTTGCATGCAGACCCCAAGGCGGGACACTGCTCTCTGTCTTCCTTTGGAAACCTAGGTTGTCGCAGCTTGCCCAGCTCACCAAGACAGTCTGAGCCGGTCTCATGAGCTGGGGAACGTGGACTCAGTGAGGACCAGGGCCCTACCTGCACTCAGAAAATCACTCTGCTCAGCCTTCCATCCAGGAGCTCACACCGACTGGCTCGTTGGTTTAGCAGGACGTCTAAGTGAGGTCCAAGCTGAGCAAAGAACACACTTCCTCCTTTACCCTGCTAGGCCCACGGAAGAGGTAGAGCCAACTAGGCCTCGCTCAGGCCAGCCCTCCTTCAGGGATCTTGCCACACTTCGAAGCCTGCACAGTAAAAGATATTTAGCGAAGTTGCCAGGGTTTCGCCATTCTCCCTCGGCAGCTCCACTACTGCAGGGACTCATGTTTGCTGTGAACTAGGATAGGTGGCCCACTTCCAAAAGCAGTCTTTTCCCCTTTGGAAAGGTGGATTCTTGTAGCCTAGGAGCTGTTTGCGAAACCATAGGAAGGCGCAGCTTTTACTCACTGCAGGCACGCCCGGGGAGGAAACGAGTATGTTTCCCCAGAGAAACAGGCTGCTTGCAAGTGTAGAGGGGAGCTTCTCAGGTGCCCAGTGTGTCCCGTTTGTTTCCCTTCGCAGCTGACATCCTGCAGGTACTTATGCTGGGTGCTAACAAGGGTTCTTTGGCTCTGCCGAGAAAAGCAGCCTTTTCCCTTTGGAAGCTTGGATTGTAGTGTCTCAGGGGCTGCTTGCCAAACCTTGAAGTTGACCTGGTTATAGCCTCCGCAGGTACGCTTGCGTAGCAAACGAGCACTTTCACCCGATGAACAGCGTTCCTATCACGCTGCAGGAGAGTTAATCCCGCAGACCTCGTTCCTCCTGGGAAAGCGCAAGTCCACCCTGAGCCTCAGGGTAGTGCCTAAGTTTCCAACGGGCAAGCTCTGCGTGCCTCGGTTTCCATGAGGTCTCCACCGTTGTTGTGCTTCAATGGAACGCGAAGATAGCTTTCAGGACTCCAAGCACTCTGACCTCCGCACCGTTTCCCATGCTACCACACGGATCCCCCCCACGTCTCCTCTCTGCCTGCTGAGCAACAAGCAGCCGTGTAGGCCCTTCAGAACACTTCTGCATGCAGAGCCCAAGGCGGCACACTGCTCTCTGTCTTCCTTTGGAAACCTAGGTGGTCGCAGCTTACCCAGCTCACCAAGACAGTCTGAGCCGGTCTCATGAGCTGGGGAACGTGGACTCAGTGAGGACCAGGGCCCTACCTGCACTCAGAAAATCACTCTGCTCAGCCTTCCATCCAGGAGCTCACACCGACTGGCTCGTTGGTTTAGCAGGACGTCTAAGTGAGGTCCAAGCTGAGCAAAGAACACACTTCCTCCTTTACCCTGCTAGGCCCACGGAAGAGGTAGAGCCAACTAGGCCTCGCTCAGGCCAGCCCTCCTTCAGGGATCTTGCCACACTTCGAAGCCTGCACAGTAAAAGATATTTAGCGAAGTTGCCAGGGTTTCGCCATTCTCCCTCGGCAGCTCCACTACTGCAGGGACTCATGTTTGCTGTGAACTAGGATAGGTGGCCCACTTCCAAAAGCAGTCTTTTCCCCTTTGGAATTGTGGATTCTTGTAGCCTAGGAGCTGTTTGCGAAACCATAGGAAGGCCCAGCTTTTACTCACTGCAGGCACGCCCGGGGACGAAACGAGTATGTTTCCCCAGAGAAACAGGCTGCTTGCAAGTGTCGAGGGGAGCTTCTCAGGTGCCCAGTGTGTCCCGTTTGTTTCCCTTCGCAGCTCCCGTACTGCAGGTACTTATGCTGGGTGCTAACAAGGGTTCGTTGGCTCTGCCGAGAAAAGCAGCCTTTTCCCTTTGGAAGCTTGGATTGTAGTGTCTCAGGGGCTGCTTGCCAAACCTTGAAGTTGACCAGGTTATAGCCTCCGCAGGTACGCTTGCGTAGCAAACGAGCACTTTCACCCGAGGAACAGCGTTCCTATCACGCTGCAGGAGAGTTAATCCTGCAGACCTCGTTCCTCCTGGGAAAGCGCAAGGCCACCCTGAGCCTCAGGGTAGTGCCTAAGTTTGCTCCGTGCAAGCTCTGCGTGCCTCGGTTTCCATGAGGTCTCCATCGTTGTTGTGCTTCAATGGAACGCGAGGATAGCTTTCAGGACTCCAAGCACTCTGACCTCCGCACCATTTCCCATGCTACCACACAGATCCCCCCACGTCTCCTCTCTGCCTGCTGAGCAATAAGCAGCCGTGTAGGCCCTTCGGAACACTTCTTGCATGCAGACCCCAAGGCGGGACACTGCTCTCTGTCTTCCTTTGGAAACCTAGGTTGTCGGAGCTTACCCACCTCACTAAGACAGTCTGAGCCGGTCTCATGAGCTGGGGAACGTGGACTCAGTGAGGACCAGGGCCCTATCTGCACTCAGAAAATCACTCTGCTCAGCCTTCCATCCAGGAGCTCACACCGACTGGCTCGTTGGTTTAGCAGGACGTCTAAGTGAGGTCCAAGCTGAGCAAAGAACACACTTCCTCCTTTACCCTGCTAGGCCCACGGAAGAGGTAGAGCCAACTAGGCCTCGCTCAGGCCAGCCCTCCTTCAGGGATCTTGCCACACTTCGAAGCCTGCACAGTAAAAGTTATTTAGCGAAGTTGCCAGGGTTTCGCCATGCTCTCCCTCGGCAGCTCCACTACTGCAGGGACTCATGTTTGCTGTGAACTAGGATAGGTGGCCCACTTCAAAAAGCAGTCTTTTCCCCTTTGGAAATGTGGATTCTTGTAGCCTCGGAGCTGTTTGCAAAACCCTAGGAAGGCCCAGCTTCTACTCACGGCAGGCACGCCCGGGGAGGAAACGAGTATGTTTCCCCAGAGAAACAGGCTGCTTGCAAGTGTCGAGCGGAGCTTCTCAGGTGCCCAGTGTGTCCCGTTTGTTTCCCTTCGCAGCTGACATCCTGCAGGTACTTATGCTGGGGGCTAACAAGGGTAGGTGGCTCTTCCGACAAAAGCATCCTTTTCCTTTTGGAAGCTTGGATTGTAGTGTCTCAGGGGCTGCTTGCCAAACCTTGAAGTTGCCCAGGTTATAGCCTCCAGAGGTACGCTTGAGTAGCAAACGAGCACTTTCACCCGAGGAACAGGGTTCCTGTCACGCTGGAGGAGAGTTAATCCCGCAGACCTCGTTCCTCCTGGGAAAGCGCAAGTCCACCCTGAGCCTCAGGGTAGTGCCTAAGTTTCCAACGGGCAAGCTCTGCGTGCCTCGGTTTCCATGAGGTCTCCACCGTTGTTGTGCTTCAATGGAACGCGAAGATAGCTTTCAGGACTCCAAGCACTCTGACCTCCGCACCGTTTCCCATGCTACCACACGGATCCCCCCCATGTCTCCTCTCTGCCTGCTGAGCAACAAGCAGCCGTGTAGGCCCTTCAGAACACTTCTGCATGCAGAGCCCAAGGCGGCACACTGCTCTCTGTCTTCCTTTGGAAACCTAGGTTGTCGCAGCTTACCCAGCTCACCAAGACAGTCTGAGCCGGTCTCATGAGCTGGGGAACGTGGACTCAGTGAGGACCAGGGCCCTACCTGCACTCAGAAAATCACTCTGCTCAGCCTTCCATCCAGGAGCTCACACCGACTGGCTCGTTGGTTTAGCAGGACGTCTAAGTGAGGTCCAAGCTGAGCAAAGAACACACTTCCTCCTTTACCCTGCTAGGCCCACGGAAGAGGTAGAGCCAACTAGGCCTCGCTCAGGCCAGCCCTCCTTCAGGGATCTTGCCACACTTCGAAGCCTGCACAGTAAAAGATATTTAGCGAAGTTGCCAGGGTTTCGCCATTCTCCCTCGGCAGCTCCACTACTGCAGGGACTCATGTTTGCTGTGAACTAGGATAGGTGGCCCACTTCCAAAAGCAGTCTTTTCCCCTTTGGAAAGGTGGATTCTTGTAGCCTAGGAGCTGTTTGCGAAACCATAGGAAGGCGCAGCTTTTACTCACTGCAGGCACGCCCGGGGAGGAAACGAGTATGTTTCCCCAGAGAAACAGGCTGCTTGCAAGTGTAGAGGGGAGCTTCTCAGGTGCCCAGTGTGTCCCGTTTGTTTCCCTTCGCAGCTGACATCCTGCAGGTACTTATGCTGGGTGCTAACAAGGGTTCTTTGGCTCTGCCGAGAAAAGCAGCCTTTTCCCTTTGGAAGCTTGGATTGTAGTGTCTCAGGGGCTGCTTGCCAAACCTTGAAGTTGACCTGGTTATAGCCTCCGCAGGTACGCTTGCGTAGCAAACGAGCACTTTCACCCGATGAACAGCGTCCCTTTCACGCTGCAGGAGAGTTAATCCCGCAGACCTCGTTCCTCCTGGGAAAGCGCAAGTCCACCCTGAGCCTCAGGGTAGTGCCTAAGTTTCCAACGGGCAAGCTCTGCGTGCCTCGGTTTCCATGAGGTCTCCACCGTTGTTGTGCTTCAATGGAACGCGAAGATAGCTTTCAGGACTCCAAGCACTCTGACCTCCGCACCGTTTCCCATGCTACCACACGGATCCCCCCCACGTCTCCTCTCTGCCTGCTGAGCAACAAGCAGCCGTGTAGGCCCTTCAGAACACTTCTGCATGCAGAGCCCAAGGCGGCACACTGCTCTCTGTCTTCCTTTGGAAACCTAGGTGGTCGCAGCTTACCCAGCTCACCAAGACAGTCTGAGCCGGTCTCATGAGCTGGGGAACGTGGACTCAGTGAGGACCAGGGCCCTACCTGCACTCAGAAAATCACTCTGCTCAGCCTTCCATCCAGGAGCTCACACCGACTGGCTCGTTGGTTTAGCAGGACGTCTAAGTGAGGTCCAAGCTGAGCAAAGAACACACTTCCTCCTTTACCCTGCTAGGCCCACGGAAGAGGTAGAGCCAACTAGGCCTCGCTCAGGCCAGCCCTCCTTCAGGGATCTTGCCACACTTCGAAGCCTGCACAGTAAAAGATATTTAGCGAAGTTGCCAGGGTTTCGCCATTCTCCCTCGGCAGCTCCACTACTGCAGGGACTCATGTTTGCTGTGAACTAGGATAGGTGGCCCACTTCCAAAAGCAGTCTTTTCCCCTTTGGAATTGTGGATTCTTGTAGCCTAGGAGCTGTTTGCGAAACCATAGGAAGGCCCAGCTTTTACTCACTGCAGGCACGCCCGGGGACGAAACGAGTATGTTTCCCCAGAGAAACAGGCTGCTTGCAAGTGTCGAGGGGAGCTTCTCAGGTGCCCAGTGTGTCCCGTTTGTTTCCCTTCGCAGCTCCCGTACTGCAGGTACTTATGCTGGGTGCTAACAAGGGTTCGTTGGCTCTGCCGAGAAAAGCAGCCTTTTCCCTTTGGAAGCTTGGATTGTAGTGTCTCAGGGGCTGCTTGCCAAACCTTGAAGTTGACCAGGTTATAGCCTCCGCAGGTACGCTTGCGTAGCAAACGAGCACTTTCACCCGAGGAACAGCGTTCCTATCACGCTGCAGGAGAGTTAATCCTGCAGACCTCGTTCCTCCTGGGAAAGCGCAAGGCCACCCTGAGCCTCAGGGTAGTGCCTAAGTTTGCTCCGTGCAAGCTCTGCGTGCCTCCGTTTCCATGAGGTCTCCATCGTTGTTGTGCTTCAATGGAACGCGAGGATAGCTTTCAGGACTCCAAGCACTCTGACCTCCGCACCATTTCCCATGCTACCACACAGATCCCCCCACGTCTCCTCTCTGCCTGCTGAGCAATAAGCAGCCGTGTAGGCCCTTCGGAACACTTCTTGCATGCAGACCCCAAGGCGGGACACTGCTCTCTGTCTTCCTTTGGAAACCTAGGTTGTCGGAGCTTACCCACCTCACTAAGACAGTCTGAGCCGGTCTCATGAGCTGGGGAACGTGGACTCAGTGAGGACCAGGGCCCTATCTGCACTCAGAAAATCACTCTGCTCAGCCTTCCATCCAGGAGCTCACACCGACTGGCTCGTTGGTTTAGCAGGACGTCTAAGTGAGGTCCAAGCTGAGCAAAGAACACACTTCCTCCTTTACCCTGCTAGGCCCACGGAAGAGGTAGAGCCAACTAGGCCTCGCTCAGGCCAGCCCTCCTTCAGGGATCTTGCCACACTTCGAAGCCTGCACAGTAAAAGTTATTTAGCGAAGTTGCCAGGGTTTCGCCATGCTCTCCCTCGGCAGCTCCACTACTGCAGGGACTCATGTTTGCTGTGAACTAGGATAGGTGGCCCACTTCAAAAAGCAGTCTTTTCCCCTTTGGAAATGTGGATTCTTGTAGCCTCGGAGCTGTTTGCAAAACCCTAGGAAGGCCCAGCTTCTACTCACGGCAGGCACGCCCGGGGAGGAAACGAGTATGTTTCCCCAGAGAAACAGGCTGCTTGCAAGTGTCGAGCGGAGCTTCTCAGGTGCCCAGTGTGTCCCGTTTGTTTCCCTTCGCAGCTGACATCCTGCAGGTACTTATGCTGGGGGCTAACAAGGGTAGGTGGCTCTTCCGACAAAAGCATCCTTTTCCTTTTGGAAGCTTGGATTGTAGTGTCTCAGGGGCTGCTTGCCAAACCTTGAAGTTGCCCAGGTTATAGCCTCCAGAGGTACGCTTGAGTAGCAAACGAGCACTTTCACCCGAGGAACAGGGTTCCTGTCACGCTGGAGGAGAGTTAATCCCGCAGACCTCGTTCCTCCTGGGAAAGCGCAAGTCCACCCTGAGCCTCAGGGTAGTGCCTAAGTTTCCAACGGGCAAGCTCTGCGTGCCTCGGTTTCCATGAGGTCTCCACCGTTGTTGTGCTTCAATGGAACGCGAAGATAGCTTTCAGGACTCCAAGCACTCTGACCTCCGCACCGTTTCCCATGCTACCACACGGATCCCCCCCACGTCTCCTCTCTGCCTGCTGAGCAACAAGCAGCCGTGTAGGCCCTTCAGAACACTTCTTGCATGCAGAGCCCAAGGCAGCACACTGCTCTCTGTCTTCCTCTGGAAACCTAGGTTCTCGAAGCTTACCCAGCTCACCAAGACAGTCTGAGCCGGTTACATGAGCTGGGGAACGTGGACTCAGTGAGGACCATGGCCCTATCTGCACTCAGAAAATCACTCTGCTCAGCCTTCCATCCAGGAGCTCACACCGACTGGCTCGTTGGTTTAGCAGGACGTCTAAGTGAGGTCCAAGCTGAGCAAAGAGCACACTTCCTCCTTTACCCTGCTAGGCCCACGGAAGAGGTAGAGCCAACTAGGCCTCGCTCAGGCCAGCCCTCCTTCAGGGATCTTGCCACACTTCGAAGCCTGCACAGTAAAAGATACTTAGCGAAGTTGCCAAGATTTCGCCATGCTCTCCCTCGGCAGCTCCACTACTGCAGGGACTCATGTTTGCTTTGAACTAGGATAGGTGTCCCTGCTTCCAAAAGCAGTCTTTTCCCCTTTGGAAATGTGGATTCTTGTAGCCTAGGAGCTGTTTGCGAAACCATAGGAAGGCCCAGCTTTTACTCACTGCAGGCACGCCCGGAGAGGAAACGAGTATGTTTCCCCAGAGAAACAGGCTGCTTGCAAGTGTAGAGGGGAGCTTCTCAGGTGCCCAGTGTCCCGTTTGTTTCCCTTCGCAGCTCCCGTACTGCAGGTACTTATGCTGGGTGCTAACAAGAGTTGGTTGGCTCTGCCGACAAAAGCAGCCTTTTCCCTTTGGAAGCTTGGATTGTAGTGTCTCAGGGGCTGCTTGCCAAACCTTGAAGTTGCCCAGGTTATAGCCTCCGCAGGAACGCTTGCGTAGCAAACGAGCACTTTCTACCGATGAACAGGGTTCCTGTCACGCTGGAGGAGAGTTAATCCCGCAGACCTCGTTCCTCCTGGGAAAGCGCAAGTCCACCCTGAGCCTCAGGGTAGTGCCTAAGTTTCCAACGGGCAAGCTCTGCGTGCCTTGGTTTCCATGAGGTCTCCACCGTTGTTGTGCTTCAATGGAACGCGAAGATAGCTTTCAGGACTCCAAGCACTCTGACCTCCGCACCGTTTCCCATGCTACCACACGGATCCCCCCCACGTCTCCTCTCTGCCTGCTGAGCAACAAGCAGCCGTGTAGGCCCTTCAGAACACTTCTGCATGCAGAGCCCAAGGCGGCACACTGCTCTCTGTCTTCCTTTGGAAACCTAGGTTGTCGCAGCTTACCCAGCTCACCAAGACAGTCTGAGCCGGTCTCATGAGCTGGGGAACGTGGACTCAGTGAGGACCAGGGCCCTACCTGCACTCAGAAAATCACTCTGCTCAGCCTTCCATCCAGGAGCTCACACCGACTGGCTCGTTGGTTTAGCAGGACGTCTAAATGAGGTCCAAGCTGAGCAAAGAACACACTTCCTCCTTTACCCTGCTAGGCCCACGGAAGAGGTAGAGCCAACTAGGCCTCGCTCAGGCCAGCCCTCCTTCAGGGATCTTGCCACACTTCGAAGCCTGCACAGTAAAAGTTATTTAGCGAAGTTGCCAGGGTTTCGCCATGCTCTCCCTCGGCAGCTCCACTACTGCAGGGACTCATGTTTGCTGTGAACTAGGATAGGTGGCCCACTTCAAAAAGCAGTCTTTTCCCCTTTGGAAATGTGGATTCTTGTAGCCTCGGAGCTGTTTGCAAAACCCTAGGAAGGCCCAGCTTCTACTCACGGCAGGCACGCCCGGGGAGGAAACGAGTATGTTTCCCCAGAGAAACAGGCTGCTTGCAAGTGTCGAGCGGAGCTTCTCAGGTGCCCAGTGTGTCCCGTTTGTTTCCCTTCGCAGCTGACATCCTGCAGGTACTTATGCTGGGGGCTAACAAGGGTAGGTGGCTCTTCCGACAAAAGCATCCTTTTCCTTTTGGAAGCTTGGATTGTAGTGTCTCAGGGGCTGCTTGCCAAACCTTGAAGTTGCCCAGGTTATAGCCTCCAGAGGTACGCTTGAGTAGCAAACGAGCACTTTCACCCGAGGAACAGGGTTCCTGTCACGCTGGAGGAGAGTTAATCCCGCAGACCTCGTTCCTCCTGGGAAAGCGCAAGTCCACCCTGAGCCTCAGGGTAGTGCCTAAGTTTCCAACGGGCAAGCTCTGCGTGCCTCGGTTTCCATGAGGTCTCCACCGTTGTTGTGCTTCAATGGAACGCGAAGATAGCTTTCAGGACTCCAAGCACTCTGACCTCCGCACCGTTTCCCATGCTACCACACGGATCCCCCCCACGTCTCCTCTCTGCCTGCTGAGCAACAAGCAGCCGTGTAGGCCCTTCAGAACACTTCTTGCATGCAGAGCCCAAGGCAGCACACTGCTCTCTGTCTTCCTCTGGAAACCTAGGTTCTCGAAGCTTACCCAGCTCACCAAGACAGTCTGAGCCGGTTACATGAGCTGGGGAACGTGGACTCAGTGAGGACCAGGGCCCTATCTGCACTCAGAAAATCACTCTGCTCAGCCTTCCATCCAGGAGCTCACACCGACTGGCTCGTTGGTTTAGCAGGACGTCTAAGTGAGGTCCAAGCTGAGCAAAGAGCACACTTCCTCCTTTACCCTGCTAGGCCCACGGAAGAGGTAGAGCCAACTAGGCCTCGCTCAGGCCAGCCCTCCTTCAGGGATCTTGCCACACTTCGAAGCCTGCACAGTAAAAGATACTTAGCGAAGTTGCCAAGATTTCGCCATGCTCTCCCTCGGCAGCTCCACTACTGCAGGGACTCATGTTTGCTTTGAACTAGGATAGGTGTCCCTGCTTCCAAAAGCAGTCTTTTCCCCTTTGGAAATGTGGATTCTTGTAGCCTAGGAGCTGTTTGCGAAACCATAGGAAGGCCCAGCTTTTACTCACTGCAGGCACGCCCGGAGAGGAAACGAGTATGTTTCCCCAGAGAAACAGGCTGCTTGCAAGTGTAGAGGGGAGCTTCTCAGGTGCCCAGTGTCCCGTTTGTTTCCCTTCGCAGCTCCCGTACTGCAGGTACTTATGCTGGGTGCTAACAAGAGTTGGTTGGCTCTGCCGACAAAAGCAGCCTTTTCCCTTTGGAAGCTTGGATTGTAGTGTCTCAGGGGCTGCTTGCCAAACCTTGAAGTTGCCCAGGTTATAGCCTCCGCAGGAACGCTTGCGTAGCAAACGAGCACTTTCTACCGATGAACAGGGTTCCTGTCACGCTGGAGGAGAGTTAATCCCGCAGACCTCGTTCCTCCTGGGAAAGCGCAAGTCCACCCTGAGCCTCAGGGTAGTGCCTAAGTTTCCAACGGGCAAGCTCTGCGTGCCTTGGTTTCCATGAGGTCTCCACCGTTGTTGTGCTTCAATGGAACGCGAAGATAGCTTTCAGGACTCCAAGCACTCTGACCTCCGCACCGTTTCCCATGCTACCACACGGATCCCCCCCACGTCTCCTCTCTGCCTGCTGAGCAACAAGCAGCCGTGTAGGCCCTTCAGAACACTTCTGCATGCAGAGCCCAAGGCGGCACACTGCTCTCTGTCTTCCTTTGGAAACCTAGGTTGTCGCAGCTTACCCAGCTCACCAAGACAGTCTGAGCCGGTCTCATGAGCTGGGGAACGTGGACTCAGTGAGGACCAGGGCCCTACCTGCACTCAGAAAATCACTCTGCTCAGCCTTCCATCCAGGAGCTCACACCGACTGGCTCGTTGGTTTAGCAGGACGTCTAAATGAGGTCCAAGCTGAGCAAAGAACACACTTCCTCCTTTACCCTGCTAGGCCCACGGAAGAGGTAGAGCCAACTAGGCCTCGCTCAGGCCAGCCCTCCTTCAGGGATCTTGCCACACTTCGAAGCCTGCACAGTAAAAGATATTTAGCGAAGTTGCCAGGGTTTCGCCATTCTCCCTCGGCAGCTCCACTACTGCAGGGACTCATGTTTGCTGTGAACTAGGATAGGTGGCCCACTTCCAAAAGCAGTCTTTTCCCCTTTGAAATGTGGATTCTTGTAGCCTAGGAGCTGTTTGCGAAACCATAGGAAGGCCCAGCTTTTACTCACTGCAGGCACGACCGGGGACGAAACGAGTATGTTTCCCCAGAGAAACAGGCTGCTTGCAAGTGTCGAGGGGAGCTTCTCAGGTGCCCAGTGTGTCCCGTTTGTTTCCCTTCGCAGCTCCCGTACTGCAGGTACTTATGCTGGGTGCTAACAAGGGTTCGTTGGCTCTGCCGAGAAAAGCAGCCTTTTCCCTTTGGAAGCTTGGATTGTAGTGTCTCAGGGGCTGCTTGCCAAACCTTGAAGTTGACCAGGTTATAGCCTCCGCAGGTACGCTTGCGTAGCAAACGAGCACTTTCACCCGAGGAACAGCGTTCCTATCACGCTGCAGGAGAGTTAATCCTGCAGACCTCGTTCCTCCTGGGAAAGCGCAAGGCCACCCTGAGCCTCAGGGTAGTGCCTAAGTTTGCTCCGTGCAAGCTCTGCGTGCCTCGGTTTCCATGAGGTCTCCATCGTTGTTGTGCTTCAATGGAACGCGAGGATAGCTTTCAGGACTCCAAGCACTCTGACCTCCGCACCATTTCCCATGCTACCACACAGATCCCCCCACGTCTCCTCTCTGCCTGCTGAGCAATAAGCAGCCGTGTAGGCCCTTCGGAACACTTCTTGCATGCAGACCCCAAGGCGGGACACTGCTCTCTGTCTCCTTTGGAAACCTAGGTTGTCGGAGCTTACCCACCTCACTAAGACAGTCTGAGCCGGTCTCATGAGCTGGGGAACGTGGACTCAGTGAGGACCAGGGCCCTATCTGCACTCAGAAAATCACTCTGCTCAGCCTTCCATCCAGGAGCTCACACCGACTGGCTCGTTGGTTTAGCAGGACGTCTAAGTGAGGTCCAAGCTGAGCAAAGAACACACTTCCTCCTTTACCCTGCTAGGCCCACGGAAGAGGTAGAGCCAACTAGGCCTCGCTCAGGCCAGCCGTCCTTCAGGGATCTTGCCACACTTCGAAGCCTGCACAGTAAAAGTTATTTAGCGAAGTTACCAGGGTTTCGCCATGCTCTCCCTCGGCAGCTCCACTACTGCAGGGACTCATGTTTGCTGTGAACTAGGATAGGTGGCCCACTTCAAAAAGCAGTCTTTTCCCCTTTGGAAATGTGGATTCTTGTAGCCTCGGAGCTGTTTGCAAAACCCTAGGAAGGCCCAGCTTCTACTCACGGCAGGCACGCCCGGGGAGGAAACGAGTATGTTTCCCCAGAGAAACAGGCTGCTTGCAAGTGTAGAGGGGAGCTTCTCAGGTGCCCAGTGTGTCCCGTTTGTTTCCCTTCGCAGCTGACATCCTGCAGGTACTTATGCTGGGGGCTAACAAGGGTTCTTTGGCTCTGCCGAGAAAAGCAGCCTTTTCCCTTTGGAAGCTTGGATTGTAGTGTCTCAGGGGCTGCTTGCCAAACCTTGAAGTTGACCTGGTTATAGCCTCCGCAGGTACGCTTGCGTAGCAAACGAGCACTTTCACCCGATGAACAGAGTTCCTATCACGCTGCAGGAGAGTTAATCCTGCAGACCTCGTTCCTCCTGGGAAAGCGCAAGGCCACACTGAGCCTCAGGGTAGTGCCTAAGTTTACTCCGTGCAAGCTCTGCGTGCCTCGGTTTCCATGAGGTCTCCACCGTTGTTGTGCTTCAATGGAACGCGAGGATAGCTTTCAGGACTCCAAGCACTCTGACCTCTGCACTGTTTCCCATGCTACCACACGGATCCCCCCCACGTCTCCTCTCTGCCTGCTGAGCATCAAGCAGCCGTGTAGGCCCTTCAGAACACTTCTTGCATGCAGAGCCCAAGGCAGCACACTGCTCTCTGTCTTCCTCTGGAAACCTAGGTTCTCGCAGCTTACCCAGCTCACCAAGACAGTCTGAGCCGGTTACATGAGCTGGGGAACGTGGACTCAGTGAGGACCAGGGCCCTATCTGCACTCAGAAAATCACTCTGCTCAGCCTTCCATCCAGGAGCTCACACCGACTGGCTCGTTGGTTTAGCAGGACGTCTAAGTGAGGTCCAAGCTGAGCAAAGAGCACACTTCCTCCTTTACCCTGCTAGGCCCACGGAAGAGGTAGAGCCAACTAGGCCTCGCTCAGGCCAGCCCTCCTTCAGGGATCTTGCCACACTTCGAAGCCTGCACAGTAAAAGATACTTAGCGAAGTTGCCAAGATTTCGCCATGCTCTCCCTCGGCAGCTCCACTACTGCAGGGACTCATGTTTGCTTTGAACTAGGATAGGTGTCCCTGCTTCCAAAAGCAGTCTTTTCCCCTTTGGAAATGTGGATTCTTGTAGCCTAGGAGCTGTTTGCGAAACCATAGGAAGGCCCAGCTTTTACTCACTGCAGGCACGCCCGGAGAGGAAACGAGTATGTTTCCCCAGAGAAACAGGCTGCTTGCAAGTGTAGAGGGGAGCTTCTCAGGTGCCCAGTGTCCCGTTTGTTTCCCTTCGCAGCTCCCGTACTGCAGGTACTTATGCTGGGTGCTAACAAGAGTTGGTTGGCTCTGCCGACAAAAGCAGCCTTTTCCCTTTGGAAGCTTGGATTGTAGTGTCTCAGGGGCTGCTTGCCAAACCTTGAAGTTGCCCAGGTTATAGCCTCCGCAGGAACGCTTGCGTAGCAAACGAGCACTTTCTACCGATGAACAGGGTTCCTGTCACGCTGGAGGAGAGTTAATCCCGCAGACCTCGTTCCTCCTGGGAAAGCGCAAGTCCACCCTGAGCCTCAGGGTAGTGCCTAAGTTTCCAACGGGCAAGCTCTGCGTGCCTTGGTTTCCATGAGGTCTCCACCGTTGTTGTGCTTCAATGGAACGCGAAGATAGCTTTCAGGACTCCAAGCACTCTGACCTCCGCACCGTTTCCCATGCTACCACACGGATCCCCCCCACGTCTCCTCTCTGCCTGCTGAGCAACAAGCAGCCGTGTAGGCCCTTCAGAACACTTCTGCATGCAGAGCCCAAGGCGGCACACTGCTCTCTGTCTTCCTTTGGAAACCTAGGTTGTCGCAGCTTACCCAGCTCACCAAGACAGTCTGAGCCGGTCTCATGAGCTGGGGAACGTGGACTCAGTGAGGACCAGGGCCCTACCTGCACTCAGAAAATCACTCTGCTCAGCCTTCCATCCAGGAGCTCACACCGACTGGCTCGTTGGTTTAGCAGGACGTCTAAATGAGGTCCAAGCTGAGCAAAGAACACACTTCCTCCTTTACCCTGCTAGGCCCACGGAAGAGGTAGAGCCAACTAGGCCTCGCTCAGGCCAGCCCTCCTTCAGGGATCTTGCCACACTTCGAAGCCTGCACAGTAAAAGATATTTAGCGAAGTTGCCAGGGTTTCGCCATTCTCCCTCGGCAGCTCCACTACTGCAGGGACTCATGTTTGCTGTGAACTAGGATAGGTGGCCCACTTCCAAAAGCAGTCTTTTCCCCTTTGAAATGTGGATTCTTGTAGCCTAGGAGCTGTTTGCGAAACCATAGGAAGGCCCAGCTTTTACTCACTGCAGGCACGCCCGGGGACGAAACGAGTATGTTTCCCCAGAGAAACAGGCTGCTTGCAAGTGTCGAGGGGAGCTTCTCAGGTGCCCAGTGTGTCCCGTTTGTTTCCCTTCGCAGCTCCCGTACTGCAGGTACTTATGCTGGGTGCTAACAAGGGTTCGTTGGCTCTGCCGAGAAAAGCAGCCTTTTCCCTTTGGAAGCTTGGATTGTAGTGTCTCAGGGGCTGCTTGCCAAACCTTGAAGTTGACCAGGTTATAGCCTCCGCAGGTACGCTTGCGTAGCAAACGAGCACTTTCACCCGAGGAACAGCGTTCCTATCACGCTGCAGGAGAGTTAATCCTGCAGACCTCGTTCCTCCTGGGAAAGCGCAAGGCCACCCTGAGCCTCAGGGTAGTGCCTAAGTTTGCTCCGTGCAAGCTCTGCGTGCCTCGGTTTCCATGAGGTCTCCATCGTTGTTGTGCTTCAATGGAACGCGAGGATAGCTTTCAGGACTCCAAGCACTCTGACCTCCGCACCATTTCCCATGCTACCACACAGATCCCCCCACGTCTCCTCTCTGCCTGCTGAGCAATAAGCAGCCGTGTAGGCCCTTCGGAACACTTCTTGCATGCAGACCCCAAGGCGGGACACTGCTCTCTGTCTCCTTTGGAAACCTAGGTTGTCGGAGCTTACCCACCTCACTAAGACAGTCTGAGCCGGTCTCATGAGCTGGGGAACGTGGACTCAGTGAGGACCAGGGCCCTATCTGCACTCAGAAAATCACTCTGCTCAGCCTTCCATCCAGGAGCTCACACCGACTGGCTCGTTGGTTTAGCAGGACGTCTAAGTGAGGTCCAAGCTGAGCAAAGAACACACTTCCTCCTTTACCCTGCTAGGCCCACGGAAGAGGTAGAGCCAACTAGGCCTCGCTCAGGCCAGCCCTCCTTCAGGGATCTTGCCACACTTCGAAGCCTGCACAGTAAAAGTTATTTAGCGAAGTTGCCAGGGTTTCGCCATGCTCTCCCTCGGCAGCTCCACTACTGCAGGGACTCATGTTTGCTGTGAACTAGGATAGGTGGCCCACTTCAAAAAGCAGTCTTTTCCCCTTTGGAAATGTGGATTCTTGTAGCCTCGGAGCTGTTTGCAAAACCCTAGGAAGGCCCAGCTTCTACTCACGGCAGGCACGCCCGGGGAGGAAACGAGTATGTTTCCCCAGAGAAACAGGCTGCTTGCAAGTGTCGAGCGGAGCTTCTCAGGTGCCCAGTGTGTCCCGTTTGTTTCCCTTCGCAGCTGACATCCTGCAGGTACTTATGCTGGGGGCTAACAAGGGTAGGTGGCTCTTCCGACAAAAGCATCCTTTTCCTTTTGGAAGCTTGGATTGTAGTGTCTCAGGGGCTGCTTGCCAAACCTTGAAGTTGCCCAGGTTATAGCCTCCAGAGGTACGCTTGAGTAGCAAACGAGCACTTTCACCCGAGGAACAGGGTTCCTGTCACGCTGGAGGAGAGTTAATCCCGCAGACCTCGTTCCTCCTGGGAAAGCGCAAGTCCACCCTGAGCCTCAGGGTAGTGCCTAAGTTTCCAACGGGCAAGCTCTGCGTGCCTCGGTTTCCATGAGGTCTCCACCGTTGTTGTGCTTCAATGGAACGCGAAGATAGCTTTCAGGACTCCAAGCACTCTGACCTCCGCACCGTTTCCCATGCTACCACACGGATCCCCCCCACGTCTCCTCTCTGCCTGCTGAGCAACAAGCAGCTGTGTAGGCCCTTCAGAACACTTCTGCATGCAGAGCCCAAGGCGGCACACTGCTCTCTGTCTTCCTTTGGAAACCTAGGTGGTCGCAGCTTACCCAGCTCACCAAGACAGTCTGAGCCGGTCTCATGAGCTGGGGAACGTGGACTCAGTGAGGACCAGGGCCCTACCTGCACTCAGAAAATCACTCTGCTCAGCCTTCCATCCAGGAGCTCACACCGACTGGCTCGTTGGTTTAGAAGGACGTCTAAGTGAGGTCCAAGCTGAGCAAAGAACACACTTCCTCCTTTACCCTGCTAGGCCCACGGAAGAGGTAGAGCCAACTAGGCCTCGCTCAGGCCAGCCCTCCTTCAGGGATCTTGCCACACTTCGAAGCCTGCACAGTAAAAGATATTTAGCGAAGTTGCCAGGGTTTCGCCATTCTCCCTCGGCAGCTCCACTACTGCAGGGACTCATGTTTGCTGTGAACTAGGATAGGTGGCCCACTTCCAAAAGCAGTCTTTTCCCCTTTGGAAAGGTGGATTCTTGTAGCCTAGGAGCTGTTTGCGAAACCATAGGAAGGCCCAGCTTTTACTCACTGCAGGCACGCCCGGGGACGAAACGAGTATGTTTCCCCAGAGAAACAGGCTGCTTGCAAGTGTAGAGGGGAGCTTCTCAGGTGCCCAGTGTGTCCCGTTTGTTTCCCTTCGCAGCTCCCGTACTGCAGGTACTTATGCTGGGTGCTAACAAGGGTTCGTTGGCTCTGCCGAGAAAAGCAGCCTTTTCCCTTTGGAAGCTTGGATTGTAGTGTCTCAGGGGCTGCTTGCCAAACCTTGAAGTTGACCAGGTTATAGCCTCCGCAGGTACGCTTGCGTAGCAAACGAGCACTTTCACCCGATGAACAGCGTTCCTATCACGCTGCAGGAGAGTTAATCCTGCAGACCTCGTTCCTCCTGGGAAAGCGCAAGTCCACCCTGAGCCTCAGGGTAGTGCCTAAGTTTGCTCCGTGCAAGCTCTGCGTGCCTCGGTTTCCATGAGGTCTCCACCGTTGTTGTGCCTCAATGGAACTAGAGGATAGCTTTCAGGACTCCAAGCACTCTAGCCTCCGCACCGTTTCCCATGCTACCACACGGATTCCCCCCACGTCTCCTCTCTGCCTGCTGAGCAACAAGCAGCCATGTAGGCCCTTTAGAACACTTCTTGCATGCAGAGCCCAAGGCAGGACACTGCTCTCTGTCTTCCTTTGGAAACCTAGGTTGTCGGAGCTTACCCACCTCACGAAGACAGTCTGAGCCGCTCTCATGAGCTGGGGAACGTGGACTCAGTGAGGACCAGGGCCCTACCTGCACTCTGAAAATCACTCTGCTCAGCCTTCCATCCAGGAGCTCACACCGACTGGCTCGTTGGTTTAGCAGGACGTCTAAGTGAGGTCCAAGCTGAGCAAAGAACACACTTCCTCCTTTACCCTGCTAGGCCCACAGAAGAGGTAGAGCCAACTAGGCCTCGCTCAGGCCAGCCCTCCTTCAGGGATCTTGCCACAGTTCGAAGCCTGCACTTCTTAGCGAAGTTGCCAGGGTTTCGCCATGCTCTCCCTCGGCAGCTCCACTACTGCAGGGACTCATGTTTGCTGTGAACTAGGATAGGTGGCCCACTTCAAAAAGCAGTCTTTTCCCCTTTGGAAATGTGGATTCTTGTAGCCTCGGAGCTGTTTGCGAAACCCTAGGAAGGCCCAGCTTCTACTCACGGCAGGCACGCCCGGGGAGGAAACGAGTATGTTTCCCCAGAGAAACAGGCTGCTTGCAAGTGTCGAGCGGAGCTTCTCAGGTGCCCAGTGTGTCCCGTTTGTTTCCCTTCGCAGCTGACATCCTGCAGGTACTTATGCTGGGGGCTAACAAGGGTAGGTGGCTCTTCCGACAAAAGCAGCCTTTTCCTTTTGGAAGCTTGGATTGTAGTGTCTCAGGGGCTGCTTGCCAAACCTTGAAGTTGCCCAGGTTATAGCCTCCAGAGGTACGCTTGAGTAGCAAACGAGCACTTTCACCCGAGGAACAGGGTTCCTGTCACGCTGGAGGAGAGTTAATCCCGCAGACCTCGTTCCTCCTGGGAAAGCGCAAGGCCACCCTGAGCCTCAGGGTAGTGCCTAAGTCTCCACAGGGCAAGCTCTGCGTGCCTCGGTTTCCATGAGGTCTCCATAGTTGTTGTGCTTCAATGGAACGCGAGGATAGGTTTCAGGACTCCAAGCACTCTGACCTCCGCACCGTTTCCCATGCTACCACACGGATTCCCCCCACGTCTCCTCTCTGCCTGCTGAGCAGCAAGCAGCCGTGTAGGCCCTTCAGAACACTTCTGCATGCAGAGCCCAAGGCGGCACACTGCTCTCTGTCTTCCTTTGGAAACCTAGGTGGTCGCAGCTTACCCAGCTCACCAAGACAGTCTGAGCCGGTCTCATGAGCTGGGGAACGTGGACTCAGTGAGGACCAGGGCCCTACCTGCACTCAGAAAATCACTCTGCTCAGCCTTCCATCCAGGAGCTCACACCGACTGGCTCGTTGGTTTAGCAGGACGTCTAAGTGAGGTCCAAGCTGAGCAAAGAACACACTTCCTCCTTTACCCTGCTAGGCCCACGGAAGAGGTAGAGCCAACTAGGCCTCGCTCAGGCCAGCCCTCCTTCAGGGATCTTGCCACACTTCGAAGCCTGCACAGTAAAAGATATTTAGCGAAGTTGCCAGGGTTTCGCCATTCTCCCTCGGCAGCTCCACTACTGCAGGGACTCATGTTTGCTGTGAACTAGGATAGGTGGCCCACTTCCAAAAGCAGTCTTTTCCCCTTTGGAAATGTGGATTCTTGTAGCCTAGGAGCTGTTTGCGAAACCATAGGAAGGCCCAGCTTTTACTCACTGCAGGCACGCCCGGGGACGAAACGAGTATGTTTCCCCAGAGAAACAGGCTGCTTGCAAGTGTCGAGGGGAGCTTCTCAGGTGCCCAGTGTGTCCCGTTTGTTTCCCTTCGCAGCTCCCGTACTGCAGGTACTTATGCTGGGTGCTAACAAGGGTTCGTTGGCTCTGCCGAGAAAAGCAGCCTTTTCCCTTTGGAAGCTTGGATTGTAGTGTCTCAGGGGCTGCTTGCCAAACCTTGAAGTTGACCAGGTTATAGCCTCCGCAGGTACGCTTGCGTAGCAAACGAGCACTTTCACCCGAGGAACAGCGTTCCTATCACGCTGCAGGAGAGTTAATCCTGCAGACCTCGTTCCTCCTGGGAAAGCGCAAGGCCACCCTGAGCCTCAGGGTAGTGCCTAAGTTTGCTCCGTGCAAGCTCTGCGTGCCTCGGTTTCCATGAGGTCTCCATCGTTGTTGTGCTTCAATGGAACGCGAGGATAGCTTTCAGGACTCCAAGCACTCTGACCTCCGCACCATTTCCCATGCTACCACACAGATCCCCCCACGTCTCCTCTCTGCCTGCTGAGCAATAAGCAGCCGTGTAGGCCCTTCGGAACACTTCTTGCATGCAGACCCCAAGGCGGGACACTGCTCTCTGTCTTCCTTTGGAAACCTAGGTTGTCGGAGCTTACCCACCTCACTAAGACAGTCTGAGCCGGTCTCATGAGCTGGGGAACGTGGACTCAGTGAGGACCAGGGCCCTATCTGCACTCAGAAAATCACTCTGCTCAGCCTTCCATCCAGGAGCTCACACCGACTGGCTCGTTGGTTTAGCAGGACGTCTAAGTGAGGTCCAAGCTGAGCAAAGAACACACTTCCTCCTTTACCCTGCTAGGCCCACGGAAGAGGTAGAGCCAACTAGGCCTCGCTCAGGCCAGCCCTCCTTCAGGGATCTTGCCACACTTCGAAGCCTGCACAGTAAAAGTTATTTAGCGAAGTTGCCAGGGTTTCGCCATGCTCTCCCTCGGCAGCTCCACTACTGCAGGGACTCATGTTTGCTGTGAACTAGGATAGGTGGCCCACTTCAAAAAGCAGTCTTTTCCCCTTTGGAAATGTGGATTCTTGTAGCCTCGGAGCTGTTTGCAAAACCCTAGGAAGGCCCAGCTTCTACTCACGGCAGGCACGCCCGGGGAGGAAACGAGTATGTTTCCCCAGAGAAACAGGCTGCTTGCAAGTGTCGAGCGGAGCTTCTCAGGTGCCCAGTGTGTCCCGTTTGTTTCCCTTCGCAGCTGACATCCTGCAGGTACTTATGCTGGGGGCTAACAAGGGTAGGTGGCTCTTCCGACAAAAGCAGCCTTTTCCTTTTGGAAGCTTGGATTGTAGTGTCTCAGGGGCTGCTTGCCAAACCTTGAAGTTGCCCAGGTTATAGCCTCCAGAGGTACGCTTGAGTAGCAAACGAGCACTTTCACCCGAGGAACAGGGTTCCTGTCACGCTGGAGGAGAGTTAATCCCGCAGACCTCGTTCCTCCTGGGAAAGCGCAAGGCCACCCTGAGCCTCAGGGTAGTGCCTAAGTTTGCTCCGTGCAAGCTCTGCGTGCCTCGGTTTCCATGAGGTCTCCATCGTTGTTGTGCTTCAATGGAACGCGAGGATAGCTTTCAGGACTCCAAGCACTCTGACCTCCGCACCATTTCCCATGCTACCACACAGATCCCCCCACGTCTCCTCTCTGCCTGCTGAGCAACAAGCAGCCGTGTAGGCCCTTCGGAACACTTCTTGCATGCAGACCCCAAGGCGGCACACTGCTCTCTGTCTTCCTTTGGAAACCTAGGTGGTCGCAGCTTGCCCCAGCTCACGAAGACAGTCTGAGCCGTTCTCATGAGCTGGGAGACGTGGACTCAGTGAGGACCAGGGCCCTACCTGCACTCAGAAAATCACTCTGCTCAGCCTTCCATCCAGGAGCTCACACCGACTGGCTCGTTGGTTTAGCAGGACGTCTAAGTGAGGTCCAAGCTGAGCAAAGAGCACTGTTCCTCCTTTACCCTGCTAGGCCCACGGAAGAGGTAGAGCCAACTAGGCCTCGCTCAGACCAGCCCTCCTTCAGGGATCTTGCCACACTTCGAAGCCTGCACTGTAAAAGATACTTAGCGAAGTTGCCAGGGTTTCGCCATGCTCTCCCTCGGCAGCTCCACTACTACAGGGACTCATGTTTGCTTTGAACTAGTATAGGTGTCCCTGCTTCCAAAAGCAGTCTTTTCCCCTTTGGAAATGTGGATTCTTGTAGCCTCGGAGCTGTTTGCGAAACCATAGGAAGGCCCAGCTTTTACTCACTGCAGGCACGCCCGGAGAGGAAACGAGTATGTTTCCCCAGAGAAACAGGCTGCTTGCAAGTGTAGAGGGGAGCTTCTCAGGTGCCCAGTGTCCCGTTTGTTTCCCTTCGCAGCTCCCGTACTGCAGGTACTTATGCTGGGTGCTAACAAGAGTTGGTTGGCTCTGCCGACAAAAGCAGCCTTTTCCCTTTGGAAGCTTGGATTGTAGTGTCTCAGGGGCTGCTTGCCAAACCTTGAAGTTGCCCAGGTTATAGCCTCCAGAGGTACGCTTGAGTAGCAAACGAGCACTTTCACCCGAGGAACAGGGTTCCTGTCACGCTGGAGGAGAGTTAATCCCGCAGACCTCGTTCCTCCTGGGAAAGCGCAAGGCCACCCTGAGCCTCAGGGTAGTGCCTAAGTCTCCACAGGGCAAGCTCTGCGTGCCTCGGTTTCCATGAGGTCTCCATCGTTGTTGTGCTTCAATGGAACGCGAGGATAGGTTTCAGGACTCCAAGCACTCTGACCTCCGCACCGTTTCCCATGCTACCACACGGATTCCCCCCACGTCTCCTCTCTGCCTGCTGAGCAGCAAGCAGCCGTGTAGGCCCTTCAGAACACTTCTGCATGCAGAACCCAAGGCGGCACACTGCTCTCTGTCTTCCTTTGGAAACCTAGGTGGTCGCAGCTTGCCCCAGCTCACGAAGACAGTCTGAGCCGTTCTCATGAGCTGGGAGACGTGGACTCAGTGAGGACCAGGGCCCTACCTGCACTCAGAAAATCACTCTGCTCAGCCTTCCATCCAGGAGCTCACACCGACTGGCTCGTTGGTTTAGCAGGACGTCTAAGTGAGGTCCAAGCTGAGCAAAGAGCACTGTTCCTCCTTTACCCTGCTAGGCCCACGGAAGAGGTAGAGCCAACTAGGCCTCGCTCAGACCAGCCCTCCTTCAGGGATCTTGCCACACTTCGAAGCCTGCACAGTAAAAGATACTTAGCGAAGTTGCCAGGGTTTCGCCATGCTCTCCCTCGGCAGCTCCACTACTACAGGGACTCATGTTTGCTTTGAACTAGTATAGGTGTCCCTGCTTCCAAAAGCAGTCTTTTCCCCTTTGGAAATGTGGATTCTTGTAGCCTCGGAGCTGTTTGCGAAACCATAGGAAGGCCCAGCTTTTACTCACTGCAGGCACGCCCGGAGAGGAAACGAGTATGTTTCCCCAGAGAAACAGGCTGCTTGCAAGTGTAGAGGGGAGCTTCTCAGGTGCCCAGTGTCCCGTTTGTTTCCCTTCGCAGCTCCCGTACTGCAGGTACTTATGCTGGGTGCTAACAAGAGTTGGTTGGCTCTGCCGACAAAAGCAGCCTTTTCCCTTTGGAAGCTTGGATTGTAGTGTCTCAGGGGCTGCTTGCCAAACCTTGAAGTTGCCCAGGTTATAGCCTCCGCAGGAACGCTTGCGTAGCAAACGAGCACTTTCACCCGAGGAACAGGGTTCCTGTCACGCTGGAGGAGAGTTAATCCCGCAGACCTCGTTCCTCCTGGGAAAGCGCAAGGCCACCCTGAGCCTCAGGGTAGTGCCTAAGTTTCCAACGGGCAAGCTCTGCGTGCCTCGGTTTCCATGAGGTCTCCACCGTTGTTGTGCTTCAATGGAACGCGAAGATAGCTTTCAGGACTCCAAGCACTCTGACCTCCGCACCGTTTCCCATGCTACCACACGGATCCCCCCCACGTCTCCTCTCTGCCTGCTGAGCAACAAGCAGCCGTGTAGGCCCTTCAGAACACTTCTGCATGCAGAGCCCAAGGCGGCACACTGCTCTCTGTCTTCCTTTGGAAACCTAGGTGGTCGCAGCTTACCCAGCTCACCAAGACAGTCTGAGCCGGTCTCATGAGCTGGGGAACGTGGACTCAGTGAGGACCAGGGCCCTACCTGCACTCAGAAAATCACTCTGCTCAGCCTTCCATCCAGGAGCTCACACCGACTGGCTCGTTGGTTTAGCAGGACGTCTAAGTGAGGTCCAAGCTGAGCAAAGAACACACTTCCTCCTTTACCCTGCTAGGCCCACGGAAGAGGTAGAGCCAACTAGGCCTCGCTCAGGCCAGCCCTCCTTCAGGGATCTTGCCACACTTCGAAGCCTGCACAGTAAAAGATATTTAGCGAAGTTGCCAGGGTTTCGCCATTCTCCCTCGGCAGCTCCACTACTGCAGGGACTCATGTTTGCTGTGAACTAGGATAGGTGGCCCACTTCCAAAAGCAGTCTTTTCCCCTTTGGAAAGGTGGATTCTTGTAGCCTAGGAGCTGTTTGCGAAACCATAGGAAGGCCCAGCTTTTACTCACTGCAGGCACGCCCGGGGACGAAACGAGTATGTTTCCCCAGAGAAACAGGCTGCTTGCAAGTGTCGAGGGGAGCTTCTCAGGTGCCCAGTGTGTCCCGTTTGTTTCCCTTCGCAGCTCCCGTACTGCAGGTACTTATGCTGGGTGCTAACAAGGGTTCGTTGGCTCTGCCGAGAAAAGCAGCCTTTTCCCTTTGGAAGCTTGGATTGTAGTGTCTCAGGGGCTGCTTGCCAAACCTTGAAGTTGACCAGGTTATAGCCTCCGCAGGTACGCTTGCGTAGCAAACGAGCACTTTCACCCGAGGAACAGCGTTCCTATCACGCTGCAGGAGAGTTAATCCTGCAGACCTCGTTCCTCCTGGGAAAGCGCAAGGCCACCCTGAGCCTCAGGGTAGTGGCTAAGTTTGCTCCGTGCAAGCTCTGCGTGCCTCGGTTTCCATGAGGTCTCCATCGTTGTTGTGCTTCAATGGAACGCGAGGATAGCTTTCAGGACTCCAAGCACTCTGACCTCCGCACCATTTCCCATGCTACCACACAGATCCCCCCACGTCTCCTCTCTGCCTGCTGAGCAATAAGCAGCCGTGTAGGCCCTTCGGAACACTTCTTGCATGCAGACCCCAAGGCGGGACACTGCTCTCTGTCTTCCTTTGGAAACCTAGGTTGTCGGAGCTTACCCACCGCACTAAGACAGTCTGAGCCGGTCTCATGAGCTGGGGAACGTGGACTCAGTGAGGACCAGGGCCCTATCTGCACTCAGAAAATCACTCTGCTCAGCCTTCCATCCAGGAGCTCACACCGACTGGCTCGTTGGTTTAGCAGGACGTCTAAGTGAGGTCCAAGCTGAGCAAAGAACACACTTCCTCCTTTACCCTGCTAGGCCCACGGAAGAGGTAGAGCCAACTAGGCCTCGCTCAGGCCAGCCCTCCTTCAGGGATCTTGCCACACTTCGAAGCCTGCACAGTAAAAGTTATTTAGCGAAGTTGCCAGGGTTTCGCCATGCTCTCCCTCGGCAGCTCCACTACTGCAGGGACTCATGTTTGCTGTGAACTAGGATAGGTGGCCCACTTCAAAAAGCAGTCTTTTCCCTTTGGAAATGTGGATTCTTGTAGCCTCGGAGCTGTTTGCAAAACCCTAGGAAGGCCCAGCTTCTACTCACGGCAGGCACGCCCGGGGAGGAAACGAGTATGTTTCCCCAGAGAAACAGGCTGCTTGCAAGTGTCGAGCGGAGCTTCTCAGGTGCCCAGTGTGTCCCGTTTGTTTCCCTTCGCAGCTGACATCCTGCAGGTACTTATGCTGGGGGCTAACAAGGGTAGGTGGCTCTTCCGACAAAAGCATCCTTTTCCTTTTGGAAGCTTGGATTGTAGTGTCTCAGGGGCTGCTTGCCAAACCTTGAAGTTGCCCAGGTTATAGCCTCCAGAGGTACGCTTGAGTAGCAAACGAGCACTTTCACCCGAGGAACAGGGTTCCTGTCACGCTGGAGGAGAGTTAATCCCGCAGACCTCGTTCCTCCTGGGAAAGCGCAAGTCCACCCTGAGCCTCAGGGTAGTGCCTAAGTTTCCAACGGGCAAGCTCTGCGTGCCTCGGTTTCCATGAGGTCTCCACCGTTGTTGTGCTTCAATGGAACGCGAAGATAGCTTTCAGGACTCCAAGCACTCTGACCTCCGCACCGTTTCCCATGCTACCACACGGATCCCCCCCACGTCTCCTCTCTGCCTGCTGAGCAACAAGCAGCCGTGTAGGCCCTTCAGAACACTTCTGCATGCAGAGCCCAAGGCGGCACACTGCTCTCTGTCTTCCTTTGGAAACCTAGGTGGTCGCAGCTTACCCAGCTCACCAAGACAGTCTGAGCCGGTCTCATGAGCTGGGGAACGTGGACTCAGTGAGGACCAGGGCCCTACCTGCACTCAGAAAATCACTCTGCTCAGCCTTCCATCCAGGAGCTCACACCGACTGGCTCGTTGGTTTAGAAGGACGTCTAAGTGAGGTCCAAGCTGAGCAAAGAACACACTTCCTCCTTTACCCTGCTAGGCCCACGGAAGAGGTAGAGCCAACTAGGCCTCGCTCAGGCCAGCCCTCCTTCAGGGATCTTGCCACACTTCGAAGCCTGCACAGTAAAAGATATTTAGCGAAGTTGCCAGGGTTTCGCCATTCTCCCTCGGCAGCTCCACTACTGCAGGGACTCATGTTTGCTGTGAACTAGGATAGGTGGCCCACTTCCAAAAGCAGTCTTTTCCCCTTTGGAAAGGTGGATTCTTGTAGCCTAGGAGCTGTTTGCGAAACCATAGGAAGGCCCAGCTTTTACTCACTGCAGGCACGCCCGGGGACGAAACGAGTATGTTTCCCCAGAGAAACAGGCTGCTTGCAAGTGTCGAGGGGAGCTTCTCAGGTGCCCAGTGTGTCCCGTTTGTTTCCCTTCGCAGCTCCCGTACTGCAGGTACTTATGCTGGGTGCTAACAAGGGTTCGTTGGCTCTGCCGAGAAAAGCAGCCTTTTCCCTTTGGAAGCTTGGATTGTAGTGTCTCAGGGGCTGCTTGCCAAACCTTGAAGTTGACCAGGTTATAGCCTCCGCAGGTACGCTTGCGTAGCAAACGAGCACTTTCACCCGATGAACAGCGTTCCTATCACGCTGCAGGAGAGTTAATCCTGCAGACCTCGTTCCTCCTGGGAAAGCGCAAGTCCACCCTGAGCCTCAGGGTAGTGCCTAAGTTTGCTCCGTGCAAGCTCTGCGTGCCTCGGTTTCCATGAGGTCTCCACCGTTGTTGTGCCTCAATGGAACTAGAGGATAGCTTTCAGGACTCCAAGCACTCTAGCCTCCGCACCGTTTCCCATGCTACCACACGGATTCCCCCCACGTCTCCTCTCTGCCTGCTGAGCAACAAGCAGCCATGTAGGCCCTTTAGAACACTTCTTGCATGCAGAGCCCAAGGCAGGACACTGCTCTCTGTCTTCCTTTGGAAACCTAGGTTGTCGGAGCTTACCCACCTCACTAAGACAGTCTGAGCCGCTCTCATGAGCTGGGGAACGTGGACTCAGTGAGGACCAGGGCCCTACCTGCACTCTGAAAATCACTCTGCTCAGCCTTCCATCCAGGAGCTCACACCGACTGGCTCGTTGGTTTAGCAGGACGTCTAAGTGAGGTCCAAGCTGAGCAAAGAACACACTTCCTCCTTTACCCTGCTAGGCCCACAGAAGAGGTAGAGCCAACTAGGCCTCGCTCAGGCCAGCCCTCCTTCAGGGATCTTGCCACACTTCGAAGCCTGCACAGTAAAAGTTATTTAGAGAAGTTGCCAGGGTTTCGCCATGCTCTCCCTCGGCAGCTCCACTACTGCAGGGACTCATGTTTGCTGTGAACTAGGATAGGTGGCCCACTTCAAAAAGCAGTCTTTACCCCTTTGGAAATGTGGATTCTTGTAGCCTCGGAGCTGTTTGCGAAACCCTAGGAAGGCCCAGCTTCTACTCACGGCAGGCACGCCCGGGGAGGAAACGAGTATGTTTCCCCAGAGAAACAGGCTGCTTGCAAGTGTCGAGCGGAGCTTCTCAGGTGCCCAGTGTGTCCCGTTTGTTTCCCTTCGCAGCTGACATCCTGCAGGTACTTATGCTGGGGGCTAACAAGGGTAGGTGGCTCTTCCGACAAAAGCAGCCTTTTCCTTTTGGAAGCTTGGATTGTAGTGTCTCAGGGGCTGCTTGCCAAACCTTGAAGTTGCCCAGGTTATAGCCTCCAGAGGTACGCTTGAGTAGCAAACGAGCACTTTCACCCGAGGAACAGGGTTCCTGTCACGCTGGAGGAGAGTTAATCCCGCAGACCTCGTTCCTCCTGGGAAAGCGCAAGGCCACCCTGAGCCTCAGGGTAGTGCCTAAGTCTCCACAGGGCAAGCTCTGCGTGCCTCGGTTTCCATGAGGTCTCCATAGTTGTTGTGCTTCAATGGAACGCGAGGATAGGTTTCAGGACTCCAAGCACTCTGACCTCCGCACCGTTTCCCATGCTACCACACGGATTCCCCCCACGTCTCCTCTCTGCCTGCTGAGCAGCAAGCAGCCGTGTAGGCCCTTCAGAACACTTCTGCATGCAGAGCCCAAGGCGGCACACTGCTCTCTGTCTTCCTTTGGAAACCTAGGTGGTCGCAGCTTACCCAGCTCACCAAGACAGTCTGAGCCGGTCTCATGAGCTGGGGAACGTGGACTCAGTGAGGACCAGGGCCCTACCTGCACTCAGAAAATCACTCTGCTCAGCCTTCCATCCAGGAGCTCACACCGACTGGCTCGTTGGTTTAGCAGGACGTCTAAGTGAGGTCCAAGCTGAGCAAAGAACACACTTCCTCCTTTACCCTGCTAGGCCCACGGAAGAGGTAGAGCCAACTAGGCCTCGCTCAGGCCAGCCCTCCTTCAGGGATCTTGCCACACTTCGAAGCCTGCACAGTAAAAGATATTTAGCGAAGTTGCCAGGGTTTCGCCATTCTCCCTCGGCAGCTCCACTACTGCAGGGACTCATGTTTGCTGTGAACTAGGATAGGTGGCCCACTTCCAAAAGCAGTCTTTTCCCCTTTGGAAATGTGGATTCTTGTAGCCTAGGAGCTGTTTGCGAAACCATAGGAAGGCCCAGCTTTTACTCACTGCAGGCACGCCCGGGGACGAAACGAGTATGTTTCCCCAGAGAAACAGGCTGCTTGCAAGTGTCGAGGGGAGCTTCTCAGGTGCCCAGTGTGTCCCGTTTGTTTCCCTTCGCAGCTCCCGTACTGCAGGTACTTATGCTGGGTGCTAACAAGGGTTCTTTGGCTCTGCCGAGAAAAGCAGCCTTTTCCCTTTGGAAGCTTGGATTGTAGTGTCTCAGGGGCTGCTTGCCAAACCTTGAAGTTGACCAGGTTATAGCCTCCGCAGGTACGCTTGCGTAGCAAACGAGCACTTTCACCCGAGGAACAGCGTTCCTATCACGCTGCAGGAGAGTTAATCCTGCAGACCTCGTTCCTCCTGGGAAAGCGCAAGGCCACCCTGAGCCTCAGGGTAGTGCCTAAGTTTGCTCCGTGCAAGCTCTGCGTGCCTCGGTTTCCATGAGGTCTCCATCGTTGTTGTGCTTCAATGGAACGCGAGGATAGCTTTCAGGACTCCAAGCACTCTGACCTCCGCACCATTTCCCATGCTACCACACAGATCCCCCCACGTCTCCTCTCTGCCTGCTGAGCAATAAGCAGCCGTGTAGGCCCTTCGGAACACTTCTTGCATGCAGACCCCAAGGCGGGACACTGCTCTCTGTCTTCCTTTGGAAACCTAGGTTGTCGGAGCTTACCCACCTCACTAAGACAGTCTGAGCCGGTCTCATGAGCTGGGGAACGTGGACTCAGTGAGGACCAGGGCCCTATCTGCACTCAGAAAATCACTCTGCTCAGCCTTCCATCCAGGAGCTCACACCGACTGGCTCGTTGGTTTAGCAGGACGTCTAAGTGAGGTCCAAGCTGAGCAAAGAGCACACTTCCTCCTTTACCCTGCTAGGCCCACGGAAGAGGTAGAGCCAACTAGGCCTCGCTCAGGCCAGCCCTCCTTCAGGGATCTTGCCACACTTCGAAGCCTGCACAGTAAAAGTTATTTAGCGAAGTTGCCAGGGTTTCGCCATGCTCTCCCTCGGCAGCTCCACTACTGCAGGGACTCATGTTTGCTGTGAACTAGGATAGGTGGCCCACTTCAAAAAGCAGTCTTTTCCCTTTGGAAATGTGGATTCTTGTAGCCTCGGAGCTGTTTGCAAAACCCTAGGAAGGCCCAGCTTCTACTCACGGCAGGCACGCCCGGGGAGGAAACGAGTATGTTTCCCCAGAGAAACAGGCTGCTTGCAAGTGTCGAGCGGAGCTTCTCAGGTGCCCAGTGTGTCCCGTTTGTTTCCCTTCGCAGCTGACATCCTGCAGGTACTTATGCTGGGGGCTAACAAGGGTAGGTGGCTCTTCCGACAAAAGCAGCCTTTTCCTTTTGGAAGCTTGGATTGTAGTGTCTCAGGGGCTGCTTGCCAAACCTTGAAGTTGCCCAGGTTATAGCCTCCAGAGGTACGCTTGAGTAGCAAACGAGCACTTTCACCCGAGGAACAGGGTTCCTGTCACGCTGGAGGAGAGTTAATCCCGCAGACCTCGTTCCTCCTGGGAAAGCGCAAGTCCACCCTGAGCCTCAGGGTAGTGCCTAAGTTTCCAACGGGCAAGCTCTGCGTGCCTCGGTTTCCATGAGGTCTCCACCGTTGTTGTGCTTCAATGGAACGCGAAGATAGCTTTCAGGACTCCAAGCACTCTGACCTCCGCACCGTTTCCCATGCTACCACACGGATCCCCCCCACGTCTCCTCTCTGCCTGCTGAGCAACAAGCAGCCGTGTAGGCCCTTCAGAACACTTCTGCATGCAGAGCCCAAGGCGGCACACTGCTCTCTGTCTTCCTTTGGAAACCTAGGTGGTCGCAGCTTACCCAGCTCACCAAGACAGTCTGAGCCGGTCTCATGAGCTGGGGAACGTGGACTCAGTGAGGACCAGGGCCCTACCTGCACTCAGAAAATCACTCTGCTCAGCCTTCCATCCAGGAGCTCACACCGACTGGCTCGTTGGTTTAGAAGGACGTCTAAGTGAGGTCCAAGCTGAGCAAAGAACACACTTCCTCCTTTACCCTGCTAGGCCCACGGAAGAGGTAGAGCCAACTAGGCCTCGCTCAGGCCAGCCCTCCTTCAGGGATCTTGCCACACTTCGAAGCCTGCACAGTAAAAGATATTTAGCGAAGTTGCCAGGGTTTCGCCATTCTCCCTCGGCAGCTCCACTACTGCAGGGACTCATGTTTGCTGTGAACTAGGATAGGTGGCCCACTTCCAAAAGCAGTCTTTTCCCCTTTGGAAAGGTGGATTCTTGTAGCCTAGGAGCTGTTTGCGAAACCATAGGAAGGCCCAGCTTTTACTCACTGCAGGCACGCCCGGGGACGAAACGAGTATGTTTCCCCAGAGAAACAGGCTGCTTGCAAGTGTCGAGGGGAGCTTCTCAGGTGCCCAGTGTGTCCCGTTTGTTTCCCTTCGCAGCTCCCGTACTGCAGGTACTTATGCTGGGTGCTAACAAGGGTTCGTTGGCTCTGCCGAGAAAAGCAGCCTTTTCCCTTTGGAAGCTTGGATTGTAGTGTCTCAGGGGCTGCTTGCCAAACCTTGAAGTTGACCAGGTTATAGCCTCCGCAGGTACGCTTGCGTAGCAAACGAGCACTTTCACCCGATGAACAGCGTTCCTATCACGCTGCAGGAGAGTTAATCCTGCAGACCTCGTTCCTCCTGGGAAAGCGCAAGGCCACCCTGAGCCTCAGGGTAGTGCCTAAGTTTGCTCCGTGCAAGCTCTGCGTGCCTCGGTTTCCATGAGGTCTCCATCGTTGTTGTGCTTCAATGGAACGCGAGGATAGCTTTCAGGACTCCAAGCACTCTGACCTCCGCACCATTTCCCATGCTACCACACAGATCCCCCCACGTCTCCTCTCTGCCTGCTGAGCAATAAGCAGCCGTGTAGGCCCTTCGGAACACTTCTTGCATGCAGACCCCAAGGCGGGACACTGCTCTCTGTCTTCCTTTGGAAACCTAGGTTGTCGGAGCTTACCCACCTCACTAAGACAGTCTGAGCCGGTCTCATGAGCTGGGGAACGTGGACTCAGTGAGGACCAGGGCCCTATCTGCACTCAGAAAATCACTCTGCTCAGCCTTCCATCCAGGAGCTCACACCGACTGGCTCGTTGGTTTAGCAGGACGTCTAAGTGAGGTCCAAGCTGAGCAAAGAACACACTTCCTCCTTTACCCTGCTAGGCCCACGGAAGAGGTAGAGCCAACTAGGCCTCGCTCAGGCCAGCCCTCCTTCAGGGATCTTGCCACACTTCGAAGCCTGCACAGTAAAAGTTATTTAGCGAAGTTGCCAGGGTTTCGCCATGCTCTCCCTCGGCAGCTCCACTACTGCAGGGACTCATGTTTGCTGTGAACTAGGATAGGTGGCCCACTTCAAAAAGCAGTCTTTTCCCCTTTGGAAATGTGGATTCTTGTAGCCTCGGAGCTGTTTGCAAAACCCTAGGAAGGCCCAGCTTCTACTCACGGCAGGCACGCCCGGGGAGGAAACGAGTATGTTTCCCCAGAGAAACAGGCTGCTTGCAAGTGTCGAGCGGAGCTTCTCAGGTGCCCAGTGTGTCCCGTTTGTTTCCCTTCGCAGCTGACATCCTGCAGGTACTTATGCTGGGGGCTAACAAGGGTAGGTGGCTCTTCCGACAAAAGCAGCCTTTTCCTTTTGGAAGCTTGGATTGTAGTGTCTCAGGGGCTGCTTGCCAAACCTTGAAGTTGCCCAGGTTATAGCCTCCAGAGGTACGCTTGAGTAGCAAACGAGCACTTTCACCCGAGGAACAGGGTTCCTGTCACGCTGGAGGAGAGTTAATCCCGCAGACCTCGTTCCTCCTGGGAAAGCGCAAGGCCACCCTGAGCCTCAGGGTAGTGCCTAAGTTTGCTCCGTGCAAGCTCTGCGTGCCTCGGTTTCCATGAGGTCTCCATCGTTGTTGTGCTTCAATGGAACGCGAGGATAGCTTTCAGGACTCCAAGCACTCTGACCTCCGCACCATTTCCCATGCTACCACACAGATCCCCCCACGTGTCCTCTCTGCCTGTGAGCAACAAGCAGCCGTGTAGGCCCTTCGGAACACTTCTTGCATACAGAACCCAAGGCGGCACACTGCTGTCTGTCTTCCTTTGGAAACCTAGGTGGTCGCAGCTTGCCCCAGCTCACGAAGACAGTCTGAGCCGTTCTCATGAGCTGGGAGACGTGGACTCAGTGAGGACCAGGGCCCTACCTGCACTCAGAAAATCACTCTGCTCAGCCTTCCATCCAGGAGCTCACACCGACTGGCTCGTTGGTTTAGCAGGACGTCTAAGTGAGGTCCAAGCTGAGCAAAGAGCACACTTCCTCCTTTACCCTGCTAGGCCCACGGAAGAGGTAGAGCCAACTAGGCCTCGCTCAGACCAGCCCTCCTTCAGGGATCTTGCCACACTTCGAAGCCTGCACAGTAAAAGATACTTAGCGAAGTTGCCAAGATTTCGCCATGCTCTCCCTCGGCAGCTCCACTACTGCAGGGACTCATGTTTGCTGTGAACTAGGATAGGTGGCCCACTTCCAAAAGCAGTCTTTTCCCCTTTGGAAAGGTGGATTCTTGTAGCCTAGGAGCTGTTTGCGAAACCATAGGAAGGCCCAGCTTTTACTCACTGCAGGCACGCCCGGGGACGAAACGAGTATGTTTCCCCAGAGAAACAGGCTGCTTGCAAGTGTAGAGGGGAGCTTCTCAGGTGCCCAGTGTGTCCCGTTTGTTTCCCTTCGCAGCTCCCGTACTGCAGGTACTTATGCTGGGTGCTAACAAGGGTTCGTTGGCTCTGCCGAGAAAAGCAGCCTTTTCCCTTTGGAAGCTTGGATTGTAGTGTCTCAGGGGCTGCTTGCCAAACCTTGAAGTTGACCAGGTTATAGCCTCCGCAGGTACGCTTGCGTAGCAAACGAGCACTTTCACCCGATGAACAGCGTTCCTATCACGCTGCAGGAGAGTTAATCCTGCAGACCTCGTTCCTCCTGGGAAAGCGCAAGTCCACCCTGAGCCTCAGGGTAGTGCCTAAGTTTGCTCCGTGCAAGCTCTGCGTGCCTCGGTTTCCATGAGGTCTCCACCGTTGTTGTGCCTCAATGGAACTAGAGGATAGCTTTCAGGACTCCAAGCACTCTAGCCTCCGCACCGTTTCCCATGCTACCACACGGATTCCCCCCACGTCTCCTCTCTGCCTGCTGAGCAACAAGCAGCCATGTAGGCCCTTTAGAACACTTCTTGCATGCAGAGCCCAAGGCAGGACACTGCTCTCTGTCTTCCTTTGGAAACCTAGGTTGTCGGAGCTTACCCACCTCACTAAGACAGTCTGAGCCGCTCTCATGAGCTGGGGAACGTGGACTCAGTGAGGACCAGGGCCCTACCTGCACTCTGAAAATCACTCTGCTCAGCCTTCCATCCAGGAGCTCACACCGACTGGCTCGTTGGTTTAGCAGGACGTCTAAGTGAGGTCCAAGCTGAGCAAAGAACACACTTCCTCCTTTACCCTGCTAGGCCCACAGAAGAGGTAGAGCCAACTAGGCCTCGCTCAGGCCAGCCCTCCTTCAGGGATCTTGCCACACTTCGAAGCCTGCACAGTAAAAGTTATTTAGAGAAGTTGCCAGGGTTTCGCCATGCTCTCCCTCGGCAGCTCCACTACTGCAGGGACTCATGTTTGCTGTGAACTAGGATAGGTGGCCCACTTCAAAAAGCAGTCTTTACCCCTTTGGAAATGTGGATTCTTGTAGCCTCGGAGCTGTTTGCGAAACCCTAGGAAGGCCCAGCTTCTACTCACGGCAGGCACGCCCGGGGAGGAAACGAGTATGTTTCCCCAGAGAAACAGGCTGCTTGCAAGTGTCGAGCGGAGCTTCTCAGGTGCCCAGTGTGTCCCGTTTGTTTCCCTTCGCAGCTGACATCCTGCAGGTACTTATGCTGGGGGCTAACAAGGGTAGGTGGCTCTTCCGACAAAAGCAGCCTTTTCCTTTTGGAAGCTTGGATTGTAGTGTCTCAGGGGCTGCTTGCCAAACCTTGAAGTTGCCCAGGTTATAGCCTCCAGAGGTACGCTTGAGTAGCAAACGAGCACTTTCACCCGAGGAACAGGGTTCCTGTCACGCTGGAGGAGAGTTAATCCCGCAGACCTCGTTCCTCCTGGGAAAGCGCAAGGCCACCCTGAGCCTCAGGGTAGTGCCTAAGTCTCCACAGGGCAAGCTCTGCGTGCCTCGGTTTCCATGAGGTCTCCATAGTTGTTGTGCTTCAATGGAACGCGAGGATAGGTTTCAGGACTCCAAGCACTCTGACCTCCGCACCGTTTCCCATGCTACCACACGGATTCCCCCCACGTCTCCTCTCTGCCTGCTGAGCAGCAAGCAGCCGTGTAGGCCCTTCAGAACACTTCTGCATGCAGAGCCCAAGGCGGCACACTGCTCTCTGTCTTCCTTTGGAAACCTAGGTGGTCGCAGCTTACCCAGCTCACCAAGACAGTCTGAGCCGGTCTCATGAGCTGGGGAACGTGGACTCAGTGAGGACCAGGGCCCTACCTGCACTCAGAAAATCACTCTGCTCAGCCTTCCATCCAGGAGCTCACACCGACTGGCTCGTTGGTTTAGCAGGACGTCTAAGTGAGGTCCAAGCTGAGCAAAGAACACACTTCCTCCTTTACCCTGCTAGGCCCACGGAAGAGGTAGAGCCAACTAGGCCTCGCTCAGGCCAGCCCTCCTTCAGGGATCTTGCCACACTTCGAAGCCTGCACAGTAAAAGATATTTAGCGAAGTTGCCAGGGTTTCGCCATTCTCCCTCGGCAGCTCCACTACTGCAGGGACTCATGTTTGCTGTGAACTAGGATAGGTGGCCCACTTCCAAAAGCAGTCTTTTCCCCTTTGGAAATGTGGATTCTTGTAGCCTAGGAGCTGTTTGCGAAACCATAGGAAGGCCCAGCTTTTACTCACTGCAGGCACGCCCGGGGACGAAACGAGTATGTTTCCCCAGAGAAACAGGCTGCTTGCAAGTGTCGAGGGGAGCTTCTCAGGTGCCCAGTGTGTCCCGTTTGTTTCCCTTCGCAGCTCCCGTACTGCAGGTACTTATGCTGGGTGCTAACAAGGGTTCGTTGGCTCTGCCGAGAAAAGCAGCCTTTTCCCTTTGGAAGCTTGGATTGTAGTGTCTCAGGGGCTGCTTGCCAAACCTTGAAGTTGACCAGGTTATAGCCTCCGCAGGTACGCTTGCGTAGCAAACGAGCACTTTCACCCGAGGAACAGCGTTCCTATCACGCTGCAGGAGAGTTAATCCTGCAGACCTCGTTCCTCCTGGGAAAGCGCAAGGCCACCCTGAGCCTCAGGGTAGTGCCTAAGTTTGCTCCGTGCAAGCTCTGCGTGCCTCGGTTTCCATGAGGTCTCCATCGTTGTTGTGCTTCAATGGAACGCGAGGATAGCTTTCAGGACTCCAAGCACTCTGACCTCCGCACCATTTCCCATGCTACCACACAGATCCCCCCACGTCTCCTCTCTGCCTGCTGAGCAATAAGCAGCCGTGTAGGCCCTTCGGAACACTTCTTGCATGCAGACCCCAAGGCGGGACACTGCTCTCTGTCTTCCTTTGGAAACCTAGGTTGTCGGAGCTTACCCACCTCACTAAGACAGTCTGAGCCGGTCTCATGAGCTGGGGAACGTGGACTCAGTGAGGACCAGGGCCCTATCTGCACTCAGAAAATCACTCTGCTCAGCCTTCCATCCAGGAGCTCACACCGACTGGCTCGTTGGTTTAGCAGGACGTCTAAGTGAGGTCCAAGCTGAGCAAAGAACACACTTCCTCCTTTACCCTGCTAGGCCCACGGAAGAGGTAGAGCCAACTAGGCCTCGCTCAGGCCAGCCCTCCTTCAGGGATCTTGCCACACTTCGAAGCCTGCACAGTAAAAGTTATTTAGCGAAGTTGCCAGGGTTTCGCCATGCTCTCCCTCGGCAGCTCCACTACTGCAGGGACTCATGTTTGCTGTGAACTAGGATAGGTGGCCCACTTCAAAAAGCAGTCTTTTCCCCTTTGGAAATGTGGATTCTTGTAGCCTCGGAGCTGTTTGCAAAACCCTAGGAAGGCCCAGCTTCTACTCACGGCAGGCACGCCCGGGGAGGAAACGAGTATGTTTCCCCAGAGAAACAGGCTGCTTGCAAGTGTCGAGCGGAGCTTCTCAGGTGCCCAGTGTGTCCCGTTTGTTTCCCTTCGCAGCTGACATCCTGCAGGTACTTATGCTGGGGGCTAACAAGGGTAGGTGGCTCTTCCGACAAAAGCAGCCTTTTCCTTTTGGAAGCTTGGATTGTAGTGTCTCAGGGGCTGCTTGCCAAACCTTGAAGTTGCCCAGGTTATAGCCTCCAGAGGTACGCTTGAGTAGCAAACGAGCACTTTCACCCGAGGAACAGGGTTCCTGTCACGCTGGAGGAGAGTTAATCCCGCAGACCTCGTTCCTCCTGGGAAAGCGCAAGGCCACCCTGAGCCTCAGGGTAGTGCCTAAGTTTGCTCCGTGCAAGCTCTGCGTGCCTCGGTTTCCATGAGGTCTCCATCGTTGTTGTGCTTCAATGGAACGCGAGGATAGCTTTCAGGACTCCAAGCACTCTGACCTCCGCACCATTTCCCATGCTACCACACAGATCCCCCCACGTGTCCTCTCTGCCTGTGAGCAACAAGCAGCCGTGTAGGCCCTTCGGAACACTTCTTGCATACAGAACCCAAGGCGGCACACTGCTGTCTGTCTTCCTTTGGAAACCTAGGTGGTCGCAGCTTGCCCCAGCTCACGAAGACAGTCTGAGCCGTTCTCATGAGCTGGGAGACGTGGACTCAGTGAGGACCAGGGCCCTACCTGCACTCAGAAAATCACTCTGCTCAGCCTTCCATCCAGGAGCTCACACCGACTGGCTCGTTGGTTTAGCAGGACGTCTAAGTGAGGTCCAAGCTGAGCAAAGAGCACACTTCCTCCTTTACCCTGCTAGGCCCACGGAAGAGGTAGAGCCAACTAGGCCTCGCTCAGACCAGCCCTCCTTCAGGGATCTTGCCACACTTCGAAGCCTGCACAGTAAAAGATACTTAGCGAAGTTGCCAAGATTTCGCCATGCTCTCCCTCGGCAGCTCCACTACTGCAGGGACTCATGTTTGCTGTGAACTAGGATAGGTGGCCCACTTCCAAAAGCAGTCTTTTCCCCTTTGGAAAGGTGGATTCTTGTAGCCTAGGAGCTGTTTGCGAAACCATAGGAAGGCGCAGCTTTTACTCACTGCAGGCACGCCCGGGGAGGAAACGAGTATGTTTCCCCAGAGAAACAGGCTGCTTGCAAGTGTAGAGGGGAGCTTCTCAGGTGCCCAGTGTGTCCCGTTTGTTTCCCTTCGCAGCTGACATCCTGCAGGTACTTATGCTGGGTGCTAACAAGGGTTCTTTGGCTCTGCCGAGAAAAGCAGCCTTTTCCCTTTGGAGGCTTGGATTGTAGTGTCTCAGGGGCTGCTTGCCAAACCTTGAAGTTGACCTGGTTATAGCCTCCGCAGGTACGCTTGCGTAGCAAACGAGCACTTTCACCCGATGAACAGCGTTCCTATCACGCTGCAGGAGAGTTAATCCCGCAGACCTCGTTCCTCCTGGGAAAGCGCAAGTCCACCCTGAGCCTCAGGGTAGTGCCTAAGTTTCCAACGGGCAAGCTCTGCGTGCCTCGGTTTCCATGAGGTCTCCACCGTTGTTGTGCTTCAATGGAACGCGAAGATAGCTTTCAGGACTCCAAGCACTCTGACCTCCGCACCGTTTCCCATGCTACCACACAGATCCCCCCACGTCTCCTCTCTGCCTGCTGAGCAATAAGCAGCCGTGTAGGCCCTTCGGAACACTTCTTGCATGCAGACCCCAAGGCGGGACACTGCTCTCTGTCTTCCTTTGGAAACCTAGGTTGTCGGAGCTTACCCACCTCACTAAGACAGTCTGAGCCGGTCTCATGAGCTGGGGAACGTGGACTCAGTGAGGACCAGGGCCCTATCTGCACTCAGAAAATCACTCTGCTCAGCCTTCCATCCAGGAGCTCACACCGACTGGCTCGTTGGTTTAGCAGGACGTCTAAGTGAGGTCCAAGCTGAGCAAAGAACACACTTCCTCCTTTACCCTGCTAGGCCCACGGAAGAGGTAGAGCCAACTAGGCCTCGCTCAGGCCAGCCCTCCTTCAGGGATCTTGCCACACTTCGAAGCCTGCACAGTAAAAGTTATTTAGCGAAGTTGCCAGGGTTTCGCCATGCTCTCCCTCGGCAGCTCCACTACTGCAGGGACTCATGTTTGCTGTGAACTAGGATAGGTGGCCCACTTCAAAAAGCAGTCTTTTCCCCTTTGGAAATGTGGATTCTTGTAGCCTCGGAGCTGTTTGCAAAACCCTAGGAAGGCCCAGCTTCTACTCACGGCAGGCACGCCCGGGGAGGAAACGAGTATGTTTCCCCAGAGAAACAGGCTGCTTGCAAGTGTCGAGCGGAGCTTCTCAGGTGCCCAGTGTGTCCCGTTTGTTTCCCTTCGCAGCTGACATCCTGCAGGTACTTATGCTGGGGGCTAACAAGGGTAGGTGGCTCTTCCGACAAAAGCAGCCTTTTCCTTTTGGAAGCTTGGATTGTAGTGTCTCAGGGGCTGCTTGCCAAACCTTGAAGTTGCCCAGGTTATAGCCTCCAGAGGTACGCTTGAGTAGCAAACGAGCACTTTCACCCGAGGAACAGGGTTCCTGTCACGCTGGAGGAGAGTTAATCCCGCAGACCTCGTTCCTCCTGGGAAAGCGCAAGGCCACCCTGAGCCTCAGGGTAGTGCCTAAGTTTGCTCCGTGCAAGCTCTGCGTGCCTCGGTTTCCATGAGGTCTCCATCGTTGTTGTGCTTCAATGGAACGCGAGGATAGCTTTCAGGACTCCAAGCACTCTGACCTCCGCACCATTTCCCATGCTACCACACAGATCCCCCCACGTGTCCTCTCTGCCTGTGAGCAACAAGCAGCCGTGTAGGCCCTTCGGAACACTTCTTGCATACAGAACCCAAGGCGGCACACTGCTCTCTGTCTTCCTTTGGAAACCTAGGTGGTCGCAGCTTGCCCCAGCTCACGAAGACAGTCTGAGCCGTTCTCATGAGCTGGGAGACGTGGACTCAGTGAGGACCAGGGCCCTACCTGCACTCAGAAAATCACTCTGCTCAGCCTTCCATCCAGGAGCTCACACCGACTGGCTCGTTGGTTTAGCAGGACGTCTAAGTGAGGTCCAAGCTGAGCAAAGAGCACTGTTCCTCCTTTACCCTGCTAGGCCCACGGAAGAGGTAGAGCCAACTAGGCCTCGCTCAGACCAGCCCTCCTTCAGGGATCTTGCCACACTTCGAAGCCTGCACAGTAAAAGATACTTAGCGAAGTTGCCAGGGTTTCGCCATGCTCTCCCTCGGCAGCTCCACTACTACAGGGACTCATGTTTGCTTTGAACTAGTATAGGTGTCCCTGCTTCCAAAAGCAGTCTTTTCCCCTTTGGAAATGTGGATTCTTGGAGCCTAGGAGCTGTTTGCGAAACCATAGGAAGGCCCAGCTTTTACTCACTGCAGGCACGCCCGGAGAGGAAACGAGTATGTTTCCCCAGAGAAACAGGCTGCTTGCAAGTGTAGAGGGGAGCTTCTCAGGTGCCCAGTGTCCCGTTTGTTTCCCTTCGCAGCTCCCGTACTGCAGGTACTTATGCTGGGTGCTAACAAGAGTTGGTTGGCTCTGCCGACAAAAGCAGCCTTTTCCCTTTGGAAGCTTGGATTGTAGTGTCTCAGGGGCTGCTTGCCAAACCTTGAAGTTGCCCAGGTTATAGCCTCCGCAGGAACGCTTGCCTAGCAAACGAGCACTTTCTACCGATGAACAGGGTTCCTGTCACGCTGGAGGAGAGTTAATCCCGCAGACCTCGTTCCTCCTGGGAAAGCGCAAGTCCACCCTGAGCCTCAGGGTAGTGCCTAAGTTTCCAACGGGCAAGCTCTGCGTGCCTCGGTTTCCATGAGGTCTCCACCGTTGTTGTGCTTCAATGGAACGCGAAGATAGCTTTCAGGACTCCAAGCACTCTGACCTCCGCACCGTTTCCCATGCTACCACACGGATCCCCCCCACGTCTCCTCTCTGCCTGCTGAGCAACAAGTAGCCGTGTAGGCCCTTCAGAACACTTCTGCATGCAGAGCCCAAGGCGGCACACTGCTCTCTGTCTTCCTTTGGAAACCTAGGTGGTCGCAGCTTACCCAGCTCACCAAGACAGTCTGAGCCGGTCTCATGAGCTGGGGAACGTGGACTCAGTGAGGACCAGGGCCCTACCTGCACTCAGAAAATCACTCTGCTCAGCCTTCCATCCAGGAGCTCACACCGACTGGCTCGTTGGTTTAGCAGGACGTCTAAGTGAGGTCCAAGCTGAGCAAAGAACACACTTCCTCCTTTACCCTGCTAGGCCCACGGAAGAGGTAGAGCCAACTAGGCCTCGCTCAGGCCAGCCCTCCTTCAGGGATCTTGCCACACTTCGAAGCCTGCACAGTAAAAGATATTTAGCGAAGTTGCCAGGGTTTCGCCATTCTCCCTCGGCAGCTCCACTACTGCAGGGACTCATGTTTGCTGTGAACTAGGATAGGTGGCCCACTTCCAAAAGCAGTCTTTTCCCCTTTGGAAATGTGGATTCTTGTAGCCTAGGAGCTGTTTGCGAAACCATAGGAAGGCGCAGCTTTTACTCACTGCAGGCACGCCCGGGGAGGAAACGAGTATGTTTCCCCAGAGAAACAGGCTGCTTGCAAGTGTAGAGGGGAGCTTCTCAGGTGCCCAGTGTGTCCCGTTTGTTTCCCTTCGCAGCTGACATCCTGCAGGTACTTATGCTGGGTGCTAACAAGAGTTGGTTGGCTCTGCCGACAAAAGCAGCCTTTTCCCTTTGGAAGCTTGGATTGTAGTGTCTCAGGGGCTGCTTGCCAAACCTTGAAGTTGCCCAGGTTATAGCCTCCGCAGGAACGCTTGCGTAGCAAACGAGCACTTTCTACCGATGAACAGGGTTCCTGTCACGCTGGAGGAGAGTTAATCCCGCAGACCTCGTTCCTCCTGGGAAAGCGCAAGGCCACCCTGAGCCTCAGGGTAGTGCCTAAGTTTGCTCCGTGCAAGCTCTGCGTGCCTCGGTTTCCATGAGGTCTCCACCGTTGTTGTGCCTCAATGGAACTAGAGGATAGCTTTCAGGACTCCAAGCACTCTGGCCTCCGCACCGTTTCCCATGCTACCACACGGCTTCCCCCCACGTCTCCTCTCTGCCTGCTGAGCAACAAGCAGCCGTGTAGGCCCTTCAGAACACTTCTTGCATGCAGAGCCCAAGGCGGGACACTGCTCTCTGTCTTCCTTTGGAAACCTAGGTTGTCGGAGCTTACCCACCTCACGAAGACAGTCTGAGCCGGTTTCATGAGCTGGGGAACGTGGACTCAGTGAGGACCAGGGCCCTACCTGCACTCTGAAAATCACTCTGCTCAGCCTTCCATCCAGGAGCTCACACCGACTGGCTCGTTGGTTTAGCAGGACGTCTAAGTGAGGTCCAAGCTGAGCAAAGAACACACTTCCTCCTTTACCCTGCTAGGCCCACGGAAGAGGTAGAGCCAACTAGGCCTCGCTCAGGCCAGCCCTCCTTCAGGGATCTTGCCACACTTCGAAGCCTGCACAGTAAAAGATACTTAGCGAAGTTGCCAGGGTTTCGCCATGCTCTCCCTCGGCAGCTCCACTACTACAGGGACTCATGTTTGCTTTGAACTAGTATAGGTGTCCCTGCTTCCAAAAGCAGTCTTTTCCCCTTTGGAAATGTGGATTCTTGTAGCCTCGGAGCTGTTTGCGAAACCATAGGAAGGCCCAGCTTTTACTCACTGCAGGCACGCCCGGAGAGGAAACGAGTATGTTTCCCCAGAGAAACAGGCTGCTTGCAAGTGTAGAGGGGAGCTTCTCAGGTGCCCAGTGTCCCGTTTGTTTCCCTTCGCAGCTCCCGTACTGCAGGTACTTATGCTGGGTGCTAACAAGAGTTGGTTGGCTCTGCCGACAAAAGCAGCCTTTTCCCTTTGGAAGCTTGGATTGTAGTGTCTCAGGGGCTGCTTGCCAAACCGTGAAGTTGACCAGGTTATAGCCTCCGCAGGTACGCTTGCGTAGCAAACGAGCACTTTCACCCGAGGAACAGCGTTCCTATCACGCTGCAGGAGAGTTAATCCTGCAGACCTCGTTCCTCCTGGGAAAGCGCAAGGCCACCCTGAGCCTCAGGGTAGTGCCTAAGTTTGCTCCGTGCAAGCTCTGCGTGCCTCGGTTTCCATGATGTCTCCACCGTTGTTGTGCCTCAAAGGAACTACAGGATAGCTTTCAGGACTCCAAGCACTCTGGCCTCCGCACCGTTTCCCATGCTACCACACGGCTTCCCCCCACGTCTCCTCTCTGCCTGCTGAGCAACAAGCAGCCGTGTAGGCCCTTCAGAACACTTCTTGCATGCAGAGCCCAAGGCGGGACACTGCTCTCTGTCTTCCTTTGGAAACCTAGGTTGTCGGAGCTTACCCACCTCACGAAGACAGTCTGAGCCGGTTTCATGAGCTGGGGAACGTGGACTCAGTGAGGACCAGGGCCCTACCTGCACTCTGAAAATCACTCTGCTCAGCCTTCCATCCAGGAGCTCACACCGACTGGCTCGTTGGTTTAGCAGGACGTCTAAGTGAGGTCCAAGCTGAGCAAAGAGCACTGTTCCTCCTTTACCCTGCTAGGCCCACGGAAGAGGTAGAGCCATCTAGGCCTCGCTCAGGCCAGCCCTCCTTCAGGGATCTTGCCACAGTTCGAAGCCTGCACAGTAAAAGATACTTAGCGAAGTTGCCAGGGTTTCGCCATGCTCTCCCTCGGCAGCTCCACTACTGCAGGGACTCATGTTTGCTGTGAACTAGGATAGGTGGCCCACTTCAAAAAGCAGTCTTTTCCCCTTTGGAAATGTGGATTCTTGTAGCCTCGGAGCTGTTTGCGAAACCCTAGGAAGGCCCAGCTTCTACTCACGGCAGGCACGCCCGGGGAGGAAACGAGTATGTTTCCCCAGAGAAACAGGCTGCTTGCAAGTGTCGAGCGGAGCTTCTCAGGTGCCCAGTGTGTCCCGTTTGTTTCCCTTCGCAGCTGACATCCTGCAGGTACTTATGCTGGGGGCTAACAAGGGTAGGTGGCTCTTCCGACAAAAGCAGCCTTTTCCTTTTGGAAGCTTGGATTGTAGTGTCTCAGGGGCTGCTTGCCAAACCTTGAAGTTGCCCAGGTTATAGCCTCCAGAGGTACGCTTGAGTAGCAAACGAGCACTTTCACCCGAGGAACAGGGTTCCTGTCACGCTGGAGGAGAGTTAATCCCGCAGACCTCGTTCCTCCTGGGAAAGCGCAAGGCCACCCTGAGCCTCAGGGTAGTGCCTAAGTTTCCACAGGGCAAGCTCTGGGTGCCTCGGTTTCCATGAGGTCTCCATCGTTGTTGTGCTTCAATGGAACGCGAGGATAGCTTTCAGGACTCCAAGCACTCTGACCTCCGCACCATTTCCCATGCTACCACACAGATCCCCCCACGTGTCCTCTCTGCCTGTGAGCAACAAGCAACCGTGTAGGCCCTTCGGAACACTTCTTGCATACAGAACCCAAGGCGGCACACTGCTCTCTGTCTTCCTTTGGAAACCTAGGTGGTCGCAGCTTGCCCCAGCTCACGAAGACAGTCTGAGCCGTTCTCATGAGCTGGGAGACGTGGACTCAGTGAGGACCAGGGCCCTACCTGCACTCAGAAAATCACTCTGCTCAGCCTTCCATCCAGGAGCTCACACCGACTGGCTCGTTGGTTTAGCAGGACGTCTAAGTGAGGTCCAAGCTGAGCAAAGAGCACACTTCCTCCTTTACCCTGCTAGGCCCACGGAAGAGGTAGAGCCAACTAGGCCTCGCTCAGACCAGCCCTCCTTCAGGGATCTTGCCACACTTCGAAGCCTGCACAGTAAAAGATACTTAGCGAAGTTGCCAAGATTTCGCCATGCTCTCCCTCGGCAGCTCCACTACTGCAGGGACTCATCTTTGCAGTGAACTAGGATAGGTGGCCCACTTCCAAAAGCAGTCTTTTCCCCTTTGGAAATGTGGATTCTTGTAGCCTAGGAGCTGTTTGCGAAACCATAGGAAGGCCCAGCTTTTACTCACTGCAGGCACGCCCGGGGACGAAACGAGTATGTTTCCCCAGAGAAACAGGCTGCTTGCAAGTGTCGAGAAGAGCTTCTCAGGTGCCCAGTGTGTCCCGTTTGTTTCCCTTCGCAGCTGACATCCTGCAGGTACTTATGCTGGGTGCTAACAAGGGTTCGTTGGCTCTGCCGAGAAAAGCAGCCTTTTACCTTTGGAAGCTTGGATTGTAGTGTCTCAGGGGCTGCTTGCCAAACCTTGAAGTTGCCCAGGTTATAGCCTCCGCAGGTACGCTTGCGTAGCAAACGAGCACTTTCTACCGAAGAACAGGGTTCCTGTCACGCTGGAGGAGAGTTAATCCCGCAGACCTCCTTCCTCCTGGGAAAGCGCAAGGCCACCCTGAGCCTCAGGGTAGTGCCTAAGTTTGCTCCGTGCAAGCTCTGCGTGCCTCGGTTTCCATGAGGTCTCCACCGTTGTTGTGCTTCAATGGAACGCGAGGATAGCTTTCAGGACTCCAAGCACTCTGGCCTCCGCACCGTTTCCCATGCTACCACACGGATTCCCCCCACGTCTCCTCTCTGCCTGCTGAGCAACAAGCAGCCGTGTAGGCCCTTCAGAACACTTCTTGCATGCAGACCCCAAGGCGGGACACTGCTCTCTGTCTTCCTTTGGAAACCTAGGTTGTCGCAGCTTGCCCAGCTCACCAAGACAGTCTGAGCCGGTCTCATGAGCTGGGGAACGTGGACTCAGTGAGGACCAGGGCCCTACCTGCACTCAGAAAATCACTCTGCTCAGCCTTCCATCCAGGAGCTCACACCGACTGGCTCGTTGGTTTAGCAGGACGTCTAAGTGAGGTCCAAGCTGAGCAAAGAACACACTTCCTCCTTTACCCTGCTAGGCCCACGGAAGAGGTAGAGCCAACTAGGCCTCGCTCAGGCCAGCCCTCCTTCAGGGATCTTGCCACACTTCGAAGCCTGCACAGTAAAAGATATTTAGCGAAGTTGCCAGGGTTTCGCCATTCTCCCTCGGCAGCTCCACTACTGCAGGGACTCATGTTTGCTGTGAACTAGGATAGGTGGCCCACTTCCAAAAGCAGTCTTTTCCCCTTTGGAATTGTGGATTCTTGTAGCCTAGGAGCTGTTTGCGAAACCATAGGAAGGCCCAGCTTTTACTCACTGCAGGCACGCCCGGGGACGAAACGAGTATGTTTCCCCAGAGAAACAGGCTGCTTGCAAGTGTCGAGGGGAGCTTCTCAGGTGCCCAGTGTGTCCCGTTTGTTTCCCTTCGCAGCTCCCGTACTGCAGGTACTTATGCTGGGTGCTAACAAGGGTTCGTTGGCTCTGCCGAGAAAAGCAGCCTTTTCCCTTTGGAAGCTTGGATTGTAGTGTCTCAGGGGCTGCTTGCCAAACCTTGAAGTTGACCAGGTTATAGCCTCCGCAGGTACGCTTGCGTAGCAAACGAGCACTTTCACCCGAGGAACAGCGTTCCTATCACGCTGCAGGAGAGTTAATCCTGCAGACCTCGTTCCTCCTGGGAAAGCGCAAGGCCACCCTGAGCCTCAGGGTAGTGCCTAAGTTTGCTCCGTGCAAGCTCTGCGTGCCTCGGTTTCCATGAGGTCTCCATCGTTGTTGTGCTTCAATGGAACGCGAGGATAGCTTTCAGGACTCCAAGCACTCTGACCTCCGCACCATTTCCCATGCTACCACACAGATCCCCCCACGTCTCCTCTCTGCCTGCTGAGCAATAAGCAGCCGTGTAGGCCCTTCGGAACACTTCTTGCATGCAGACCCCAAGGCGGGACACTGCTCTCTGTCTTCCTTTGGAAACCTAGGTTGTCGGAGCTTACCCACCTCACTAAGACAGTCTGAGCCGGTCTCATGAGCTGGGGAACGTGGACTCAGTGAGGACCAGGGCCCTATCTGCACTCAGAAAATCACTCTGCTCAGCCTTCCATCCAGGAGCTCACACCGACTGGCTCGTTGGTTTAGCAGGACGTCTAAGTGAGGTCCAAGCTGAGCAAAGAACACACTTCCTCCTTTACCCTGCTAGGCCCACGGAAGAGGTAGAGCCAACTAGGCCTCGCTCAGGCCAGCCCTCCTTCAGGGATCTTGCCACACTTCGAAGCCTGCACAGTAAAAGTTATTTAGCGAAGTTGCCAGGGTTTCGCCATGCTCTCCCTCGGCAGCTCCACTACTGCAGGGACTCATGTTTGCTGTGAACTAGGATAGGTGGCCCACTTCAAAAAGCAGTCTTTTCCCCTTTGGAAATGTGGATTCTTGTAGCCTCGGAGCTGTTTGCAAAACCCTAGGAAGGCCCAGCTTCTACTCACGGCAGGCACGCCCGGGGAGGAAACGAGTATGTTTCCCCAGAGAAACAGGCTGCTTGCAAGTGTCGAGCGGAGCTTCTCAGGTGCCCAGTGTGTCCCGTTTGTTTCCCTTCGCAGCTGACATCCTGCAGGTACTTATGCTGGGGGCTAACAAGGGTAGGTGGCTCTTCCGACAAAAGCATCCTTTTCCTTTTGGAAGCTTGGATTGTAGTGTCTCAGGGGCTGCTTGCCAAACCTTGAAGTTGCCCAGGTTATAGCCTCCAGAGGTACGCTTGAGTAGCAAACGAGCACTTTCACCCGAGGAACAGGGTTCCTGTCACGCTGGAGGAGAGTTAATCCCGCAGACCTCGTTCCTCCTGGGAAAGCGCAAGTCCACCCTGAGCCTCAGGGTAGTGCCTAAGTTTCCAACGGGCAAGCTCTGCGTGCCTCGGTTTCCATGAGGTCTCCACCGTTGTTGTGCTTCAATGGAACGCGAAGATAGCTTTCAGGACTCCAAGCACTCTGACCTCCGCACCGTTTCCCATGCTACCACACGGATCCCCCCCACGTCTCCTCTCTGCCTGCTGAGCAACAAGCAGCCGTGTAGGCCCTTCAGAACACTTCTGCATGCAGAGCCCAAGGCGGCACACTGCTCTCTGTCTTCCTTTGGAAACCTAGGTTGTCGCAGCTTACCCAGCTCACCAAGACAGTCTGAGCCGGTCTCATGAGCTGGGGAACGTGGACTCAGTGAGGACCAGGGCCCTACCTGCACTCAGAAAATCACTCTGCTCAGCCTTCCATCCAGGAGCTCACACCGACTGGCTCGTTGGTTTAGCAGGACGTCTAAATGAGGTCCAAGCTGAGCAAAGAACACACTTCCTCCTTTACCCTGCTAGGCCCACGGAAGAGGTAGAGCCAACTAGGCCTCGCTCAGGCCAGCCCTCCTTCAGGGATCTTGCCACACTTCGAAGCCTGCACAGTAAAAGATATTTAGCGAAGTTGCCAGGGTTTCGCCATTCTCCCTCGGCAGCTCCACTACTGCAGGGACTCATGTTTGCTGTGAACTAGGATAGGTGGCCCACTTCCAAAAGCAGTCTTTTCCCCTTTGAAATGTGGATTCTTGTAGCCTAGGAGCTGTTTGCGAAACCATAGGAAGGCCCAGCTTTTACTCACTGCAGGCACGCCCGGGGACGAAACGAGTATGTTTCCCCAGAGAAACAGGCTGCTTGCAAGTGTCGAGGGGAGCTTCTCAGGTGCCCAGTGTGTCCCGTTTGTTTCCCTTCGCAGCTCCCGTACTGCAGGTACTTATGCTGGGTGCTAACAAGGGTTCGTTGGCTCTGCCGAGAAAAGCAGCCTTTTCCCTTTGGAAGCTTGGATTGTAGTGTCTCAGGGGCTGCTTGCCAAACCTTGAAGTTGACCAGGTTATAGCCTCCGCAGGTACGCTTGCGTAGCAAACGAGCACTTTCACCCGAGGAACAGCGTTCCTATCACGCTGCAGGAGAGTTAATCCTGCAGACCTCGTTCCTCCTGGGAAAGCGCAAGGCCACCCTGAGCCTCAGGGTAGTGCCTAAGTTTGCTCCGTGCAAGCTCTGCGTGCCTCGGTTTCCATGAGGTCTCCATCGTTGTTGTGCTTCAATGGAACGCGAGGATAGCTTTCAGGACTCCAAGCACTCTGACCTCCGCACCATTTCCCATGCTACCACACAGATCCCCCCACGTCTCCTCTCTGCCTGCTGAGCAATAAGCAGCCGTGTAGGCCCTTCGGAACACTTCTTGCATGCAGACCCCAAGGCGGGACACTGCTCTCTGTCTCCTTTGGAAACCTAGGTTGTCGGAGCTTACCCACCTCACTAAGACAGTCTGAGCCGGTCTCATGAGCTGGGGAACGTGGACTCAGTGAGGACCAGGGCCCTATCTGCACTCAGAAAATCACTCTGCTCAGCCTTCCATCCAGGAGCTCACACCGACTGGCTCGTTGGTTTAGCAGGACGTCTAAGTGAGGTCCAAGCTGAGCAAAGAACACACTTCCTCCTTTACCCTGCTAGGCCCACGGAAGAGGTAGAGCCAACTAGGCCTCGCTCAGGCCAGCCCTCCTTCAGGGATCTTGCCACACTTCGAAGCCTGCACAGTAAAAGTTATTTAGCGAAGTTGCCAGGGTTTCGCCATGCTCTCCCTCGGCAGCTCCACTACTGCAGGGACTCATGTTTGCTGTGAACTAGGATAGGTGGCCCACTTCAAAAAGCAGTCTTTTCCCCTTTGGAAATGTGGATTCTTGTAGCCTCGGAGCTGTTTGCAAAACCCTAGGAAGGCCCAGCTTCTACTCACGGCAGGCACGCCCGGGGAGGAAACGAGTATGTTTCCCCAGAGAAACAGGCTGCTTGCAAGTGTCGAGCGGAGCTTCTCAGGTGCCCAGTGTGTCCCGTTTGTTTCCCTTCGCAGCTGACATCCTGCAGGTACTTATGCTGGGGGCTAACAAGGGTAGGTGGCTCTTCCGACAAAAGCATCCTTTTCCTTTTGGAAGCTTGGATTGTAGTGTCTCAGGGGCTGCTTGCCAAACCTTGAAGTTGCCCAGGTTATAGCCTCCAGAGGTACGCTTGAGTAGCAAACGAGCACTTTCACCCGAGGAACAGGGTTCCTGTCACGCTGGAGGAGAGTTAATCCCGCAGACCTCGTTCCTCCTGGGAAAGCGCAAGTCCACCCTGAGCCTCAGGGTAGTGCCTAAGTTTCCAACGGGCAAGCTCTGCGTGCCTCGGTTTCCATGAGGTCTCCACCGTTGTTGTGCTTCAATGGAACGCGAAGATAGCTTTCAGGACTCCAAGCACTCTGACCTCCGCACCGTTTCCCATGCTACCACACGGATCCCCCCCACGTCTCCTCTCTGCCTGCTGAGCAACAAGCAGCTGTGTAGGCCCTTCAGAACACTTCTGCATGCAGAGCCCAAGGCGGCACACTGCTCTCTGTCTTCCTTTGGAAACCTAGGTGGTCGCAGCTTACCCAGCTCACCAAGACAGTCTGAGCCGGTCTCATGAGCTGGGGAACGTGGACTCAGTGAGGACCAGGGCCCTACCTGCACTCAGAAAATCACTCTGCTCAGCCTTCCATCCAGGAGCTCACACCGACTGGCTCGTTGGTTTAGCAGGACGTCTAAGTGAGGTCCAAGCTGAGCAAAGAACACACTTCCTCCTTTACCCTGCTAGGCCCACGGAAGAGGTAGAGCCAACTAGGCCTCGCTCAGGCCAGCCCTCCTTCAGGGATCTTGCCACACTTCGAAGCCTGCACAGTAAAAGATATTTAGCGAAGTTGCCAGGGTTTCGCCATTCTCCCTCGGCAGCTCCACTACTGCAGGGACTCATGTTTGCTGTGAACTAGGATAGGTGGCCCACTTCCAAAAGCAGTCTTTTCCCCTTTGGAAATGTGGATTCTTGTAGCCTAGGAGCTGTTTGCGAAACCATAGGAAGGCCCAGCTTTTACTCACTGCAGGCACGCCCGGGGACGAAACGAGTATGTTTCCCCAGAGAAACAGGCTGCTTGCAAGTGTCGAGGGGAGCTTCTCAGGTGCCCAGTGTGTCCCGTTTGTTTCCCTTCGCAGCTCCCGTACTGCAGGTACTTATGCTGGGTGCTAACAAGGGTTCGTTGGCTCTGCCGAGAAAAGCAGCCTTTTCCCTTTGGAAGCTTGGATTGTAGTGTCTCAGGGGCTGCTTGCCAAACCTTGAAGTTGACCAGGTTATAGCCTCCGCAGGTACGCTTGCGTAGCAAACGAGCACTTTCACCCGATGAACAGCGTTCCTATCACGCTGCAGGAGAGTTAATCCTGCAGACCTCGTTCCTCCTGGGAAAGCGCAAGTCCACCCTGAGCCTCAGGGTAGTGCCTAAGTTTGCTCCGTGCAAGCTCTGCGTGCCTCGGTTTCCATGAGGTCTCCACCGTTGTTGTGCCTCAATGGAACTAGAGGATAGCTTTCAGGACTCCAAGCACTCTAGCCTCCGCACCGTTTCCCATGCTACCACACGGATTCCCCCCACGTCTCCTCTCTGCCTGCTGAGCAACAAGCAGCCATGTAGGCCCTTTAGAACACTTCTTGCATGCAGAGCCCAAGGCAGGACACTGCTCTCTGTCTTCCTTTGGAAACCTAGGTTGTCGGAGCTTACCCACCTCACGAAGACAGTCTGAGCCGCTCTCATGAGCTGGGGAACGTGGACTCAGTGAGGACCAGGGCCCTACCTGCACTCAGAAAATCACTCTGCTCAGCCTTCCATCCAGGAGCTCACACCGACTGGCTCGTTGGTTTAGCAGGACGTCTAAGTGAGGTCCAAGCTGAGCAAAGAACACACTTCCTCCTTTACCCTGCTAGGCCCACAGAAGAGGTAGAGCCAACTAGGCCTCGCTCAGGCCAGCCCTCCTTCAGGGATCTTGCCACAGTTCGAAGCCTGCACTTCTTAGCGAAGTTGCCAGGGTTTCGCCATGCTCTCCCTCGGCAGCTCCACTACTGCAGGGACTCATGTTTGCTGTGAACTAGGATAGGTGGCCCACTTCAAAAAGCAATCTTTTCCCCTTTGGAAATGTGGATTCTTGTAGCCTCGGAGCTGTTTGCGAAACCCTAGGAAGGCCCAGCTTCTACTCACGGCAGGCACGCCCGGGGAGGAAACGAGTATGTTTCCCCAGAGAAACAGGCTGCTTGCAAGTGTCGAGCGGAGCTTCTCAGGTGCCCAGTGTGTCCCGTTTGTTTCCCTTCGCAGCTGACATCCTGCAGGTACTTATGCTGGGGGCTAACAAGGGTAGGTGGCTCTTCCGACAAAAGCAGCCTTTTCCTTTTGGAAGCTTGGATTGTAGTGTCTCAGGGGCTGCTTGCCAAACCTTGAAGTTGCCCAGGTTATAGCCTCCAGAGGTACGCTTGAGTAGCAAACGAGCACTTTCACCCGAGGAACAGGGTTCCTGTCACGCTGGAGGAGAGTTAATCCCGCAGACCTCGTTCCTCCTGGGAAAGCGCAAGGCCACCCTGAGCCTCAGGGTAGTGCCTAAGTCTCCACAGGGCAAGCTCTGCGTGCCTCGGTTTCCATGAGGTCTCCATAGTTGTTGTGCTTCAATGGAACGCGAGGATAGGTTTCAGGACTCCAAGCACTCTGACCTCCGCACCGTTTCCCATGCTACCACACGGATTCCCCCCACGTCTCCTCTCTGCCTGCTGAGCAGCAAGCAGCCGTGTAGGCCCTTCAGAACACTTCTGCATGCAGAGCCCAAGGCGGCACACTGCTCTCTGTCTTCCTTTGGAAACCTAGGTGGTCGCAGCTTACCCAGCTCACCAAGACAGTCTGAGCCGGTCTCATGAGCTGGGGAACGTGGACTCAGTGAGGACCAGGGCCCTACCTGCACTCAGAAAATCACTCTGCTCAGCCTTCCATCCAGGAGCTCACACCGACTGGCTCGTTGGTTTAGCAGGACGTCTAAGTGAGGTCCAAGCTGAGCAAAGAACACACTTCCTCCTTTACCCTGCTAGGCCCACGGAAGAGGTAGAGCCAACTAGGCCTCGCTCAGGCCAGCCCTCCTTCAGGGATCTTGCCACACTTCGAAGCCTGCACAGTAAAAGATATTTAGCGAAGTTGCCAGGGTTTCGCCATTCTCCCTCGGCAGCTCCACTACTGCAGGGACTCATGTTTGCTGTGAACTAGGATAGGTGGCCCACTTCCAAAAGCAGTCTTTTCCCCTTTGGAAAGGTGGATTCTTGTAGCCTAGGAGCTGTTTGCGAAACCATAGGAAGGCCCAGCTTTTACTCACTGCAGGCACGCCCGGGGACGAAACGAGTATGTTTCCCCAGAGAAACAGGCTGCTTGCAAGTGTCGAGGGGAGCTTCTCAGGTGCCCAGTGTGTCCCGTTTGTTTCCCTTCGCAGCTCCCGTACTGCAGGTACTTATGCTGGGTGCTAACAAGGGTTCGTTGGCTCTGCCGAGAAAAGCAGCCTTTTCCCTTTGGAAGCTTGGATTGTAGTGTCTCAGGGGCTGCTTGCCAAACCTTGAAGTTGACCAGGTTATAGCCTCCGCAGGTACGCTTGCGTAGCAAACGAGCACTTTCACCCGAGGAACAGCGTTCCTATCACGCTGCAGGAGAGTTAATCCTGCAGACCTCGTTCCTCCTGGGAAAGCGCAAGGCCACCCTGAGCCTCAGGGTAGTGCCTAAGTTTGCTCCGTGCAAGCTCTGCGTGCCTCGGTTTCCATGAGGTCTCCATCGTTGTTGTGCTTCAATGGAACGCGAGGATAGCTTTCAGGACTCCAAGCACTCTGACCTCCGCACCATTTCCCATGCTACCACACAGATCCCCCCACGTCTCCTCTCTGCCTGCTGAGCAATAAGCAGCCGTGTAGGCCCTTCGGAACACTTCTTGCATGCAGACCCCAAGGCGGGACACTGCTCTCTGTCTTCCTTTGGAAACCTAGGTTGTCGGAGCTTACCCACCTCACTAAGACAGTCTGAGCCGGTCTCATGAGCTGGGGAACGTGGACTCAGTGAGGACCAGGGCCCTATCTGCACTCAGAAAATCACTCTGCTCAGCCTTCCATCCAGGAGCTCACACCGACTGGCTCGTTGGTTTAGCAGGACGTCTAAGTGAGGTCCAAGCTGAGCAAAGAACACACTTCCTCCTTTACCCTGCTAGGCCCACGGAAGAGGTAGAGCCAACTAGGCCTCGCTCAGGCCAGCCCTCCTTCAGGGATCTTGCCACACTTCGAAGCCTGCACAGTAAAAGTTATTTAGCGAAGTTGCCAGGGTTTCGCCATGCTCTCCCTCGGCAGCTCCACTACTGCAGGGACTCATGTTTGCTGTGAACTAGGATAGGTGGCCCACTTCAAAAAGCAGTCTTTTCCCCTTTGGAAATGTGGATTCTTGTAGCCTCGGAGCTGTTTGCAAAACCCTAGGAAGGCCCAGCTTCTACTCACGGCAGGCACGCCCGGGGAGGAAACGAGTATGTTTCCCCAGAGAAACAGGCTGCTTGCAAGTGTAGAGGGTAGCTTCTCAGGTGCCCAGTGTCCCGTTTGTTTCCCTTCGCAGCTCCCGTACTGCAGGTACTTATGCTGGGTGCTAACAAGAGTTGGTTGGCTCTGCCGACAAAAGCAGCCTTTTCCCTTTGGAAGCTTGGATTGTAGTGTCTCAGGGGCTGCTTGCCAAACCTTGAAGTTGCCCAGGTTATAGCCTCCAGAGGTACGCTTGAGTAGCAAACGAGCACTTTCACCCGAGGAACAGGGTTCCTGTCACGCTGGAGGAGAGTTAATCCCGCAGACCTCGTTCCTCCTGGGAAAGCGCAAGGCCACCCTGAGCCTCAGGGTAGTGCCTAAGTCTCCACAGGGCAAGCTCTGCGTGCCTCGGTTTCCATGAGGTCTCCATCGTTGTTGTGCTTCAATGGAACGCGAGGATAGGTTTCAGGACTCCAAGCACTCTGACCTCCGCACCGTTTCCCATGCTACCACACGGATTCCCCCCACGTCTCCTCTCTGCCTGCTGAGCAGCAAGCAGCCGTGTAGGCCCTTCAGAACACTTCTGCATGCAGAACCCAAGGCGGCACACTGCTCTCTGTCTTCCTTTGGAAACCTAGGTGGTCGCAGCTTGCCCCAGCTCACGAAGACAGTCTGAGCCGTTCTCATGAGCTGGGAGACGTGGACTCAGTGAGGACCAGGGCCCTACCTGCACTCAGAAAATCACTCTGCTCAGCCTTCCATCCAGGAGCTCACACCGACTGGCTCGTTGGTTTAGCAGGACGTCTAAGTGAGGTCCAAGCTGAGCAAAGAGCACTGTTCCTCCTTTACCCTGCTAGGCCCACGGAAGAGGTAGAGCCAACTAGGCCTCGCTCAGACCAGCCCCCCTTCAGGGATCTTGCCACACTTCGAAGCCTGCACAGTAAAAGATACTTAGCGAAGTTGCCAGGGTTTCGCCATGCTCTCCCTCGGCAGCTCCACTACTACAGGGACTCATGTTTGCTTTGAACTAGTATAGGTGTCCCTGCTTCCAAAAGCAGTCTTTTCCCCTTTGGAAATGTGGATTCTTGTAGCCTCGGAGCTGTTTGCGAAACCATAGGAAGGCCCAGCTTTTACTCACTGCAGGCACGCCCGGAGAGGAAACGAGTATGTTTCCCCAGAGAAACAGGCTGCTTGCAAGTGTAGAGGGGAGCTTCTCAGGTGCCCAGTGTCCCGTTTGTTTCCCTTCGCAGCTCCCGTACTGCAGGTACTTATGCTGGGTGCTAACAAGAGTTGGTTGGCTCTGCCGACAAAAGCAGCCTTTTCCCTTTGGAAGCTTGGATTGTAGTGTCTCAGGGGCTGCTTGCCAAACCTTGAAGTTGCCCAGGTTATAGCCTCCGCAGGAACGCTTGCGTAGCAAACGAGCACTTTCACCCGAGGAACAGGGTTCCTGTCACGCTGGAGGAGAGTTAATCCCGCAGACCTCGTTCCTCCTGGGAAAGCGCAAGGCCACCCTGAGCCTCAGGGTAGTGCCTAAGTTTCCAACGGGCAAGCTCTGCGTGCCTCGGTTTCCATGAGGTCTCCACCGTTGTTGTGCTTCAATGGAACGCGAAGATAGCTTTCAGGACTCCAAGCACTCTGACCTCCGCACCGTTTCCCATGCTACCACACGGATCCCCCCCACGTCTCCTCTCTGCCTGCTGAGCAACAAGCAGCCGTGTAGGCCCTTCAGAACACTTCTGCATGCAGAGCCCAAGGCGGCACACTGCTCTCTGTCTTCCTTTGGAAACCTAGGTGGTCGCAGCTTACCCAGCTCACCAAGACAGTCTGAGCCGGTCTCATGAGCTGGGGAACGTGGACTCAGTGAGAACCAGGGCCCTACCTGCACTCAGAAAATCACTCTGCTCAGCCTTCCATCCAGGAGCTCACACCGACTGGCTCGTTGGTTTAGCAGGACGTCTAAGTGAGGTCCAAGCTGAGCAAAGAACACACTTCCTCCTTTACCCTGCTAGGCCCACGGAAGAGGTAGAGCCAACTAGGCCTCGCTCAGGCCAGCCCTCCTTCAGGGATCTTGCCACACTTCGAAGCCTGCACAGTAAAAGATATTTAGCGAAGTTGCCAGGGTTTCGCCATTCTCCCTCGGCAGCTCCACTACTGCAGGGACTCATGTTTGCTGTGAACTAGGATAGGTGGCCCACTTCCAAAAGCAGTCTTTTCCCCTTTGGAAATGTGGATTCTTGTAGCCTAGGAGCTGTTTGCGAAACCATAGGAAGGCCCAGCTTTTACTCACTGCAGGCACGCCCGGGGACGAAACGAGTATGTTTCCCCAGAGAAACAGGCTGCTTGCAAGTGTCGAGGGGAGCTTCTCAGGTGCCCAGTGTGTCCCGTTTGTTTCCCTTCGCAGCTCCCGTACTGCAGGTACTTATGCTGGGTGCTAACAAGGGTTCGTTGGCTCTGCCGAGAAAAGCAGCCTTTTCCCTTTGGAAGCTTGGATTGTAGTGTCTCAGGGGCTGCTTGCCAAACCTTGAAGTTGACCAGGTTATAGCCTCCGCAGGTACGCTTGCGTAGCAAACGAGCACTTTCACCCGAGGAACAGCGTTCCTATCACGCTGCAGGAGAGTTAATCCTGCAGACCTCGTTCCTCCTGGGAAAGCGCAAGGCCACCCTGAGCCTCAGGGTAGTGCCTAAGTTTGCTCCGTGCAAGCTCTGCGTGCCTCGGTTTCCATGAGGTCTCCATCGTTGTTGTGCTTCAATGGAACGCGAGGATAGCTTTCAGGACTCCAAGCACTCTGACCTCCGCACCATTTCCCATGCTACCACACAGATCCCCCCACGTCTCCTCTCTGCCTGCTGAGCAATAAGCAGCCGTGTAGGCCCTTCGGAACACTTCTTGCATGCAGACCCCAAGGCGGGACACTGCTCTCTGTCTCCTTTGGAAACCTAGGTTGTCGGAGCTTACCCACCTCACTAAGACAGTCTGAGCCGGTCTCATGAGCTGGGGAACGTGGACTCAGTGAGGACCAGGGCCCTATCTGCACTCAGAAAATCACTCTGCTCAGCCTTCCATCCAGGAGCTCACACCGACTGGCTCGTTGGTTTAGCAGGACGTCTAAGTGAGGTCCAAGCTGAGCAAAGAACACACTTCCTCCTTTACCCTGCTAGGCCCACGGAAGAGGTAGAGCCAACTAGGCCTCGCTCAGGCCAGCCCTCCTTCAGGGATCTTGCCACACTTCGAAGCCTGCACAGTAAAAGTTATTTAGCGAAGTTGCCAGGGTTTCGCCATGCTCTCCCTCGGCAGCTCCACTACTGCAGGGACTCATGTTTGCTGTGAACTAGGATAGGTGGCCCACTTCAAAAAGCAGTCTTTTCCCCTTTGGAAATGTGGATTCTTGTAGCCTCGGAGCTGTTTGCAAAACCCTAGGAAGGCCCAGCTTCTACTCACGGCAGGCACGCCCGGGGAGGAAACGAGTATGTTTCCCCAGAGAAACAGGCTGCTTGCAAGTGTCGAGCGGAGCTTCTCAGGTGCCCAGTGTGTCCCGTTTGTTTCCCTTCGCAGCTGACATCCTGCAGGTACTTATGCTGGGGGCTAACAAGGGTAGGTGGCTCTTCCGACAAAAGCATCCTTTTCCTTTTGGAAGCTTGGATTGTAGTGTCTCAGGGGCTGCTTGCCAAACCTTGAAGTTGCCCAGGTTATAGCCTCCAGAGGTACGCTTGAGTAGCAAACGAGCACTTTCACCCGAGGAACAGGGTTCCTGTCACGCTGGAGGAGAGTTAATCCCGCAGACCTCGTTCCTCCTGGGAAAGCGCAAGTCCACCCTGAGCCTCAGGGTAGTGCCTAAGTTTCCAACGGGCAAGCTCTGCGTGCCTCGGTTTCCATGAGGTCTCCACCGTTGTTGTGCTTCAATGGAACGCGAAGATAGCTTTCAGGACTCCAAGCACTCTGACCTCCGCACCGTTTCCCATGCTACCACACGGATCCCCCCCACGTCTCCTCTCTGCCTGCTGAGCAACAAGCAGCTGTGTAGGCCCTTCAGAACACTTCTGCATGCAGAGCCCAAGGCGGCACACTGCTCTCTGTCTTCCTTTGGAAACCTAGGTGGTCGCAGCTTACCCAGCTCACCAAGACAGTCTGAGCCGGTCTCATGAGCTGGGGAACGTGGACTCAGTGAGGACCAGGGCCCTACCTGCACTCAGAAAATCACTCTGCTCAGCCTTCCATCCAGGAGCTCACACCGACTGGCTCGTTGGTTTAGAAGGACGTCTAAGTGAGGTCCAAGCTGAGCAAAGAACACACTTCCTCCTTTACCCTGCTAGGCCCACGGAAGAGGTAGAGCCAACTAGGCCTCGCTCAGGCCAGCCCTCCTTCAGGGATCTTGCCACACTTCGAAGCCTGCACAGTAAAAGATATTTAGCGAAGTTGCCAGGGTTTCGCCATTCTCCCTCGGCAGCTCCACTACTGCAGGGACTCATGTTTGCTGTGAACTAGGATAGGTGGCCCACTTCCAAAAGCAGTCTTTTCCCCTTTGGAAAGGTGGATTCTTGTAGCCTAGGAGCTGTTTGCGAAACCATAGGAAGGCCCAGCTTTTACTCACTGCAGGCACGCCAGGGGACGAAACGAGTATGTTTCCCCAGAGAAACAGGCTGCTTGCAAGTGTAGAGGGGAGCTTCTCAGGTGCCCAGTGTGTCCCGTTTGTTTCCCTTCGCAGCTCCCGTACTGCAGGTACTTATGCTGGGTGCTAACAAGGGTTCGTTGGCTCTGCCGAGAAAAGCAGCCTTTTCCCTTTGGAAGCTTGGATTGTAGTGTCTCAGGGGCTGCTTGCCAAACCTTGAAGTTGACCAGGTTATAGCCTCCGCAGGTACGCTTGCGTAGCAAACGAGCACTTTCACCCGATGAACAGCGTTCCTATCACGCTGCAGGAGAGTTAATCCTGCAGACCTCGTTCCTCCTGGGAAAGCGCAAGTCCACCCTGAGCCTCAGGGTAGTGCCTAAGTTTGCTCCGTGCAAGCTCTGCGTGCCTCGGTTTCCATGAGGTCTCCACCGTTGTTGTGCCTCAATGGAACTAGAGGATAGCTTTGAGGACTCCAAGCACTCTAGCCTCCGCACCGTTTCCCATGCTACCACACGGATTCCCCCCACGTCTCCTCTCTGCCTGCTGAGCAACAAGCAGCCATGTAGGCCCTTTAGAACACTTCTTGCATGCAGAGCCCAAGGCAGGACACTGCTCTCTGTCTTCCTTTGGAAACCTAGGTTGTCGGAGCTTACCCACCTCACGAAGACAGTCTGAGCCGCTCTCATGAGCTGGGGAACGTGGACTCAGTGAGGACCAGGGCCCTACCTGCACTCAGAAAATCACTCTGCTCAGCCTTCCATCCAGGAGCTCACACCGACTGGCTCGTTGGTTTAGCAGGACGTCTAAGTGAGGTCCAAGCTGAGCAAAGAACACACTTCCTCCTTTACCCTGCTAGGCCCACAGAAGATGTAGAGCCAACTAGGCCTCGCTCAGGCCAGCCCTCCTTCAGGGATCTTGCCACAGTTCGAAGCCTGCACAGTAAAAGATACTTAGCGAAGTTGCCAGGGTTTCGCCATGCTCTCCCTCGGCAGCTCCACTACTGCAGGGACTCATGTTTGCTGTGAACTAGGATAGGTGGCCCACTTCAAAAAGCAGTCTTTTCCCCTTTGGAAATGTGGATTCTTGTAGCCTCGGAGCTGTTTGCGAAACCCTAGGAAGGCCCAGCTTCTACTCACGGCAGGCACGCCCGGGGAGGAAACGAGTATGTTTCCCCAGAGAAACAGGCTGCTTGCAAGTGTCGAGCGGAGCTTCTCAGGTGCCCAGTGTGTCCCGTTTGTTTCCCTTCGCAGCTGACATCCTGCAGGTACTTATGCTGGGGGCTAACAAGGGTAGGTGGCTCTTCCGACAAAAGCAGCCTTTTCCTTTTGGAAGCTTGGATTGTAGTGTCTCAGGGGCTGCTTGCCAAACCTTGAAGTTGCCCAGGTTATAGCCTCCAGAGGTACGCTTGAGTAGCAAACGAGCACTTTCACCCGAGGAACAGGGTTCCTGTCACGCTGGAGGAGAGTTAATCCCGCAGACCTCGTTCCTCCTGGGAAAGCGCAAGGCCACCCTGAGCCTCAGGGTAGTGCCTAAGTCTCCACAGGGCAAGCTCTGCGTGCCTCGGTTTCCATGAGGTCTCCATCGTTGTTGTGCTTCAATGGAACGCGAGGATAGGTTTCAGGACTCCAAGCACTCTGACCTCCGCACCGTTTCCCATGCTACCACACGGATTCCCCCCACGTCTCCTCTCTGCCTGCTGAGCAGCAAGCAGCCGTGTAGGCCCTTCAGAACACTTCTGCATGCAGAACCCAAGGCGGCACACTGCTCTCTGTCTTCCTTTGGAAACCTAGGTGGTCGCAGCTTGCCCCAGCTCACGAAGACAGTCTGAGCCGTTCTCATGAGCTGGGAGACGTGGACTCAGTGAGGACCAGGGCCCTACCTGCACTCAGAAAATCACTCTGCTCAGCCTTCCATCCAGGAGCTCACACCGACTGGCTCGTTGGTTTAGCAGGACGTCTAAGTGAGGTCCAAGCTGAGCAAAGAGCACTGTTCCTCCTTTACCCTGCTAGGCCCACGGAAGAGGTAGAGCCAACTAGGCCTCGCTCAGACCAGCCCCCCTTCAGGGATCTTGCCACACTTCGAAGCCTGCACAGTAAAAGATACTTAGCGAAGTTGCCAGGGTTTCGCCATGCTCTCCCTCGGCAGCTCCACTACTACAGGGACTCATGTTTGCTTTGAACTAGTATAGGTGTCCCTGCTTCCAAAAGCAGTCTTTTCCCCTTTGGAAATGTGGATTCTTGTAGCCTCGGAGCTGTTTGCGAAACCATAGGAAGGCCCAGCTTTTACTCACTGCAGGCACGCCCGGAGAGGAAACGAGTATGTTTCCCCAGAGAAACAGGCTGCTTGCAAGTGTAGAGGGGAGCTTCTCAGGTGCCCAGTGTCCCGTTTGTTTCCCTTCGCAGCTCCCGTACTGCAGGTACTTATGCTGGGTGCTAACAAGAGTTGGTTGGCTCTGCCGACAAAAGCAGCCTTTTCCCTTTGGAAGCTTGGATTGTAGTGTCTCAGGGGCTGCTTGCCAAACCTTGAAGTTGCCCAGGTTATAGCCTCCGCAGGAACGCTTGCGTAGCAAACGAGCACTTTCACCCGAGGAACAGGGTTCCTGTCACGCTGGAGGAGAGTTAATCCCGCAGACCTCGTTCCTCCTGGGAAAGCGCAAGGCCACCCTGAGCCTCAGGGTAGTGCCTAAGTTTCCAACGGGCAAGCTCTGCGTGCCTCGGTTTCCATGAGGTCTCCACCGTTGTTGTGCTTCAATGGAACGCGAAGATAGCTTTCAGGACTCCAAGCACTCTGACCTCCGCACCGTTTCCCATGCTACCACACGGATCCCCCCCACGTCTCCTCTCTGCCTGCTGAGCAACAAGCAGCCGTGTAGGCCCTTCAGAACACTTCTGCATGCAGAGCCCAAGGCGGCACACTGCTCTCTGTCTTCCTTTGGAAACCTAGGTGGTCGCAGCTTACCCAGCTCACCAAGACAGTCTGAGCCGGTCTCATGAGCTGGGGAACGTGGACTCAGTGAGAACCAGGGCCCTACCTGCACTCAGAAAATCACTCTGCTCAGCCTTCCATCCAGGAGCTCACACCGACTGGCTCGTTGGTTTAGCAGGACGTCTAAGTGAGGTCCAAGCTGAGCAAAGAACACACTTCCTCCTTTACCCTGCTAGGCCCACGGAAGAGGTAGAGCCAACTAGGCCTCGCTCAGGCCAGCCCTCCTTCAGGGATCTTGCCACACTTCGAAGCCTGCACAGTAAAAGATATTTAGCGAAGTTGCCAGGGTTTCGCCATTCTCCCTCGGCAGCTCCACTACTGCAGGGACTCATGTTTGCTGTGAACTAGGATAGGTGGCCCACTTCCAAAAGCAGTCTTTTCCCCTTTGGAAATGTGGATTCTTGTAGCCTAGGAGCTGTTTGCGAAACCATAGGAAGGCCCAGCTTTTACTCACTGCAGGCACGCCCGGGGACGAAACGAGTATGTTTCCCCAGAGAAACAGGCTGCTTGCAAGTGTCGAGGGGAGCTTCTCAGGTGCCCAGTGTGTCCCGTTTGTTTCCCTTCGCAGCTCCCGTACTGCAGGTACTTATGCTGGGTGCTAACAAGGGTTCGTTGGCTCTGCCGAGAAAAGCAGCCTTTTCCCTTTGGAAGCTTGGATTGTAGTGTCTCAGGGGCTGCTTGCCAAACCTTGAAGTTGACCAGGTTATAGCCTCCGCAGGTACGCTTGCGTAGCAAACGAGCACTTTCACCCGAGGAACAGCGTTCCTATCACGCTGCAGGAGAGTTAATCCTGCAGACCTCGTTCCTCCTGGGAAAGCGCAAGGCCACCCTGAGCCTCAGGGTAGTGCCTAAGTTTGCTCCGTGCAAGCTCTGCGTGCCTCGGTTTCCATGAGGTCTCCATCGTTGTTGTGCTTCAATGGAACGCGAGGATAGCTTTCAGGACTCCAAGCACTCTGACCTCCGCACCATTTCCCATGCTACCACACAGATCCCCCCACGTCTCCTCTCTGCCTGCTGAGCAATAAGCAGCCGTGTAGGCCCTTCGGAACACTTCTTGCATGCAGACGCCAAGGCGGGACACTGCTCTCTGTCTCCTTTGGAAACCTAGGTTGTCGGAGCTTACCCACCTCACTAAGACAGTCTGAGCCGGTCTCATGAGCTGGGGAACGTGGACTCAGTGAGGACCAGGGCCCTATCTGCACTCAGAAAATCACTCTGCTCAGCCTTCCATCCAGGAGCTCACACCGACTGGCTCGTTGGTTTAGCAGGACGTCTAAGTGAGGTCCAAGCTGAGCAAAGAACACACTTCCTCCTTTACCCTGCTAGGCCCACGGAAGAGGTAGAGCCAACTAGGCCTCGCTCAGGCCAGCCCTCCTTCAGGGATCTTGCCACACTTCGAAGCCTGCACAGTAAAAGTTATTTAGCGAAGTTGCCAGGGTTTCGCCATGCTCTCCCTCGGCAGCTCCACTACTGCAGGGACTCATGTTTGCTGTGAACTAGGATAGGTGGCCCACTTCAAAAAGCAGTCTTTTCCCCTTTGGAAATGTGGATTCTTGTAGCCTCGGAGCTGTTTGCAAAACCCTAGGAAGGCCCAGCTTCTACTCACGGCAGGCACGCCCGGGGAGGAAACGAGTATGTTTCCCCAGAGAAACAGGCTGCTTGCAAGTGTCGAGCGGAGCTTCTCAGGTGCCCAGTGTGTCCCGTTTGTTTCCCTTCGCAGCTGACATCCTGCAGGTACTTATGCTGGGGGCTAACAAGGGTAGGTGGCTCTTCCGACAAAAGCATCCTTTTCCTTTTGGAAGCTTGGATTGTAGTGTCTCAGGGGCTGCTTGCCAAACCTTGAAGTTGCCCAGGTTATAGCCTCCAGAGGTACGCTTGAGTAGCAAACGAGCACTTTCACCCGAGGAACAGGGTTCCTGTCACGCTGGAGGAGAGTTAATCCCGCAGACCTCGTTCCTCCTGGGAAAGCGCAAGTCCACCCTGAGCCTCAGGGTAGTGCCTAAGTTTCCAACGGGCAAGCTCTGCGTGCCTCGGTTTCCATGAGGTCTCCACCGTTGTTGTGCTTCAATGGAACGCGAAGATAGCTTTCAGGACTCCAAGCACTCTGACCTCCGCACCGTTTCCCATGCTACCACACGGATCCCCCCCACGTCTCCTCTCTGCCTGCTGAGCAACAAGCAGCTGTGTAGGCCCTTCAGAACACTTCTGCATGCAGAGCCCAAGGCGGCACACTGCTCTCTGTCTTCCTTTGGAAACCTAGGTGGTCGCAGCTTACCCAGCTCACCAAGACAGTCTGAGCCGGTCTCATGAGCTGGGGAACGTGGACTCAGTGAGGACCAGGGCCCTACCTGCACTCAGAAAATCACTCTGCTCAGCCTTCCATCCAGGAGCTCACACCGACTGGCTCGTTGGTTTAGAAGGACGTCTAAGTGAGGTCCAAGCTGAGCAAAGAACACACTTCCTCCTTTACCCTGCTAGGCCCACGGAAGAGGTAGAGCCAACTAGGCCTCGCTCAGGCCAGCCCTCCTTCAGGGATCTTGCCACACTTCGAAGCCTGCACAGTAAAAGATATTTAGCGAAGTTGCCAGGGTTTCGCCATTCTCCCTCGGCAGCTCCACTACTGCAGGGACTCATGTTTGCTGTGAACTAGGATAGGTGGCCCACTTCCAAAAGCAGTCTTTTCCCCTTTGGAAAGGTGGATTCTTGTAGCCTAGGAGCTGTTTGCGAAACCATAGGAAGGCCCAGCTTTTACTCACTGCAGGCACGCCAGGGGACGAAACGAGTATGTTTCCCCAGAGAAACAGGCTGCTTGCAAGTGTAGAGGGGAGCTTCTCAGGTGCCCAGTGTGTCCCGTTTGTTTCCCTTCGCAGCTCCCGTACTGCAGGTACTTATGCTGGGTGCTAACAAGGGTTCGTTGGCTCTGCCGAGAAAAGCAGCCTTTTCCCTTTGGAAGCTTGGATTGTAGTGTCTCAGGGGCTGCTTGCCAAACCTTGAAGTTGACCAGGTTATAGCCTCCGCAGGTACGCTTGCGTAGCAAACGAGCACTTTCACCCGATGAACAGCGTTCCTATCACGCTGCAGGAGAGTTAATCCTGCAGACCTCGTTCCTCCTGGGAAAGCGCAAGTCCACCCTGAGCCTCAGGGTAGTGCCTAAGTTTGCTCCGTGCAAGCTCTGCGTGCCTCGGTTTCCATGAGGTCTCCACCGTTGTTGTGCCTCAATGGAACTAGAGGATAGCTTTGAGGACTCCAAGCACTCTAGCCTCCGCACCGTTTCCCATGCTACCACACGGATTCCCCCCACGTCTCCTCTCTGCCTGCTGAGCAACAAGCAGCCATGTAGGCCCTTTAGAACACTTCTTGCATGCAGAGCCCAAGGCAGGACACTGCTCTCTGTCTTCCTTTGGAAACCTAGGTTGTCGGAGCTTACCCACCTCACGAAGACAGTCTGAGCCGCTCTCATGAGCTGGGGAACGTGGACTCAGTGAGGACCAGGGCCCTACCTGCACTCAGAAAATCACTCTGCTCAGCCTTCCATCCAGGAGCTCACACCGACTGGCTCGTTGGTTTAGCAGGACGTCTAAGTGAGGTCCAAGCTGAGCAAAGAACACACTTCCTCCTTTACCCTGCTAGGCCCACAGAAGATGTAGAGCCAACTAGGCCTCGCTCAGGCCAGCCCTCCTTCAGGGATCTTGCCACAGTTCGAAGCCTGCACAGTAAAAGATACTTAGCGAAGTTGCCAGGGTTTCGCCATGCTCTCCCTCGGCAGCTCCACTACTGCAGGGACTCATGTTTGCTGTGAACTAGGATAGGTGGCCCACTTCAAAAAGCAGTCTTTTCCCCTTTGGAAATGTGGATTCTTGTAGCCTCGGAGCTGTTTGCGAAACCCTAGGAAGGCCCAGCTTCTACTCACGGCAGGCACGCCCGGGGAGGAAACGAGTATGTTTCCCCAGAGAAACAGGCTGCTTGCAAGTGTCGAGCGGAGCTTCTCAGGTGCCCAGTGTGTCCCGTTTGTTTCCCTTCGCAGCTGACATCCTGCAGGTACTTATGCTGGGGGCTAACAAGGGTAGGTGGCTCTTCCGACAAAAGCAGCCTTTTCCTTTTGGAAGCTTGGATTGTAGTGTCTCAGGGGCTGCTTGCCAAACCTTGAAGTTGCCCAGGTTATAGCCTCCAGAGGTACGCTTGAGTAGCAAACGAGCACTTTCACCCGAGGAACAGGGTTCCTGTCACGCTGGAGGAGAGTTAATCCCGCAGACCTCGTTCCTCCTGGGAAAGCGCAAGGCCACCCTGAGCCTCAGGGTAGTGCCTAAGTTTGCTCCGTGCAAGCTCTGCGTGCCTCGGTTTCCATGAGGTCTCCATCGTTGTTGTGCTTCAATGGAACGCGAGGATAGCTTTCAGGACTCCAAGCACTCTGACCTCCGCACCATTTCCCATGCTACCACACAGATCCCCCCACGTCTCCTCTCTGCCTGCTGAGCAACAAGCAGCCGTGTAGGCCCTTCGGAACACTTCTTGCATGCAGACCCCAAGGCGGCACACTGCTCTCTGTCTTCCTTTGGAAACCTAGGTGGTCGCAGCTTGCCCCAGCTCACGAAGACAGTCTGAGCCGTTCTCATGAGCTGGGAGACGTGGACTCAGTGAGGACCAGGGCCCTACCTGCACTCAGAAAATCACTCTGCTCAGCCTTCCATCCAGGAGCTCACACCGACTGGCTCGTTGGTTTAGCAGGACGTCTAAGTGAGGTCCAAGCTGAGCAAAGAGCACTGTTCCTCCTTTACCCTGCTAGGCCCACGGAAGAGGTAGAGCCAACTAGGCCTCGCTCAGACCAGCCCTCCTTCAGGGATCTTGCCACACTTCGAAGCCTGCACTGTAAAAGATACTTAGCGAAGTTGCCAGGGTTTCGCCATGCTCTCCCTCGGCAGCTCCACTACTACAGGGACTCATGTTTGCTTTGAACTAGTATAGGTGTCCCTGCTTCCAAAAGCAGTCTTTTCCCCTTTGGAAATGTGGATTCTTGTAGCCTCGGAGCTGTTTGCGAAACCATAGGAAGGCCCAGCTTTTACTCACTGCAGGCACGCCCGGAGAGGAAACGAGTATGTTTCCCCAGAGAAACAGGCTGCTTGCAAGTGTAGAGGGGAGCTTCTCAGGTGCCCAGTGTCCCGTTTGTTTCCCTTCGCAGCTCCCGTACTGCAGGTACTTATGCTGGGTGCTAACAAGAGTTGGTTGGCTCTGCCGACAAAAGCAGCCTTTTCCCTTTGGAAGCTTGGATTGTAGTGTCTCAGGGGCTGCTTGCCAAACCTTGAAGTTGCCCAGGTTATAGCCTCCAGAGGTACGCTTGAGTAGCAAACGAGCACTTTCACCCGAGGAACAGGGTTCCTGTCACGCTGGAGGAGAGTTAATCCCGCAGACCTCGTTCCTCCTGGGAAAGCGCAAGGCCACCCTGAGCCTCAGGGTAGTGCCTAAGTCTCCACAGGGCAAGCTCTGCGTGCCTCGGTTTCCATGAGGTCTCCATCGTTGTTGTGCTTCAATGGAACGCGAGGATAGGTTTCAGGACTCCAAGCACTCTGACCTCCGCACCGTTTCCCATGCTACCACACGGATTCCCCCCACGTCTCCTCTCTGCCTGCTGAGCAGCAAGCAGCCGTGTAGGCCCTTCAGAACACTTCTGCATGCAGAACCCAAGGCGGCACACTGCTCTCTGTCTTCCTTTGGAAACCTAGGTGGTCGCAGCTTGCCCCAGCTCACGAAGACAGTCTGAGCCGTTCTCATGAGCTGGGAGACGTGGACTCAGTGAGGACCAGGGCCCTACCTGCACTCAGAAAATCACTCTGCTCAGCCTTCCATCCAGGAGCTCACACCGACTGGCTCGTTGGTTTAGCAGGACGTCTAAGTGAGGTCCAAGCTGAGCAAAGAGCACTGTTCCTCCTTTACCCTGCTAGGCCCACGGAAGAGGTAGAGCCAACTAGGCCTCGCTCAGACCAGCCCTCCTTCAGGGATCTTGCCACACTTCGAAGCCTGCACAGTAAAAGATACTTAGCGAAGTTGCCAGGGTTTCGCCATGCTCTCCCTCGGCAGCTCCACTACTACAGGGACTCATGTTTGCTTTGAACTAGTATAGGTGTCCCTGCTTCCAAAAGCAGTCTTTTCCCCTTTGGAAATGTGGATTCTTGTAGCCTCGGAGCTGTTTGCGAAACCATAGGAAGGCCCAGCTTTTACTCACTGCAGGCACGCCCGGAGAGGAAACGAGTATGTTTCCCCAGAGAAACAGGCTGCTTGCAAGTGTAGAGGGGAGCTTCTCAGGTGCCCAGTGTCCCGTTTGTTTCCCTTCGCAGCTCCCGTACTGCAGGTACTTATGCTGGGTGCTAACAAGAGTTGGTTGGCTCTGCCGACAAAAGCAGCCTTTTCCCTTTGGAAGCTTGGATTGTAGTGTCTCAGGGGCTGCTTGCCAAACCTTGAAGTTGCCCAGGTTATAGCCTCCGCAGGAACGCTTGCGTAGCAAACGAGCACTTTCACCCGAGGAACAGGGTTCCTGTCACGCTGGAGGAGAGTTAATCCCGCAGACCTCGTTCCTCCTGGGAAAGCGCAAGGCCACCCTGAGCCTCAGGGTAGTGCCTAAGTTTCCAACGGGCAAGCTCTGCGTGCCTCGGTTTCCATGAGGTCTCCACCGTTGTTGTGCTTCAATGGAACGCGAAGATAGCTTTCAGGACTCCAAGCACTCTGACCTCCGCACCGTTTCCCATGCTACCACACGGATCCCCCCCACGTCTCCTCTCTGCCTGCTGAGCAACAAGCAGCCGTGTAGGCCCTTCAGAACACTTCTGCATGCAGAGCCCAAGGCGGCACACTGCTCTCTGTCTTCCTTTGGAAACCTAGGTGGTCGCAGCTTACCCAGCTCACCAAGACAGTCTGAGCCGGTCTCATGAGCTGGGGAACGTGGACTCAGTGAGGACCAGGGCCCTACCTGCACTCAGAAAATCACTCTGCTCAGCCTTCCATCCAGGAGCTCACACCGACTGGCTCGTTGGTTTAGCAGGACGTCTAAGTGAGGTCCAAGCTGAGCAAAGAACACACTTCCTCCTTTACCCTGCTAGGCCCACGGAAGAGGTAGAGCCAACTAGGCCTCGCTCAGGCCAGCCCTCCTTCAGGGATCTTGCCACACTTCGAAGCCTGCACAGTAAAAGATATTTAGCGAAGTTGCCAGGGTTTCGCCATTCTCCCTCGGCAGCTCCACTACTGCAGGGACTCATGTTTGCTGTGAACTAGGATAGGTGGCCCACTTCCAAAAGCAGTCTTTTCCCCTTTGGAAAGGTGGATTCTTGTAGCCTAGGAGCTGTTTGCGAAACCATAGGAAGGCCCAGCTTTTACTCACTGCAGGCACGCCCGGGGACGAAACGAGTATGTTTCCCCAGAGAAACAGGCTGCTTGCAAGTGTCGAGGGGAGCTTCTCAGGTGCCCAGTGTGTCCCGTTTGTTTCCCTTCGCAGCTCCCGTACTGCAGGTACTTATGCTGGGTGCTAACAAGGGTTCGTTGGCTCTGCCGAGAAAAGCAGCCTTTTCCCTTTGGAAGCTTGGATTGTAGTGTCTCAGGGGCTGCTTGCCAAACCTTGAAGTTGACCAGGTTATAGCCTCCGCAGGTACGCTTGCGTAGCAAACGAGCACTTTCACCCGAGGAACAGCGTTCCTATCACGCTGCAGGAGAGTTAATCCTGCAGACCTCGTTCCTCCTGGGAAAGCGCAAGGCCACCCTGAGCCTCAGGGTAGTGCCTAAGTTTGCTCCGTGCAAGCTCTGCGTGCCTCGGTTTCCATGAGGTCTCCATCGTTGTTGTGCTTCAATGGAACGCGAGGATAGCTTTCAGGACTCCAAGCACTCTGACCTCCGCACCATTTCCCATGCTACCACACAGATCCCCCCACGTCTCCTCTCTGCCTGCTGAGCAATAAGCAGCCGTGTAGGCCCTTCGGAACACTTCTTGCATGCAGACCCCAAGGCGGGACACTGCTCTCTGTCTTCCTTTGGAAACCTAGGTTGTCGGAGCTTACCCACCGCACTAAGACAGTCTGAGCCGGTCTCATGAGCTGGGGAACGTGGACTCAGTGAGGACCAGGGCCCTATCTGCACTCAGAAAATCACTCTGCTCAGCCTTCCATCCAGGAGCTCACACCGACTGGCTCGTTGGTTTAGCAGGACGTCTAAGTGAGGTCCAAGCTGAGCAAAGAACACACTTCCTCCTTTACCCTGCTAGGCCCACGGAAGAGGTAGAGCCAACTAGGCCTCGCTCAGGCCAGCCCTCCTTCAGGGATCTTGCCACACTTCGAAGCCTGCACAGTAAAAGTTATTTAGCGAAGTTGCCAGGGTTTCGCCATGCTCTCCCTCGGCAGCTCCACTACTGCAGGGACTCATGTTTGCTGTGAACTAGGATAGGTGGCCCACTTCAAAAAGCAGTCTTTTCCCCTTTGGAAATGTGGATTCTTGTAGCCTCGGAGCTGTTTGCAAAACCCTAGGAAGGCCCAGCTTCTACTCACGGCAGGCACGCCCGGGGAGGAAACGAGTATGTTTCCCCAGAGAAACAGGCTGCTTGCAAGTGTCGAGCGGAGCTTCTCAGGTGCCCAGTGTGTCCCGTTTGTTTCCCTTCGCAGCTGACATCCTGCAGGTACTTATGCTGGGGGCTAACAAGGGTAGGTGGCTCTTCCGACAAAAGCATCCTTTTCCTTTTGGAAGCTTGGATTGTAGTGTCTCAGGGGCTGCTTGCCAAACCTTGAAGTTGCCCAGGTTATAGCCTCCAGAGGTACGCTTGAGTAGCAAACGAGCACTTTCACCCGAGGAACAGGGTTCCTGTCACGCTGGAGGAGAGTTAATCCCGCAGACCTCGTTCCTCCTGGGAAAGCGCAAGTCCACCCTGAGCCTCAGGGTAGTGCCTAAGTTTCCAACGGGCAAGCTCTGCGTGCCTCGGTTTCCATGAGGTCTCCACCGTTGTTGTGCTTCAATGGAACGCGAAGATAGCTTTCAGGACTCCAAGCACTCTGACCTCCGCACCGTTTCCCATGCTACCACACGGATCCCCCCCACGTCTCCTCTCTGCCTGCTGAGCAACAAGCAGCCGTGTAGGCCCTTCAGAACACTTCTGCATGCAGAGCCCAAGGCGGCACACTGCTCTCTGTCTTCCTTTGGAAACCTAGGTGGTCGCAGCTTACCCAGCTCACCAAGACAGTCTGAGCCGGTCTCATGAGCTGGGGAACGTGGACTCAGTGAGGACCAGGGCCCTACCTGCACTCAGAAAATCACTCTGCTCAGCCTTCCATCCAGGAGCTCACACCGACTGGCTCGTTGGTTTAGAAGGACGTCTAAGTGAGGTCCAAGCTGAGCAAAGAACACACTTCCTCCTTTACCCTGCTAGGCCCACGGAAGAGGTAGAGCCAACTAGGCCTCGCTCAGGCCAGCCCTCCTTCAGGGATCTTGCCACACTTCGAAGCCTGCACAGTAAAAGATATTTAGCGAAGTTGCCAGGGTTTCGCCATTCTCCCTCGGCAGCTCCACTACTGCAGGGACTCATGTTTGCTGTGAACTAGGATAGGTGGCCCACTTCCAAAAGCAGTCTTTTCCCCTTTGGAAAGGTGGATTCTTGTAGCCTAGGAGCTGTTTGCGAAACCATAGGAAGGCCCAGCTTTTACTCACTGCAGGCACGCCCGGGGACGAAACGAGTATGTTTCCCCAGAGAAACAGGCTGCTTGCAAGTGTAGAGGGGAGCTTCTCAGGTGCCCAGTGTGTCCCGTTTGTTTCCCTTCGCAGCTCCCGTACTGCAGGTACTTATGCTGGGTGCTAACAAGGGTTCGTTGGCTCTGCCGAGAAAAGCAGCCTTTTCCCTTTGGAAGCTTGGATTGTAGTGTCTCAGGGGCTGCTTGCCAAACCTTGAAGTTGACCAGGTTATAGCCTCCGCAGGTACGCTTGCGTAGCAAACGAGCACTTTCACCCGATGAACAGCGTTCCTATCACGCTGCAGGAGAGTTAATCCTGCAGACCTCGTTCCTCCTGGGAAAGCGCAAGTCCACCCTGAGCCTCAGGGTAGTGCCTAAGTTTGCTCCGTGCAAGCTCTGCGTGCCTCGGTTTCCATGAGGTCTCCACCGTTGTTGTGCCTCAATGGAACTAGAGGATAGCTTTCAGGACTCCAAGCACTCTAGCCTCCGCACCGTTTCCCATGCTACCACACGGATTCCCCCCACGTCTCCTCTCTGCCTGCTGAGCAACAAGCAGCCATGTAGGCCCTTTAGAACACTTCTTGCATGCAGAGCCCAAGGCAGGACACTGCTCTCTGTCTTCCTTTGGAAACCTAGGTTGTCGGAGCTTACCCACCTCACTAAGACAGTCTGAGCCGCTCTCATGAGCTGGGGAACGTGGACTCAGTGAGGACCAGGGCCCTACCTGCACTCTGAAAATCACTCTGCTCAGCCTTCCATCCAGGAGCTCACACCGACTGGCTCGTTGGTTTAGCAGGACGTCTAAGTGAGGTCCAAGCTGAGCAAAGAACACACTTCCTCCTTTACCCTGCTAGGCCCACAGAAGAGGTAGAGCCAACTAGGCCTCGCTCAGGCCAGCCCTCCTTCAGGGATCTTGCCACACTTCGAAGCCTGCACAGTAAAAGTTATTTAGAGAAGTTGCCAGGGTTTCGCCATGCTCTCCCTCGGCAGCTCCACTACTGCAGGGACTCATGTTTGCTGTGAACTAGGATAGGTGGCCCACTTCAAAAAGCAGTCTTTACCCTTTTGGAAATGTGGATTCTTGTAGCCTCGGAGCTGTTTGCGAAACCCTAGGAAGGCCCAGCTTCTACTCACGGCAGGCACGCCCGGGGAGGAAACGAGTATGTTTCCCCAGAGAAACAGGCTGCTTGCAAGTGTCGAGCGGAGCTTCTCAGGTGCCCAGTGTGTCCCGTTTGTTTCCCTTCGCAGCTGACATCCTGCAGGTACTTATGCTGGGGGCTAACAAGGGTAGGTGGCTCTTCCGACAAAAGCAGCCTTTTCCTTTTGGAAGCTTGGATTGTAGTGTCTCAGGGGCTGCTTGCCAAACCTTGAAGTTGCCCAGGTTATAGCCTCCAGAGGTACGCTTGAGTAGCAAACGAGCACTTTCACCCGAGGAACAGGGTTCCTGTCACGCTGGAGGAGAGTTAATCCCGCAGACCTCGTTCCTCCTGGGAAAGCGCAAGGCCACCCTGAGCCTCAGGGTAGTGCCTAAGTCTCCACAGGGCAAGCTCTGCGTGCCTCGGTTTCCATGAGGTCTCCATAGTTGTTGTGCTTCAATGGAACGCGAGGATAGGTTTCAGGACTCCAAGCACTCTGACCTCCGCACCGTTTCCCATGCTACCACACGGATTCCCCCCACGTCTCCTCTCTGCCTGCTGAGCAGCAAGCAGCCGTGTAGGCCCTTCAGAACACTTCTGCATGCAGAGCCCAAGGCGGCACACTGCTCTCTGTCTTCCTTTGGAAACCTAGGTGGTCGCAGCTTACCCAGCTCACCAAGACAGTCTGAGCCGGTCTCATGAGCTGGGGAACGTGGACTCAGTGAGGACCAGGGCCCTACCTGCACTCAGAAAATCACTCTGCTCAGCCTTCCATCCAGGAGCTCACACCGACTGGCTCGTTGGTTTAGCAGGACGTCTAAGTGAGGTCCAAGCTGAGCAAAGAACACACTTCCTCCTTTACCCTGCTAGGCCCACGGAAGAGGTAGAGCCAACTAGGCCTCGCTCAGGCCAGCCCTCCTTCAGGGATCTTGCCACACTTCGAAGCCTGCACAGTAAAAGATATTTAGCGAAGTTGCCAGGGTTTCGCCATTCTCCCTCGGCAGCTCCACTACTGCAGGGACTCATGTTTGCTGTGAACTAGGATAGGTGGCCCACTTCCAAAAGCAGTCTTTTCCCCTTTGGAAATGTGGATTCTTGTAGCCTAGGAGCTGTTTGCGAAACCATAGGAAGGCCCAGCTTTTACTCACTGCAGGCACGCCCGGGGACGAAACGAGTATGTTTCCCCAGAGAAACAGGCTGCTTGCAAGTGTCGAGGGGAGCTTCTCAGGTGCCCAGTGTGTCCCGTTTGTTTCCCTTCGCAGCTCCCGTACTGCAGGTACTTATGCTGGGTGCTAACAAGGGTTCGTTGGCTCTGCCGAGAAAAGCAGCCTTTTCCCTTTGGAAGCTTGGATTGTAGTGTCTCAGGGGCTGCTTGCCAAACCTTGAAGTTGACCAGGTTATAGCCTCCGCAGGTACGCTTGCGTAGCAAACGAGCACTTTCACCCGAGGAACAGCGTTCCTATCACGCTGCAGGAGAGTTAATCCTGCAGACCTCGTTCCTCCTGGGAAAGCGCAAGGCCACCCTGAGCCTCAGGGTAGTGCCTAAGTTTGCTCCGTGCAAGCTCTGCGTGCCTCGGTTTCCATGAGGTCTCCATCGTTGTTGTGCTTCAATGGAACGCGAGGATAGCTTTCAGGACTCCAAGCACTCTGACCTCCGCACCATTTCCCATGCTACCACACAGATCCCCCCACGTCTCCTCTCTGCCTGCTGAGCAATAAGCAGCCGTGTAGGCCCTTCGGAACACTTCTTGCATGCAGACCCCAAGGCGGGACACTGCTCTCTGTCTTCCTTTGGAAACCTAGGTTGTCGGAGCTTACCCACCTCACTAAGACAGTCTGAGCCGGTCTCATGAGCTGGGGAACGTGGACTCAGTGAGGACCAGGGCCCTATCTGCACTCAGAAAATCACTCTGCTCAGCCTTCCATCCAGGAGCTCACACCGACTGGCTCGTTGGTTTAGCAGGACGTCTAAGTGAGGTCCAAGCTGAGCAAAGAACACACTTCCTCCTTTACCCTGCTAGGCCCACGGAAGAGGTAGAGCCAACTAGGCCTCGCTCAGGCCAGCCCTCCTTCAGGGATCTTGCCACACTTCGAAGCCTGCACAGTAAAAGTTATTTAGCGAAGTTGCCAGGGTTTCGCCATGCTCTCCCTCGGCAGCTCCACTACTGCAGGGACTCATGTTTGCTGTGAACTAGGATAGGTGGCCCACTTCAAAAAGCAGTCTTTTCCCCTTTGGAAATGTGGATTCTTGTAGCCTCGGAGCTGTTTGCAAAACCCTAGGAAGGCCCAGCTTCTACTCACGGCAGGCACGCCCGGGGAGGAAACGAGTATGTTTCCCCAGAGAAACAGGCTGCTTGCAAGTGTCGAGCGGAGCTTCTCAGGTGCCCAGTGTGTCCCGTTTGTTTCCCTTCGCAGCTGACATCCTGCAGGTACTTATGCTGGGGGCTAACAAGGGTAGGTGGCTCTTCCGACAAAAGCAGCCTTTTCCTTTTGGAAGCTTGGATTGTAGTGTCTCAGGGGCTGCTTGCCAAACCTTGAAGTTGCCCAGGTTATAGCCTCCAGAGGTACGCTTGAGTAGCAAACGAGCACTTTCACCCGAGGAACAGGGTTCCTGTCACGCTGGAGGAGAGTTAATCCCGCAGACCTCGTTCCTCCTGGGAAAGCGCAAGGCCACCCTGAGCCTCAGGGTAGTGCCTAAGTTTGCTCCGTGCAAGCTCTGCGTGCCTCGGTTTCCATGAGGTCTCCATCGTTGTTGTGCTTCAATGGAACGCGAGGATAGCTTTCAGGACTCCAAGCACTCTGACCTCCGCACCATTTCCCATGCTACCACACAGATCCCCCCACGTGTCCTCTCTGCCTGTGAGCAACAAGCAGCCGTGTAGGCCCTTCGGAACACTTCTTGCATACAGAACCCAAGGCGGCACACTGCTGTCTGTCTTCCTTTGGAAACCTAGGTGGTCGCAGCTTGCCCCAGCTCACGAAGACAGTCTGAGCCGTTCTCATGAGCTGGGAGACGTGGACTCAGTGAGGACCAGGGCCCTACCTGCACTCAGAAAATCACTCTGCTCAGCCTTCCATCCAGGAGCTCACACCGACTGGCTCGTTGGTTTAGCAGGACGTCTAAGTGAGGTCCAAGCTGAGCAAAGAGCACACTTCCTCCTTTACCCTGCTAGGCCCACGGAAGAGGTAGAGCCAACTAGGCCTCGCTCAGACCAGCCCTCCTTCAGGGATCTTGCCACACTTCGAAGCCTGCACAGTAAAAGATACTTAGCGAAGTTGCCAAGATTTCGCCATGCTCTCCCTCGGCAGCTCCACTACTGCAGGGACTCATGTTTGCTGTGAACTAGGATAGGTGGCCCACTTCCAAAAGCAGTCTTTTCCCCTTTGGAAAGGTGGATTCTTGTAGCCTAGGAGCTGTTTGCGAAACCATAGGAAGGCGCAGCTTTTACTCACTGCAGGCACGCCCGGGGAGGAAACGAGTATGTTTCCCCAGAGAAACAGGCTGCTTGCAAGTGTAGAGGGGAGCTTCTCAGGTGCCCAGTGTGTCCCGTTTGTTTCCCTTCGCAGCTGACATCCTGCAGGTACTTATGCTGGGTGCTAACAAGGGTTCTTTGGCTCTGCCGAGAAAAGCAGCCTTTTCCCTTTGGAGGCTTGGATTGTAGTGTCTCAGGGGCTGCTTGCCAAACCTTGAAGTTGACCTGGTTATAGCCTCCGCAGGTACGCTTGCGTAGCAAACGAGCACTTTCACCCGATGAACAGCGTTCCTATCACGCTGCAGGAGAGTTAATCCCGCAGACCTCGTTCCTCCTGGGAAAGCGCAAGTCCACCCTGAGCCTCAGGGTAGTGCCTAAGTTTCCAACGGGCAAGCTCTGCGTGCCTCGGTTTCCATGAGGTCTCCACCGTTGTTGTGCTTCAATGGAACGCGAAGATAGCTTTCAGGACTCCAAGCACTCTGACCTCCGCACCGTTTCCCATGCTACCACACAGATCCCCCCACGTCTCCTCTCTGCCTGCTGAGCAATAAGCAGCCGTGTAGGCCCTTCGGAACACTTCTTGCATGCAGACCCCAAGGCGGGACACTGCTCTCTGTCTTCCTTTGGAAACCTAGGTTGTCGGAGCTTACCCACCTCACTAAGACAGTCTGAGCCGGTCTCATGAGCTGGGGAACGTGGACTCAGTGAGGACCAGGGCCCTATCTGCACTCAGAAAATCACTCTGCTCAGCCTTCCATCCAGGAGCTCACACCGACTGGCTCGTTGGTTTAGCAGGACGTCTAAGTGAGGTCCAAGCTGAGCAAAGAACACACTTCCTCCTTTACCCTGCTAGGCCCACGGAAGAGGTAGAGCCAACTAGGCCTCGCTCAGGCCAGCCCTCCTTCAGGGATCTTGCCACACTTCGAAGCCTGCACAGTAAAAGTTATTTAGCGAAGTTGCCAGGGTTTCGCCATGCTCTCCCTCGGCAGCTCCACTACTGCAGGGACTCATGTTTGCTGTGAACTAGGATAGGTGGCCCACTTCAAAAAGCAGTCTTTTCCCCTTTGGAAATGTGGATTCTTGTAGCCTCGGAGCTGTTTGCAAAACCCTAGGAAGGCCCAGCTTCTACTCACGGCAGGCACGCCCGGGGAGGAAACGAGTATGTTTCCCCAGAGAAACAGGCTGCTTGCAAGTGTCGAGCGGAGCTTCTCAGGTGCCCAGTGTGTCCCGTTTGTTTCCCTTCGCAGCTGACATCCTGCAGGTACTTATGCTGGGGGCTAACAAGGGTAGGTGGCTCTTCCGACAAAAGCAGCCTTTTCCTTTTGGAAGCTTGGATTGTAGTGTCTCAGGGGCTGCTTGCCAAACCTTGAAGTTGCCCAGGTTATAGCCTCCAGAGGTACGCTTGAGTAGCAAACGAGCACTTTCACCCGAGGAACAGGGTTCCTGTCACGCTGGAGGAGAGTTAATCCCGCAGACCTCGTTCCTCCTGGGAAAGCGCAAGGCCACCCTGAGCCTCAGGGTAGTGCCTAAGTTTGCTCCGTGCAAGCTCTGCGTGCCTCGGTTTCCATGAGGTCTCCATCGTTGTTGTGCTTCAATGGAACGCGAGGATAGCTTTCAGGACTCCAAGCACTCTGACCTCCGCACCATTTCCCATGCTACCACACAGATCCCCCCACGTGTCCTCTCTGCCTGTGAGCAACAAGCAGCCGTGTAGGCCCTTCGGAACACTTCTTGCATACAGAACCCAAGGCGGCACACTGCTCTCTGTCTTCCTTTGGAAACCTAGGTGGTCGCAGCTTGCCCCAGCTCACGAAGACAGTCTGAGCCGTTCTCATGAGCTGGGAGACGTGGACTCAGTGAGGACCAGGGCCCTACCTGCACTCAGAAAATCACTCTGCTCAGCCTTCCATCCAGGAGCTCACACCGACTGGCTCGTTGGTTTAGCAGGACGTCTAAGTGAGGTCCAAGCTGAGCAAAGAGCACACTTCCTCCTTTACCCTGCTAGGCCCACGGAAGAGGTAGAGCCAACTAGGCCTCGCTCAGACCAGCCCTCCTTCAGGGATCTTGCCACACTTCGAATCCTGCACAGTAAAAGATACTTAGCGAAGTTGCCAAGATTTCGCCATGCTCTCCCTCGGCAGCTCCACTACTGCAGGGACTCATGTTTGCTGTGAACTAGGATAGGTGGCCCACTTCCAAAAGCAGTCTTTTCCCCTTTGGAAAGGTGGATTCTTGTAGCCTAGGAGCTGTTTGCGAAACCATAGGAAGGCGCAGCTTATACTCACTGCAGGCACGCCCGGGGAGGAAACGAGTATGTTTCCCCAGAGAAACAGGCTGCTTGCAAGTGTCGAGGGGAGCTTCTCAGGTGCCCAGTGTGTCCCGTTTGTTTCCCTTCGCAGCTGACATCCTGCAGGTACTTATGCTGGGTGCTAACAAGGGTTCTTTGGCTCTGCCGAGAAAAGCAGCCTTTTCCCTTTGGAAGCTTGGATTGTAGTGTCTCAGGGGCTGCTTGCCAAACCTTGAAGTTGACCTGGTTATAGCCTCCGCAGGTACGCTTGCGTAGCAAACGAGCACTTTCACCCGATGAACAGCGTTCCTATCACGCTGCAGGAGAGTTAATCCCGCAGACCTCGTTCCTCCTGGGAAAGCGCAAGTCCACCCTGAGCCTCAGGGTAGTGCCTAAGTTTCCAACGGGCAAGCTCTGCGTGCCTCGGTTTCCATGAGGTCTCCACCGTTGTTGTGCTTCAATGGAACGCGAAGATAGCTTTCAGGACTCCAAGCACTCTGACCTCCGCACCGTTTCCCATGCTACCACACGGATCCCCCCCACGTCTCCTCTCTGCCTGCTGAGCAACAAGCAGCCGTGTAGGCCCTTCAGAACACTTCTGCATGCAGAGCCCAAGGCGGCACACTGCTCTCTGTCTTCCTTTGGAAACCTAGGTGGTCGCAGCTTACCCAGCTCACCAAGACAGTCTGAGCCGGTCTCATGAGCTGGGGAACGTGGACTCAGTGAGGACCAGGGCCCTACCTGCACTCAGAAAATCACTCTGCTCAGCCTTCCATCCAGGAGCTCACACCGACTGGCTCGTTGGTTTAGCAGGACGTCTAAGTGAGGTCCAAGCTGAGCAAAGAACACACTTCCTCCTTTACCCTGCTAGGCCCACGGAAGAGGTAGAGCCAACTAGGCCTCGCTCAGGCCAGCCCTCCTTCAGGGATCTTGCCACACTTCGAAGCCTGCACAGTAAAAGATATTTAGCGAAGTTGCCAGGGTTTCGCCATTCTCCCTCGGCAGCTCCACTACTGCAGGGACTCATGTTTGCTGTGAACTAGGATAGGTGGCCCACTTCCAAAAGCAGTCTTTTCCCCTTTGGAAATGTGGATTCTTGTAGCCTAGGAGCTGTTTGCGAAACCATAGGAAGGCCCAGCTTTTACTCACTGCAGGCACGCCCGGGGACGAAACGAGTATGTTTCCCCAGAGAAACAGGCTGCTTGCAAGTGTCGAGGGGAGCTTCTCAGGTGCCCAGTGTGTCCCGTTTGTTTCCCTTCGCAGCTCCCGTACTGCAGGTACTTATGCTGGGTGCTAACAAGGGTTCGTTGGCTCTGCCGAGAAAAGCAGCCTTTTCCCTTTGGAAGCTTGGATTGTAGTGTCTCAGGGGCTGCTTGCCAAACCTTGAAGTTGACCAGGTTATAGCCTCCGCAGGTACGCTTGCGTAGCAAACGAGCACTTTCACCCGATGAACAGCGTTCCTATCACGCTGCAGGAGAGTTAATCCTGCAGACCTCGTTCCTCCTGGGAAAGCGCAAGGCCACCCTGAGCCTCAGGGTAGTGCCTAAGTTTGCTCCGTGCAAGCTCTGCGTGCCTCGGTTTCCATGAGGTCTCCATCGTTGTTGTGCTTCAATGGAACGCGAGGATAGCTTTCAGGACTCCAAGCACTCTGACCTCCGCACCATTTCCCATGCTACCACACAGATCCCCCCACGTCTCCTCTCTGCCTGCTGAGCAATAAGCAGCCGTGTAGGCCCTTCGGAACACTTCTTGCATGCAGACCCCAAGGCGGGACACTGCTCTCTGTCTTCCTTTGGAAACCTAGGTTGTCGGAGCTTACCCACCTCACTAAGACAGTCTGAGCCGGTCTCATGAGCTGGGGAACGTGGACTCAGTGAGGACCAGGGCCCTATCTGCACTCAGAAAATCACTCTGCTCAGCCTTCCATCCAGGAGCTCACACCGACTGGCTCGTTGGTTTAGCAGGACGTCTAAGTGAGGTCCAAGCTGAGCAAAGAACACACTTCCTCCTTTACCCTGCTAGGCCCACGGAAGAGGTAGAGCCAACTAGGCCTCGCTCAGGCCAGCCCTCCTTCAGGGATCTTGCCACACTTCGAAGCCTGCACAGTAAAAGTTATTTAGCGAAGTTGCCAGGGTTTCGCCATGCTCTCCCTCGGCAGCTCCACTACTGCAGGGACTCATGTTTGCTGTGAACTAGGATAGGTGGCCCACTTCAAAAAGCAGTCTTTTCCCCTTTGGAAATGTGGATTCTTGTAGCCTCGGAGCTGTTTGCAAAACCCTAGGAAGGCCCAGCTTCTACTCACGGCAGGCACGCCCGGGGAGGAAACGAGTATGTTTCCCCAGAGAAACAGGCTGCTTGCAAGTGTCGAGCGGAGCTTCTCAGGTGCCCAGTGTGTCCCGTTTGTTTCCCTTCGCAGCTGACATCCTGCAGGTACTTATGCTGGGGGCTAACAAGGGTAGGTGGCTCTTCCGACAAAAGCATCCTTTTCCTTTTGGAAGCTTGGATTGTAGTGTCTCAGGGGCTGCTTGCCAAACCTTGAAGTTGACCAGGTTATAGCCTCCGCAGGTACGCTTGCGTAGCAAACGAGCACTTTCACCCGAGGAACAGCGTTCCTATCACGCTGCAGGAGAGTTAATCCTGCAGACCTCGTTCCTCCTGGGAAAGCGCAAGGCCACCCTGAGCCTCAGGGTAGTGCCTAAGTTTGCTCCGTGCAAGCTCTGCGTGCCTCGGTTTCCATGAGGTCTCCATCGTTGTTGTGCTTCAATGGAACGCGAGGATAGCTTTCAGGACTCCAAGCACTCTGACCTCCGCACCATTTCCCATGCTACCACACAGATCCCCCCACGTGTCCTCTCTGCCTGTGAGCAACAAGCAGCCGTGTAGGCCCTTCGGAACACTTCTTGCACACAGAACCCAAGGCGGCACACTGCTCTCTGTCTTCCTTTGGAAACCTAGGTGGTCGCAGCTTGCCCCAGCTCACGAAGACAGTCTGAGCCGTTCTCATGAGCTGGGAGACGTGGACTCAGTGAGGACCAGGGCCCTACCTGCACTCAGAAAATCACTCTGCTCAGCCTTCCATCCAGGAGCTCACACCGACTGGCTCGTTGGTTTAGCAGGACGTCTAAGTGAGGTCCAAGCTGAGCAAAGAGCACACTTCCTCCTTTACCCTGCTAGGCCCACGGAAGAGGTAGAGCCAACTAGGCCTCGCTCAGACCAGCCCTCCTTCAGGGATCTTGCCACACTTCGAAGCCTGCACAGTAAAAGTTATTTAGCGAAGTTGCCAGGGTTTCGCCATTCTCCCTCGGCAGCTCCACTACTGCAGGGACTCATGTTTGCTGTGAACTAGGATAGGTGGCCCACTTCAAAAAGCAGTCTTTTCCCCTTTGGAAATGTGGATTCTTGTAGCCTCGGAGCTGTTTGCAAAACCCTAGGAAGGCCCAGCTTCTACTCACGGCAGGCACGCCCGGGGAGGAAACGAGTATGTTTCCCCAGAGAAACAGGCTGCTTGCAAGTGTCGAGCGGAGCTTCTCAGGTGCCCAGTGTGTCCCGTTTGTTTCCCTTCGCAGCTGACATCCTGCAGGTACTTATGCTGGGGGCTAACAAGGGTAGGTGGCTCTTCCGACAAAAGCAGCCTTTTCCTTTTGGAAGCTTGGATTGTAGTGTCTCAGGGGCTGCTTGCCAAACCTTGAAGTTGCCCAGGTTATAGCCTCCAGAGGTACGCTTGAGTAGCAAACGAGCACTTTCACCCGAGGAACAGGGTTCCTGTCACGCTGGAGGAGAGTTAATCCCGCAGACCTCGTTCCTCCTGGGAAAGCGCAAGGCCACCCTGAGCCTCAGGGTAGTGCCTAAGTTTGCTCCGTGCAAGCTCTGCGTGCCTCGGTTTCCATGAGGTCTCCATCGTTGTTGTGCTTCAATGGAACGCGAGGATAGCTTTCAGGACTCCAAGCACTCTGACCTCCGCACCATTTCCCATGCTACCACACAGATCCCCCCACGTGTCCTCTCTGCCTGTGAGCAACAAGCAGCCGTGTAGGCCCTTCGGAACACTTCTTGCATACAGAACCCAAGGCGGCACACTGCTCTCTGTCTTCCTTTGGAAACCTAGGTGGTCGCAGCTTGCCCCAGCTCACGAAGACAGTCTGAGCCGTTCTCATGAGCTGGGAGACGTGGACTCAGTGAGGACCAGGGCCCTACCTGCACTCAGAAAATCACTCTGCTCAGCCTTCCATCCAGGAGCTCACACCGACTGGCTCGTTGGTTTAGCAGGACGTCTAAGTGAGGTCCAAGCTGAGCAAAGAGCACACTTCCTCCTTTACCCTGCTAGGCCCACGGAAGAGGTAGAGCCAACTAGGCCTCGCTCAGACCAGCCCTCCTTCAGGGATCTTGCCACACTTCGAATCCTGCACAGTAAAAGATACTTAGCGAAGTTGCCAAGATTTCGCCATGCTCTCCCTCGGCAGCTCCACTACTGCAGGGACTCATGTTTGCTGTGAACTAGGATAGGTGGCCCACTTCCAAAAGCAGTCTTTTCCCCTTTGGAAAGGTGGATTCTTGTAGCCTAGGAGCTGTTTGCGAAACCATAGGAAGGCGCAGCTTATACTCACTGCAGGCACGCCCGGGGAGGAAACGAGTATGTTTCCCCAGAGAAACAGGCTGCTTGCAAGTGTAGAGGGGAGCTTCTCAGGTGCCCAGTGTGTCCCGTTTGTTTCCCTTCGCAGCTGACATCCTGCAGGTACTTATGCTGGGTGCTAACAAGGGTTCTTTGGCTCTGCCGAGAAAAGCAGCCTTTTCCCTTTGGAAGCTTGGATTGTAGTGTCTCAGGGGCTGCTTGCCAAACCTTGAAGTTGACCTGGTTATAGCCTCCGCAGGTACGCTTGCGTAGCAAACGAGCACTTTCACCCGATGAACAGCGTTCCTATCACGCTGCAGGAGAGTTAATCCCGCAGACCTCGTTCCTCCTGGGAAAGCGCAAGTCCACCCTGAGCCTCAGGGTAGTGCCTAAGTTTCCAACGGGCAAGCTCTGCGTGCCTCGGTTTCCATGAGGTCTCCACCGTTGTTGTGCTTCAATGGAACGCGAAGATAGCTTTCAGGACTCCAAGCACTCTGACCTCCGCACCGTTTCCCATGCTACCACATGGATCCCCCCCACGTCTCCTCTCTGCCTGCTGAGCAACAAGCAGCCGTGTAGGCCCTTCAGAACACTTCTGCATGCAGAGCCCAAGGCGGCACACTGCTCTCTGTCTTCCTTTGGAAACCTAGGTGGTCGCAGCTTACCCAGCTCACCAAGACAGTCTGAGCCGGTCTCATGAGCTGGGGAACGTGGACTCAGTGAGGACCAGGGCCCTATCTGCACTCAGAAAATCACTCTGCTCAGCCTTCCATCCAGGAGCTCACACCGACTGGCTCGTTGGTTTAGCAGGACGTCTAAGTGAGGTCCAAGCTGAGCAAAGAACACACTTCCTCCTTTACCCTGCTAGGCCCACGGAAGAGGTAGAGCCAACTAGGCCTCGCTCAGGCCAGCCCTCCTTCAGGGATCTTGCCACACTTCGAAGCCTGCACAGTAAAAGTTATTTAGCGAAGTTGCCAGGGTTTCGCCATGCTCTCCCTCGGCAGCTCCACTACTGCAGGGACTCATGTTTGCTGTGAACTAGGATAGGTGGCCCACTTCAAAAAGCAGTCTTTTCCCCTTTGGAAATGTGGATTCTTGTAGCCTCGGAGCTGTTTGCAAAACCCTAGGAAGGCCCAGCTTCTACTCACGGCAGGCACGCCCGGGGAGGAAACGAGTATGTTTCCCCAGAGAAACAGGCTGCTTGCAAGTGTCGAGCGGAGCTTCTCAGGTGCCCAGTGTGTCCCGTTTGTTTCCCTTCGCAGCTGACATCCTGCAGGTACTTATGCTGGGGGCTAACAAGGGTAGGTGGCTCTTCCGACAAAAGCATCCTTTTCCTTTTGGAAGCTTGGATTGTAGTGTCTCAGGGGCTGCTTGCCAAACCTTGAAGTTGCCCAGGTTATAGCCTCCAGAGGTACGCTTGAGTAGCAAACGAGCACTTTCACCCGAGGAACAGGGTTCCTGTCACGCTGGAGGAGAGTTAATCCCGCAGACCTCGTTCCTCCTGGGAAAGCGCAAGGCCACCCTGAGCCTCAGGGTAGTGCCTAAGTTTGCTCCGTGCAAGCTCTGCGTGCCTCGGTTTCCATGAGGTCTCCATCGTTGTTGTGCTTCAATGGAACGCGAGGATAGCTTTCAGGACTCCAAGCACTCTGACCTCCGCACCATTTCCCATGCTACCACACAGATCCCCCCACGTCTCCTCTCTGCCTGCTGAGCAACAAGCAGCCGTGTAGGCCCTTCGGAACACTTCTTCCATGCAGAACCCAAGGCGGCACACTGCTCTCTGTCTTCCTTTGGAAACCTAGGTGGTCGCAGCTTGCCCCAGCTCACGAAGACAGTCTGAGCCGTTCTCATGAGCTGGGAGACGTGGACTCAGTGAGGACCAGGGCCCTACCTGCACTCAGAAAATCACTCTGCTCAGCCTTCCATCCAGGAGCTCACACCGACTGGCTCGTTGGTTTAGCAGGACGTCTAAGTGAGGTCCAAGCTGAGCAAAGAGCACTGTTCCTCCTTTACCCTGCTAGGCCCACGGAAGAGGTAGAGCCAACTAGGCCTCGCTCAGACCAGCCCTCCTTCAGGGATCTTGCCACACTTTGAAGCCTGCACAGTAAAAGATACTTAGCGAAGTTGCCAGGGTTTCGCCATGCTCTCCCTCGGCAGCTCCACTACTACAGGGACTCATGTTTGCTTTGAACTAGTATAGGTGTCCCTGCTTCCAAAAGCAGTCTTTTCCCCTTTGGAAATGTGGATTCTTGTAGCCTCGGAGCTGTTTGCGAAACCATAGGAAGGCCCAGCTTTTACTCACTGCAGGCACGCCCGGAGAGGAAACGAGTATGTTTCCCCAGAGAAACAGGCTGCTTGCAAGTGTAGAGGGGAGCTTCTCAGGTGCCCAGTGTGTCCCGTTTGTTTCCCTTCGCAGCTCCCTTACTGCAGGTACTTATGCTGGGTGCTAACAAGAGTTGGTTGGCTCTGCCGACAAAAGCAGCCTTTTCCCTTTGGAAGCTTGGATTGTAGTGTCTCATGGGCTGCTTGCCAAACCTTGAAGTTGCCCAGGTTATAGCCTCCGCAGGAACGCTTGCGTAGCAAACGAGCACTTTCTACCGATGAACAGGGTTCCTGTCACGCTGGAGGAGAGTTAATCCCGCAGACCTCGTTCCTCCTGGGAAAGCGCAAGTCCACCCTGAGCCTCAGGGTAGTGCCTAAGTTTCCAACGGGCAAGCTCTGCGTGCCTCGGTTTCCATGAGGTCTCCACCGTTGTTGTGCTTCAATGGAACGCGAAGATAGCTTTCAGGACTCCAAGCACTCTGACCTCCGCACCGTTTCCCATGCTACCACACGGATCCCCCCCACGTCTCCTCTCTGCCTGCTGAGCAACAAGCAGCCGTGTAGGCCCTTCAGAACACTTCTGCATGCAGAGCCCAAGGCGGCACACTGCTCTCTGTCTTCCTTTGGAAACCTAGGTTGTCGCAGCTTACCCAGCTCACCAAGACAGTCTGAGCCGGTCTCATGAGCTGGGGAACGTGGACTCAGTGAGGACCAGGGCCCTACCTGCACTCAGAAAATCACTCTGCTCAGCCTTCCATCCAGGAGCTCACACCGACTGGCTCGTTGGTTTAGCAGGACGTCTAAGTGAGGTCCAAGCTGAGCAAAGAACACACTTCCTCCTTTACCCTGCTAGGCCCACGGAAGAGGTAGAGCCAACTAGGCCTCGCTCAGGCCAGCCCTCCTTCAGGGATCTTGCCACACTTCGAAGCCTGCACAGTAAAAGATATTTAGCGAAGTTGCCAGGGTTTCGCCATTCTCCCTCGGCAGCTCCACTACTGCAGGGACTCATGTTTGCTGTGAACTAGGATAGGTGGCCCACTTCCAAAAGCAGTCTTTTCCCCTTTGGAAATGTGGATTCTTGTAGCCTAGGAGCTGTTTGCGAAACCATAGGAAGGCCCAGCTTTTACTCACTGCAGGCACGCCCGGGGACGAAACGAGTATGTTTCCCCAGAGAAACAGGCTGCTTGCAAGTGTCGAGGGGAGCTTCTCAGGTGCCCAGTGTGTCCCGTTTGTTTCCCTTCGCAGCTCCCGTACTGCAGGTACTTATGCTGGGTGCTAACAAGGGTTCGTTGGCTCTGCCGACAAAAGCAGCCTTTTCCCTTTGGAAGCTTGGATTGTAGTGTCTCAGGGGCTGCTTGCCAAACCTTGAAGTTGCCCAGGTTATAGCCTCCACAGGAACGCTTGCGTAGCAAACGAGCACTTTCACCCGAGGAACAGCGTTCCTATCACGCTGCAGGAGAGTTAATCCTGCAGACCTCGTTCCTCCTGGGAAAGCGCAAGGCCACCCTGAGCCTCAGGGTAGTGCCTAAGTTTGCTCCGTGCAAGCTCTGCGTGCCTCGGTTTCCATGAGGTCTCCACCGTTGTTGTGCCTCAATGGAACGCGAGGATAGCTTTCAGGACTCCAAGCACTCTGGCCTCCGCACCGTTTCCCAAGCTACCACACGGCTTCCCCCCACGTCTCCTCTCTGCCTGCTGAGCAACAAGCAGCCGTGTAGGCCCTTCAGAACACTTCTTGCATGCAGAGCCCAAGGCGGGACACTGCTCTCTGTCTTCCTTTGGAAACCTAGGTTGTCGGAGCTTACCCACCTCACTAAGACAGTCTGAGCCGGTTTCATGAGCTGGGGAACGTGGACTCAGTGAGGACCAGGGCCCTACCTGCACTCTGAAAATCACTCTGCTCAGCCTTCCATCCAGGAGCTCACACCGACTGGCTCGTTGGTTTAGCAGGACGTCTAAGTGAGGTCCAAGCTGAGCAAAGAACACACTTCCTCCTTTACCCTGCTAGGCCCACGGAAGAGGTAGAGCCAACTAGGCCTCGCTCAGGCCAGCCCTCCTTCAGGGATCTTGCCACACTTCGAAGCCTGCACAGTAAAAGTTATTTAGCGAAGTTGCCAGGGTTTCGCCATGCTCTCCCTCGGCAGCTCCACTACTGCAGGGACTCATGTTTGCTGTGAACTAGGATAGGTGGCCCACTTCAAAAAGCAGTCTTTTCCCCTTTGGAAATGTGGATTCTTGTAGCCTCGGAGCTGTTTGCAAAACCCTAGGAAGGCCCAGCTTCTACTCACGGCAGGCACGCCCGGGGAGGAAACGAGTATGTTTCCCCAGAGAAACAGGCTGCTTGCAAGTGTCGAGCGGAGCTTCTCAGGTGCCCAGTGTGTCCCGTTTGTTTCCCTTCGCAGCTGACATCCTGCAGGTACTTATGCTGGGGGCTAACAAGGGTAGGTGGCTCTTCCGACAAAAGCAGCCTTTTCCTTTTGGAAGCTTGGATTGTAGTGTCTCAGGGGCTGCTTGCCAAACCTTGAAGTTGCCCAGGTTATAGCCTCCAGAGGTACGCTTGAGTAGCAAACGAGCACTTTCACCCGAGGAACAGGGTTCCTGTCACGCTGGAGGAGAGTTAATCCCGCAGACCTCGTTCCTCCTGGGAAAGCGCAAGGCCACCCTGAGCCTCAGGGTAGTGCCTAAGTTTCCACAGGGCAAGCTCTGCGTGCCTCGGTTTCCATGAGGTCTCCATCGTTGTTGTGCTTCAATGGAACGCGAGGATAGCTTTCAGGACTCCAAGCACTCTGACCTCCGCACCATTTCCCATGCTACCACACAGATCCCCCCACGTCTCCTCTCTGCCTGCTGAGCAACAAGCAGCCGTGTAGGCCCTTCGGAACACTTCTTGCATGCAGAACCCAAGGCGGCACACTGCTCTCTGTCTTCCTTTGGAAACCTAGGTGGTCGCAGCTTGCCCCAGCTCACGAAGACAGTCTGAGCCGTTCTCATGAGCTGGGAGACGTGGACTCAGTGAGGACCAGGGCCCTACCTGCACTCAGAAAATCACTCTGCTCAGCCTTCCATCCAGGAGCTCACACCGACTGGCTCGTTGGTTTAGCAGGACGTCTAAGTGAGGTCCAAGCTGAGCAAAGAGCACTGTTCCTCCTTTACCCTGCTAGGCCCACGGAAGAGGTAGAGCCAACTAGGCCTCGCTCAGACCAGCCCTCCTTCAGGGATCTTGCCACACTTCGAAGCCTGCACAGTAAAAGATACTTAGCGAAGTTGCCAGGGTTTCGCCATGCTCTCCCTCGGCAGCTCCACTACTACAGGGACTCATGTTTGCTTTGAACTAGTATAGGTGTCCCTGCTTCCAAAAGCAGTCTTTTCCCCTTTGGAAATGTGGATTCTTGTAGCCTCGGAGCTGTTTGCGAAACCATAGGAAGGCCCAGCTTTTACTCACTGCAGGCACGCCCGGAGAGGAAACGAGTATGTTTCCCCAGAGAAACAGGCTGCTTGCAAGTGTAGAGGGGAGCTTCTCAGGTGCCCAGTGTGTCCCGTTTGTTTCCCTTCGCAGCTCCCGTACTGCAGGTACTTATGCTGGGTGCTAACAAGAGTTGGTTGGCTCTGCCGACAAAAGCAGCCTTTTCCCTTTGGAAGCTTGGATTGTAGTGTCTCATGGGCTGCTTGCCAAACCTTGAAGTTGCCCAGGTTATAGCCTCCGCAGGAACGCTTGCGTAGCAAACGAGCACTTTCTACCGATGAACAGGGTTCCTGTCACGCTGGAGGAGAGTTAATCCCGCAGACCTCGTTCCTCCTGGGAAAGCGCAAGTCCACCCTGAGCCTCAGGGTAGTGCCTAAGTTTCCAACGGGCAAGCTCTGCGTGCCTCGGTTTCCATGAGGTCTCCACCGTTGTTGTGCTTCAATGGAACGCGAAGATAGCTTTCAGGACTCCAAGCACTCTGACCTCCGCACCGTTTCCCATGCTACCACACGGATCCCCCCCACGTCTCCTCTCTGCCTGCTGAGCAACAAGCAGCCGTGTAGGCCCTTCAGAACACTTCTGCATGCAGAGCCCAAGGCGGCACACTGCTCTCTGTCTTCCTTTGGAAACCTAGGTGGTCGCAGCTTACCCAGCTCACCAAGACAGTCTGAGCCGGTCTCATGAGCTGGGGAACGTGGACTCAGTGAGGACCAGGGCCCTACCTGCACTCAGAAAATCACTCTGCTCAGCCTTCCATCCAGGAGCTCACACCGACTGGCTCGTTGGTTTAGCAGGACGTCTAAGTGAGGTCCAAGCTGAGCAAAGAACACACTTCCTCCTTTACCCTGCTAGGCCCACGGAAGAGGTAGAGCCAACTAGGCCTCGCTCAGGCCAGCCCTCCTTCAGGGATCTTGCCACACTTCGAAGCCTGCACAGTAAAAGATATTTAGCGAAGTTGCCAGGGTTTCGCCATTCTCCCTCGGCAGCTCCACTACTGCAGGGACTCATGTTTGCTGTGAACTAGGATAGGTGGCCCACTTCCAAAAGCAGTCTTTTCCCCTTTGGAAATGTGGATTCTTGTAGCCTAGGAGCTGTTTGCGAAACCATAGGAAGGCCCAGCTTTTACTCACGGCAGGCACGCCCGGGGACGAAACGAGTATGTTTCCCCAGAGAAACAGGCTGCTTGCAAGTGTCGAGGGGAGCTTCTCAGGTGCCCAGTGTGTCCCGTTTGTTTCCCTTCGCAGCTCCCGTACTGCAGGTACTTATGCTGGGTACTAACAAGGGTTCGTTGGATCTGCCGAGAAAAGCAGCCTTTTCCCTTTGGAAGCTTGGATTGTAGTGTCTCAGGGGCTGCTTGCCAAACCTTGAAGTTGACCAGGTTATAGCCTCCGCAGGTACGCTTGCGTAGCAAACGAGCACTTTCACCCGAGGAACAGCGTTCCTATCACGCTGCAGGAGAGTTAATCCTGCAGACCTCGTTCCTCCTGGGAAAGCGCAAGGCCACCCTGAGCCTCAGGGTAGTGCCTAAGTTTGCTCCGTGCAAGCTCTGCGTGCCTCGGTTTCCATGAGGTCTCCACCGTTGTTGTGCTTCAATGGAACGCGAGGATAGCTTTCAGGACTCCAAGCACTCTGACCTCCGCACTGTTTCCCATGCTACCATACGGATCCCCCCCACGTCTCCTCTCTGCCTGCTGAGCATCAAGCAGCCGTGTAGGCCCTTCAGAACACTTCTTGCATGCAGAGCCCAAGGCGGCACACTGCTCTCTGTCTTCCTCTGGAAACCTAGGTTGTCGCAGCTTACCCAGCTCACCAAGACAGTCTGAGCCGGTCTCATGAGCTGGGGAACGTGGACTCAGTGAGGACCAGGGCCCTACCTGCACTCAGAAAATCACTCTGCTCAGCCTTCCATCCAGGAGCTCACACCGACTGGCTCGTTGGTTTAGCAGGACGTCTAAGTGAGGTCCAAGCTGAGCAAAGAACACACTTCCTCCTTTACCCTGCTAGGCCCACGGAAGAGGTAGAGCCAACTAGGCCTCGCTCAGGCCAGCCCTCCTTCAGGGATCTTGCCACACTTCGAAGCCTGCACAGTAAAAGATACTTAGCGAAGTTGCCAATATTTCGCCATGCTCTCCCTCGGCAGCTCCACTACTGCAGGGACTCATGTTTGCTTTGAAATAGGATAGGTGTCCCTGCTTCCAAAAGCAGTCTTTTCCCCTTTGGAAATGTGGATTCTTGTAGCCTAGGAGCTGTTTGCGAAACCATAGGAAGGCCCAGCTTTTACTCACTGCAGGCACGCCCGGAGAGGAAACGAGTATGTTTCCCCAGAGAAACAGGCTGCTTGCAAGTGTCGAGGGGAGCTTCTCAGGTGCCCAGTGTCCCGTTTGTTTCCCTTCGCAGCTCCCGTACTGCAGGTACTTATGCTGGGTGCTAACAAGAGTTGGTTGGCTCTGCCGACAAAAGCAGCCTTTTCCCTTTGGAAGCTTGGATTGTAGTGTCTCAGGGGCTGCTTGCCAAACCTTGAAGTTGCCCAGGTTATAGCCTCCGCAGGAACGCTTGCGTAGCAAACGAGCACTTTCTACAGATGAACAGGGTTCCTGTCACGCTGGAGGAGAGTTAATCCCGCAGACCTCGTTCCTCCTGGGAAAGCGCAAGTCCACCCTGAGCCTTAGGGTAGTGCCTAAGTTTCCAACGGGCAAGCTCTGCGTGCCTCGGTTTCCATGAGGTCTCCACCGTTGTTGTGCTTCAATGGAACGCGAAGATAGCTTTCAGGACTCCAAGCACTCTGACCTCCGCACCGTTTCCCATGCTACCACACGGATCCCCCCCACGTCTCCTCTCTGCCTGCTGAGCAACAAGCAGCCGTGTAGGCCCTTCAGAACACTTCTTGTATGCAGAGCCCAAAGCGGGACACTGCTCTCTGTCTTCCTTTGGAAACCTAGGTTGTCGCAGCTTGCCCAGCTCACCAAGACAGTCTGAGCCGGTCTCATGAGCTGGGGAACGTGGACTCAGTGAGGACCAGGGCCCTACCTGCACTCAGAAAATCACTCTGCTCAGCCTTCCATCCAGGAGCTCACACCGACTGGCTCGTTGGTTTAGCAGGACGTCTAAGTGAGGTCCAAGCTGAGCAAAGAACACACTTCCTCCTTTACCCTGCTAGGCCCACGGAAGAGGTAGAGCCAACTAGGCCTCGCTCAGGCCAGCCCTCCTTCAGGGATCTTGCCACACTTCGAAGCCTGCACAGTAAAAGATATTTAGCGAAGTTGCCAGGGTTTCGCCATTCTCCCTCGGCAGCTCCACTACTGCAGGGACTCATGTTTGCTGTGAACTAGGATAGGTGGCCCACTTCCAAAAGCAGTCTTTTCCCCTTTGGAAAGGTGGATTCTTGTAGCCTAGGAGCTGTTTGCGAAACCATAGGAAGGCCCAGCTTTTACTCACTGCAGGCACGCCCGGAGAGGAAACGAGTATGTTTCCCCAGAGAAACAGGCTGCTTGCAAGTGTAGAGGGGAGCTTCTCAGGTGCCCAGTGTGTCCCGTTTGTTTCCCTTCGCAGCTCCCGTACTGCAGGTACTTATGCTGGGTGCTAACAAGGGTTCGTTGGCTCTGCCGAGAAAAGCAGCCTTTTCCCTTTGGAAGCTTGGATTGTAGTGTCTCAGGGGCTGCTTGCCAAACCTTGAAGTTGACCAGGTTATAGCCTCCGCAGGTACGCTTGCGTAGCAAACGAGCACTTTCTACCGAAGAACAGGGTTCCTGTCACGCTGGAGGAGAGTTAATCCCGCAGACCTCCTTCCTCCTGGGAAAGCGCAAGGCCACCCTGAGCCTCAGGGTAGTGCCTAAGTTTGCTCCGTGCAAGCTCTGCGTGCCTCGGTTTCCATGAGGTCTCCACCGTTGTTGTGCTTCAATGGAACGTGAGGATAGCTTTCAGGACTCCAAGCACTCTGGCCTCCGCACCGTTTACCATGCTACCACACGGATTCCCCCCACGTCTCCTCTCTGCCTGCTGAGCAACAAGCAGCCGTGTAGGCCCTTCAGAACACTTCTTGCATGCAGAGCCCAAGGCGGCACACTGCTCTCTGTCTTCCTTTGGAAACCTAGGTTGTCGCAGCTTGCCCAGCTCACCAAGACAGTCTGAGCCGGTCTCATGAGCTGGGGAACGTGGACTCAGTGAGGACCAGGGCCCTACCTGCACTCAGAAAATCACTCTGCTCAGCCTTCCATCCAGGAGCTCACACCGACTGGCTCGTTGGTTTAGCAGGACGTCTAAGTGAGGTCCAAGCTGAGCAAAGAACACACTTCCTCCTTTACCCTGCTAGGCCCACGGAAGAGGTAGAGCCAACTAGGCCTCGCTCAGGCCAGCCCTCCTTCAGGGATCTTGCCACACTTCGAAGCCTGCACAGTAAAAGATATTTAGCGAAGTTGCCAGGGTTTCGCCATTCTCCCTCGGCAGCTCCACTACTGCAGGGACTCATGTTTGCTGTGAACTAGGATAGGTGGCCCACTTCCAAAAGCAGTCTTTTCCCCTTTGGAAAGGTGGATTCTTGTAGCCTAGGAGCTGTTTGCGAAACCATAGGAAGGCCCAGCTTTTACTCACTGCAGGCACGCCCGGGGACGAAACGAGTATGTGTCCCCAGAGAAACAGGCTGCTTGCAAGTGTAGAGGGGAGCTTCTCAGGTGCCCAGTGTGTCCCGTTTGTTTCCCTTCGCAGCTGACATCCTGCAGGTACTTATGCTGGGTGCTAACAAGGGTTCTTTGGCTCTGCCGAGAAAAGCAGCCTTTTCCCTTTGGAAGCTTGGATTGTAGTGTCTCAGGGGCTGCTTGCCAAACCTTGAAGTTGACCTGGTTATAACCTCCGCAGGTACGCTTGCGTAGCAAACGAGCACTTTCACCCGATGAACAGAGTTCCTATCACGCTGCAGGAGAGTTAATCCTGCAGACCTCGTTCCTCCTGGGAAAGCGCAAGGCCACCCTGAGCCTCAGGGTAGTGCCTAAGTTTGCTCCGTGCAAGCTCTGCGTGCCTCGGTTTCCATGAGGTCTCCACCGTTGTTGTGCTTCAATGGAACGCGAGGATAGCTTTCAGGACTCCAAGCACTCTGACCTCCGCACTGTTTCCCATGCTACCACACGGATCCCCCCCACGTCTCCTCTCTGCCTGCTGAGCATCAAGCAGCCGTGTAGGCCCTTCAGAACACTTCTTGCATGCAGAGCCCAAGGCAGCACACTGCTCTCTGTCTTCCTCTGGAAACCTAGGTTCTCGCAGCTTACCCAGCTCACCAAGACAGTCTGAGCCGGTCTCATGAGCTGGGGAACGTGGACTCAGTGAGGACCAGGGCCCTATCTGCACTCAGAAAATCACTCTGCTCAGCCTTCCATCCAGGAGCTCACACTGACTGGCTCGTTGGTTTAGCAGGACGTCTAAGTGAGGTCCAAGCTGAGCAAAGAGCACACTTCCTCCTTTACCCTGCTAGGCCCACGGAAGAGGTAGAGCCAACTAGGCCTCGCTCAGGCCAGCCCTCCTTCAGGGATCTTGCCACAGTTCGAAGCCTGCACAGTAAAAGATACTTAGCGAAGTTGCCAAGATTTCGCCATGCTCACCCTCGGCAGCTCCACTACTGCAGGGACTCATGTTTGCTTTGAACTAGGATAGGTGTCCCTGCTTCCAAAAGCAGTCTTTTCCCCTTTGGAAATGTGGATTCTTGTAGCCTAGGAGCTGTTTGCGAAACCATAGGAAGGCCCAGCTTTTACTCACTGCAGGCACGCCCGGAGAGGAAACGAGTATGTTTCCCCAGAGAAACAGGCTGCTTGCAAGTGTAGAGGGGAGCTTCTCAGGTGCCCAGTGTGTCCCGTTTGTTTCCCTTCGCAGCTCCCTTACTGCAGGTACTTATGCTGGGTGCTAACAAGAGTTGGTTGGCTCTGCCGACAAAAGCAGCCTTTTCCCTTTGGAAGCTTGGATTGTAGTGTCTCAGGGGCTGCTTGCCAAACCTTGAAGTTGCCCAGGTTATAGCCTCCGCAGGAACGCTTGCGTAGCAAACGAGCACTTTCTACCGATGAACAGGGTTCCTGTCACGCTGGAGGAGAGTTAATCCCGCAGACCTCGATCCTCCTGGGAAAGCGCAAGTCCACCCTGAGCCTCAGGGTAGTGCCTAAGTTTCCAACGGGCAAGCTCTGCGTGCCTTGGTTTCCATGAGGTCTCCACCGTTGTTGTGCTTCAATGGAACGCGAAGATAGCTTTCAGGACTCCAAGCACTCTGACCTCCGCACCATTTCCCATGCTACCACACAGATCCCCCCACGTGTCCTCTCTGCCTGTGAGCAACAAGCAGCCGTGTAGGCCCTTCGGAACACTTCTTGCATACAGAACCCAAGGCGGCACACTGCTCTCTGTCTTCCTTTGGAAACCTAGGTGGTCGCAGCTTGCCCCAGCTCACGAAGACAGTCTGAGCCGTTCTCATGAGCTGGGAGACGTGGACTCAGTGAGGACCAGGGCCCTACCTGCACCCAGAAAATCACTCTGCTCAGCCTTCCATCCAGGAGCTCACACCGACTGGCTCGTTGGTTTAGCAGGACGTCTAAGTGAGGTCCAAGCTGAGCAAAGAGCACTGTTCCTCCTTTACACTGCTAGGCCCACGGAAGAGGTAGAGCCAACTAGGCCTCGCTCAGACCAGCCCTCCTTCAGGGATCTTGCCACACTTCGAAGTCTGCACAGTAAAAGATACTTAGCGAAGTTGCCAAGATTTCGCCATGCTCTCCCTCGGCAGCTCCACTACTGCAGGGACTCATGTTTGCTGTGAACTAGGATAGGTGGCCCACTTCAAAAAGCAGTCTTTTCCCCTTTGGAAATGTGGATTCTTGTAGCCTCGGAGCTGTTTGCGAAACCCTAGGAAGGCCCAGCTTCTACTCACGGCAGGCACGCCCGGGGAGGAAACGAGTATGTTTCCCCAGAGAAACAGGCTGCTTGCAAGTGTCGAGCGGAGCTTCTCAGGTGCCCAGTGTGTCCCGTTTGTTTCCCTTCGCAGCTGACATCCTGCAGGTACTTATGCTGGGGGCTAACAAGGGTAGGTGGCTCTTCCGACAAAAGCAGCCTTTTCCTTTTGGAAGCTTGGATTGTAGTGTCTCAGGGGCTGCTTGCCAAACCTTGAAGTTGCCCAGGTTATAGCCTCCAGAGGTACGCTTGAGTAGCAAACGAGCACTTTCACCCGAGGAACAGGGTTCCTGTCACGCTGGAGGAGAGTTAATCCCGCAGACCTCGTTCCTCCTGGGAAAGCGCAAGGCCACCCTGAGCCTCAGGGTAGTGCCTAAGTCTCCACAGGGCAAGCTCTGCGTGCCTCGGTTTCCATGAGGTCTCCACCGTTGTTGTGCTTCAATGGAACGCGAAGATAGCTTTCAGGACTCCAAGCACTCTGACCTCCGCACCGTTTCCCATGCTACCACACGGATCCCCCCCACGTCTCCTCTCTGCCTGCTGAGCAACAAGCAGCCGTGTAGGCCCTTCAGAACACTTCTGCATGCAGAGCCCAAGGCGGCACACTGCTCTCTGTCTTCCTTTGGAAACCTAGGTGGTCGCAGCTTACCCAGCTCACCAAGACAGTCTGAGCCGGTCTCATGAGCTGGGGAACGTGGACTCAGTGAGGACCAGGGCCCTACCTGCACTCAGAAAATCACTCTGCTCAGCCTTCCATCCAGGAGCTCACACCGACTGGCTCGTTGGTTTAGCAGGACGTCTAAGTGAGGTCCAAGCTGAGCAAAGAACACACTTCCTCCTTTACCCTGCTAGGCCCACGGAAGAGGTAGAGCCAACTAGGCCTCGCTCAGGCCAGCCCTCCTTCAGGGATCTTGCCACACTTCGAAGCCTGCACAGTAAAAGATATTTAGCGAAGTTGCCAGGGTTTCGCCATTCTCCCTCGGCAGCTCCACTACTGCAGGGACTCATGTTTGCTGTGAACTAGGATAGGTGGCCCACTTCCAAAAGCAGTCTTTTCCCCTTTGGAAATGTGGATTCTTGTAGCCTAGGAGCTGTTTGCGAAACCATAGGAAGGCCCAGCTTTTACTCACTGCAGGCACGCCCGGGGACGAAACGAGTATGTTTCCCCAGAGAAACAGGCTGCTTGCAAGTGTCGAGGGGAGCTTCTCAGGTGCCCAGTGTGTCCCGTTTGTTTCCCTTCGCAGCTCCCGTACTGCAGGTACTTATGCTGGGTGCTAACAAGGGTTCGTTGGCTCTGCCGAGAAAAGCAGCCTTTTCCCTTTGGAAGCTTGGATTGTAGTGTCTCAGGGGCTGCTTGCCAAACCTTGAAGTTGACCAGGTTATAGCCTCCGCAGGTACGCTTGCGTAGCAAACGAGCACTTTCACCCGAGGAACAGCGTTCCTATCACGCTGCAGGAGAGTTAATCCTGCAGACCTCGTTCCTCCTGGGAAAGCGCAAGGCCACCCTGAGCCTCAGGGTAGTGCCTAAGTTTGCTCCGTGCAAGCTCTGCGTGCCTCGGTTTCCATGAGGTCTCCATCGTTGTTGTGCTTCAATGGAACGCGAGGATAGCTTTCAGGACTCCAAGCACTCTGACCTCCGCACCATTTCCCATGCTACCACACAGATCCCCCCACGTCTCCTCTCTGCCTGCTGAGCAATAAGCAGCCGTGTAGGCCCTTCGGAACACTTCTTGCATGCAGACCCCAAGGCGGGACACTGCTCTCTGTCTTCCTTTGGAAACCTAGGTTGTCGGAGCTTACCCACCTCACTAAGACAGTCTGAGCCGGTCTCATGAGCTGGGGAACGTGGACTCAGTGAGGACCAGGGCCCTATCTGCACTCAGAAAATCACTCTGCTCAGCCTTCCATCCAGGAGCTCACACCGACTGGCTCGTTGGTTTAGCAGGACGTCTAAGTGAGGTCCAAGCTGAGCAAAGAACACACTTCCTCCTTTACCCTGCTAGGCCCACGGAAGAGGTAGAGCCAACTAGGCCTCGCTCAGGCCAGCCCTCCTTCAGGGATCTTGCCACACTTCGAAGCCTGCACAGTAAAAGTTATTTAGCGAAGTTGCCAGGGTTTCGCCATGCTCTCCCTCGGCAGCTCCACTACTGCAGGGACTCATGTTTGCTGTGAACTAGGATAGGTGGCCCACTTCAAAAAGCAGTCTTTTCCCCTTTGGAAATGTGGATTCTTGTAGCCTCGGAGCTGTTTGCAAAACCCTAGGAAGGCCCAGCTTCTACTCACGGCAGGCACGCCCGGGGAGGAAACGAGTATGTTTCCCCAGAGAAACAGGCTGCTTGCAAGTGTCGAGCGGAGCTTCTCAGGTGCCCAGTGTGTCCCGTTTGTTTCCCTTCGCAGCTGACATCCTGCAGGTACTTATGCTGGGTGCTAACAAGGGTTCTTTGGCTCTGCCGAGAAAAGCAGCCTTTTCCCTTTGGAGGCTTGGATTGTAGTGTCTCAGGGGCTGCTTGCCAAACCTTGAAGTTGCCCAGGTTATAGCCTCCAGAGGTACGCTTGAGTAGCAAACGAGCACTTTCACCCGAGGAACAGGGTTCCTGTCACGCTGGAGGAGAGTTAATCCCGCAGACCTCGTTCCTCCTGGGAAAGCGCAAGTCCACCCTGAGCCTCAGGGTAGTGCCTAAGTTTCCAACGGGCAAGCTCTGCGTGCCTCGGTTTCCATGAGGTCTCCACCGTTGTTGTGCTTCAATGGAACGCGAAGATAGCTTTCAGGACTCCAAGCACTCTGACCTCCGCACCGTTTCCCATGCTACCACACGGATCCCCCCCACGTCTCCTCTCTGCCTGCTGAGCAACAAGCAGCCGTGTAGGCCCTTCAGAACACTTCTGCATGCAGAGCCCAAGGCGGCACACTGCTCTCTGTCTTCCTTTGGAAACCTAGGTGGTCGCAGCTTACCCAGCTCACCAAGACAGTCTGAGCCGGTCTCATGAGCTGGGGAACGTGGACTCAGTGAGGACCAGGGCCCTACCTGCACTCAGAAAATCACTCTGCTCAGCCTTCCATCCAGGAGCTCACACCGACTGGCTCGTTGGTTTAGCAGGACGTCTAAGTGAGGTCCAAGCTGAGCAAAGAACACACTTCCTCCTTTACCCTGCTAGGCCCACGGAAGAGGTAGAGCCAACTAGGCCTCGCTCAGGCCAGCCCTCCTTCAGGGATCTTGCCACACTTCGAAGCCTGCACAGTAAAAGATATTTAGCGAAGTTGCCAGGGTTTCGCCATTCTCCCTCGGCAGCTCCACTACTGCAGGGACTCATGTTTGCTGTGAACTAGGATAGGTGGCCCACTTCCAAAAGCAGTCTTTTCCCCTTTGGAAAGGTGGATTCTTGTAGCCTAGGAGCTGTTTGCGAAACCATAGGAAGGCCCAGCTTTTACTCACTGCAGGCACGCCCGGGGACGAAACGAGTATGTTTCCCCAGAGAAACAGGCTGCTTGCAAGTGTCGAGGGGAGCTTCTCAGGTGCCCAGTGTGTCCCGTTTGTTTCCCTTCGCAGCTCCCGTACTGCAGGTACTTATGCTGGGTGCTAACAAGGGTTCGTTGGCTCTGCCGAGAAAAGCAGCCTTTTCCCTTTGGAAGCTTGGATTGTAGTGTCTCAGGGGCTGCTTGCCAAACCTTGAAGTTGACCAGGTTATAGCCTCCGCAGGTACGCTTGCGTAGCAAACGAGCACTTTCACCCGAGGAACAGCGTTCCTATCACGCTGCAGGAGAGTTAATCCTGCAGACCTCGTTCCTCCTGGGAAAGCGCAAGGCCACCCTGAGCCTCAGGGTAGTGCCTAAGTTTGCTCCGTGCAAGCTCTGCGTGCCTCGGTTTCCATGAGGTCTCCATCGTTGTTGTGCTTCAATGGAACGCGAGGATAGCTTTCAGGACTCCAAGCACTCTGACCTCCGCACCATTTCCCATGCTACCACACAGATCCCCCCACGTCTCCTCTCTGCCTGCTGAGCAATAAGCAGCCGTGTAGGCCCTTCGGAACACTTCTTGCATGCAGACCCCAAGGCGGGACACTGCTCTCTGTCTTCCTTTGGAAACCTAGGTTGTCGGAGCTTACCCACCTCACTAAGACAGTCTGAGCCGGTCTCATGAGCTGGGGAACGTGGACTCAGTGAGGACCAGGGCCCTATCTGCACTCAGAAAATCACTCTGCTCAGCCTTCCATCCAGGAGCTCACACCGACTGGCTCGTTGGTTTAGCAGGACGTCTAAGTGAGGTCCAAGCTGAGCAAAGAACACACTTCCTCCTTTACCCTGCTAGGCCCACGGAAGAGGTAGAGCCAACTAGGCCTCGCTCAGGCCAGCCCTCCTTCAGGGATCTTGCCACACTTCGAAGCCTGCACAGTAAAAGTTATTTAGCGAAGTTGCCAGGGTTTCGCCATGCTCTCCCTCGGCAGCTCCACTACTGCAGGGACTCATGTTTGCTGTGAACTAGGATAGGTGGCCCACTTCAAAAAGCAGTCTTTTCCCCTTTGGAAATGTGGATTCTTGCAGCCTCGGAGCTGTTTGCAAAACCCTAGGAAGGCCCAGCTTCTACTCACGGCAGGCACGCCCGGGGAGGAAACGAGTATGTTTCCCCAGAGAAACAGGCTGCTTGCAAGTGTCGAGCGGAGCTTCTCAGGTGCCCAGTGTGTCCCGTTTGTTTCCCTTCGCAGCTGACATCCTGCAGGTACTTATGCTGGGGGCTAACAAGGGTAGGTGGCTCTTCCGACAAAAGCAGCCTTTTCCTTTTGGAAGCTTGGATTGTAGTGTCTCAGGGGCTGCTTGCCAAACCTTGAAGTTGCCCAGGTTATAGCCTCCAGAGGTACGCTTGAGTAGCAAACGAGCACTTTCACCCGAGGAACAGGGTTCCTGTCACGCTGGAGGAGAGTTAATCCCGCAGACCTCGTTCCTCCTGGGAAAGCGCAAGGCCACCCTGAGCCTCAGGGTAGTGCCTAAGTTTGCTCCGTGCAAGCTCTGCGTGCCTCGGTTTCCATGAGGTCTCCATCGTTGTTGTGCTTCAATGGAACGCGAGGATAGCTTTCAGGACTCCAAGCACTCTGACCTCCGCACCATTTCCCATGCTACCACACAGATCCCCCCACGTCTCCTCTCTGCCTGCTGAGCAACAAGCAGCCGTGTAGGCCCTTCGGAACACTTCTTGCATGCAGACCCCAAGGCGGCACACTGCTCTCTGTCTTCCTTTGGAAACCTAGGTGGTCGCAGCTTGCCCCAGCTCACGAAGACAGTCTGAGCCGTTCTCATGAGCTGGGAGACGTGGACTCAGTGAGGACCAGGGCCCTACCTGCACTCAGAAAATCACTCTGCTCAGCCTTCCATCCAGGAGCTCACACCGACTGGCTCGTTGGTTTAGCAGGACGTCTAAGTGAGGTCCAAGCTGAGCAAAGAGCACTGTTCCTCCTTTACCCTGCTAGGCCCACGGAAGAGGTAGAGCCAACTAGGCCTCGCTCAGACCAGCCCTCCTTCAGGGATCTTGCCACACTTCGAAGCCTGCACTGTAAAAGATACTTAGCGAAGTTGCCAGGGTTTCGCCATGCTCTCCCTCGGCAGCTCCACTACTACAGGGACTCATGTTTGCTTTGAACTAGTATAGGTGTCCCTGCTTCCAAAAGCAGTCTTTTCCCCTTTGGAAATGTGGATTCTTGTAGCCTCGGAGCTGTTTGCGAAACCATAGGAAGGCCCAGCTTTTACTCACTGCAGGCACGCCCGGAGAGGAAACGAGTATGTTTCCCCAGAGAAACAGGCTGCTTGCAAGTGTAGAGGGGAGCTTCTCAGGTGCCCAGTGTCCCGTTTGTTTCCCTTCGCAGCTCCCGTACTGCAGGTACTTATGCTGGGTGCTAACAAGAGTTGGTTGGCTCTGCCGACAAAAGCAGCCTTTTCCCTTTGGAAGCTTGGATTGTAGTGTCTCAGGGGCTGCTTGCCAAACCTTGAAGTTGCCCAGGTTATAGCCTCCAGAGGTACGCTTGAGTAGCAAACGAGCACTTTCACCCGAGGAACAGGGTTCCTGTCACGCTGGAGGAGAGTTAATCCCGCAGACCTCGTTCCTCCTGGGAAAGCGCAAGGCCACCCTGAGCCTCAGGGTAGTGCCTAAGTCTCCACAGGGCAAGCTCTGCGTGCCTCGGTTTCCATGAGGTCTCCATCGTTGTTGTGCTTCAATGGAACGCGAGGATAGGTTTCAGGACTCCAAGCACTCTGACCTCCGCACCGTTTCCCATGCTACCACACGGATTCCCCCCACGTCTCCTCTCTGCCTGCTGAGCAGCAAGCAGCCGTGTAGGCCCTTCAGAACACTTCTGCATGCAGAACCCAAGGCGGCACACTGCTCTCTGTCTTCCTTTGGAAACCTAGGTGGTCGCAGCTTGCCCCAGCTCACGAAGACAGTCTGAGCCGTTCTCATGAGCTGGGAGACGTGGACTCAGTGAGGACCAGGGCCCTACCTGCACTCAGAAAATCACTCTGCTTAGCCTTCCATCCAGGAGCTCACACCGACTGGCTCGTTGGTTTAGCAGGACGTCTAAGTGAGGTCCAAGCTGAGCAAAGAGCACTGTTCCTCCTTTACCCTGCTAGGCCCACGGAAGAGGTAGAGCCAACTAGGCCTCGCTCAGACCAGCCCTCCTTCAGGGATCTTGCCACACTTCGAAGCCTGCACAGTAAAAGATACTTAGCGAAGTTGCCAGGGTTTCGCCATGCTCTCCCTCGGCAGCTCCACTACTACAGGGACTCATGTTTGCTTTGAACTAGTATAGGTGTCCCTGCTTCCAAAAGCAGTCTTTTCCCCTTTGGAAATGTGGATTCTTGTAGCCTCGGAGCTGTTTGCGAAACCATAGGAAGGCCCAGCTTTTACTCACTGCAGGCACGCCCGGAGAGGAAACAAGTATGTTTCCCCAGAGAAACAGGCTGCTTGCAAGTGTAGAGGGGAGCTTCTCAGGTGCCCAGTGTCCCGTTTGTTTCCCTTCGCAGCTCCCGTACTGCAGGTACTTATGCTGGGTGCTAACAAGAGTTGGTTGGCTCTGCCGACAAAAGCAGCCTTTTCCCTTTGGAAGCTTGGATTGTAGTGTCTCAGGGGCTGCTTGCCAAACCTTGAAGTTGCCCAGGTTATAGCCTCCGCAGGAACGCTTGCGTAGCAAACGAGCACTTTCTACCGATGAACAGGGTTCCTGTCACGCTGGAGGAGAGTTAATCCCGCAGACCTCGTTCCTCCTGGGAAAGCGCAAGGCCACCCTGAGCCTCAGGGTAGTGCCTAAGTTTCCAACGGGCAAGCTCTGCGTGCCTCGGTTTCCATGAGGTCTCCACCGTTGTTGTGCTTCAATGGAACGCGAAGATAGCTTTCAGGACTCCAAGCACTCTGACCTCCGCACCGTTTCCCATGCTACCACACGGATCCCCCCCACGTCTCCTCTCTGCCTGCTGAGCAACAAGCAGCCGTGTAGGCCCTTCAGAACACTTCTGCATGCAGAGCCCAAGGCGGCACACTGCTCTCTGTCTTCCTTTGGAAACCTAGGTGGTCGCAGCTTACCCAGCTCACCAAGACAGTCTGAGCCGGTCTCATGAGCTGGGGAACGTGGACTCAGTGAGGACCAGGGCCCTACCTGCACTCAGAAAATCACTCTGCTCAGCCTTCCATCCAGGAGCTCACACCGACTGGCTCGTTGGTTTAGCAGGACGTCTAAGTGAGGTCCAAGCTGAGCAAAGAACACACTTCCTCCTTTACCCTGCTAGGCCCACGGAAGAGGTAGAGCCAACTAGGCCTCGCTCAGGCCAGCCCTCCTTCAGGGATCTTGCCACACTTCGAAGCCTGCACAGTAAAAGATATTTAGCGAAGTTGCCAGGGTTTCGCCATTCTCCCTCGGCAGCTCCACTACTGCAGGGACTCATGTTTGCTGTGAACTAGGATAGGTGGCCCACTTCCAAAAGCAGTCTTTTCCCCTTTGGAAATGTGGATTCTTGTAGCCTAGGAGCTGTTTGCGAAACCATAGGAAGGCCCAGCTTTTACTCACTGCAGGCACGCCCGGGGACGAAACGAGTATGTTTCCCCAGAGAAACAGGCTGCTTGCAAGTGTCGAGGGGAGCTTCTCAGGTGCCCAGTGTGTCCCGTTTGTTTCCCTTCGCAGCTCCCGTACTGCAGGTACTTATGCTGGGTGCTAACAAGGGTTCGTTGGCTCTGCCGAGAAAAGCAGCCTTTTCCCTTTGGAAGCTTGGATTGTAGTGTCTCAGGGGCTGCTTGCCAAACCTTGAAGTTGACCAGGTTATAGCCTCCGCAGGTACGCTTGCGTAGCAAACGAGCACTTTCACCCGAGGAACAGCGTTCCTATCACGCTGCAGGAGAGTTAATCCTGCAGACCTCGTTCCTCCTGGGAAAGCGCAAGGCCACCCTGAGCCTCAGGGTAGTGCCTAAGTTTGCTCCGTGCAAGCTCTGCGTGCCTCGGTTTCCATGAGGTCTCCATCGTTGTTGTGCTTCAATGGAACGCGAGGATAGCTTTCAGGACTCCAAGCACTCTGACCTCCGCACCATTTCCCATGCTACCACACAGATCCCCCCACGTCTCCTCTCTGCCTGCTGAGCAATAAGCAGCCGTGTAGGCCCTTCGGAACACTTCTTGCATGCAGACCCCAAGGCGGGACACTGCTCTCTGTCTTCCTTTGGAAACCTAGGTTGTCGGAGCTTACCCACCTCACTAAGACAGTCTGAGCCGGTCTCATGAGCTGGGGAACGTGGACTCAGTGAGGACCAGGGCCCTATCTGCACTCAGAAAATCACTCTGCTCAGCCTTCCATCCAGGAGCTCACACCGACTGGCTCGTTGGTTTAGCAGGACGTCTAAGTGAGGTCCAAGCTGAGCAAAGAACACACTTCCTCCTTTACCCTGCTAGGCCCACGGAAGAGGTAGAGCCAACTAGGCCTCGCTCAGGCCAGCCCTCCTTCAGGGATCTTGCCACACTTCGAAGCCTGCACAGTAAAAGTTATTTAGCGAAGTTGCCAGGGTTTCGCCATGCTCTCCCTCGGCAGCTCCACTACTGCAGGGACTCATGTTTGCTGTGAACTAGGATAGGTGGCCCACTTCAAAAAGCAGTCTTTTCCCCTTTGGAAATGTGGATTCTTGTAGCCTCGGAGCTGTTTGCAAAACCCTAGGAAGGCCCAGCTTCTACTCACGGCAGGCACGCCCGGGGAGGAAACGAGTATGTTTCCCCAGAGAAACAGGCTGCTTGCAAGTGTCGAGCGGAGCTTCTCAGGTGCCCAGTGTGTCCCGTTTGTTTCCCTTCGCAGCTGACATCCTGCAGGTACTTATGCTGGGGGCTAACAAGGGTAGGTGGCTCTTCCGACAAAAGCAGCCTTTTCCTTTTGGAAGCTTGGATTGTAGTGTCTCAGGGGCTGCTTGCCAAACCTTGAAGTTGCCCAGGTTATAGCCTCCAGAGGTACGCTTGAGTAGCAAACGAGCACTTTCACCCGAGGAACAGGGTTCCTGTCACGCTGGAGGAGAGTTAATCCCGCAGACCTCGTTCCTCCTGGGAAAGCGCAAGGCCACCCTGAGCCTCAGGGTAGTGCCTAAGTTTGCTCCGTGCAAGCTCTGCGTGCCTCGGTTTCCATGAGGTCTCCATCGTTGTTGTGCTTCAATGGAACGCGAGGATAGCTTTCAGGACTCCAAGCACTCTGACCTCCGCACCATTTCCCATGCTACCACACAGATCCCCCCACGTGTCCTCTCTGCCTGTGAGCAACAAGCAGCCGTGTAGGCCCTTCGGAACACTTCTTGCATACAGAACCCAAGGCGGCACACTGCTCTCTGTCTTCCTTTGGAAACCTAGGTGGTCGCAGCTTGCCCCAGCTCACGAAGACAGTCTGAGCCGTTCTCATGAGCTGGGAGACGTGGACTCAGTGAGGACCAGGGCCCTACCTGCACTCAGAAAATCACTCTGCTCAGCCTTCCATCCAGGAGCTCACACCGACTGGCTCGTTGGTTTAGCAGGACGTCTAAGTGAGGTCCAAGCTGAGCAAAGAGCACACTTCCTCCTTTACCCTGCTAGGCCCACGGAAGAGGTAGAGCCAACTAGGCCTCGCTCAGACCAGCCCTCCTTCAGGGATGTTGCCACACTTCGAAGCCTGCACAGTAAAAGATACTTAGCGAAGTTGCCAAGATTTCGCCATGCTCACCCTCGGCAGCTCCACTACTGCAGGGACTCATGTTTGCTGTGAACTAGGATAGGTGGCCCACTTCCAAAAGCAGTCTTTTCCCCTTTGGAAAGGTGGATTCTTGTAGCCTAGGAGCTGTTTGCGAAACCATAGGAAGGCGCAGCTTTTACTCACTGCAGGCACGCCCGGGGAGGAAACGAGTATGTTTCCCCAGAGAAACAGGCTGCTTGCAAGTGTAGAGGGGAGCTTCTCAGGTGCCCAGTGTGTCCCGTTTGTTTCCCTTCGCAGCTGACATCCTGCAGGTACTTATGCTGGGTGCTAACAAGGGTTCTTTGGCTCTGCCGAGAAAAGCAGCCTTTTCCCTTTGGAGGCTTGGATTGTAGTGTCTCAGGGGCTGCTTGCCAAACCTTGAAGTTGCCCAGGTTATAGCCTCCAGAGGTACGCTTGAGTAGCAAACGAGCACTTTCACCCGAGGAACAGGGTTCCTGTCACGCTGGAGGAGAGTTAATCCCGCAGACCTCGTTCCTCCTGGGAAAGCGCAAGTCCACCCTGAGCCTCAGGGTAGTGCCTAAGTTTCCAACGGGCAAGCTCTGCGTGCCTCGGTTTCCATGAGGTCTCCACCGTTGTTGTGCTTCAATGGAACGCGAAGATAGCTTTCAGGACTCCAAGCACTCTGACCTCCGCACCGTTTCCCATGCTACCACACGGATCCCCCCCACGTCTCCTCTCTGCCTGCTGAGCAACAAGCAGCCGTGTAGGCCCTTCAGAACACTTCTGCATGCAGAGCCCAAGGCGGCACACTGCTCTCTGTCTTCCTTTGGAAACCTAGGTGGTCGCAGCTTACCCAGCTCACCAAGACAGTCTGAGCCGGTCTCATGAGCTGGGGAACGTGGACTCAGTGAGGACCAGGGCCCTACCTGCACTCAGAAAATCACTCTGCTCAGCCTTCCATCCAGGAGCTCACACCGACTGGCTCGTTGGTTTAGCAGGACGTCTAAGTGAGGTCCAAGCTGAGCAAAGAACACACTTCCTCCTTTACCCTGCTAGGCCCACGGAAGAGGTAGAGCCAACTAGGCCTCGCTCAGGCCAGCCCTCCTTCAGGGATCTTGCCACACTTCGAAGCCTGCACAGTAAAAGATATTTAGCGAAGTTGCCAGGGTTTCGCCATTCTCCCTCGGCAGCTCCACTACTGCAGGGACTCATGTTTGCTGTGAACTAGGATAGGTGGCCCACTTCCAAAAGCAGTCTTTTCCCCTTTGGAAAGGTGGATTCTTGTAGCCTAGGAGCTGTTTGCGAAACCATAGGAAGGCCCAGCTTTTACTCACTGCAGGCACGCCCGGGGACGAAACGAGTATGTTTCCCCAGAGAAACAGGCTGCTTGCAAGTGTCGAGGGGAGCTTCTCAGGTGCCCAGTGTGTCCCGTTTGTTTCCCTTCGCAGCTCCCGTACTGCAGGTACTTATGCTGGGTGCTAACAAGGGTTCGTTGGCTCTGCCGAGAAAAGCAGCCTTTTCCCTTTGGAAGCTTGGATTGTAGTGTCTCAGGGGCTGCTTGCCAAACCTTGAAGTTGACCAGGTTATAGCCTCCGCAGGTACGCTTGCGTAGCAAACGAGCACTTTCACCCGATGAACAGCGTTCCTATCACGCTGCAGGAGAGTTAATCCTGCAGACCTCGTTCCTCCTGGGAAAGCGCAAGGCCACCCTGAGCCTCAGGGTAGTGCCTAAGTTTGCTCCGTGCAAGCTCTGCGTGCCTCGGTTTCCATGAGGTCTCCATCGTTGTTGTGCTTCAATGGAACGCGAGGATAGCTTTCAGGACTCCAAGCACTCTGACCTCCGCACCATTTCCCATGCTACCACACAGATCCCCCCACGTCTCCTCTCTGCCTGCTGAGCAATAAGCAGCCGTGTAGGCCCTTCGGAACACTTCTTGCATGCAGACCCCAAGGCGGGACACTGCTCTCTGTCTTCCTTTGGAAACCTAGGTTGTCGGAGCTTACCCACCTCACTAAGACAGTCTGAGCCGGTCTCATGAGCTGGGGAACGTGGACTCAGTGAGGACCAGGGCCCTATCTGCACTCAGAAAATCACTCTGCTCAGCCTTCCATCCAGGAGCTCACACCGACTGGCTCGTTGGTTTAGCAGGACGTCTAAGTGAGGTCCAAGCTGAGCAAAGAACACACTTCCTCCTTTACCCTGCTAGGCCCACGGAAGAGGTAGAGCCAACTAGGCCTCGCTCAGGCCAGCCCTCCTTCAGGGATCTTGCCACACTTCGAAGCCTGCACAGTAAAAGTTATTTAGCGAAGTTGCCAGGGTTTCGCCATGCTCTCCCTCGGCAGCTCCACTACTGCAGGGACTCATGTTTGCTGTGAACTAGGATAGGTGGCCCACTTCAAAAAGCAGTCTTTTCCCCTTTGGAAATGTGGATTCTTGCAGCCTCGGAGCTGTTTGCAAAACCCTAGGAAGGCCCAGCTTCTACTCACGGCAGGCACGCCCGGGGAGGAAACGAGTATGTTTCCCCAGAGAAACAGGCTGCTTGCAAGTGTCGAGCGGAGCTTCTCAGGTGCCCAGTGTGTCCCGTTTGTTTCCCTTCGCAGCTGACATCCTGCAGGTACTTATGCTGGGGGCTAACAAGGGTAGGTGGCTCTTCCGACAAAAGCAGCCTTTTCCTTTTGGAAGCTTGGATTGTAGTGTCTCAGGGGCTGCTTGCCAAACCTTGAAGTTGCCCAGGTTATAGCCTCCAGAGGTACGCTTGAGTAGCAAACGAGCACTTTCACCCGAGGAACAGGGTTCCTGTCACGCTGGAGGAGAGTTAATCCCGCAGACCTCGTTCCTCCTGGGAAAGCGCAAGGCCACCCTGAGCCTCAGGGTAGTGCCTAAGTTTGCTCCGTGCAAGCTCTGCGTGCCTCGGTTTCCATGAGGTCTCCATCGTTGTTGTGCTTCAATGGAACGCGAGGATAGCTTTCAGGACTCCAAGCACTCTGACCTCCGCACCATTTCCCATGCTACCACACAGATCCCCCCACGTCTCCTCTCTGCCTGCTGAGCAACAAGCAGCCGTGTAGGCCCTTCGGAACACTTCTTGCATGCAGACCCCAAGGCGGCACACTGCTCTCTGTCTTCCTTTGGAAACCTAGGTGGTCGCAGCTTGCCCCAGCTCACGAAGACAGTCTGAGCCGTTCTCATGAGCTGGGAGACGTGGACTCAGTGAGGACCAGGGCCCTACCTGCACTCAGAAAATCACTCTGCTCAGCCTTCCATCCAGGAGCTCACACCGACTGGCTCGTTGGTTTAGCAGGACGTCTAAGTGAGGTCCAAGCTGAGCAAAGAGCACTGTTCCTCCTTTACCCTGCTAGGCCCACGGAAGAGGTAGAGCCAACTAGGCCTCGCTCAGACCAGCCCTCCTTCAGGGATCTTGCCACACTTCGAAGCCTGCACTGTAAAAGATACTTAGCGAAGTTGCCAGGGTTTCGCCATGCTCTCCCTCGGCAGCTCCACTACTACAGGGACTCATGTTTGCTTTGAACTAGTATAGGTGTCCCTGCTTCCAAAAGCAGTCTTTTCCCCTTTGGAAATGTGGATTCTTGTAGCCTCGGAGCTGTTTGCGAAACCATAGGAAGGCCCAGCTTTTACTCACTGCAGGCACGCCCGGAGAGGAAACGAGTATGTTTCCCCAGAGAAACAGGCTGCTTGCAAGTGTAGAGGGGAGCTTCTCAGGTGCCCAGTGTCCCGTTTGTTTCCCTTCGCAGCTCCCGTACTGCAGGTACTTATGCTGGGTGCTAACAAGAGTTGGTTGGCTCTGCCGACAAAAGCAGCCTTTTCCCTTTGGAAGCTTGGATTGTAGTGTCTCAGGGGCTGCTTGCCAAACCTTGAAGTTGCCCAGGTTATAGCCTCCAGAGGTACGCTTGAGTAGCAAACGAGCACTTTCACCCGAGGAACAGGGTTCCTGTCACGCTGGAGGAGAGTTAATCCCGCAGACCTCGTTCCTCCTGGGAAAGCGCAAGGCCACCCTGAGCCTCAGGGTAGTGCCTAAGTTTCCAACGGGCAAGCTCTGCGTGCCTCGGTTTCCATGAGGTCTCCACCGTTGTTGTGCTTCAATGGAACGCGAAGATAGCTTTCAGGACTCCAAGCACTCTGACCTCCGCACCGTTTCCCATGCTACCACACGGATCCCCCCCACGTCTCCTCTCTGCCTGCTGAGCAACAAGCAGCCGTGTAGGCCCTTCAGAACACTTCTGCATGCAGAGCCCAAGGCGGCACACTGCTCTCTGTCTTCCTTTGGAAACCTAGGTGGTCGCAGCTTACCCAGCTCACCAAGACAGTCTGAGCCGGTCTCATGAGCTGGGGAACGTGGACTCAGTGAGGACCAGGGCCCTACCTGCACTCAGAAAATCACTCTGCTCAGCCTTCCATCCAGGAGCTCACACCGACTGGCTCGTTGGTTTAGCAGGACGTCTAAGTGAGGTCCAAGCTGAGCAAAGAACACACTTCCTCCTTTACCCTGCTAGGCCCACGGAAGAGGTAGAGCCAACTAGGCCTCGCTCAGGCCAGCCCTCCTTCAGGGATCTTGCCACACTTCGAAGCCTGCACAGTAAAAGATATTTAGCGAAGTTGCCAGGGTTTCGCCATTCTCCCTCGGCAGCTCCACTACTGCAGGGACTCATGTTTGCTGTGAACTAGGATAGGTGGCCCACTTCCAAAAGCAGTCTTTTCCCCTTTGGAAAGGTGGATTCTTGTAGCCTAGGAGCTGTTTGCGAAACCATAGGAAGGCCCAGCTTTTACTCACTGCAGGCACGCCCGGGGACGAAACGAGTATGTTTCCCCAGAGAAACAGGCTGCTTGCAAGTGTCGAGGGGAGCTTCTCAGGTGCCCAGTGTGTCCCGTTTGTTTCCCTTCGCAGCTCCCGTACTGCAGGTACTTATGCTGGGTGCTAACAAGGGTTCGTTGGCTCTGCCGAGAAAAGCAGCCTTTTCCCTTTGGAAGCTTGGATTGTAGTGTCTCAGGGGCTGCTTGCCAAACCTTGAAGTTGACCAGGTTATAGCCTCCGCAGGTACGCTTGCGTAGCAAACGAGCACTTTCACCCGAGGAACAGCGTTCCTATCACGCTGCAGGAGAGTTAATCCTGCAGACCTCGTTCCTCCTGGGAAAGCGCAAGGCCACCCTGAGCCTCAGGGTAGTGCCTAAGTTTGCTCCGTGCAAGCTCTGCGTGCCTCGGTTTCCATGAGGTCTCCATCGTTGTTGTGCTTCAATGGAACGCGAGGATAGCTTTCAGGACTCCAAGCACTCTGACCTCCGCACCATTTCCCATGCTACCACACAGATCCCCCCACGTCTCCTCTCTGCCTGCTGAGCAATAAGCAGCCGTGTAGGCCCTTCGGAACACTTCTTGCATGCAGACCCCAAGGCGGGACACTGCTCTCTGTCTTCCTTTGGAAACCTAGGTTGTCGGAGCTTACCCACCTCACTAAGACAGTCTGAGCCGGTCTCATGAGCTGGGGAACGTGGACTCAGTGAGGACCAGGGCCCTATCTGCACTCAGAAAATCACTCTGCTCAGCCTTCCATCCAGGAGCTCACACCGACTGGCTCGTTGGTTTAGCAGGACGTCTAAGTGAGGTCCAAGCTGAGCAAAGAACACACTTCCTCCTTTACCCTGCTAGGCCCACGGAAGAGGTAGAGCCAACTAGGCCTCGCTCAGGCCAGCCCTCCTTCAGGGATCTTGCCACACTTCGAAGCCTGCACAGTAAAAGTTATTTAGCGAAGTTGCCAGGGTTTCGCCATGCTCTCCCTCGGCAGCTCCACTACTGCAGGGACTCATGTTTGCTGTGAACTAGGATAGGTGGCCCACTTCAAAAAGCAGTCTTTTCCCCTTTGGAAATGTGGATTCTTGTAGCCTCGGAGCTGTTTGCAAAACCCTAGGAAGGCCCAGCTTCTACTCACGGCAGGCACGCCCGGGGAGGAAACGAGTATGTTTCCCCAGAGAAACAGGCTGCTTGCAAGTGTCGAGCGGAGCTTCTCAGGTGCCCAGTGTGTCCCGTTTGTTTCCCTTCGCAGCTGACATCCTGCAGGTACTTATGCTGGGGGCTAACAAGGGTAGGTGGCTCTTCCGACAAAAGCAGCCTTTTCCTTTTGGAAGCTTGGATTGTAGTGTCTCAGGGGCTGCTTGCCAAACCTTGAAGTTGCCCAGGTTATAGCCTCCAGAGGTACGCTTGAGTAGCAAACGAGCACTTTCACCCGAGGAACAGGGTTCCTGTCACGCTGGAGGAGAGTTAATCCCGCAGACCTCGTTCCTCCTGGGAAAGCGCAAGGCCACCCTGAGCCTCAGGGTAGTGCCTAAGTTTGCTCCGTGCAAGCTCTGCGTGCCTCGGTTTCCATGAGGTCTCCATCGTTGTTGTGCTTCAATGGAACGCGAGGATAGCTTTCAGGACTCCAAGCACTCTGACCTCCGCACCATTTCCCATGCTACCACACAGATCCCCCCACGTGTCCTCTCTGCCTGTGAGCAACAAGCAGCCGTGTAGGCCCTTCGGAACACTTCTTGCATACAGAACCCAAGGCGGCACACTGCTCTCTGTCTTCCTTTGGAAACCTAGGTGGTCGCAGCTTGCCCCAGCTCACGAAGACAGTCTGAGCCGTTCTCATGAGCTGGGAGACGTGGACTCAGTGAGGACCAGGGCCCTACCTGCACTCAGAAAATCACTCTGCTCAGCCTTCCATCCAGGAGCTCACACCGACTGGCTCGTTGGTTTAGCAGGACGTCTAAGTGAGGTCCAAGCTGAGCAAAGAGCACACTTCCTCCTTTACCCTGCTAGGCCCACGGAAGAGGTAGAGCCAACTAGGCCTCGCTCAGACCAGCCCTCCTTCAGGGATGTTGCCACACTTCGAAGCCTGCACAGTAAAAGATACTTAGCGAAGTTGCCAAGATTTCGCCATGCTCTCCCTCGGCAGCTCCACTACTGCAGGGACTCATGTTTGCTGTGAACTAGGATAGGTGGCCCACTTCCAAAAGCAGTCTTTTCCCCTTTGGAAAGGTGGATTCTTGTAGCCTAGGAGCTGTTTGCGAAACCATAGGAAGGCGCAGCTTTTACTCACTGCAGGCACGGCCGGGGAGGAAACGAGTATGTTTCCCCAGAGAAACAGGCTGCTTGCAAGTGTAGAGGGGAGCTTCTCAGGTGCCCAGTGTGTCCCGTTTGTTTCCCTTCGCAGCTGACATCCTGCAGGTACTTATGCTGGGTGCTAACAAGGGTTCTTTGGCTCTGCCGAGAAAAGCAGCCTTTTCCCTTTGGAGGCTTGGATTGTAGTGTCTCAGGGGCTGCTTGCCAAACCTTGAAGTTGCCCAGGTTATAGCCTCCAGAGGTACGCTTGAGTAGCAAACGAGCACTTTCACCCGAGGAACAGGGTTCCTGTCACGCTGGAGGAGAGTTAATCCCGCAGACCTCGTTCCTCCTGGGAAAGCGCAAGTCCACCCTGAGCCTCAGGGTAGTGCCTAAGTTTCCAACGGGCAAGCTCTGCGTGCCTCGGTTTCCATGAGGTCTCCACCGTTGTTGTGCTTCAATGGAACGCGAAGATAGCTTTCAGGACTCCAAGCACTCTGACCTCCGCACCGTTTCCCATGCTACCACACGGATCCCCCCCACGTCTCCTCTCTGCCTGCTGAGCAACAAGCAGCCGTGTAGGCCCTTCAGAACACTTCTGCATGCAGAGCCCAAGGCGGCACACTGCTCTCTGTCTTCCTTTGGAAACCTAGGTGGTCGCAGCTTACCCAGCTCACCAAGACAGTCTGAGCCGGTCTCATGAGCTGGGGAACGTGGACTCAGTGAGGACCAGGGCCCTACCTGCACTCAGAAAATCACTCTGCTCAGCCTTCCATCCAGGAGCTCACACCGACTGGCTCGTTGGTTTAGCAGGACGTCTAAGTGAGGTCCAAGCTGAGCAAAGAACACACTTCCTCCTTTACCCTGCTAGGCCCACGGAAGAGGTAGAGCCAACTAGGCCTCGCTCAGGCCAGCCCTCCTTCAGGGATCTTGCCACACTTCGAAGCCTGCACAGTAAAAGATATTTAGCGAAGTTGCCAGGGTTTCGCCATTCTCCCTCGGCAGCTCCACTACTGCAGGGACTCATGTTTGCTGTGAACTAGGATAGGTGGCCCACTTCCAAAAGCAGTCTTTTCCCCTTTGGAAAGGTGGATTCTTGTAGCCTAGGAGCTGTTTGCGAAACCATAGGAAGGCCCAGCTTTTACTCACTGCAGGCACGCCCGGGGACGAAACGAGTATGTTTCCCCAGAGAAACAGGCTGCTTGCAAGTGTCGAGGGGAGCTTCTCAGGTGCCCAGTGTGTCCCGTTTGTTTCCCTTCGCAGCTCCCGTACTGCAGGTACTTATGCTGGGTGCTAACAAGGGTTCGTTGGCTCTGCCGAGAAAAGCAGCCTTTTCCCTTTGGAAGCTTGGATTGTAGTGTCTCAGGGGCTGCTTGCCAAACCTTGAAGTTGACCAGGTTATAGCCTCCGCAGGTACGCTTGCGTAGCAAACGAGCACTTTCACCCGAGGAACAGCGTTCCTATCACGCTGCAGGAGAGTTAATCCTGCAGACCTCGTTCCTCCTGGGAAAGCGCAAGGCCACCCTGAGCCTCAGGGTAGTGCCTAAGTTTGCTCCGTGCAAGCTCTGCGTGCCTCGGTTTCCATGAGGTCTCCATCGTTGTTGTGCTTCAATGGAACGCGAGGATAGCTTTCAGGACTCCAAGCACTCTGACCTCCGCACCATTTCCCATGCTACCACACAGATCCCCCCACGTCTCCTCTCTGCCTGCTGAGCAATAAGCAGCCGTGTAGGCCCTTCGGAACACTTCTTGCATGCAGACCCCAAGGCGGGACACTGCTCTCTGTCTTCCTTTGGAAACCTAGGTTGTCGGAGCTTACCCACCTCACTAAGACAGTCTGAGCCGGTCTCATGAGCTGGGGAACGTGGACTCAGTGAGGACCAGGGCCCTATCTGCACTCAGAAAATCACTCTGCTCAGCCTTCCATCCAGGAGCTCACACCGACTGGCTCGTTGGTTTAGCAGGACGTCTAAGTGAGGTCCAAGCTGAGCAAAGAACACACTTCCTCCTTTACCCTGCTAGGCCCACGGAAGAGGTAGAGCCAACTAGGCCTCGCTCAGGCCAGCCCTCCTTCAGGGATCTTGCCACACTTCGAAGCCTGCACAGTAAAAGTTATTTAGCGAAGTTGCCAGGGTTTCGCCATGCTCTCCCTCGGCAGCTCCACTACTGCAGGGACTCATGTTTGCTGTGAACTAGGATAGGTGGCCCACTTCAAAAAGCAGTCTTTTCCCCTTTGGAAATGTGGATTCTTGTAGCCTCGGAGCTGTTTGCAAAACCCTAGGAAGGCCCAGCTTCTACTCACGGCAGGCACGCCCGGGGAGGAAACGAGTATGTTTCCCCAGAGAAACAGGCTGCTTGCAAGTGTCGAGCGGAGCTTCTCAGGTGCCCAGTGTGTCCCGTTTGTTTCCCTTCGCAGCTGACATCCTGCAGGTACTTATGCTGGGGGCTAACAAGGGTAGGTGGCTCTTCCGACAAAAGCAGCCTTTTCCTTTTGGAAGCTTGGATTGTAGTGTCTCAGGGGCTGCTTGCCAAACCTTGAAGTTGCCCAGGTTATAGCCTCCAGAGGTACGCTTGAGTAGCAAACGAGCACTTTCACCCGAGGAACAGGGTTCCTGTCACGCTGGAGGAGAGTTAATCCCGCAGACCTCGTTCCTCCTGGGAAAGCGCAAGGCCACCCTGAGCCTCAGGGTAGTGCCTAAGTTTGCTCCGTGCAAGCTCTGCGTGCCTCGGTTTCCATGAGGTCTCCATCGTTGTTGTGCTTCAATGGAACGCGAGGATAGCTTTCAGGACTCCAAGCACTCTGACCTCCGCACCATTTCCCATGCTACCACACAGATCCCCCCACGTGTCCTCTCTGCCTGTGAGCAACAAGCAGCCGTGTAGGCCCTTCGGAACACTTCTTGCATACAGAACCCAAGGCGGCACACTGCTCTCTGTCTTCCTTTGGAAACCTAGGTGGTCGCAGCTTGCCCCAGCTCACGAAGACAGTCTGAGCCGTTCTCATGAGCTGGGAGACGTGGACTCAGTGAGGACCAGGGCCCTACCTGCACTCAGAAAATCACTCTGCTCAGCCTTCCATCCAGGAGCTCACACCGACTGGCTCGTTGGTTTAGCAGGACGTCTAAGTGAGGTCCAAGCTGAGCAAAGAGCACACTTCCTCCTTTACCCTGCTAGGCCCACGGAAGAGGTAGAGCCAACTAGGCCTCGCTCAGACCAGCCCTCCTTCAGGGATGTTGCCACACTTCGAAGCCTGCACAGTAAAAGATACTTAGCGAAGTTGCCAAGATTTCGCCATGCTCTCCCTCGGCAGCTCCACTACTGCAGGGACTCATGTTTGCTGTGAACTAGGATAGGTGGCCCACTTCCAAAAGCAGTCTTTTCCCCTTTGGAAAGGTGGATTCTTGTAGCCTAGGAGCTGTTTGCGAAACCATAGGAAGGCGCAGCTTTTACTCACTGCAGGCACGGCCGGGGAGGAAACGAGTATGTTTCCCCAGAGAAACAGGCTGCTTGCAAGTGTAGAGGGGAGCTTCTCAGGTGCCCAGTGTCCCGTTTGTTTCCCTTCGCAGCTCCCGTACTGCAGGTACTTATGCTGGGTGCTAACAAGAGTTGGTTGGCTCTGCCGACAAAAGCAGCCTTTTCCCTTTGGAAGCTTGGATTGTAGTGTCTCAGGGGCTGCTTGCCAAACCTTGAAGTTGCCCAGGTTATAGCCTCCAGAGGTACGCTTGAGTAGCAAACGAGCACTTTCACCCGAGGAACAGGGTTCCTGTCACGCTGGAGGAGAGTTAATCCCGCAGACCTCGTTCCTCCTGGGAAAGCGCAAGGCCACCCTGAGCCTCAGGGTAGTGCCTAAGTTTCCAACGGGCAAGCTCTGCGTGCCTCGGTTTCCATGAGGTCTCCACCGTTGTTGTGCTTCAATGGAACGCGAAGATAGCTTTCAGGACTCCAAGCACTCTGACCTCCGCACCGTTTCCCATGCTACCACACGGATCCCCCCCACGTCTCCTCTCTGCCTGCTGAGCAACAAGCAGCCGTGTAGGCCCTTCAGAACACTTCTGCATGCAGAGCCCAAGGCGGCACACTGCTCTCTGTCTTCCTTTGGAAACCTAGGTGGTCGCAGCTTACCCAGCTCACCAAGACAGTCTGAGCCGGTCTCATGAGCTGGGGAACGTGGACTCAGTGAGGACCAGGGCCCTACCTGCACTCAGAAAATCACTCTGCTCAGCCTTCCATCCAGGAGCTCACACCGACTGGCTCGTTGGTTTAGCAGGACGTCTAAGTGAGGTCCAAGCTGAGCAAAGAACACACTTCCTCCTTTACCCTGCTAGGCCCACGGAAGAGGTAGAGCCAACTAGGCCTCGCTCAGGCCAGCCCTCCTTCAGGGATCTTGCCACACTTCGAAGCCTGCACAGTAAAAGATATTTAGCGAAGTTGCCAGGGTTTCGCCATTCTCCCTCGGCAGCTCCACTACTGCAGGGACTCATGTTTGCTGTGAACTAGGATAGGTGGCCCACTTCCAAAAGCAGTCTTTTCCCCTTTGGAAAGGTGGATTCTTGTAGCCTAGGAGCTGTTTGCGAAACCATAGGAAGGCCCAGCTTTTACTCACTGCAGGCACGCCCGGGGACGAAACGAGTATGTTTCCCCAGAGAAACAGGCTGCTTGCAAGTGTCGAGGGGAGCTTCTCAGGTGCCCAGTGTGTCCCGTTTGTTTCCCTTCGCAGCTCCCGTACTGCAGGTACTTATGCTGGGTGCTAACAAGGGTTCGTTGGCTCTGCCGAGAAAAGCAGCCTTTTCCCTTTGGAAGCTTGGATTGTAGTGTCTCAGGGGCTGCTTGCCAAACCTTGAAGTTGACCAGGTTATAGCCTCCGCAGGTACGCTTGCGTAGCAAACGAGCACTTTCACCCGAGGAACAGCGTTCCTATCACGCTGCAGGAGAGTTAATCCTGCAGACCTCGTTCCTCCTGGGAAAGCGCAAGGCCACCCTGAGCCTCAGGGTAGTGCCTAAGTTTGCTCCGTGCAAGCTCTGCGTGCCTCGGTTTCCATGAGGTCTCCATCGTTGTTGTGCTTCAATGGAACGCGAGGATAGCTTTCAGGACTCCAAGCACTCTGACCTCCGCACCATTTCCCATGCTACCACACAGATCCCCCCACGTCTCCTCTCTGCCTGCTGAGCAATAAGCAGCCGTGTAGGCCCTTCGGAACACTTCTTGCATGCAGACCCCAAGGCGGGACACTGCTCTCTGTCTTCCTTTGGAAACCTAGGTTGTCGGAGCTTACCCACCTCACTAAGACAGTCTGAGCCGGTCTCATGAGCTGGGGAACGTGGACTCAGTGAGGACCAGGGCCCTATCTGCACTCAGAAAATCACTCTGCTCAGCCTTCCATCCAGGAGCTCACACCGACTGGCTCGTTGGTTTAGCAGGACGTCTAAGTGAGGTCCAAGCTGAGCAAAGAACACACTTCCTCCTTTACCCTGCTAGGCCCACGGAAGAGGTAGAGCCAACTAGGCCTCGCTCAGGCCAGCCCTCCTTCAGGGATCTTGCCACACTTCGAAGCCTGCACAGTAAAAGTTATTTAGCGAAGTTGCCAGGGTTTCGCCATGCTCTCCCTCGGCAGCTCCACTACTGCAGGGACTCATGTTTGCTGTGAACTAGGATAGGTGGCCCACTTCAAAAAGCAGTCTTTTCCCCTTTGGAAATGTGGATTCTTGTAGCCTCGGAGCTGTTTGCAAAACCCTAGGAAGGCCCAGCTTCTACTCACGGCAGGCACGCCCGGGGAGGAAACGAGTATGTTTCCCCAGAGAAACAGGCTGCTTGCAAGTGTCGAGCGGAGCTTCTCAGGTGCCCAGTGTGTCCCGTTTGTTTCCCTTCGCAGCTGACATCCTGCAGGTACTTATGCTGGGGGCTAACAAGGGTAGGTGGCTCTTCCGACAAAAGCAGCCTTTTCCTTTTGGAAGCTTGGATTGTAGTGTCTCAGGGGCTGCTTGCCAAACCTTGAAGTTGCCCAGGTTATAGCCTCCAGAGGTACGCTTGAGTAGCAAACGAGCACTTTCACCCGAGGAACAGGGTTCCTGTCACGCTGGAGGAGAGTTAATCCCGCAGACCTCGTTCCTCCTGGGAAAGCGCAAGGCCACCCTGAGCCTCAGGGTAGTGCCTAAGTTTGCTCCGTGCAAGCTCTGCGTGCCTCGGTTTCCATGAGGTCTCCATCGTTGTTGTGCTTCAATGGAACGCGAGGATAGCTTTCAGGACTCCAAGCACTCTGACCTCCGCACCATTTCCCATGCTACCACACAGATCCCCCCACGTGTCCTCTCTGCCTGTGAGCAACAAGCAGCCGTGTAGGCCCTTCGGAACACTTCTTGCATACAGAACCCAAGGCGGCACACTGCTCTCTGTCTTCCTTTGGAAACCTAGGTGGTCGCAGCTTGCCCCAGCTCACGAAGACAGTCTGAGCCGTTCTCATGAGCTGGGAGACGTGGACTCAGTGAGGACCAGGGCCCTACCTGCACTCAGAAAATCACTCTGCTCAGCCTTCCATCCAGGAGCTCACACCGACTGGCTCGTTGGTTTAGCAGGACGTCTAAGTGAGGTCCAAGCTGAGCAAAGAGCACACTTCCTCCTTTACCCTGCTAGGCCCACGGAAGAGGTAGAGCCAACTAGGCCTCGCTCAGACCAGCCCTCCTTCAGGGATGTTGCCACACTTCGAAGCCTGCACAGTAAAAGATACTTAGCGAAGTTGCCAAGATTTCGCCATGCTCTCCCTCGGCAGCTCCACTACTGCAGGGACTCATGTTTGCTGTGAACTAGGATAGGTGGCCCACTTCCAAAAGCAGTCTTTTCCCCTTTGGAAAGGTGGATTCTTGTAGCCTAGGAGCTGTTTGCGAAACCATAGGAAGGCGCAGCTTTTACTCACTGCAGGCACGGCCGGGGAGGAAACGAGTATGTTTCCCCAGAGAAACAGGCTGCTTGCAAGTGTAGAGGGGAGCTTCTCAGGTGCCCAGTGTGTCCCGTTTGTTTCCCTTCGCAGCTGACATCCTGCAGGTACTTATGCTGGGTGCTAACAAGGGTTCTTTGGCTCTGCCGAGAAAAGCAGCCTTTTCCCTTTGGAGGCTTGGATTGTAGTGTCTCAGGGGCTGCTTGCCAAACCTTGAAGTTGCCCAGGTTATAGCCTCCAGAGGTACGCTTGAGTAGCAAACGAGCACTTTCACCCGAGGAACAGGGTTCCTGTCACGCTGGAGGAGAGTTAATCCCGCAGACCTCGTTCCTCCTGGGAAAGCGCAAGTCCACCCTGAGCCTCAGGGTAGTGCCTAAGTTTCCAACGGGCAAGCTCTGCGTGCCTCGGTTTCCATGAGGTCTCCACCGTTGTTGTGCTTCAATGGAACGCGAAGATAGCTTTCAGGACTCCAAGCACTCTGACCTCCGCACCGTTTCCCATGCTACCACACGGATCCCCCCCACGTCTCCTCTCTGCCTGCTGAGCAACAAGCAGCCGTGTAGGCCCTTCAGAACACTTCTGCATGCAGAGCCCAAGGCGGCACACTGCTCTCTGTCTTCCTTTGGAAACCTAGGTGGTCGCAGCTTACCCAGCTCACCAAGACAGTCTGAGCCGGTCTCATGAGCTGGGGAACGTGGACTCAGTGAGGACCAGGGCCCTACCTGCACTCAGAAAATCACTCTGCTCAGCCTTCCATCCAGGAGCTCACACCGACTGGCTCGTTGGTTTAGCAGGACGTCTAAGTGAGGTCCAAGCTGAGCAAAGAACACACTTCCTCCTTTACCCTGCTAGGCCCACGGAAGAGGTAGAGCCAACTAGGCCTCGCTCAGGCCAGCCCTCCTTCAGGGATCTTGCCACACTTCGAAGCCTGCACAGTAAAAGATATTTAGCGAAGTTGCCAGGGTTTCGCCATTCTCCCTCGGCAGCTCCACTACTGCAGGGACTCATGTTTGCTGTGAACTAGGATAGGTGGCCCACTTCCAAAAGCAGTCTTTTCCCCTTTGGAAAGGTGGATTCTTGTAGCCTAGGAGCTGTTTGCGAAACCATAGGAAGGCCCAGCTTTTACTCACTGCAGGCACGCCCGGGGACGAAACGAGTATGTTTCCCCAGAGAAACAGGCTGCTTGCAAGTGTCGAGGGGAGCTTCTCAGGTGCCCAGTGTGTCCCGTTTGTTTCCCTTCGCAGCTCCCGTACTGCAGGTACTTATGCTGGGTGCTAACAAGGGTTCGTTGGCTCTGCCGAGAAAAGCAGCCTTTTCCCTTTGGAAGCTTGGATTGTAGTGTCTCAGGGGCTGCTTGCCAAACCTTGAAGTTGACCAGGTTATAGCCTCCGCAGGTACGCTTGCGTAGCAAACGAGCACTTTCACCCGAGGAACAGCGTTCCTATCACGCTGCAGGAGAGTTAATCCTGCAGACCTCGTTCCTCCTGGGAAAGCGCAAGGCCACCCTGAGCCTCAGGGTAGTGCCTAAGTTTGCTCCGTGCAAGCTCTGCGTGCCTCGGTTTCCATGAGGTCTCCATCGTTGTTGTGCTTCAATGGAACGCGAGGATAGCTTTCAGGACTCCAAGCACTCTGACCTCCGCACCATTTCCCATGCTACCACACAGATCCCCCCACGTCTCCTCTCTGCCTGCTGAGCAATAAGCAGCCGTGTAGGCCCTTCGGAACACTTCTTGCATGCAGACCCCAAGGCGGGACACTGCTCTCTGTCTTCCTTTGGAAACCTAGGTTGTCGGAGCTTACCCACCTCACTAAGACAGTCTGAGCCGGTCTCATGAGCTGGGGAACGTGGACTCAGTGAGGACCAGGGCCCTATCTGCACTCAGAAAATCACTCTGCTCAGCCTTCCATCCAGGAGCTCACACCGACTGGCTCGTTGGTTTAGCAGGACGTCTAAGTGAGGTCCAAGCTGAGCAAAGAACACACTTCCTCCTTTACCCTGCTAGGCCCACGGAAGAGGTAGAGCCAACTAGGCCTCGCTCAGGCCAGCCCTCCTTCAGGGATCTTGCCACACTTCGAAGCCTGCACAGTAAAAGTTATTTAGCGAAGTTGCCAGGGTTTCGCCATGCTCTCCCTCGGCAGCTCCACTACTGCAGGGACTCATGTTTGCTGTGAACTAGGATAGGTGGCCCACTTCAAAAAGCAGTCTTTTCCCCTTTGGAAATGTGGATTCTTGCAGCCTCGGAGCTGTTTGCAAAACCCTAGGAAGGCCCAGCTTCTACTCACGGCAGGCACGCCCGGGGAGGAAACGAGTATGTTTCCCCAGAGAAACAGGCTGCTTGCAAGTGTCGAGCGGAGCTTCTCAGGTGCCCAGTGTGTCCCGTTTGTTTCCCTTCGCAGCTGACATCCTGCAGGTACTTATGCTGGGGGCTAACAAGGGTAGGTGGCTCTTCCGACAAAAGCAGCCTTTTCCTTTTGGAAGCTTGGATTGTAGTGTCTCAGGGGCTGCTTGCCAAACCTTGAAGTTGCCCAGGTTATAGCCTCCAGAGGTACGCTTGAGTAGCAAACGAGCACTTTCACCCGAGGAACAGGGTTCCTGTCACGCTGGAGGAGAGTTAATCCCGCAGACCTCGTTCCTCCTGGGAAAGCGCAAGGCCACCCTGAGCCTCAGGGTAGTGCCTAAGTTTGCTCCGTGCAAGCTCTGCGTGCCTCGGTTTCCATGAGGTCTCCATCGTTGTTGTGCTTCAATGGAACGCGAGGATAGCTTTCAGGACTCCAAGCACTCTGACCTCCGCACCATTTCCCATGCTACCACACAGATCCCCCCACGTCTCCTCTCTGCCTGCTGAGCAACAAGCAGCCGTGTAGGCCCTTCGGAACACTTCTTGCATGCAGACCCCAAGGCGGCACACTGCTCTCTGTCTTCCTTTGGAAACCTAGGTGGTCGCAGCTTGCCCCAGCTCACGAAGACAGTCTGAGCCGTTCTCATGAGCTGGGAGACGTGGACTCAGTGAGGACCAGGGCCCTATCTGCACTCAGAAAATCACTCTGCTCAGCCTTCCATCCAGGAGCTCACACCGACTGGCTCGTTGGTTTAGCAGGACGTCTAAGTGAGGTCCAAGCTGAGCAAAGAGCACTGTTCCTCCTTTACCCTGCTAGGCCCACGGAAGAGGTAGAGCCAACTAGGCCTCGCTCAGACCAGCCCTCCTTCAGGGATCTTGCCACACTTCGAAACCTGCACTGTAAAAGATACTTAGCGAAGTTGCCAGGGTTTCGCCATGCTCTCCCTCGGCAGCTCCACTACTACAGGGACTCATGTTTGCTTTGAACTAGTATAGGTGTCCCTGCTTCCAAAAGCAGTCTTTTCCCCTTTGGAAATGTGGATTCTTGTAGCCTCGGAGCTGTTTGCGAAACCATAGGAAGGCCCAGCTTTTACTCACTGCAGGCACGCCCGGAGAGGAAACGAGTATGTTTCCCCAGAGAAACAGGCTGCTTGCAAGTGTAGAGGGGAGCTTCTCAGGTGCCCAGTGTCCCGTTTGTTTCCCTTCGCAGCTCCCGTACTGCAGGTACTTATGCTGGGTGCTAACAAGAGTTGGTTGGCTCTGCCGACAAAAGCAGCCTTTTCCCTTTGGAAGCTTGGATTGTAGTGTCTCAGGGGCTGCTTGCCAAACCTTGAAGTTGCCCAGGTTATAGCCTCCAGAGGTACGCTTGAGTAGCAAACGAGCACTTTCACCCGAGGAACAGGGTTCCTGTCACGCTGGAGGAGAGTTAATCCCGCAGACCTCGTTCCTCCTGGGAAAGCGCAAGGCCACCCTGAGCCTCAGGGTAGTGCCTAAGTCTCCACAGGGCAAGCTCTGCGTGCCTCGGTTTCCATGAGGTCTCCATCGTTGTTGTGCTTCAATGGAACGCGAGGATAGGTTTCAGGACTCCAAGCACTCTGACCTCCGCACCGTTTCCCATGCTACCACACGGATTCCCCCCACGTCTCCTCTCTGCCTGCTGAGCAGCAAGCAGCCGTGTAGGCCCTTCAGAACACTTCTGCATGCAGAACCCAAGGCGGCACACTGCTCTCTGTCTTCCTTTGGAAACCTAGGTGGTCGCAGCTTGCCCCAGCTCACGAAGACAGTCTGAGCCGTTCTCATGAGCTGGGAGACGTGGACTCAGTGAGGACCAGGGCCCTACCTGCACTCAGAAAATCACTCTGCTCAGCCTTCCATCCAGGAGCTCACACCGACTGGCTCGTTGGTTTAGCAGGACGTCTAAGTGAGGTCCAAGCTGAGCAAAGAGCACTGTTCCTCCTTTACCCTGCTAGGCCCACGGAAGAGGTAGAGCCAACTAGGCCTCGCTCAGACCAGCCCTCCTTCAGGGATCTTGCCACACTTCGAAGCCTGCACAGTAAAAGATACTTAGCGAAGTTGCCAGGGTTTCGCCATGCTCTCCCTCGGCAGCTCCACTACTACAGGGACTCATGTTTGCTTTGAACTAGTATAGGTGTCCCTGCTTCCAAAAGCAGTCTTTTCCCCTTTGGAAATGTGGATTCTTGTAGCCTCGGAGCTGTTTGCGAAACCATAGGAAGGCCCAGCTTTTACTCACTGCAGGCACGCCCGGAGAGGAAACGAGTATGTTTCCCCAGAGAAACAGGCTGCTTGCAAGTGTAGAGGGGAGCTTCTCAGGTGCCCAGTGTCCCGTTTGTTTCCCTTCGCAGCTCCCGTACTGCAGGTACTTATGCTGGGTGCTAACAAGAGTTGATTGGCTCTGCCGACAAAAGCAGCCTTTTCCCTTTGGAAGCTTGGATTGTAGTGTCTCAGGGGCTGCTTGCCAAACCTTGAAGTTGCCCAGGTTATAGCCTCCGCAGGAACGCTTGCGTAGCAAACGAGCACTTTCTACCGATGAACAGGGTTCCTGTCACGCTGGAGGAGAGTTAATCCCGCAGACCTCGTTCCTCCTGGGAAAGCGCAAGGCCACCCTGAGCCTCAGGGTAGTGCCTAAGTTTCCAACGGGCAAGCTCTGCGTGCCTCGGTTTCCATGAGGTCTCCACCGTTGTTGTGCTTCAATGGAACGCGAAGATAGCTTTCAGGACTCCAAGCACTCTGACCTCCGCACCGTTTCCCATGCTACCACACGGATCCCCCCCACGTCTCCTCTCTGCCTGCTGAGCAACAAGCAGCCGTGTAGGCCCTTCAGAACACTTCTGCATGCAGAGCCCAAGGCGGCACACTGCTCTCTGTCTTCCTTTGGAAACCTAGGTGGTCGCAGCTTACCCAGCTCACCAAGACAGTCTGAGCCGGTCTCATGAGCTGGGGAACGTGGACTCAGTGAGGACCAGGGCCCTACCTGCACTCAGAAAATCACTCTGCTCAGCCTTCCATCCAGGAGCTCACACCGACTGGCTCGTTGGTTTAGCAGGACGTCTAAGTGAGGTCCAAGCTGAGCAAAGAACACACTTCCTCCTTTACCCTGCTAGGCCCACGGAAGAGGTAGAGCCAACTAGGCCTCGCTCAGGCCAGCCCTCCTTCAGGGATCTTGCCACACTTCGAAGCCTGCACAGTAAAAGATATTTAGCGAAGTTGCCAGGGTTTCGCCATTCTCCCTCGGCAGCTCCACTACTGCAGGGACTCATGTTTGCTGTGAACTAGGATAGGTGGCCCACTTCCAAAAGCAGTCTTTTCCCCTTTGAAATGTGGATTCTTGTAGCCTAGGAGCTGTTTGCGAAACCATAGGAAGGCCCAGCTTTTACTCACTGCAGGCACGCCCGGGGACGAAACGAGTATGTTTCCCCAGAGAAACAGGCTGCTTGCAAGTGTCGAGGGGAGCTTCTCAGGTACCCAGTGTGTCCCGTTTGTTTCCCTTCGCAGCTCCCGTACTGCAGGTACTTATGCTGGGTGCTAACAAGGGTTCGTTGGCTCTGCCGAGAAAAGCAGCCTTTTCCCTTTGGAAGCTTGGATTGTAGTGTCTCAGGGGCTGCTTGCCAAACCTTGAAGTTGACCAGGTTATAGCCTCCGCAGGTACGCTTGCGTAGCAAACGAGCACTTTCACCCGAGGAACAGCGTTCCTATCACGCTGCAGGAGAGTTAATCCCGCAGACCTCGTTCCTCCTGGGAAAGCGCAAGGCCACCCTGAGCCTCAGGGTAGTGCCTAAGTTTGCTCCGTGCAAGCTCTGCGTGCCTCGGTTTCCATGAGGTCTCCATCGTTGTTGTGCTTCAATGGAACGCGAGGATAGCTTTCAGGACTCCAAGCACTCTGACCTCCGCACCATTTCCCATGCTACCACACAGATCCCCCCACGTGTCCTCTATGCCTGTGAGCAACAAGCAGCCGTGTAGGCCCTTCGGAACACTTCTTGCATACAGAACCCAAGGCGGCACACTGCTCTCTGTCTTCCTTTGGAAACCTAGGTGGTCGCAGCTTGCCCCAGCTCACGAAGACAGTCTGAGCCGTTCTCATGAGCTGGGAGACGTGGACTCAGTGAGGACCAGGGCCCTACCTGCACTCAGAAAATCACTCTGCTCAGCCTTCCATCCAGGAGCTCACACCGACTGGCTCGTTGGTTTAGCAGGACGTCTAAGTGAGGTCCAAGCTGAGCAAAGAGCACACTTCCTCCTTTACCCTGCTAGGCCCACGGAAGAGGTAGAGCCAACTAGGCCTCGCTCAGACCAGCCCTCCTTCAGGGATCTTGCCACACTTCGAAGCCTGCACAGTAAAAGATACTTAGCGAAGTTGCCAAGATTTCGCCATGCTCTCCCTCGGCAGCTCCACTACTGCAGGGACTCATGTTTGCTGTGAACTAGGATAGGTGGCCCACTTCCAAAAGCAGTCTTTTCCCCTTTGGAAAGGTGGATTCTTGTAGCCTAGGAGCTGTTTGCGAAACCATAGGAAGGCGCAGCTTTTACTCACTGCAGGCACGCCCGGGGAGGAAACGAGTATGTTTCCCCAGAGAAACAGGCTGCTTGCAAGTGTAGAGGGGAGCTTCTCAGGTGCCCAGTGTGTCCCGTTTGTTTCCCTTCGCAGCTGACATCCTGCAGGTACTTATGCTGGGTGCTAACAAGGGTTCTTTGGCTCTGCCGAGAAAAGCAGCCTTTTCCCTTTGGAGGCTTGGATTGTAGTGTCTCAGGGGCTGCTTGCCAAACCTTGAAGTTGACCTGGTTATAGCCTCCGCAGGTACGCTTGCGTAGCAAACGAGCACTTTCACCCGATGAACAGCGTTCCTATCACGCTGCAGGAGAGTTAATCCCGCAGACCTCGTTCCTCCTGGGAAAGCGCAAGTCCACCCTGAGCCTCAGGGTAGTGCCTAAGTTTCCAACGGGCAAGCTCTGCGTGCCTCGGTTTCCATGAGGTCTCCACCGTTGTTGTGCTTCAATGGAACGCGAAGATAGCTTTCAGGACTCCAAGCACTCTGACCTCCGCACCGTTTCCCATGCTACCACACGGATCCCCCCCACGTCTCCTCTCTGCCTGCTGAGCAACAAGCAGCCGTGTAGGCCCTTCAGAACACTTCTGCATGCAGAGCCCAAGGCGGCACACTGCTCTCTGTCTTCCTTTGGAAACCTAGGTGGTCGCAGCTTACCCAGCTCACCAAGACAGTCTGAGCCGGTCTCATGAGCTGGGGAACGTGGACTCAGTGAGGACCAGGGCCCTACCTGCACTCAGAAAATCACTCTGCTCAGCCTTCCATCCAGGAGCTCACACCGACTGGCTCGTTGGTTTAGCAGGACGTCTAAGTGAGGTCCAAGCTGAGCAAAGAACACACTTCCTCCTTTACCCTGCTAGGCCCACGGAAGAGGTAGAGCCAACTAGGCCTCGCTCAGGCCAGCCCTCCTTCAGGGATCTTGCCACACTTCGAAGCCTGCACAGTAAAAGATATTTAGCGAAGTTGCCAGGGTTTCGCCATTCTCCCTCGGCAGCTCCACTACTGCAGGGACTCATGTTTGCTGTGAACTAGGATAGGTGGCCCACTTCCAAAAGCAGTCTTTTCCCCTTTGGAAATGTGGATTCTTGTAGCCTAGGAGCTGTTTGCGAAACCATAGGAAGGCCCAGCTTTTACTCACTGCAGGCACGCCCGGGGACGAAACGAGTATGTTTCCCCAGAGAAACAGGCTGCTTGCAAGTGTCGAGGGGAGCTTCTCAGGTGCCCAGTGTGTCCCGTTTGTTTCCCTTCGCAGCTCCCGTACTGCAGGTACTTATGCTGGGTGCTAACAAGGGTTCGTTGGCTCTGCCGAGAAAAGCAGCCTTTTCCCTTTGGAAGCTTGGATTGTAGTGTCTCAGGGGCTGCTTGCCAAACCTTGAAGTTGACCAGGTTATAGCCTCCGCAGGTACGCTTGCGTAGCAAACGAGCACTTTCACCCGAGGAACAGCGTTCCTATCACGCTGCAGGAGAGTTAATCCTGCAGACCTCGTTCCTCCTGGGAAAGCGCAAGGCCACCCTGAGCCTCAGGGTAGTGCCTAAGTTTGCTCCGTGCAAGCTCTGCGTGCCTCGGTTTCCATGAGGTCTCCATCGTTGTTGTGCTTCAATGGAACGCGAGGATAGCTTTCAGGACTCCAAGCACTCTGACCTCCGCACCATTTCCCATGCTACCACACAGATCCCCCCACGTCTCCTCTCTGCCTGCTGAGCAATAAGCAGCCGTGTAGGCCCTTCGGAACACTTCTTGCATGCAGACCCCAAGGCGGGACACTGCTCTCTGTCTTCCTTTGGAAACCTAGGTTGTCGGAGCTTACCCACCTCACTAAGACAGTCTGAGCCGGTCTCATGAGCTGGGGAACGTGGACTCAGTGAGGACCAGGGCCCTATCTGCACTCAGAAAATCACTCTGCTCAGCCTTCCATCCAGGAGCTCACACCGACTGGCTCGTTGGTTTAGCAGGACGTCTAAGTGAGGTCCAAGCTGAGCAAAGAACACACTTCCTCCTTTACCCTGCTAGGCCCACGGAAGAGGTAGAGCCAACTAGGCCTCGCTCAGGCCAGCCCTCCTTCAGGGATCTTGCCACACTTCGAAGCCTGCACAGTAAAAGTTATTTAGCGAAGTTGCCAGGGTTTCGCCATGCTCTCCCTCGGCAGCTCCACTACTGCAGGGACTCATGTTTGCTGTGAACTAGGATAGGTGGCCCACTTCCAAAAGCAGTCTTTTCCCCTTTGGAAAGGTGGATTCTTGTAGCCTAGGAGCTGTTTGCGAAACCATAGGAAGGCGCAGCTTTTACTCACTGCAGGCACGCCCGGGGAGGAAACGAGTATGTTTCCCCAGAGAAACAGGCTGCTTGCAAGTGTAGAGGGGAGCTTCTCAGGTGCCCAGTGTGTCCCGTTTGTTTCCCTTCGCAGCTGACATCCTGCAGGTACTTATGCTGGGTGCTAACAAGGGTTCTTTGGCTCTGCCGAGAAAAGCAGCCTTTTCCCTTTGGAAGCTTGGATTGTAGTGTCTCAGGGGCTGCTTGCCTAACCTTGAAGTTGACCTGGTTATAGCCTCCGCAGGTACGCTTGCGTAGCAAACGAGCACTTTCACCCGATGAACAGCGTTCCTATCACGCTGCAGGAGAGTTAATCCCGCAGACCTCGTTCCTCCTGGGAAAGCGCAAGTCCACCCTGAGCCTCAGGGTAGTGCCTAAGTTTCCAACGGGCAAGCTCTGCGTGCCTCGGTTTCCATGAGGTCTCCACCGTTGTTGTGCTTCAATGGAACGCGAAGATAGCTTTCAGGACTCCAAGCACTCTGACCTCCGCACCGTTTCCCATGCTACCACACGGATCCCCCCCCACGTCTCCTCTCTGCCTGCTGAGCAACAAGCAGCCGTGTAGGCCCTTCAGAACACTTCTGCATGCAGAGCCCAAGGCGGCACACTGCTCTCTGTCTTCCTTTGGAAACCTAGGTGGTCGCAGCTTACCCAGCTCACCAAGACAGTCTGAGCCGGTCTCATGAGCTGGGGAACGTGGACTCAGTGAGGACCAGGGCCCTACCTGCACTCAGAAAATCACTCTGCTCAGCCTTCCATCCAGGAGCTCACACCGACTGGCTCGTTGGTTTAGCAGGACGTCTAAGTGAGGTCCAAGCTGAGCAAAGAACACACTTCCTCCTTTACCCTGCTAGGCCCACGGAAGAGGTAGAGCCAACTAGGCCTCGCTCAGGCCAGCCCTCCTTCAGGGATCTTGCCACACTTCGAAGCCTGCACAGTAAAAGTTATTTAGCGAAGTTGCCAGGGTTTCGCCATGCTCTCCCTCGGCAGCTCCACTACTGCAGGGACTCATGTTTGCTGTGAACTAGGATAGGTGGCCCACTTCCAAAAGCAGTCTTTTCCCCTTTGGAAATGTGGATTCTTGTAGCCTCGGAGCTGTTTGCGAAACCCTAGGAAGGCCCAGCTTCTACTCACGGCAGGCACGCCCGGGGAGGAAACGAGTATGTTTCCCCAGAGAAACAGGCTGCTTGCAAGTGTCGAGCGGAGCTTCTCAGGTGCCCAGTGTGTCCCGTTTGTTTCCCTTCGCAGCTGACATCCTGCAGGTACTTATGCTGGGGGCTAACAAGGGTAGGTGGCTCTTCCGACAAAAGCAGCCTTTTCCTTTTGGAAGCTTGGATTGTAGTGTCTCAGGGGCTGCTTGCCAAACCTTGAAGTTGCCCAGGTTATAGCCTCCAGAGGTACGCTTGAGTAGCAAACGAGCACTTTCACCCGAGGAACAGGGTTCCTGTCACGCTGGAGGAGAGTTAATCCCGCAGACCTCGTTCCTCCTGGGAAAGCGCAAGGCCACCCTGAGCCTCAGGGTAGTGCCTAAGTTTGCTCCGTGCAAGCTCTGCGTGCCTCGGTTTCCATGAGGTCTCCATCGTTGTTGTGCTTCAATGGAACGCGAGGATAGCTTTCAGGACTCCAAGCACTCTGACCTCCGCACCATTTCCCATGCTACCACACAGATCCCCCCACGTGTCCTCTCTGCCTGTGAGCAACAAGCAGCCGTGTAGGCCCTTCGGAACACTTCTTGCATACAGAACCCAAGGCGGCACACTGCTCTCTGTCTTCCTTTGGAAACCTAGGTGGTCGCAGCTTGCCCCAGCTCACGAAGACAGTCTGAGCCGTTCTCATGAGCTGGGAGACGTGGACTCAGTGAGGACCAGGGCCCTACCTGCACTCAGAAAATCACTCTGCTCAGCCTTCCATCCAGGAGCTCACACCGACTGGCTCGTTGGTTTAGCAGGACGTCTAAGTGAGGTCCAAGCTGAGCAAAGAGCACACTTCCTCCTTTACCCTGCTAGGCCCACGGAAGAGGTAGAGCCAACTAGGCCTCGCTCAGACCAGCCCTCCTTCAGGGATCTTGCCACACTTCGAATCCTGCACAGTAAAAGATACTTAGCGAAGTTGCCAAGATTTCGCCATGCTCTCCCTCGGCAGCTCCACTACTGCAGGGACTCATGTTTGCTGTGAACTAGGATAGGTGGCCCACTTCCAAAAGCAGTCTTTTCCCCTTTGGAAAGGTGGATTCTTGTAGCCTAGGAGCTGTTTGCGAAACCATAGGAAGGCGCAGCTTATACTCACTGCAGGCACGCCCGGGGAGGAAACGAGTATGTTTCCCCAGAGAAACAGGCTGCTTGCAAGTGTAGAGGGGAGCTTCTCAGGTGCCCAGTGTGTCCCGTTTGTTTCCCTTCGCAGCTGACATCCTGCAGGTACTTATGCTGGGTGCTAACAAGGGTTCTTTGGCTCTGCCGAGAAAAGCAGCCTTTTCCCTTTGGAAGCTTGGATTGTAGTGTCTCAGGGGCTGCTTGCCAAACCTTGAAGTTGACCTGGTTATAGCCTCCGCAGGTACGCTTGCGTAGCAAACGAGCACTTTCACCCGATGAACAGCGTTCCTATCACGCTGCAGGAGAGTTAATCCCGCAGACCTCGTTCCTCCTGGGAAAGCGCAAGTCCACCCTGAGCCTCAGGGTAGTGCCTAAGTTTCCAACGGGCAAGCTCTGCGTGCCTCGGTTTCCATGAGGTCTCCACCGTTGTTGTGCTTCAATGGAACGCGAAGATAGCTTTCAGGACTCCAAGCACTCTGACCTCCGCACCGTTTCCCATGCTACCACACGGATCCCCCCCACGTCTCCTCTCTGCCTGCTGAGCAACAAGCAGCCGTGTAGGCCCTTCAGAACACTTCTGCATGCAGAGCCCAAGGCGGCACACTGCTCTCTGTCTTCCTTTGGAAACCTAGGTGGTCGCAGCTTACCCAGCTCACCAAGACAGTCTGAGCCGGTCTCATGAGCTGGGGAACGTGGACTCAGTGAGGACCAGGGCCCTACCTGCACTCAGAAAATCACTCTGCTCAGCCTTCCATCCAGGAGCTCACACCGACTGGCTCGTTGGTTTAGCAGGACGTCTAAGTGAGGTCCAAGCTGAGCAAAGAACACACTTCCTCCTTTACCCTGCTAGGCCCACGGAAGAGGTAGAGCCAACTAGGCCTCGCTCAGGCCAGCCCTCCTTCAGGGATCTTGCCACACTTCGAAGCCTGCACAGTAAAAGATATTTAGCGAAGTTGCCAGGGTTTCGCCATTCTCCCTCGGCAGCTCCACTACTGCAGGGACTCATGTTTGCTGTGAACTAGGATAGGTGGCCCACTTCCAAAAGCAGTCTTTTCCCCTTTGGAAATGTGGATTCTTGTAGCCTAGGAGCTGTTTGCGAAACCATAGGAAGGCCCAGCTTTTACTCACTGCAGGCACGCCCGGGGACGAAACGAGTATGTTTCCCCAGAGAAACAGGCTGCTTGCAAGTGTCGAGGGGAGCTTCTCAGGTGCCCAGTGTGTCCCGTTTGTTTCCCTTCGCAGCTCCCGTACTGCAGGTACTTATGCTGGGTGCTAACAAGGGTTCGTTGGCTCTGCCGAGAAAAGCAGCCTTTTCCCTTTGGAAGCTTGGATTGTAGTGTCTCAGGGGCTGCTTGCCAAACCTTGAAGTTGACCAGGTTATAGCCTCCGCAGGTACGCTTGCGTAGCAAACGAGCACTTTCACCCGAGGAACAGCGTTCCTATCACGCTGCAGGAGAGTTAATCCTGCAGACCTCGTTCCTCCTGGGAAAGCGCAAGGCCACCCTGAGCCTCAGGGTAGTGCCTAAGTTTGCTCCGTGCAAGCTCTGCGTGCCTCGGTTTCCATGAGGTCTCCATCGTTGTTGTGCTTCAATGGAACGCGAGGATAGCTTTCAGGACTCCAAGCACTCTGACCTCCGCACCATTTCCCATGCTACCACACAGATCCCCCCACGTCTCCTCTCTGCCTGCTGAGCAATAAGCAGCCGTGTAGGCCCTTCGGAACACTTCTTGCATGCAGACCCCAAGGCGGGACACTGCTCTCTGTCTTCCTTTGGAAACCTAGGTTGTCGGAGCTTACCCACCTCACTAAGACAGTCTGAGCCGGTCTCATGAGCTGGGGAACGTGGACTCAGTGAGGACCAGGGCCCTATCTGCACTCAGAAAATCACTCTGCTCAGCCTTCCATCCAGGAGCTCACACCGACTGGCTCGTTGGTTTAGCAGGACGTCTAAGTGAGGTCCAAGCTGAGCAAAGAACACACTTCCTCCTTTACCCTGCTAGGCCCACGGAAGAGGTAGAGCCAACTAGGCCTCGCTCAGGCCAGCCCTCCTTCAGGGATCTTGCCACACTTCGAAGCCTGCACAGTAAAAGTTATTTAGCGAAGTTGCCAGGGTTTCGCCATGCTCTCCCTCGGCAGCTCCACTACTGCAGGGACTCATGTTTGCTGTGAACTAGGATAGGTGGCCCACTTCCAAAAGCAGTCTTTTCCCCTTTGGAAATGTGGATTCTTGTAGCCTCGGAGCTGTTTGCAAAACCCTAGGAAGGCCCAGCTTCTACTCACGGCAGGCACGCCCGGGGAGGAAACGAGTATGTTTCCCCAGAGAAACAGGCTGCTTGCAAGTGTCGAGCGGAGCTTCTCAGGTGCCCAGTGTGTCCCGTTTGTTTCCCTTCGCAGCTGACATCCTGCAGGTACTTATGCTGGGGGCTAACAAGGGTAGGTGGCTCTTCCGACAAAAGCAGCCTTTTCCTTTTGGAAGCTTGGATTGTAGTGTCTCAGGGGCTGCTTGCCAAACCTTGAAGTTGCCCAGGTTATAGCCTCCAGAGGTACGCTTGAGTAGCAAACGAGCACTTTCACCCGAGGAACAGGGTTCCTGTCACGCTGGAGGAGAGTTAATCCCGCAGACCTCGTTCCTCCTGGGAAAGCGCAAGGCCACCCTGAGCCTCAGGGTAGTGCCTAAGTTTGCTCCGTGCAAGCTCTGCGTGCCTCGGTTTCCATGAGGTCTCCATCGTTGTTGTGCTTCAATGGAACGCGAGGATAGCTTTCAGGACTCCAAGCACTCTGACCTCCGCACCATTTCCCATGCTACCACACAGATCCCCCCACGTGTCCTCTCTGCCTGTGAGCAACAAGCAGCCGTGTAGGCCCTTCGGAACACTTCTTGCATACAGAACCCAAGGCGGCACACTGCTCTCTGTCTTCCTTTGGAAACCTAGGTGGTCGCAGCTTGCCCCAGCTCACGAAGACAGTCTGAGCCGTTCTCATGAGCTGGGAGACGTGGACTCAGTGAGGACCAGGGCCCTACCTGCACTCAGAAAATCACTCTGCTCAGCCTTCCATCCAGGAGCTCACACCGACTGGCTCGTTGGTTTAGCAGGACGTCTAAGTGAGGTCCAAGCTGAGCAAAGAGCACACTTCCTCCTTTACCCTGCTAGGCCCACGGAAGAGGTAGAGCCAACTAGGCCTCGCTCAGACCAGCCCTCCTTCAGGGATCTTGCCACACTTCGAATCCTGCACAGTAAAAGATACTTAGCGAAGTTGCCAAGATTTCGCCATGCTCTCCCTCGGCAGCTCCACTACTGCAGGGACTCATGTTTGCTGTGAACTAGGATAGGTGGCCCACTTCCAAAAGCAGTCTTTTCCCCTTTGGAAAGGTGGATTCTTGTAGCCTAGGAGCTGTTTGCGAAACCATAGGAAGGCGCAGCTTATACTCACTGCAGGCACGCCCGGGGAGGAAACGAGTATGTTTCCCCAGAGAAACAGGCTGCTTGCAAGTGTAGAGGGGAGCTTCTCAGGTGCCCAGTGTGTCCCGTTTGTTTCCCTTCGCAGCTGACATCCTGCAGGTACTTATGCTGGGTGCTAACAAGGGTTCTTTGGCTCTGCCGAGAAAAGCAGCCTTTTCCCTTTGGAAGCTTGGATTGTAGTGTCTCAGGGGCTGCTTGCCAAACCTTGAAGTTGACCTGGTTATAGCCTCCGCAGGTACGCTTGCGTAGCAAACGAGCACTTTCACCCGATGAACAGCGTTCCTATCACGCTGCAGGAGAGTTAATCCCGCAGACCTCGTTCCTCCTGGGAAAGCGCAAGTCCACCCTGAGCCTCAGGGTAGTGCCTAAGTTTCCAACGGGCAAGCTCTGCGTGCCTCGGTTTCCATGAGGTCTCCACCGTTGTTGTGCTTCAATGGAACGCGAAGATAGCTTTCAGGACTCCAAGCACTCTGACCTCCGCACCGTTTCCCATGCTACCACACGGATCCCCCCCACGTCTCCTCTCTGCCTGCTGAGCAACAAGCAGCCGTGTAGGCCCTTCAGAACACTTCTGCATGCAGAGCCCAAGGCGGCACACTGCTCTCTGTCTTCCTTTGGAAACCTAGGTGGTCGCAGCTTACCCAGCTCACCAAGACAGTCTGAGCCGGTCTCATGAGCTGGGGAACGTGGACTCAGTGAGGACCAGGGCCCTACCTGCACTCAGAAAATCACTCTGCTCAGCCTTCCATCCAGGAGCTCACACCGACTGGCTCGTTGGTTTAGCAGGACGTCTAAGTGAGGTCCAAGCTGAGCAAAGAACACACTTCCTCCTTTACCCTGCTAGGCCCACGGAAGAGGTAGAGCCAACTAGGCCTCGCTCAGGCCAGCCCTCCTTCAGGGATCTTGCCACACTTCGAAGCCTGCACAGTAAAAGATATTTAGCGAAGTTGCCAGGGTTTCGCCATTCTCCCTCGGCAGCTCCACTACTGCAGGGACTCATGTTTGCTGTGAACTAGGATAGGTGGCCCACTTCCAAAAGCAGTCTTTTCCCCTTTGGAAATGTGGATTCTTGTAGCCTAGGAGCTGTTTGCGAAACCATAGGAAGGCCCAGCTTTTACTCACTGCAGGCACGCCCGGGGACGAAACGAGTATGTTTCCCCAGAGAAACAGGCTGCTTGCAAGTGTCGAGGGGAGCTTCTCAGGTGCCCAGTGTGTCCCGTTTGTTTCCCTTCGCAGCTCCCGTACTGCAGGTACTTATGCTGGGTGCTAACAAGGGTTCGTTGGCTCTGCCGAGAAAAGCAGCCTTTTCCCTTTGGAAGCTTGGATTGTAGTGTCTCAGGGGCTGCTTGCCAAACCTTGAAGTTGACCAGGTTATAGCCTCCGCAGGTACGCTTGCGTAGCAAACGAGCACTTTCACCCGAGGAACAGCGTTCCTATCACGCTGCAGGAGAGTTAATCCTGCAGACCTCGTTCCTCCTGGGAAAGCGCAAGGCCACCCTGAGCCTCAGGGTAGTGCCTAAGTTTGCTCCGTGCAAGCTCTGCGTGCCTCGGTTTCCATGAGGTTTCCATCGTTGTTGTGCTTCAATGGAACGCGAGGATAGCTTTCAGGACTCCAAGCACTCTGACCTCCGCACCATTTCCCATGCTACCACACAGATCCCCCCACGTCTCCTCTCTGCCTGCTGAGCAATAAGCAGCCGTGTAGGCCCTTCGGAACACTTCTTGCATGCAGACCCCAAGGCGGGACACTGCTCTCTGTCTTCCTTTGGAAACCTAGGTTGTCGGAGCTTACCCACCTCACTAAGACAGTCTGAGCCGGTCTCATGAGCTGGGGAACGTGGACTCAGTGAGGACCAGGGCCCTATCTGCACTCAGAAAATCACTCTGCTCAGCCTTCCATCCAGGAGCTCACACCGACTGGCTCGTTGGTTTAGCAGGACGTCTAAGTGAGGTCCAAGCTGAGCAAAGAACACACTTCCTCCTTTACCCTGCTAGGCCCACGGAAGAGGTAGAGCCAACTAGGCCTCGCTCAGGCCAGCCCTCCTTCAGGGATCTTGCCACACTTCGAAGCCTGCACAGTAAAAGTTATTTAGCGAAGTTGCCAGGGTTTCGCCATGCTCTCCCTCGGCAGCTCCACTACTGCAGGGACTCATGTTTGCTGTGAACTAGGATAGGTGGCCCACTTCAAAAAGCAGTCTTTTCCCCTTTGGAAATGTGGATTCTTGTAGCCTCGGAGCTGTTTGCAAAACCCTAGGAAGGCCCAGCTTCTACTCACGGCAGGCACGCCCGGGGAGGAAACGAGTATGTTTCCCCAGAGAAACAGGCTGCTTGCAAGTGTCGAGCGGAGCTTCTCAGGTGCCCAGTGTGTCCCGTTTGTTTCCCTTCGCAGCTGACATCCTGCAGGTACTTATGCTGGGGGCTAACAAGGGTAGGTGGCTCTTCCGACAAAAGCATCCTTTTCCTTTTGGAAGCTTGGATTGTAGTGTCTCAGGGGCTGCTTGCCAAACCTTGAAGTTGCCCAGGTTATAGCCTCCAGAGGTACGCTTGAGTAGCAAACGAGCACTTTCACCCGAGGAACAGGGTTCCTGTCACGCTGGAGGAGAGTTAATCCCGCAGACCTCGTTCCTCCTGGGAAAGCGCAAGGCCACCCTGAGCCTCAGGGTAGTGCCTAAGTTTGCTCCGTGCAAGCTCTGCGTGCCTCGGTTTCCATGAGGTCTCCATCGTTGTTGTGCTTCAATGGAACGCGAGGATAGCTTTCAGGACTCCAAGCACTCTGACCTCCGCACCATTTCCCATGCTACCACACAGATCCCCCCACGTCTCCTCTCTGCCTGCTGAGCAACAAGCAGCCGTGTAGGCCCTTCGGAACACTTCTTGCATGCAGAACCCAAGGCGGCACACTGCTCTCTGTCTTCCTTTGGAAACCTAGGTGGTCGCAGCTTGCCCCAGCTCACGAAGACAGTCTGAGCCGTTCTCATGAGCTGGGAGACGTGGACTCAGTGAGGACCAGGGCCCTACCTGCACTCAGAAAATCACTCTGCTCAGCCTTCCATCCAGGAGCTCACACCGACTGGCTCGTTGGTTTAGCAGGACGTCTAAGTGAGGTCCAAGCTGAGCAAAGAGCACTGTTCCTCCTTTACCCTGCTAGGCCCACGGAAGAGGTAGAGCCAACTAGGCCTCGCTCAGACCAGCCCTCCTTCAGGGATCTTGCCACACTTCGAAGCCTGCACAGTAAAAGATACATAGCGAAGTTGCCAGGGTTTCGCCATGCTCTCCCTCGGCAGCTCCACTACTACAGGGACTCATGTTTGCTTTGAACTAGTATAGGTGTCCCTGCTTCCAAAAGCAGTCTTTTCCCCTTTGGAAATGTGGATTCTTGTAGCCAAGGAGCTGTTTGCGAAACCATAGGAAGGCCCAGCTTTTACTCACTGCAGGCACGCCCGGAGAGGAAACGAGTATGTTTCCCCAGAGAAACAGGCTGCTTGCAAGTGTAGAGGGGAGCTTCTCAGGTGCCCAGTGTGTCCCGTTTGTTTCCCTTCGCAGCTCCCTTACTGCAGGTACTTATGCTGGGTGCTAACAAGAGTTGGTTGGCTCTGCCGACAAAAGCAGCCTTTTCCCTTTGGAAGCTTGGATTGTAGTGTCTCATGGGCTGCTTGCCAAACCTTGAAGTTGCCCAGGTTATAGCCTCCGCAGGAACGCTTGCGTAGCAAACGAGCACTTTCTACCGATGAACAGGGTTCCTGTCACGCTGGAGGAGAGTTAATCCCGCAGACCTCGTTCCTCCTGGGAAAGCGCAAGTCCACCCTGAGCCTCAGGGTAGTGCCTAAGTTTCCAACGGGCAAGCTCTGCGTGCCTCGGTTTCCATGAGGTCTCCACCGTTGTTGTGCTTCAATGGAACGCGAAGATAGCTTTCAGGACTCCAAGCACTCTGACCTCCGCACCGTTTCCCATGCTACCACACGGATCCCCCCCACGTCTCCTCTCTGCCTGCTGAGCAACAAGCAGCCGTGTAGGCCCTTCAGAACACTTCTTGCATGCAGAGCCCCAGGCGGCACACTGCTCTCTGTCTTCCTTTGGAAACCTAGCTTGTCGCAGCTTGCCCAGCTCACCAAGACAGTCTGAGCCGGTCTCATGAGCTGGGGAACGTGGACTCAGTGAGGACCAGGGCCCTACCTGCACTCAGAAAATCACTCTGCTCAGCCTTCCATCCAGGAGCTCACACCGACTGGCTCGTTGGTTTAGCAGGACGTCTAAGTGAGGTCCAAGCTGAGCAAAGAACACACTTCCTCCTTTACCCTGCTAGGCCCACGGAAGAGGTAGAGCCAACTAGGCCTCGCTCAGGCCAGCCCTCCTTCAGGGATCTTGCCACACTTCGAAGCCTGCACAGTAAAAGATATTTAGCGAAGTTGCCAGGGTTTCGCCATTCTCCCTCGGCAGCTCCACTACTGCAGGGACTCATGTTTGCTGTGAACTAGGATAGGTGGCCCACTTCCAAAAGCAGTCTTTTCCCCTTTGGAAATGTGGATTCTTGTAGCCTAGGAGCTGTTTGCGAAACCATAGGAAGGCCCAGCTTTTACTCACTGCAGGCACGCCCGGGGACGAAACGAGTATGTTTCCCCAGAGAAACAGGCTGCTTGCAAGTGTCGAGGGGAGCTTCTCAGGTGCCCAGTGTGTCCCGTTTGTTTCCCTTCGCAGCTCCCGTACTGCAGGTACTTATGCTGGGTGCTAACAAGGGTTCGTTGGCTCTGCCGAGAAAAGCAGCCTTTTCCCTTTGGAAGCTTGGATTGTAGTGTCTCAGGGGCTGCTTGCCAAACCTTGAAGTTGACCAGGTTATAGCCTCCGCAGGTACGCTTGCGTAGCAAACGAGCACTTTCACCCGAGGAACAGCGTTCCTATCACGCTGCAGGAGAGTTAATCCTGCAGACCTCGTTCCTCCTGGGAAAGCGCAAGGCCACCCTGAGCCTCAGGGTAGTGCCTAAGTTTGCTCCGTGCAAGCTCTGCGTGCCTCGGTTTCCATGAGGTCTCCATCGTTGTTGTGCTTCAATGGAACGCGAGGATAGCTTTCAGGACTCCAAGCACTCTGACCTCCGCACCATTTCCCATGCTACCACACAGATCCCCCCACGTGTCCTCTCTGCCTGTGAGCAACAAGCAGCCGTGTAGGCCCTTCGGAACACTTCTTGCATACAGAACCCAAGGCGGCACACTGCTCTCTGTCTTCCTTTGGAAACCTAGGTGGTCGCAGCTTGCCCCAGCTCACGAAGACAGTCTGAGCCGTTCTCATGAGCTGGGAGACGTGGACTCAGTGAGGACCAGGGCCCTACCTGCACTCAGAAAATCACTCTGCTCAGCCTTCCATCCAGGAGCTCACACCGACTGGCTCGTTGGTTTAGCAGGACGTCTAAGTGAGGTCCAAGCTGAGCAAAGAGCACACTTCCTCCTTTACCCTGCTAGGCCCACGGAAGAGGTAGAGCCAACTAGGCCTCGCTCAGGCCAGCCCTCCTTCAGGGATCTTGCCACACTTCGAAGCCTGCACAGTAAAAGTTATTTAGCGAAGTTGCCAGGGTTTCGCCATGCTCTCCCTCGGCAGCTCCACTACTGCAGGGACTCATGTTTGCTGTGAACTAGGATAGGTGGCCCACTTCAAAAAGCAGTCTTTTCCCCTTTGGAAATGTGGATTCTTGTAGCCTCGGAGCTGTTTGCAAAACCCTAGGAAGGCCCAGCTTCTACTCACGGCAGGCACGCCCGGGGAGGAAACGAGTATGTTTCCCCAGAGAAACAGGCTGCTTGCAAGTGTCGAGCGGAGCTTCTCAGGTGCCCAGTGTGTCCCGTTTGTTTCCCTTCGCAGCTGACATCCTGCAGGTACTTATGCTGGGGGCTAACAAGGGTAGGTGGCTCTTCCGACAAAAGCAGCCTTTTCCTTTTGGAAGCTTGGATTGTAGTGTCTCAGGGGCTGCTTGCCAAACCTTGAAGTTGCCCAGGTTATAGCCTCCAGAGGTACGCTTGAGTAGCAAACGAGCACTTTCACCCGAGGAACAGGGTTCCTGTCACGCTGGAGGAGAGTTAATCCCGCAGACCTCGTTCCTCCTGGGAAAGGGCAAGGCCACCCTGAGCCTCAGGGTAGTGCCGAAGTTTGCTCCGTGCAAGCTCTGCGTGCCTCGGTTTCCATGAGGTCTCCATCGTTGTTGTGCTTCAATGGAACGCGAGGATAGCTTTCAGGACTCCAAGCACTCTGACCTCCGCACCATTTCCCATGCTACCACACAGATCCCCCCACGTGTCCTCTCTGCCTGTGAGCAACAAGCAGCCGTGTAGGCCCTTCGGAACACTTCTTGCATACAGAACCCAAGGCGGCACACTGCTCTCTGTCTTCCTTTGGAAACCTAGGTGGTCGCAGCTTGCCCCAGCTCACGAAGACAGTCTGAGCCGTTCTCATGAGCTGGGAGACGTGGACTCAGTGAGTACCAGGGCCCTACCTGCACTCAGAAAATCACTCTGCTCAGCCTTCCATCCAGGAGCTCACACCGACTGGCTCGTTGGTTTAGCAGGACGTCTAAGTGAGGTCCAAGCTGAGCAAAGAGCACACTTCCTCCTTTACCCTGCTAGGCCCATGGAAGAGGTAGAGCCAACTAGGCCTCGCTCAGACCAGCCCTCCTTCAGGGATCTTGCCACACTTCGAATCCTGCACAGTAAAAGATACTTAGCGAAGTTGCCAAGATTTCGCCATGCTCTCCCTCGGCAGCTCCACTACTGCAGGGACTCATGTTTGCTGTGAACTAGGATAGGTGGCCCACTTCCAAAAGCAGTCTTTTCCCCTTTGGAAAGGTGGATTCTTGTAGCCTAGGAGCTGTTTGCGAAACCATAGGAAGGCGCAGCTTATACTCACTGCAGGCACGCCCGGGGAGGAAACGAGTATGTTTCCCCAGAGAAACAGGCTGCTTGCAAGTGTAGAGGGGAGCTTCTCAGGTGCCCAGTGTGTCCCGTTTGTTTCCCTTCGCAGCTGACATCCTGCAGGTACTTATGCTGGGTGCTAACAAGGGTTCTTTGGCTCTGCCGAGAAAAGCAGCCTTTTCCCTTTGGAAGCTTGGATTGTAGTGTCTCAGGGGCTGCTTGCCAAACCTTGAAGTTGACCTGGTTATAGCCTCCGCAGGTACGCTTGCGTAGCAAACGAGCACTTTCACCCGATGAACAGCGTTCCTATCACGCTGCAGGAGAGTTAATCCCGCAGACCTCGTTCCTCCTGGGAAAGCGCAAGTCCACCCTGAGCCTCAGGGTAGTGCCTAAGTTTCCAACGGGCAAGCTCTGCGTGCCTCGGTTTCCATGAGGTCTCCACCGTTGTTGTGCTTCAATGGAACGCGAAGATAGCTTTCAGGACTCCAAGCACTCTGACCTCCGCACCGTTTCCCATGCTACCACACGGATCCCCCCCACGTCTCCTCTCTGCCTGCTGAGCAACAAGCAGCCGTGTAGGCCCTTCAGAACACTTCTGCATGCAGAGCCCAAGGCGGCACACTGCTCTCTGTCTTCCTTTGGAAACCTAGGTGGTCGCAGCTTACCCAGCTCACCAAGACAGTCTGAGCCGGTCTCATGAGCTGGGGAACGTGGACTCAGTGAGGACCAGGGCCCTACCTGCACTCAGAAAATCACTCTGCTCAGCCTTCCATCCAGGAGCTCACACCGACTGGCTCGTTGGTTTAGCAGGACGTCTAAGTGAGGTCCAAGCTGAGCAAAGAACACACTTCCTCCTTTACCCTGCTAGGCCCACGGAAGAGGTAGAGCCAACTAGGCCTCGCTCAGGCCAGCCCTCCTTCAGGGATCTTGCCACACTTCGAAGCCTGCACAGTAAAAGATATTTAGCGAAGTTGCCAGGGTTTCGCCATTCTCCCTCGGCAGCTCCACTACTGCAGGGACTCATGTTTGCTGTGAACTAGGATAGGTGGCCCACTTCCAAAAGCAGTCTTTTCCCCTTTGGAAATGTGGATTCTTGTAGCCTAGGAGCTGTTTGCGAAACCATAGGAAGGCCCAGCTTTTACTCACTGCAGGCACGCCCGGGGACGAAACGAGTATGTTTCCCCAGAGAAACAGGCTGCTTGCAAGTGTCGAGAGGAGCTTCTCAGGTGCCCAGTGTGTCCCGTTTGTTTCCCTTCGCAGCTCCCGTACTGCAGGTACTTATGCTGGGTGCTAACAAGGGTTCGTTGGCTCTGCCGAGAAAAGCAGCCTTTTCCCTTTGGAAGCTTGGATTGTAGTGTCTCAGGGGCTGCTTGCCAAACCTTGAAGTTGACCAGGTTATAGCCTCCGCAGGTACGCTTGCGTAGCAAACGAGCACTTTCACCCGATGAACAGCGTTCCTATCACGCTGCAGGAGAGTTAATCCTGCAGACCTCGTTCCTCCTGGGAAAGCGCAAGGCCACCCTGAGCCTCAGGGTAGTGCCTAAGTTTGCTCCGTGCAAGCTCTGCGTGCCTCGGTTTCCATGAGGTCTCCATCGTTGTTGTGCTTCAATGGAACGCGAGGATAGCTTTCAGGACTCCAAGCACTCTGACCTCCGCACCATTTCCCATGCTACCACACAGATCCCCCCACGTCTCCTCTCTGCCTGCTGAGCAATAAGCAGCCGTGTAGGCCCTTCGGAACACTTCTTGCATGCAGACCCCAAGGCGGGACACTGCTCTCTGTCTTCCTTTGGAAACCTAGGTTGTCGGAGCTTACCCACCTCACTAAGACAGTCTGAGCCGGTCTCATGAGCTGGGGAACGTGGACTCAGTGAGGACCAGGGCCCTATCTGCACTCAGAAAATCACTCTGCTCAGCCTTCCATCCAGGAGCTCACACCGACTGGCTCGTTGGTTTAGCAGGACGTCTAAGTGAGGTCCAAGCTGAGCAAAGAACACACTTCCTCCTTTACCCTGCTAGGCCCACGGAAGAGGTAGAGCCAACTAGGCCTCGCTCAGGCCAGCCCTCCTTCAGGGATCTTGCCGCACTTCGAAGCCTGCACAGTAAAAGTTATTTAGCGAAGTTGCCAGGGTTTCGCCATGCTCTCCCTCGGCAGCTCCACTACTGCAGGGACTCATGTTTGCTGTGAACTAGGATAGGTGGCCCACTTCAAAAAGCAGTCTTTTCCCCTTTGGAAATGTGGATTCTTGTAGCCTCGGAGCTGTTTGCAAAACCCTAGGAAGGCCCAGCTTCTACTCACGGCAGGCACGCCCGGGGAGGAAACGAGTATGTTTCCCCAGAGAAACAGGCTGCTTGCAAGTGTCGAGCGGAGCTTCTCAGGTGCCCAGTGTGTCCCGTTTGTTTCCCTTCGCAGCTGACATCCTGCAGGTACTTATGCTGGGGGCTAACAAGGGTAGGTGGCTCTTCCGACAAAAGCATCCTTTTCCTTTTGGAAGCTTGGATTGTAGTGTCTCAGGGGCTGCTTGCCAAACCTTGAAGTTGCCCAGGTTATAGCCTCCAGAGGTACGCTTGAGTAGCAAACGAGCACTTTCACCCGAGGAACAGGGTTCCTGTCACGCTGGAGGAGAGTTAATCCCGCAGACCTCGTTCCTCCTGGGAAAGCGCAAGGCCACCCTGAGCCTCAGGGTAGTGCCTAAGTTTGCTCCGTGCAAGCTCTGCGTGCCTCGGTTTCCATGAGGTCTCCATCGTTGTTGTGCTTCAATGGAACGCGAGGATAGCTTTCAGGACTCCAAGCACTCTGACCTCCGCACCATTTCCCATGCTACCACACAGATCCCCCCACGTCTCCTCTCTGCCTGCTGAGCAACAAGCAGCCGTGTAGGCCCTTCGGAACACTTCTTGCATGCAGAACCCAAGGCGGCACACTGCTCTCTGTCTTCCTTTGGAAACCTAGGTGGTCGCAGCTTGCCCCAGCTCACGAAGACAGTCTGAGCCGTTCTCATGAGCTGGGAGACGTGGACTCAGTGAGGACCAGGGCCCTACCTGCACTCAGAAAATCACTCTGCTCACCTTCCATCCAGGAGCTCACACCGACTGGCTCGTTGGTTTAGCAGGACGTCTAAGTGAGGTCCAAGCTGAGCAAAGAGCACTGTTCCTCCTTTACCCTGCTAGGCCCACGGAAGAGGTAGAGCCAACTAGGCCTCGCTCAGACCAGCCCTCCTTCAGGGATCTTGCCACACTTCGAAGCCTGCACAGTAAAAGATACTTAGCGAAGTTGCCAGGGTTTCGCCATGCTCTCCCTCGGCAGCTCCACTACTACAGGGACTCATGTTTGCTTTGAACTAGTATAGGTGTCCCTGCTTCCAAAAGCAGTCTTTTCCCCTTTGGAAATGTGGATTCTTGTAGCCAAGGAGCTGTTTGCGAAACCATAGGAAGGCCCAGCTTTTACTCACTGCAGGCACGCCCGGAGAGGAAACGAGTATGTTTCCCCAGAGAAACAGGCTGCTTGCAAGTGTAGAGGGGAGCTTCTCAGGTGCCCAGTGTGTCCCGTTTGTTTCCCTTCGCAGCTCCCTTACTGCAGGTACTTATGCTGGGTGCTAACAAGAGTTGGTTGGCTCTGCCGACAAAAGCAGCCTTTTCCCTTTGGAAGCTTGGATTGTAGTGTCTCATGGGCTGCTTGCCAAACCTTGAAGTTGCCCAGGTTATAGCCTCCGCAGGAACGCTTGCGTAGCAAACGAGCACTTTCTACCGATGAACAGGGTTCCTGTCACGCTGGAGGAGAGTTAATCCCGCAGACCTCGTTCCTCCTGGGAAAGCGCAAGTCCACCCTGAGCCTCAGGGTAGTGCCTAAGTTTCCAACGGGCAAGCTCTGCGTGCCTCGGTTTCCATGAGGTCTCCACCGTTGTTGTGCTTCAATGGAACGCGAAGATAGCTTTCAGGACTCCAAGCACTCTGACCTCCGCACCGTTTCCCATGCTACCACACGGATCCCCCCCACGTCTCCTCTCTGCCTGCTGAGCAACAAGCAGCCGTGTAGGCCCTTCAGAACACTTCTGCATGCAGAGCCCAAGGCGGCACACTGCTCTCTGTCTTCCTTTGGAAACCTAGGTGGTCGCAGCTTACCCAGCTCACCAAGACAGTCTGAGCCGGTCTCATGAGCTGGGGAACGTGGACTCAGTGAGGACCAGGGCCCTACCTGCACTCAGAAAATCACTCTGCTCAGCCTTCCATCCAGGAGCTCACACCGACTGGCTCGTTGGTTTAGCAGGACGTCTAAGTGAGGTCCAAGCTGAGCAAAGAACACACTTCCTCCTTTACCCTGCTAGGCCCACGGAAGAGGTAGAGCCAACTAGGCCTCGCTCAGGCCAGCCCTCCTTCAGGGATCTTGCCACACTTCGAAGCCTGCACAGTAAAAGATATTTAGCGAAGTTGCCAGGGTTTCGCCATTCTCCCTCGGCAGCTCCACTACTGCAGGGACTCATGTTTGCTGTGAACTAGGATAGGTGGCCCACTTCCAAAAGCAGTCTTTTCCCCTTTGGAAATGTGGATTCTTGTAGCCTAGGAGCTGTTTGCGAAACCATAGGAAGGCCCAGCTTTTACTCACTGCAGGCACGCCCGGGGACGAAACGAGTATGTTTCCCCAGAGAAACAGGCTGCTTGCAAGTGTCGAGGGGAGCTTCTCAGGTGCCCAGTGTGTCCCGTTTGTTTCCCTTCGCAGCTCCCGTACTGCAGGTACTTATGCTGGGTGCTAACAAGGGTTCGTTGGCTCTGCCGAGAAAAGCAGCCTTTTCCCTTTGGAAGCTTGGATTGTAGTGTCTCAGGGGCTGCTTGCCAAACCTTGAAGTTGACCAGGTTATAGCCTCCGCAGGTACGCTTGCGTAGCAAACGAGCACTTTCACCCGAGGAACAGCGTTCCTATCACGCTGCAGGAGAGTTAATCCTGCAGACCTCGTTCCTCCTGGGAAAGCGCAAGGCCACCCTGAGCCTCAGGGTAGTGCCTAAGTTTGCTCCGTGCAAGCTCTGCGTGCCTCGGTTTCCATGAGGTCTCCATCGTTGTTGTGCTTCAATGGAACGCGAGGATAGCTTTCAGGACTCCAAGCACTCTGACCTCCGCACCATTTCCCATGCTACCACACAGATCCCCCCACGTGTCCTCTCTGCCTGTGAGCAACAAGCAGCCGTGTAGGCCCTTCGGAACACTTCTTGCATACAGAACCCAAGGCGGCACACTGCTCTCTGTCTTCCTTTGGAAACCTAGGTGGTCGCAGCTTGCCCCAGCTCACGAAGACAGTCTGAGCCGTTCTCATGAGCTGGGAGACGTGGACTCAGTGAGGACCAGGGCCCTACCTGCACCCAGAAAATCACTCTGCTCAGCCTTCCATCCAGGAGCTCACACCGACTGGCTCGTTGGTTTAGCAGGACGTCTAAGTGAGGTCCAAGCTGAGCAAAGAGCACTGTTCCTCCTTTACACTGCTAGGCCCACGGAAGAGGTAGAGCCAACTAGGCCTCGCTCAGACCAGCCCTCCTTCAGGGATCTTGCCACACTTCGAAGCCTGCACAGTAAAAGATACTTAGCGAAGTTGCCAAGATTTCGCCATGCTCTCCCTCGGCAGCTCCACTACTGCAGGGACTCATGTTTGCTGTGAACTAGGATAGGTGGCCCACTTCCAAAAGCAGTCTTTTCCCCTTTGGAAATGTGGATTCTTGTAGCCTAGGAGCTGTTTGCGAAACCATAGGAAGGCGCAGCTTTTACTCACTGCAGGCACGCCCGGGGAGGAAACGAGTATGTTTCCCCAGAGAAACAGGCTGCTTGCAAGTGTAGAGGGGAGCTTCTCAGGTGCCCAGTGTGTCCCGTTTGTTTCCCTTCGCAGCTGACATCCTGCAGGTACTTATGCTGGGTGCTAACAAGGGTTCTTTGGCTCTGCCGAGAAAAGCAGCCTTTTCCCTTTGGAAGCTTGGATTGTAGTGTCTCAGGGGCTGCTTGCCTAACCTTGAAGTTGACCTGGTTATAGCCTCCGCAGGTACGCTTGCGTAGCAAACGAGCACTTTCACCCGATGAACAGCGTTCCTATCACGCTGCAGGAGAGTTAATCCCGCAGACCTCGTTCCTCCTGGGAAAGCGCAAGTCCACCCTGAGCCTCAGGGTAGTGCCTAAGTTTCCAACGGGCAAGCTCTGCGTGCCTCGGTTTCCATGAGGTCTCCACCGTTGTTGTGCTTCAATGGAACGCGAAGATAGCTTTCAGGACTCCAAGCACTCTGACCTCCGCACCGTTTCCCATGCTACCACACGGATCCCCCCCCACGTCTCCTCTCTGCCTGCTGAGCAACAAGCAGCCGTGTAGGCCCTTCAGAACACTTCTGCATGCAGAGCCCAAGGCGGCACACTGCTCTCTGTCTTCCTTTGGAAACCTAGGTGGTCGCAGCTTACCCAGCTCACCAAGACAGTCTGAGCCGGTCTCATGAGCTGGGGAACGTGGACTCAGTGAGGACCAGGGCCCTACCTGCACTCAGAAAATCACTCTGCTCAGCCTTCCATCCAAGAGCTCACACCGACTGGCTCGTTGGTTTAGCAGGACGTCTAAGTGAGGTCCAAGCTGAGCAAAGAACACACTTCCTCCTTTACCCTGCTAGGCCCACGGAAGAGGTAGAACCAACTAGGCCTCGCTCAGGCCAGCCCTCCTTCAGGGATCTTGCCACACTTCGAAGCCTGCACAGTAAAAGTTATTTAGCGAAGTTGCCAGGGTTTCGCCATGCTCTCCCTCGGCAGCTCCACTACTGCAGGGACTCATGTTTGCTGTGAACTAGGATAGGTGGCCCACTTCAAAAAGCAGTCTTTTCCCCTTTGGAAATGTGGATTCTTGTAGCCTCGGAGCTGTTTGCAAAACCCTAGGAAGGCCCAGCTTCTACTCACGGCAGGCACGCCCGGGGAGGAAACGAGTATGTTTCCCCAGAGAAACAGGCTGCTTGCAAGTGTCGAGCGGAGCTTCTCAGGTGCCCAGTGTGTCCCGTTTGTTTCCCTTCGCAGCTGACATCCTGCAGGTACTTATGCTGGGGGCTAACAAGGGTAGGTGGCTCTTCCGACAAAAGCATCCTTTTCCTTTTGGAAGCTTGGATTGTAGTGTCTCAGGGGCTGCTTGCCAAACCTTGAAGTTGACCAGGTTATAGCCTCCGCAGGTACGCTTGCGTAGCAAACGAGCACTTTCACCCGATGAACAGCGTTCCTATCACGCTGCAGGAGAGTTAATCCTGCAGACCTCGTTCCTCCTGGGAAAGCGCAAGGCCACCCTGAGCCTCAGGGTAGTGCCTAAGTTTGCTCCGTGCAAGCTCTGCGTGCCTCGGTTTCCATGAGGTCTCCATCGTTGTTGTGCTTCAATGGAACGCGAGGATAGCTTTCAGGACTCCAAGCACTCTGACCTCCGCACCATTTCCCATGCTACCACACAGATCCCCCCACGTCTCCTCTCTGCCTGCTGAGCAATAAGCAGCCGTGTAGGCCCTTCGGAACACTTCTTGCATGCAGACCCCAAGGCGGGACACTGCTCTCTGTCTTCCTTTGGAAACCTAGGTTGTCGGAGCTTACCCACCTCACTAAGACAGTCTGAGCCGGTCTCATGAGCTGGGGAACGTGGACTCAGTGAGGACCAGGGCCCTATCTGCACTCAGAAAATCACTCTGCTCAGCCTTCCATCCAGGAGCTCACACCGACTGGCTCGTTGGTTTAGCAGGACGTCTAAGTGAGGTCCAAGCTGAGCAAAGAACACACTTCCTCCTTTACCCTGCTAGGCCCACGGAAGAGGTAGAGCCAACTAGGCCTCGCTCAGGCCAGCCCTCCTTCAGGGATCTTGCCACACTTCGAAGCCTGCACAGTAAAAGTTATTTAGCGAAGTTGCCAGGGTTTCGCCATGCTCTCCCTCGGCAGCTCCACTACTGCAGGGACTCATGTTTGCTGTGAACTAGGATAGGTGGCCCACTTCAAAAAGCAGTCTTTTCCCCTTTGGAAATGTGGATTCTTGTAGCCTCGGAGCTGTTTGCAAAACCCTAGGAAGGCCCAGCTTCTACTCACGGCAGGCACGCCCGGGGAGGAAACGAGTATGTTTCCCCAGAGAAACAGGCTGCTTGCAAGTGTCGAGCGGAGCTTCTCAGGTGCCCAGTGTGTCCCGTTTGTTTCCCTTCGCAGCTGACATCCTGCAGGTACTTATGCTGGGGGCTAACAAGGGTAGGTGGCTCTTCCGACAAAAGCATCCTTTTCCTTTTGGAAGCTTGGATTGTAGTGTCTCAGGGGCTGCTTGCCAAACCTTGAAGTTGCCCAGGTTATAGCCTCCAGAGGTACGCTTGAGTAGCAAACGAGCACTTTCACCCGAGGAACAGGGTTCCTGTCACGCTGGAGGAGAGTTAATCCCGCAGACCTCGTTCCTCCTGGGAAAGCGCAAGGCCACCCTGAGCCTCAGGGTAGTGCCTAAGTTTGCTCCGTGCAAGCTCTGCGTGCCTCGGTTTCCATGAGGTCTCCATCGTTGTTGTGCTTCAATGGAACGCGAGGATAGCTTTCAGGACTCCAAGCACTCTGACCTCCGCACCATTTCCCATGCTACCACACAGATCCCCCCACGTCTCCTCTCTGCCTGCTGAGCAACAAGCAGCCGTGTAGGCCCTTCGGAACACTTCTTGCATGCAGAACCCAAGGCGGCACACTGCTCTCTGTCTTCCTTTGGAAACCTAGGTGGTCGCAGCTTGCCCCAGCTCACGAAGACAGTCTGAGCCGTTCTCATGAGCTGGGAGACGTGGACTCAGTGAGGACCAGGGCCCTACCTGCACTCAGAAAATCACTCTGCTCACCTTCCATCCAGGAGCTCACACCGACTGGCTCGTTGGTTTAGCAGGACGTCTAAGTGAGGTCCAAGCTGAGCAAAGAGCACTGTTCCTCCTTTACCCTGCTAGGCCCACGGAAGAGGTAGAGCCAACTAGGCCTCGCTCAGACCAGCCCTCCTTCAGGGATCTTGCCACACTTCGAAGCCTGCACAGTAAAAGATACTTAGCGAAGTTGCCAGGGTTTCGCCATGCTCTCCCTCGGCAGCTCCACTACTACAGGGACTCATGTTTGCTTTGAACTAGTATAGGTGTCCCTGCTTCCAAAAGCAGTCTTTTCCCCTTTGGAAATGTGGATTCTTGTAGCCAAGGAGCTGTTTGCGAAACCATAGGAAGGCCCAGCTTTTACTCACTGCAGGCACGCCCGGAGAGGAAACGAGTATGTTTCCCCAGAGAAACAGGCTGCTTGCAAGTGTAGAGGGGAGCTTCTCAGGTGCCCAGTGTGTCCCGTTTGTTTCCCTTCGCAGCTCCCTTACTGCAGGTACTTATGCTGGGTGCTAACAAGAGTTGGTTGGCTCTGCCGACAAAAGCAGCCTTTTCCCTTTGGAAGCTTGGATTGTAGTGTCTCATGGGCTGCTTGCCAAACCTTGAAGTTGCCCAGGTTATAGCCTCCGCAGGAACGCTTGCGTAGCAAACGAGCACTTTCTACCGATGAACAGGGTTCCTGTCACGCTGGAGGAGAGTTAATCCCGCAGACCTCGTTCCTCCTGGGAAAGCGCAAGTCCACCCTGAGCCTCAGGGTAGTGCCTAAGTTTCCAACGGGCAAGCTCTGCGTGCCTCGGTTTCCATGAGGTCTCCACCGTTGTTGTGCTTCAATGGAACGCGAAGATAGCTTTCAGGACTCCAAGCACTCTGACCTCCGCACCGTTTCCCATGCTACCACACGGATCCCCCCCACGTCTCCTCTCTGCCTGCTGAGCAACAAGCAGCCGTGTAGGCCCTTCAGAACACTTCTGCATGCAGAGCCCAAGGCGGCACACTGCTCTCTGTCTTCCTTTGGAAACCTAGGTGGTCGCAGCTTACCCAGCTCACCAAGACAGTCTGAGCCGGTCTCATGAGCTGGGGAACGTGGACTCAGTGAGGACCAGGGCCCTACCTGCACTCAGAAAATCACTCTGCTCAGCCTTCCATCCAGGAGCTCACACCGACTGGCTCGTTGGTTTAGCAGGACGTCTAAGTGAGGTCCAAGCTGAGCAAAGAACACACTTCCTCCTTTACCCTGCTAGGCCCACGGAAGAGGTAGAGCCAACTAGGCCTCGCTCAGGCCAGCCCTCCTTCAGGGATCTTGCCACACTTCGAAGCCTGCACAGTAAAAGATATTTAGCGAAGTTGCCAGGGTTTCGCCATTCTCCCTCGGCAGCTCCACTACTGCAGGGACTCATGTTTGCTGTGAACTAGGATAGGTGGCCCACTTCCAAAAGCAGTCTTTTCCCCTTTGGAAATGTGGATTCTTGTAGCCTAGGAGCTGTTTGCGAAACCATAGGAAGGCCCAGCTTTTACTCACTGCAGGCACGCCCGGGGACGAAACGAGTATGTTTCCCCAGAGAAACAGGCTGCTTGCAAGTGTCGAGGGGAGCTTCTCAGGTGCCCAGTGTGTCCCGTTTGTTTCCCTTCGCAGCTCCCGTACTGCAGGTACTTATGCTGGGTGCTAACAAGGGTTCGTTGGCTCTGCCGAGAAAAGCAGCCTTTTCCCTTTGGAAGCTTGGATTGTAGTGTCTCAGGGGCTGCTTGCCAAACCTTGAAGTTGACCAGGTTATAGCCTCCGCAGGTACGCTTGCGTAGCAAACGAGCACTTTCACCCGAGGAACAGCGTTCCTATCACGCTGCAGGAGAGTTAATCCTGCAGACCTCGTTCCTCCTGGGAAAGCGCAAGGCCACCCTGAGCCTCAGGGTAGTGCCTAAGTTTGCTCCGTGCAAGCTCTGCGTGCCTCGGTTTCCATGAGGTCTCCATCGTTGTTGTGCTTCAATGGAACGCGAGGATAGCTTTCAGGACTCCAAGCACTCTGACCTCCGCACCATTTCCCATGCTACCACACAGATCCCCCCACGTGTCCTCTCTGCCTGTGAGCAACAAGCAGCCGTGTAGGCCCTTCGGAACACTTCTTGCATACAGAACCCAAGGCGGCACACTGCTCTCTGTCTTCCTTTGGAAACCTAGGTGGTCGCAGCTTGCCCCAGCTCACGAAGACAGTCTGAGCCGTTCTCATGAGCTGGGAGACGTGGACTCAGTGAGGACCAGGGCCCTACCTGCACCCAGAAAATCACTCTGCTCAGCCTTCCATCCAGGAGCTCACACCGACTGGCTCGTTGGTTTAGCAGGACGTCTAAGTGAGGTCCAAGCTGAGCAAAGAGCACTGTTCCTCCTTTACACTGCTAGGCCCACGGAAGAGGTAGAGCCAACTAGGCCTCGCTCAGACCAGCCCTCCTTCAGGGATCTTGCCACACTTCGAAGCCTGCACAGTAAAAGATACTTAGCGAAGTTGCCAAGATTTCGCCATGCTCTCCCTCGGCAGCTCCACTACTGCAGGGACTCATGTTTGCTGTGAACTAGGATAGGTGGCCCACTTCCAAAAGCAGTCTTTTCCCCTTTGGAAAGGTGGATTCTTGTAGCCTAGGAGCTGTTTGCGAAACCATAGGAAGGCGCAGCTTTTACTCACTGCAGGCACGCCCGGGGAGGAAACGAGTATGTTTCCCCAGAGAAACAGGCTGCTTGCAAGTGTAGAGGGGAGCTTCTCAGGTGCCCAGTGTGTCCCGTTTGTTTCCCTTCGCAGCTGACATCCTGCAGGTACTTATGCTGGGTGCTAACAAGGGTTCTTTGGCTCTGCCGAGAAAAGCAGCCTTTTCCCTTTGGAAGCTTGGATTGTAGTGTCTCAGGGGCTGCTTGCCTAACCTTGAAGTTGACCTGGTTATAGCCTCCGCAGGTACGCTTGCGTAGCAAACGAGCACTTTCACCCGATGAACAGCGTTCCTATCACGCTGCAGGAGAGTTAATCCCGCAGACCTCGTTCCTCCTGGGAAAGCGCAAGTCCACCCTGAGCCTCAGGGTAGTGCCTAAGTTTCCAACGGGCAAGCTCTGCGTGCCTCGGTTTCCATGAGGTCTCCACCGTTGTTGTGCTTCAATGGAACGCGAAGATAGCTTTCAGGACTCCAAGCACTCTGACCTCCGCACCGTTTCCCATGCTACCACACGGATCCCCCCCCACGTCTCCTCTCTGCCTGCTGAGCAACAAGCAGCCGTGTAGGCCCTTCAGAACACTTCTGCATGCAGAGCCCAAGGCGGCACACTGCTCTCTGTCTTCCTTTGGAAACCTAGGTGGTCGCAGCTTACCCAGCTCACCAAGACAGTCTGAGCCGGTCTCATGAGCTGGGGAACGTGGACTCAGTGAGGACCAGGGCCCTACCTGCACTCAGAAAATCACTCTGCTCAGCCTTCCATCCAAGAGCTCACACCGACTGGCTCGTTGGTTTAGCAGGACGTCTAAGTGAGGTCCAAGCTGAGCAAAGAACACACTTCCTCCTTTACCCTGCTAGGCCCACGGAAGAGGTAGAACCAACTAGGCCTCGCTCAGGCCAGCCCTCCTTCAGGGATCTTGCCACACTTCGAAGCCTGCACAGTAAAAGTTATTTAGCGAAGTTGCCAGGGTTTCGCCATGCTCTCCCTCGGCAGCTCCACTACTGCAGGGACTCATGTTTGCTGTGAACTAGGATAGGTGGCCCACTTCAAAAAGCAGTCTTTTCCCCTTTGGAAATGTGGATTCTTGTAGCCTCGGAGCTGTTTGCAAAACCCTAGGAAGGCCCAGCTTCTACTCACGGCAGGCACGCCCGGGGAGGAAACGAGTATGTTTCCCCAGAGAAACAGGCTGCTTGCAAGTGTCGAGCGGAGCTTCTCAGGTGCCCAGTGTGTCCCGTTTGTTTCCCTTCGCAGCTGACATCCTGCAGGTACTTATGCTGGGGGCTAACAAGGGTAGGTGGCTCTTCCGACAAAAGCATCCTTTTCCTTTTGGAAGCTTGGATTGTAGTGTCTCAGGGGCTGCTTGCCAAACCTTGAAGTTGCCCAGGTTATAGCCTCCAGAGGTACGCTTGAGTAGCAAACGAGCACTTTCACCCGAGGAACAGGGTTCCTGTCACGCTGGAGGAGAGTTAATCCCGCAGACCTCGTTCCTCCTGGGAAAGCGCAAGGCCACCCTGAGCCTCAGGGTAGTGCCTAAGTTTGCTCCGTGCAAGCTCTGCGTGCCTCGGTTTCCATGAGGTCTCCATCGTTGTTGTGCTTCAATGGAACGCGAGGATAGCTTTCAGGACTCCAAGCACTCTGACCTCCGCACCATTTCCCATGCTACCACACAGATCCCCCCACGTCTCCTCTCTGCCTGCTGAGCAACAAGCAGCCGTGTAGGCCCTTCGGAACACTTCTTGCATGCAGAACCCAAGGCGGCACACTGCTCTCTGTCTTCCTTTGGAAACCTAGGTGGTCGCAGCTTGCCCCAGCTCACGAAGACAGTCTGAGCCGTTCTCATGAGCTGGGAGACGTGGACTCAGTGAGGACCAGGGCCCTACCTGCACTCAGAAAATCACTCTGCTCACCTTCCATCCAGGAGCTCACACCGACTGGCTCGTTGGTTTAGCAGGACGTCTAAGTGAGGTCCAAGCTGAGCAAAGAGCACTGTTCCTCCTTTACCCTGCTAGGCCCACGGAAGAGGTAGAGCCAACTAGGCCTCGCTCAGACCAGCCCTCCTTCAGGGATCTTGCCACACTTCGAAGCCTGCACAGTAAAAGATACTTAGCGAAGTTGCCAGGGTTTCGCCATGCTCTCCCTCGGCAGCTCCACTACTACAGGGACTCATGTTTGCTTTGAACTAGTATAGGTGTCCCTGCTTCCAAAAGCAGTCTTTTCCCCTTTGGAAATGTGGATTCTTGTAGCCAAGGAGCTGTTTGCGAAACCATAGGAAGGCCCAGCTTTTACTCACTGCAGGCACGCCCGGAGAGGAAACGAGTATGTTTCCCCAGAGAAACAGGCTGCTTGCAAGTGTAGAGGGGAGCTTCTCAGGTGCCCAGTGTGTCCCGTTTGTTTCCCTTCGCAGCTCCCTTACTGCAGGTACTTATGCTGGGTGCTAACAAGAGTTGGTTGGCTCTGCCGACAAAAGCAGCCTTTTCCCTTTGGAAGCTTGGATTGTAGTGTCTCATGGGCTGCTTGCCAAACCTTGAAGTTGCCCAGGTTATAGCCTCCGCAGGAACGCTTGCGTAGCAAACGAGCACTTTCTACCGATGAACAGGGTTCCTGTCACGCTGGAGGAGAGTTAATCCCGCAGACCTCGTTCCTCCTGGGAAAGCGCAAGTCCACCCTGAGCCTCAGGGTAGTGCCTAAGTTTCCAACGGGCAAGCTCTGCGTGCCTCGGTTTCCATGAGGTCTCCACCGTTGTTGTGCTTCAATGGAACGCGAAGATAGCTTTCAGGACTCCAAGCACTCTGACCTCCGCACCGTTTCCCATGCTACCACACGGATCCCCCCCACGTCTCCTCTCTGCCTGCTGAGCAACAAGCAGCCGTGTAGGCCCTTCAGAACACTTCTGCATGCAGAGCCCAAGGCGGCACACTGCTCTCTGTCTTCCTTTGGAAACCTAGGTGGTCGCAGCTTACCCAGCTCACCAAGACAGTCTGAGCCGGTCTCATGAGCTGGGGAACGTGGACTCAGTGAGGACCAGGGCCCTACCTGCACTCAGAAAATCACTCTGCTCAGCCTTCCATCCAGGAGCTCACACCGACTGGCTCGTTGGTTTAGCAGGACGTCTAAGTGAGGTCCAAGCTGAGCAAAGAACACACTTCCTCCTTTACCCTGCTAGGCCCACGGAAGAGGTAGAGCCAACTAGGCCTCGCTCAGGCCAGCCCTCCTTCAGGGATCTTGCCACACTTCGAAGCCTGCACAGTAAAAGATATTTAGCGAAGTTGCCAGGGTTTCGCCATTCTCCCTCGGCAGCTCCACTACTGCAGGGACTCATGTTTGCTGTGAACTAGGATAGGTGGCCCACTTCCAAAAGCAGTCTTTTCCCCTTTGGAAATGTGGATTCTTGTAGCCTAGGAGCTGTTTGCGAAACCATAGGAAGGCCCAGCTTTTACTCACTGCAGGCACGCCCGGGGACGAAACGAGTATGTTTCCCCAGAGAAACAGGCTGCTTGCAAGTGTCGAGGGGAGCTTCTCAGGTGCCCAGTGTGTCCCGTTTGTTTCCCTTCGCAGCTCCCGTACTGCAGGTACTTATGCTGGGTGCTAACAAGGGTTCGTTGGCTCTGCCGAGAAAAGCAGCCTTTTCCCTTTGGAAGCTTGGATTGTAGTGTCTCAGGGGCTGCTTGCCAAACCTTGAAGTTGACCAGGTTATAGCCTCCGCAGGTACGCTTGCGTAGCAAACGAGCACTTTCACCCGAGGAACAGCGTTCCTATCACGCTGCAGGAGAGTTAATCCTGCAGACCTCGTTCCTCCTGGGAAAGCGCAAGGCCACCCTGAGCCTCAGGGTAGTGCCTAAGTTTGCTCCGTGCAAGCTCTGCGTGCCTCGGTTTCCATGAGGTCTCCATCGTTGTTGTGCTTCAATGGAACGCGAGGATAGCTTTCAGGACTCCAAGCACTCTGACCTCCGCACCATTTCCCATGCTACCACACAGATCCCCCCACGTGTCCTCTCTGCCTGTGAGCAACAAGCAGCCGTGTAGGCCCTTCGGAACACTTCTTGCATACAGAACCCAAGGCGGCACACTGCTCTCTGTCTTCCTTTGGAAACCTAAGTGGTCGCAGCTTGCCCCAGCTCACGAAGACAGTCTGAGCCGTTCTCATGAGCTGGGAGACGTGGACTCAGTGAGGACCAGGGCCCTACCTGCACCCAGAAAATCACTCTGCTCAGCCTTCCATCCAGGAGCTCACACCGACTGGCTCGTTGGTTTAGCAGGACGTCTAAGTGAGGTCCAAGCTGAGCAAAGAGCACTGTTCCTCCTTTACACTGCTAGGCCCACGGAAGAGGTAGAGCCAACTAGGCCTCGCTCAGACCAGCCCTCCTTCAGGGATCTTGCCACACTTCGAAGCCTGCACAGTAAAAGATACTTAGCGAAGTTGCCAAGATTTCGCCATGCTCTCCCTCGGCAGCTCCACTACTGCAGGGACTCATGTTTGCTGTGAACTAGGATAGGTGGCCCACTTCCAAAAGCAGTCTTTTCCCCTTTGGAAAGGTGGATTCTTGTAGCCTAGGAGCTGTTTGCGAAACCATAGGAAGGCGCAGCTTTTACTCACTGCAGGCACGCCCGGGGAGGAAACGAGTATGTTTCCCCAGAGAAACAGGCTGCTTGCAAGTGTAGAGGGGAGCTTCTCAGGTGCCCAGTGTGTCCCGTTTGTTTCCCTTCGCAGCTGACATCCTGCAGGTACTTATGCTGGGTGCTAACAAGGGTTCTTTGGCTCTGCCGAGAAAAGCAGCCTTTTCCCTTTGGAAGCTTGGATTGTAGTGTCTCAGGGGCTGCTTGCCTAACCTTGAAGTTGACCTGGTTATAGCCTCCGCAGGTACGCTTGCGTAGCAAACGAGCACTTTCACCCGATGAACAGCGTTCCTATCACGCTGCAGGAGAGTTAATCCCGCAGACCTCGTTCCTCCTGGGAAAGCGCAAGTCCACCCTGAGCCTCAGGGTAGTGCCTAAGTTTCCAACGGGCAAGCTCTGCGTGCCTCGGTTTCCATGAGGTCTCCACCGTTGTTGTGCTTCAATGGAACGCGAAGATAGCTTTCAGGACTCCAAGCACTCTGACCTCCGCACCGTTTCCCATGCTACCACACGGATCCCCCCCCACGTCTCCTCTCTGCCTGCTGAGCAACAAGCAGCCGTGTAGGCCCTTCAGAACACTTCTGCATGCAGAGCCCAAGGCGGCACACTGCTCTCTGTCTTCCTTTGGAAACCTAGGTGGTCGCAGCTTACCCAGCTCACCAAGACAGTCTGAGCCGGTCTCATGAGCTGGGGAACGTGGACTCAGTGAGGACCAGGGCCCTACCTGCACTCAGAAAATCACTCTGCTCAGCCTTCCATCCAAGAGCTCACACCGACTGGCTCGTTGGTTTAGCAGGACGTCTAAGTGAGGTCCAAGCTGAGCAAAGAACACACTTCCTCCTTTACCCTGCTAGGCCCACGGAAGAGGTAGAACCAACTAGGCCTCGCTCAGGCCAGCCCTCCTTCAGGGATCTTGCCACACTTCGAAGCCTGCACAGTAAAAGTTATTTAGCGAAGTTGCCAGGGTTTCGCCATGCTCTCCCTCGGCAGCTCCACTACTGCAGGGACTCATGTTTGCTGTGAACTAGGATAGGTGGCCCACTTCAAAAAGCAGTCTTTTCCCCTTTGGAAATGTGGATTCTTGTAGCCTCGGAGCTGTTTGCAAAACCCTAGGAAGGCCCAGCTTCTACTCACGGCAGGCACGCCCGGGGAGGAAACGAGTATGTTTCCCCAGAGAAACAGGCTGCTTGCAAGTGTCGAGCGGAGCTTCTCAGGTGCCCAGTGTGTCCCGTTTGTTTCCCTTCGCAGCTGACATCCTGCAGGTACTTATGCTGGGGGCTAACAAGGGTAGGTGGCTCTTCCGACAAAAGCATCCTTTTCCTTTTGGAAGCTTGGATTGTAGTGTCTCAGGGGCTGCTTGCCAAACCTTGAAGTTGCCCAGGTTATAGCCTCCAGAGGTACGCTTGAGTAGCAAACGAGCACTCTCACCCGAGGAACAGGGTTCCTGTCACGCTGGAGGAGAGTTAATCCCGCAGACCTCGTTCCTCCTGGGAAAGCGCAAGGCCACCCTGAGCCTCAGGGTAGTGCCTAAGTTTCCACAGGGCAAGCTCTGCGTGCCTCGGTTTCCATGAGGTCTCCATCGTTGTTGTGCTTCAATGGAACGCGAAGATAGCTTTCAGGACTCCAAGCACTCTGACCTCCGCACCGTTTCCCATGCTACCACACGGATCCCCCCCACGTCTCCTCTCTGCCTGCTGAGCAACAAGCAGCCGTGTAGGCCCTTCAGAACACTTCTGCATGCAGAGCCCAAGGCGGCACACTGCTCTCTGTCTTCCTTTGGAAACCTAGGTGGTCGCAGCTTACCCAGCTCACGAAGACAGTCTGAGCCGGTCTCATGAGCTGGGGAACGTGGACTCAGTGAGGACCAGGGCCCTACCTGCACTCAGAAAATCACTCTGCTCAGCCTTCCATCCAGGAGCTCACACCGACTGGCTCGTTGGTTTAGCAGGACGTCTAAGTGAGGTCCAAGCTGAGCAAAGAACACACTTCCTCCTTTACCCTGCTAGGCCCACGGAAGAGGTAGAGCCAACTAGGCCTCGCTCAGGCCAGCCCTCCTTCAGGGATCTTGCCACACTTCGAAGCCTGCACAGTAAAAGATATTTAGCGAAGTTGCCAGGGTTTCGCCATTCTCCCTCGGCAGCTCCACTACTGCAGGGACTCATGTTTGCTGTGAACTAGGATAGGTGGCCCACTTCCAAAAGCAGTCTTTTCCCCTTTGGAAATGTGGATTCTTGTAGCCTAGGAGCTGTTTGCGAAACCATAGGAAGGCCCAGCTTTTACTCACTGCAGGCACGCCCGGGGACGAAACGAGTATGTTTCCCCAGAGAAACAGGCTGCTTGCAAGTGTCGAGGGGAGCTTCTCAGGTGCCCAGTGTGTCCCGTTTGTTTCCCTTCGCAGCTCCCGTACTGCAGGTACTTATGCTGGGTGCTAACAAGGGTTCGTTGGCTCTGCCGAGAAAAGCAGCCTTTTCCCTTTGGAAGCTTGGATTGTAGTGTCTCAGGGGCTGCTTGCCAAACCTTGAAGTTGACCAGGTTATAGCCTCCGCAGGTACGCTTGCGTAGCAAACGAGCACTTTCACCCGAGGAACAGCGTTCCTATCACGCTGCAGGAGAGTTAATCCTGCAGACCTCGTCCCTCCTGGAAAGCGCAAGGCCACCCTGAGCCTCAGGGTAGTGCCTAAGTTTGCTCCGTGCAAGCTCTGCGTGCCTCGGTTTCCATGAGGTCTCCATCGTTGTTGTGCTTCAATGGAACGCGAGGATAGCTTTCAGGACTCCAAGCACTCTGACCTCCGCACCATTTCCCATGCTACCACACAGATCCCCCCACGTCTCCTCTCTGCCTGCTGAGCAATAAGCAGCCGTGTAGGCCCTTCGGAACACTTCTTGCATGCAGACCCCAAGGCGGGACACTGCTCTCTGTCTTCCTTTGGAAACCTAGGTTGTCGCAGCTTGCCCAGCTCACCAAGACAGTCTGAGCCGGTCTCATGAGCTGGGGAACGTGGACTCAGTGAGGACCAGGGCCCTATCTGCACTCAGAAAATCACTCTGCTCAGCCTTCCATCCAGGAGCTCACACCGACTGGCTCGTTGGTTTAGCAGGACGTCTAAGTGAGGTCCAAGCTGAGCAAAGAACACACTTCCTCCTTTACCCTGCTAGGCCCACGGAAGAGGTAGAGCCAACTAGGCCTCGCTCAGGCCAGCCCTCCTTCAGGGATCTTGCCACACTTCGAAGCCTGCACAGTAAAAGTTATTTAGCGAAGTTGCCAGGGTTTCGCCATGCTCTCCCTCGGCAGCTCCACTACTGCAGGGACTCATGTTTGCTGTGAACTAGGATAGGTGGCCCACTTCAAAAAGCAGTCTTTTCCCCTTTGGAAATGTGGATTCTTGTAGCCTCGGAGCTGTTTGCAAAACCCTAGGAAGGCCCAGCTTCTACTCACGGCAGGCACGCCCGGGGAGGAAACGAGTATGTTTCCCCAGAGAAACAGGCTGCTTGCAAGTGTCGAGCGGAGCTTCTCAGGTGCCCAGTGTGTCCCGTTTGTTTCCCTTCGCAGCTGACATCCTGCAGGTACTTATGCTGGGGGCTAACAAGGGTAGGTGGCTCTTCCGACAAAAGCATCCTTTTCCTTTTGGAAGCTTGGATTGTAGTGTCTCAGGGGCTGCTTGCCAAACCTTGAAGTTGCCCAGGTTATAGCCTCCAGAGGTACGCTTGAGTAGCAAACGAGCACTTTCACCCGAGGAACAGGGTTCCTGTCACGCTGGAGGAGAGTTAATCCCGCAGACCTCGTTCCTCCTGGGAAAGCGCAAGGCCACCCTGAGCCTCAGGGTAGTGCCTAAGTTTGCTCCGTGCAAGCTCTGCGTGCCTCGGTTTCCATGAGGTCTCCATCGTTGTTGTGCTTCAATGGAACGCGAGGATAGCTTTCAGGACTCCAAGCACTCTGACCTCCGCACCATTTCCCATGCTACCACACAGATCCCCCCACGTCTCCTCTCTGCCTGCTGAGCAACAAGCAGCCGTGTAGGCCCTTCGGAACACTTCTTGCATGCAGAACCCAAGGCGGCACACTGCTCTCTGTCTTCCTTTGGAAACCTAGGTGGTCGCAGCTTGCCCCAGCTCACGAAGACAGTCTGAGCCGTTCTCATGAGCTGGGAGACGTGGACTCAGTGAGGACCAGGGCCCTACCTGCACTCAGAAAATCACTCTGCTCACCTTCCATCCAGGAGCTCACACCGACTGGCTCGTTGGTTTAGCAGGACGTCTAAGTGAGGTCCAAGCTGAGCAAAGAGCACTGTTCCTCCTTTACCCTGCTAGGCCCACGGAAGAGGTAGAGCCAACTAGGCCTCGCTCAGACCAGCCCTCCTTCAGGGATCTTGCCACACTTCGAAGCCTGCACAGTAAAAGATACTTAGCGAAGTTGCCAGGGTTTCGCCATGCTCTCCCTCGGCAGCTCCACTACTACAGGGACTCATGTTTGCTTTGAACTAGTATAGGTGTCCCTGCTTCCAAAAGCAGTCTTTTCCCCTTTGGAAATGTGGATTCTTGTAGCCTCGGAGCTGTTTGCGAAACCATAGGAAGGCCCAGCTTTTACTCACTGCAGGCACTCCCGGAGAGGAAACGAGTATGTTTCCCCAGAGAAACAGGCTGCTTGCAAGTGTAGAGGGGAGCTTCTCAGGTGCCCAGTGTGTCCCGTTTGTTTCCCTTCGCAGCTCCCTTACTGCAGGTACTTATGCTGGGTGCTAACAAGAGTTGGTTGGCTCTGCCGACAAAAGCAGCCTTTTCCCTTTGGAAGCTTGGATTGTAGTGTCTCATGGGCTGCTTGCCAAACCTTGAAGTTGCCCAGGTTATAGCCTCCGCAGGAACGCTTGCGTAGCAAACGAGCACTTTCTACCGATGAACAGGGTTCCTGTCACGCTGGAGGAGAGTTAATCCCGCAGACCTCGTTCCTCCTGGGAAAGCGCAAGTCCACCCTGAGCCTCAGGGTAGTGCCTAAGTTTCCAACGGGCAAGCTCTGCGTGCCTCGGTTTCCATGAGGTCTCCACCGTTGTTGTGCTTCAATGGAACGCGAAGATAGCTTTCAGGACTCCAAGCACTCTGACCTCCGCACCGTTTCCCATGCTACCACACGGATCCCCCCCACGTCTCCTCTCTGCCTGCTGAGCAACAAGCAGCCGTGTAGGCCCTTCAGAACACTTCTGCATGCAGAGCCCAAGGCGGCACACTGCTCTCTGTCTTCCTTTGGAAACCTAGGTTGTCGCAGCTTACCCAGCTCACCAAGACAGTCTGAGCCGGTCTCATGAGCTGGGGAACGTGGACTCAGTGAGGACCAGGGCCCTACCTGCACTCAGAAAATCACTCTGCTCAGCCTTCCATCCAGGAGCTCACACCGACTGGCTCGTTGGTTTAGCAGGACGTCTAAGTGAGGTCCAAGCTGAGCAAAGAACACACTTCCTCCTTTACCCTGCTAGGCCCACGGAAGAGGTAGAGCCAACTAGGCCTCGCTCAGGCCAGCCCTCCTTCAGGGATCTTGCCACACTTCGAAGCCTGCACAGTAAAAGATATTTAGCGAAGTTGCCAGGGTTTCGCCATTCTCCCTCGGCAGCTCCACTACTGCAGGGACTCATGTTTGCTGTGAACTAGGATAGGTGGCCCACTTCCAAAAGCAGTCTTTTCCCCTTTGGAAATGTGGATTCTTGTAGCCTAGGAGCTGTTTGCGAAACCATAGGAAGGCCCAGCTTTTACTCACTGCAGGCACGCCCGGGGACGAAACGAGTATGTTTCCCCAGAGAAACAGGCTGCTTGCAAGTGTCGAGGGGAGCTTCTCAGGTGCCCAGTGTGTCCCGTTTGTTTCCCTTCGCAGCTCCCGTACTGCAGGTACTTATGCTGGGTGCTAACAAGGGTTCGTTGGCTCTGCCGACAAAAGCAGCCTTTTCCCTTTGGAAGCTTGGATTGTAGTGTCTCAGGGGCTGCTTGCCAAACCTTGAAGTTGCCCAGGTTATAGCCTCCACAGGAACGCTTGCGTAGCAAACGAGCACTTTCACCCGAGGAACAGCGTTCCTATCACGCTGCAGGAGAGTTAATCCTGCAGACCTCGTTCCTCCTGGGAAAGCGCAAGGCCACCCTGAGCCTCAGGGTAGTGCCTAAGTTTGCTCCGTGCAAGCTCTGCGTGCCTCGGTTTCCATGAGGTCTCCACCGTTGTTGTGCCTCAATGGAACGCGAGGATAGCTTTCAGGACTCCAAGCACTCTGGCCTCCGCACCGTTTCCCATGCTACCACACGGCTTCCCCCCACGTCTCCTCTCTGCCTGCTGAGCAACAAGCAGCCGTGTAGGCCCTTCAGAACACTTCTTGCATGCAGAGCCCAAGGCGGGACACTGCTCTCTGTCTTCCTTTGGAAACCTAGGTTGTCGGAGCTTACCCACCTCACTAAGACAGTCTGAGCCGGTTTCATGAGCTGGGGAACGTGGACTCAGTGAGGACCAGGGCCCTACCTGCACTCTGAAAATCACTCTGCTCAGCCTTCCATCCAGGAGCTCACACCGACTGGCTCGTTGGTTTAGCAGGACGTCTAAGTGAGGTCCAAGCTGAGCAAAGAACACACTTCCTCCTTTACCCTGCTAGGCCCACGGAAGAGGTAGAGCCAACTAGGCCTCGCTCAGGCCAGCCCTCCTTCAGGGATCTTGCCACACTTCGAAGCCTGCACAGTAAAAGTTATTTAGCGAAGTTGCCAGGGTTTCGCCATGCTCTCCCTCGGCAGCTCCACTACTGCAGGGACTCATGTTTGCTGTGAACTAGGATAGGTGGCCCACTTCAAAAAGCAGTCTTTTCCCCTTTGGAAATGTGGATTCTTGTAGCCTCGGAGCTGTTTGCAAAACCCTAGGAAGGCCCAGCTTCTACTCACGGCAGGCACGCCCGGGGAGGAAACGAGTATGTTTCCCCAGAGAAACAGGCTGCTTGCAAGTGTCGAGCGGAGCTTCTCAGGTGCCCAGTGTGTCCCGTTTGTTTCCCTTCGCAGCTGACATCCTGCAGGTACTTATGCTGGGGGCTAACAAGGGTAGGTGGCTCTTCCGACAAAAGCAGCCTTTTCCTTTTGGAAGCTTGGATTGTAGTGTCTCAGGGGCTGCTTGCCAAACCTTGAAGTTGCCCAGGTTATAGCCTCCAGAGGTACGCTTGAGTAGCAAACGAGCACTTTCACCCGAGGAACAGGGTTCCTGTCACGCTGGAGGAGAGTTAATCCCGCAGACCTCGTTCCTCCTGGGAAAGCGCAAGGCCACCCTGAGCCTCAGGGTAGTGCCTAAGTTTCCACAGGGCAAGCTCTGCGTGCCTCGGTTTCCATGAGGTCTCCATCGTTGTTGTGCTTCAATGGAACGCGAGGATAGCTTTCAGGACTCCAAGCACTCTGACCTCCGCACCATTTCCCATGCTACCACACAGATCCCCCCACGTCTCCTCTCTGCCTGCTGAGCAACAAGCAGCCGTGTAGGCCCTTCGGAACACTTCTTGCATGCAGAACCCAAGGCGGCACACTGCTCTCTGTCTTCCTTTGGAAACCTAGGTGGTCGCAGCTGGCCCCAGCTCACGAAGACAGTCTGAGCCGTTCTCATGAGCTGGGAGACGTGGACTCAGTGAGGACCAGGGCCCTACCTGCACTCAGAAAATCACTCTGCTCAGCCTTCCATCCAGGAGCTCACACCGACTGGCTCGTTGGTTTAGCAGGACGTCTAAGTGAGGTCCAAGCTGAGCAAAGAGCACTGTTCCTCCTTTACCCTGCTAGGCCCACGGAAGAGGTAGAGCCAACTAGGCCTCGCTCAGACCAGCCCTCCTTCAGGGATCTTGCCACACTTCGAAGCCTGCACAGTAAAAGATACTTAGCGAAGTTGCCAGGGTTTCGCCATGCTCTCCCTCGGCAGCTCCACTACTACAGGGACTCATGTTTGCTTTGAACTAGTATAGGTGTCCCTGCTTCCAAAAGCAGTCTTTTCCCCTTTGGAAATGTGGATTCTTGTAGCCTCGGAGCTGTTTGCGAAACCATAGGAAGGCCCAGCTTTTACTCACTGCAGGCACGCCCGGAGAGGAAACGAGTATGTTTCCCCAGAGAAACAGGCTGCTTGCAAGTGTAGAGGGGAGCTTCTCAGGTGCCCAGTGTGTCCCGTTTGTTTCCCTTCGCAGCTCCCGTACTGCAGGTACTTATGCTGGGTGCTAACAAGAGTTGGTTGGCTCTGCCGACAAAAGCAGCCTTTTCCCTTTGGAAGCTTGGATTGTAGTGTCTCAGGGGCTGCTTGCCAAACCTTGAAGTTGCCCAGGTTATAGCCTCCGCAGGAACGCTTGCGTAGCAAACGAGCACTTTCTACCGATGAACAGGGTTCCTGTCACGCTGGAGGAGAGTTAATCCCGCAGACCTCGTTCCTCCTGGGAAAGCGCAAGTCCACCCTGAGCCTCAGGGTAGTGCCTAAGTTTCCAACGGGCAAGCTCTGCGTGCCTCGGTTTCCATGAGGTCTCCACCGTTGTTGTGCTTCAATGGAACGCGAAGATAGCTTTCAGGACTCCAAGCACTCTGACCTCCGCACCGTTTCCCATGCTACCACACGGATCCCCCCCACGTCTCCTCTCTGCCTGCTGAGCAACAAGCAGCCGTGTAGGCCCTTCAGAACACTTCTGCATGCAGAGCCCAAGGCGGCACACTGCTCTCTGTCTTCCTTTGGAAACCTAGGTTGTCGCAGCTTACCCAGCTCACCAAGACAGTCTGAGCCGGTCTCATGAGCTGGGGAACGTGGACTCAGTGAGGACCAGGGCCCTACCTGCACTCAGAAAATCACTCTGCTCAGCCTTCCATCCAGGAGCTCACACCGACTGGCTCGTTGGTTTAGCAGGACGTCTAAGTGAGGTCCAAGCTGAGCAAAGAACACACTTCCTCCTTTACCCTGCTAGGCCCACGGAAGAGGTAGAGCCAACTAGGCCTCGCTCAGGCCAGCCCTCCTTCAGGGATCTTGCCACACTTCGAAGCCTGCACAGTAAAAGATATTTAGCGAAGTTGCCAGGGTTTCGCCATTCTCCCTCGGCAGCTCCACTACTGCAGGGACTCATGTTTGCTGTGAACTAGGATAGGTGGCCCACTTCCAAAAGCAGTCTTTTCCCCTTTGGAAATGTGGATTCTTGTAGCCTAGGAGCTGTTTGCGAAACCATAGGAAGGCCCAGCTTTTACTCACTGCAGGCACGCCCGGGGACGAAACGAGTATGTTTCCCCAGAGAAACAGGCTGCTTGCAAGTGTCGAGGGGAGCTTCTCAGGTGCCCAGTGTGTCCCGTTTGTTTCCCTTCGCAGCTCCCGTACTGCAGGTACTTATGCTGGGTGCTAACAAGGGTTCGTTGGCTCTGCCGAGAAAAGCAGCCTTTTCCCTTTGGAAGCTTGGATTGTAGTGTCTCAGGGGCTGCTTGCCAAACCTTGAAGTTGACCAGGTTATAGCCTCCGCAGGTACGCTTGCGTAGCAAACGAGCACTTTCACCCGAGGAACAGCGTTCCTATCACGCTGCAGGAGAGTTAATCCTGCAGACCTCGTTCCTCCTGGGAAAGCGCAAGGCCACCCTGAGCCTCAGGGTAGTGCCTAAGTTTGCTCCGTGCAAGCTCTGCGTGCCTCGGTTTCCATGAGGTCTCCACCGTTGTTGTGCTTCAATGGAACGCGAGGATAGCTTTCAGGACTCCAAGCACTCTGACCTCCGCACTGTTTCCCATGCTACCACACGGATCCCCCCCACGTCTCCTCTCTGCCTGCTGAGCATCAAGCAGCCGTGTAGGCCCTTCAGAACACTTCTTGCATGCAGAGCCCAAGGCGGCACACTGCTCTCTGTCTTCCTCTGGAAACCTAGGTTGTCGCAGCTTACCCAGCTCACCAAGACAGTCTGAGCCGTTCTCATGAGCTGGGGAACGTGGACTCAGTGAGGACCAGGGCCCTACCTGCACTCAGAAAATCACTCTGCTCAGCCTTCCATCCAGGAGCTCACACCGACTGGCTCGTTGGTTTAGCAGGACGTCTAAGTGAGGTCCAAGCTGAGCAAAGAACACACTTCCTCCTTTACCCTGCTAGGCCCACGGAAGAGGTAGAGCCAACTAGGCCTCGCTCAGGCCAGCCCTCCTTCAGGGATCTTGCCACACTTCGAAGCCTGCACAGTAAAAGATACTTAGCGAAGTTGCCAAGATTTCGCCATGCTCTCCCTCGGCAGCTCCACTACTGCAGGGACTCATGTTTGTTTTGAACTAGGATAGGTGTCCCTGCTTCCAAAAGCAGTCTTTTCCCCTTTGGAAATGTGGATTCTTGTAGCCTAGGAGCTGTTTGCGAAACCATAGGAAGGCCCAGCTTTTACTCACTGCAGGCACGCCCGGAGAGGAAACGAGTATGTTTCCCCAGAGAAACATGCTGCTTGCAAGTGTCGAGGGGAGCTTCTCAGGTGCCCAGTGTCCCGTTTGTTTCCCTTCGCAGCTCCCGTACTGCAGGTACTTATGCTGGGTGCTAACAAGAGTTGGTTGGCTCTGCCGACAAAAGCAGCCTTTTCCCTTTGGAAGCTTGGATTGTAGTGTCTCAGGGGCTGCTTGCCAAACCTTGAAGTTGCCCAGGTTATAGCCTCCGCAGGAACGCTTGCGTAGCAAACGAGCACTTTCTACCGATGAACAGGGTTCCTGTCACGCTGGAGGAGAGTTAATCCCGCAGACCTCGTTCCTCCTGGGAAAGCGCAAGTCCACCCTGAGCCTCAGGGTAGTGCCTAAGTTTCCAACGGGCAAGCTCTGCGTGCCTCGGTTTCCATGAGGTCTCCACCGTTGTTGTGCTTCAATGGAACGCGAAGATAGCTTTCAGGACTCCAAGCACTCTGACCTCCGCACCGTTTCCCATGCTACCACACGGATCCCCCCCACGTCTCCTCTCTGCCTGCTGAGCAACAAGCAGCCGTGTAGGCCCTTCAGAACACTTCTTGTATGCAGAGCCCAAAGCGGGACACTGCTCTCTGTCTTCCTTTGGAAACCTAGGTTGTCGCAGCTTGCCCAGCTCACCAAGACAGTCTGAGCCGGTCTCATGAGCTGGGGAACGTGGACTCAGTGAGGACCAGGGCCCTACCTGCACTCAGAAAATCACTCTGCTCAGCCTTCCATCCAGGAGCTCACACCGACTGGCTCGTTGGTTTAGCAGGACGTCTAAGTGAGGTCCAAGCTGAGCAAAGAACACACTTCCTCCTTTACCCTGCTAGGCCCACGGAAGAGGTAGAGCCAACTAGGCCTCGCTCAGGCCAGCCCTCCTTCAGGGATCTTGCCACACTTCGAAGCCTGCACAGTAAAAGATATTTAGCGAAGTTGCCAGGGTTTCGCCATTCTCCCTCGGCAGCTCCACTACTGCAGGGACTCATGTTTGCTGTGAACTAGGATAGGTGGCCCACTTCCAAAAGCAGTCTTTTCCCCTTTGGAAATGTGGATTCTTGTAGCCTAGGAGCTGTTTGCGAAACCATAGGAAGGCCCAGCTTTTACTCACTGCAGGCACGCCCGGGGACGAAACGAGTATGTTTCCCCAGAGAAACATGCTGCTTGCAAGTGTCGAGGGGAGCTTCTCAGGTGCCCAGTGTCCCGTTTGTTTCCCTTCGCAGCTCCCGTACTGCAGGTACTTATGCTGGGTGCTAACAAGAGTTGGTTGGCTCTGCCGACAAAAGCAGCCTTTTCCCTTTGGAAGCTTGGATTGTAGTGTCTCAGGGGCTGCTTGCCAAACCTTGAAGTTGCCCAGGTTATAGCCTCCGCAGGAACGCTTGCGTAGCAAACGAGCACTTTCTACCGATGAACAGGGTTCCTGTCACGCTGGAGGAGAGTTAATCCCGCAGACCTCGTTCCTCCTGGGAAAGCGCAAGTCCACCCTGAGCCTCAGGGTAGTGCCTAAGTTTCCAACGGGCAAGCTCTGCGTGCCTCGGTTTCCATGAGGTCTCCACCGTTGTTGTGCTTCAATGGAACGCGAAGATAGCTTTCAGGACTCCAAGCACTCTGACCTCCGCACCGTTTCCCATGCTACCACACGGATCCCCCCCACGTCTCCTCTCTGCCTGCTGAGCAACAAGCAGCCGTGTAGGCCCTTCAGAACACTTCTTGTATGCAGAGCCCAAAGCGGGACACTGCTCTCTGTCTTCCTTTGGAAACCTAGGTTGTCGCAGCTTGCCCAGCTCACCAAGACAGTCTGAGCCGGTCTCATGAGCTGGGGAACGTGGACTCAGTGAGGACCAGGGCCCTACCTGCACTCAGAAAATCACTCTGCTCAGCCTTCCATCCAGGAGCTCACACCGACTGGCTCGTTGGTTTAGCAGGACGTCTAAGTGAGGTCCAAGCTGAGCAAAGAACACACTTCCTCCTTTACCCTGCTAGGCCCACGGAAGAGGTAGAGCCAACTAGGCCTCGCTCAGGCCAGCCCTCCTTCAGGGATCTTGCCACACTTCGAAGCCTGCACAGTAAAAGATATTTAGCGAAGTTGCCAGGGTTTCGCCATTCTCCCTCGGCAGCTCCACTACTGCAGGGACTCATGTTTGCTGTGAACTAGGATAGGTGGCCCACTTCCAAAAGCAGTCTTTTCCCCTTTGGAAATGTGGATTCTTGTAGCCTAGGAGCTGTTTGCGAAACCATAGGAAGGCCCAGCTTTTACTCACTGCAGGCACGCCCGGGGACGAAACGAGTATGTTTCCCCAGAGAAACAGGCTGCTTGCAAGTGTCGAGGGGAGCTTCTCAGGTGCCCAGTGTGTCCCGTTTGTTTCCCTTCGCAGCTCCCGTACTGCAGGTACTTATGCTGGGTGCTAACAAGGGTTCGTTGGCTCTGCCGAGAAAAGCAGCCTTTTCCCTTTGGAAGCTTGGATTGTAGTGTCTCAGGGGCTGCTTGCCAAACCTTGAAGTTGACCAGGTTATAGCCTCCGCAGGTACGCTTGCGTAGCAAACGAGCACTTTCTACCGAAGAACAGGGTTCCTGTCACGCTGGAGGAGAGTTAATCCCGCAGACCTCCTTCCTCCTGGGAAAGCGCAAGGCCACCCTGAGCCTCAGGGTAGTGCCTAAGTTTGCTCCGTTCAAGCTCTGCGTGCCTCGGTTTCCATGAGGTCTCCACCGTTGTTGTGCTTCAATGGAACGCGAGGATAGCTTTCAGGACTCCAAGCACTCTGACCTCCGCACCGTTTCCCATGCTACCACACGGATTCCCCCCACGTCTCCTCTCTGCCTGCTGAGCAACAAGCAGCCGTGTAGGCCCTTCAGAACACTTCTTGCATGCAGAGCCCAAGGCGGCACACTGCTCTCTGTCTTCCTTTGGAAACCTAGGTTGTCGCAGCTTGCCCAGCTCACCAAGACAGTCTGAGCCAGTCTCATGAGCTGGGGAACGTGGACTCAGTGAGGACCAGGGCCCTACCTGCACTCAGAAAATCACTCTGCTCAGCCTTCCATCCAGGAGCTCACACCGACTGGCTCGTTGGTTTAGCAGGACGTCTAAGTGAGGTCCAAGCTGAGCAAAGAACACACTTCCTCCTTTACCCTGCTAGGCCCACGGAAGAGGTAGAGCCAACTAGGCCTCGCTCAGGCCAGCCCTCCTTCAGGGATCTTGCCACACTTCGAAGCCTGCACAGTAAAAGATATTTAGCGAAGTTGCCAGGGTTTCGCCATTCTCCCTCGGCAGCTCCACTATTGCAGGGACTCATGTTTGCTGTGAACTAGGATAGGTGGCCCACTTCCAAAAGCAGTCTTTTCCCCTTTGGAAAGGTGGATTCTTGTAGCCTAGGAGCTGTTTGCGAAACCATAGGAAGGCCCAGCTTTTACTCACTGCAGGCACGCCCGGGGACGAAACGAGTATGTTTCCCCAGAGAAACAGGCTGCTTGCAAGTGACGAGGGGAGCTTCTCAGGTGCCCAGTGTGTCCCGTTTGTTTCCCTTCGCAGCTCCCGTACTGCAGGTACTTATGCTGGGTGCTAACAAGGGTTCGTTGGCTCTGCCGAGAAAAGCAGCCTTTTCCCTTTGGAAGCTTGGATTGTAGTGTCTCAGGGGCTGCTTGCCAAACCTTGAAGTTGACCAGGTTATAGCCTCCGCAGGTACGCTTGCGTAGCAAACGAGCACTTTCTACCGAAGAACAGGGTTCCTGTCACGCTGGAGGAGAGTTAATCCCGCAGACCTCCTTCCTCCTGGGAAAGCGCAAGGCCACCCTGAGCCTCAGGGTAGTGCCTAAGTTTGCTCCGTGCAAGCTCTGCGTGCCTCGGTTTCCATGAGGTCTCCACCGTTGTTGTGCTTCAATGGAACGTGAGGATAGCTTTCAGGACTCCAAGCACTCTGGCCTCCGCACCGTTTCCCATGCTACCACACGGATTCCCCCCACGTCTCCTCTCTGCCTGCTGAGCAACAAGCAGCCGTGTAGGCCCTTCAGAACACTTCTTGCATGCAGAGCCCAAGGCGGCACACTGCTCTCTGTCTTCCTTTGGAAACCTAGGTTGTCGCAGCTTGCCCAGCTCACCAAGACAGTCTGAGCCGGTCTCATGAGCTGGGGAACGTGGACTCAGTGAGGACCAGGGCCCTACCTGCACTCAGAAAATCACTCTGCTCAGCCTTCCATCCAGGAGCTAACACCGACTGGCTCGTTGGTTTAGCAGGACGTCTAAGTGAGGTCCAAGCTGAGCAAAGAACACACTTCCTCCTTTACCCTGCTAGGCCCACGGAAGAGGTAGAGCCAACTAGGCCTCGCTCAGGCCAGCCCTCCTTCAGGGATCTTGCCACACTTCGAAGCCTGCACAGTAAAAGATATTTAGCGAAGTTGCCAGGGTTTCGCCATTCTCCCTCGGCAGCTCCACTACTGCAGGGACTCATGTTTGCTGTGAACTAGGATAGGTGGCCCACTTCCAAAAGCAGTCTTTTCCCCTTTGGAAAGGTGGATTCTTGTAGCCTAGGAGCTGTTTGCGAAACCATAGGAAGGCCCAGCTTTTACTCACTGCAGGCACGCCCGGGGACGAAACGAGTATGTGTCCCCAGAGAAACAGGCTGCTTGCAAGTGTAGAGGGGAGCTTCTCAGGTGCCCAGTGTGTCCCGTTTGTTTCCCTTCGCAGCTGACATCCTGCAGGTACTTATGCTGGGTGCTAACAAGGGTTCTTTGGCTCTGCCGAGAAAAGCAGCCTTTTCCCTTTGGAAGCTTGGATTGTAGTGTCTCAGGGGCTGCTTGCCAAACCTTGAAGTTGACCTGGTTATAACCTCCGCAGGTACGCTTGCGTAGCAAACGAGCACTTTCACCCGATGAACAGAGTTCCTATCACGCTGCAGGAGAGTTAATCCTGCAGACCTCGTTCCTCCTGGGAAAGCGCAAGGCCACCCTGAGCCTCAGGGTAGTGCCTAAGTTTGCTCCGTGCAAGCTCTGCGTGCCTCGGTTTCCATGAGGTCTCCACCGTTGTTGTGCTTCAATGGAACGCGAAGATAGCTTTCAGGACTCCAAGCACTCTGACCTCCGCACCGTTTCCCATGCTACCACACGGATCCCCCCCACGTCTCCTCTCTGCCTGCTGAGCAACAAGCAGCCGTGTAGGCCCTTCAGAACACTTCTTGTATGCAGAGCCCAAAGCGGGACACTGCTCTCTGTCTTCCTTTGGAAACCTAGGTTGTCGCAGCTTGCCCAGCTCACCAAGACAGTCTGAGCCGGTCTCATGAGCTGGGGAACGTGGACTCAGTGAGGACCAGGGCCCTACCTGCACTCAGAAAATCACTCTGCTCAGCCTTCCATCCAGGAGCTCACACCGACTGGCTCGTTGGTTTAGCAGGACGTCTAAGTGAGGTCCAAGCTGAGCAAAGAACACACTTCCTCCTTTACCCTGCTAGGCCCACGGAAGAGGTAGAGCCAACTAGGCCTCGCTCAGGCCAGCCCTCCTTCAGGGATCTTGCCACACTTCGAAGCCTGCACAGTAAAAGATATTTAGCGAAGTTGCCAGGGTTTCGCCATTCTCCCTCGGCAGCTCCACTACTGCAGGGACTCATGTTTGCTGTGAACTAGGATAGGTGGCCCACTTCCAAAAGCAGTCTTTTCCCCTTTGGAAATGTGGATTCTTGTAGCCTAGGAGCTGTTTGCGAAACCATAGGAAGGCCCAGCTTTTACTCACTGCAGGCACGCCCGGGGACGAAACGAGTATGTTTCCCCAGAGAAACATGCTGCTTGCAAGTGTCGAGGGGAGCTTCTCAGGTGCCCAGTGTCCCGTTTGTTTCCCTTCGCAGCTCCCGTACTGCAGGTACTTATGCTGGGTGCTAACAAGAGTTGGTTGGCTCTGCCGACAAAAGCAGCCTTTTCCCTTTGGAAGCTTGGATTGTAGTGTCTCAGGGGCTGCTTGCCAAACCTTGAAGTTGCCCAGGTTATAGCCTCCGCAGGAACGCTTGCGTAGCAAACGAGCACTTTCTACCGATGAACAGGGTTCCTGTCACGCTGGAGGAGAGTTAATCCCGCAGACCTCGTTCCTCCTGGGAAAGCGCAAGTCCACCCTGAGCCTCAGGGTAGTGCCTAAGTTTCCAACGGGCAAGCTCTGCGTGCCTCGGTTTCCATGAGGTCTCCACCGTTGTTGTGCTTCAATGGAACGCGAAGATAGCTTTCAGGACTCCAAGCACTCTGACCTCCGCACCGTTTCCCATGCTACCACACGGATCCCCCCCACGTCTCCTCTCTGCCTGCTGAGCAACAAGCAGCCGTGTAGGCCCTTCAGAACACTTCTTGTATGCAGAGCCCAAAGCGGGACACTGCTCTCTGTCTTCCTTTGGAAACCTAGGTTGTCGCAGCTTGCCCAGCTCACCAAGACAGTCTGAGCCGGTCTCATGAGCTGGGGAACGTGGACTCAGTGAGGACCAGGGCCCTACCTGCACTCAGAAAATCACTCTGCTCAGCCTTCCATCCAGGAGCTCACACCGACTGGCTCGTTGGTTTAGCAGGACGTCTAAGTGAGGTCCAAGCTGAGCAAAGAACACACTTCCTCCTTTACCCTGCTAGGCCCACGGAAGAGGTAGAGCCAACTAGGCCTCGCTCAGGCCAGCCCTCCTTCAGGGATCTTGCCACACTTCGAAGCCTGCACAGTAAAAGATATTTAGCGAAGTTGCCAGGGTTTCGCCATTCTCCCTCGGCAGCTCCACTACTGCAGGGACTCATGTTTGCTGTGAACTAGGATAGGTGGCCCACTTCCAAAAGCAGTCTTTTCCCCTTTGGAAATGTGGATTCTTGTAGCCTAGGAGCTGTTTGCGAAACCATAGGAAGGCCCAGCTTTTACTCACTGCAGGCACGCCCGGGGACGAAACGAGTATGTTTCCCCAGAGAAACAGGCTGCTTGCAAGTGTCGAGGGGAGCTTCTCAGGTGCCCAGTGTGTCCCGTTTGTTTCCCTTCGCAGCTCCCGTACTGCAGGTACTTATGCTGGGTGCTAACAAGGGTTCGTTGGCTCTGCCGAGAAAAGCAGCCTTTTCCCTTTGGAAGCTTGGATTGTAGTGTCTCAGGGGCTGCTTGCCAAACCTTGAAGTTGACCAGGTTATAGCCTCCGCAGGTACGCTTGCGTAGCAAACGAGCACTTTCTACCGAAGAACAGGGTTCCTGTCACGCTGGAGGAGAGTTAATCCCGCAGACCTCCTTCCTCCTGGGAAAGCGCAAGGCCACCCTGAGCCTCAGGGTAGTGCCTAAGTTTGCTCCGTTCAAGCTCTGCGTGCCTCGGTTTCCATGAGGTCTCCACCGTTGTTGTGCTTCAATGGAACGCGAGGATAGCTTTCAGGACTCCAAGCACTCTGACCTCCGCACCGTTTCCCATGCTACCACACGGATTCCCCCCACGTCTCCTCTCTGCCTGCTGAGCAACAAGCAGCCGTGTAGGCCCTTCAGAACACTTCTTGCATGCAGAGCCCAAGGCGGCACACTGCTCTCTGTCTTCCTTTGGAAACCTAGGTTGTCGCAGCTTGCCCAGCTCACCAAGACAGTCTGAGCCAGTCTCATGAGCTGGGGAACGTGGACTCAGTGAGGACCAGGGCCCTACCTGCACTCAGAAAATCACTCTGCTCAGCCTTCCATCCAGGAGCTCACACCGACTGGCTCGTTGGTTTAGCAGGACGTCTAAGTGAGGTCCAAGCTGAGCAAAGAACACACTTCCTCCTTTACCCTGCTAGGCCCACGGAAGAGGTAGAGCCAACTAGGCCTCGCTCAGGCCAGCCCTCCTTCAGGGATCTTGCCACACTTCGAAGCCTGCACAGTAAAAGATATTTAGCGAAGTTGCCAGGGTTTCGCCATTCTCCCTCGGCAGCTCCACTATTGCAGGGACTCATGTTTGCTGTGAACTAGGATAGGTGGCCCACTTCCAAAAGCAGTCTTTTCCCCTTTGGAAAGGTGGATTCTTGTAGCCTAGGAGCTGTTTGCGAAACCATAGGAAGGCCCAGCTTTTACTCACTGCAGGCACGCCCGGGGACGAAACGAGTATGTTTCCCCAGAGAAACAGGCTGCTTGCAAGTGACGAGGGGAGCTTCTCAGGTGCCCAGTGTGTCCCGTTTGTTTCCCTTCGCAGCTCCCGTACTGCAGGTACTTATGCTGGGTGCTAACAAGGGTTCGTTGGCTCTGCCGAGAAAAGCAGCCTTTTCCCTTTGGAAGCTTGGATTGTAGTGTCTCAGGGGCTGCTTGCCAAACCTTGAAGTTGACCAGGTTATAGCCTCCGCAGGTACGCTTGCGTAGCAAACGAGCACTTTCTACCGAAGAACAGGGTTCCTGTCACGCTGGAGGAGAGTTAATCCCGCAGACCTCCTTCCTCCTGGGAAAGCGCAAGGCCACCCTGAGCCTCAGGGTAGTGCCTAAGTTTGCTCCGTGCAAGCTCTGCGTGCCTCGGTTTCCATGAGGTCTCCACCGTTGTTGTGCTTCAATGGAACGTGAGGATAGCTTTCAGGACTCCAAGCACTCTGGCCTCCGCACCGTTTCCCATGCTACCACACGGATTCCCCCCACGTCTCCTCTCTGCCTGCTGAGCAACAAGCAGCCGTGTAGGCCCTTCAGAACACTTCTTGCATGCAGAGCCCAAGGCGGCACACTGCTCTCTGTCTTCCTTTGGAAACCTAGGTTGTCGCAGCTTGCCCAGCTCACCAAGACAGTCTGAGCCGGTCTCATGAGCTGGGGAACGTGGACTCAGTGAGGACCAGGGCCCTACCTGCACTCAGAAAATCACTCTGCTCAGCCTTCCATCCAGGAGCTAACACCGACTGGCTCGTTGGTTTAGCAGGACGTCTAAGTGAGGTCCAAGCTGAGCAAAGAACACACTTCCTCCTTTACCCTGCTAGGCCCACGGAAGAGGTAGAGCCAACTAGGCCTCGCTCAGGCCAGCCCTCCTTCAGGGATCTTGCCACACTTCGAAGCCTGCACAGTAAAAGATATTTAGCGAAGTTGCCAGGGTTTCGCCATTCTCCCTCGGCAGCTCCACTACTGCAGGGACTCATGTTTGCTGTGAACTAGGATAGGTGGCCCACTTCCAAAAGCAGTCTTTTCCCCTTTGGAAAGGTGGATTCTTGTAGCCTAGGAGCTGTTTGCGAAACCATAGGAAGGCCCAGCTTTTACTCACTGCAGGCACGCCCGGGGACGAAACGAGTATGTGTCCCCAGAGAAACAGGCTGCTTGCAAGTGTAGAGGGGAGCTTCTCAGGTGCCCAGTGTGTCCCGTTTGTTTCCCTTCGCAGCTGACATCCTGCAGGTACTTATGCTGGGTGCTAACAAGGGTTCTTTGGCTCTGCCGAGAAAAGCAGCCTTTTCCCTTTGGAAGCTTGGATTGTAGTGTCTCAGGGGCTGCTTGCCAAACCTTGAAGTTGACCTGGTTATAACCTCCGCAGGTACGCTTGCGTAGCAAACGAGCACTTTCACCCGATGAACAGAGTTCCTATCACGCTGCAGGAGAGTTAATCCTGCAGACCTCGTTCCTCCTGGGAAAGCGCAAGGCCACCCTGAGCCTCAGGGTAGTGCCTAAGTTTGCTCCGTGCAAGCTCTGCGTGCCTCGGTTTCCATGAGGTCTCCACCGTTGTTGTGCTTCAATGGAACGCGAGGATAGCTTTCAGGACTCCAAGCACTCTGACCTCCGCACTGTTTCCCATGCTACCACACGGATGCCCCCCACGTCTCCTCTCTGCCTGCTGAGCATCAAGCAGCCGTGTAGGCCCTTCAGAACACTTCTTGCATGCAGAGCCCAAGGCAGCACACTGCTCTCTGTCTTCCTCTGGAAACCTAGGTTCTCGCAGCTTACCCAGCTCACCAAGACAGTCTGAGCCGGTCTCATGAGCTGGGGAACGTGGACTCAGTGAGGACCAGGGCCCTATCTGCACTCAGAAAATCACTCTGCTCAGCCTTCCATCCAGGAGCTCACACCGACTGGCTCGTTGGTTTAGCAGGACGTCTAAGTGAGGTCCAAGCTGAGCAAAGAGCACACTTCCTCCTTTACCCTGCTAGGCCCACGGAAGAGGTAGAGCCAACTAGGCCTCGCTCAGGCCAGCCCTCCTTCAGGGATCTTGCCACACTTCGAAGCCTGCACAGTAAAAGATACTTAGCGAAGTTGCCAAGATTTCGCCATGCTCACCCTCGGCAGCTCCACTACTGCAGGGACTCATGTTTGCTTTGAACTAGGATAGGTGTCCCTGCTTCCAAAAGCAGTCTTTTCCCCTTTGGAAATGTGGATTCTTGTAGCCTAGGAGCTGTTTGCGAAACCATAGGAAGGCCCAGCTTTTACTCACTGCAGGCACGCCCGGAGAGGAAACGAGTATGTTTCCCCAGAGAAACAGGCTGCTTGCAAGTGTAGAGGGGAGCTTCTCAGGTGCCCAGTGTGTCCCGTTTGTTTCCCTTCGCAGCTCCCTTACTGCAGGTACTTATGCTGGGTGCTAACAAGAGTTGGTTGGCTCTGCCGACAAAAGCAGCCTTTTCCCTTTGGAAGCTTGGATTGTAGTGTCTCAGGGGCTGCTTGCCAAACCTTGAAGTTGCCCAGGTTATAGCCTCCGCAGGAACGCTTGCGTAGCAAACGAGCACTTTCTACCGATGAACAGGGTTCCTGTCACGCTGGAGGAGAGTTAATCCCGCAGACCTCGATCCTCCTGGGAAAGCGCAAGTCCACCCTGAGCCTCAGGGTAGTGCCTAAGTTTCCAACGGGCAAGCTCTGCGTGCCTTGGTTTCCATGAGGTCTCCACCGTTGTTGTGCTTCAATGGAACGCGAAGATAGCTTTCAGGACTCCAAGCACTCTGACCTCCGCACCATTTCCCATGCTACCACACAGATCCTCCCACGTGTCCTCTCTGCCTGTGAGCAACAAGCAGCCGTGTAGGCCCTTCGGAACACTTCTTGCATACAGAACCCAAGGCGGCACACTGCTCTCTGTCTTCCTTTGGAAACCTAGGTGGTCGCAGCTGGCCCCAGCTCACGAAGACAGTCTGAGCCGTTCTCATGAGCTGGGAGACGTGGACTCAGTGAGGACCAGGGCCCTACCTGCACCCAGAAAATCACTCTGCTCAGCCTTCCATCCAGGAGCTCACACCGACTGGCTCGTTGGTTTAGCAGGACGTCTAAGTGAGGTCCAAGCTGAGCAAAGAGCACTGTTCCTCCTTTACACTGCTAGGCCCACGGAAGAGGTAGAGCCAACTAGGCCTCGCTCAGACCAGCCCTCCTTCAGGGATCTTGCCACACTTCGAAGCCTGCACAGTAAAAGATACTTAGCGAAGTTGCCAAGATTTCGCCATGCTCTCCCTCGGCAGCTCCACTACTGCAGGGACTCATGTTTGCTGTGAACTAGGATAGGTGGCCCACTTCCAAAAGCAGTCTTTTCCCCTTTGGAAAGGTGGATTCTTGTAGCCTAGGAGCTGTTTGCGAAACCATAGGAAGGCGCAGCTTTTACTCACTGCAGGCACGCCCGGGGAGGAAACGAGTATGTTTCCCCAGAGAAACAGGCTGCTTGCAAGTGTAGAGGGGAGCTTCTCAGGTGCCCAGTGTGTCCCGTTTGTTTCCCTTCGCAGCTGACATCCTGCAGGTACTTATGCTGGGTGCTAACAAGGGTTCTTTGGCTCTGCCGAGAAAAGCAGCCTTTTCCCTTTGGAAGCTTGGATTGTAGTGTCTCAGGGGCTGCTTGCCTAACCTTGAAGTTGACCTGGTTATAGCCTCCGCAGGTACGCTTGCGTAGCAAACGAGCACTTTCACCCGATGAACAGCGTTCCTATCACGCTGCAGGAGAGTTAATCCCGCAGACCTCGTTCCTCCTGGGAAAGCGCAAGTCCACCCTGAGCCTCAGGGTAGTGCCTAAGTTTCCAACGGGCAAGCTCTGCGTGCCTCGGTTTCCATGAGGTCTCCACCGTTGTTGTGCTTCAATGGAACGCGAAGATAGCTTTCAGGACTCCAAGCACTCTGACCTCCGCACCGTTTCCCATGCTACCACACGGATCCCCCCCACGTCTCCTCTCTGCCTGCTGAGCAACAAGCAGCCGTGTAGGCCCTTCAGAACACTTCTGCATGCAGAGCCCAAGGCGGCACACTGCTCTCTGTCTTCCTTTGGAAACCTAGGTGGTCGCAGCTTACCCAGCTCACCAAGACAGTCTGAGCCGGTCTCATGAGCTGGGGAACGTGGACTCAGTGAGGACCAGGGCCCTACCTGCACTCAGAAAATCACTCTGCTCAGCCTTCCATCCAGGAGCTCACACCGACTGGCTCGTTGGTTTAGCAGGACGTCTAAGTGAGGTCCAAGCTGAGCAAAGAACACACTTCCTCCTTTACCCTGCTAGGCCCACGGAAGAGGTAGAACCAACTAGGCCTCGCTCAGGCCAGCCCTCCTTCAGGGATCTTGCCACACTTCGAAGCCTGCACAGTAAAAGTTATTTAGCGAAGTTGCCAGGGTTTCGCCATGCTCTCCCTCGGCAGCTCCACTACTGCAGGGACTCATGTTTGCTGTGAACTAGGATAGGTGGCCCACTTCAAAAAGCAGTCTTTTCCCCTTTGGAAATGTGGATTCTTGTAGCCTCGGAGCTGTTTGCAAAACCCTAGGAAGGCCCAGCTTCTACTCACGGCAGGCACGCCCGGGGAGGAAACGAGTATGTTTCCCCAGAGAAACAGGCTGCTTGCAAGTGTCGAGCGGAGCTTCTCAGGTGCCCAGTGTGTCCCGTTTGTTTCCCTTCGCAGCTGACATCCTGCAGGTACTTATGCTGGGGGCTAACAAGGGTAGGTGGCTCTTCCGACAAAAGCATCCTTTTCCTTTTGGAAGCTTGGATTGTAGTGTCTCAGGGGCTGCTTGCCAAACCTTGAAGTTGCCCAGGTTATAGCCTCCAGAGGTACGCTTGAGTAGCAAACGAGCACTCTCACCTGAGGAACAGGGTTCCTGTCACGCTGGAGGAGAGTTAATCCCGCAGACCTCGTTCCTCCTGGGAAAGCGCAAGGCCACCCTGAGCCTCAGGGTAGTGCCTAAGTTTGCTCCGTGCAAGCTCTGCGTGCCTCGGTTTCCATGAGGTCTCCATCGTTGTTGTGCTTCAATGGAACGCGAGGATAGCTTTCAGGACTCCAAGCACTCTGACCTCCGCACCATTTCCCATGCTACCACACAGATCCCCCCACGTCTCCTCTCTGCCTGCTGAGCAACAAGCAGCCGTGTAGGCCCTTCGGAACACTTCTTGCATGCAGAACCCAAGGCGGCACACTGCTCTCTGTCTTCCTTTGGAAACCTAGGTTGTCGCAGCTTGCCCAGCTCACCAAGACAGTCTGAGCCGTTCTCATGAGCTGGGAGACGTGGACTCAGTGAGGACCAGGGCCCTACCTGCACTCAGAAAATCACTCTGCTCAGCCTTCCATCCAGGAGCTCACACCGACTGGCTCGTTGGTTTAGCAGGACGTCTAAGTGAGGTCCAAGCTGAGCAAAGAGCACTGTTCCTCCTTTACCCTGCTAGGCCCACGGAAGAGGTAGAGCCAACTAGGCCTCGCTCAGACCAGCCCTCCTTCAGGGATCTTGCCACACTTCGAAGCCTGCACAGTAAAAGATACTTAGCGAAGTTGCCAGGGTTTCGCCATGCTCTCCCTCGGCAGCTCCACTACTACCGGGACTCATGTTTGCTTTGAACTAGTATAGGTGTCCCTGCTTCCAAAAGCAGTCTTTTCCCCTTTGGAAATGTGGATTCTTGTAGCCTCGGAGCTGTTTGCGAAACCATAGGAAGGCCCAGCTTTTACTCACTGCAGGCACGCCCGGAGAGGAAACGAGTATGTTTCCCCAGAGAAACAGGCTGCTTGCAAGTGTAGAGGGGAGCTTCTCAGGTGCCCAGTGTGTCCCGTTTGTTTCCCTTCGCAGCTCCCTTACTGCAGGTACTTATGCTGGGTGCTAACAAGAGTTGGTTGGCTCTGCCGACAAAAGCAGCCTTTTCCCTTTGGAAACTTGGATTGTAGTGTCTCATGGGCTGCTTGCCAAACCTTGAAGTTGCCCAGGTTATAGCCTCCGCAGGAACGCTTGCGTAGCAAACGAGCACTTTCTACCGATGAACAGGGTTCCTGTCACGCTGGAGGAGAGTTAATCCCGCAGACCTCGTTCCTCCTGGGAAAGCGCAAGTCCACCCTGAGCCTCAGGGTAGTGCCTAAGTTTCCAACGGGCAAGCTCTGCGTGCCTCGGTTTCCATGAGGTCTCCACCGTTGTTGTGCTTCAATGGAACGCGAAGATAGCTTTCAGGACTCCAAGCACTCTGACCTCCGCACCGTTTCCCATGCTACCACACGGATCCCCCCCACGTCTCCTCTCTGCCTGCTGAGCAACAAGCAGCCGTGTAGGCCCTTCAGAACACTTCTGCATGCAGAGCCCAAGGCGGCACACTGCTCTCTGTCTTCCTTTGGAAACCTAGGTGGTCGCAGCTTACCCAGCTCACGAAGACAGTCTGAGCCGGTCTCATGAGCTGGGGAACGTGGACTCAGTGAGGACCAGGGCCCTACCTGCACTCAGAAAATCACTCTGCTCAGCCTTCCATCCAGGAGCTCACACCGACTGGCTCGTTGGTTTAGCAGGACGTCTAAGTGAGGTCCAAGCTGAGCAAAGAACACACTTCCTCCTTTACCCTGCTAGGCCCACGGAAGAGGTAGAGCCAACTAGGCCTCGCTCAGGCCAGCCCTCCTTCAGGGATCTTGCCACACTTCGAAGCCTGCACAGTAAAAGATATTTAGCGAAGTTGCCAGGGTTTCGCCATTCTCCCTCGGCAGCTCCACTACTGCAGGGACTCATGTTTGCTGTGAACTAGGATAGGTGGCCCACTTCCAAAAGCAGTCTTTTCCCCTTTGGAAATGTGGATTCTTGTAGCCTCGGAGCTGTTTGCAAAACCCTAGGAAGGCCCAGCTTTTACTCACGGCAGGCATGCCCGGGGACGAAACGAGTATGTTTCCCCAGAGAAACAGGCTGCTTGCAAGTGTCGAGGGGAGCTTCTCAGGTGCCCAGTGTGTCCCGTTTGTTTCCCTTCGCAGCTCCCGTACTGCAGGTACTTATGCTGGGTGCTAACAAGGGTTCGTTGGCTCTGCCGAGAAAAGCAGCCTTTTCCCTTTGGAAGCTTGGATTGTAGTGTCTCAGGGGCTGCTTGCCAAACCTTGAAGTTGACCAGGTTATAGCCTCCGCAGGTACGCTTGCGTAGCAAACGAGCACTTTCACCCGAGGAACAGCGTTCCTATCACGCTGCAGGAGAGTTAATCCTGCAGACCTCGTCCCTCCTGGAAAGCGCAAGGCCACCCTGAGCCTCAGGGTAGTGCCTAAGTTTGCTCCGTGCAAGCTCTGCGTGCCTCGGTTTCCATGAGGTCTCCATCGTTGTTGTGCTTCAATGGAACGCGAGGATAGCTTTCAGGACTCCAAGCACTCTGACCTCCGCACCATTTCCCATGCTACCACACAGATCCCCCCACGTCTCCTCTCTGCCTGCTGAGCAATAAGCAGCCGTGTAGGCCCTTCGGAACACTTCTTGCATGCAGACCCCAAGGCGGGACACTGCTCTCTGTCTTCCTTTGGAAACCTAGGTTGTCGCAGCTTGCCCAGCTCACCAAGACAGTCTGAGCCGGTCTCATGAGCTGGGGAACGTGGACTCAGTGAGGACCAGGGCCCTATCTGCACTCAGAAAATCACTCTGCTCAGCCTTCCATTCAGGAGCTCACACCGACTGGCTCGTTGGTTTAGCAGGACGTCTAAGTGAGGTCCAAGCTGAGCAAAGAACACACTTCCTCCTTTACCCTGCTAGGCCCACGGAAGAGGTAGAGCCAACTAGGCCTCGCTCAGGCCAGCCCTCCTTCAGGGATCTTGCCACACTTCGAAGCCTGCACAGTAAAAGTTATTTAGCGAAGTTGCCAGGGTTTCGCCATGCTCTCCCTCGGCAGCTCCACTACTGCAGGGACTCATGTTTGCTGTGAACTAGGATAGGTGGCCCACTTCAAAAAGCAGTCTTTTCCCCTTTGGAAATGTGGATTCTTGTAGCCTCGGAGCTGTTTGCAAAACCCTAGGAAGGCCCAGCTTCTACTCACGGCAGGCACGCCCGGGGAGGAAACGAGTATGTTTCCCCAGAGAAACAGGCTGCTTGCAAGTGTCGAGCGGAGCTTCTCAGGTGCCCAGTGTGTCCCGTTTGTTTCCCTTCGCAGCTGACATCCTGCAGGTACTTATGCTGGGGGCTAACAAGGGTAGGTGGCTCTTCCGACAAAAGCATCCTTTTCCTTTTGGAAGCTTGGATTGTAGTGTCTCAGGGGCTGCTTGCCAAACCTTGAAGTTGCCCAGGTTATAGCCTCCAGAGGTACGCTTGAGTAGCAAACGAGCACTTTCACCCGAGGAACAGGGTTCCTGTCACGCTGGAGGAGAGTTAATCCCGCAGACCTCGTTCCTCCTGGGAAAGCGCAAGGCCACCCTGAGCCTCAGGGTAGTGCCTAAGTTTGCTCCGTGCAAGCTCTGCGTGCCTCGGTTTCCATGAGGTCTCCATCGTTGTTGTGCTTCAATGGAACGCGAGGATAGCTTTCAGGACTCCAAGCACTCTGACCTCCGCACCATTTCCCATGCTACCACACAGATCCCCCCACGTCTCCTCTCTGCCTGCTGAGCAACAAGCAGCCGTGTAGGCCCTTCGGAACACTTCTTGCATGCAGAACCCAAGGCGGCACACTGCTCTCTGTCTTCCTTTGGAAACCTAGGTGGTCGCAGCTTGCCCCAGCTCACGAAGACAGTCTGAGCCGTTCTCATGAGCTGGGAGACGTGGACTCAGTGAGGACCAGGGCCCTACCTGCACTCAGAAAATCACTCTGCTCAGCCTTCCATCCAGGAGCTCACACCGACTGGCTCGTTGGTTTAGCAGGACGTCTAAGTGAGGTCCAAGCTGAGCAAAGAGCACTGTTCCTCCTTTACCCTGCTAGGCCCACGGAAGAGGTAGAGCCAACTAGGCCTCGCTCAGACCAGCCCTCCTTCAGGGATCTTGCCACACTTCGAAGCCTGCACAGTAAAAGATACTTAGCGAAGTTGCCAGGGTTTCGCCATGCTCTCCCTCGGCAGCTCCACTACTACAGGGACTCATGTTTGCTTTGAACTAGTATAGGTGTCCCTGCTTCCAAAAGCAGTCTTTTCCCCTTTGGAAATGTGGATTCTTGTAGCCTCGGAGCTGTTTGCGAAACCATAGGAAGGCCCAGCTTTTACTCACTGCAGGCACGCCCGGAGAGGAAACGAGTATGTTTCCCCAGAGAAACAGGCTGCTTGCAAGTGTAGAGGGGAGCTTCTCAGGTGCCCAGTGTGTCCCGTTTGTTTCCCTTCGCAGCTCCCGTACTGCAGGTACTTATGCTGGGTGCTAACAAGAGTTGGTTGGCTCTGCCGACAAAAGCAGCCTTTTCCCTTTGGAAGCTTGGATTGTAGTGTCTCATGGGCTGCTTGCCAAACCTTGAAGTTGCCCAGGTTATAGCCTCCGCAGGAACGCTTGCGTAGCAAACGAGCACTTTCTACCGATGAACAGGGTTCCTGTCACGCTGGAGGAGAGTTAATCCCGCAGACCTCGTTCCTCCTGGGAAAGCGCAAGTCCACCCTGAGCCTCAGGGTAGTGCCTAAGTTTCCAACGGGCAAGCTCTGCGTGCCTCGGTTTCCATGAGGTCTCCACCGTTGTTGTGCTTCAATGGAACGCGAAGATAGCTTTCAGGACTCCAAGCACTCTGACCTCCGCACCGTTTCCCATGCTACCACACGGATCCCCCCCACGTCTCCTCTCTGCCTGCTGAGCAACAAGCAGCCGTGTAGGCCCTTCAGAACACTTCTGCATGCAGAGCCCAAGGCGGCACACTGCTCTCTGTCTTCCTTTGGAAACCTAGGTTGTCGCAGCTTACCCAGCTCACCAAGACAGTCTGAGCCGGTCTCATGAGCTGGGGAACGTGGACTCAGTGAGGACCAGGGCCCTACCTGCACTCAGAAAATCACTCTGCTCAGCCTTCCATCCAGGAGCTCACACCGACTGGCTCGTTGGTTTAGCAGGACGTCTAAGTGAGGTCCAAGCTGAGCAAAGAACACACTTCCTCCTTTACCCTGCTAGGCCCACGGAAGAGGTAGAGCCAACTAGGCCTCGCTCAGGCCAGCCCTCCTTCAGGGATCTTGCCACACTTCGAAGCCTGCACAGTAAAAGATATTTAGCGAAGTTGCCAGGGTTTCGCCATTCTCCCTCGGCAGCTCCACTACTGCAGGGACTCATGTTTGCTGTGAACTAGGATAGGTGGCCCACTTCCAAAAGCAGTCTTTTCCCCTTTGGAAATGTGGATTCTTGTAGCCTAGGAGCTGTTTGCGAAACCATAGGAAGGCCCAGCTTTTACTCACTGCAGGCCCGCCCGGGGACGAAACGAGTATGTTTCCCCAGAGAAACAGGCTGCTTGCAAGTGTCGAGGGGAGCTTCTCAGGTGCCCAGTGTGTCCCGTTTGTTTCCCTTCGCAGCTCCCGTACTGCAGGTACTTATGCTGGGTGCTAACAAGGGTTCGTTGGCTCTGCCGACAAAAGCAGCCTTTTCCCTTTGGAAGCTTGGATTGTAGTGTCTCAGGGGCTGCTTGCCAAACCTTGAAGTTGCCCAGGTTATAGCCTCCACAGGAACGCTTGCGTAGCAAACGAGCACTTTCACCCGAGGAACAGCGTTCCTATCACGCTGCAAGAGAGTTAATCCTGCAGACCTCGTTCCTCCTGGGAAAGCGCAAGGCCACCCTGAGCCTCAGGGTAGTGCCTAAGTTTGCTCCGTGCAAGCTCTGCGTGCCTCGGTTTCCATGAGGTCTCCACCGTTGTTGTGCCTCAATGGAACGCGAGGATAGCTTTCAGGACTCCAAGCACTCTGGCCTCCGCACCGTTTCCCATGCTACCACACGGCTTCCCCCCACGTCTCCTCTCTGCCTGCTGAGCAACAAGCAGCCGTGTAGGCCCTTCAGAACACTTCTTGCATGCAGAGCCCAATGCGGGACACTGCTCTCTGTCTTCCTTTGGAAACCTAGGTTGTCGGAGCTTACCCACCTCACTAAGACAGTCTGAGCCGGTTTCATGAGCTGGGGAACGTGGACTCAGTGAGGACCAGGGCCCTACCTGCACTCTGAAAATCACTCTGCTCAGCCTTCCATCCAGGAGCTCACACCGACTGGCTCGTTGGTTTAGCAGGACGTCTAAGTGAGGTCCAAGCTGAGCAAAGAACACACTTCCTCCTTTACCCTGCTAGGCCCACGGAAGAGGTAGAGCCAACTAGGCCTCGCTCAGGCCAGCCCTCCTTCAGGGATCTTGCCACACTTCGAAGCCTGCACAGTAAAAGTTATTTAGCGAAGTTGCCAGGGTTTCGCCATGCTCTCCCTCGGCAGCTCCACTACTGCAGGGACTCATGTTTGCTGTGAAGTAGGATAGGTGGCCCACTTCAAAAAGCAGTCTTTTCCCCTTTGGAAATGTGGATTCTTGCAGCCTCGGAGCTGTTTGCAAAACCCTAGGAAGGCCCAGCTTCTACTCACGGCAGGCACGCCCGGGGAGGAAACGAGTATGTTTCCCCAGAGAAACAGGCTGCTTGCAAGTGTCGAGCGGAGCTTCTCAGGTGCCCAGTGTGTCCCGTTTGTTTCCCTTCGCAGCTGACATCCTGCAGGTACTTATGCTGGGGGCTAACAAGGGTAGGTGGCTCTTCCGACAAAAGCAGCCTTTTCCTTTTGGAAGCTTGGATTGTAGTGTCTCAGGGGCTGCTTGCCAAACCTTGAAGTTGCCCAGGTTATAGCCTCCAGAGGTACGCTTGAGTAGCAAACGAGCACTTTCACCCGAGGAACAGGGTTCCTGTCACGCTGGAGGAGAGTTAATCCCGCAGACCTCGTTCCTCCTGGGAAAGCGCAAGGCCACCCTGAGCCTCAGGGTAGTGCCTAAGTTTCCACAGGGCAAGCTCTGCGTGCCTCGGTTTCCATGAGGTCTCCATCGTTGTTGTGCTTCAATGGAACGCGAGGATAGCTTTCAGGACTCCAAGCACTCTGACCTCCGCACCATTTCCCATGCTACCACACAGATCCCCCCACGTCTCCTCTCTGCCTGCTGAGCAACAAGCAGCCGTGTAGGCCCTTCGGAACACTTCTTGCATGCAGAACCCAAGGCGGCACACTGCTCTCTGTCTTCCTTTGGAAACCTAGGTGGTCGCAGCTTGCCCCAGCTCACGAAGACAGTCTGAGCCGTTCTCATGAGCTGGGAGACGTGGACTCAGTGAGGACCAGGGCCCTACCTGCACTCAGAAAATCACTCTGCTCAGCCTTCCATCCAGGAGCTCACACCGACTGGCTCGTTGGTTTAGCAGGACGTCTAAGTGAGGTCCAAGCTGAGCAAAGAGCACTGTTCCTCCTTTACCCTGCTAGGCCCACGGAAGAGGTAGAGCCAACTAGGCCTCGCTCAGACCAGCCCTCCTTCAGGGATCTTGCCACACTTCGAAGCCTGCACAGTAAAAGATACTTAGCGAAGTTGCCAGGGTTTCGCCATGCTCTCCCTCGGCAGCTCCACTACTACAGGGACTCATGTTTGCTTTGAACTAGTATAGGTGTCCCTGCTTCCAAAAGCAGTCTTTTCCCCTTTGGAAATGTGGATTCTTGTAGCCTCGGAGCTGTTTGCGAAACCATAGGAAGGCCCAGCTTTTACTCACTGCAGGCACGCCCGGAGAGGAAACGAGTATGTTTCCCCAGAGAAACAGGCTGCTTGCAAGTGTAGAGGGGAGCTTCTCAGGTGCCCAGTGTGTCCCGTTTGTTTCCCTTCGCAGCTCCCGTACTGCAGGTACTTATGCTGGGTGCTAACAAGAGTTGGTTGGCTCTGCCGACAAAAGCAGCCTTTTCCCTTTGGAAGCTTGGATTGTAGTGTCTCATGGGCTGCTTGCCAAACCTTGAAGTTGCCCAGGTTATAGCCTCCGCAGGAACGCTTGCGTAGCAAACGAGCACTTTCTACCGATGAACAGGGTTCCTGTCACGCTGGAGGAGAGTTAATCCCGCAGACCTCGTTCCTCCTGGGAAAGCGCAAGTCCACCCTGAGCCTCAGGGTAGTGCCTAAGTTTCCAACGGGCAAGCTCTGCGTGCCTCGGTTTCCATGAGGTCTCCACCGTTGTTGTGCTTCAATGGAACGCGAAGATAGCTTTCAGGACTCCAAGCACTCTGACCTCCGCACCGTTTCCCATGCTACCACACGGATCCCCCCCACGTCTCCTCTCTGCCTGCTGAGCAACAAGCAGCCGTGTAGGCCCTTCAGAACACTTCTGCATGCAGAGCCCAAGGCGGCACACTGCTCTCTGTCTTCCTTTGGAAACCTAGGTTGTCGCAGCTTACCCAGCTCACCAAGACAGTCTGAGCCGGTCTCATGAGCTGGGGAACGTGGACTCAGTGAGGACCAGGGCCCTACCTGCACTCAGAAAATCACTCTGCTCAGCCTTCCATCCAGGAGCTCACACCGACTGGCTCGTTGGTTTAGCAGGACGTCTAAGTGAGGTCCAAGCTGAGCAAAGAACACACTTCCTCCTTTACCCTGCTAGGCCCACGGAAGAGGTAGAGCCAACTAGGCCTCGCTCAGGCCAGCCCTCCTTCAGGGATCTTGCCACACTTCGAAGCCTGCACAGTAAAAGATATTTAGCGAAGTTGCCAGGGTTTCGCCATTCTCCCTCGGCAGCTCCACTACTGCAGGGACTCATGTTTGCTGTGAACTAGGATAGGTGGCCCACTTCCAAAAGCAGTCTTTTCCCCTTTGGAAATGTGGATTCTTGTAGCCTAGGAGCTGTTTGCGAAACCATAGGAAGGCCCAGCTTTTACTCACGGCAGGCACGCCCGGGGACGAAACGAGTATGTTTCCCCAGAGAAACAGGCTGCTTGCAAGTGTCGAGGGGAGCTTCTCAGGTGCCCAGTGTGTCCCGTTTGTTTCCCTTCGCAGCTCCCGTACTGCAGGTACTTATGCTGGGTGCTAACAAGGGTTCGTTGGCTCTGCCGAGAAAAGCAGCCTTTTCCCTTTGGAAGCTTGGATTGTAGTGTCTCAGGGGCTGCTTGCCAAACCTTGAAGTTGACCAGGTTATAGCCTCCGCAGGTACGCTTGCGTAGCAAACGAGCACTTTCACCCGAGGAACAGCGTTCCTATCACGCTGCAGGAGAGTTAATCCTGCAGACCTCGTTCCTCCTGGGAAAGCGCAAGGCCACCCTGAGCCTCAGGGTAGTGCCTAAGTTTGCTCCGTGCAAGCTCTGCGTGCCTCGGTTTCCATGAGGTCTCCACCGTTGTTGTGCTTCAATGGAACGCGAGGATAGCTTTCAGGACTCCAAGCACTCTGACCTCCGCACTGTTTCCCATGCTACCACACGGATCCCCCCCACGTCTCCTCTCTGCCTGCTGAGCATCAAGCAGCCGTGTAGGCCCTTCAGAACACTTCTTGCATGCAGAGCCCAAGGCGGCACACTGCTCTCTGTCTTCCTCTGGAAACCTAGGTTGTCGCAGCTTACCCAGCTCACCAAGACAGTCTGAGCCGGTCTCATGAGCTGGGGAACGTGGACTCAGTGAGGACCAGGGCCCTACCTGCACTCAGAAAATCACTCTGCTCAGCCTTCCATCCAGGAGCTCACACCGACTGGCTCGTTGGTTTAGCAGGACGTCTAAGTGAGGTCCAAGCTGAGCAAAGAACACACTTCCTCCTTTACCCTGCTAGGCCCACGGAAGAGGTAGAGCCAACTAGGCCTCGCTCAGGCCAGCCCTCCTTCAGGGATCTTGCCACACTTCGAAGCCTGCACAGTAAAAGATATTTAGCGAAGTGGCCAAGATTTCGCCATGCTCTCCCTCGGCAGCTCCACTACTGCAGGGACTCATGTTTGCTTTGAACTAGGATAGGTGTCCCTGCTTCCAAAAGCAGTCTTTTCCCCTTTGGAAATGTGGATTCTTGTAGCCTAGGAGCTGTTTGCGAAACCATAGGAAGGCCCAGCTTTTACTCACTGCAGGCACGCCCGGAGAGGAAACGAGTATGTTTCCCCAGAGAAACATGCTGCTTGCAAGTGTCGAGGGGAGCTTCTCAGGTGCCCAGTGTCCCGTTTGTTTCCCTTCGCAGCTCCCGTACTGCAGGTACTTATGCTGGGTGCTAACAAGAGTTGGTTGGCTCTGCCGACAAAAGCAGCCTTTTCCCTTTGGAAGCTTGGATTGTAGTGTCTCAGGGGCTGCTTGCCAAACCTTGAAGTTGCCCAGGTTATAGCCTCCGCAGGAACGCTTGCGTAGCAAACGAGCACTTTCTACCGATGAACAGGGTTCCTGTCACGCTGGAGGAGAGTTAATCCCGCAGACCTCGTTCCTCCTGGGAAAGCGCAAGTCCACCCTGAGCCTCAGGGTAGTGCCTAAGTTTCCAACGGGCAAGCTCTGCGTGCCTCGGTTTCCATGAGGTCTCCACCGTTGTTGTGCTTCAATGGAACGCGAAGATAGCATTCAGGACTCCAAGCACTCTGACCTCCGCACCGTTTCCCATGCTACCACACGGATCCCCCCCACGTCTCCTCTCTGCCTGCTGAGCAACAAGCAGCCGTGTAGGCCCTTCAGAACACTTCTGCATGCAGAGCCCAAGGCGGCACACTGCTCTCTGTCTTCCTTTGGAAACCTAGGTGGTCGCAGCTTACCCAGCTCACCAAGACAGTCTGAGCCGGTCTCATGAGCTGGGGAACGTGGACTCAGTGAGGACCAGGGCCCTACCTGCACTCAGAAAATCACTCTGCTCAGCCTTCCATCCAGGAGCTCACACCGACTGGCTCGTTGGTTTAGCAGGACGTCTAAGTGAGGTCCAAGCTGAGCAAAGAACACACTTCCTCCTTTACCCTGCTAGGCCCACGGAAGAGGTAGAGCCAACTAGGCCTCGCTCAGGCCAGCCCTCCTTCAGGGATCTTGCCACACTTCGAAGCCTGCACAGTAAAAGATATTTAGCGAAGTTGCCAGGGTTTCGCCATTCTCCCTCGGCAGCTCCACTACTGCAGGGACTCATGTTTGCTGTGAACTAGGATAGGTGGCCCACTTCCAAAAGCAGTCTTTTCCCCTTTGGAAATGTGGATTCTTGTAGCCTAGGAGCTGTTTGCGAAACCATAGGAAGGCCCAGCTTTTACTCACTGCAGGCACGCCCGGGGACGAAACGAGTATGTTTCCCCAGAGAAACAGGCTGCTTGCAAGTGTCGAGGGGAGCTTCTCAGGTGCCCAGTGTGTCCCGTTTGTTTCCCTTCGCAGCTCCCGTACTGCAGGTACTTATGCTGGGTGCTAACAAGGGTTCGTTGGCTCTGCCGACAAAAGCAGCCTTTTCCCTTTGGAAGCTTGGATTGTAGTGTCTCAGGGGCTGCTTGCCAAACCTTGAAGTTGCCCAGGTTATAGCCTCCACAGGAACGCTTGCGTAGCAAACGAGCACTTTCACCCGAGGAACAGCGTTCCTATCACGCTGCAGGAGAGTTAATCCTGCAGACCTCGTTCCTCCTGGGAAAGCGCAAGGCCACCCTGAGCCTCAGGGTAGTGCCTAAGTTTGCTCCGTGCAAGCTCTGCGTGCCTCGGTTTCCATGAGGTCTCCACCGTTGTTGTGCCTCAATGGAACGCGAGGATAGCTTTCAGGACTCCAAGCACTCTGGCCTCCGCACCGTTTCCCATGCTACCACACGGCTTCCCCCCACGTCTCCTCTCTGCCTGCTGAGCAACAAGCAGCCGTGTAGGCCCTTCAGAACACTTCTTGCATGCAGAGCCCAAGGCGGGACACTGCTCTCTGTCTTCCTTTGGAAACCTAGGTTGTCGGAGCTTACCCACCTCACTAAGACATTCTGAGCCGGTTTCATGAGCTGGGGAACGTGGACTCAGTGAGGACCAGGGCCCTACCTGCACTCTGAAAATCACTCTGCTCAGCCTTCCATCCAGGAGCTCACACCGACTGGCTCGTTGGTTTAGCAGGACGTCTAAGTGAGGTCCAAGCTGAGCAAAGAACACACTTCCTCCTTTACCCTGCTAGGCCCACGGAAGAGGTAGAGCCAACTAGGCCTCGCTCAGGCCAGCCCTCCTTCAGGGATCTTGCCACACTTCGAAGCCTGCACAGTAAAAGTTATTTAGCGAAGTTGCCAGGGTTTCGCCATGCTCTCCCTCGGCAGCTCCACTACTGCAGGGACTCATGTTTGCTGTGAACTAGGATAGGTGGCCCACTTCAAAAAGCAGTCTTTTCCCCTTTGGAAATGTGGATTCTTGTAGCCTCGGAGCTGTTTGCAAAACCCTAGGAAGGCCCAGCTTCTACTCACGGCAGGCACGCCCGGGGAGGAAACGAGTATGTTTCCCCAGAGAAACAGGCTGCTTGCAAGTGTCGAGCGGAGCTTCTCAGGTGCCCAGTGTGTCCCGTTTGTTTCCCTTCGCAGCTGACATCCTGCAGGTACTTATGCTGGGGGCTAACAAGGGTAGGTGGCTCTTCCGACAAAAGCAGCCTTTTCCTTTTGGAAGCTTGGATTGTAGTGTCTCAGGGGCTGCTTGCCAAACCTTGAAGTTGCCCAGGTTATAGCCTCCAGAGGTACGCTTGAGTAGCAAACGAGCACTTTCACCCGAGGAACAGGGTTCCTGTCACGCTGCAGGAGAGTTAATCCCGCAGACCTCGTTCCTCCTGGGAAAGTGCAAGGCCACCCTGAGCCTCAGGGTAGTGCCTAAGTTTCCACAGGGCAAGCTCTGCGTGCCTCGGTTTCCATGAGGTCTCCATCGTTGTTGTGCTTCAATGGAACGCGAGGATAGCTTTCAGGACTCCAAGCACTCTGACCTCCGCACCATTTCCCATGCTACCACACAGATCCCCCCACGTCTCCTCTCTGCCTGCTGAGCAACAAGCAGCCGTGTAGGCCCTTCGGAACACTTCTTGCATGCAGAACCCAAGGCGGCACACTGCTCTCTGTCTTCCTTTGGAAACCTAGGTGGTCGCAGCTTGCCCCAGCTCACGAAGACAGTCTGAGCCGTTCTCATGAGCTGGGAGACGTGGACTCAGTGAGGACCAGGGCCCTACCTGCACTCAGAAAATCACTCTGCTCAGCCTTCCATCCAGGAGCTCACACCGACTGGCTCGTTGGTTTAGCAGGACGTCTAAGTGAGGTCCAAGCTGAGCAAAGAGCACTGTTCCTCCTTTACCCTGCTAGGCCCACGGAAGAGGTAGAGCCAACTAGGCCTCGCTCAGACCAGCCCTCCTTCAGGGATCTTGCCACACTTCGAAGCCTGCACAGTAAAAGATACTTAGCGAAGTTGCCAGGGTTTCGCCATGCTCTCCCTCGGCAGCTCCACTACTACAGGGACTCATGTTTGCTTTGAACTAGTATAGGTGTCCCTGCTTCCAAAAGCAGTCTTTTCCCCTTTGGAAATGTGGATTCTTGTAGCCTCGGAGCTGTTTGCGAAACCATAGGAAGGCCCAGCTTTTACTCACTGCAGGCACGCCCGGAGAGGAAACGAGTATGTTTCCCCAGAGAAACAGGCTGCTTGCAAGTGTAGAGGGGAGCTTCTCAGGTGCCCAGTGTGTCCCGTTTGTTTCCCTTCGCAGCTCCCGTACTGCAGGTACTTATGCTGGGTGCTAACAAGAGTTGGTTGGCTCTGCCGACAAAAGCAGCCTTTTCCCTTTGGAAGCTTGGATTGTAGTGTCTCATGGGCTGCTTGCCAAACCTTGAAGTTGCCCAGGTTATAGCCTCCGCAGGAACGCTTGCGTAGCAAACGAGCACTTTCTACCGATGAACAGGGTTCCTGTCACGCTGGAGGAGAGTTAATCCCGCAGACCTCGTTCCTCCTGGGAAAGCGCAAGTCCACCCTGAGCCTCAGGGTAGTGCCTAAGTTTCCAACGGGCAAGCTCTGCGTGCCTCGGTTTCCATGAGGTCTCCACCGTTGTTGTGCTTCAATGGAACGCGAAGATAGCTTTCAGGACTCCAAGCACTCTGACCTCCGCACCGTTTCCCATGCTACCACACGGATCCCCCCCACGTCTCCTCTCTGCCTGCTGAGCAACAAGCAGCCGTGTAGGCCCTTCAGAACACTTCTGCATGCAGAGCCCAAGGCGGCACACTGCTCTCTGTCTTCCTTTGGAAACCTAGGTTGTCGCAGCTTACCCAGCTCACCAAGACAGTCTGAGCCGGTCTCATGAGCTGGGGAACGTGGACTCAGTGAGGACCAGGGCCCTACCTGCACTCAGAAAATCACTCTGCTCAGCCTTCCATCCAGGAGCTCACACCGACTGGCTCGTTGGTTTAGCAGGACGTCTAAGTGAGGTCCAAGCTGAGCAAAGAACACACTTCCTCCTTTACCCTGCTAGGCCCACGGAAGAGGTAGAGCCAACTAGGCCTCGCTCAGGCCAGCCCTCCTTCAGGGATCTTGCCACACTTCGAAGCCTGCACAGTAAAAGATATTTAGCGAAGTTGCCAGGGTTTCGCCATTCTCCCTCGGCAGCTCCACTACTGCAGGGACTCATGTTTGCTGTGAACTAGGATAGGTGGCCCACTTCCAAAAGCAGTCTTTTCCCCTTTGGAAATGTGGATTCTTGTAGCCTAGGAGCTGTTTGCGAAACCATAGGAAGGCCCAGCTTTTACTCACGGCAGGCACGCCCGGGGACGAAACGAGTATGTTTCCCCAGAGAAACAGGCTGCTTGCAAGTGTCGAGGGGAGCTTCTCAGGTGCCCAGTGTGTCCCGTTTGTTTCCCTTCGCAGCTCCCGTACTGCAGGTACTTATGCTGGGTGCTAACAAGGGTTCGTTGGCTCTGCCGAGAAAAGCAGCCTTTTCCCTTTGGAAGCTTGGATTGTAGTGTCTCAGGGGCTGCTTGCCAAACCTTGAAGTTGACCAGGTTATAGCCTCCGCAGGTACGCTTGCGTAGCAAACGAGCACTTTCACCCGAGGAACAGCGTTCCTATCACGCTGCAGGAGAGTTAATCCTGCAGACCTCGTTCCTCCTGGGAAAGCGCAAGGCCACCCTGAGCCTCAGGGTAGTGCCTAAGTTTGCTCCGTGCAAGCTCTGCGTGCCTCGGTTTCCATGAGGTCTCCACCGTTGTTGTGCTTCAATGGAACGCGAGGATAGCTTTCAGGACTCCAAGCACTCTGACCTCCGCACTGTTTCCCATGCTACCACACGGATCCCCCCCACGTCTCCTCTCTGCCTGCTGAGCATCAAGCAGCCGTGTAGGCCCTTCAGAACACTTCTTGCATGCAGAGCCCAAGGCGGCACACTGCTCTCTGTCTTCCTCTGGAAACCTAGGTTGTCGCAGCTTACCCAGCTCACCAAGACAGTCTGAGCCGGTCTCATGAGCTGAGGAACGTGGACTCAGTGAGGACCAGGGCCCTACCTGCACTCAGAAAATCACTCTGCTCAGCCTTCCATCCAGGAGCTCACACCGACTGGCTCGTTGGTTTAGCAGGACGTCTAAGTGAGGTCCAAGCTGAGCAAAGAACACACTTCCTCCTTTACCCTGCTAGGCCCACGGAAGAGGTAGAGCCAACTAGGCCTCGCTCAGGCCAGCCCTCCTTCAGGGATCTTGCCACACTTCGAAGCCTGCACAGTAAAAGATATTTAGCGAAGTGGCCAAGATTTCGCCATGCTCTCCCTCGGCAGCTCCACTACTGCAGGGACTCATGTTTGCTTTGAACTAGGATAGGTGTCCCTGCTTCCAAAAGCAGTCTTTTCCCCTTTGGAAATGTGGATTCTTGTAGCCTAGGAGCTGTTTGCGAAACCATAGGAAGGCCCAGCTTTTACTCACTGCAGGCACGCCCGGAGAGGAAACGAGTATGTTTCCCCAGAGAAACAGGCTGCTTGCAAGTGTAGAGGGGAGCTTCTCAGGTGCCCAGTGTCCCGTTTGTTTCCCTTCGCAGCTCCCGTACTGCAGGTACTTATGCTGGGTGCTAACAAGAGTTGGTTGGCTCTGCCGACAAAAGCAGCCTTTTCCCTTTGGAAGCTTGGATTGTAGTGTCTCAGGGGCTGCTTGCCAAACCTTGAAGTTGCCCAGGTTATAGCCTCCGCAGGAACGCTTGCGTAGCAAACGAGCACTTTCTACAGATGAACAGGGTTCCTGTCACGCTGGAGGAGAGTTAATCCCGCAGACCTCGTTCCTCCTGGGAAAGCGCAAGTCCACCCTGAGCCTCAGGGTAGTGCCTAAGTTTCCAACGGGCAAGCTCTGCGTGCCTCGGTTTCCATGAGGTCTCCACCGTTGTTGTGCTTCAATGGAACGCGAAGATAGCTTTCAGGACTCCAAGCACTCTGACCTCCGCACCGTTTCCCATGCTACCACACGGATCCCCCCCACGTCTCCTCTCTGCCTGCTGAGCAACAAGCAGCCGTGTAGGCCCTTCAGAACACTTCTTGTATGCAGAGCCCAAAGCGGGACACTGCTCTCTGTCTTCCTTTGGAAACCTAGGTTGTCGCAGCTTGCCCAGCTCACCAAGACAGTCTGAGCCGGTCTCATGAGCTGGGGAACGTGGACTCAGTGAGGACCAGGGCCCTACCTGCACTCAGAAAATCACTCTGCTCAGCCTTCCATCCAGGAGCTCACACCGACTGGCTCGTTGGTTTAGCAGGACGTCTAAGTGAGGTCCAAGCTGAGCAAAGAACACACTTCCTCCTTTACCCTGCTAGGCCCACGGAAGAGGTAGAGCCAACTAGGCCTCGCTCAGGCCAGCCCTCCTTCAGGGATCTTGCCACACTTCGAAGCCTGCACAGTAAAAGATATTTAGCGAAGTTGCCAGGGTTTCGCCATTCTCCCTCGGCAGCTCCACTACTGCAGGGACTCATGTTTGCTGTGAACTAGGATAGGTGGCCCACTTCCAAAAGCAGTCTTTTCCCCTTTGGAAAGGTGGATTCTTGTAGCCTAGGAGCTGTTTGCGAAACCATAGGAAGGCCCAGCTTTTACTCACTGCAGGCACGCCCGGGGACGAAACGAGTATGTTTCCCCAGAGAAACAGGCTGCTTGCAAGTGTCGAGGGGAGCTTCTCAGGTGCCCAGTGTGTCCCGTTTGTTTCCCTTCGCAGCTCCCGTACTGCAGGTACTTATGCTGGGTGCTAACAAGGGTTCGTTGGCTCTGCCGAGAAAAGCAGCCTTTTCCCTTTGGAAGCTTGGATTGTAGTGTCTCAGGGGCTGCTTGCCAAACCTTGAAGTTGACCAGGTTATAGCCTCCGCAGGTACGCTTGCGTAGCAAACGAGCACTTTCTACCGAAGAACAGGGTTCCTGTCACGCTGGAGGAGAGTTAATCCCGCAGACCTCCTTCCTCCTGGGAAAGCGCAAGGCCACCCTGAGCCTCAGGGTAGTGCCTAAGTTTGCTCCGTGCAAGCTCTGCGTGCCTCGGTTTCCATGAGGTCTCCACCGTTGTTGTGCTTCAATGGAACGCGAGGATAGCTTTCAGGACTCCAAGCACTCTGACCTCCGCACCGTTTCCCATGCTACCACACGGATTCCCCCCACGTCTCCTCTCTGCCTGCTGAGCAACAAGCAGCCGTGTAGGCCCTTCAGAACACTTCTTGCATGCAGAGCCCAAGGCGGCACACTGCTCTCTGTCTTCCTTTGGAAACCTAGGTTGTCGCAGCTTGCCCAGCTCACCAAGACAGTCTGAGCCGGTCTCATGAGCTGGGGAACGTGGACTCAGTGAGGACCAGGGCCCTACCTGCACTCAGAAAATCACTCTGCTCAGCCTTCCATCCAGGAGCTCACACCGACTGGCTCGTTGGTTTAGCAGGACGTCTAAGTGAGGTCCAAGCTGAGCAAAGAACACACTTCCTCCTTTACCCTGCTAGGCCCACGGAAGAGGTAGAGCCAACTAGGCCTCGCTCAGGCCAGCCCTCCTTCAGGGATCTTGCCACACTTCGAAGCCTGCACAGTAAAAGATATTTAGCGAAGTTGCCAGGGTTTCGCCATTCTCCCTCGGCAGCTCCACTACTGCAGGGACTCATGTTTGCTGTGAACTAGGATAGGTGGCCCACTTCCAAAAGCAGTCTTTTCCCCTTTGGAAAGGTGGATTCTTGTAGCCTAGGAGCTGTTTGCGAAACCATAGGAAGGCCCAGCTTTTACTCACTGCAGGCACGCCCGGGGACGAAACGAGTATGTTTCCCCAGAGAAACAGGCTGCTTGCAAGTGACGAGGGGAGCTTCTCAGGTGCCCAGTGTGTCCCGTTTGTTTCCCTTCGCAGCTCCCGTACTGCAGGTACTTATGCTGGGTGCTAACAAGGGTTCGTTGGCTCTGCCGAGAAAAGCAGCCTTTTCCCTTTGGAAGCTTGGATTGTAGTGTCTCAGGGGCTGCTTGCCAAACCTTGAAGTTGACCAGGTTATAGCCTCCGCAGGTACGCTTGCGTAGCAAACGAGCACTTTCTACCGAAGAACAGGGTTCCTGTCACGCTGGAGGAGAGTTAATCCTGCAGACCTCCTTCCTCCTGGGAAAGCGCAAGGCCACCCTGAGCCTCAGGGTAGTGCCTAAGTTTGCTCCGTGCAAGCTCTGCGTGCCTCGGTTTCCATGAGGTCTCCACCGTTGTTGTGCCTCAATGGAACGCGAGGATAGCTTTCAGGACTCCAAGCACTCTGGCCTCCGCACCGTTTCCCATGCTACCACACGGCTTCCCCCCACGTCTCCTCTCTGCCTGCTGAGCAACAAGCAGCCGTGTAGGCCCTTCAGAACACTTCTTGCATGCAGAGCCCAAGGCGGGACACTGCTCTCTGTCTTCCTTTGGAAACCTAGGTTGTCGGAGCTTACCCACCTCACTAAGACATTCTGAGCCGGTTTCATGAGCTGGGGAACGTGGACTCAGTGAGGACCAGGGCCCTACCTGCACTCTGAAAATCACTCTGCTCAGCCTTCCATCCAGGAGCTCACACCGACTGGCTCGTTGGTTTAGCAGGACGTCTAAGTGAGGTCCAAGCTGAGCAAAGAACACACTTCCTCCTTTACCCTGCTAGGCCCACGGAAGAGGTAGAGCCAACTAGGCCTCGCTCAGGCCAGCCCTCCTTCAGGGATCTTGCCACACTTCGAAGCCTGCACAGTAAAAGTTATTTAGCGAAGTTGCCAGGGTTTCGCCATGCTCTCCCTCGGCAGCTCCACTACTGCAGGGACTCATGTTTGCTGTGAACTAGGATAGGTGGCCCACTTCAAAAAGCAGTCTTTTCCCCTTTGGAAATGTGGATTCTTGTAGCCTCGGAGCTGTTTGCAAAACCCTAGGAAGGCCCAGCTTCTACTCACGGCAGGCACGCCCGGGGAGGAAACGAGTATGTTTCCCCAGAGAAACAGGCTGCTTGCAAGTGTCGAGCGGAGCTTCTCAGGTGCCCAGTGTGTCCCGTTTGTTTCCCTTCGCAGCTGACATCCTGCAGGTACTTATGCTGGGGGCTAACAAGGGTAGGTGGCTCTTCCGACAAAAGCAGCCTTTTCCTTTTGGAAGCTTGGATTGTAGTGTCTCAGGGGCTGCTTGCCAAACCTTGAAGTTGCCCAGGTTATAGCCTCCAGAGGTACGCTTGAGTAGCAAACGAGCACTTTCACCCGAGGAACAGGGTTCCTGTCACGCTGCAGGAGAGTTAATCCCGCAGACCTCGTTCCTCCTGGGAAAGTGCAAGGCCACCCTGAGCCTCAGGGTAGTGCCTAAGTTTCCACAGGGCAAGCTCTGCGTGCCTCGGTTTCCATGAGGTCTCCATCGTTGTTGTGCTTCAATGGAACGCGAGGATAGCTTTCAGGACTCCAAGCACTCTGACCTCCGCACCATTTCCCATGCTACCACACAGATCCCCCCACGTCTCCTCTCTGCCTGCTGAGCAACAAGCAGCCGTGTAGGCCCTTCGGAACACTTCTTGCATGCAGAACCCAAGGCGGCACACTGCTCTCTGTCTTCCTTTGGAAACCTAGGTGGTCGCAGCTTGCCCCAGCTCACGAAGACAGTCTGAGCCGTTCTCATGAGCTGGGAGACGTGGACTCAGTGAGGACCAGGGCCCTACCTGCACTCAGAAAATCACTCTGCTCAGCCTTCCATCCAGGAGCTCACACCGACTGGCTCGTTGGTTTAGCAGGACGTCTAAGTGAGGTCCAAGCTGAGCAAAGAGCACTGTTCCTCCTTTACCCTGCTAGGCCCACGGAAGAGGTAGAGCCAACTAGGCCTCGCTCAGACCAGCCCTCCTTCAGGGATCTTGCCACACTTCGAAGCCTGCACAGTAAAAGATACTTAGCGAAGTTGCCAGGGTTTCGCCATGCTCTCCCTCGGCAGCTCCACTACTACAGGGACTCATGTTTGCTTTGAACTAGTATAGGTGTCCCTGCTTCCAAAAGCAGTCTTTTCCCCTTTGGAAATGTGGATTCTTGTAGCCTCGGAGCTGTTTGCGAAACCATAGGAAGGCCCAGCTTTTACTCACTGCAGGCACGCCCGGAGAGGAAACGAGTATGTTTCCCCAGAGAAACAGGCTGCTTGCAAGTGTAGAGGGGAGCTTCTCAGGTGCCCAGTGTGTCCCGTTTGTTTCCCTTCGCAGCTCCCGTACTGCAGGTACTTATGCTGGGTGCTAACAAGAGTTGGTTGGCTCTGCCGACAAAAGCAGCCTTTTCCCTTTGGAAGCTTGGATTGTAGTGTCTCATGGGCTGCTTGCCAAACCTTGAAGTTGCCCAGGTTATAGCCTCCGCAGGAACGCTTGCGTAGCAAACGAGCACTTTCTACCGATGAACAGGGTTCCTGTCACGCTGGAGGAGAGTTAATCCCGCAGACCTCGTTCCTCCTGGGAAAGCGCAAGTCCACCCTGAGCCTCAGGGTAGTGCCTAAGTTTCCAACGGGCAAGCTCTGCGTGCCTCGGTTTCCATGAGGTCTCCACCGTTGTTGTGCTTCAATGGAACGCGAAGATAGCTTTCAGGACTCCAAGCACTCTGACCTCCGCACCGTTTCCCATGCTACCACACGGATCCCCCCCACGTCTCCTCTCTGCCTGCTGAGCAACAAGCAGCCGTGTAGGCCCTTCAGAACACTTCTGCATGCAGAGCCCAAGGCGGCACACTGCTCTCTGTCTTCCTTTGGAAACCTAGGTTGTCGCAGCTTACCCAGCTCACCAAGACAGTCTGAGCCGGTCTCATGAGCTGGGGAACGTGGACTCAGTGAGGACCAGGGCCCTACCTGCACTCAGAAAATCACTCTGCTCAGCCTTCCATCCAGGAGCTCACACCGACTGGCTCGTTGGTTTAGCAGGACGTCTAAGTGAGGTCCAAGCTGAGCAAAGAACACACTTCCTCCTTTACCCTGCTAGGCCCACGGAAGAGGTAGAGCCAACTAGGCCTCGCTCAGGCCAGCCCTCCTTCAGGGATCTTGCCACACTTCGAAGCCTGCACAGTAAAAGATATTTAGCGAAGTTGCCAGGGTTTCGCCATTCTCCCTCGGCAGCTCCACTACTGCAGGGACTCATGTTTGCTGTGAACTAGGATAGGTGGCCCACTTCCAAAAGCAGTCTTTTCCCCTTTGGAAATGTGGATTCTTGTAGCCTAGGAGCTGTTTGCGAAACCATAGGAAGGCCCAGCTTTTACTCACGGCAGGCACGCCCGGGGACGAAACGAGTATGTTTCCCCAGAGAAACAGGCTGCTTGCAAGTGTCGAGGGGAGCTTCTCAGGTGCCCAGTGTGTCCCGTTTGTTTCCCTTCGCAGCTCCCGTACTGCAGGTACTTATGCTGGGTGCTAACAAGGGTTCGTTGGCTCTGCCGAGAAAAGCAGCCTTTTCCCTTTGGAAGCTTGGATTGTAGTGTCTCAGGGGCTGCTTGCCAAACCTTGAAGTTGACCAGGTTATAGCCTCCGCAGGTACGCTTGCGTAGCAAACGAGCACTTTCACCCGAGGAACAGCGTTCCTATCACGCTGCAGGAGAGTTAATCCTGCAGACCTCGTTCCTCCTGGGAAAGCGCAAGGCCACCCTGAGCCTCAGGGTAGTGCCTAAGTTTGCTCCGTGCAAGCTCTGCGTGCCTCGGTTTCCATGAGGTCTCCACCGTTGTTGTGCTTCAATGGAACGCGAGGATAGCTTTCAGGACTCCAAGCACTCTGACCTCCGCACTGTTTCCCATGCTACCACACGGATCCCCCCCACGTCTCCTCTCTGCCTGCTGAGCATCAAGCAGCCGTGTAGGCCCTTCAGAACACTTCTTGCATGCAGAGCCCAAGGCGGCACACTGCTCTCTGTCTTCCTCTGGAAACCTAGGTTGTCGCAGCTTACCCAGCTCACCAAGACAGTCTGAGCCGGTCTCATGAGCTGAGGAACGTGGACTCAGTGAGGACCAGGGCCCTACCTGCACTCAGAAAATCACTCTGCTCAGCCTTCCATCCAGGAGCTCACACCGACTGGCTCGTTGGTTTAGCAGGACGTCTAAGTGAGGTCCAAGCTGAGCAAAGAACACACTTCCTCCTTTACCCTGCTAGGCCCACGGAAGAGGTAGAGCCAACTAGGCCTCGCTCAGGCCAGCCCTCCTTCAGGGATCTTGCCACACTTCGAAGCCTGCACAGTAAAAGATATTTAGCGAAGTGGCCAAGATTTCGCCATGCTCTCCCTCGGCAGCTCCACTACTGCAGGGACTCATGTTTGCTTTGAACTAGGATAGGTGTCCCTGCTTCCAAAAGCAGTCTTTTCCCCTTTGGAAATGTGGATTCTTGTAGCCTAGGAGCTGTTTGCGAAACCATAGGAAGGCCCAGCTTTTACTCACTGCAGGCACGCCCGGAGAGGAAACGAGTATGTTTCCCCAGAGAAACAGGCTGCTTGCAAGTGTAGAGGGGAGCTTCTCAGGTGCCCAGTGTCCCGTTTGTTTCCCTTCGCAGCTCCCGTACTGCAGGTACTTATGCTGGGTGCTAACAAGAGTTGGTTGGCTCTGCCGACAAAAGCAGCCTTTTCCCTTTGGAAGCTTGGATTGTAGTGTCTCAGGGGCTGCTTGCCAAACCTTGAAGTTGCCCAGGTTATAGCCTCCGCAGGAACGCTTGCGTAGCAAACGAGCACTTTCTACAGATGAACAGGGTTCCTGTCACGCTGGAGGAGAGTTAATCCCGCAGACCTCGTTCCTCCTGGGAAAGCGCAAGTCCACCCTGAGCCTCAGGGTAGTGCCTAAGTTTCCAACGGGCAAGCTCTGCGTGCCTCGGTTTCCATGAGGTCTCCACCGTTGTTGTGCTTCAATGGAACGCGAAGATAGCTTTCAGGACTCCAAGCACTCTGACCTCCGCACCGTTTCCCATGCTACCACACGGATCCCCCCCACGTCTCCTCTCTGCCTGCTGAGCAACAAGCAGCCGTGTAGGCCCTTCAGAACACTTCTTGTATGCAGAGCCCAAAGCGGGACACTGCTCTCTGTCTTCCTTTGGAAACCTAGGTTGTCGCAGCTTGCCCAGCTCACCAAGACAGTCTGAGCCGGTCTCATGAGCTGGGGAACGTGGACTCAGTGAGGACCAGGGCCCTACCTGCACTCAGAAAATCACTCTGCTCAGCCTTCCATCCAGGAGCTCACACCGACTGGCTCGTTGGTTTAGCAGGACGTCTAAGTGAGGTCCAAGCTGAGCAAAGAACACACTTCCTCCTTTACCCTGCTAGGCCCACGGAAGAGGTAGAGCCAACTAGGCCTCGCTCAGGCCAGCCCTCCTTCAGGGATCTTGCCACACTTCGAAGCCTGCACAGTAAAAGATATTTAGCGAAGTTGCCAGGGTTTCGCCATTCTCCCTCGGCAGCTCCACTACTGCAGGGACTCATGTTTGCTGTGAACTAGGATAGGTGGCCCACTTCCAAAAGCAGTCTTTTCCCCTTTGGAAAGGTGGATTCTTGTAGCCTAGGAGCTGTTTGCGAAACCATAGGAAGGCCCAGCTTTTACTCACTGCAGGCACGCCCGGGGACGAAACGAGTATGTTTCCCCAGAGAAACAGGCTGCTTGCAAGTGTCGAGGGGAGCTTCTCAGGTGCCCAGTGTGTCCCGTTTGTTTCCCTTCGCAGCTCCCGTACTGCAGGTACTTATGCTGGGTGCTAACAAGGGTTCGTTGGCTCTGCCGAGAAAAGCAGCCTTTTCCCTTTGGAAGCTTGGATTGTAGTGTCTCAGGGGCTGCTTGCCAAACCTTGAAGTTGACCAGGTTATAGCCTCCGCAGGTACGCTTGCGTAGCAAACGAGCACTTTCTACCGAAGAACAGGGTTCCTGTCACGCTGGAGGAGAGTTAATCCCGCAGACCTCCTTCCTCCTGGGAAAGCGCAAGGCCACCCTGAGCCTCAGGGTAGTGCCTAAGTTTGCTCCGTGCAAGCTCTGCGTGCCTCGGTTTCCATGAGGTCTCCACCGTTGTTGTGCTTCAATGGAACGCGAGGATAGCTTTCAGGACTCCAAGCACTCTGACCTCCGCACCGTTTCCCATGCTACCACACGGATTCCCCCCACGTCTCCTCTCTGCCTGCTGAGCAACAAGCAGCCGTGTAGGCCCTTCAGAACACTTCTTGCATGCAGAGCCCAAGGCGGCACACTGCTCTCTGTCTTCCTTTGGAAACCTAGGTTGTCGCAGCTTGCCCAGCTCACCAAGACAGTCTGAGCCGGTCTCATGAGCTGGGGAACGTGGACTCAGTGAGGACCAGGGCCCTACCTGCACTCAGAAAATCACTCTGCTCAGCCTTCCATCCAGGAGCTCACACCGACTGGCTCGTTGGTTTAGCAGGACGTCTAAGTGAGGTCCAAGCTGAGCAAAGAACACACTTCCTCCTTTACCCTGCTAGGCCCACGGAAGAGGTAGAGCCAACTAGGCCTCGCTCAGGCCAGCCCTCCTTCAGGGATCTTGCCACACTTCGAAGCCTGCACAGTAAAAGATATTTAGCGAAGTTGCCAGGGTTTCGCCATTCTCCCTCGGCAGCTCCACTACTGCAGGGACTCATGTTTGCTGTGAACTAGGATAGGTGGCCCACTTCCAAAAGCAGTCTTTTCCCCTTTGGAAAGGTGGATTCTTGTAGCCTAGGAGCTGTTTGCGAAACCATAGGAAGGCCCAGCTTTTACTCACTGCAGGCACGCCCGGGGACGAAACGAGTATGTTTCCCCAGAGAAACAGGCTGCTTGCAAGTGACGAGGGGAGCTTCTCAGGTGCCCAGTGTGTCCCGTTTGTTTCCCTTCGCAGCTCCCGTACTGCAGGTACTTATGCTGGGTGCTAACAAGGGTTCGTTGGCTCTGCCGAGAAAAGCAGCCTTTTCCCTTTGGAAGCTTGGATTGTAGTGTCTCAGGGGCTGCTTGCCAAACCTTGAAGTTGACCAGGTTATAGCCTCCGCAGGTACGCTTGCGTAGCAAACGAGCACTTTCTACCGAAGAACAGGGTTCCTGTCACGCTGGAGGAGAGTTAATCCCGCAGACCTCCTTCCTCCTGGGAAAGCGCAAGGCCACCCTGAGCCTCAGGGTAGTGCCTAAGTTTGCTCCGTGCAAGCTCTGCGTGCCTCGGTTTCCATGAGGTCTCCACCGTTGTTGTGCTTCAATGGAACGCGAGGATAGCTTTCAGGACTCCAAGCACTCTGACCTCCGCACTGTTTCCCATGCTACCACACGGATCCCCCCCACGTCTCCTCTCTGCCTGCTGAGCATCAAGCAGCCGTGTAGGCCCTTCAGAACACTTCTTGCATGCAGAGCCCAAGGCAGCACACTGCTCTCTGTCTTCCTCTGGAAACCTAGGTTCTCGCAGCTTACCCAGCTCACCAAGACAGTCTGAGGCGGTCTCATGAGCTGGGGAACGTGGACTCAGTGAGGACCAGGGCCCTATCTGCACTCAGAAAATCACTCTGCTCAGCCTTCCATCCAGGAGCTCACACCGACTGGCTCGTTGGTTTAGCAGGACGTCTAAGTGAGGTCCAAGCTGAGCAAAGAGCACACTTCCTCCTTTACCCTGCTAGGCCCACGGAAGAGGTAGAGCCAACTAGGCCTCGCTCAGGCCAGCCCTCCTTCAGGGATCTTGCCACACTTCGAAGCCTGCACAGTAAAAGATACTTAGCGAAGTTGCCAAGATTTCGCCATGCTCACCCTCGGCAGCTCCACTACTGCAGGGACTCATGTTTGCTTTGAACTAGGATAGGTGTCCCTGCTTCCAAAAGCAGTCTTTTCCCCTTTGGAAATGTGGATTCTTGTAGCCTAGGAGCTGTTTGCGAAACCATAGGAAGGCCCAGCTTTTACTCACTGCAGGCACGCCCGGAGAGGAAACGAGTATGTTTCCCCAGAGAAACAGGCTGCTTGCAAGTGTAGAGGGGAGCTTCTCAGGTGCCCAGTGTCCCGTTTGTTTCCCTTCGCAGCTCCCGTACTGCAGGTACTTATGCTGGGTGCTAACAAGAGTTGGTTGGCTCTGCCGACAAAAGCAGCCTTTTCCCTTTGGAAGCTTGGATTGTAGTGTCTCAGGGGCTGCTTGCCAAACCTTGAAGTTGCCCAGGTTATAGCCTCCGCAGGAACGCTTGCGTAGCAACGAGCACTTTCTACCGATGAACAGGGTTCCTGTCACGCTGGAGGAGAGTTAATCCCGCAGACCTCGTTCCTCCTGGGAAAGCGCAAGTCCACCCTGAGCCTCAGGGTAGTGCCTAAGTTTGCTCCGTGCAAGCTCTGCGTGCCTCGGTTTCCATGAGGTCTCCACCGTTGTTGTGCTTCAATGGAACGCGAAGATAGCTTTCAGGACTCCAAGCACTCTGACCTCCGCACCGTTTCCCATGCTACCACACGGATCCCCCCCACGTCTCCTCTCTGCCTGCTGAGCAACAAGCAGCCGTGTAGGCCCTTCAGAACACTTCTGCATGCAGAGCCCAAGGCGGCACACTGCTCTCTGTCTTCCTTTGGAAACCTAGGTTGTCGCAGCTTACCCAGCTCACCAAGACAGTCTGAGCCGGTCTCATGAGCTGGGGAACGTGGACTCAGTGAGGACCAGGGCCCTACCTGCACTCAGAAAATCACTCTGCTCAGCCTTCCATCCAGGAGCTCACACCGACTGGCTCGTTGGTTTAGCAGGACGTCTAAGTGAGGTCCAAGCTGAGCAAAGAACACACTTCCTCCTTTACCCTGCTAGGCCCACGGAAGAGGTAGAGCCAACTAGGCCTCGCTCAGGCCAGCCCTCCTTCAGGGATCTTGCCACACTTCGAAGCCTGCACAGTAAAAGATATTTAGCGAAGTTGCCAGGGTTTCGCCATTCTCCCTCGGCAGCTCCACTACTGCAGGGACTCATGTTTGCTGTGAACTAGGATAGGTGGCCCACTTCCAAAAGCAGTCTTTTCCCCTTTGGAAAGGTGGATTCTTGTAGCCTAGGAGCTGTTTGCGAAACCATAGGAAGGCCCAGCTTTTACTCACTGCAGGCACGCCCGGGGACGAAACGAGTATGTTTCCCCAGAGAAACAGGCTGCTTGCAAGTGTAGAGGGGAGCTTCTCAGGTGCCCAGTGTGTCCCGTTTGTTTCCCTTCGCAGCTGACATCCTGCAGGTACTTATGCTGGGGGCTAACAAGGGTTCTTTGGCTCTGCCGAGAAAAGCAGCCTTTTCCCTTTGGAAGCTTGGATTGTAGTGTCTCAGGGGCTGCTTGCCAAACCTTGAAGTTGACCTGGTTATAGCCTCCGCAGGTACACTTGCGTAGCAAACGAGCACTTTCACCCGATGAACAGCGTTCCTATCACGCTGCAGGAGAGTTAATCCTGCAGACCTCGTTCCTCCTGGGAAAGCGCAAGGCCACCCTGAGCCTCAGGGTAGTGCCTAAGTTTGCTCCGTGCAAGCTCTGCGTGCCTCGGTTTCCATGAGGTCTCCACCGTTGTTGTGCTTCAATGGAACGCGAGGATAGCTTTCAGGACTCCAAGCACTCTGACCTCCGCACTGTTTCCCATGCTACCACACGGATCCCCCCCACGTCTCCTCTCTGCCTGCTGAGCATCAAGCAGCCGTGTAGGCCCTTCAGAACACTTCTTGCATGCAGAGCCCAAGGCGGCACACTGCTCTCTGTCTTCCTCTGGAAACCTAGGTTGTCGCAGCTTACCCACCTCACTAAGACAGTCTGAGCCGGTCTCATGAGCTGGGGAACGTGGACTCAGTGAGGACCAGGGCCCTATCTGCACTCAGAAAATCACTCTGCTCAGCCTTCCATCCAGGAGCTCACACCGACTGGCTCGTTGGTTTAGCAGGACGTCTAAGTGAGGTCCAAGCTGAGCAAAGAACACACTTCCTCCTTTACCCTGCTAGGCCCACGGAAGAGGTAGAGCCAACTAGGCCTCGCTCAGGCCAGCCCTCCTTCAGGGATCTTGCCACACTTCGAAGCCTGCACAGGAAAAGATACTTAGCGAAGTTGCCAAGATTTCGCCATGCTCTCCCTCGGCAGCTCCACTACTGCAGGGACTCATGTTTGCTTTGAACTAGGATAGGTGTCCCTGCTTCCAAAAGCAGTCTTTTCCCCTTTGGAAATGTGGATTCTTGTAGCCTAGGAGCTGTTTGCGAAACCATAGGAAGGCCCAGCTTTTACTCACTGCAGGCACGCCCGGAGAGGAAACGAGTATGTTTCCCCAGAGAAACAGGCTGCTTGCAAGTGTAGAGGGGAGCTTCTCAGGTGCCCAGTGTCCCGTTTGTTTCCCTTCGCAGCTCCCGTACTGCAGGTACTTATGCTGGGTGCTAACAAGAGTTGGTTGGCTCTGCCGACAAAAGCAGCCTTTTCCCTTTGGAAGCTTGGATTGTAGTGTCTCAGGGGCTGCTTGCCAAACCTTGAAGTTGCCCAGGTTATAGCCTCCGCAGGAACGCTTGCGTAGCAAACGAGCACTTTCTACAGATGAACAGGGTTCCTGTCACGCTGGAGGAGAGTTAATCCCGCAGACCTCGTTCCTCCTGGGAAAGCGCAAGTCCACCCTGAGCCTCAGGGTAGTGCCTAAGTTTCCAACGGGCAAGCTCTGCGTGCCTCGGTTTCCATGAGGTCTCCACCGTTGTTGTGCTTCAATGGAACGCGAAGATAGCTTTCAGGACTCCAAGCACTCTGACCTCCGCACCGTTTCCCATGCTACCACACGGATCCCCCCCACGTCTCCTCTCTGCCTGCTGAGCAACAAGCAGCCGTGTAGGCCCTTCAGAACACTTCTGCATGCAGAGCCCAAGGCGGCACACTGCTCTCTGTCTTCCTTTGGAAACCTAGGTTGTCGCAGCTTACCCAGCTCACCAAGACAGTCTGAGCCGGTCTCATGAGCTGGGGAACGTGGACTCAGTGAGGACCAGGGCCCTACCTGCACTCAGAAAATCACTCTGCTCAGCCTTCCATCCAGGAGCTCACACCGACTGGCTCGTTGGTTTAGCAGGACGTCTAAGTGAGGTCCAAGCTGAGCAAAGAACACACTTCCTCCTTTACCCTGCTAGGCCCACGGAAGAGGTAGAGCCAACTAGGCCTCGCTCAGGCCAGCCCTCCTTCAGGGATCTTGCCACACTTCGAAGCCTGCACAGTAAAAGATATTTAGCGAAGTTGCCAGGGTTTCGCCATTCTCCCTCGGCAGCTCCACTACTGCAGGGACTCATGTTTGCTGTGAACTAGGATAGGTGGCCCACTTCCAAAAGCAGTCTTTTCCCCTTTGGAAAGGTGGATTCTTGTAGCCTAGGAGCTGTTTGCGAAACCATAGGAAGGCCCAGCTTTTACTCACTGCAGGCACGCCCGGGGACGAAACGAGTATGTTTCCCCAGAGAAACAGGCTGCTTGCAAGTGTCGAGGGGAGCTTCTCAGGTGCCCAGTGTGTCCCGTTTGTTTCCCTTCGCAGCTCCCGTACTGCAGGTACTTATGCTGGGTGCTAACAAGGGTTCGTTGGCTCTGCCGAGAAAAGCAGCCTTTTCCCTTTGGAAGCTTGGATTGTAGTGTCTCAGGGGCTGCTTGCCAAACCTTGAAGTTGACCAGGTTATAGCCTCCGCAGGTACGCTTGCGTAGCAAACGAGCACTTTCTACCGAAGAACAGGGTTCCTGTCACGCTGGAGGAGAGTTAATCCCGCAGACCTCCTTCCTCCTGGGAAAGCGCAAGGCCACCCTGAGCCTCAGGGTAGTGCCTAAGTTTGCTCCGTGCAAGCTCTGCGTGCCTCGGTTTCCATGAGGTCTCCACCGTTGTTGTGCTTCAATGGAACGCGAGGATAGCTTTCAGGACTCCAAGCACTCTGGCCTCCGCACCGTTTCCCATGCTACCACACGGATTCCCCCCACGTCTCCTCTCTGCCTGCTGAGCAACAAGCAGCCGTGTAGGCCCTTCAGAACACTTCTTGCATGCAGAGCCCAAGGCGGGACACTGCTCTCTGTCTTCCTTTGGAAACCTAGGTTGTCGCAGCTTTCCCAGCTCACCAAGACAGTCTGAGCCGGTCTCATGAGCTGGGGAACGTGGACTCAGTGAGGACCAGGGCCCTACCTGCACTCAGAAAATCACTCTGCTCAGCCTTCCATCCAGGAGCTCACACCGACTGGCTCGTTGGTTTAGCAGGACGTCTAAGTGAGGTCCAAGCTGAGCAAAGAACACACTTCCTCCTTTACCCTGCTAGGCCCACGGAAGAGGTAGAGCCAACTAGGCCTCGCTCAGGCCAGCCCTCCTTCAGGGATCTTGCCACACTTCGAAGCCTGCACAGTAAAAGATATTTAGCGAAGTTGCCAGGGTTTCGCCATTCTCCCTCGGCAGCTCCACTACTGCAGGGACTCATGTTTGCTGTGAACTAGGATAGGTGGCCCACTTCCAAAAGCAGTCTTTTCCCCTTTGGAAAGGTGGATTCTTGTAGCCTAGGAGCTGTTTGCGAAACCATAGGAAGGCCCAGCTTTTACTCACTGCAAGCACGCCCGGGGACGAAACGAGTATGTTTCCCCAGAGAAACAGGCTGCTTGCAAGTGTAGAGGGGAGCTTCTCAGGTGCCCAGTGTGACCCGTTTGTTTCCCTTCGCAGCTGACATCCTGCAGGTACTTATGCTGGGGGCTAACAAGGGTTCTTTGGCTCTGCCGAGAAAAGCAGCCTTTTCCCTTTGGAAGCTTGGATTGTAGTGTCTCAGGGGCTGCTTGCCAAACCTTGAAGTTGACCTGGTTATAGCCTCCGCAGGTACGCTTGCGTAGCAAACGAGCACTTTCACCCGATGAACAGAGTTCCTATCACGCTGCAGGAGAGTTAATCCTGCAGACCTCGTTCCTCCTGGGAAAGCGCAAGGCCACCCTGAGCCTCAGGGTAGTGCCTAAGTTTGCTCCGTGCAAGCTCTGCGTGCCTCGGTTTCCATGAGGTCTCCACCGTTGTTGTGCTTCAATGGAACGCGAGGATAGCTTTCAGGACTCCAAGCACTCTGACCTCCGCACTGTTTCCCATGCTACCACACGGATCCCCCCCACGTCTCCTCTCTGCCTGCTGAGCAACAAGCAGCCGTGTAGGCCCTTCAGAACACTTCTGCATGCAGAGCCCAAGGCGGCACACTGCTCTCTGTCTTCCTTTGGAAACCTAGGTTGTCGCAGCTTACCCAGCTCACCAAGACAGTCTGAGCCGGTCTCATGAGCTGGGGAACGTGGACTCAGTGAGGACCAGGGCCCTACCTGCACTCAGAAAATCACTCTGCTCAGCCTTCCATCCAGGAGCTCACACCGACTGGCTCGTTGGTTTAGCAGGACGTCTAAGTGAGGTCCAAGCTGAGCAAAGAACACACTTCCTCCTTTACCCTGCTAGGCCCACGGAAGAGGTAGAGCCAACTAGGCCTCGCTCAGGCCAGCCCTCCTTCAGGGATCTTGCCACACTTCGAAGCCTGCACAGTAAAAGATATTTAGCGAAGTTGCCAGGGTTTCGCCATTCTCCCTCGGCAGCTCCACTACTGCAGGGACTCATGTTTGCTGTGAACTAGGATAGGTGGCCCACTTCCAAAAGCAGTCTTTTCCCCTTTGGAAAGGTGGATTCTTGTAGCCTAGGAGCTGTTTGCGAAACCATAGGAAGGCCCAGCTTTTACTCACTGCAGGCACGCCCGGGGACGAAACGAGTATGTTTCCCCAGAGAAACAGGCTGCTTGCAAGTGTAGAGGGGAGCTTCTCAGGTGCCCAGTGTGTCCCGTTTGTTTCCCTTCGCAGCTGACATCCTGCAGGTACTTATGCTGGGGGCTAACAAGGGTTCTTTGGCTCTGCCGAGAAAAGCAGCCTTTTCCCTTTGGAAGCTTGGATTGTAGTGTCTCAGGGGCTGCTTGCCAAACCTTGAAGTTGACCTGGTTATAGCCTCCGCAGGTACACTTGCGTAGCAAACGAGCACTTTCACCCGATGAACAGCGTTCCTATCACGCTGCAGGAGAGTTAATCCTGCAGACCTCGTTCCTCCTGGGAAAGCGCAAGGCCACCCTGAGCCTCAGGGTAGTGCCTAAGTTTGCTCCGTGCAAGCTCTGCGTGCCTCGGTTTCCATGAGGTCTCCACCGTTGTTGTGCTTCAATGGAACGCGAGGATAGCTTTCAGGACTCCAAGCACTCTGACCTCCGCACTGTTTCCCATGCTACCACACGGATCCCCCCCACGTCTCCTCTCTGCCTGCTGAGCATCAAGCAGCCGTGTAGGCCCTTCAGAACACTTCTTGCATGCAGAGCCCAAGGCGGCACACTGCTCTCTGTCTTCCTCTGGAAACCTAGGTTGTCGCAGCTTACCCACCTCACTAAGACAGTCTGAGCCGGTCTCATGAGCTGGGGAACGTGGACTCAGTGAGGACCAGGGCCCTATCTGCACTCAGAAAATCACTCTGCTCAGCCTTCCATCCAGGAGCTCACACCGACTGGCTCGTTGGTTTAGCAGGACGTCTAAGTGAGGTCCAAGCTGAGCAAAGAACACACTTCCTCCTTTACCCTGCTAGGCCCACGGAAGAGGTAGAGCCAACTAGGCCTCGCTCAGGCCAGCCCTCCTTCAGGGATCTTGCCACACTTCGAAGCCTGCACAGGAAAAGATACTTAGCGAAGTTGCCAAGATTTCGCCATGCTCTCCCTCGGCAGCTCCACTACTGCAGGGACTCATGTTTGCTTTGAACTAGGATAGGTGTCCCTGCTTCCAAAAGCAGTCTTTTCCCCTTTGGAAATGTGGATTCTTGTAGCCTAGGAGCTGTTTGCGAAACCATAGGAAGGCCCAGCTTTTACTCACTGCAGGCACGCCCGGAGAGGAAACGAGTATGTTTCCCCAGAGAAACAGGCTGCTTGCAAGTGTAGAGGGGAGCTTCTCAGGTGCCCAGTGTCCCGTTTGTTTCCCTTCGCAGCTCCCGTACTGCAGGTACTTATGCTGGGTGCTAACAAGAGTTGGTTGGCTCTGCCGACAAAAGCAGCCTTTTCCCTTTGGAAGCTTGGATTGTAGTGTCTCAGGGGCTGCTTGCCAAACCTTGAAGTTGCCCAGGTTATAGCCTCCGCAGGAACGCTTGCGTAGCAAACGAGCACTTTCTACAGATGAACAGGGTTCCTGTCACGCTGGAGGAGAGTTAATCCCGCAGACCTCGTTCCTCCTGGGAAAGCGCAAGTCCACCCTGAGCCTCAGGGTAGTGCCTAAGTTTCCAACGGGCAAGCTCTGCGTGCCTCGGTTTCCATGAGGTCTCCACCGTTGTTGTGCTTCAATGGAACGCGAAGATAGCTTTCAGGACTCCAAGCACTCTGACCTCCGCACCGTTTCCCATGCTACCACACGGATCCCCCCCACGTCTCCTCTCTGCCTGCTGAGCAACAAGCAGCCGTGTAGGCCCTTCAGAACACTTCTGCATGCAGAGCCCAAGGCGGCACACTGCTCTCTGTCTTCCTTTGGAAACCTAGGTTGTCGCAGCTTACCCAGCTCACCAAGACAGTCTGAGCCGGTCTCATGAGCTGGGGAACGTGGACTCAGTGAGGACCAGGGCCCTACCTGCACTCAGAAAATCACTCTGCTCAGCCTTCCATCCAGGAGCTCACACCGACTGGCTCGTTGGTTTAGCAGGACGTCTAAGTGAGGTCCAAGCTGAGCAAAGAACACACTTCCTCCTTTACCCTGCTAGGCCCACGGAAGAGGTAGAGCCAACTAGGCCTCGCTCAGGCCAGCCCTCCTTCAGGGATCTTGCCACACTTCGAAGCCTGCACAGTAAAAGATATTTAGCGAAGTTGCCAGGGTTTCGCCATTCTCCCTCGGCAGCTCCACTACTGCAGGGACTCATGTTTGCTGTGAACTAGGATAGGTGGCCCACTTCCAAAAGCAGTCTTTTCCCCTTTGGAAAGGTGGATTCTTGTAGCCTAGGAGCTGTTTGCGAAACCATAGGAAGGCCCAGCTTTTACTCACTGCAGGCACGCCCGGGGACGAAACGAGTATGTTTCCCCAGAGAAACAGGCTGCTTGCAAGTGTCGAGGGGAGCTTCTCAGGTGCCCAGTGTGTCCCGTTTGTTTCCCTTCGCAGCTCCCGTACTGCAGGTACTTATGCTGGGTGCTAACAAGGGTTCGTTGGCTCTGCCGAGAAAAGCAGCCTTTTCCCTTTGGAAGCTTGGATTGTAGTGTCTCAGGGGCTGCTTGCCAAACCTTGAAGTTGACCAGGTTATAGCCTCCGCAGGTACGCTTGCGTAGCAAACGAGCACTTTCTACCGAAGAACAGGGTTCCTGTCACGCTGGAGGAGAGTTAATCCCGCAGACCTCCTTCCTCCTGGGAAAGCGCAAGGCCACCCTGAGCCTCAGGGTAGTGCCTAAGTTTGCTCCGTGCAAGCTCTGCGTGCCTCGGTTTCCATGAGGTCTCCACCGTTGTTGTGCTTCAATGGAACGCGAGGATAGCTTTCAGGACTCCAAGCACTCTGGCCTCCGCACCGTTTCCCATGCTACCACACGGATTCCCCCCACGTCTCCTCTCTGCCTGCTGAGCAACAAGCAGCCGTGTAGGCCCTTCAGAACACTTCTTGCATGCAGAGCCCAAGGCGGGACACTGCTCTCTGTCTTCCTTTGGAAACCTAGGTTGTCGCAGCTTTCCCAGCTCACCAAGACAGTCTGAGCCGGTCTCATGAGCTGGGGAACGTGGACTCAGTGAGGACCAGGGCCCTACCTGCACTCAGAAAATCACTCTGCTCAGCCTTCCATCCAGGAGCTCACACCGACTGGCTCGTTGGTTTAGCAGGACGTCTAAGTGAGGTCCAAGCTGAGCAAAGAACACACTTCCTCCTTTACCCTGCTAGGCCCACGGAAGAGGTAGAGCCAACTAGGCCTCGCTCAGGCCAGCCCTCCTTCAGGGATCTTGCCACACTTCGAAGCCTGCACAGTAAAAGATATTTAGCGAAGTTGCCAGGGTTTCGCCATTCTCCCTCGGCAGCTCCACTACTGCAGGGACTCATGTTTGCTGTGAACTAGGATAGGTGGCCCACTTCCAAAAGCAGTCTTTTCCCCTTTGGAAAGGTGGATTCTTGTAGCCTAGGAGCTGTTTGCGAAACCATAGGAAGGCCCAGCTTTTACTCACTGCAAGCACGCCCGGGGACGAAACGAGTATGTTTCCCCAGAGAAACAGGCTGCTTGCAAGTGTAGAGGGGAGCTTCTCAGGTGCCCAGTGTGACCCGTTTGTTTCCCTTCGCAGCTGACATCCTGCAGGTACTTATGCTGGGGGCTAACAAGGGTTCTTTGGCTCTGCCGAGAAAAGCAGCCTTTTCCCTTTGGAAGCTTGGATTGTAGTGTCTCAGGGGCTGCTTGCCAAACCTTGAAGTTGACCTGGTTATAGCCTCCGCAGGTACGCTTGCGTAGCAAACGAGCACTTTCACCCGATGAACAGAGTTCCTATCACGCTGCAGGAGAGTTAATCCTGCAGACCTCGTTCCTCCTGGGAAAGCGCAAGGCCACCCTGAGCCTCAGGGTAGTGCCTAAGTTTGCTCCGTGCAAGCTCTGCGTGCCTCGGTTTCCATGAGGTCTCCACCGTTGTTGTGCTTCAATGGAACGCGAGGATAGCTTTCAGGACTCCAAGCACTCTGACCTCCGCACTGTTTCCCATGCTACCACACGGATCCCCCCCACGTCTCCTCTCTGCCTGCTGAGCATCAAGCAGCCGTGTAGGCCCTTCAGAACACTTCTTGCATGCAGAGCCCAAGGCGGCACACTGCTCTCTGTCTTCCTCTGGAAACCTAGGTTGTCGCAGCTTACCCACCTCACTAAGACAGTCTGAGCCGGTCTCATGAGCTGGGGAACGTGGACTCAGTGAGGACCAGGGCCCTATCTGCACTCAGAAAATCACTCTGCTCAGCCTTCCATCCAGGAGCTCACACCGACTGGCTCGTTGGTTTAGCAGGACGTCTAAGTGAGGTCCAAGCTGAGCAAAGAACACACTTCCTCCTTTACCCTGCTAGGCCCACGGAAGAGGTAGAGCCAACTAGGCCTCGCTCAGGCCAGCCCTCCTTCAGGGATCTTGCCACACTTCGAAGCCTGCACAGTAAAAGATACTTAGCGAAGTTGCCAAGATTTCGCCATGCTCTCCCTCGGCAGCTCCACTACTGCAGGGACTCATGTTTGCTTTGAACTAGGATAGGTGTCCCTGCTTCCAAAAGCAGTCTTTTCCCCTTTGGAAATGTGGATTCTTGTAGCCTAGGAGCTGTTTGCGAAACCATAGGAAGGCCCAGCTTTTACTCACTGCAGGCACGCCCGGAGAGGAAACGAGTATGTTTCCCCAGAGAAACAGGCTGCTTGCAAGTGTAGAGGGGAGCTTCTCAGGTGCCCAGTGTCCCGTTTGTTTCCCTTCGCAGCTCCCGTACTGCAGGTACTTATGCTGGGTGCTAACAAGAGTTGGTTGGCTCTGCCGACAAAAGCAGCCTTTTCCCTTTGGAAGCTTGGATTGTAGTGTCTCAGGGGCTGCTTGCCAAACCTTGAAGTTGCCCAGGTTATAGCCTCCGCAGGAACGCTTGCGTAGCAAACGAGCACTTTCTACAGATGAACAGGGTTCCTGTCACGCTGGAGGAGAGTTAATCCCGCAGACCTCGTTCCTCCTGGGAAAGCGCAAGTCCACCCTGAGCCTCAGGGTAGTGCCTAAGTTTCCAACGGGCAAGCTCTGCGTGCCTCGGTTTCCATGAGGTCTCCACCGTTGTTGTGCTTCAATGGAACGCGAAGATAGCTTTCAGGACTCCAAGCACTCTGACCTCCGCACCGTTTCCCATGCTACCACACGGATCCCCCCCACGTCTCCTCTCTGCCTGCTGAGCAACAAGCAGCCGTGTAGGCCCTTCAGAACACTTCTGCATGCAGAGCCCAAGGCGGCACACTGCTCTCTGTCTTCCTTTGGAAACCTAGGTTGTCGCAGCTTGCCCAGCTCACCAAGACAGTCTGAGCCGGTCTCATGAGCTGGGGAACGTGGACTCAGTGAGGACCAGGGCCCTACCTGCACTCAGAAAATCACTCTGCTCAGCCTTCCATCCAGGAGCTCACACCGACTGGCTCGTTGGTTTAGCAGGACGTCTAAGTGAGGTCCAAGCTGAGCAAAGAACACACTTCCTCCTTTACCCTGCTAGGCCCACGGAAGAGGTAGAGCCAACTAGGCCTCGCTCAGGCCAGCCCTCCTTCAGGGATCTTGCCACACTTCGAAGCCTGCACAGTAAAAGATATTTAGCGAAGTTGCCAGGGTTTCGCCATTCTCCCTCGGCAGCTCCACTACTGCAGGGACTCATGTTTGCTGTGAACTAGGATAGGTGGCCCACTTCCAAAAGCAGTCTTTTCCCCTTTGAAATGTGGATTCTTGTAGCCTAGGAGCTGTTTGCGAAACCATAGGAAGGCCCAGCTTTTACTCACTGCAGGCACGCCCGGGGACGAAACGAGTATGTTTCCCCAGAGAAACAGGCTGCTTGCAAGTGTCGAGGGGAGCTTCTCAGGTGCCCAGTGTGTCCCGTTTGTTTCCCTTCGCAGCTCCCGTACTGCAGGTACTTATGCTGGGTGCTAACAAGGGTTCGTTGGCTCTGCCGAGAAAAGCAGCCTTTTCCCTTTGGAAGCTTGGATTGTAGTGTCTCAGGGGCTGCTTGCCAAACCTTGAAGTTGACCAGGTTATAGCCTCCGCAGGTACGCTTGCGTAGCAAACGAGCACTTTCACCCGAGGAACAGCGTTCCTATCACGCTGCAGGAGAGTTAATCCTGCAGACCTCGTTCCTCCTGGGAAAGCGCAAGGCCACCCTGAGCCTCAGGGTAGTGCCTAAGTTTGCTCCGTGCAAGCCCTGCGTGCCTCGGTTTCCATGAGGTCTCCATCGTTGTTGTGCTTCAATGGAACGCGAGGATAGCTTTCAGGACTCCAAGCACTCTGACCTCCGCACCATTTCCCATGCTACCACACAGATCCCCCCACGTCTCCTCTCTGCCTGCTGAGCAATAAGCAGCCGTGTAGGCCCTTCGGAACACTTCTTGCATGCAGACCCCAAGGCGGGACACTGCTCTCTGTCTCCTTTGGAAACCTAAGTTGTCGGAGCTTACCCACCTCACTAAGACAGTCTGAGCCGGTCTCATGAGCTGGGGAACGTGGACTCAGTGAGGACCAGGGCCCTATCTGCACTCAGAAAATCACTCTGCTCAGCCTTCCATCCAGGAGCTCACACCGACTGGCTCGTTGGTTTAGCAGGACGTCTAAGTGAGGTCCAAGCTGAGCAAAGAACACACTTCCTCCTTTACCCTGCTAGGCCCACGGAAGAGGTAGAGCCAACTAGGCCTCGCTCAGGCCAGCCGTCCTTCAGGGATCTTGCCACACTTCGAAGCCTGCACAGCAAAAGTTATTTAGCGAAGTTGCCAGGGTTTCGCCATGATCTCCCTCGGCAGCTCCACTACTGCAGGGACTCATGTTTGCTGTGAACTAGGATAGGTGGCCCACTTCAAAAAGCAGTCTTTTCCCCTTTGGAAATGTGGATTCTTGTAGCCTCGGAGCTGTTTGCAAAACCCTAGGAAGGCCCAGCTTCTACTCACGGCAGGCACGCCCGGGGAGGAAACGAGTAATGTTCCCCAGAGAAACAGGCTGCTTGCAAGTGTCGAGCGGAGCTTCTCAGGTGCCCAGCGTGTCCCGTTTGTTTCCCTTCGCAGCTGACATCCTGCAGGTACTTATGCTGGGGGCTAACAAGGGTAGGTGGCTCTTCCGACAAAAGCAGCCTTTTCCTTTTGGAAGCTTGGATTGTAGTGTCTCAGGGGCTGCTTGCCAAACCTTGAAGTTGCCCAGGTTATAGCCTCCAGAGGTACGCTTGAGTAGCAAACGAGCACTTTCACCCGAGGAACAGGGTTCCTGTCACGCTGGAGGAGAGTTAATCCCGCAGACCTCGTTCCTCCTGGGAAAGCGCAAGGCCACCCTGAGCCTCAGGGTAGTGCCTAAGTTTCCACAGGGCAAGCTCTGCGTGCCTCGGTTTCCATGAGGTCTCCATCGTTGTTGTGCTTCAATGGAACGCGAGGATAGCTTTCAGGACTCCAAGCACTCTGACCTCCGCACCATTTCCAATGCTACCACACAGATCCCCCCACGTCTCCTCTCTGCCTGCTGAGCAACAAGCAGCCGTGTAGGCCCTTCAGAACACTTCTTGCATGCAGAACCCAAGGCGGCACACTGCTCTCTTTCTTCCTTTGGAAACCTAGGTGGTCGCAGCTTGCCCCAGCTCACGAAGACAGTCTGAGCCGTTCTCATAAGCTGGGAGACGTGGACTCAGTGAGGACCAGGGCCCTACCTGCACTCAGAAAATCACTCTGCTCAGCCTTCCATCCAGGAGCTCACACTGACTGGCTCGTTGGTTTGGCAGGACGTCTAAGTGAGGTCCAAGCTGAGCAAAGAGCACACTTCCTCCTTTACCCTGCTAGGCCCACGGAAGAGGTAGAGCCAACTAGGCCTCGCTCAGACTAGCCCTCCTTCAGGGATCTTGCCACACTTCGAAGCCTGCACAGTAAAAGATACTTAGCGAAGTTGCCAGGGATTCGCCATGCTCTCCCTCGGAGCTCCACTACTACAGGGACTCATGTTTGCTTTGAACTAGTATAGGTGTCCCTGCTTCCAAAAGCAGTCTTTTCCCCTTTGGAAATGTGGATTCTTGTAGCCTCGGAGCTGTTTGCGAAACCATAGGAAGGCCCAGCTTTTACTCACTGCAGGCACGCCCGGAGAGGAAACGAGTATGTTTCCCCAGAGAAACAGGCTGCTTGCAAGTGTAGAGGGGAGCTTCTCAGGTGCCCAGTGTGTCCCGTTTGTTTCCCTTCGCAGCTCCCGTACTGCAGGTACTTATGCTGGGTGCTAACAAGAGTTGGTTGGCTCTGCCGACAAAAGCAGCCTTTTCCCTTTGGAAGCTTGGATTGTAGTGTCTCATGGGCTGCTTGCCAAACCTTGAAGTTGCCCAGGTTATAGCCTCCGCAGGAACGCTTGCGTAGCAAACGAGCACTTTCTACCGAAGAACAGGGCTCCTGTCACGCTGGAGGAGAGTTAATCCCGCAGACCTCGTTCCTCCTGGGAAAGCGCAAGTCCACCCTGAGCCTCAGGGTAGTGCCTAAGTTTCCAACGGGCAAGCTCTGCGTGCCTCGGTTTCCATGAGGTCTCCACCGTTGTTGTGATTCAATGGAACGCGAAGATAGCTTTCAGGACTCCAAGCACTCTGACCTCCGCACCGTTTCCCATGCTACCACACGGATCCCCCCCACGTCTCCTCTCTGCCTGCTGAGCAACAAGCAGCCGTGTAGGCCCTTCAGAACACTTCTTGCATGCAGAGCCCAAGGCGGCACACTGCTCTCTGTCTTCCTTTGGAAACCTAGCTTGTCGCAGCTTGCCCAGCTCACCAAGACAGTCTGAGCCGGTCTCATGAGCTGGGGAACGTGGACTCAGTGAGGACCAGGGCCCTACCTGCACTCAGAAAATCACTCTGCTCAGCCTTCCATCCAGGAGCTCACACCGACTGGCTCGTTGGTTTAGCAGGACGTCTAAGTGAGGTCCAAGCTGAGCAAAGAACACACTTCCTCCTTTACCCTGCTAGGCCCACGGAAGAGGTAGAGCCAACTAGGCCTCGCTCAGGCCAGCCCTCCTTCAGGGATCTTGCCACACTTCGAAGCCTGCACAGTAAAAGATATTTAGCGAAGTTGCCAGGGTTTCGCCATTCTCCCTCGGCAGCTCCACTACTGCAGGGACTCATGTTTGCTGTGAACTAGGATAGGTGGCCCACTTCCAAAAGCAGTCTTTTCCCCTTTGGAAAGGTGGATTCTTGTAGCCTAGGAGCTGTTTGCGAAACCATAGGAAGGCCCAGCTTTTACTCACTGCAGGCACGCCCGGGGACGAAACGAGTATGTTTCCCCAGAGAAACAGGCTGCTTGCAAGTGTAGAGGGGAGCTTCTCAGGTGCCCAGTGTGTCCCGTTTGTTTCCCTTCGCAGCTGACATCCTGCAGGTACTTATGCTGGGTGCTAACAAGGGTTCTTTGGCTCTGCCGAGAAAAGCAGCCTTTTCCCTTTGGAAGCTTGGATTGTAGTGTCTCAGGGGCTGCTTGCCAAACCTTGAAGTTGACCTGGTTATAGCCTCCGCAGGTACGCTTGCGTAGCAAACGAGCACTTTCACCCGATGAACAGAGTTCCTATCACGCTGCAGGAGAGTTAATCCTGCAGACCTCGTTCCTCCTGGGAAAGCGCAAGGCCACCCTGAGCCTCTGGGTAGTGCCTAAGTTTGCTCCGTGCAAGCTCTGCGTGCCTCGGTTTCCATGAGGTCTCCACCGTTGTTGTGCTTCAATGGAACGCGAGGATAGCTTTCAGGACTCCAAGCACTCTGACCTCCGCACCATTTCCCATGCTACCACACAGATCCCCCCACGTCTCCTCTCTGCCTGCTGAGCAATAAGCAGCCGTGTAGGCCCTTCGGAACACTTCTTGCATGCAGACCCCAAGGCGGGACACTGCTCTCTGTCTCCTTTGGAAACCTAAGTTGTCGGAGCTTACCCAGCTCACCAAGACAGTCTGAGCCGGTCTCATGAGCTGGGGAACGTGGACTCAGTGAGGACCAGGGCCCTATCTGCACTCAGAAATTCACTCTGCTCAGCCTTCCATCCAGGAACTCACACCGACTGGCTCGTTGGTTTAGCAGGACGTCTAAGTGAGGTCCAAGCTGAGCAAAGAACACACTTCCTCCTTTACCCTGCTAGGCCCACGGAAGAGGTAGAGCCAACTAGGCCTCGCTCAGGCCAGCCGTCCTTCAGGGATCTTGCCACACTTCGAAGCCTGCACAGCAAAAGTTATTTAGCGAAGTTGCCAGGGTTTCGCCATGCTCTCCCTCGGCAGCTCCACTACTGCAGGGACTCATGTTTGCTGTGAACTAGGATAGGTGGCCCACTTCAAAAAGCAGTCTTTTCCCCTTTGGAAATGTGGATTCTTGTAGCCTCGGAGCTGTTTGCAAAACCCTAGGAAGGCCCAGCTTCTACTCACGGCAGGCACGCCCGGGGAGGAAACGAGTAATGTTCCCCAGAGAAACAGGCTGCTTGCAAGTGTCGAGCGGAGCTTCTCAGGTGCCCAGTGTGTCCCGTTTGTTTCCCTTCGCAGCTGACATCCTGCAGGTACTTATGCTGGGGGCTAACAAGGGTAGGTGGCTCTTCCGACAAAAGCAGCCTTTTCCTTTTGGAAGCTTGGATTGTAGTGTCTCAGGGGCTGCTTGCCAAACCTTGAAGTTGCCCAGGTTATAGCCTCCAGAGGTACGCTTGAGTAGCAAACGAGCACTTTCACCCGAGGAACAGGGTTCCTGTCACGCTGGAGGAGAGTTAATCCCGCAGACCTCGTTCCTCCTGGGAAAGCGCAAGGCCACCCTGAGCCTCAGGGTAGTGCCTAAGTTTCCACAGGGCAAGCTCTGCGTGCCTCGGTTTCCATGAGGTCTCCATCGTTGTTGTGCTTCAATGGAACGCGAGGATAGCTTTCAGGACTCCAAGCACTCTGACCTCCGCACCATTTCCCATGCTACCACACAGATCCCCCCACGTCTCCTCTCTGCCTGCTGAGCAACAAGCAGCCGTGTAGGCCCTTCAGAACACTTCTTGCATGCAGAACCCAAGGCGGCACACTGCTCTCTTTCTTCCTTTGGAAACCTAGGTGGTCGCAGCTTGCCCCAGCTCACGAAGACAGTCTGAGCCGTTCTCATGAGCTGGGAGACGTGGACTCAGTGAGGACCAGGGCCCTACCTGCACTCAGAAAATCACTCTGCTCAGCCTTCCATCCAGGAGCTCACACTGACTGGCTCGTTGGTTTGGCAGGACGTCTAAGTGAGGTCCAAGCTGAGCAAAGAGCACTGTTCCTCCTTTACCCTGCTAGGCCCACGGAAGAGGTAGAGCCAACTAGGCCTCGCTCAGACTAGCCCTCCTTCAGGGATCTTGCCACACTTCGAAGCCTGCACAGTAAAAGATACTTAGCGAAGTTGCCAGGGATTCGCCATGCTCTCCCTCGGAGCTCCACTACTACAGGGACTCATGTTTGCTTTGAACTAGTATAGGTGTCCCTGCTTCCAAAAGCAGTCTTTTCCCCTTTGGAAATGTGGATTCTTGTAGCCTCGGAGCTGTTTGCGAAACCATAGGAAGGCCCAGCTTTTACTCACTGCAGGCACGCCCGGAGAGGAAACGAGTATGTTTCCCCAGAGAAACAGGCTGCTTGCAAGTGTAGAGGGGAGCTTCTCAGGTGCCCAGTGTGTCCCGTTTGTTTCCCTTCGCAGCTCCCGTACTGCAGGTACTTATGCTGGGTGCTAACAAGAGTTGGTTGGCTCTGCCGACAAAAGCAGCCTTTTCCCTTTGGAAGCTTGGATTGTAGTGTCTCATGGGCTGCTTGCCAAACCTTGAAGTTGCCCAGGTTATAGCCTCCGCAGGAACGCTTGCGTAGCAAACGAGCACTTTCTACCGATGAACAGGGCTCCTGTCACGCTGGAGGAGAGTTAATCCCGCAGACCTCGTTCCTCCTGGGAAAGCGCAAGTCCACCCTGAGCCTCAGGGTAGTGCCTAAGTTTCCAACGGGCAAGCTCTGCGTGCCTCGGTTTCCATGAGGTCTCCACCGTTGTTGTGATTCAATGGAACGCGAAGATAGCTTTCAGGACTCCAAGCACTCTGACCTCCGCACCGTTTCCCATGCTACCACACGGATCCCCCCCACGTCTCCTCTCTGCCTGCTGAGCAACAAGCAGCCGTGTAGGCCCTTCAGAACACTTCTTGCATGCAGAGCCCAAGGCGGCACACTGCTCTCTGTCTTCCTTTGGAAACCTAGCTTGTCGCAGCTTGCCCAGCTCACCAAGACAGTCTGAGCCGGTCTCATGAGCTGGGGAACGTGGACTCAGTGAGGACCAGGGCCCTACCTGCACTCAGAAAATCACTCTGCTCAGCCTTCCATCCAGGAGCTCACACCGACTGGCTCGTTGGTTTAGCAGGACGTCTAAGTGAGGTCCAAGCTGAGCAAAGAACACACTTCCTCCTTTACCCTGCTAGGCCCACGGAAGAGGTAGAGCCAACTAGGCCTCGCTCAGGCCAGCCCTCCTTCAGGGATCTTGCCACACTTCGAAGCCTGCACAGTAAAAGATATTTAGCGAAGTTGCCAGGGTTTCGCCATTCTCCCTCGGCAGCTCCACTACTGCAGGGACTCATGTTTGCTGTGAACTAGGATAGGTGGCCCACTTCCAAAAGCAGTCTTTTCCCCTTTGAAATGTGGATTCTTGTAGCCTAGGAGCTGTTTGCGAAACCATAGGAAGGCCCAGCTTTTACTCACTGCAGGCACGCCCGGGGACGAAACGAGTATGTTTCCCCAGAGAAACAGGCTGCTTGCAAGTGTCGAGGGGAGCTTCTCAGGTGCCCAGTGTGTCCCGTTTGTTTCCCTTCGCAGCTCCCGTACTGCAGGTACTTATGCTGGGTGCTAACAAGGGTTCGTTGGCTCTGCCGAGAAAAGCAGCCTTTTCCCGTTGGAAGCTTGGATTGTAGTGTCTCAGGGGCTGCTTGCCAAACCTTGAAGTTGACCAGGTTATAGCCTCCGCAGGTACGCTTGCGTAGCAAACGAGCACTTTCACCCGAGGAACAGCGTTCCTATCACGCTGCAGGAGAGTTAATCCTGCAGACCTCGTTCCTCGTGGGAAAGCGCAAGGCCACCCTGAGCCTCTGGGTAGTGCCTAAGTTTGCTCCGTGCAAGCTCTGCGTGCCTCGGTTTCCATGAGGTCTCCACCGTTGTTGTGCTTCAATGGAACGCGAGGATAGCTTTCAGGACTCCAAGCACTCTGACCTCCGCACTGTTTCCCATGCTACCACACGGATCCCCCCCACGTCTCCTCTCTGCCTGCTGAGCATCAAGCAGCCGTGTAGGCCCTTGAGAACACTTCTTGCATGCAGAGCCCAAGGCAGCACACTGCTCTCTGTCTTCCTCTGGAAACCTAGGTTCTCGCAGCTTACCCAGCTCACCAAGACAGTCTGAGCCGGTCTCATGAGCTGGGGAACGTGGACTCAGTGAGGACCAGGGCCCTATCTGCACTCAGAAAATCACTCTGCTCAGCCTTCCATCCAGGAGCTCACACCGACTGGCTCGTTGGTTTAGCAGGACGTCTAAGTGAGGTCCAAGCTGAGCAAAGAGCACACTTCCTCCTTTACCCTGCTAGGCCCACGGAAGAGGTAGAGCCAACTAGGCCTCGCTCAGGCCAGCCCTCCTTCAGGGATCTTGCCACACTTCGAAGCCTGCACAGTAAAAGATACTTAGCGAAGTTGCCAAGATTTCGCCATGCTCTCCCTCGGCAGCTCCACTACTGCAGGGACTCATGTTTGCTTTGAACTAGGATAGGTGTCCCTGCTTCCAAAAGCAGTCTTTTCCCCTTTGGAAATGTGGATTCTTGTAGCCTAGGAGCTGTTTGCGAAACCATAGGAAGGCCCAGCTTTTACTCACTGCAGGCACGCCCGGAGAGGAAACGAGTATGTTTCCCCAGAGAAACAGGCTGCTTGCAAGTGTAGAGGGGAGCTTCTCAGGTGCCCAGTGTCCCGTTTGTTTCCCTTCGCAGCTCCCGTACTGCAGGTACTTATGCTGGGTGCTAACAAGAGTTGGTTGGCTCTGCCGACAAAAGCAGCCTTTTCCCTTTGGAAGCTTGGATTGTAGTGTCTCAGGGGCTGCTTGCCAAACCTTGAAGTTGCCCAGGTTATAGCCTCCGCAGGAACGCTTGCGTAGCAAACGAGCACTTTCTACAGATGAACAGGGTTCCTGTCACGCTGGAGGAGAGTTAATCCCGCAGACCTCGTTCCTCCTGGGAAAGCGCAAGTCCACCCTGAGCCTCAGGGTAGTGCCTAAGTTTCCAACGGGCAAGCTCTGCGTGCCTCGGTTTCCATGAGGTCTCCACCGTTGTTGTGCTTCAATGGAACGCGAAGATAGCTTTCAGGACTCCAAGCACTCTGACCTCCGCACCGTTTCCCATGCTACCACACGGATCCCCCCCACGTCTCCTCTCTGCCTGCTGAGCAACAAGCAGCCGTGTAGGCCCTTCAGAACACTTCTGCATGCAGAGCCCAAGGCGGCACACTGCTCTCTGTCTTCCTTTGGAAACCTAGGTTGTCGCAGCTTACCCAGCTCACCAAGACAGTCTGAGCCGGTCTCATGAGCTGGGGAACGTGGACTCAGTGAGGACCAGGGCCCTACCTGCACTCAGAAAATCACTCTGCTCAGCCTTCCATCCAGGAGCTCACACCGACTGGCTCGTTGGTTTAGCAGGACGTCTAAGTGAGGTCCAAGCTGAGCAAAGAACACACTTCCTCCTTTACCCTGCTAGGCCCACGGAAGAGGTAGAGCCAACTAGGCCTCGCTCAGGCCAGCCCTCCTTCAGGGATCTTGCCACACTTCGAAGCCTGCACAGTAAAAGATATTTAGCGAAGTTGCCAGGGTTTCGCCATTCTCCCTCGGCAGCTCCACTACTGCAGGGACTCATGTTTGCTGTGAACTAGGATAGGTGGCCCACTTCCAAAAGCAGTCTTTTCCCCTTTGGAAAGGTGGATTCTTGTAGCCTAGGAGCTGTTTGCGAAACCATAGGAAGGCCCAGCTTTTACTCACTGCAGGCACGCCCGGGGACGAAACGAGTATGTTTCCCCAGAGAAACAGGCTGCTTGCAAGTGTAGAGGGGAGCTTCTCAGGTGCCCAGTGTGTCCCGTTTGTTTCCCTTCGCAGCTGACATCCTGCAGGTACTTATGCTGGGGGCTAACAAGGGTTCTTTGGCTCTGCCGAGAAAAGCAGCCTTTTCCCTTTGGAAGCTTGGATTGTAGTGTCTCAGGGGCTGCTTGCCAAACCTTGAAGTTGACCTGGTTATAGCCTCCGCAGGTACGCTTGCGTAGCAAACGAGCACTTTCACCCGATGAACAGCGTTCCTATCACGCTGCAGGAGAGTTAATCCTGCAGACCTCGTTCCTCCTGGGAATGCGCAAGGCCACCCTGAGCCTCAGGGTAGTGCCTAAGTTTGCTCCGTGCAAGCTCTGCGTGCCTCGGTTTCCATGAGGTCTCCACCGTTGTTGTGCTTCAATGGAACGCGAGGATAGCTTTCAGGACTCCAAGCACTCTGACCTCCGCACTGTTTCCCATGCTACCACACGGATCCCCCCCACGTCTCCTCTCTGCCTGCTGAGCATCAAGCAGCCGTGTAGGCCCTTCAGAACACTTCTTGCATGCAGAGCCCAAGGCGGCACACTGCTCTCTGTCTTCCTCTGGAAACCTAGGTTGTCGCAGCTTACCCACCTCACTAAGACAGTCTGAGCCGGTCTCATGAGCTGGGGAACGTGGACTCAGTGAGGACCAGGGCCCTATCTGCACTCAGAAAATCACTCTGCTCAGCCTTCCATCCAGGAGCTCACACCGACTGGCTCGTTGGTTTAGCAGGACGTCTAAGTGAGGTCCAAGCTGAGCAAAGAACACACTTCCTCCTTTACCCTGCTAGGCCCACGGAAGAGGTAGAGCCAACTAGGCCTCGCTCAGGCCAGCCCTCCTTCAGGGATCTTGCCACACTTCGAAGCCTGCACAGTAAAAGATACTTAGCGAAGTTGCCAAGATTTCGCCATGCTCTCCCTCGGCAGCTCCACTACTGCAGGGACTCATGTTTGCTTTGAACTAGGATAGGTGTCCCTGCTTCCAAAAGCAGTCTTTTCCCCTTTGGAAATGTGGATTCTTGTAGCCTAGGAGCTGTTTGCGAAACCATAGGAAGGCCCAGCTTTTACTCACTGCAGGCACGCCCGGAGAGGAAACGAGTATGTTTCCCCAGAGAAACAGGCTGCTTGCAAGTGTAGAGGGGAGCTTCTCAGGTGCCCAGTGTCCCGTTTGTTTCCCTTCGCAGCTCCCGTACTGCAGGTACTTATGCTGGGTGCTAACAAGAGTTGGTTGGCTCTGCCGACAAAAGCAGCCTTTTCCCTTTGGAAGCTTGGATTGTAGTGTCTCAGGGGCTGCTTGCCAAACCTTGAAGTTGCCCAGGTTATAGCCTCCGCAGGAACGCTTGCGTAGCAAACGAGCACTTTCTACCGATGAACAGGGTTCCTGTCACGCTGGAGGAGAGTTAATCCCGCAGACCTCGTTCCTCCTGGGAAAGCGCAAGTCCACCCTGAGCCTCAGGGTAGTGCCTAAGTTTCCAACGGGCAAGCTCTGCGTGCCTCGGTTTCCATGAGGTCTCCACCGTTGTTGTGCTTCAATGGAACGCGAAGATAGCTTTCAGGACTCCAAGCACTCTGACCTCCGCACCGTTTCCCATGCTACCACACGGATCCCCCCCACGTCTCCTCTCTGCCTGCTGAGCAACAAGCAGCCGTGTAGGCCCTTCAGAACACTTCTGCATGCAGAGCCCAAGGCGGCACACTGCTCTCTGTCTTCCTTTGGAAACCTAGGTTGTCGCAGCTTACCCAGCTCACCAAGACAGTCTGAGCCGGTCTCATGAGCTGGGGAACGTGGACTCAGTGAGGACCAGGGCCCTACCTGCACTCAGAAAATCACTCTGCTCAGCCTTCCATCCAGGAGCTCACACCGACTGGCTCGTTGGTTTAGCAGGACGTCTAAGTGAGGTCCAAGCTGAGCAAAGAACACACTTCCTCCTTTACCCTGCTAGGCCCACGGAAGAGGTAGAGCCAACTAGGCCTCGCTCAGGCCAGCCCTCCTTCAGGGATCTTGCCACACTTCGAAGCCTGCACAGTAAAAGATATTTAGCGAAGTTGCCAGGGTTTCGCCATTCTCCCTCGGCAGCTCCACTACTGCAGGGACTCATGTTTGCTGTGAACTAGGATAGGTGGCCCACTTCCAAAAGCAGTCTTTTCCCCTTTGGAAAGGTGGATTCTTGTAGCCTAGGAGCTGTTTGCGAAACCATAGGAAGGCGCAGCTTTTACTCACTGCAGGCACGCCCGGGGACGAAACGAGTATGTTTCCCCAGAGAAACAGGCTGCTTGCAAGTGTCGAGGGGAGCTTCTCAGGTGCCCAGTGTGTCCCGTTTGTTTCCCTTCGCAGCTCCCGTACTGCAGGTACTTATGCTGGGTGCTAACAAGGGTTCGTTGGCTCTGCCGAGAAAAGCAGCCTTTTCCCTTTGGAAGCTTGGATTGTAGTGTCTCAGGGGCTGCTTGCCAAACCTTGAAGTTGACCAGGTTATAGCCTCCGCAGGTACGCTTGCGTAGCAAACGAGCATTTTCTACCGAAGAACAGGGTTCCTGTCACGCTGGAGGAGAGTTAATCACGCAGACCTCCTTCCTCCTGGGAAAGCGCAAGGCCACCCTGAGCCTCAGGGTAGTGCCTAAGTTTGCTCCGTGCAAGCTCTGCGTGCCTCGGTTTCCATGAGGTCTCCACCGTTGTTGTGCTTCAATGGAACGCGAGGATAGCTTTCAGGACTCCAAGCACTCTGGCCTCCGCACCGTTTCCCATGCTACCACACGGATTCCCCCCACGTCTCCTCTCTGCCTGCTGAGCAACAAGCAGCCGTGTAGGCCCTTCAGAACACTTCTTGCATGCAGAGCCCAAGGCGGGACACTGCTCTCTGTCTTCCTTTGGAAACCTAGGTTGTCGCAGCTTGCCCAGCTCACCAAGACAGTCTGAGCCGGTCTCATGAGCTGGGGAACGTGGACTCAGTGAGGACCAGGGCCCTACCTGCACTCAGAAAATCACTCTGCTCAGCCTTCCATCCAGGAGCTCACACCGACTGGCTCGTTGGTTTAGCAGGACGTCTAAGTGAGGTCCAAGCTGAGCAAAGAGCACACTTCCTCCTTTACCCTGCTAGGCCCACGGAAGAGGTAGAGCCAACTAGGCCTCGCTCAGGCCAGCCCTCCTTCAGGGATCTTGCCACACTTCGAAGCCTGCACAGTAAAATATACTTAGCGAAGTTGCCAAGATTTCGCCATGCTCTCCCTCGGCAGCTCCACTACTGCAGGGACTCATGTTTGCTTTGAACTAGGATAGGTGTCCCTGCTTCCAAAAGCAGTCTTTTCCCCTTTGGAAATGTGGATTCTTGTAGCCTAGGAGCTGTTTGCGAAACCATAGGAAGGCCCAGCTTTTACTCACTGCAGGCACGCCCGGAGAGGAAACGAGTATGTTTCCCCAGAGAAACAGGCTGCTTGCAAGTGTAGAGGGGAGCTTCTCAGGTGCCCAGTGTCCCGTTTGTTTCCCTTCGCAGCTCCCGTACTGCAGGTACTTATGCTGGGTGCTAACAAGAGTTGGTTGGCTCTGCCGACAAAAGCAGCCTTTTCCCTTTGGAAGCTTGGATTGTAGTGTCTCAGGGGCTGCTTGCCAAACATTGAAGTTGCCCAGGTTATAGCCTCCGCAGGAACGCTTGCGTAGCAAACGAGCACTTTCTACCGATGAACAGGGTTCCTGTCACGCTGGAGGAGAGTTAATCCCGCAGACCTCGTTCCTCCTGGGAAAGCGCAAGTCCACCCTGAGCCTCAGGGTAGTGCCTAAGTTTCCAACGGGCAAGCTCTGCGTGCCTTGGTTTCCATGAGGTCTCCACCGTTGTTGTGCTTCAATGGAACGCGAAGATAGCTTTCAGGACTCCAAGCACTCTGACCTCCGCACCGTTTCCCATGCTACCACACGGATCCCCCCCACGTCTCCTCTCTGCCTGCTGAGCAACAAGCAGCCGTGTAGGCCCTTCAGAACACTTCTGCATGCAGAGCCCAAGGCGGCACACTGCTCTCTGTCTTCCTTTGGAAACCTAGGTTGTCGCAGCTTACCCAGCTCACCAAGACAGTCTGAGCCGGTCTCATGAGCTGGGGAACGTGGACTCAGTGAGGACCAGGGCCCTACCTGCACTCAGAAAATCACTCTGCTCAGCCTTCCATCCAGGAGCTCACACCGACTGGCTCGTTGGTTTAGCAGGACGTCTAAGTGAGGTCCAAGCTGAGCAAAGAACACACTTCCTCCTTTACCCTGCTAGGCCCACGGAAGAGGTAGAGCCAACTAGGCCTCGCTCAGGCCAGCCCTCCTTCAGGGATCTTGCCACACTTCGAAGCCTGCACAGTAAAAGATATTTAACGAAGTTGCCAGGGTTTCGCCATTCTCCCTCGGCAGCTCCACTACTGCAGGGACTCATGTTTGCTGTGAACTAGGATAGGTGGCCCACTTCCAAAAGCAGTCTTTTCCCCTTTGGAAATGTGGATTCTTGTAGCCTAGGAGCTGTTTGCGAAACCCTAGGAAGGCCCAGCTTCTACTCACGGCAGGCACGCCCGGGGAGGAAACGAGTATGTTTCCCCAGAGAAACAGGCTGCTTGCAAGTGTCGAGCGGAGCTTCTCAGGTGCCCAGTGTGTCCCGTTTGTTTCCCTTCGCAGCTGACATCCTGCAGGTACTTATGCTGGGGGCTAACAAGGGTTCTTTGGCTCTGCCGAGAAAAGCAGCCTTTTCCCTTTGGAAGCTTGGATTGTAGTGTCTCAGGGGCTGCTTGCCAAACCTTGAAGTTGACCAGGTTATAGCCTCCGCAGGTACGCTTGCGTAGCAAACGAGCACTTTCACCCGAGGAACAGCGTTCCTATCACGCTGCAGGAGAGTTAATCCTGCAGACCTCGTTCCTCCTGGGAAAGCGCAAGGCCACCCTGAGCCTCAGGGTAGTGCCTAAGTTTGCTCCGTGCAAGCTCTGCGTGCCTCGGTTTCCATGAGGTCTCCATCGTTGTTGTGCTTCAATGGAACGCGAGGATAGCTTTCAGGACTCCAAGCACTCTGACCTCCGCACCATTTCCCATGCTACCACACAGATCCCCCCACGTCTCCTCTCTGCCTGCTGAGCAATAAGCAGCCGTGTAGGCCCTTCGGAACACTTCTTGCATGCAGACCCCAAGGCGGGACACTGCTCTCTGTCTCCTTTGGAAACCTAAGTTGTCGGAGCTTACCCACCTCACTAAGTCTGAGCCGGTCTCATGAGCTGGGGAACGTGGACTCAGTGAGGACCAGGGCCGTATCTGCACTCAGAAATTCACTCTGCTCAGCCTTCCATCCAGGAGCTCACACCGACTGGCTCGTTGGTTTAGCAGGACGTCTAAGTGAGGTCCAAGCTGAGCAAAGAACACACTTCCTCCTTTACCCTGCTAGGCCCACGGAAGAGGTAGAGCCAACTAGGCCTCGCTCAGGCCAGCCGTCCTTCAGGGATCTTGCCACACTTCGAAGCCTGCACAGCAAAAGTTATTTAGCGAAGTTGCCAGGGTTTCGCCATGCTCTCCCTCGGCAGCTCCACTACTGCAGGGACTCATGTTTGCTGTGAACTAGGATAGGTGGCCCACTTCAAAAAGCAGTCTTTTCCCCTTTGGAAATGTGGATTCTTGTAGCCTCGGAGCTGTTTGCAAAACCCTAGGAAGGCCCAGCTTCTACTCACGGCAGGCACGCCCGGGGAGGAAACGAGTAATGTTCCCCAGAGAAACAGGCTGCTTGCAAGTGTCGAGCGGAGCTTCTCAGGTGCCCAGTGTGTCCCGTTTGTTTCCCTTCGCAGCTGACATCCTGCAGGTACTTATGCTGGGGGCTAACAAGGGTAGGTGGCTCTTCCGACAAAAGCAGCCTTTTCCTTTTGGAAGCTTGGATTGTAGTGTCTCAGGGGCTGCTTGCCAAACCTTGAAGTTGCCCAGGTTATAGCCTCCAGAGGTACGCTTGAGTAGCAAACGAGCACTTTCACCCGAGGAACAGGGTTCCTGTCACGCTGGAGGAGAGTTAATCCCGCAGACCTCGTTCCTCCTGGGAAAGCGCAAGGCCACCCTGAGCCTCAGGGTAGTGCCTAAGTTTCCACAGGGCAAGCTCTGCGTGCCTCGGTTTCCATGAGGTCTCCATCGTTGTTGTGCTTCAATGGAACGCGAGGATAGCTTTCAGGACTCCAAGCACTCTGACCTCCGCACCATTTCCCATGCTACCACACAGATCCCCCCACGTCTCCTCTCTGCCTGCTGAGCAACAAGCAGCCGTGTAGGCCCTTCAGAACACTTCTTCCATGCAGAACCCAAGGCGGCACACTGCTCTCTTTCTTCCTTTGGAAACCTAGGTGGTCGCAGCTTGCCCCAGCTCACGAAGACAGTCTGAGCCGTTCTCATAAGCTGGGAGACGTGGACTCAGTGAGGACCAGGGCCCTACCTGCACTCAGAAAATCACTCTGCTCAGTCTTCCATCCAGGAGCTCACACTGACTGGTTCGTTGGTTTGGCAGGACGTCTAAGTGAGGTCCAAGCTGAGCAAAGAGCACTGTTCCTCCTTTACCCTGCTAGGCCCACGGAAGAGGTAGAGCCAACTAGGCCTCGCTCAGACTAGCCCTCCTTCAGGGATCTTGCCACACTTCGAAGCCTGCACAGTAAAAGATACTTAGCGAAGTTGCCAGGGATTCGCCATGCTCTCCCTCGGAGCTCCACTACTACAGGGACTCATGTTTGCTTTGAACTAGTATAGGTGTCCCTGCTTCCAAAAGCAGTCTTTTCCCCTTTGGAAATGTGGATTCTTGTAGCCTCGGAGCTGTTTGCGAAACCATAGGAAGGCCCAGCTTTTACTCACTGCAGGCACGCCCGGAGAGGAAACGAGTATGTTTCCCCAGAGAAACAGGCTGCTTGCAAGTGTAGAGGGGAGCTTCTCAGGTGCCCAGTGTGTCCCGTTTGTTTCCCTTCGCAGCTCCCGTACTGCAGGTACTTATGCTGGGTGCTAACAAGAGTTGGTTGGCTCTGCCGACAAAAGCAGCCTTTTCCCTTTGGAAGCTTGGATTGTAGTGTCTCATGGGCTGCTTGCCAAACCTTGAAGTTGCCCAGGTTATAGCCTCCGCAGGAACGCTTGCGTAGCAAACGAGCACTTTCTACCGATGAACAGGGCTCCTGTCACGCTGGAGGAGAGTTAATCCCGCAGACCTCGTTCCTCCTGGGAAAGCGCAAGTCCACCCTGAGCCTCAGGGTAGTGCCTAAGTTTCCAACGGGCAAGCGCTGCGTGCCTCGGTTTCCATGAGGTCTCCACCGTTGTTGTGATTCAATGGAACGCGAAGATAGCTTTCAGGACTCCAAGCACTCTGACCTCCGCACCGTTTCCCATGCTACCACACGGATCCCCCCCACGTCTCCTCTCTGCCTGCTGAGCAACAAGCAGCCGTGTAGGCCCTTCAGAACACTTCTGCATGCAGAGCCCAAGGCGGCACACTGCTCTCTGTCTTCCTTTGGAAACCTAGGTTGTCGCAGCTTACCCAGCTCATCAAGACAGTCTGAGCCGGTCTCATGAGCTGGGGAACGTGGACTCAGTGAGGACCAGGGCCCTACCTGCACTCAGAAAATCACTCTGCTCAGCCTTCCATCCAGGAGCTCACACCGACTGGCTCGTTGGTTTAGCAGGACGTCTAAGTGAGGTCCAAGCTGAGCAAAGAACACACTTCCTCCTTTACCCTGCTAGGCCCACGGAAGAGGTAGAGCCAACTAGGCCTCGCTCAGGCCAGCCCTCCTTCAGGGATCTTGCCACACTTCGAAGCCTGCACAGTAAAAGATATTTAGCGAAGTTGCCAGGGTTTCGCCATTCTCCCTCGGCAGCTCCACTACTGCAGGGACTCATGTTTGCTGTGAACTAGGATAGGTGGCCCACTTCCAAAAGCAGTCTTTTCCCCTTTGGAAAGGTGGATTCTTGTAGCCTAGGAGCTGTTTGCGAAACCATAGGAAGGCCCAGCTTTTACTCACTGCAGGCACGCCCGGGGACGAAACGAGTATGTTTCCCCAGAGAAACAGGCTGCTTGCAAGTGTCGAGGGGAGCTTCTCAGGTGCCCAGTGTGTCCCGTTTGTTTCCCTTCGCAGCTCCCGTACTGCAGGTACTTATGCTGGGTGCTAACAAGGGTTCGTTGGCTCTGCCGAGAAAAGCAGCCTTTTCCCTTTGGAAGCTTGGATTGTAGTGTCTCAGGGGCTGCTTGCCAAACCTTGAAGTTGCCCAGGTTATAGCCTCCAGAGGTACGCTTGAGTAGCAAACGAGCACTTTCACCCGAGGAACAGGGTTCCTGTCACGCTGGAGGAGAGTTAATCCTGCAGACCTCGTTCCTCCTGGGAAAGCGCAAGGCCACCCTGAGCCTCAGGGTAGTGCCTAAGTTTGCTCCGTGCAAGCTCTGCGTGCCTCGGTTTCCATGAGGTCTCCATCGTTGTTGTGCCTCAATGGAACTAGAGGATAGCTTTCAGGACTCCAAGCACTCTAGCCTCCGCACCGTTTCCCATGCTACCACACGGATTCCCCCCACGTCTCCTCTCTGCCTGCTGAGCAACAAGCAGCCGTGTAGGCCCTTCAGAACACTTCTTGCATGCAGAGCCCAAGGCGGGACACTGCTCTCTGTCTTCCTTTGGAAACGTAGGTTGTCGGAGCTTACCCACCTCACGAAGACAGTCTGAGCCGCTCTCATGAGCTGGGGAACGTGGACTCAGTGAGGACCAGGGCCCTACCTGCACTCTGAAAATCACTCTGCTCAGCCTTCCATCCAGGAGCTCACACCGACTGGCTCGTTGGTTTAGCAGGACGTCTAAGTGAGGTCCAAGCTGAGCAAAGAACACACTTCCTCCTTTACCCTGCTAAGCCCACAGAAGAGGTAGAGCCAACTAGGCCTCGCTCAGGCCAGCCCTCCTTCAGGGATCTTGCCACAGTTCGAAGCCTGCACAGTAAAAGATACTTAGCGAAGTTGCCAGGGTTTCGCCATGCTCTCCCTCGGCAGCTCCACTACTGCAGGGACTCATGTTTGCTGTGAACTAGGATAGGTGGCCCACTTCAAAAAGCAGTCTTTTCCCCTTTGGAAATGTGGATTCTTGTAGCCTCAGAGCTGTTTGCGAAACCCTAGGAAGGCCCAGCTTCTACTCACGGCAGGCACGCCCGGGGAGGAAACGAGTATGTTTCCCCAGAGAAACAGGCTGCTTGCAAGTGTCGAGCGGAGCTTCTCAGGTGCCCAGTGTGTCCCGTTTGTTTCCCTTCGCAGCTGACATCCTGCAGGTACTTATGCTGGGGGCTAACAAGGGTAGGTGGCTCTTCCGACAAAAGCAGCCTTTTCCTTTTGGAAGCTTGGATTGTAGTGTCTCAGGGGCTGCTTGCCAAACCTTGAAGTTGCCCAGGTTATAGCCTCCAGAGGTACGCTTGAGTAGCAAACGAGCACTTTCACCCGAGGAACAGGGTTCCTGTCACGCTGGAGTAGAGTTAATCCCGCAGACCTCGTTCCTCCTGGGAAAGCGCAAGGCCACCCTGAGCCTCAGGGTAGTGCCTAAGTTTCCACAGGGCAAGCTCTGCGTGCCTCGGTTTCCATGAGGTCGCCACCGTTGTTGTGCTTCAATGGAACGCGAGGATAGCTTTCAGGACTCCAAGCACTCTGACCTCCGCACCGTTTCCCATGCTACCACACGGATCCCCCCCACGTCTCCTCTCTGCCTGCTGAGCAACAAGCAGCCGTGTAGGCCCTTCAGAACACTTCTTGCATGCAGAGCCCAAGGCGGCACACTGCTCTCTGTCTTCCTCTGGAAACCTAGGTTGTCGCAGCTTACCCAGCTCACCAAGACAGTCTGTACCGGTCTCATGAGCTGGGGAACGTGGACTCAGTGAGGACCAGGGCCCTACCTGCACTCAGAAAATCACTCTGCTCAGCCTTCCATCCAGGAGCTCACACCGACTGGCTCGTTGGTTTAGCAGGACGTCTAAGTGAGGTCCAAGCTGAGCAAAGAACACACTTCCTCCTTTACCCTGCTAGGCCCACGGAAGAGGTAGAGCCAACTAGGCCTCGCTCAGGCCAGCCCTCCTTCAGGGATCTTGCCACACTTCGAAGCCTGCACAGTAAAAGATATTTAGCGAAGTTGCCAGGGTTTCGCCATTCTCCCTCGGCAGCTCCACTACTGCAGGGACTCATGTTTGCTGTGAACTAGGATAGGTGGCCCACTTCCAAAAGCAGTCTTTTCCCCTTTGAAATGTGGATTCTTGTAGCCTAGGAGCTGTTTGCGAAACCATAGGAAGGCCCAGCTTTTACTCACTGCAGGCACGCCCGGGGACGAAACGAGTATGTTTCCCCAGAGAAACAGGCTGCTTGCAAGTGTCGAGGGGAGCTTCTCAGGTGCCCAGTGTGTCCCGTTTGTTTCCCTTCGCAGCTCCCGTACTGCAGGTACTTATGCTGGGTGCTAACAAGGGTTCGTTGGCTCTGCCGAGAAAAGCAGCCTTTTCCCTTTGGAAGCTTGGATTGTAGTGTCTCAGGGGCTGCTTGCCAAACCTTGAAGTTGACCAGGTTATAGCCTCCGCAGGTACGCTTGCGTAGCAAACGAGCACTTTCACCCGAGGAACAGCGTTCCTATCACGCTGCAGGAGAGTTAATCCTGCAGACCTCGTTCCTCCTGGGAAAGCGCAAGGCCACCCTGAGCCTCAGGGTAGTGCCTAAGTTTGCTCCGTGCAAGCTCTGCGTGCCTCGGTTTCCATGAGGTCTCCATCGTTGTTGTGCTTCAATGGAACGCGAGGATAGCTTTCAGGACTCCAAGCACTCTGACCTCCGCACCATTTCCCATGCTACCACACAGATCCCCCCACGTCTCCTCTCTGCCTGCTGAGCAATAAGCAGCCGTGTAGGCCCTTCGGAACACTTCTTGCATGCAGAGCCCAAGGCGGGACACTGCTCTCTGTCTCCTTTGGAAACCTAAGTTGTCGGAGCTTACCCACCTCACTAAGTCTGAGCCGGTCTCATGAGCTGGGGAACGTGGACTCAGTGAGGACCAGGGCCGTATCTGCACTCAGAAATTCACTCTGCTCAGCCTTCCATCCAGGAGCTCACACCGACTGGCTCGTTGGTTTAGCAGGACGTCTAAGTGAGGTCCAAGCTGAGCAAAGAACACACTTCCTCCTTTACCCTGCTAGGCCCACGGAAGAGGTAGAGCCAACTAGGCCTCGCTCAGGCCAGCCGTCCTTCAGGGATCTTGCCACACTTCGAAGCCTGCACAGCAAAAGTTATTTAGCGAAGTTGCCAGGGTTTCGCCATGCTCTCCCTCGGCAGCTCCACTACTGCAGGGACTCATGTTTGCTGTGAACTAGGATAGGTGGCCCACTTCAAAAAGCAGTCTTTTCCCCTTTGGAAATGTGGATTCTTGTAGCCTCGGAGCTGTTTGCAAAACCCTAGGAAGGCCCAGCTTCTACTCACGGCAGGCACGCCCGGGGAGGAAACGAGTAATGTTCCCCAGAGAAACAGGCTGCTTGCAAGTGTCGAGCGGAGCTTCTCAGGTGCCCAGTGTGTCCCGTTTGTTTCCCTTCGCAGCTGACATCCTGCAGGTACTTATGCTGGGGGCTAACAAGGGTAGGTGGCTCTTCCGACAAAAGCAGCCTTTTCCTTTTGGAAGCTTGGATTGTAGTGTCTCAGGGGCTGCTTGCCAAACCTTGAAGTTGCCCAGGTTATAGCCTCCAGAGGTACGCTTGAGTAGCAAACGAGCACTTTCACCCGAGGAACAGGGTTCCTGTCACGCTGGAGGAGAGTTAATCCCGCAGACCTCGTTCCTCCTGGGAAAGCGCAAGGCCACCCTGAGCCTCAGGGTAGTGCCTAAGTTTCCACAGGGCAAGCTCTGCGTGCCTCGGTTTCCATGAGGTCTCCATCGTTGTTGTGCTTCAATGGAACGCGAGGATAGCTTTCAGGACTCCAAGCACTCTGACCTCCACACCATTTCCCATGCTACCACACAGATCCCCCCACGTCTCCTCTCTGCCTGCTGAGCAACAAGCAGCCGTGTAGGCCCTTCAGAACACTTCTTCCATGCAGAACCCAAGGCGGCACACTGCTCTCTTTCTTCCTTTGGAAACCTAGGTGGTCGCAGCTTGCCCCAGCTCACGAAGACAGTCTGAGCCGTTCTCATAAGCTGGGAGACGTGGACTCAGTGAGGACCAGGGCCCTACCTGCACTCAGAAAATCACTCTGCTCAGTCTTCCATCCAGGAGCTCACACTGACTGGTTCGTTGGTTTGGCAGGACGTCTAAGTGAGGTCCAAGCTGAGCAAAGAGCACTGTTCCTCCTTTACCCTGCTAGGCCCACGGAAGAGGTAGAGCCAACTAGGCCTCGCTCAGACTAGCCCTCCTTCAGGGATCTTGCCACACTTCGAAGCCTGCACAGTAAAAGATACTTAGCGAAGTTGCCAGGGATTCGCCATGCTCTCCCTCGGAGCTCCACTACTACAGGGACTCATGTTTGCTTTGAACTAGTATAGGTGTCCCTGCTTCCAAAAGCAGTCTTTTCCCCTTTGGAAATGTGGATTCTTGTAGCCTCGGAGCTGTTTGCGAAACCATAGGAAGGCCCAGCTTTTACTCACTGCAGGCACGCCCGGAGAGGAAACGAGTATGTTTCCCCAGAGAAACAGGCTGCTTGCAAGTGTAGAGGGGAGCTTCTCAGGTGCCCAGTGTGTCCCGTTTGTTTCCCTTCGCAGCTCCCGTACTGCAGGTACTTATGCTGGGTGCTAACAAGAGTTGGTTGGCTCTGCCGACAAAAGCAGCCTTTTCCCTTTGGAAGCTTGGATTGTAGTGTCTCATGGGCTGCTTGCCAAACCTTGAAGTTGCCCAGGTTATAGCCTCCGCAGGAACGCTTGCGTAGCAAACGAGCACTTTCTACCGATGAACAGGGCTCCTGTCACGCTGGAGGAGAGTTAATCCCGCAGACCTCGTTCCTCCTGGGAAAGCGCAAGTCCACCCTGAGCCTCAGGGTAGTGCCTAAGTTTCCAACGGGCAAGCTCTGCGTGCCTCGGTTTCCATGAGGTCTCCATCGTTGTTGTGCTTCAATGGAACGCGAAGATAGCTTTCAGGACTCCAAGCACTCTGACCTCCGCACCGTTTCCCATGCTACCACACGGATCCCCCCCACGTCTCCTCTCTGCCTGCTGAGCAACAAGCAGCCGTGTAGGCCCTTCAGAACACTTCTGCATGCAGAGCCCAAGGCGGCACACTGCTCTCTGTCTTCCTTTGGAAACCTAGGTTGTCGCAGCTTACCCAGCTCATCAAGACAGTCTGAGCCGGTCTCATGAGCTGGGGAACGTGGACTCAGTGAGGACCAGGGCCCTACCTGCACTCAGAAAATCACTCTGCTCAGCCTTCCATCCAGGAGCTCACACCGACTGGCTCGTTGGTTTAGCAGGACGTCTAAGTGAGGTCCAAGCTGAGCAAAGAACACACTTCCTCCTTTACCCTGCTAGGCCCACGGAAGAGGTAGAGCCAACTAGGCCTCGCTCAGGCCAGCCCTCCTTCAGGGATCTTGCCACACTTCGAAGCCTGCACAGTAAAAGATATTTAGCGAAGTTGCCAGGGTTTCGCCATTCTCCCTCGGCAGCTCCACTACTGCAGGGACTCATGTTTGCTGTGAACTAGGATAGGTGGCCCACTTCCAAAAGCAGTCTTTTCCCCTTTGAAATGTGGATTCTTGTAGCCTAGGAGCTGTTTGCGAAACCATAGGAAGGCCCAGCTTTTACTCACTGCAGGCACGCCCGGGGACGAAACGAGTATGTTTCCCCAGAGAAACAGGCTGCTTGCAAGTGTCGAGGGGAGCTTCTCAGGTGCCCAGTGTGTCCCGTTTGTTTCCCTTCGCAGCTCCCGTACTGCAGGTACTTATGCTGGGTGCTAACAAGGGTTCGTTGGCTCTGCCGAGAAAAGCAGCCTTTTCCCTTTGGAAGCTTGGATTGTAGTGTCTCAGGGGCTGCTTGCCAAACCTTGAAGTTGCCCAGGTTATAGCCTCCAGAGGTACGCTTGAGTAGCAAACGAGCACTTTCACCCGAGGAACAGGGTTCCTGTCACGCTGGAGGAGAGTTAATCCTGCAGACCTCGTTCCTCCTGGGAAAGCGCAAGGCCACCCTGAGCCTCAGGGTAGTGCCTAAGTTTGCTCCGTGCAAGCTCTGCGTGCCTCGGTTTCCATGAGGTCTCCATCGTTGTTGTGCCTCAATGGAACTAGAGGATAGCTTTCAGGACTCCAAGCACTCTAGCCTCCGCACCGTTTCCCATGCTACCACACGGATTCCCCCCACGTCTCCTCTCTGCCTGCTGAGCAACAAGCAGCCGTGTAGGCCCTTCAGAACACTTCTTGCATGCAGAGCCCAAGGCGGGACACTGCTCTCTGTCTTCCTTTGGAAACGTAGGTTGTCGGAGCTTACCCACCTCACGAAGACAGTCTGAGCCGCTCTCATGAGCTGGGGAACGTGGATTCAGTGAGGACCAGGGCCCTACCTGCACTCAGAAAATCACTCTGCTCAGCCTTCCATCCAGGAGCTCACACCGACTGGCTCGTTGGTTTAGCAGGACGTCTAAGTGAGGTCCAAGCTGAGCAAAGAACACACTTCCTCCTTTACCCTGCTAGGCCCACGGAAGAGGTAGAGCCAACTAGGCCTCGCTCAGGCCAGCCCTCCTTCAGGGATCTTGCCACACTTCGAAGCCTGCACAGTAAAAGATACTTAGCGAAGTTGCCAGGGTTTCGCCATGCTCTCCCTCGGCAGCTCCACTACTGCAGGGACTCATGTTTGCTGTGAACTAGGATAGGTGGCCCACTTCAAAAAGCAGTCTTTTCCCCTTTGGAAATGTGGATTCTTGCAGCCTCGGAGCTGTTTGCAAAACCCTAGGAAGGCCCAGCTTCTACTCACGGCAGGCACGCCCGGGGAGGAAACGAGTATGTTTCCCCAGAGAAACAGGCTGCTTGCAAGTGTCGAGCGGAGCTTCTCAGGTGCCCAGTGTGTCCCGTTTGTTTCCCTTCGCAGCTGACATCCTGCAGGTACTTATACTGGGGGCTAACAAGGGTAGGTGGCTCTTCCGACAAAAGCAGCCTTTTCCTTTTGGAAGCTTGGATTGTAGTGTCTCAGGGGCTGCTTGCCAAACCTTGAAGTTGCCCAGGTTATAGCCTCCAGAGGTACGCTTGAGTAGCAAACGAGCACTTTCACCCGAGGAACAGGGTTCCTGTCACGCTGGAGGAGAGTTAATCCCGCAGACCTCGTTCCTCCTGGGAAAGCGCAAGGCCACCCTGAGCCTCAGGGTAGTGCCTAAGTTTCCACAGGGCAAGCTCTGCGTGCCTCGGTTTCCATGAGGTCTCCATCGTTGTTGTGCTTCAATGGAACGCGAGGATAGCTTTCAGGACTCCAAGCACTCTGACCTCCGCACCATTTCCCATGCTACCACACAGATCCCCCCACGTCTCCTCTCTGCCTGCTGAGCAACAAGCAGCCGTGTAGGCCCTTCGGAACACTTCTTGCATGCAGAACCCAAGGCGGCACACTGCTCTCTGTCTTCCTTTGGAAACCTAGGTGGTCGCAGCTTGCCCCAGCTCACGAAGACAGTCTGAGCCGTTCTCATGAGCTGGGAGACGTGGACTCAGTGAGGACCAGGGCCCTACCTGCACTCAGAAAAATCACTCTGCTCAGCCTTCCATCCAGGAGCTCACACCGACTGGCTCGTTGGTTTAGCAGGACGTCTAAGTGAGGTCCAAGCTGAGCAAAGAGCACACTTCCTCCTTTACCCTGCTAGGCCCACGGAAGAGGTAGAGCCAACTAGGCCTCGCTCAAGCCAGCCCTCCTTCAGGGATCTTGCCACAGTTCGAAGCCTGCACAGTAAAAGATACTTAGCGAAGTTGCCAGGGTTTCGCCATGCTCTCCCTCGGCAGCTCCACTACTGCAGGGACTCATGTTTGCTTTGAACTAGTATAGGTGTCCCTGCTTCCAAAAGCAGTCTTTTCCCCTTTGGAAATGTGGATTCTTGGAGCCTAGGAGCTGTTTGCGAAACCCTAAGAAGGCCCAGCTTCTACTCACTGCAGGCACGCCCGGGGAGGAAACGAGTATGTTTCCCCAGAGAAACAGGCTGCTTGCAAGGGTCGAGGGGAGCTTCTCAGGTGCCCAGTGTGTCCCGTTTGTTTCCCTTCGCAGCTCCCGTACTGCAGGTACTTATGCTCGGTGCTAACAAGGGTTGGTTGGCTCTGCCGACAAAAGCAGCCTTTTCCCATGGAAGCTAGGATTGTAGTGTCTCAGGGGCTGCTTGCCAAACCTTGAAGTTGCCCAGGTTATAGCCTCCGCAGGAACGCTTGCGTAGCAAACGAGCACTTTCTACCGATGAACAGGGTTCCTCTCACGCTGGAGGAGAGTTAATCCCGCAGACCTCGTTCCTCCTGGGAAAGCGCAAGTCCACCCTGAGCCTCAGGGTAGTGCCTAAGTTTCCAAAGGGCAAGCTCTGCGTGCCTCGGTTTCCATGAGGTCTCCACCGTTGTTGTGCTTCAAAGGAACGCGAGGATATCTTTCAGGACTCCAAGCACTCTGACCTCCGCACCGTTTCCCATGCTACCACACGGATTCCCCCCACGTCTCCTCTCTGCCTGCTGAGCAACAAGCAGCCATGTAGGCCCTTCAGAACACTTCTTGCATGCAGAGCCCAAGGCGGGACACTGCTCTCTGTCTTCCTTTGGAAACCTAGGTTGTCGGAGCTTACCCACCTCACGAAGACAGTCTGAGCCGGTTTCATGAGCTGGGGAACGTGGACTCAGTGAGGATCAGGGCCCTACCTGCACTCTGAAAATCACTCTGCTCAGCCTTCCATCCAGGAGCTCACACCGACTGGCTCGTTGGTTTAGCAGGACGTCTAAGTGAGGTCCAAGCTGAGCAAACAGCACTGTTCCTCCTTTACCCTGCTAGGCCCACGGAAGAGGTAGAGCCATCTAGGCCTCGCTCAGGCCAGCCCTCCTTCAGGGATCTTGCCACAGTTCGAAGCCTGCACAGTAAAAGATACTTAGCGAAGTTGCCAGGGTTTCGCCATGCTCTCCCTCGGCAGCTCCACTACTGCAGGGACTCATGTTTGCTGTGAACTAGGATAGGTGGCCCACTTCAAAAAGCAGTCTTTTCCCCGTTGGAAATGTGGATTCTTGTAGCCTCGGAGCTGTTTGCAAAACCCTAGGAAGGCCCAGCTTCTACTCACGGCAGGCACGCCCGGGGAGGAAACGAGTATGTTTCCCCAGAGAAACAGGCTGCTTGCAAGTGTCGAGCGGAGCTTCTCAGGTGCCCAGTGTGTCCCGTTTGTTTCCCTTCGCAGCTGACATCCTGCAGGTACTTATGCTGGGGGCTAACAAGGGTAGGTGGCTCTTCCGACAAAAGCAGCCTTTTCCTTTTGGAAGCTTGGATTGTAGTGTCTCAGGGGCTGCTTGCCAAACCTTGAAGTTGCCCAGGTTATAGCCTCCAGAGGTACGCTTGAGTAGCAAACGAGCACTTTCACCCGAGGAACAGGGTTCCTGTCACGCTGGAGGAGAGTTAATCCCGCAGACCTCGTTCCTCCTGGGAAAGCGCAAGGCCACCCTGAGCCTCAGGGTAGTGCCTAAGTTTCCACAGGGCAAGCTCTGCGTGCCTCGGTTTCCATGAGGTCTCCATCGATGTTGTGCTTCAATGGAACGCGAGGATAGCTTTCAGGACTCCAAGCACTCTGACCTCCGCACCATTTCCCACGCTACCACACAGATCCCCCCACGTGTCCTCTCTGCCTGCTGAGCAACAAGCAGCCGTGTAGGCCCTTCGGAACACTTCTTGCATGCAGAACCCAAGGCGGCACACTGCTCTCTGTCTTCCTTTGGAAACCTAGGTGGTCGCAGCTTGCCCCAGCTCACGAAGACAGTCTGAGCCGTTCTCATGAGCGGGGAGACGTGGACTCAGTGAGGACCAGGGCCCTACCTGCACTCAGAAAATCACTCTGCTCAGCCTTCCATCCAGGAGCTCACACCGACTGGCTCGTTGGTTTAGCAGGACGTCTAAGTGAGGTCCAAGCTGAGCAAAGAGCACACTTCCTCCTTTACCCTGCTAGGCCCACGGAAGAGGTAGAGCCAACTAGGCCTCGCTCAGGCCAGCCCTCCTTCAGGGATCTTGCCACACTTCGAAGCCTGCACAGTAAAAGATACTTAGCGAAGTTGCCAAGATTTCGCCATGCTCTCCCTCGGCAGCTCCACTACTGCAGGGACTCATGTTTGCTTTGAACTAGGATAGGTGTCCCTGCTTCCAAAAGCAGTCTTTTCCCCTTTGGAAATGTGGATTCTTGTAGCCTAGGAGCTGTTTGCGAAACCCTAGGAAGGCCCAGCTTCTACTCACTGCAGGCACGCCCGGGGAGGAAAAGAGTATGTTTCCCCAGAGAAACAGGCTGCTTGCAAGGGTCGAGGGGAGCTTCTCAGGTGCCCAGTGTGTCCCGTTTGTTTCCCTTCGCAGCTCCCGTACTGCAGGTACTTATGCTGGGTGCTAACAAGAGTTGGTTGGCTCTGCCGACAAAAGCAGCCTTTTCCCTTTGGAAGCTTGGATTGTAGTGTCTCAGGGGCTGCTTGCCAAACCTTGAAGTTGCCCAGGTTATAGCCTCCGCAGGTACGCTTGCGTAGCAAACGAGCACTTTCTACCGATGAACAGGGTTCCTGTCACGCTGGAGGAGAGTTAATCCCGCAGACCTCGTTCCTCCTGGGAAAGCGCAAGTCCACCCTGAGCCTCAGGGTAGTGCCTAAGTTTCCAACGGGCAAGCTCTGCGTGCCTCGGTTTCCATGAGGTCTCCACCGTTGTTGTGCCTCAATGGAACTAGAGGATAGCTTTCAGGACTCCAAGCACTCTGGCCTCCGCACCGTTTCCCATGCTACCACACGGCTTCCCCCCACGTCTCCTCTCTGCCTGCTGAGCAACAAGCAGCCGTGTAGGCCCTTCGGAACACTTCTTGCATGCAGAGCCCAAGGCGGGACACTGCTCTCTGTCTTCCTTTGGAAACCTAGGTTGTCGGAGCTTACCCACCTCACGAAGACAGTCTGAGCCGGTTTCATGAGCTGGGGAACGTGGACTCAGTGAGGACCAGGGCCCTACCTGCACTCTGAAAATCACTCTGCTCAGCCTTCCATCCAGGAGCTCACACTGACTGGCTCGTTGGTTTAGCAGGACGTCTAAGTGAGGTCCAAGCTGAGCAAAGAGCACTGTTCCTCCTTTACCCTGCTAGGCCCACGGAAGAGGTAGAGCCAACTAGGCCTCGCTCAGGCCAGCCCTCCTTCAGGGATCTTGCCACAGTTCGAAGCCTGCACAGTAAAAGATACTTAGCGAAGTTGCCAGGGTTTCGCCATGCTCTCCCTCGGCAGCTCCACTACTGCAGGGACTCATGTTTGCTGTGAACTAGGATAGGTGGCCCACTTCAAAAAGCAGTCTTTTCCCCGTTGGAAATGTGGATTCTTGTAGCCTCGGAGCTGTTTGCGAAACCCTAGGAAGGCCCAGCTTCTACTCACGGCAGGCACGCCCGGGGAGGAAACGAGTATGTTTCCCCAGAGAAACAGGCTGCTTGCAAGTGTCGAGCGGAGCTTCTCAGGTGCCCAGTGTGTCCCGTTTGTTTCCCTTCGCAGCTGACATCCTGCAGGTACTTATGCTGGGGGCTAACAAGGGTAGGTGGCTCTTCCGACAAAAGCAGCCTTTTCCTTTTGGAAGCTTGGATTGTAGTGTCTCAGGGGCTGCTTGCCAAACCTTGAAGTTGCCCAGGTTATAGCCTCCAGAGGTACGCTTGAGTAGCAAACGAGCACTTTCACCCGAGGAACAGGGTTCCTGTCACGCTGGAGGAGAGTTAATCCCGCAGACCTCGTTCCTCCTGGGAAAGCGCAAGGCCACCCTGAGCCTCAGGGTAGTGCCTAAGTTTCCACAGGGCAAGCTCTGCGTGCCTCGGTTTCCATGAGGTCTCCATCGTTGTTGTGCTTCAATGGAACGCGAGGATAGCTTTCAGGACTCCAAGCACTCTGACCTCCGCACCATTTCCCATGCTACCACACAGATCCCCCCACGTCTCCTCTCTGCCTGCTGAGCAACAAGCAGCCGTGTAGGCCCTTCGGAACACTTCTTGCATGCAGAACCCAAGGCGGCACACTGCTCTCTGTCTTCCTTTGGAAACCTAGGTGGTCGCAGCTTGCCCCAGCTCACGAAGACAGTCTGAGCCGTTCTCATGAGCTGGGAGACGTGGACTCAGTGAGGACCAGGGCCCTACCTGCACTCAGAAAAATTACTCTGCTCAGCCTTCCATCCAGGAGCTCACACCGACTGGCTCGTTGGTTTAGCAGGACGTCTAAGTGAGGTCCAAGCTGAGCAAAGAGCACACTTCCTCCTTTACCCTGCTAGGCCCACGGAAGAGGTACAGCCAACTAGGCCTCGCTCAGGCCAGCCCTCCTTCAGGGATCTTGCCACACTTCGAAGCCTGCACAGTAAAAGATACTTAGCGAAGTTGCCAAGATTTCGCCATGCTCTCCCTCGGCAGCTCCCTACTGCAGGGACTCATGTTTGCTTTGAACTAGGATAGGTGTCCCTGCTTCCAAAAGCAGTCTTTTCCCCTTTGGAAATGTGGATTCTTGGAGCCTAGGAGCTGTTTGCGAAACCCTAGGAAGGCCCAGCTTCTACTCACTGCAGGCACGCCCGGGGAGGAAACGAGTATGTTGCCCCAGAGAAACAGGCTGCTTGCAAGGGTCGAGGGGAGCTTCTCAGGTGCCCAGTGTGTCCCGTTTGTTTCCCTTCGCAGCTCCCGTACTGCAGGTACTTATGCTGGGTGCTAACAAGGGTTCGTTGGCTCTGCCGACAAAAGCAGCCTTTTCCCATGGAAGCTAGGATTGTAGTGTCTCAGGGGCTGCTTGCCAAACCTTGAAGTTGCCCAGGTTATAGCCTCCGCAGGAACGCTTGCGTAGCAAACGAGCACTTTCACCCGAGGAACAGGGTTCCTGTCACGCTGGAGGAGAGTTAATCCCGCAGACCTCGTTCCTCCTGGGAAAGCGCAAGTCCACCCTGAGCCTCAGGGTAGTGCCTAAGTTTCCAACGGGCAAGCTCTGCGTGCCTCGGTTTCCATGAGGTCTCCACCGTTGTTGTGCTTCAATGGAACCCAAAGATAGCTTTCAGGACTCCAAGCACTCTGACCTCCGCACCGTTTCCCATGCTACCACACGGATCCCCCCCACGTCTCCTCTCTGCCTGCTGAGCAACAAGCAGCCGTGTAGGCCCTTCAGAACACTTCTGCATGCAGAGCCCAAGGCGGCACACTGCTCTCTGTCTTCCTTTGGAAACCTAGGTTGTCGCAGCTTACCCAGCTCACCAAGACAGTCTGAGCCGGTTTCATGAGCTGGGGAACGTGGACTCAGTGAGGACCAGGGCCCTACCTGCACTCAGAAAATCACTCTGCTCAGCCTTCCATCCAGGAGCTCACACCGACTGGCTCGTTGGTTTAGTAGGACGTCTAAGTGAGGTCCAAGCTGAGCAAAGAGCACACTTCCTCCTTTACCCTGCTAGGCCCACGGAAGAGGTAGAGCCAACTAGGCCTCACTCAGACCAGGCCTCCTTCAGGGATCTTGCCTTACTTCGAAGCCTGCACAGTAAAGGATACTTAGCGAAGTTGCCAGGGTTTCGCCATTCTCCCTCGGCAGCTCCACTACTGCAGGGACTCATGTTTGCTTTGAACTAGTATAGGTGTCCCTGCTTCCAAAAGCAGTCTTTTCCCCTTTGGAAATGTGGATTCTTGTAGCCTAGGAGCTGTTTGCGAAACCCTAGGAAGGCTCAGCTTCTACTCACGGCAGGCACGCCCGGGCAGGAAACGCGTATGTTTCCCCAGAGAAACAGGCTGCTTGCAAGTGTCGAGAAGAGCTTCTCAGGTGCCCAGTGTGTCCCGTTTGTTTCCCTTCGCAGCTCCCGTACTGCAGGTACTTATGCTGGGTGCTAACAAGAGTTGGTTGGCTCTGCCGACAAAAGCAGCCTTTTCCCTTTGGAAGCTTGGATTGTAGTGTCTCAGGGGCTGCTTGCCAAACCTTGAAGTTGACCAGGTTATAGCCTCCGCAGGTACGCTTGCGTAGCAAATGAGCACTTTCTACCGATGAACAGGGTTCCTGTCACGCTGGAGGAGAGTTAATCCCGCAGACCTCCCTCCTCCTGGGAAAGCGCAAGGCCACCCTTAGCCTCAGGGTAGTGCCTAAGTTTCCACAGGGCAAGTTCTGCGTTCCTCGGTTTCCATGAGGTCTCCACCGTTGTTGTGCTTCAATGGAACGCGAGGATAGCTTTCAGGACTCCAAGCACTCTGACCTCCGCACCGTTTCCCATGCTACCACACGGATCCCCCCCACGTCTCCTCTCTGCCTGCTGAGCAACAAGCAGCCGTGTAGGCCCTTCAGAACACTTCTTGCATGCAGAGCCCAAGGCGGCACACTGCTCTCTGTCTTCCTCTGGAAACCTAGGTTGTCGCAGCTTACCCAGCTCACCAAGACAGTCTGAGCCGGTCTCATGAGCTGGGGAACGTGGACTCAGTGAGGACCAGGGCCCTACCTGCACTCAGAAAATCACTCTGCTCAGCCTTCCATCCAGGAGCTCACACCGACTGGCTCGTTGGTTTAGCAGGACGTCTAAGTGAGGTCCAAGCTGAGCAAAGAACACACTTCCTCCTTTACCCTGCTAGGCCCCCGGAAGAGGTAGAGCCAACTAGGCCTCGCTCAGGCCAGCCCTCCTTCAGGGATCTTGCCACAGTTCGAAGCCTGCACAGTAAAAGTTATTTAGCGAAGTTGCCAGGGTTTCGCCATGCTCTCCCTCGGCAGCTCCACTACTGCAGGGACTCATGTTTGCTGTGAACTAGGATAGGTGGCCCACTTCAAAAAGCAGTCTTTTCCCCTTTGGAAATGTGGATTCTTGTAGCCTCGGAGCTGTTTGCGAAACCCTAGGAAGGCCCAGCTTCTACTCACGGCAGGCACGCCCGGGGAGGAAACGAGTATGTTTCCCCAGAGAAACAGGCTGCTTGCAAGTGTCGAGCGGAGCTTCTCAGGTGCCCAGTGTATCCCGTTTGTTTCCCTTCGCAGCTGACATCCTGCAGGTACTTATGCTGGGGGCTAACAAGGGTAGGTGGCTCTTCCGACAAAAGCAGCCTTTTCCTTTTGGAAGCTTGGATTGTAGTGTCTCAGGGGCTGCTTGCCAAACCTTGAAGTTGCCCAGGTTATAGCCTCCAGAGGTACGCTTGAGTAGCAAACGAGCACTTTCACCCGAGGAACAGGGTTCCTGTCACGCTGGAGGAGAGTTAATCCCGCAGACCTCGTTCCTCCTGGGAAAGCGCAAGGCCACCCTGAGCCTCCGGGTAGTGCCTAAGTTTCCACAGGGCAAGCTCTGCGTGCCTCGGTTTCCATGAGGTCTCCATCGTTGTTGTGCTTCAATGGAACGCGAGGATAGCTTTCAGGACTCCAAGCACTCTGACCTCCGCACCATTTCCCATGCTACCACACAGATCCCCCCACGTCTCCTCTCTGCCTGCTGAGCAACAAGCAGCCGTGTAGGCCCTTCGGAACACTTCTTGCATGCAGAACCCAAGGCGGCACACTGCTCTCTGTCTTCCTTTGGAAACCTAGGTGGTCGCAGCTTGCCCCAGCTCACGAAGACAGTCTGAGCCGTTCTCATGAGCTGGGAGACGTGGACTCAGTGAGGACCAGGGCCCTACCTGCACTCAGAAAATCACTCTGCTCAGCCTTCCATCCAGGAGCTCACACCGACTGGCTCGTTGGTTTAGCAGGACGTCTAAGTGAGGTCCAAGCTGAGCAAAGAGCACTGTTCCTCCTTTACCCTGCTAGGCCCACGGAAGAGGTAGAGCCAACTAGGCCTCGCTCAGACCAGCCCTCCTTCAGGGATCTTGCCACACTTCGAAGCCTGCACAGTAAAAGATACTTAGCGAAGTTGCCAGGGTTTCGCCATGCTCTCCCTCGGCAGCTCCACTACTGCAGGGACTCATGTTTGCTTTGAACTAGTATAGGTGTCCCTGCTTCCAAAAGCAGTCTTTTCCCCTTTGGAAATGTGGATTCTTGTAGCCTCGGAGCTGTTTGCGAAACCATAGGAAGGCCCAGCTTTTACTCACTGCAGGCACGCCCGGAGAGGAAACGAGTATGTTTCCCCAGAGAAACAGGCTGCTTGCAAGTGTAGAGGGGAGCTTCTCAGGTGCCCAGTGTCCCGTTTGTTTCCCTTCGCAGCTCCCGTACTGCAGGTACTTATGCTGGGTGCTAACAAGAGTTGGTTGGCTCTGCCGACAAAAGCAGCCTTTTCCCTTTGGAAGCTTGGATTGTAGTGTCTCAGGGGCTGCTTGCCAAACCTTGAAGTTGCCCAGGTTATAGCCTCCGCAGGAACGCTTGCGTAGCAAACGAGCACTTTCTACCGAAGAACAGGGTTCCTGTCACGCTGGAGGAGAGTTAATCCCGCAGACCTCGTTCCTCCTGGGAAAGCGCAAGGCCACCCTGAGCCTCAGGGTAGTGCCTAAGTTTCCAACGGGCAAGCTCTGCGTGCCTCGGTTTCCATGAGGTCTCCACCGTTGTTGTGCTTCAATGGAACGCGAAGATAGCTTTCAGGACTCCAAGCACTCTGACCTCCGCACCGTTTCCCATGCTACCACACGGATCCCCCCCACGTCTCCTCTCTGCCTGCTGAGCAACAAGCAGCCGTGTAGGCCCTTCAGAACACTTCTGCATGCAGAGCCCAAGGCGGCACACTGCTCTCTGTCTTCCTTTGGAAACCTAGGTTGTCGCAGCTTACCCAGCTCACCAAGACAGTCTGAGCCGGTCTCATGAGCTGGGGAACGTGGACTCAGTGAGGACCAGGGCCCTACCTGCACTCAGAAAATCACTCTGCTCAGCCTTCCATCCAGGAGCTCACACCGACTGGCTCGTTGGTTTAGCAGGACGTCTAAGTGAGGTCCAAGCTGAGCAAAGAACACACTTCCTCCTTTACCCTGCTAGGCCCACGGAAGAGGTAGAGCCAACTAGGCCTCACTCAGGCCAGCCCTCCTTCAGGGATCTTGCCACACTTCGAAGCCTGCACAGTAAAAGATATTTAGCGAAGTTGCCAGGGTTTCGCCATTCTCCCTCGGCAGCTCCACTACTGCAGGGACTCATGTTTGCTGTGAACTAGGATAGGTGGCCCACTTCCAAAAGCAGTCTTTTCCCCTTTGGAAATGTGGATTCTTGTAGCCTAGGAGCTGTTTGCGAAACCCCAGGAAGGCCCAGCTTTTACTCACTGCAGGCACGCCCGGGGAGGAAACGAGTATGTTTCCCCAGAGAAACAGGCTGCTTGCAAGTGTCGAGGGGAGCTTCTCAGGTGCCCAGTGTGTCCCGTTTGTTTCCCTTCGCAGCTCCCGTACTGCAGGTACTTATGCTGGGTGCTAACAAGGGTTCGTTGGCTCTGCCGAGAAAAGCAGCCTTTTCCCTTTGGAAGCTTGGATTGTAGTGTCTCAGGGGCTGCTTGCCAAACCTTGAAGTTGCCCAGGTTATAGCCTCCGCAGGTACGCTTGCGTAGCAAACGAGCACTTTCACCCGAGGAACAGCGTTCCTATCACGCTGCAGGAGAGTTAATCCTGCAGACCTCGTTCCTCCTGGGAAAGCGCAAGGCCACCCTGAGCCTCAGGGTAGTGCCTAAGTTTGCTCCGTGCAAGCTCTGCGTGCCTCGGTTTCCATGAGGTCTCCACCGTTGTTGTGCCTCAATGGAACTAGAGGATAGCTTTCAGGACTCCAAGCACTCTAGCCTCCGCACCGTTTCCAATGCTACCACACGGATTCCCCCCACGTCTCCTCTCTGCCTGCTGAGCAACAAGCAGCCATGTAGGCCCTTCAGAACACTTCTTGCATGCAGAGCCCAAGGCGGGACACTGCTCTCTGTCTTCCTTTGGAAACGTAGGTTGTCGGAGCTTACCCACCTCACGAAGACAGTCTGAGCCGCTCTCATGAGCTGGGGAACGTGGACTCAGTGAGGACCAGGGCCCTACCTGCACTCAGAAAATCACTCTGCTCAGCCTTCCATCCAGGAGCTCACACCGACTGGCTCGTTGGTTTAGCAGGACGTCTAAGTGAGGTCCAAGCTGAGCAAAGAACACACTTCCTCCTTTACCCTGCTAGGCCCACGGAAGAGGTAGAGCCAACTAGGCCTCGCTCAGGCCAGCCGTCCTTCAGGGATCTTGCCACACTTCGAAGCCTGCACAGTAAAAGTTATTTAGCGAAGTTGCCAGGGTTTCGCCATGCTCTCCCTCGGCAGCTCCACTACTGCAGGGACTCATGTTTGCTGTGAACTAGGATAGGTGGCCCACTTCAAAAAGCAGTCTTTTCCCCTTTGGAAATGTGGATTCTTGTAGCCTCGGAGCTGTTTGCAAAACCCTAGGAAGGCCCAGCTTCTACTCACGGCAGGCACGCCCGGGGAGGAAACGAGTATGTTTCCCCAGAGAAACAGGCTGCTTGCAAGTGTCGAGCGGAGCTTCTCAGGTGCCCAGTGTATCCCGTTTGTTTCCCTTCGCAGCTGACATCCTGCAGGTACTTATGCTGGGGGCTAACAAGGGTAGGTGGCTCTTCCGACAAAAGCAGCCTTTTCCTTTTGGAAGCTTGGATTGTAGTGTCTCAGGGGCTGCTTGCCAAACCTTGAAGTTGCCCAGGTTATAGCCTCCAGAGGTACGCTTGAGTAGCAAACGAGCACTTTCACCCGAGGAACAGGGTTCCTGTCACGCTGGAGGAGAGTTAATCCCGCAGACCTCGTTCCTCCTGGGAAAGCGCAAGGCCACCCTGAGCCTCAGGGTAGTGCCTAAGTTTCCACAGGGCAAGCTCTGCGTGCCTCGGTTTCCATGAGGTCTCCATCGTTGTTGTGCTTCAATGGAACGCGAGGATAGCTTTCAGGACTCCAAGCACTCTGACCTCCGCACCATTTCCCATGCTACCACACAGATCCCCCCACGTCTCCTCTCTGCCTGCTGAGCAACAAGCAGCCGTGTAGGCCCTTCGGAACACTTCTTGCATGCAGAACCCAAGGCGGCACACTGCTCTCTGTCTTCCTTTGGAAACCTAGGTGGTCGCAGCTTGCCCCAGCTCACGAAGACAGTCTGAGCCGTTCTCATGAGCTGGGAGACGTGGACTCAGTGAGGACCAGGGCCCTACCTGCACTCAGAAAATCACTCTGCTCAGCCTTCCATCCAGGAGCTCACACCGACTGGCTCGTTGGTTTAGCAGGACGTCTAAGTGAGGTCCAAGCTGAGCAAAGAGCACTGTTCCTCCTTTACCCTGCTAGGCCCACGGAAGAGGTAGAGCCAACTAGGCCTCGCTCAGACCAGCCCTCCTTCAGGGATCTTGCCACACTTCGAAGCCTGCACAGTAAAAGATACTTAGCGAAGTTGCCAGGGTTTCGCCATGCTCTCCCTCGGCAGCTCCACTACTGCAGGGACTCATGTTTGCTTTGAACTAGTATAGGTGTCCCTGCTTCCAAAAGCAGTCTTTTCCCCTTTGGAAATGTGGATTCTTGTAGCCTCGGAGCTGTTTGCGAAACCATAGGAAGGCCCAGCTTTTACTCACTGCAGGCACGCCCGGAGAGGAAACGAGTATGTTTCCCCAGAGAAACAGGCTGCTTGCAAGTGTCGAGAAGAGCTTCTCAGGTGCCCAGTGTGTCCCGTTTGTTTCCCTTCGCAGCTCCCGTACTGCAGGTACTTATGCTGGGTGCTAACAAGAGTTGGTTGGCCCTGCCGACAAAAGCAGCCTTTTCCCTTTGGAAGCTTGGATTGTAGTGTCTCAGGGGCTGCTTGCCAAACCTTGAAGTTGCCCAGGTTATAGCCTCCGCAGGTACGCTTGCGTAGCAAACGAGCACTTTCTACCGATGAACAGGGTTCCTGTCACGCTGGAGGAGAGTTAATCCCGCAGACCTCCCTCCTCCTGGGAAAGCGCAAGGCCACCCTGAGCCTCAGGGTAGTGCCTAAGTTTCCACAGGGCAAGTTCTGCGTGCCTCGGTTTCCATGAGGTCTCCACCGTTGTTGTGCTTCAATGGAACGCGAGGATAGCTTTCAGGACTCCAAGCACTCTGACCTCCGCACCGTTTCCCATGCTACCACACGGATCCCCCCCACGTCTCCTCTCTGCCTGCTGAGCAACAAGCAGCCGTGTAGGCCCTTCAGAACACTTCTTGCATGCAGAGCCCAAGGCGGCACACTGCTCTCTGTCTTCCTCTGGAAACCTAGGTTGTCGCAGCTTACCCAGCTCACCAAGACAGTCTGAGCCGGTCTCATGAGCTGGGGAACGTGGACTCAGTGAGGACCAGGGCCCTACCTGCACTCAGAAAATCACTCTGCTCAGCCTTCCATCCAGGAGCTCACACCGACTGGCTCGTTGGTTTAGCAGGACGTCTAAGTGAGGTCCAAGCTGAGCAAAGAACACACTTCCTCCTTTACCCTGCTAGGCCCCCGGAAGAGGTAGAGCCAACTAGGCCTCGCTCAGGCCAGCCCTCCTTCAGGGATCTTGCCACAGTTCGAAGCCTGCACAGTAAAAGTTATTTAGCGAAGTTGCCAGGGTTTCGCCATGCTCTCCCTCGGCAGCTCCACTACTGCAGGGACTCATGTTTGCTGTGAACTAGGATAGGTGGCCCACTTCAAAAAGCAGTCTTTTCCCCTTTGGAAATGTGGATTCTTGTAGCCTCGGAGCTGTTTGCGAAAGCCTAGGAAGGCCCAGCTTCTACTCACGGCAGGCACGCCCGGGGAGGAAACGAGTATGTTTCCCCAGAGAAACAGGCTGCTTGCAAGTGTCGAGCGGAGCTTCTCAGGTGCCCAGTGTGTCCCGTTTGTTTCCCTTCGCAGCTGACATCCTGCAGGTACTTATGCTGGGGGCTAACAAGGGTAGGTGGCTCTTCCGACAAAAGCAGCCTTTTCCTTTTGGAAGCTTGGATTGTAGTGTCTCAGGGGCTGCTTGCCAAACCTTGAAGTTGCCCAGGTTATAGCCTCCAGAGGTACGCTTGAGTAGCAAACGAGCACTTTCACCCGAGGAACAGGGTTCCTGTCACACTGGAGGAGAGTTAATCCCGCAGACCTCGTTCCTCCTGGGAAAGCGCAAGGCCACCCTGAGCCTCCGGGTAGTGCCTAAGTTTCCACAGGGCAAGCTCTGCGTGCCTCGGTTTCCATGAGGTCTCCATCGTTGTTGTGCTTCAATGGAACGCGAGGATAGCTTTCAGGACTCCAAGCACTCTGACCTCCGCACCATTTCCCATGCTACCACACAGATCCCCCCACGTCTCCTCTCTGCCTGCTGAGCAACAAGCAGCCGTGTAGGCCCTTCGGAACACTTCTTGCATGCAGAACCCAAGGCGGCACACTGCTCTCTGTCTTCCTTTGGAAACCTAGGTGGTCGCAGCTTGCCCCAGCTCACGAAGACAGTCTGAGCCGTTCTCATGAGCTGGGAGACGTGGACTCAGTGAGGACCAGGGCCCTACCTGCACTCAGAAAATCACTCTGCTCAGCCTTCCATCCAGGAGCTCACACCGACTGGCTCGTTGGTTTAGCAGGACGTCTAAGTGAGGTCCAAGCTGAGCAAAGAGCACTGTTCCTCCTTTACCCTGCTAGGCCCACGGAAGAGGTAGAGCCAACTAGGCCTCGCTCAGACCAGCCCTCCTTCAGGGATCTTGCCACACTTCGAAGCCTGCACAGTAAAAGATACTTAGCGAAGTTGCCAGGGTTTCGCCATGCTCTCCCTCGGCAGCTCCACTACTGCAGGGACTCATGTTTGCTTTGAACTAGTATAGGTGTCCCTGCTTCCAAAAGCAGTCTTTTCCCCTTTGGAAATGTGGATTCTTGTAGCCTCGGAGCTGTTTGCGAAACCATAGGAAGGCCCAGCTTTTACTCACTGCAGGCACGCCCGGAGAGGAAACGAGTATGTTTCCCCAGAGAAACAGGCTGCTTGCAAGTGTAGAGGGGAGCTTCTCAGGTGCCCAGTGTCCCGTTTGTTTCCCTTCGCAGCTCCCGTACTGCAGGTACTTATGCTGGGTGCTAACAAGAGTTGGTTGGCTCTGCCGACAAAAGCAGCCTTTTCCCTTTGGAAGCTTGGATTGTAGTGTCTCAGGGGCTGCTTGCCAAACCTTGAAGTTGCCCAGGTTATAGCCTCCGCAGGAACGCTTGCGTAGCAAACGAGCACTTTCTACCGATGAACAGGGTTCCTGTCACGCTGGAGGAGAGTTAATCCCGCAGACCTCGTTCCTCCTGGGAAAGCGCAAGTCCACCCTGAGCCTCAGGGTAGTGCCTAAGTTTCCAAGGGGCAAGCTCTGCGTGCCTCGGTTTCCATGAGGTCTCCACCGTTGTTGTGCTTCAATGGAACGCGAAGATAGCTTTCAGGACTCCAAGCACTCTGACCTCCGCACCGTTTCCCATGCTACCACACGGATCCCCCCCACGTCTCCTCTCTGCCTGCTGAGCAACAAGCAGCCGTGTAGGCCCTTCAGAACACTTCTGCATGCAGAGCCCAAGGCGGCACACTGCTCTCTGTCTTCCTTTGGAAACCTAGGTTGTCGCAGCTTACCCAGCTCACCAAGACAGTCTGAGCCGGTCTCATGAGCTGGGGAACGTGGACTCAGTGAGGACCAGGGCCCTACCTGCACTCAGAAAATCACTCTGCTCAGCCTTCCATCCAGGAGCTCACACCGACTGGCTCGTTGGTTTAGCAGGACGTCTAAGTGAGGTCCAAGCTGAGCAAAGAACACACTTCCTCCTTTACCCTGCTAGGCCCACGGAAGAGGTAGAGCCAACTAGGCCTCACTCAGGCCAGCCCTCCTTCAGGGATCTTGCCACACTTCGAAGCCTGCACAGTAAAAGATATTTAGCGAAGTTGCCAGGGTTTCGCCATTCTCCCTCGGCAGCTCCACTACTACAGGGACTCATGTTTGCTGTGAACTAGGATAGGTGGCCCACTTCAAAAAGCAGTCTTTTCCCCTTTGGAAATGTGGATTCTTGTAGCCTAGGAGCTGTTTGCGAAACCCCAGGAAGGCCCAGCTTTTACTCACTGCAGGCACGCCCGGGGAGGAAACGAGTATGTTTCCCCAGAGAAACAGGCTGCTTGCAAGTGTCGAGGGGAGCTTCTCAGGTGCCCAGTGTGTCCCGTTTGTTTCCCTTCGCAGCTCCCGTACTGCAGGTACTTATGCTGGGTGCTAACAAGGGTTCGTTGGCTCTGCCGAGAAAAGCAGCCTTTTCCCTTTGGAAGCTTGGATTGTAGTGTCTCAGGGGCTGCTTGCCAAACCTTGAAGTTGACCAGGTTATAGCCTCCGCAGGTACGCTTGCGTAGCAAACGAGCACTTTCACCCGAGGAACAGCGTTCCTATCACGCTGCAGGAGAGTTAATCCTGCAGACCTCGTTCCTCCTGGGAAAGCGCAAGGCCACCCTGAGCCTCAGGGTAGTGCCTAAGTTTGCTCCGTGCAAGCTCTGCGTGCCTCGGTTTCCATGAGGTCTCCACCGTTGTTGTGCCTCAATGGAACTAGAGGATAGCTTTCAGGACTCCAAGCACTCTAGCCTCCGCACCGTTTCCCATGCTACCACACGGATTCCCCCCACGTCTCCTCTCTGCCTGCTGAGCAACAAGCAGCCGTGTAGGCCCTTCAGAACACTTCTTGCATGCAGAGCCCAAGGCGGGACACTGCTCTCTGTCTTCCTTTGGAAACGTAGGTTGTCGGAGCTTACCCACCTCACGAAGACAGTCTGAGCCGCTCTCATGAGCTGGGGAACGTGGACTCAGTGAGGACCAGGGCCCTACCTGCACTCAGAAAATCACTCTGCTCAGCCTTCCATCCAGGAGCTCACACCGACTGGCTCGTTGGTTTAGCAGGACGTCTAAGTGAGGTCCAAGCTGAGCAAAGAACACACTTCCTCCTTTACCCTGCTAGGCCCACGGAAGAGGTAGAGCCAACTAGGCCTCGCTCAGGCCAGCCGTCCTTCAGGGATCTTGCCACACTTCGAAGCCTGCACAGTAAAAGTTATTTAGCGAAGTTGCCAGGGTTTCGCCATGCTCTCCCTCGGCAGCTCCACTACTGCAGGGACTCATGTTTGCTGTGAACTAGGATAGGTGGCCCACTTCAAAAAGCAGTCTTTTCCCATTTGGAAATGTGGATTCTTGTAGCCTCGGAGCTGTTTGCAAAACCCTAGGAAGGCCCAGCTTCTACTCACGGCAGGCACGCCCGGGGAGGAAACGAGTATGTTTCCCCAGAGAAACAGGTTGCTTGCAAGTGTCGAGCGGAGCTTCTCAGGTGCCCAGTGTATCCCGTTTGTTTCCCTTCGCAGCTGACATCCTGCAGGTACTTATGCTGGGGGCTAACAAGGGTAGGTGGCTCTTCCGACAAAAGCAGCCTTTTCCTTTTGGAAGCTTGGATTGTAGTGTCTCAGGGGCTGCTTGCCAAACCTTGAAGTTGCCCAGGTTATAGCCTCCAGAGGTACGCTTGAGTAGCAAACGAGCACTTTCACCCGAGGAACAGGGTTCCTGTCACGCTGGAGGAGAGTTAATCCCGCAGACCTCGTTCCTCCTGGGAAAGCGCAAGGCCACCCTGAGCCTCAGGGTAGTGCCTAAGTTTCCACAGGGCAAGCTCTGCGTGCCTCGGTTTCCATGAGGTCTCCATCGTTGTTGTGCTTCAATGGAACGCGAGGATAGCTTTCAGGACTCCAAGCACTCTGACCTCCGCACCATTTCCCATGCTACCACACAGATCCCCCCACGTCTCCTCTCTGCCTGCTGAGCAACAAGCAGCCGTGTAGGCCCTTCGGAACACTTCTTGCATGCAGAACCCAAGGCGGCACACTGCTCTCTGTCTTCCTTTGGAAACCTAGGTGGTCGCAGCTTGCCCCAGCTCACGAAGACAGTCTGAGCCGTTCTCATGAGCTGGGAGACGTGGACTCAGTGAGGACCAGGGCCCTACCTGCACTCAGAAAATCACTCTGCTCAGCCTTCCATCCAGGAGCTCACACCGACTGGCTCGTTGGTTTAGCAGGACGTCTAAGTGAGGTCCAAGCTGAGCAAAGAGCACTGTTCCTCCTTTACCCTGCTAGGCCCACGGAAGAGGTAGAGCCAACTAGGCCTCGCTCAGACCAGCCCTCCTTCAGGGATCTTGCCACACTTCGAAGCCTGCACAGTAAAAGATACTTAGCGAAGTTGCCAGGGTTTCGCCATGCTCTCCCTCGGCAGCTCCACTACTGCAGGGACTCATGTTTGCTTTGAACTAGTATAGGTGTCCCTGCTTCCAAAAGCAGTCTTTTCCCCTTTGGAAATGTGGATTCTTGTAGCCTCGGAGCTGTTTGCGAAACCATAGGAAGGCCCAGCTTTTACTCACTGCAGGCACGCCCGGAGAGGAAACGAGTATGTTTCCCCAGAGAAACAGGCTGCTTGCAAGTGTAGAGGGGAGCTTCTCAGGTGCCCAGTGTCCCGTTTGTTTCCCTTCGCAGCTCCCGTACTGCAGGTACTTATGCTGGGTGCTAACAAGAGTTGGTTGGCTCTGCCGACAAAAGCAGCCTTTTCCCTTTGGAAGCTTGGATTGTAGTGTCTCAGGGGCTGCTTGCCAAACCTTGAAGTTGCCCAGGTTATAGCCTCCGCAGGAACGCTTGCGTAGCAAACGAGCACTTTCTACCGATGAACAGGGTTCCTGTCACGCTGGAGGAGAGTTAATCCCGCAGACCTCGTTCCTCCTGGGAAAGCGCAAGTCCACCCTGAGCCTCAGGGTAGTGCCTAAGTTTCCAAGGGGCAAGCTCTGCGTGCCTCGGTTTCCATGAGGTCTCCACCGTTGTTGTGCTTCAATGGAACGCGAAGATAGCTTTCAGGACTCCAAGCACTCTGACCTCCGCACCGTTTCCCATGCTACCACACGGATCCCCCCCACGTCTCCTCTCTGCCTGCTGAGCAACAAGCAGCCGTGTAGGCCCTTCAGAACACTTCTGCATGCAGAGCCCAAGGCGGCACACTGCTCTCTGTCTTCCTTTGGAAACCTAGGTTGTCGCAGCTTACCCAGCTCACCAAGACAGTCTGAGCCGGTCTCATGAGCTGGGGAACGTGGACTCAGTGAGGACCAGGGCCCTACCTGCACTCAGAAAATCACTCTGCTCAGCCTTCCATCCAGGAGCTCACACCGACTGGCTCATTGGTTTAGCAGGACGTCTAAGTGAGGTCCAAGCTGAGCAAAGAACACACTTCCTCCTTTACCCTGCTAGGCCCACGGAAGAGGTAGAGCCAACTAGGCCTCACTCAGGCCAGCCCTCCTTCAGGGATCTTGCCACACTTCGAAGCCTGCACAGTAAAAGATATTTAGCGAAGTTGCCAGGGTTTCGCCATTCTCCCTCGGCAGCTCCACTACTGCAGGGACTCATGTTTGCTGTGAACTAGGATAGGTGTCCCACTTCCAAAAGCAGTCTTTTCCCCTTTGGAAATGTGGATTCTTGTAGCCTAGGAGCTGTTTGCGAAACCCCAGGAAGGCCCAGCTTTTACTCACTGCAGGCACGCCCGGGGAGGAAACGAGTATGTTTCCCCAGAGAAACAGGCTGCTTGCAAGTGTCGAGGGGAGCTTCTCAGGTGCCCAGTGTGTCCCGTTTGTTTCCCTTCGCAGCTCCCGTACTGCAGGTACTTATGCTGGGTGCTAACAAGGGTTCGTTGGCTCTGCCGAGAAAAGCAGCCTTTTCCCTTTGGAAGCTTGGATTGTAGTGTCTCAGGGGCTGCTTGCCAAACCTTGAAGTTGCCCAGGTTATAGCCTCCGCAGGTACGCTTGCGTAGCAAACGAGCACTTTCACCCGAGGAACAGCGTTCCTATCACGCTGCAGGAGAGTTAATCCTGCAGACCTCGTTCCTCCTGGGAAAGCGCAAGGCCACCCTGAGCCTCAGGGTAGTGCCTAAGTTTGCTCCGTGCAAGCTCTGCGTGCCTCGGTTTCCATGAGGTCTCCACCGTTGTTGTGCCTCAATGGAACTAGAGGATAGCTTTCAGGACTCCAAGCACTCTAGCCTCCGCACCGTTTCCAATGCTACCACACGGATTCCATCCACGTCTCCTCTCTGCCTGCTGAGCAACAAGCAGCCATGTAGGCCCTTCAGAACACTTCTTGCATGCAGAGCCCAAGGCGGGACACTGCTCTCTGTCTTCCTTTGGAAACCTAGGTTGTCGGAGCTTACCCACCTCACTAAGACAGTCTGAGCCGGTCTCATGAGCTGGGGAACGTGGACTCAGTGAGGACCAGGGCCCTATCTGCACTCAGAAAATCACTCTGCTCAGCCTTCCATCCAGGAGCTCACACCGACTGGCTCGTTGGTTTAGCAGGACGTCTAAGTGAGGTCCAAGCTGAGCAAAGAACACACTTCCTCCTTTACCCTGCTAGGCCCACAGAAGAGGTAGAGCCAACTAGGCCTCGCTCAGGCCAGCCGTCCTTCAGGGATCTTGCCACACTTCGAAGCCTGCACAGTAAAAGATACTTAGCGAAGTTTCCAGGGTTTCGCCATGCTCTCCCTCGGCAGCTCCACTACTGCAGGGACTCATGTTTGCTGTGAACTAGGATAGGTGGCCCACTTCAAAAAGCAGTCTTTTCCCCGTTGGAAATGTGGATTCTTGTAGCCTCGGAGCTGTTTGCGAAACCCTAGGAAGGCCCAGCTTCTACTCACGGCAGGCACGCCCGGGGAGGAAACGAGTATGTTTCCCCAGAGAAACAGGCTGCTTGCAAGTGTCGAGCGGAGCTTCTCAGGTGCCCAGTGTGTCCCGTTTGTTTCCCTTCGCAGCTGACATCCTGCAGGTACTTATGCTGGGGGCTAACAAGGGTAGGTGGCTCTTCCGACAAAAGCAGCCTTTTCCTTTTGGAAGCTTGGATTGTAGTGTCTCAGGGGCTGCTTGCCAAACCTTGAAGTTGCCCAGGTTATAGCCTCCAGAGGTACGCTTGAGTAGCAAACGAGCACTTTCACCCGAGGAACAGGGTTCCTGTCACGCTGGAGGAGAGTTAATCCCGCAGACCTCGTTCCTCCTGGGAAAGCGCAAGGCCACCCTGAGCCTCAGGGTAGTGCCTAAGTTTCCACAGGGCAAGCTCTGCGTGCCTCGGTTTCCATGAGGTCTCCATCGTTGTTGTGCTTCAATGGAACGCGAGGATAGCTTTCAGGACTCCAAGCACTCTGACCTCCGCACCATTTCCCATGCTACCACACAGATCCCCCCACGTCTCCTCTCTGCCTGCTGAGCAACAAGCAGCCGTGTAGGCCCTTCGGAACACTTCTTGCATGCAGAACCCAAGGCGGCACACTGCTCTCTGTCTTCCTTTGGAAACCTAGGTGGTCGCAGCTTGCCCCAGCTCACGAAGACAGTCTGAGCCGTTCTCATGAGCTGGGAGACGTGGACTCAGGGAGGACCAGGGCCCTACCTGCACTCAGAAAAATTACTCTGCTCAGCCTTCCATCCAGGAGCTCACACCGACTGGCTCGTTGGTTTAGCAGGACGTCTAAGTGAGGTCCAAGCTGAGCAAAGAGCACACTTCCTCCTTTACCCTGCTAGGCCCACGGAAGAGGTACAGCCAACTAGGCCTCGCTCAGGCCAGCCCTCCTTCAGGGATCTTGCCACACTTCGAAGCCTGCACAGTAAAAGATACTTAGCGAAGTTGCCAAGATTTCGCCATGCTCTCCCTCGGCAGCTCCCTACTGCAGGGACTCATGTTTGCTTTGAACTAGGATAGGTGTCCCTGCTTCCAAAAGCAGTCTTTTCCCCTTTGGAAATGTGGATTCTTGGAGCCTAGGAGCTGTTTGCGAAACCCTAGGAAGGCCCAGCTTCTACTCACTGCAGGCACGCCCGGGGAGGAAACGAGTATGTTGCCCCAGAGAAACAGGCTGCTTGCAAGGGTCGAGGGGAGCTTCTCAGGTGCCCAGTGTGTCCCGTTTGTTTCCCTTCGCAGCTCCCGTACTGCAGGTACTTATGCTGGGTGCTAACAAGGGTTGGTTGGCTCTGCCGACAAAAGCAGCCTTTTCCCATGGAAGCTAGGATTGTAGTGTCTCAGGGGCTGCTTGCCAAACCTTGAAGTTGCCCAGGTTATAGCCTCCGCAGGAACGCTTGCGTAGCAAACGAGCACTTTCTACCGATGAACAGGGTTCCTGTCACGCTGGAGGAGAGTTAATCCCGCAGACCTCGTTCCTCCTGGGAAAGCGCAAGTCCACCCTGAGCCTCAGGGTAGTGCCTAAGTTTCCAACGGGCAAGCTCTGCGTGCCTCGGTTTCCATGAGGTCTCCACCGTTGTTGTGCTTCAATGGAACCCAAAGATAGCTTTCAGGACTCCAAGCACTCTGACCTCCGCACCGTTTCCCATGCTACCACACGGATCCCCCCCACGTCTCCTCTCTGCCTGCTGAGCAACAAGCAGCCGTGTAGGCCCTTCAGAACACTTCTGCATGCAGAGCCCAAGGCGGCACACTGCTCTCTGTCTTCCTTTGGAAACCTAGGTTGTCGCAGCTTACCCAGCTCACCAAGACAGTCTGAGCCGGTTTCATGAGCTGGGGAACGTGGACTCAGTGAGGACCAGGGCCCTACCTGCACTCTGAAAATCACTCTGCTCAGCCTTCCATCCAGGAGCTCACACCGACTGGCTCGTTGGTTTAGTAGGACGTCTAAGTGAGGTCCAAGCTGAGCAAAGAGCACTCTTCCTCCTTTACCCTGCTAGGCCCACGGAAGAGGTAGAGCCAACTAGGCCTCACTCAGACCAGGCCTCCTTCAGGGATCTTGCCTTACTTCGAAGCCTGCACAGTAAAGGATACTTAGCGAAGTTGCCAGGGTTTCGCCATTCTCCCTCGGCAGCTCCACTACTGCAGGGACTCATGTTTGCTTTGAACTAGTATAGGTGTCCCTGCTTCCAAAAGCAGTCTTTTCCCCTTTGGAAATGTGGATTCTTGTAGCCTAGGAGCTGTTTGCGAAACCCTAGGAAGGCTCAGCTTCTACTCACGGCAGGCACGCCCGGGCAGGAAACGCGTATGTTTCCCCAGAGAAACAGGCTGCTTGCAAGTGTCGAGAAGAGCTTCTCAGGTGCCCAGTGTGTCCCGTTTGTTTCCCTTCGCAGCTCCCGTACTGCAGGTACTTATGCTGGGTGCTAACAAGAGTTGGTTGGCTCTGCCGACAAAAGCAGCCTTTTCCCTTTGGAAGCTTGGATTGTAGTGTCTCAGGGGCTGCTTGCCAAACCTTGAAGTTGACCAGGTTATAGCCTCCGCAGGTACGCTTGCGTAGCAAATGAGCACTTTCTACCGATGAACAGGGTTCCTGTCACGCTGGAGGAGAGTTAATCCCGCAGACCTCCCTCCTCCTGGGAAAGCGCAAGGCCACCCTTAGCCTCAGGGTAGTGCCTAAGTTTCCACAGGGCAAGTTCTGCGTTCCTCGGTTTCCATGAGGTCTCCACCGTTGTTGTGCTTCAATGGAACGCGAGGATAGCTTTCAGGACTCCAAGCACTCTGACCTCCGCACCGTTTCCCATGCTACCACACGGATCCCCCCCACGTCTCCTCTCTGCCTGCTGAGCAACAAGCAGCCGTGTAGGCCCTTCAGAACACTTCTTGCATGCAGAGCCCAAGGCGGCACACTGCTCTCTGTCTTCCTCTGGAAACCTAGGTTGTCGCAGCTTACCCAGCTCACCAAGACAGTCTGAGCCGGTCTCATGAGCTGGGGAACGTGGACTCAGTGAGGACCAGGGCCCTACCTGCACTCAGAAAATCACTCTGCTCAGCCTTCCATCCAGGAGCTCACACCGACTGGCTCGTTGGTTTAGCAGGACGTCTAAGTGAGGTCCAAGCTGAGCAAAGAACACACTTCCTCCTTTACCCTGCTAGGCCCCCGGAAGAGGTAGAGCCAACTAGGCCTCGCTCAGGCCAGCCCTCCTTCAGGGATCTTGCCACAGTTCGAAGCCTGCACAGTAAAAGTTATTTAGCGAAGTTGCCAGGGTTTCGCCATGCTCTCCCTCGGCAGCTCCACTACTGCAGGGACTCATGTTTGCTGTGAACTAGGATAGGTGGCCCACTTCAAAAAGCAGTCTTTTCCCCTTTGGAAATGTGGATTCTTGTAGCCTCGGAGCTGTTTGCGAAACCCTAGGAAGGCCCAGCTTCTACTCACGGCAGGCACGCCCGGGGAGGAAACGAGTATGTTTCCCCAGAGAAACAGGCTGCTTGCAAGTGTCGAGCGGAGCTTCTCAGGTGCCCAGTGTGTCCCGTTTGTTTCCCTTCGCAGCTGACATCCTGCAGGTACTTATACTGGGGGCTAACAAGGGTAGGTGGCTCTTCCGACAAAAGCAGCCTTTTCCTTTTGGAAGCTTGGATTGTAGTGTCTCAGGGGCTGCTTGCCAAACCTTGAAGTTGCCCAGGTTATAGCCTCCAGAGGTACGCTTGAGTAGCAAACGAGCACTTTCACCCGAGGAACAGGGTTCCTGTCACGCTGGAGGAGAGTTAATCCCGCAGACCTCGTTCCTCCTGGGAAAGCGCAAGTCCACCCTGAGCCTCAGGGTAGTGCCTAAGTTTCCAACGGGCAAGCTCTGCGTGCCTCGGTTTCCATGAGGTCTCCACCGTTGTTGTGCTTCAATGGAACGCGAAGATAGCTTTCAGGACTCCAAGCACTCTGACCTCCGCACCGTTTCCCATGCTACCACACGGATCCCCCCCACGTCTCCTCTCTGCCTGCTGAGCAACAAGCAGCCGTGTAGGCCCTTCAGAACACTTCTGCATGCAGAGCCCAAGGCGGCACACTGCTCTCTGTCTTCCTTTGGAAACCTAGGTGGTCGCAGCTTACCCAGCTCACCAAGACAGTCTGAGCCGGTCTCATGAGCTGGGGAACGTGGACTCAGTGAGGACCAGGGCCCTACCTGCACTCAGAAAATCACTCTGCTCAGCCTTCCATCCAGGAGCTCACACCGACTGGCTCGTTGGTTTAGCAGGACGTCTAAGTGAGGTCCAAGCTGAGCAAAGAACACACTTCCTCCTTTACCCTGCTAGGCCCACGGAAGAGGTAGAGCCAACTAGGCCTCGCTCAGGCCAGCCCTCCTTCAGGGATCTTGCCACACTTCGAAGCCTGCACAGTAAAAGATATTTAGCGAAGTTGCCAGGGTTTCGCCATTCTCCCTCGGCAGCTCCACTACTGCAGGGACTCATGTTTGCTGTGAACTAGGATAGGTGGCCCACTTCCAAAAGCAGTCTTTTCCCCTTTGGAAATGTGGATTCTTGTAGCCTAGGAGCTGTTTGCGAAACCCCAGGAAGGCCCAGCTTTTACTCACTGCAGGCACGCCCGGGGAGGAAACGAGTATGTTTCCCCAGAGAAACAGGCTGCTTGCAAGTGTCGAGGGGAGCTTCTCAGGTGCCCAGTGTGTCCCGTTTGTTTCCCTTCGCAGCTCCCGTACTGCAGGTACTTATGCTGGGTGCTAACAAGGGTTCGTTGGCTCTGCCGAGAAAAGCAGCCTTTTCCCTTTGGAAGCTTGGATTGTAGTGTCTCAGGGGCTGCTTGCCAAACCTTGAAGTTGCCCAGGTTATAGCCTCCAGAGGTACGCTTGAGTAGCAAACGAGCACTTTCACCCGAGGAACAGGGTTCCTGTCACGCTGGAGTAGAGTTAATCCCGCAGACCTCGTTCCTCCTGGGAAAGCGCAAGGCCACCCTGAGCCTCAGGGTAGTGCCTAAGTTTCCACAGGGCAAGCTCTGCGTGCCTCGGTTACCATGAGGTCTCCACCGTTGTTGTGCTTCAATGGAACGCGAGGATAGCTTTCAGGACTCCAAGCACTCTGACCTCCGCACCGTTTCCCATGCTACCACACGGATCCCCCCCACGTCTCCTCTCTGCCTGCTGAGCAACAAGCAGCCGTGTAGGCCCTTCAGAACACTTCTTGCATGCAGAGCCCAAGGCGGCACACTGCTCTCTGTCTTCCTCTGGAAACCTAGGTTGTCGCAGCTTACCCAGCTAACCAAGACAGTCTGGGCCGGTCTCATGAGCTGGGAGACGTGGACTCAGTGAGGACCAGGGCCCTACCTGCACTCAGAAAATCACTCTGCTCAGCCTTCCATCCAGGAGCTCACACCGACTGGCTCGTTGGTTTAGCAGGACGTCTAAGTGAGGTCCAAGCTGAGCAAAGAACACACTTCCTCCTTTACCCTGCTAGGCCCACGGAAGAGGTAGAGCCAACTAGGCCTCGCTCAGGCCAGCCCTCCTTCAGGGATCTTGCCACACTTCGAAGCCTGCACAGTAAAAGATACTTAGCGAAGTTGGCAGGGTTTCGCCATGCTCTCCCTCGGCAGCTCCACTACTGCAGGGACTCATGTTTGCTGTGAACTAGGATAGGTGGCCCACTTCAAAAAGCAGTCTTTTCCCCTTTGGAAATGTGGATTCTTGCAGCCTCGGAGCTGTTTGCAAAACCCTAGGAAGGCCCAGCTTCTACTCACGGCAGGCACGCCCGGGGAGGAAACGAGTATGTTTCCCCAGAGAAACAGGCTGCTTGCAAGTGTCGAGCGGAGCTTCTCAGGTGCCCAGTGTGTCCCGTTTGTTTCCCTTCGCAGCTGACATCCTGCAGGTACTTATGCTGGGGGCTAACAAGGGTAGGTGGCTCTTCCGACAAAAGCAGCCTTTTCCTTTTGGAAGCTTGGATTGTAGTGTCTCAGGGGCTGCTTGCCAAACCTTGAAGTTGCCCAGGTTATAGCCTCCAGAGGTACGCTTGAGTAGCAAACGAGCACTTTCACCCGAGGAACAGGGTTCCTGTCACGCTGGAGGAGAGTTAATCCCGCAGACCTCGTTCCTCCTGGGAAAGCGCAAGGCCACCCTGAGCCTCAGGGTAGTGCCTAAGTTTCCACAGGGCAAGCTCTGCGTGCCTCGGTTTCCATGAGGTCTCCATCGTTGTTGTGCTTCAATGGAACGCGAGGATAGCTTTCAGGACTCCAAGCACTCTGACCTCCGCACCATTTCCCATGCTACCACACAGATCCCCCCACGTGTCCTCTCTGCCTGCTGAGCAACAAGCAGCCGTGTAGGCCCTTCGGAACACTTCTTGCATGCAGAACCCAAGGCGGCACACTGCTCTCTGTCTTCCTCTGGAAACCTAGGTTGTCGCAGCTTGCCCAGCTCACCAAGACAGTCTGAGCCGGTTTCATGAGCTGGGGAACGTGGACTCAGTGAGGACCAGGGCCCTACCTGCACTCAGAAAATCACTCTGCTCAGCCTTCCATCCAGGAGCTCACACCGACTGGCTCGTTGGTTTAGCAAGACGTCTAAGTGAGGTCCAAGCTGAGCAAAGAACACACTTCCTCCTTTACCCTGCTAGGCCCACGGAAGAGGTAGAGCCAACTAGGCCTCGCTCAGGCCAGCCCTCCTTCAGGGATCTTGCCACACTTCGAAGCCTGCACAGTAAAAGATATTTAGCGAAGTTGCCAGGGTTTCGTCATTCTCCCTCGGCAGCTCCACTACTGCAGGGACTCATGTTTGCTGTGAAATAGGATAGGTGGCCCACTTCAAAAAGCAGTCTTTTCCCCTTTGGAAATGTGGATTCTTGTAGCCTAGGAGCTGTTTGCGAAACCATAGGAAGGCGCAGCTTTTACTCACTGCAGGCACGCCCGGGGAGGAAACGAGTATGTTTCCCCAGAGAAACAGGCTGCTTGCAAGTGTAGAGGGGAGCTTCTCAGGTGCCCAGTGTGTCCCGTTTGTTTCCCTTCGCAGCTGACATCCTGCAGGTACTTATGCTGGGGGCTAACAAGGGTAGGTGGCTCTTCCGACAAAAGCAGCCTTTTCCTTTTGGAAGCTTGGATTGTAGTGTCTCAGGGGCTGCTTGCCAAACCTTGAAGTTGCCCAGGTTATAGCCTCCAGAGGTACGCTTCAGTAGCAAACGAGCACTTTCACCCGAGGAACAGGGTTCCTGTCACGCTGGAGGAGAGTTAATCCCGCAGACCTCGTTCCTCCTGGGAAAGCGCAAGGCCACCCTGAGCCTCAGGGTAGTGCCTAAGTTTCCACAGGGCAAGCTCTGCGTGCCTCGGTTTCCATGAGGTCTCCATCGTTGTTGTGCTTCAATGGAACGCGAGGATAGCTTTCAGGACTCCAAGCACTCTGACCTCCGCACCATTTCCCATGCTACCACACAGATCCCCCCACGTTTCCTCTCTGCCTGCTGAGCAACAAGCAGCCGTGTAGGCCCTTCGGAACACTTCTTGCATGCAGAACCCAAGGCGGCACACTGCTCTCTGTCTTCCTTTGGAAACCTAGGTGGTCGCAGCTTGCCCCAGCTCACGAAGACAGTCTGAGCCGTTCTCATGAGCTGGGAGACGTGGACTCAGTGAGGACCAGGGCCCTACCTGCACTCAGAAAAATCACTCTGCTCAGCCTTCCATCCAGGAGCTCACACCGACTGGCTCGTTGGTTTAGCAGGACGTCTAAGTGAGGTCCAAGCTGAGCAAAGAGCACACTTCCTCCTTTACCCTGCTAGGCCCACGGAAGAGGTAGAGCCAACTAGGCCTCGTTCAGGCCAGCCCTCCTTCAGGGATTTTGCCACACTTCGAAGCCTGCACAGTAAAAGATACTTAGCGAAGTTGCCAATATTTCGCCATGCTCTCCTTCGGCAGCTCTACTATTGCAGGGACTCATGTTTGCTTTGAACTAGGATAGGTGTCCCTGCTTCCAAAAGCAGTCTTTTCCCCTCTGGAAATGTGGATTCTTGTAGCCTAGGAGCTGTTTGCGAAACCATAGGAAGGCCCAGCTTTTACTCACTGCAGGCACGCCCGGGGAGGAAACGAGTATGTTTCCCCAGAGAAACAGGCTGCTTGCAAGTGTAGAGGGGAGCTTCTCAGGTGCCCAGTGTGTCCCGTTTGTTTCCCTTCGCAGCTCCCGTACTGCAGGTACTTATGCTGGGTGCTAACAAGAGTTGGTTGGCTCTGCCGACAAAAGCAGCCTTTTCCCTTTGGAAGCTTGGATTGTAGTGTCTCAGGGGCTGCTTGCCAAACCTTGAAGTTGCCCAGGTTATAGCCTCCGCAGGAACGCTTGCGTAGCAAACGAGCACTTTCTACCGATGAACAGGGTTCCTGTCACGCTGGAGGAGAGTTAATCCCGCAGACCTCGTTCCTCCTGGGAAAGCGCAAGTCCACCCTGAGCCTCAGGGTAGTGCCTAAGTTTCCAACGGGCAAGCTCTGCGTGCCTCGGTTTCCATGAGGTCTCCACCGTTGTTGTGCTTCAATGGAACGCGAAGATAGCTTTCAGGACTCCAAGCACTCTGACCTCCGCATCGTTTCCCATGCTACCACACGGATCCCCCCCACGTCTCCTCTCTGCCTGCTGAGCAACAAGCAGCCGTGTAGGCCCTTCAGAACACTTCTGCATGCAGAGCCCAAGGCGGCACACTGCTCTCTGTCTTCCTTTGGAAACCTAGGTTGTCGCAGCTTACCCAGCTCACCAAGACAGTCTGAGCCGGTCTCATGAGCTGGGGAACGTGGACTCAGTGAGGACCAGGGCCCTACCTGCACTCAGAAAATCACTCTGCTCAGCCTTCCATCCAGGAGCTCACACCGACTGGCTCGTTGGTTTAGCAGGACGTCTAAATGAGGTCCAAGCTGAGCAAAGAACACACTTCCTCCTTTACCCTGCTAGGCCCCCGGAAGAGGTAGAGCCAACTAGGCCTCGCTCAGGCCAGCCCTCCTTCAGGGATCTTGCCACACTTCGAAGCCTGCACAGTAAAAGATATTTAGCGAAGTTGCCAGGGTTTCGCCATTCTCCCTCGGCAGCTCCACTACTGCAGGGACTCATGTTTGCTGTGAACTAGGATAGGTGGCCCACTTCCAAAAGCAGTCTTTTCCCCTTTGGAAATGTGGATTCTTGCAGCCTCGGAGCTGTTTGCAAAACCCTAGGAAGGCCCAGCTTCTACTCACGGCAGGCACGCCCGGGGAGGAAACGAGTATGTTTCCCCAGAGAAACAGGCTGCTTGCAAGTGTCGAGCGGAGCTTCTCAGGTGCCCAGTGTGTCCCGTTTGTTTCCCTTCGCAGCTGACATCCTGCAGGTACTTATGCTGGGGGCTAACAAGGGTAGGTGGCTCTTCCGACAAAAGCATCCTTTTCCTTTTGGAAGCTTGGATTGTAGTGTCTCAGGGGCTGCTTGCCAAACCTTGAAGTTGCCCAGGTTATAGCCTCCAGAGGTACGCTTGAGTAGCAAACGAGCACTTTCACCCGAGGAACAGGGTTCCTGTCACGCTGGAGGAGAGTTAATCCCGCAGACCTCGTTCCTCCTGGGAAAGCGCAAGGCCACCCTGAGCCTCAGGGTAGTGCCTAAGTTTGCTCCGTGCAAGCTCTGCGTGCCTCGGTTTCCATGAGGTCTCCATCGTTGTTGTGCTTCAATGGAACGCGAGGATAGCTTTCAGGACTCCAAGCACTCTGACCTCCGCACCATTTCCCATGCTACCACACAGATCCCCCCACGTCTCCTCTCTGCCTGCTGAGCAACAAGCAGCCGTGTAGGCCCTTCGGAACACTTCTTGCATGCAGAACCCAAGGCGGCACACTGCTCTCTGTCTTCCTCTGGAAACCTAGGTTGTCGGAGCTTACCCACCTCACTAAGACAGTCTGAGCCGGTTTCATGAGCTGGGGAACGTGGACTCAGTGAGGACCAGGGCCCTACCTGCACTCTGAAAATCACTCTGCTCAGCCTTCCATCCAGGAGCTCACACCGACTGGCTCGTTGGTTTAGCAGGACGTCTAAGTGAGGTCCAAGCTGAGCAAAGAGCACAATTCCTCCTTTACCCTGCTAGGCCCACGGAAGAGGTAGAGCCAACTAGGCCTCGCTCAGACCAGCCCTCCTTCAGGGATCTTGCCACACTTCGAAGCCTGCACAGTAAAAGATACTTAGCGAAGTTGCCAGGGTTTCGCCATGCTCTCCCTCGGCAGCTCCACTACTGCAGGGACTCATGTTTGCTTTGAACTAGTATAGGTGTCCCTGCTTCCAAAAGCAGTCTTTTCCCCTTTGGAAATGTGGATTCTTGTAGCCTTGGAGCTGTTTGCGAAACAATAGGAAGGCCCAGCTTTAACTCACTGCAGGCACGCCCGGAGAGGAAACGAGTATGTTTCCCCAGAGAAACAGGCTGCTTGCAAGTGTAGAGGGGAGCTTCTCAGGTGCCCAGTGTCCCGTTTGTTTCCCTTCGCAGCTCCCGTACTGCAGGTACTTATGCTGGGTGCTAACAAGAGTTGGTTGGCTCTGCCGACAAAAGCAGCCTTTTCCCTTTGGAAGCTTGGATTGTAGTGTTTCAGGGGCTGCTTGCCAAACCTTGAAGTTGCCCAGGTTATAGCCTCCGCAGGAACGCTTGCGTAGCAAACGAGCACTTTCACCCGAGGAACAGCGTTCCTATCACGCTGCAGGAGAGTTAATCCCGCAGACCTCGTTCCTCCTGGGAAAGCGCAAGGCCACCCTGAGCCTCAGGGTAGTGCCTAAGTTTGCTCCGTGCAAGCTCTGCGTGCCTCGGTTTCCATGAGGTCTCCACCGTTGTTGTGCCTCAATGGAACTAGAGGATAGCTTTCAGGACTCCAAGCACTCTGGCCTCCGAACCGTTTCCCATGCTACCACTCGGCTTCCCCCCACGTCTCCTCTCTGCCTGCTGAGCAACAAGCAGCCGTGTAGGCCCTTCAGAACACTTCTTGCATGCAGAGCCCAAGGCGGGACACTGCTCTCTGTCTTCCTTTGGAAACCTAGGTTGTCGGAGCTTACCCACCTCACGAAGACAGTCTGAGCCGGTTTCATGAGCTGGGGAACGTGGACTCAGTGAGGACCAGGGCCCTACCTGCACTCTGAAAATCACTCTGCTCAGCCTTCCATCCAGGAGCTCACACCGACTGGCTCGTTGGTTTAGCAGGACGTCTAAGTGAGGTCCAAGCTGAGCAAAGAACACACTTCCTCCTTTACCCTGCTAGGCCCACGGAAGAGGTAGAGCCAACTAGGCCTCGCTCAGGCCAGCCCTCCTTCAGGGATCTTGCCACACTTCGAAGCCTGCACAGTAAAAGATACTTAGCGAAGTTGCCAGGGTTTCGCCATGCTCTCCCTCGGCAGCTCCACTACTGCAGGGACTCATGTTTGCTTTGAACTAGTATAGGTGTCCCTGCTTCCAAAAGCAGTCTTTTCCCCTTTGGAAATGTGGATTCTTGTAGCCTAGGAGCTATTTGCGAAACCATAGGAAGGCCCAGCTTTTACTCACTGCAGGCACGCCCGGAGAGGAAACGAGTATGTTTCCCCAGAGAAACAGGCTGCTTGCAAGTGTAGAGGGGAGCTTCTCAGGTGCCCAGTGTCCCGTTTGTTTCCCTTCGCAGCTCCCGTACTGCAGGTACTTATGCTGGGTGCTAACAAGAGTTGGTTGGCTCTGCCGACAAAAGCAGCCTTTTCCCTTTGGAAGCTTGGATTGTAGTGTCTCAGGGGCTGCTTGCCAAACCTTGAAGTTGCCCAGGTTATAGCCTCCGCAGGAACGCTTGCGTAGCAAACGAGCACTTTCACCCGAGGAACAGCGTTCCTATCACGCTGCAGGAGAGTTAATCCTGCAGACCTCGTTCCTCCTGGGAAAGCACAAGGCCACCCTGAGCCTCAGGGTAGTGCCTAAGTTTGCTCCGTGCAAGCTCTGCGTGCCTCGGTTTCCATGAGGTCTCCACCGTTGTTGTGCCTCAAAGGAACTAGAGGATAGCTTTCAGGAATCCCAGCACTCTGGCCTCCGCACCGTTTCCCATGCTACCACACGGCTTCCCCCCACGTCTCCTCTCTGCCTGCTGAGCAACAAGTAGCCGTGTAGGCCTTCAGAACACTTCTTGCATGCAGAGCCCAAGGCGGGACACTGCTCTCTGTCTTCCTTTGGAAACCTAGGTTGTCGGAGCTTACCCACCTCACGAAGACAGTCTGAGCCGCTCTCATGAGCTGGGGAACGTGGACTCAGTGAGGACCAGGGCCCTACCTGCACTCTGAAAATCACTCTGCTCAGCCTTCCATCCAGGAGCTCACACCGACTGGCTCGTTGGTTTAGCAGGACGTCTAAGTGAGGTCCAAGCTGAGCAAAGAACACACTTCCTCCTGTACCCTGCTAGGCCCACGGAAGAGGTAGAGCCATCTAGGCCTCGCTCAGGCCAGCCCTCCTTCAGGGATCTTGCCACACTTCGAAGCCTGCAGAGTAAAAGATACTTAGCGAAGTTGCCAGGGTTTCGCCATGCTCTCCCTCGGCAGCTCCACTACTGCAGGGACTCATGTTTGCTGTGAACTAGGATAGGTGGCCCACTTCAAAAAGCAGTCTTTTCCCCTTTGGAAATGTGGATTCTTGTAGCCTCGGAGCTGTTTGCGAAACCCTAGGAAGGCCCAGCTTCTACTCACGGCAGGCACGCCCGGGGAGGAAACGAGTATGTTTCCCCAGAGAAACAGGCTGCTTGCAAGTGTCGAGCGGAGCTTCTCAGGTGCCCAGTGTGTCCCGTTTGTTTCCCTTCGCAGCTGACATCCTGCAGGTACTTATGCTGGGGGCTAACAAGGGTAGGTGGCTCTTCCGACAAAAGCAGCCTTTTCCTTTTGGAAGCTTGGATTGTAGTGTCTCAGGGGCTGCTTGCCAAACCTTGAAGTTGCCCAGGTTATAGCCTCCAGAGGTACGCTTGAGTAGCAAACGAGCACTTTCACCCGAGGAACAGGGTTCCTGTCACGCTGGAGGAGAGTTAATCCCGCAGACCTCGTTCCTCCTGGGAAAGCGCAAGGCCACCCTGAGCCTCAGGGTAGTGCCTAAGTTTCCACAGGGCAAGCTCTGCGTGCCTCGGTTTCCATGAGGTCTCCATCGTTGTTGTGCTTCAATGGAACGCGAGGATAGCTTTCAGGACTCCAAGCACTCTGACCTCCGCACCATTTCCCATGCTACCACACAGTTCCCCCCACGTGTCCTCTCTGCCTGTGAGCAACAAGCAGCCGTGTAGGCCCTTCGGAACACTTCTTGCATACAGAACCCAAGGCGGCACACTGCTCTCTGTCTTCCTTTGGAAACCTAGGTGGTCGCAGCTTGCCCCAGCTCACGAAGACAGTCTGAGCCGTTCTCATGACCTGGGAGACGTGGACTCAGTGAGGACCAGGGCCCTACCTGCACTCAGAAAATCACTCTGCTCAGCCTTCCATCCAGGAGCTCACACCGACTGGCTCGTTGGTTTAGCAGGACGTCTAAGTGAGGTCCAAGCTGAGCAAAGAGCACACTTCCTCCTTTACCCTGCTAGGCCCACGGAAGAGGTAGAGCCAACTAGGCCTCGCTCAGACCAGCCCTCCTTCAGGGATCTTGCCACACTTCGAAGCCTGCACAGTAAAAGATACTTAGCGAAGTTGCCAAGATTTCGCCATGCTCTCCCTCGGCAGCTCCACTACTGCAGGGACTCATCTTTGCAGTGAACTAGGATAGGTGGCCCACTTCCAAAAGCAGTCTTTTCCCCTTTGGAAATGTGGATTCTTGTAGCCTAGGAGCTGTTTGCGAAACCATAGGAAGGCCCAGCTTTTACTCACTGCAGGCACGCCCGGGGAGGAAACCAGTATGTTTCCCCAGAGAAACAGGCTGCTTGCAAGTGTCGAGAAGAGCTTCTCAGGTGCCCAGTGTGTCCCGTTTGTTTCCCTTCGCAGCTCCCGTACTGCAGGTACTTATGCTGGGTGCTAACAAGGGTTCGTTGGCTCTGCCGAGAAAAGCAGCCTTTTCCCTTTGGAAGCTTGGATTGTAGTGTCTCAGGGGCTGCTTGCCAAACCTTGAAGTTGCCCAGGTTATAGCCTCCGCAGGTACGCTTGCGTAGCAAACGAGCACTTTCTACCGAAGAACAGGGTTCCTGTCACGCTGGAGGAGAGTTAATCCCGCAGACCTCCTTCCTCCTGGGAAAGCGCAAGGCCACCCTGAGCCTCAGGGTAGTGCCTAAGTTTGCTCCGTGCAAGCTCTGCGTGCCTCGGTTTCCATGAGGTCTCCACCGTTGTTGTGCTTCAATGGAACGCGAGGATAGCTTTCAGGACTCCAAGCACTCTGACCTCCGCACCGTTTCCCATGCTACCACACGGATTCTCCCCACGTCTCCTCTCTGCCTGCTGAGCAACAAGCAGCCGTGTAGGCCCTTCAGAACACTTCTTGCATGCAGAGCCGAAGGCGGGACACTGCTCTCTGTCTTCCTTTGGAAACCTAGGTTGTCGCAGCTTGCCCAGCTCACCAAGACAGTCTGAGCCGGTCTCATGAGCTGGGGAACGTGGACTCAGTGAGGACCAGGGCCCTACCTGCACTCTGAAAATCACTCTGCTCAGCCTTCCATCCAGGAGCTCACACCGACTGGCTCGTTGGTTTAGCAGGACGTCTAAGTGAGGTCCAAGCTGAGCAAAGAACACACTTCCTCCTTTACCCTGCTAGGCCCACGGAAGAGGTAGAGCCAACTAGGCCTCGCTCAGGCCAGCCCTCCTTCAGGGATCTTGCCACACTTCGAAGCCTGCACAGTAAAAGATATTTAGCGAAGTTGCCAGGGTTTCGCCATTCTCCCTCGGCAGCTCCACTACTGCAGGGACTCATGTTTGCTGTGAACTAGGATAGGTGGCCCACTTCCAAAAGCAGTCTTTTCCCCTTTGGAAAGGTGGATTCTTGTAGCCTAGGAGCTGTTTGCGAAACCATAGGAAGGCGCAGCTTTTACTCACTGCAGGCACGCCCGGGGAGGAAACGAGTATGTTTCCCCAGAGAAACAGGCTGCTTGCAAGTGTCGAGGGGAGCTTCTCAGGTGCCCAGTGTGTCCCGTTTGTTTCCCTTCGCAGCTGACATCCTGCAGGTACTTATGCTGGGTGCTAACAAGGGTTCTTTGGCTCTGCCGAGAAAAGCAGCCTTTTCCCTTTGGAAGCTTGGATTGTAGTGTCTCAGGGGCTGCTTGCCAAACCTTGAAGTTGACCTGGTTATAGCCTCCGCAGGTACGCTTGCGTAGCAAACGAGCACTTGCACCCGATGAACAGCGTTCCTATCACGCTGCAGGAGAGTTAATCCCGCAGACCTCGTTCCTCCTGGGAAAGCGCAAGTCCACCCTGAGCCTCAGGGTAGTGCCTAAGTTTCCAACGGGCAAGCTCTGCGTGCCTCGGTTTCCATGAGGTCTCCACCGTTGTTGTGCTTCAATGGAACGCGAAGATAGCTTTCAGGACTCCAAGCACTCTGACCTCCGCACCGTTTCCCATGCTACCACACGGATCCCCCCCACGTCTCCTCTCTGCCTGCTGAGCAACAAGCAGCCGTGTAGGCCCTTCAGAACACTTCTGCATGCAGAGCCCAAGGCGGCACACTGCTCTCTGTCTTCCTTTGGAAACCTAGGTGGTCGCAGCTTACCCAGCTCACCAAGACAGTCTGAGCCGGTCTCATGAGCTGGGGAACGTGGACTCAGTGAGGACCAGGGCCCTACCTGCACTCAGAAAATCACTCTGCTCAGCCTTCCATCCAGGAGCTCACACCGACTGGCTCGTTGGTTTAGCAGGACGTCTAAGTGAGGTCCAAGCTGAGCAAAGAACACACTTCCTCCTTTACCCTGCTAGGCCCACGGAAGAGGTAGAGCCAACTAGGCCTCGCTCAGGACAGCCCTCCTTCAGGGATCTTGCCACACATCGAAGCCTGCACAGTAAAAGATATTTAGCGAAGTTGCCAGGGTTTCGCCATTCTCCCTCGGCAGCTCCACTACTGCAGGGACTCATGTTTGCTGTGAACTAGGATAGGTGGCCAACTTCCAAAAGCAGTCTTTTCCCCTTTGGAAATGTGGATTCTTGTAGCCTAGGAGCTGTTTGCGAAACCATAGGAAGGCCCAGCTTTTACTCACTGCAGGCACGTCCGGAGAGGAAACGAGTATGTTTCCCCAGAGAAACAGGCTGCTTGCAAGTGTAGAGGGGAGCTTCTCAGGTGCCCAGTGTCCCGTTTGTTTCCCTTCGCAGCTCCCGTACTGCAGGTACTTATGCTGGGTGCTAACAAGAGTTGGTTGGCTCTGCCGACAAAAGCAGCCTTTTCCCTTTGGAAGCTTGGATTGTAGTGTCTCAGGGGCTGCTTGCCAAACCTTGAAGTTGCCCAGGTTATAGCCTCCGCAGGAACGCTTGCGTAGCAAACGAGCACTTTCACCCGAGGAACAGCGTTCCTATCACGCTGCAGGAGAGTTAATCCTGCAGACCTCGTTCCTCCTGGGAAAGCACAAGGCCACCCTGAGCCTCAGGGTAGTGCCTAAGTTTGCTCCGTGCAAGCTCTGCGTGCCTCGGTTTCCATGAGGTCTCCACCGTTGTTGTGCCTCAAAGGAACTAGAGGATAGCTTTCAGGAATCCAAGCACTCTGGCCTCCGCACCGTTTCCCATGCTACCACACGGCTTCCCCCCACGTCTCCTCTCTGCCTGCTGAGCAACAAGTAGCCGTGTAGGCCTTCAGAACACTTCTTGCATGCAGAGCCCAAGGCGGGACACTGCTCTCTGTCTTCCTTTGGAAACCTAGGTTGTCGGAGCTTACCCACCTCACGAAGACAGTCTGAGCCGGTTTCATGAGCTGGGGAACGTGGACTCAGTGAGGACCAGGGCCCTACCTGCACTCTGAAAATCACTCTGCTCAGCCTTCCATCCAGGAGCTCACACCGACTGGCTCGTTGGTTTAGCAGGACGTCTAAGTGAGGTCCAAGCTGAGCAAAGAACACACTTCCTCCTTTACCCTGCTAGGCCCACGGAAGAGGTAGAGCCATCTAGGCCTCGCTCAGGCCAGCCCTCCTTCAGGGATCTTGCCACACTTCGAAGCCTGCACAGTAAAAGATACTTAGCGAAGTTGCCAGGGTTTCGCCATGCTCTCCCTCGGCAGCTCCACTACTGCAGGGACTCATGTTTGCTGTGAACTAGGATAGGTGGCCCACTTCAAAAAGCAGTCTTTTCCCCTTTGGAAATGTGGATTCTTGTAGCCTCGGAGCTGTTTGCGAAACCCTAGGAAGGCCCAGCTTCTACTCACGGCAGGCACGCCCGGGGAGGAAACGAGTATGTTTCCCCAGAGAAACAGGCTGCTTGCAAGTGTCGAGCGGAGCTTCTCAGGTGCCCAGTGTGTCCCGTTTGTTTCCCTTCGCAGCTGACATCCTGCAGGTACTTATGCTGGGGGCTAACAAGGGTAGGTGGCTCTTCCGACAAAAGCAGCCTTTTCCTTTTGGAAGCTTGGATTGTAGTGTCTCAGGGGCTGCTTGCCAAACCTTGAAGTTGCCCAGGTTATAGCCTCCAGAGGTACGCTTGAGTAGCAAACGAGCACTTTCACCCGAGGAACAGGGTTCCTGTCACGCTGGAGGAGAGTTAATCCCGCAGACCTCGTTCCTCCTGGGAAAGCGCAAGGCCACCCTGAGCCTCAGGGTAGTGCCTAAGTTTCCACAGGGCAAGCTCTGCGTGCCTCGGTTTCCATGAGGTCTCCATCGTTGTTGTGCTTCAATGGAACGCGAGGATAGCTTTCAGGACTCCAAGCACTCTGACCTCCGCACCATTTCCCATGCTACCACACAGATCCCCCCACGTGTCCTCTCTGCCTGTGAGCAACAAGCAGCCGTGTAGGCCCTTCGGAACACTTCTTGCATACAGAACCCAAGGCGGCACACTGCTCTCTGTCTTCCTTTGGAAACCTAGGTGGTCGCAGCTTGCCCCAGCTCACGAAGACAGTCTGAGCCGTTCTCATGACCTGGGAGACGTGGACTCAGTGAGGACCAGGGCCCTACCTGCACTCAGAAAATCACTCTGCTCAGCCTTCCATCCAGGAGCTCACACCGACTGGCTCGTTGGTTTAGCAGGACGTCTAAGTGAGGTCCAAGCTGAGCAAAGAGCACACTTCCTCCTTTACCCTGCTAGGCCCACGGAAGAGGTAGAGCCAACTAGGCCTCGCTCAGACCAGCCCTCCTTCAGGGATCTTGCCACACTTCGAAGCCTGCACAGTAAAAGATACTTAGCGAAGTTGCCAAGATTTCGCCATGCTCTCCCTCGGCAGCTCCACTACTGCAGGGACTCATCTTTGCAGTGAACTAGGATAGGTGGCCCACTTCCAAAAGCAGTCTTTTCCCCTTTGGAAATGTGGATTCTTGTAGCCTAGGAGCTGTTTGCGAAACCATAGGAAGGCCCAGCTTTTACTCACTGCAGGCACGCCCGGGGAGGAAACCAGTATGTTTCCCCAGAGAAACAGGCTGCTTGCAAGTGTCGAGAAGAGCTTCTCAGGTGCCCAGTGTGTCCCGTTTGTTTCCCTTCGCAGCTCCCGTACTGCAGGTACTTATGCTGGGTGCTAACAAGGGTTCGTTGGCTCTGCCGAGAAAAGCAGCCTTTTCCCTTTGGAAGCTTGGATTGTAGTGTCTCAGGGGCTGCTTGCCAAACCTTGAAGTTGCCCAGGTTATAGCCTCCGCAGGTACGCTTGCGTAGCAAACGAGCACTTTCTACCGAAGAACAGGGTTCCTGTCACGCTGGAGGAGAGTTAATCCCGCAGACCTCCTTCCTCCTGGGAAAGCGCAAGGCCACCCTGAGCCTCAGGGTAGTGCCTAAGTTTGCTCCGTGCAAGCTCTGCGTGCCTCGGTTTCCATGAGGTCTCCACCGTTGTTGTGCTTCAATGGAACGCGAGGATAGCTTTCAGGACTCCAAGCACTCTGACCTCCGCACCATTTCCCATGCTACCACACGGATTCCCCCCACGTCTCCTCTCTGCCTGCTGAGCAACAAGCAGCCGTGTAGGCCCTTCAGAACACTTCTTGCATGCAGAGCCCAAGGCGGGACACTGCTCTCTGTCTTCCTTTGGAAACCTAGGTTGTCGCAGCTTGCCCAGCTCACCAAGACAGTCTGAGCCGGTCTCATGAGCTGGGGAACGTGGACTCAGTGAGGACCAGGGCCCTACCTGCACTCAGAAAATCACTCTGCTCAGCCTTCCATCCAGGAGCTCACACCGACTGGCTCGTTGGTTTAGCAGGACGTCTAAGTGAGGTCCAAGCTGAGCAAAGAACACACTTCCTCCTTTACCCTGCTAGGCCCACGGAAGAGGTAGAGCCAACTAGGCCTCGCTCAGGCCAGCCCTCCTTCAGGGATCTTGCCACACTTCGAAGCCTGCACAGTAAAAGATATTTAGCGAAGTTGCCAGGGTTTCGCCATTCTCCCTCGGCAGCTCCACTACTGCAGGGACTCATGTTTGCTGTGAACTAGGATAGGTGGCCCACTTCCAAAAGCAGTCTTTTCCCCTTTGGAAAGGTGGATTCTTGTAGCCTAGGAGCTGTTTGCGAAACCATAGGAAGGCGCAGCTTTTACTCACTGCAGGCACGCCCGGGGAGGAAACGAGTATGTTTCCCCAGAGAAACAGGCTGCTTGCAAGTGTCGAGGGGAGCTTCTCAGGGGCCCAGTGTGTCCCGTTTGTTTCCCTTCGCAGCTGACATCCTGCAGGTACTTATGCTGGGTGCTAACAAGGGTTCTTTGGCTCTGCCGAGAAAAGCAGCCTTTTCCCTTTGGAAGCTTGGATTGTAGTGTCTCAGGGGCTGCTTGCCAAACCTTGAAGTTGACCTGGTTATAGCCTCCGCAGGTACGCTTGCGTAGCAAACGAGCACTTTCACCCGATGAACAGCGTTCCTATCACGCTGCAGGAGAGTTAATCCCGCAGACCTCGTTCCTCCTGGGAAAGCGCAAGTCCACCCTGAGCCTCAGGGTAGTGCCTAAGTTTCCAACGGGCAAGCTCTGCGTGCCTCGGTTTCCATGAGGTCTCCACCGTTGTTGTGCTTCAATGGAACGCGAAGATAGCTTTCAGGACTCCAAGCACTCTGACCTCCGCACCGTTTCCCATGCTACCACACGGATCCCCCCCACGTCTCCTCTCTGCCTGCTGAGCAACAAGCAGCCGTGTAGGCCCTTCAGAACACTTCTGCATGCAGAGCCCAAGGCGGCACACTGCTCTCTGTCTTCCTTTGGAAACCTAGGTGGTCGCAGCTTACCCAGCTCACCAAGACAGTCTGAGCCGGTCTCATGAGCTGGGAAACGTGGACTCAGTGAGGACCAGGGCCCTACCTGCACTCAGAAAATCACTCTGCTCAGCCTTCCATCCAGGAGCTCACACCGACTGGCTCGTTGGTTTAGCAGGACGTCTAAGTGAGGTCCAAGCTGAGCAAAGAACACACTTCCTCCTTTACCCTGCTAGGCCCACGGAAGAGGTAGAGCCAACTAGGCCTCGCTCAGGCCAGCCCTCCTTCAGGGATCTTGCCACACATCGAAGCCTGCACAGTAAAAGATATTTAGCGAAGTTGCCAGGGTTTCGCCATTCTCCCTCGGCAGCTCCACTACTGCAGGGACTCATGTTTGCTGTGAACTAGGATAGGTGGCCCACTTCCAAAAGCAGTCTTTTCCCCTTTGGAAATGTGGATTCTTGTAGCCTAGGAGCTGTTTGCGAAACCATAGGAAGGCCCAGCTTTTACTCACTGCAGGCACGCCCGGGGACGAAACGAGTATGTTTCCCCAGAGAAACAGGCTGCTTGCAAGTGTCGAGGGGAGCTTCTCAGGTGCCCAGTGTGTCCCGTTTGTTTCCCTTCGCAGCTCCCGTACTGCAGGTACTTATGCTGGGTGCTAACAAGGGTTCGTTGGCTCTGCCGAGAAAAGCAGCCTTTTCCCTTTGGAAGCTTGGATTGTAGTGTCTCAGGGGCTGCTTGCCAAACCTTGAAGTTGACCAGGTTATAGCCTCCGCAGGTACGCTTGCGTAGCAAACGAGCACTTTCACCCGAGGAACAGCGTTCCTATCACGCTGCAGGAGAGTTAATCCTGCAGACCTCGTTCCTCCTGGGAAAGCGCAAGGCCACCCTGAGCCTCAGGGTAGTGCCTAAGTTTGCTCCGTGCAAGCTCTGCGTGCCTCGGTTTCCATGAGGTCTCCATCGTTGTTGTGCTTCAATGGAACGCGAGGATAGCTTTCAGGACTCCAAGCACTCTGACCTCCGCACCATTTCCCATGCTACCACACAGATCCCCCCACGTCTCCTCTCTGCCTGCTGAGCAATAAGCAGCCGTGTAGGCCCTTCGGAACACTTCTTGCATGCAGACCCCAAGGCGGGACACTGCTCTCTGTCTTCCTTTGGAAACCTAGGTTGTCGGAGCTTACCCACCTCACGAAGACAGTCTGAGCCGGTCTCATGAGCTGGGGAACGTGGACTCAGTGAGGACCAGGGCCCTATCTGCACTCAGAAAATCACTCTGCTCAGCCTTCCATCCAGGAGCTCACACCGACTGGCTCGTTGGTTTAGCAGGACGTCTAAGTGAGGTCCAAGCTGAGCAAAGAACACACTTCCTCCTTTACCCTGCTAGGCCCACGGAAGAGGTAGAGCCAACTAGGCCTCTCTCAGGCCAGCCCTCCTTCAGGGATCTTGCCACACTTCGAAGCCTGCACAGTAAAAGATATTTAGCGAAGTTGCCAGGGTTTCGCCATGCTCTCCCTCGGCAGCTCCACTACTGCAGGGACTCATGTTTGCTGTGAACTAGGATAGGTGGCCCACTTCAAAAAGCAGTCTTTTCCCCTTTGGAAATGTGGATTCTTGTAGCCTCGGAGCTGTTTGCGAAACCATAGGAAGGCCCAGCTTTTACTCACTGCAGGCACGCCCGGGGACGAAACGAGTATGTTTCCCCAGAGAAACAGGCTGCTTGCAAGTGTCGAGGGGAGCTTCTCAGGTGCCCAGTGTGTCCCGTTTGTTTCCCTTCGCAGCTCCCGTACTGCAGGTACTTATGCTGGGTGCTAACAAGGGTTCGTTGGCTCTGCCGAGAAAAGCAGCCTTTTCCCTTTGGAAGCTTGGATTGTAGTGTCTCAGGGGCTGCTTGCCAAACCTTGAAGTTGACCAGGTTATAGCCTCCGCAGGTACGCTTGCGTAGCAAACGAGCACTTTCACCCGAGGAACAGCGTTCCTATCACGCTGCAGGAGAGTTAATCCTGCAGACCTCGTTCCTCCTGGGAAAGCGCAAGGCCACCCTGAGCCTCAGGGTAGTGCCTAAGTTTGCTCCGTGCAAGCTCTGCGTGCCTCGGTTTCCATGAGGTCTCCATCGTTGTTGTGCTTCAATGGAACGCGAGGATAGCTTTCAGGACTCCAAGCACTCTGACCTCCGCACCATTTCCCATGCTACCACACAGATCCCCCCACGTCTCCTCTCTGCCTGCTGAGCAATAAGCAGCCGTGTAGGCCCTTCGGAACACTTCTTGCATGCAGACCCCAAGGCGGGACACTGCTCTCTGTCTTCCTTTGGAAACCTAGGTTGTCGGAGCTTACCCACCTCACTAAGACAGTCTGAGCCGGTCTCATGAGCTGGGGAACGTGGACTCAGTGAGGACCAGGGCCCTATCTGCACTCAGAAAATCACTCTGCTCAGCCTTCCATCCAGGAGCTCACACCGACTGGCTCGTTGGTTTAGCAGGACGTCTAAGTGAGGTCCAAGCTGAGCAAAGAACACACTTCCTCCTTTACCCTGCTAGGCCCACGGAAGAGGTAGAGCCAACTAGGCCTCGCTCAGGCCAGCCCTCCTTCAGGGATCTTGCCACACTTCGAAGCCTGCACAGTAAAAGATATTTAGCGAAGTTGCCAGGGTTTCGCCATGCTCTCCCTCGGCAGCTCCACTACTGCAGGGACTCATGTTTGCTGTGAACTAGGATAGGTGGCCCACTTCAAAAAGCAGTCTTTTCCCCTTTGGAAATGTGGATTCTTGTAGCCTCGGAGCTGTTTGCGAAACCCTAGGAAGGCCCAGCTTCTACTCACGGCAGGCACGCCCGGGGAGGAAACGAGTATGTTTCCCCAGAGAAACAGGCTGCTTGCAAGTGTCGAGCGGAGCTTCTCAGGTGCCCAGTGTGTCCCGTTTGTTTCCCTTCGCAGCTGACATCCTGCAGGTACTTATGCTGGGGGCTAACAAGGGTAGGTGGCTCTTCCGACAAAAGCAGCCTTTTCCTTTTGGAAGCTTGGATTGTAGTGTCTCAGGGGCTGCTTGCCAAACCTTGAAGTTGCCCAGGTTATAGCCTCCAGAGGTACGCTTGAGTAGCAAACGAGCACTTTCACCCGAGGAACAGGGTTCCTGTCACGCTGGAGGAGAGTTAATCCCGCAGACCTCGTTCCTCCTGGGAAAGCGCAAGGCCACCCTGAGCCTCAGGGTAGTGCCTAAGTTTGCTCCGTGCAAGCTCTGCGTGCCTCGGTTTCCATGAGGTCTCCATCGTTGTTGTGCTTCAATGGAACGCGAGGATAGCTTTCAGGACTCCAAGCACTCTGACCTCCGCACCATTTCCCATGCTACCACACAGATCCCCCCACGTCTCCTCTCTGCCTGCTGAGCAACAAGCAGCCGTGTAGGCCCTTCGGAACACTTCTTGCATGCAGAACCCAAGGCGGCACACTGCTCTCTGTCTTCCTTTGGAAACCTAGGTGGTCGCAGCTTGCCCCAGCTCACGAAGACAGTCTGAGCCGTTCTCATGAGCTGGGAGACGTGGACTCAGTGAGGACCAGGGCCCTACCTGCACTCAGAAAATCACTCTGCTCAGCCTTCCATCCAGGAGCTCACACCGACTGGCTCGTTGGTTTAGCAGGACGTCTAAGTGAGGTCCAAGCTGAGCAAAGAGCACTGTTCCTCCTTTACCCTGCTAGGCCCACGGAAGAGGTAGAGCCAACTAGGCCTCGCTCAGACCAGCCCTCCTTCAGGGATCTTGCCACACTTCGAAGCCTGCACAGTAAAAGATACTTAGCGAAGTTGCCAGGGTTTCGCCATGCTCTCCCTCGGCAGCTCCACTACTACAGGGACTCATGTTTGCTTTGAACTAGTATAGGTGTCCCTGCTTCCAAAAGCAGTCTTTTCCCCTTTGGAAATGTGGATTCTTGTAGCCTCGGAGCTGTTTGCGAAACCATAGGAAGGCCCAGCTTTTACTCACTGCAGGCACGCCCGGAGAGGAAACGAGTATGTTTCCCCAGAGAAACAGGCTGCTTGCAAGTGTAGAGGGGAGCTTCTCAGGTGCCCAGTGTGTCCCGTTTGTTTCCCTTCGCAGCTCCCGTACTGCAGGTACTTATGCTGGGTGCTAACAAGAGTTGGTTGGCTCTGCCGACAAAAGCAGCCTTTTCCCTTTGGAAGCTTGGATTGTAGTGTCTCAGGGGCTGCTTGCCAAACCTTGAAGTTGCCCAGGTTATAGCCTCCGCAGGAACGCTTGCGTAGCAAACGAGCACTTTCTACCGATGAACAGGGTTCCTGTCACGCTGGAGGAGAGTTAATCCCGCAGACCTCGTTCCTCCTGGGAAAGCGCAAGTCCACCCTGAGCCTCAGGGTAGTGCCTAAGTTTCCAACGGGCAAGCTCTGCGTGCCTCGGTTTCCATGAGGTCTCCACCGTTGTTGTGCTTCAATGGAACGCGAAGATAGCTTTCAGGACTCCAAGCACTCTGACCTCCGCACCGTTTCCCATGCTACCACACGGATCCCCCCCACGTCTCCTCTCTGCCTGCTGAGCAACAAGCAGCCGTGTAGGCCCTTCAGAACACTTCTGCATGCAGAGCCCAAGGCGGCACACTGCTCTCTGTCTTCCTTTGGAAACCTAGGTGGTCGCAGCTTACCCAGCTCACCAAGACAGTCTGAGCCGGTCTCATGAGCTGGGGAACGTGGACTCAGTGAGGACCAGGGCCCTACCTGCACTCAGAAAATCACTCTGCTCAGCCTTCCATCCAGGAGCTCACACCGACTGGCTCGTTGGTTTAGCAGGACGTCTAAGTGAGGTCCAAGCTGAGCAAAGAACACACTTCCTCCTTTACCCTGCTAGGCCCACGGAAGAGGTAGAGCCAACTAGGCCTCGCTCAGGCCAGCCCTCCTTCAGGGATCTTGCCACACTTCGAAGCCTGCACAGTAAAAGATATTTAGCGAAGTTGCCAGGGTTTCGCCATTCTCCCTCGGCAGCTCCACTACTGCAGGGACTCATGTTTGCTGTGAACTAGGATAGGTGGTCCACTTCCAAAAGCAGTCTTTTCCCCTTTGGAAATGTGGATTCTTGTAGCCTAGGAGCTGTTTGCGAAACCATAGGAAGGCCCAGCTTTTACTCACTGCAGGCACGCCCGGGGACGAAACGAGTATGTTTCCCCAGAGAAACAGGCTGCTTGCAAGTGTAGAGGGGAGCTTCTCAGGTGCCCAGTGTGTCCCGTTTGTTTCCCTTCGCAGCTCCCGTACTGCAGGTACTTATGCTGGGTGCTAACAAGGGTTCGTTGGCTCTGCCGAGAAAAGCAGCCTTTTCCCTTTGGAAGCTTGGATTGTAGTGTCTCAGGGGCTGCTTGCCAAACCTTGAAGTTGACCAGGTTATAGCCTCCGCAGGTACGCTTGCGTAGCAAACGAGCACTTTCACCCGAGGAACAGCGTTCCTATCACGCTGCAGGAGAGTTAATCCTGCAGACCTCGTTCCTCCTGGGAAAGCGCAAGGCCACCCTGAGCCTCAGGGTAGTGCCTAAGTTTGCTCCGTGCAAGCTCTGCGTGCCTCGGTTTCCATGAGGTCTCCACCGTTGTTGTGCCTCAATGGAACTAGAGGATAGCTTTCAGGACTCCAAGCACTCTAGCCTCCGCACCGTTTCCCATTCTACCACACGGATTCCCCCCACGTCTCCTCTCTGCCTGCTGAGCAACAAGCAGCCGTGTAGGCCCTTTAGAACACTTCTTGCATGCAGAGCCCAAGGCGGGACACTGCTCTCTGTCTTCCTTTGGAAACCTAGGTTGTCGGAGCTTACCCACCTCACGAAGACAGTCTGAGCCGCTCTCATGAGCTGGGGAACGTGGACTCAGTGAGGACCAGGGCCCTACCTGCACTCTGAAAATCACTCTGCTCAGCCTTCCATCCAGGAGCTCACACCGACTAGCTCGTTGGTTTAGCAGGACGTCTAAGTGAGGTCCAAGCTGAGCAAAGAACACACTTCCTCCTTTACCCTGCTAGGCCCACAGAAGAGGTAGAGCCAACTAGGCCTCGCTCAGGCCAGCCCTCCTTCAGGGATCTTGCCACAGTTCGAAGCCTGCACAGTAAAAGATACTTAGCGAAGTTGCCAGGGTTTCGCCATGCTCTCCCTCGGCAGCTCCACTACTGCAGGGACTCATGTTTGCTGTGAACTAGGATAGGTGGCCCACTTCAAAAAGCAGTCTTTTCCCCTTTGGAAATGTGGATTCTTGTAGCCTCGGAGCTGTTTGCGAAACCCTAGGAAGGCCCAGCTTCTACTCACGGCAGGCACGCCCGGGGAGGAAACGAGTATGTTTCCCCAGAGAAACAGGCTGCTTGCAAGTGTCGAGCGGAGCTTCTCAGGTGCCCAGTGTGTCCCGTTTGTTTCCCTTCGCAGCTGACATCCTGCAGGTACTTATGCTGGGGGCTAACAAGGGTAGGTGGCTCTTCCGACAAAAGCAGCCTTTTCCTTTTGGAAGCTTGGATTGTAGTGTCTCAGGGGCTGCTTGCCAAACCTTGAAGTTGCCCAGGTTATAGCCTCCAGAGGTACGCTTGAGTAGCAAACGAGCACTTTCACCCGAGGAACAGGGTTCCTGTCACGCTGGAGGAGAGTTAATCCCGCAGACCTCGTTCCTCCTGGGAAAGCGCAAGGCCACCCTGAGCCTCAGGGTAGTGCCTAAGTCTCCACAGGGCAAGCTCTGCGTGCCTCGGTTTCCATGAGGTCTCCATAGTTGTTGTGCTTCAATGGAACGCGAGGATAGCTTTCAGGACTCCAAGCACTCTGACCTCCGCCCCGTTTCCCATGCTACCACACGGATCCCCCCCACGTCTCCTCTCTGCCTGCTGAGCAGCAAGCAGCCGTGTAGGCCCTTCAGAACACTTCTGCATGCAGAGCCCAAGGCGGCACACTGCTCTCTGTCTTCCTTTGGAAACCTAGGTGGTCGCAGCTTACCCAGCTCACCAAGACAGTCTGAGCCGGTCTCATGAGCTGGGGAACGTGGACTCAGTGAGGACCAGGGCCCTACCTGCACTCAGAAAATCACTCTGCTCAGCCTTCCATCCAGGAGCTCACACCGACTGGCTCGTTGGTTTAGCAGGACGTCTAAGTGAGGTCCAAGCTGAGCAAAGAACACACTTCCTCCTTTACCCTGCTAGGCCCACGGAAGAGGTAGAGCCAACTAGGCCTCGCTCAGGCCAGCCCTCCTTCAGGGATCTTGCCACACTTCGAAGCCTGCACAGTAAAAGATATTTAGCGAAGTTGCCAGGGTTTCGCCATTCTCCCTCGGCAGCTCCACTACTGCAGGGACTCATGTTTGCTGTGAACTAGGATAGGTGGCCCACTTCCAAAAGCAGTCTTTTCCCCTTTGGAAATGTGGATTCTTGTAGCCTAGGAGCTGTTTGCGAAACCATAGGAAGGCCCAGCTTTTACTCACTGCAGGCACGCCCGGGGACGAAACGAGTATGTTTCCCCAGAGAAACAGGCTGCTTGCAAGTGTCGAGGGGAGCTTCTCAGGTGCCCAGTGTGTCCCGTTTGTTTCCCTTCGCAGCTCCCGTACTGCAGGTACTTATGCTGGGTGCTAACAAGGGTTCGTTGGCTCTGCCGAGAAAAGCAGCCTTTTCCCTTTGGAAGCTTGGATTGTAGTGTCTCAGGGGCTGCTTGCCAAACCTTGAAGTTGACCAGGTTATAGCCTCCGCAGGTACGCTTGCGTAGCAAACGAGCACTTTCACCCGAGGAACAGCGTTCCTATCACGCTGCAGGAGAGTTAATCCTGCAGACCTCGTTCCTCCTGGGAAAGCGCAAGGCCACCCTGAGCCTCAGGGTAGTGCCTAAGTTTGCTCCGTGCAAGCTCTGCGTGCCTCGGTTTCCATGACGTCTCCATCGTTGTTGTGCTTCAATGGAACGCGAGGATAGCTTTCAGGACTCCAAGCACTCTGACCTCCGCACCATTTCCCATGCTACCACACAGATCCCCCCACGTCTCCTCTCTGCCTGCTGAGCAATAAGCAGCCGTGTAGGCCCTTCGGAACACTTCTTGCATGCAGACCCCAAGGCGGGACACTGCTCTCTGTCTTCCTTTGGAAACCTAGGTTGTCGGAGCTTACCCACCTCACTAAGACAGTCTGAGCCGGTCTCATGAGCTGGGGAACGTGGACTCAGTGAGGACCAGGGCCCTATCTGCACTCAGAAAATCACTCTGCTCAGCCTTCCATCCAGGAGCTCACACCGACTGGCTCGTTGGTTTAGCAGGACGTCTAAGTGAGGTCCAAGCTGAGCAAAGAACACACTTCCTCCTTTACCCTGCTAGGCCCATGGAAGAGGTAGAGCCAACTAGGCCTCGCTCAGGCCAGCCCTCCTTCAGGGATCTTGCCACACTTCGAAGCCTGCACAGTAAAAGTTATTTAACGAAGTTGCCAGGGTTTCGCCATGCTCTCCCTCGGCAGCTCCACTACTGCAGGGACTCATGTTTGCTGTGAACTAGGATAGGTGGCCCACGTCAAAAAGCAGTCTTTTCCCCTTTGGAAATGTGGATTCTTGTAGCCTCGGAGCTGTTTGCAAAACCCTAGGAAGGCCCAGCTTCTACTCACGGCAGGCACGCCCGGGGAGGAAACGAGTATGTTTCCCCAGAGAAACAGGCTGCTTGCAAGTGTCGAGCGGAGCTTCTCAGGTGCCCAGTGTGTCCCGTTTGTTTCCCTTCGCAGCTGACATCCTGCAGGTACTTATGCTGGGGGCTAACAAGGGTAGGTGGCTCTTCCGACAAAAGCATCCTTTTCCTTTTGGAAGCTTGGATTGTAGTGTCTCAGGGGCTGCTTGCCAAACCTTGAAGTTGCCCAGGTTATAGCCTCCAGAGGTACGCTTGAGTAGCAAACGAGCACTTTCACCCGAGGAACAGGGTTCCTGTCACGCTGGAAGAGATTTAATCCCGCAGACCTCGTTCCTCCTGGGAAAGCGCAAGGCCACCCTGAGCCTCAGGGTAGTGCCTAAGTTTGCTCCGTGCAAGCTCTGCGTGTCTCGGTTTCCATGAGGTCTCCATCGTTGTTGTGCTTCAATGGAACGCGAGGATAGCTTTCAGGACTCCAAGCACTCTGACCTCCGCACCATTTCCCATGCTACCACACAGATCCCCCCACGTCTCCTCTCTGCCTGCTGAGCAACAAGCAGCCGTGTAGGCCCTTCGGAACACTTCTTGCATGCAGAACCCAAGGCGGCACACTGCTCTCTGTCTTCCTTTGGAAACCTAGGTGGTCGCAGCTTGCCCCAGCTCACGAAGACAGTCTGAGCCGTTCTCATGAGCTGGGAGACGTGGACTCAGTGAGGACCAGGGCCCTACCTGCACTCAGAAAATCACTCTGCTCAGCCTTCCATCCAGGAGCTCACACCGACTGGCTCGTTGGTTTAGCAGGACGTCTAAGTGAGGTCCAAGCTGAGCAAAGAGCACTGTTCCTCCTTTACCCTGCTAGGCCCACGGAAGAGGTAGAGCCAACTAGGCCTCGCTCAGACCAGCCCTCCTTCAGGGATCTTGCCACACTTCGAAGCCTGCACAGTAAAAGATACTTAGCGAAGTTGCCAGGGTTTCGCCATGCTCTCCCTCGGCAGCTCCACTACTACAGGGACTCATGTTTGCTTTGAACTAGTATAGGTGTCCCTGCTTCCAAAAGCAGTCTTTTCCCCTTTGGAAATGTGGATTCTTGTAGCCTCGGAGCTGTTTGCGAAACCATAGGAAGGCCCAGCTTTTACTCACTGCAGGCACGCCCGGAGAGGAAACGAGTATGTTTCCCCAGAGAAACAGGCTGCTTGCAAGTGTAGAGGGGAGCTTCTCAGGTGCCCAGTGTCCCGTTTGTTTCCCTTCGCAGCTCCCGTACTGCAGGTACTTATGCTGGGTGCTAACAAGAGTTGGTTGGCTCTGCCGACAAAAGCAGCCTTTTCCCTTTGGAAGCTTGGATTGTAGTGTCTCAGGGGCTGCTTGCCAAACCTTGAAGTTGCCCAGGTTATAGCCTCCGCAGGAACGCTTGCGTAGCAAACGAGCACTTTCTACCGATGAACAGGGCTCCTGTCACGCTGGAGGAGAGTTAATCCCGCAGACCTCGTTCCTCCTGGGAAAGCGCAAGTCCACCCTGAGCCTCAGGGTAGTGCCTAAGTTTCCAACGGGCAAGCTCTGCGTGCCTCGGTTTCCATGAGGTCTCCACCGTTGTTGTGCTTCAATGGAACGCGAAGATAGCTTTCAGGACTCCAAGCACTCTGACCTCCGCACCGTTTCCCATGCTACCACACGGATCCCCCCCACGTCTCCTCTCTGCCTGCTGAGCAACAAGCAGCCGTGTAGGCCCTTCAGAACACTTCTGCATGCAGAGCCCAAGGCGGCACACTGCTCTCTGTCTTCCTTTGGAAACCTAGGTGGTCGCAGGTTACCCAGCTCACCAAGACAGTCTGAGCCGGTCTCATGAGCTGGGGAACGTGGACTCAGTGAGGACCAGGGCCCTACCTGCACTCAGAAAATCACTCTGCTCAGCCTTCCATCCAGGAGCTCACACCGACTGGCTCGTTGGTTTAGCAGGACGTCTAAGTGAGGTCCAAGCTGAGCAAAGAACACACTTCCTCCTTTACCCTGCTAGGCCCACGGAAGAGGTAGAGCCAACTAGGCCTCGCTCAGGCCAGCCCTCCTTCAGGGATCTTGCCACACTTCGAAGCCTGCACAGTAAAAGTTATTTAGCGAAGTTGCCAGGGTTTCGCCATGCTCTCCCTCGGCAGCTCCACTACTGCAGGGACTCATGTTTGCTGTGAACTAGGATAGGTGGCCCACTTCAAAAAGCAGTCTTTTCCCCTTTGGAAATGTGGATTCTTGTAGCCTCGGAGCTGTTTGCAAAACCCTAGGAAGGCCCAGCTTCTACTCACGGCAGGCACGCCCGGGGAGGAAACGAGTATGTTTCCCCAGAGAAACAGGCTGCTTGCAAGTGTCGAGCGGAGCTTCTCAGGTGCCCAGTGTGTCCCGTTTGTTTCCCTTCGCAGCTGACATCCTGCAGGTACTTATGCTGGGGGCTAACAAGGGTAGGTGGCTCTTCCGACAAAAGCAGCCTTTTCCTTTTGGAAGCTTGGATTGTAGTGTCTCAGTGGCTGCTTGCCAAACCTTGAAGTTGCCCAGGTTATAGCCTCCAGAGGTACGCTTGAGTAGCAAACGAGCACTTTCACCCGAGGAACAGGGTTCCTGTCACGCTGGAGGAGAGTTAATCCCGCAGACCTCGTTCCTCCTGGGAAAGCGCAAGGCCACCCTGAGCCTCAGGGTAGTGCCTAAGTTTCCACAGGGCAAGCTCTGGGTTCCTCGGTTTCCATGAGGTCTCCATCGTTGTTGTGCTTCAATGGAACGCGAGGATAGCTTTCAGGACTCCAAGCACTCTGACCTCCGCACCATTTCCCATGCTACCACACAGATCCCCCCACGTCTCCTCTCTGCCTGCTGAGCAACAAGCAGCCGTGTAGGCCCTTCGGAACACTTCTTGCATGCAGAACCCAAGGCGGCACACTGCTCTCTGTCTTCCTCTGGAAACCTAGGTTGTCGGAGCTTACCCACCTCACTAAGACAGTCTGAGCCGGTTTCATGAGCTGGGGAACGTGGACTCAGTGAGGACCAGGGCCCTACCTGCACTCTGAAAATCACTCTGCTCAGCCTTCCATCCAGGAGCTCACACCGACTGGCTCGTTGGTTTAGCAGGACGTCTAAGTGAGGTCCAAGCTGAGCAAAGAACACACTTCCTCCTTTACCCTGCTAGGCCCACGGAAGAGGTAGAGCCAACTAGGCCTCGCTCAGGCCAGCCCTCCTTCAGGGATCTTGCCACACTTCGAAGCCTGCACAGTAAAAGTTATTTAGCGAAGTTGCCAGGGTTTCGCCATGCTCTCCCTCGGCAGCTCCACTACTGCAGGGACTCATGTTTGCTGTGAACTAGGATAGGTGGCCCACGTCAAAAAGCAGTCTTTTCCCCTTTGGAAATGTGGATTCTTGTAGCCTCGGAGCTGTTTGCAAAACCCTAGGAAGGCCCAGCTTCTACTCACGGCAGGCACGCCCGGGGAGGAAACGAGTATGTTTCCCCAGAGAAACAGGCTGCTTGCAAGTGTCGAGCGGAGCTTCTCAGGTGCCCAGTGTGTCCCGTTTGTTTCCCTTCGCAGCTGACATCCTGCAGGTACTTATGCTGGGGGCTAACAAGGGTAGGTGGCTCTTCCGACAAAAGCATCCTTTTCCTTTTGGAAGCTTGGATTGTAGTGTCTCAGTGGCTGCTTGCCAAACCTTGAAGTTGCCCAGGTTATAGCCTCCAGAGGTACGCTTGAGTAGCAAACGAGCACTTTCACCCGAGGAACAGGGTTCCTGTCACGCTGGAGGAGAGTTAATCCCGCAGACCTCGTTCCTCCTGGGAAAGCGCAAGGCCACCCTGAGCCTCAGGGTAGTGCCTAAGTTTCCACAGGGCAAGCTCTGGGTTCCTCGGTTTCCATGAGGTCTCCATCGTTGTTGTGCTTCAATGGAACGCGAGGATAGCTTTCAGGACTCCAAGCACTCTGACCTCCGCACCATTTCCCATGCTACCACACAGATCCCCCCACGTCTCCTCTCTGCCTGCTGAGCAACAAGCAGCCGTGTAGGCCCTTCGGAACACTTCTTGCATGCAGAACCCAAGGCGGCACACTGCTCTCTGTCTTCCTCTGGAAACCTAGGTTGTCGGAGCTTACCCACCTCACTAAGACAGTCTGAGCCGGTTTCATGAGCTGGGGAACGTGGACTCAGTGAGGACCAGGGCCCTACCTGCACTCAGAAAATCACTCTGCTCAGCCTTCCATCCAGGAGCTCACACCGACTGGCTCGTTGGTTTAGCAGGACGTCTAAGTGAGGTCCAAGCTGAGCAAAGAGCACTGTTCCTCCTTTACCCTGCTAGGCCCACGGAAGAGGTAGAGCCAACTAGGCCTCGCTCAGACCAGCCCTCCTTCAGGGATCTTGCCACACTTCGAAGCCTGCACAGTAAAAGATACTTAGCGAAGTTGCCAGGGTTTCGCCATGCTCTCCCTCGGCAGCTCCACTACTACAGGGACTCATGTTTGCTTTGAACTAGTATAGGTGTCCCTGCTTCCAAAAGCAGTCTTTTCCCCTTTGGAAATGTGGATTCTTGTAGCCTCGGAGCTGTTTGCGAAACCATAGGAAGGCCCAGCTTTTACTCACTGCAGGCACGCCCGGAGAGGAAACGAGTATGTTTCCCCAGAGAAACAGGCTGCTTGCAAGTGTAGAGGGGAGCTTCTCAGGTGCCCAGTGTCCCGTTTGTTTCCCTTCGCAGCTCCCGTACTGCAGGTACTTATGCTGGGTGCTAACAAGAGTTGGTTGGCTCTGCCGACAAAAGCAGCCTTTTCCCTTTGGAAGCTTGGATTGTAGTGTCTCAGGGGCTGCTTGCCAAACCTTGAAGTTGCCCAGGTTATAGCCTCCGCAGGAACGCTTGCGTAGCAAACGAGCACTTTCTACCGATGAACAGGGTTCCTGTCACGCTGGAGGAGAGTTAATCCCGCAGACCTCGTTCCTCCTGGGAAAGCGCAAGTCCACCCTGAGCCTCAGGGTAGTGCCTAAGTTTCCAACGGGCAAGCTCTGCGTGCCTCAGTTTCCATGAGGTCTCCACCGTTGTTGTGCTTCAATGGAACGCGAAGATAGCTTTCAGGACTCCAAGCACTCTGACCTCCGCACCGTTTCCCATGCTACCACACGGATCCCCCCCACGTCTCCTCTCTGCCTGCTGAGCAACAAGCAGCCGTGTAGGCCCTTCAGAACACTTCTGCATGCAGAGCCCAAGGCGGCACACTGCTCTCTGTCTTCCTTTGGAAACCTAGGCGGTCGCAGCTTACCCAGCTCACCAAGACAGTCTGAGCCGGTCTCATGAGCTGGGGAACGTGGACTCAGTGAGGACCAGGGCCCTACCTGCACTCAGAAAATCACTCTGCTCAGCCTTCCATCCAGGAGCTCACACCGACTGGCTCGTTGGTTTAGCAGGACGTCTAAGTGAGGTCCAAGCTGAGCAAAGAACACACTTCCTCCTTTACCCTGCTAGGCCCACGGAAGAGGTAGAGCCAACTAGGCCTCGCTCAGGCCAGCCCTCCTTCAGGGATCTTGCCACACTTCGAAGCCTGCACAGTAAAAGTTATTTAGCGAAGTTGCCAGGGTTTCGCCATGCTCTCCCTCGGCAGCTCCACTACTGCAGGGACTCATGTTTGCTGTGAACTAGGATAGGTGGCCCACTTCAAAAAGCAGTCTTTTCCCCTTTGGAAATGTGGATTCTTGTAGCCTCGGAGCTGTTTGCAAAACCCTAGGAAGGCCCAGCTTCTACTCACGGCAGGCACGCCCGGGGAGGAAACGAGTATGTTTCCCCAGAGAAACAGGCTGCTTGCAAGTGTCGAGCGGAGCTTCTCAGGTGCCCAGTGTATCCCGTTTGTTTCCCTTCGCAGCTGACATCCTGCAGGTACTTATGCTGGGGGCTAACAAGGGTAGGTGGCTCTTCCGACAAAAGCAGCCTTTTCCTTTTGGAAGCTTGGATTGTAGTGTCTCAGGGGCTGCTTGCCAAACCTTGAAGTTGCCCAGGTTATAGCCTCCAGAGGTACGCTTGAGTAGCAAACGAGCACTTTCACCCGAGGAACAGGGTTCCTGTCACGCTGGAGGAGAGTTAATCCCGCAGACCTCGTTCCTCCTGGGAAAGCGCAAGGCCACCCTGAGCCTCAGGGTAGTGCCTAAGTTTCCACAGGGCAAGCTCTGGGTTCCTCGGTTTCCATGAGGTCTCCATCGTTGTTGTGCTTCAATGGAACGCGAGGATAGCTTTCAGGACTCCAAGCACTCTGACCTCCGCACCATTTCCCATGCTACCACACAGATCCCCCCACGTCTCCTCTCTGCCTGCTGAGCAACAAGCAGCCGTGTAGGCCCTTCGGAACACTTCTTGCATGCAGAACCCAAGGCGGCACACTGCTCTCTGTCTTCCTCTGGAAACCTAGGTTGTCGGAGCTTACCCACCTCACTAAGACAGTCTGAGCCGGTTTCATGAGCTGGGGAACGTGGACTCAGTGAGGACCAGGGCCCTACCTGCACTCTGAAAATCACTCTGCTCAGCCTTCCATCCAGGAGCTCACACCGACTGGCTCGTTGGTTTAGCAGGACGTCTAAGTGAGGTCCAAGCTGAGCAAAGAACACACTTCCTCCTTTACCCTGCTAGGCCCACGGAAGAGGTAGAGCCAACTAGGCCTCGCTCAGGCCAGCCCTCCTTCAGGGATCTTGCCACACTTCGAAGCCTGCACAGTAAAAGATACTTAGCGAAGTTGCCAGGGTTTCGCCATGCTCTCCCTCGGCAGCTCCACTACTGCAGGGACTCATGTTTGCTTTGAACTAGTATAGGTGTCCCTGCTTCCAAAAGCAGTCTTTTCCCCTTTGGAAATGTGGATTCTTGTAGCCTCGGAGCTGTTTGCGAAACCATAGGAAGGCCCAGCTTTTACTCACTGCAGGCACGCCCGGAGAGGAAACGAGTATGTTTCCCCAGAGAAACAGGCTGCTTGCAAGTGTAGAGGGGAGCTTCTCAGGTGCCCAGTGTCCCGTTTGTTTCCCTTCGCAGCTCCCGTACTGCAGGTACTTATGCTGGGTGCTAACAAGACTTGGTTGGCTCTGCCGACAAAAGCAGCCTTTTCCCTTTGGAAGCTTGGATTGTAGTGTCTCAGGGGCTGCTTGCCAAACCTTGAAGTTGCCCAGGTTATAGCCTCCGCAGGAACGCTTGCGTAGCAAACGAGCACTTTCACCCGAGGAACAGCGTTCCTATCACGCTGCAGGAGAGTTAATCCTGCAGACCTCGTTCCTCCTGGGAAAGCACAAGGCCACCCTGAGCCTCAGGGTAGTGCCTAAGTTTGCTCCGTGCAAGCTCTGCGTGCCTCGGTTTCCATGAGGTCTCCACCGTTGTTGTGCCTCAAAGGAACTAGAGGATAGCTTTCAGGACTCCAAGCACTCTGGCCTCCGCACCGTTTCCCATGCTACCACACGGCTTCCCCCCACGTCTCCTCTCTGCCTGCTGAGCAACAAGCAGCCGTGTAGGCCCTTCAGAACACTTCTTGCATGCAGAGCCCAAGGCGGCACACTGCTCTCTGTCTTCCTTTGGAAACCTAGGTGGTCGCAGCTTACCCAGCTCACCAAGACAGTCTGAGCCGGTCTCATGAGCTGGGGAACGTGGACTCAGTGAGGACCAGGGCCCTACCTGCACTCACAAAATCACTCTGCTCAGCCTTCCATCCAGGAGCTCACACCGACTGGCTCGTTGGTTTAGCAGGACGTCTAAGTGAGGTCCAAGCTGAGCAAAGAACACACTTCCTCCTTTACCCTGCTAGGCCCACGGAAGAGGTAGAGCCAACTAGGCCTCGCTCAGGCCAGCCTTCCTTCAGGGATCTTGCCACACTTCGAAGCCTGCACAGTAAAAGATATTTAGCGAAGTTGCCAGGGTTTCGCCATTCTCCCTCGGCAGCTCCACTACTGCAGGGACTCATGTTTGCTGTGAACTAGGATAGGTGGCCCACTTCCAAAAGCAGTCTTTTCCCCTTTGGAAAGGTGGATTCTTGTAGCCTAGGAGCTGTTTGCGAAACCATAGGAAGGCGCAGCTTTTACTCACTGCAGGCACGCCCGGGGAGGAAACGAGTATGTTTCCCCAGAGAAACAGGCTGCTTGCAAGTGTCGAGGGGAGCTTCTCAGGTGCCCAGTGTGTCCCGTTTGTTTCCCTTCGCAGCTCCCGTACTGCAGGTACTTATGCTGGGTGCTAACAAGGGTTCGTTGGCTCTGCCGAGAAAAGCAGCCTTTTCCCTTTGGAAGCTTGGATTGTAGTGTCTCAGGGGCTGCTTGCCAAACCTTGAAGTTGACCAGGTTATAGCCTCCGCAGGTACGCTTGCGTAGCAAACGAGCACTTTCACCCGAGGAACAGCGTTCCTATCACGCTGCAGGAGAGTTAATCCTGCAGACCTCGTTCCTCCTGGGAAAGCGCAAGGCCACCCTGAGCCTCAGGGTAGTGCCTAAGTTTGCTCCGTGCAAGCTCTGCGTGCCTCGGTTTCCATGAGGTCTCCATCGTTGTTGTGCTTCAATGGAACGCGAGGATAGCTTTCAGGACTCCAAGCACTCTGACCTCCGCACCATTTCCCATGCTACCACACAGATCCCCCCACGTCTCCTCTCTGCCTGCTGAGCAATAAGCAGCCGTGTAGGCCCTTCGGAACACTTCTTGCATGCAGACCCCAAGGCGGGACACTGCTCTCTGTCTTCCTTTGGAAACCTAGGTTGTCGGAGCTTACCCACCTCACTAAGACAGTCTGAGCCGGTCTCATGAGCTGGGGAACGTGGACTCAGTGAGGACCAGGGCCCTATCTGCACTCAGAAAATCACTCTGCTCAGCCTTCCATCCAGGAGCTCACACCGACTGGCTCGTTGGTTTAGCAGGACGTCTAAGTGAGGTCCAAGCTGAGCAAAGAACACACTTCCTCCTTTACCCTGCTAGGCCCACGGAAGAGGTAGAGCCAACTAGGCCTCGCTCAGGCCAGCCCTCCTTCAGGGATCTTGCCACACTTCGAAGCCTGCACAGTAAAAGTTATTTAGCGAAGTTGCCAGGGTTTCGCCATGCTCTCCCTCGGCAGCTCCACTACTGCAGGGACTCATGTTTGCTGTGAACTAGGATAGGTGGCCCACGTCAAAAAGCAGTCTTTTCCCCTTTGGAAATGTGGATTCTTGTAGCCTCGGAGCTGTTTGCAAAACCCTAGGAAGGCCCAGCTTCTACTCACGGCAGGCACGCCCGGGGAGGAAACGAGTATGTTTCCCCAGAGAAACAGGCTGCTTGCAAGTGTCGAGCGGAGCTTCTCAGGTGCCCAGTGTGTCCCGTTTGTTTCCCTTCGCAGCTGACATCCTGCAGGTACTTATGCTGGGGGCTAATAAGGGTAGGTGGCTCTTCCGACAAAAGCATCCTTTTCCTTTTGGAAGCTTGGATTGTAGTGTCTCAGGGGCTGCTTGCCAAACCTTGAAGTTGCCCAGGTTATAGCCTCCAGAGGTACGCTTGAGTAGCAAACGAGCACTTTCACCCGAGGAACAGGGTTCCTGTCACGCTGGAGGAGAGTTAATCCCGCAGACCTCGTTCCTCCTGGGAAAGCGCAAGGCCACCCTGAGCCTCAGGGTAGTGCCTAAGTTTGCTCCGTGCAAGCTCTGCGTGCCTCGGTTTCCATGAGGTCTCCATCGTTGTTGTGCTTCAATGGAACGCGAGGATAGCTTTCAGGACTCCAAGCACTCTGACCTCCGCACCATTTCCCATGCTACCACACAGATCCCCCCACGTCTCCTCTCTGCCTGCTGAGCAACAAGCAGCCGTGTAGGCCCTTCGGAACACTTCTTGCATGCAGAACCCAAGGCGGCACACTGCTCTCTGTCTTCCTTTGGAAACCTAGGTGGTCGCAGCTTGCCCCAGCTCACGAAGACAGTCTGAGCCGTTCTCATGAGCTGGGAGACGTGGACTCAGTGAGGACCAGGGCCCTACCTGCACTCAGAAAATCACTCTGCTCAGCCTTCCATCCAGGAGCTCACACCGACTGGCTCGTTGGTTTAGCAGGACGTCTAAGTGAGGTCCAAGCTGAGCAAAGAGCACTGTTCCTCCTTTACCCTGCTAGGCCCACGGAAGAGGTAGAGCCAACTAGGCCTCGCTCAGACCAGCCCTCCTTCAGGGATCTTGCCACACTTCGAAGCCTGCACAGTAAAAGATACTTAGCGAAGTTGCCAGGGTTTCGCCATGCTCTCCCTCGGCAGCTCCACTACTACAGGGACTCATGTTTGCTTTGAACTAGTATAGGTGTCCCTGCTTCCAAAAGCAGTCTTTTCCCCTTTGGAAATGTGGATTCTTGTAGCCTCGGAGCTGGTTGCGAAACCATAGGAAGGCCCAGCTTTTACTCACTGCAGGCACGCCCGGGGAGGAAACGAGTATGTTTCCCCAGAGAAACAGGCTGCTTGCAAGTGTAGAGGGGAGCTTCTCAGGTGCCCAGTGTCCCGTTTGTTTCCCTTCGCAGCTCCCGTACTGCAGGTACTTATGCTGGGTGCTAACAAGAGTTGGTTGGCTCTGCCGACAAAAGCAGCCTTTTCCCTTTGGAAGCTTGGATTGTAGTGTCTCAGGGGCTGCTTGCCAAACCTTGAAGTTGCCCAGGTTATAGCCTCCGCAGGAACGCTTGCGTAGCAAACGAGCACTTTCTACCGATGAACAGGGTTCCTGTCACGCTGGAGGAGAGTTAATCCCGCAGACCTCGTTCCTCCTGGGAAAGCGCAAGTCCACCCTGAGCCTCAGGGTAGTGCCTAAGTTTCCAACGGGCAAGCTCTGCGTGCCTCGGTTTCCATGAGGTCTCCACCGTTGTTGTGCTTCAATGGAACGCGAAGATAGCTTTCAGGACTCCAAGCACTCTGACCTCCACACCGTTTCCCATGCTACCACACGGATCCCCCCCACGTCTCCTCTCTGCCTGCTGAGCAACAAGCAGCCGTGTAGGCCCTTCAGAACACTTCTGCATGCAGAGCCCAAGGCGGCACACTGCTCTCTGTCTTCCTTTGGAAACCTAGGTGGTCGCAGCTTACCCAGCTCACCAAGACAGTCTGAGCCGGTCTCATGAGCTGGGGAACGTGGACTCAGTGAGGACCAGGGCCCTACCTGCACTCAGAAAATCACTCTGCTCAGCCTTCCATCCAGGAGCTCACACCGACTGGCTCGTTGGTTTAGCAGGACGTCTAAGTGAGGTCCAAGCTGAGCAAAGAACACACTTCCTCCTTTACCCTGCTAGGCCCACGGAAGAGGTAGAGCCAACTAGGCCTCGCTCAGGCCAGCCCTCCTTCAGGGATCTTGCCACACTTCGAAGCCTGCACAGTAAAAGATATTTAGCGAAGTTGCCAGGGTTTCGCCATTCTCCCTCGGCAGCTCCACTACTGCAGGGACTCATGTTTGCTGTGAACTAGGATAGGTGGCCCACTTCCAAAAGCAGTCTTTTCCCCTTTGGAAATGTGGATTCTTGTAGCCTAGGAGCTGTTTGCGAAACCATAGGAAGGCCCAGCTTTTACTCACTGCAGGCACGCCCGGGGAGGAAACGAGTATGTTTCCCCAGAGAAACAGGCTGCTTGCAAGTGTAGAGGGGAGCTTCTCAGGTGCCCAGTGTGTCCCGTTTGTTTCCCTTCGCAGCTGACATCCTGCAGGTACTTATGCTGGGTGCTAACAAGAGTTGGTTGGCTCTGCCGACAAAAGCAGCCTTTTCCCTTTGGAAGCTTGGATTGTAGTGTCTCAGGGGCTGCTTGCCAAACCTTGAAGTTGCCCAGGTTATAGCCTCCGCAGGAACGCATGCGTAGCAAACGAGCACTTTCTACCGATGAACAGGGTTCCTGTCACGCTGGAGGAGAGTTAATCCCGCAGACCTCGTTCCTCCTGGGAAAGCGCAAGTCCACCCTGAGCCTCAGGGTAGTGCCTAAGTTTGCTCCGTGCAAGCTCTGCGTGCCTCGGTTTCCATGAGGTCTCCATCGTTGTTGTGCTTCAATGGAACGCGAGGATAGCTTTCAGGACTCCAAGCACTCTGACCTCCGCACCATTTCCCATGCTACCACACAGATCCCCCCACGTCTCCTCTCTGCCTGCTGAGCAATAAGCAGCCGTGTAGGCCCTTCGGAACACTTCTTGCATGCAGACCCCAAGGCGGGACACTGCTCTCTGTCTTCCTTTGGAAACCTAGGTTGTCGGAGCTTACCCACCTCACTAAGACAGTCTGAGCCGGTCTCATGAGCTGGGGAACGTGGACTCAGTGAGGACCAGGGCCCTATCTGCACTCAGAAATTCACTCTGCTCAGCCTTCCATCCAGGAGCTCACACCGACTGGCTCGTTGGTTTAGCAGGACGTCTAAGTGAGGTCCAAGCTGAGCAAAGAACACACTTCCTCCTTTACCCTGCTAGGCCCACGGAAGAGGTAGAGCCAACTAGGCCTCGCTCAGGCCAGCCCTCCTTCAGGGATCTTGCCACACTTCGAAGCCTGCACAGTAAAAGTTATTTAGCGAAGTTGCCAGGGTTTCGCCATGCTCTCCCTCGGCAGCTCCACTACTGCAGGGACTCATGTTTGCTGTGAACTAGGATAGGTGGCCCACTTCAAAAAGCAGTCTTTTCCCCTTTGGAAATGTGGATTCTTGTAGCCTCGGAGCTGTTTGCAAAACCCTAGGAAGGCCCAGCTTCTACTCACGGCAGGCACGCCCGGGGAGGAAACGAGTATGTTTCCCCAGAGAAACAGGCTGCTTGCAAGTGTCGAGCGGAGCTTCTCAGGTGCCCAGTGTATCCCGTTTGTTTCCCTTCGCAGCTGACATCCTGCAGGTACTTATGCTGGGGGCTAACAAGGGTAGGTGGCTCTTCCGACAAAAGCAGCCTTTTCCTTTTGGAAGCTTGGATTGTAGTGTCTCAGTGGCTGCTTGCCAAACCTTGAAGTTGCCCAGGTTATAGCCTCCAGAGGTACGCTTGAGTAGCAAACGAGCACTTTCACCCGAGGAACAGGGTTCCTGTCACGCTGGAGGAGAGTTAATCCCGCAGACCTCGTTCCTCCTGGGAAAGCGCAAGGCCACCCTGAGCCTCAGGGTAGTGCCTAAGTTTCCACAGGGCAAGCTCTGGGTTCCTCGGTTTCCATGAGGTCTCCATCGTTGTTGTGCTTCAATGGAACGCGAGGATAGCTTTCAGGACTCCAAGCACTCTGACCTCCGCACCATTTCCCATGCTACCACACAGATCCCCCCACGTCTCCTCTCTGCCTGCTGAGCAACAAGCAGCCGTGTAGGCCCTTCGGAACACTTCTTGCATGCAGAACCCAAGGCGGCACACTGCTCTCTGTCTTCCTCTGGAAACCTAGGTTGTCGGAGCTTACCCACCTCACTAAGACAGTCTGAGCCGGTTTCATGAGCTGGGGAACGTGGACTCAGTGAGGACCAGGGCCCTACCTGCACTCTGAAAATCACTCTGCTCAGCCTTCCATCCAGGAGCTCACACCGACTGGCTCGTTGGTTTAGCAGGACGTCTAAGTGAGGTCCAAGCTGAGCAAAGAACACACTTCCTCCTTTACCCTGCTAGGCCCACGGAAGAGGTAGAGCCAACTAGGCCTCGCTCAGGCCAGCCCTCCTTCAGGGATCTTGCCACACTTCGAAGCCTGCACAGTAAAAGATACTTAGCGAAGTTGCCAGGGTTTCGCCATGCTCTCCCTCGGCAGCTCCACTACTGCAGGGACTCATGTTTGCTTTGAACTAGTATAGGTGTCCCTGCTTCCAAAAGCAGTCTTTTCCCCTTTGGAAATGTGGATTCTTGTAGCCTCGGAGCTGTTTGCGAAACCATAGGAAGGCCCAGCTTTTACTCACTGCAGGCACGCCCGGAGAGGAAACGAGTATGTTTCCCCAGAGAAACAGGCTGCTTGCAAGTGTAGAGGGGAGCTTCTCAGGTGCCCAGTGTCCCGTTTGTTTCCCTTCGCAGCTCCCGTACTGCAGGTACTTATGCTGGGTGCTAACAAGAGTTGGTTGGCTCTGCCGACAAAAGCAGCCTTTTCCCTTTGGAAGCTTGGATTGTAGTGTCTCAGGGGCTGCTTGCCAAACCTTGAAGTTGCCCTGGTTATAGCCTCCGCAGGAACGCTTGCGTAGCAAACGAGCACTTTCACCCGAGGAACAGCGTTCCTATCACGCTGCAGGAGAGTTGATCCTGCAGACCTCGTTCCTCCTGGGAAAGCACAAGGCCACCCTGAGCCTCAGGGTAGTGCCTAAGTTTGCTCCGTGCAAGCTCTGCGTGCCTCGGTTTCCATGAGGTCTCCACCGTTGTTGTGCCTCAAAGGAACTAGAGGATAGCTTTCAGGACTCCAAGCACTCTGGCCTCCGCACCGTTTCCCATGCTACCACACGGCTTCCCCCCACGTCTCCTCTCTGCCTGCTGAGCAACAAGCAGCCGTGTAGGCCCTTCAGAACACTTCTTGCATGCAGAGCCCAAGGCGGGACACTGCTCTCTGTTTTCCTTTGGAAACCTAGGTTGTCGGAGCTTAGCCACCTCACGAAGACAGTCTGAGCCGGTCTCATGAGCTGGGGAACGTGGACTCAGTGAGGACCAGGGCCCTACCTGCACTCTGAAAATCACTCTGCTCAGCCTTCCATCCAGGAGCTCACACCGACTGGCTCGTTGGTTTAGCAGGACGTCTAAGTGAGGTCCAAGCTGAGCAAAGAGCACTGTTCCTCCTTTACCCTGCTAGCCCCACGGAAGAGGTAGAGCCATCTAGGCCTCGCTCAGGCCAGCCCTCCTTCAGGGATCTTGCCACACTTCGAAGCCTGCACAGTAAAAGATACTTAGCGAAGTTGCCAGGGTTTCGCCATGCTCTCCCTCGGCAGCTCCACTACTGCAGGGACTCATGTTTGCTGTGAACTAGGATAGGTGGCCCACTTCAAAAAGCAGTCTTTTCCCCTTTGGAAATGTGGATTCTTGTAGCCTCGGAGCTGTTTGCGAAACCCTAGGAAGGCCCAGCTTCTACTCACGGCAGGCACGCCCGGGGAGGAAACGAGTATGTTTCCCCAGAGAAACAGGCTGCTTGCAAGTGTCGAGCGGAGCTTCTCAGGTGCCCAGTGTGTCCCGTTTGTTTCCCTTCGCAGCTGACATCCTGCAGGTACTTATGCTGGGGGCTAACAAGGGTAGGTGGCTCTTCCGACAAAAGCAGCCTTTTCCTTTTGGAAGCTTGGATTGTAGTGTCTCAGGGGCTGCTTGCCAAACCTTGAAGTTGCCCAGGTTATAGCCTCCAGAGGTACGCTTGAGTAGCAAACGAGCACTTTCACCCGAGGAACAGGGTTCCTGTCACGCTGGAGGAGAGTTAATCCCGCAGACCTCGTTCCTCCTGGGAAAGCGCAAGGCCACCCTGAGCCTCAGGGTAGTGCCTAAGTTTGCTCCGTGCAAGCTCTGCGTGCCTCGGTTTCCATGAGGTCTCCATCGTTGTTGTGCTTCAATGGAACGCGAGGATAGCTTTCAGGACTCCAAGCACTCTGACCTCCGCACCATTTCCCATGCTACCACACAGATCCCCCCACGTGTCCTCTCTGCCTGCTGAGCAACAAGCAGCCGTGTAGGCCCTTCGGAACACTTCTTGCATACAGAACCCAAGGCGGCACACTGCTCTCTGTCTTCCTTTGGAAACCTAGGTGGTCGCAGCTTGCCCCAGCTCACGAAGACAGTCTGAGCCGTTCTCATGAGCTGGGAGACGTGGACTCAGTGAGGACCAGGGCCCTACCTGCACTCAGAAAATCACTCTGCTCAGCCTTCCATCCAGGAGCTCACACCGACTGGCTCGTTGGTTTAGCAGGACGTCTAAGTGAGGTCCAAGCTGAGCAAAGAGCACACTTCCTCCTTTACCCTGCTAGGCCCACGGAAGAGGTAGAGCCAACTAGGCCTCGCTCAGACCAGCCCTCCTTCAGGGATCTTGCCACACTTCGAAGCCTGCACAGTAAAAGATACTTAGCGAAGTTGCCAAGATTTCGCCATGCTCTCCCTCGGCAGCTCCACTACTGCAGGGACTCATCTTTGCAGTGAACTAGGATAGGTGGCCCACTTCCAAAAGCAGTCTTTTCCCCTTTGGAAATGTGGATTCTTGTAGCCTAGGAGCTGTTTGCGAAACCATAGGAAGGCCCAGCTTTTACTCACTGCAGGCACGCCCGGGGAGGAAACGAGTATGTTTCCCCAGAGAAACAGGCTGCTTGCAAGTGTCGAGGGGAGCTTCTCAGGTGCCCAGTGTGTCCCGTTTGTTTCCCTTCGCAGCTGACATCCTGCAGGTACTTATGCTGGGTGCTAACAAGGGTTCTTTGGCTCTGCCGAGAAAAGCAGCCTTTTCCCTTTGGAAGCTTGGATTGTAGTGTCTCAGGGGCTGCTTGCCAAACCTTGAAGTTGCCCAGGTTATAGCCTCCGCAGGTACGCTTGCGTAGCAAACGAGCACTTTCTACCGAAGAACAGGGTTCCTGTCACGCTGGAGGAGAGTTAATCCCGCAGACCTCCTTCCTCCTGGGAAAGCGCAAGGCCACCCTGAGCCTCAGGGTAGTGCCTAAGTTTGCTCCGTGCAAGCTCTGCGTGCCTCGGTTTCCATGAGGTCTCCACCGTTGTTGTGCTTCAATGGAACGCGAAGATAGCTTTCAGGACTCCAAGCACTCTGACCTCCGCACCGTTTCCCATGCTACCACACGGATCCCCCCCACGTCTCCTCTCTGCCTGCTGAGCAACAAGCAGCCGTGTAGGCCCTTCAGAACACTTCTGCATGCAGAGCCCAAGGCGGCACACTGCTCTCTGTCTTCCTTTGGAAACCTAGGTGGTCGCAGCTTACCCAGCTCACCAAGACAGTCTGAGCCGGTCTCATGAGCTGGGGAACGTGGACTCAGTGAGGACCAGGGCCCTACCTGCACTCAGAAAATCACTCTGCTCAGCCTTCCATCCAGGAGCTCACACCGACTGGCTCGTTGGTTTAGCAGGACGTCTAAGTGAGGTCCAAGCTGAGCAAAGAACACACTTCCTCCTTTACCCTGCTAGGCCCACGGAAGAGGTAGAGCCAACTAGGCCTCGCTCAGGCCAGCCCTCCTTCAGGGATCTTGCCACACTTCGAAGCCTGCACAGTAAAAGATATTTAGCGAAGTTGCCAGGGTTTCGCCATTCTCCCTCGGCAGCTCCACTACTGCAGGGACTCATGTTTGCTGTGAACTAGGATAGGTGGCCCACTTCCAAAAGCAGTCTTTTCCCCTTTGGAAATGTGGATTCTTGTAGCCTAGGAGCTGTATGCGAAACCATAGGAAGGCCCAGCTTTTACTCACTGCAGGCACGCCCGGGGACGAAACGAGTATGTTTCCCCAGAGAAACAGGCTGCTTGCAAGTGTCGAGGGGAGCTTCTCAGGTGCCCAGTGTGTCCCGTTTGTTTCCCTTCGCAGCTCCCGTACTGCAGGTACTTATGCTGGGTGCTAACAAGGGTTCGTTGGCTCTGCCGAGAAAAGCAGCCTTTTCCCTTTGGAAGCTTGGATTGTAGTGTCTCAGGGGCTGCTTGCCAAACCTTGAAGTTGACCAGGTTATAGCCTCCGCAGGTACGCTTGCGTAGCAAACGAGCACTTTCACCCGAGGAACAGCGTTCCTATCACGCTGCAGGAGAGTTAATCCTGCAGACCTCGTTCCTCCTGGGAAAGCGCAAGGCCACCCTGAGCCTCAGGGTAGTGCCTAAGTTTGCTCCGTGCAAGCTCTGCGTGCCTCGGTTTCCATGAGGTCTCCACCGTTGTTGTGCCTCAATGGAACGCGAGGATAGCTTTCAGGACTCCAAGCACTCTGACCTCCGCACCATTTCCCATGCTACCACACAGATCCCCCCACGTCTCCTCTCTGCCTGCTGAGCAATAAGCAGCCGTGTAGGCCCTTCGGAACACTTCTTGCATGCAGACCCCAAGGCGGGACACTGCTCTCTGTCTTCCTTTGGAAACCTAGGTTGTCGGAGCTTACCCACCTCACTAAGACAGTCTGAGCCGGTCTCATGAGCTGGGGAACGTGGACTCAGTGAGGACCAGGGCCCTATCTGCACTCAGAAAATCACTCTGCTCAGCCTTCCATCCAGGAGCTCACACCGACTGGCTCGTTGGTTTAGCAGGACGTCTAAGTGAGGTCCAAGCTGAGCAAAGAACACACTTCCTCCTTTACCCTGCTAGGCCCACGGAAGAGGTAGAGCCAACTAGGCCTCGCTCAGGCCAGCCCTCCTTCAGGGATCTTGCCACACTTCGAAGCCTGCACAGTAAAAGTTATTTAGCGAAGTTGCCAGGGTTTCGCCATGCTCTCCCTCGGCAGCTCCACTACTGCAGGGACTCATGTTTGCTGTGAACTAGGATAGGTGGCCCACTTCAAAAAGCAGTCTTTTCCCCTTTGGAAATGTGGATTCTTGTAGCCTCGGAGCTGTTTGCGAAACCCTAGGAAGGCCCAGCTTCTACTCACGGCAGGCACGCCCGGGGAGGAAACGAGTATGTTTCCCCAGAGAAACAGGCTGCTTGCAAGTGTCGAGCGGAGCTTCTCAGGTGCCCAGTGTGTCCCGTTTGTTTCCCTTCGCAGCTGACATCCTGCAGGTACTTATGCTGGGGGCTAACAAGGGTAGGTGGCTCTTCCGACAAAAGCATCCTTTTCCTTTTGGAAGCTTGGATTGTAGTGTCTCAGGGGCTGCTTGCCAAACCTTGAAGTTGCCCAGGTTATAGCCTCCAGAGGTACGCTTGAGTAGCAAACGAGCACTTTCACCCGAGGAACAGGGTTCCTGTCACGCTGGAGGAGAGTTAATCCCGCAGACCTCGTTCCTCCTGGGAAAGCGCAAGGCCACCCTGAGCCTCAGGGTAGTGCCTAAGTTTGCTCCGTGCAAGCTCTGCGTGCCTCGGTTTCCATGAGGTCTCCATCGTTGTTGTGCTTCAATGGAACGCGAGGATAGCTTTCAGGACTCCAAGCACTCTGACCTCCGCACCATTTCCCATGCTACCACACAGATCCCCCCACGTCTCCTCTCTGCCTGCTGAGCAACAAGCAGCCGTGTAGGCCCTTCGGAACACTTCTTGCATGCAGAACCCAAGGCGGCACACTGCTCTCTGTCTTCCTTTGGAAACCTAGGTGGTCGCAGCTTGCCCCAGCTCACGAAGACAGTCTGAGCCGTTCTCATGAGCTGGGAGACGTGGACTCAGTGAGGACCAGGGCCCTACCTGCACTCAGAAAATCACTCTGCTCAGCCTTCCATCCAGGAGCTCACACCGACTGGCTCGTTGGTTTAGCAGGACGTCTAAGTGAGGTCCAAGCTGAGCAAAGAGCACTGTTCCTCCTTTACCCTGCTAGGCCCACGGAAGAGGTAGAGCCAACTAGGCCTCGCTCAGACCAGCCCTCCTTCAGGGATCTTGCCACACTTCGAAGCCTGCACAGTAAAAGATACTTAGCGAAGTTGCCAGGGTTTCGCCATGCTCTCCCTCGGCAGCTCCACTACTACAGGGACTCATGTTTGCTTTGAACTAGTATAGGTGTCCCTGCTTCCAAAAGCAGTCTTTTCCCCTTTGGAAATGTGGATTCTTGTAGCCTCGGAGCTGTTTGCGAAACCATAGGAAGGCCCAGCTTTTACTCACTGCAGGCACGCCCGGAGAGGAAACGAGTATGTTTCCCCAGAGAAACAGGCTGCTTGCAAGTGTAGAGGGGAGCTTCTCAGGTGCCCAGTGTGTCCCGTTTGTTTCCCTTCGCAGCTCCCTTACTGCAGGTACTTATGCTGGGTGCTAACAAGAGTTGGTTGGCTCTGCCGACAAAAGCAGCCTTTTCCCTTTGGAAGCTTGGATTGTAGTGTCTCAGGGGCTGCTTGCCAAACCTTGAAGTTGCCCAGGTTATAGCCTCCGCAGGAACGCTTGCGTAGCAAACGAGCACTTTCTACCGATGAACAGGGTTCCTGTCACGCTGGAGGAGAGTTAATCCCGCAGACCTCGTTCCTCCTGGGAAAGCGCAAGTCCACCCTGAGCCTCAGGGTAGTGCCTAAGTTTCCAACGGGCAACCTCTGCGTGCCTCGGTTTCCATGAGGTCTCCACCGTTGTTGTGCTTCAATGGAACGCGAAGATAGCTTTCAGGACTCCAAGCACTCTGACCTCCGCACCGTTTGCCATGCTACCACACGGATCCCCCCCACGTCTCCTCTCTGCCTGCTGAGCAACAAGCAGCCGTGTAGGCCCTTCGGAACACTTCTTGCATGCAGACCCCAAGGCGGGACACTGCTCTCTGTCTTCCTTTGGAAACCTAGGTTGTCGGAGCTTACCCACCTCACTAAGACAGTCTGAGCCGGTCTCATGAGCTGGGGAACGTGGACTCAGTGAGGACCAGGGCCCTATCTGCACTCAGAAATTCACTCTGCTCAGCCTTCCATCCAGGAGCTCACACCGACTGGCTCGTTGGTTTAGCAGGACGTCTAAGTGAGGTCCAAGCTGAGCAAAGAACACACTTCCTCCTTTACCCTGCTAGGCCCACGGAAGAGGTAGAGCCAACTAGGCCTCGCTCAGGCCAGCCCTCCTTCAGGGATCTTGCCACACTTCGAAGCCTGCACAGTAAAAGTTATTTAGCGAAGTTGCCAGGGTTTCGCCATGCTCTCCCTCGGCAGCTCCACTACTGCAGGGACTCATGTTTGCTGTGAACTAGGATAGGTGGCCCACTTCAAAAAGCAGTCTTTTCCCCTTTGGAAATGTGGATTCTTGTAGCCTCGGAGCTGTTTGCAAAACCCTAGGAAGGCCCAGCTTCTACTCACGGCAGGCACGCCCGGGGAGGAAACGAGTATGTTTCCCCAGAGAAACAGGCTGCTTGCAAGTGTCGAGCGGAGCTTCTCAGGTGCCCAGTGTATCCCGTTTGTTTCCCTTCGCAGCTGACATCCTGCAGGTACTTATGCTGGGGGCTAACAAGGGTAGGTGGCTCTTCCGACAAAAGCAGCCTTTTCCTTTTGGAAGCTTGGATTGTAGTGTCTCAGTGGCTGCTTGCCAAACCTTGAAGTTGCCCAGGTTATAGCCTCCAGAGGTACGCTTGAGTAGCAAACGAGCACTTTCACCCGAGGAACAGGGTTCCTGTCACGCTGGAGGAGAGTTAATCCCGCAGACCTCGTTCCTCCGGGGAAAGCGCAAGGCCACCCTGAGCCTCAGGGTAGTGCCTAAGTTTCCACAGGGCAAGCTCTGGGTTCCTCGGTTTCCATGAGGTCTCCATCGTTGTTGTGCTTCAATGGAACGCGAGGATAGCTTTCAGGACTCCAAGCACTCTGACCTCCGCACCATTTCCCATGCTACCACACAGATCCCCCCACGTCTCCTCTCTGCCTGCTGAGCAACAAGCAGCCGTGTAGGCCCTTCGGAACACTTCTTGCATGCAGAACCCAAGGCGGCACACTGCTCTCTGTCTTCCTCTGGAAACCTAGGTTGTCGGAGCTTACCCACCTCACTAAGACAGTCTGAGCCGGTTTCATGAGCTGGGGAACGTGGACTCAGTGAGGACCAGGGCCCTACCTGCACTCTGAAAATCACTCTGCTCAGCCTTCCATCCAGGAGCTCACACCGACTGGCTCGTTGGTTTAGCAGGACGTCTAAGTGAGGTCCAAGCTGAGCAAAGAACACACTTCCTCCTTTACCCTGCTAGGCCCACGGAAGAGGTAGAGCCAACTAGGCCTCGCTCAGGCCAGCCCTCCTTCAGGGATCTTGCCACACTTCGAAGCCTGCACAGTAAAAGATACTTAGCGAAGTTGCCAGGGTTTCGCCATGCTCTCCCTCGGCAGCTCCACTACTGCAGGGACTCATGTTTGCTTTGAACTAGTATAGGTGTCCCTGCTTCCAAAAGCAGTCTTTTCCCCTTTGGAAATGTGGATTCTTGTAGCCTCGGAGCTGTTTGCGAAACCATAGGAAGGCCCAGCTTTTACTCACTGCAGGCACGCCCGGAGAGGAAACGAGTATGTTTCCCCAGAGAAACAGGCTGCTTGCAAGTGTAGAGGGGAGCTTCTCAGGTGCCCAGTGTCCCGTTTGTTTCCCTTCGCAGCTCCCGTACTGCAGGTACTTATGCTGGGTGCTAACAAGAGTTGGTTGGCTCTGCCGACAAAAGCAGCCTTTTCCCTTTGGAAGCTTGGATTGTAGTGTCTCAGGGGCTGCTTGCCAAACCTTGAAGTTGCCCTGGTTATAGCCTCCGCAGGAACGCTTGCGTAGCAAACGAGCACTTTCACCCGAGGAACAGCGTTCCTATCACGCTGCAGGAGAGTTGATCCTGCAGACCTCGTTCCTCCTGGGAAAGCACAAGGCCACCCTGAGCCTCAGGGTAGTGCCTAAGTTTGCTCCGTGCAAGCTCTGCGTGCCTCGGTTTCCATGAGGTCTCCACCGTTGTTGTGCCTCAAAGGAACTAGAGGATAGCTTTCAGGACTCCAAGCACTCTGGCCTCCGCACCGTTTCCCATGCTACCACACGGCTTCCCCCCACGTCTCCTCTCTGCCTGCTGAGCAACAAGCAGCCGTGTAGGCCCTTCAGAACACTTCTTGCATGCAGAGCCCAAGGCGGGACACTGCTCTCTGTTTTCCTTTGGAAACCTAGGTTGTCGGAGCTTAGCCACCTCACGAAGACAGTCTGAGCCGGTCTCATGAGCTGGGGAACGTGGACTCAGTGAGGACCAGGGCCCTACCTGCACTCTGAAAATCACTCTGCTCAGCCTTCCATCCAGGAGCTCACACCGACTGGCTCGTTGGTTTAGCAGGACGTCTAAGTGAGGTCCAAGCTGAGCAAAGAGCACTGTTCCTCCTTTACCCTGCTAGCCCCACGGAAGAGGTAGAGCCATCTAGGCCTCGCTCAGGCCAGCCCTCCTTCAGGGATCTTGCCACACTTCGAAGCCTGCACAGTAAAAGATACTTAGCGAAGTTGCCAGGGTTTCGCCATGCTCTCCCTCGGCAGCTCCACTACTGCAGGGACTCATGTTTGCTGTGAACTAGGATAGGTGGCCCACTTCAAAAAGCAGTCTTTTCCCCTTTGGAAATGTGGATTCTTGTAGCCTCGGAGCTGTTTGCGAAACCCTAGGAAGGCCCAGCTTCTACTCACGGCAGGCACGCCCGGGGAGGAAACGAGTATGTTTCCCCAGAGAAACAGGCTGCTTGCAAGTGTCGAGCGGAGCTTCTCAGGTGCCCAGTGTGTCCCGTTTGTTTCCCTTCGCAGCTGACATCCTGCAGGTACTTATGCTGGGGGCTAACAAGGGTAGGTGGCTCTTCCGACAAAAGCAGCCTTTTCCTTTTGGAAGCTTGGATTGTAGTGTCTCAGGGGCTGCTTGCCAAACCTTGAAGTTGCCCAGGTTATAGCCTCCAGAGGTACGCTTGAGTAGCAAACGAGCACTTTCACCCGAGGAACAGGGTTCCTGTCACGCTGGAGGAGAGTTAATCCCGCAGACCTCGTTCCTCCTGGGAAAGCGCAAGGCCACCCTGAGCCTCAGGGTAGTGCCTAAGTTTGCTCCGTGCAAGCTCTGCGTGCCTCGGTTTCCATGAGGTCTCCATCGTTGTTGTGCTTCAATGGAACGCGAGGATAGCTTTCAGGACTCCAAGCACTCTGACCTCCGCACCATTTCCCATGCTACCACACAGATCCCCCCACGTGTCCTCTCTGCCTGCTGAGCAACAAGCAGCCGTGTAGGCCCTTCGGAACACTTCTTGCATACAGAACCCAAGGCGGCACACTGCTCTCTGTCTTCCTTTGGAAACCTAGGTGGTCGCAGCTTGCCCCAGCTCACGAAGACAGTCTGAGCCGTTCTCAGGAGCTGGGAGACGTGGACTCAGTGAGGACCAGGGCCCTACCTGCACTCAGAAAATCACTCTGCTCAGCCTTCCATCCAGGAGCTCACACCGACTGGCTCGTTGGTTTAGCAGGACGTCTAAGTGAGGTCCAAGCTGAGCAAAGAGCACACTTCCTCCTTTACCCTGCTAGGCCCACGGAAGAGGTAGAGCCAACTAGGCCTCGCTCAGACCAGCCCTCCTTCAGGGATCTTGCCACACTTCGAAGCCTGCACAGTAAAAGATACTTAGCGAAGTTGCCAAGATTTCGCCATGCTCTCCCTCGGCAGCTCCACTACTGCAGGGACTCATCTTTGCAGTGAACTAGGATAGGTGGCCCACTTCCAAAAGCAGTCTTTTCCCCTTTGGAAATGTGGATTCTTGTAGCCTAGGAGCTGTTTGCGAAACCATAGGAAGGCCCAGCTTTTACTCACTGCAGGCACGCCCGGGGAGGAAACGAGTATGTTTCCCCAGAGAAACAGGCTGCTTGCAAGTGTCGAGGGGAGCTTCTCAGGTGCCCAGTGTGTCCCGTTTGTTTCCCTTCGCAGCTGACATCCTGCAGGTACTTATGCTGGGTGCTAACAAGGGTTCTTTGGCTCTGCCGAGAAAAGCAGCCTTTTCCCTTTGGAAGCTTGGATTGTAGTGTCTCAGGGGCTGCTTGCCAAACCTTGAAGTTGCCCAGGTTATAGCCTCCGCAGGTACGCTTGCGTAGCAAACGAGCACTTTCTACCGAAGAACAGGGTTCCTGTCACGCTGGAGGAGAGTTAATCCCGCAGACCTCCTTCCTCCTGGGAAAGCGCAAGGCCACCCTGAGCCTCAGGGTAGTGCCTAAGTTTGCTCCGTGCAAGCTCTGCGTGCCTCGGTTTCCATGAGGTCTCCACCGTTGTTGTGCTTCAATGGAACGCGAAGATAGCTTTCAGGACTCCAAGCACTCTGACCTCCGCACCGTTTCCCATGCTACCACACGGATCCCCCCCACGTCTCCTCTCTGCCTGCTGAGCAACAAGCAGCCGTGTAGGCCCTTCAGAACACTTCTGCATGCAGAGCCCAAGGCGGCACACTGCTCTCTGTCTTCCTTTGGAAACCTAGGTGGTCGCAGCTTACCCAGCTCACCAAGACAGTCTGAGCCGGTCTCATGAGCTGGGGAACGTGGACTCAGTGAGGACCAGGGCCCTACCTGCACTCAGAAAATCACTCTGCTCAGCCTTCCATCCAGGAGCTCACACCGACTGGCTCGTTGGTTTAGCAGGACGTCTAAGTGAGGTCCAAGCTGAGCAAAGAACACACTTCCTCCTTTACCCTGCTAGGCCCACGGAAGAGGTAGAGCCAACTAGGCCTCGCTCAGGCCAGCCCTCCTTCAGGGATCTTGCCACACTTCGAAGCCTGCACAGTAAAAGATATTTAGCGAAGTTGCCAGGGTTTCGCCATTCTCCCTCGGCAGCTCCACTACTGCAGGGACTCATGTTTGCTGTGAACTAGGATAGGTGGCCCACTTCCAAAAGCAGTCTTTTCCCCTTTGGAAATGTGGATTCTTGTAGCCTAGGAGCTGTTTGCGAAACCATAGGAAGGCCCAGCTTTTACTCACTGCAGGCACGCCCGGGGACGAAACGAGTATGTTTCCCCAGAGAAACAGGCTGCTTGCAAGTGTCGAGGGGAGCTTCTCAGGTGCCCAGTGTGTCCCGTTTGTTTCCCTTCGCAGCTCCCGTACTGCAGGTACTTATGCTGGGTGCTAACAAGGGTTCGTTGGCTCTGCCGAGAAAAGCAGCCTTTTCCCTTTGGAAGCTTGGATTGTAGTGTCTCAGGGGCTGCTTGCCAAACCTTGAAGTTGACCAGGTTATAGCCTCCGCAGGTACGCTTGCGTAGCAAACGAGCACTTTCACCCGAGGAACAGCGTTCCTATCACGCTGCAGGAGAGTTAATCCTGCAGACCTCGTTCCTCCTGGGAAAGCGCAAGGCCACCCTGAGCCTCAGGGTAGTGCCTAAGTTTGCTCCGTGCAAGCTCTGCGTGCCTCGGTTTCCATGAGGTCTCCACCGTTGTTGTGCCTCAATGGAACGCGAGGATAGCTTTCAGGACTCCAAGCACTCTGACCTCCGCACCATTTCCCATGCTACCACACAGATCCCCCCACGTCTCCTCTCTGCCTGCTGAGCAATAAGCAGCCGTGTAGGCCCTTCGGAACACTTCTTGCATGCAGACCCCAAGGCGGGACACTGCTCTCTGTCTTCCTTTGGAAACCTAGGTTGTCGGAGCTTACCCACCTCACTAAGACAGTCTGAGCCGGTCTCATGAGCTGGGGAACGTGGACTCAGTGAGGACCAGGGCCCTATCTGCACTCAGAAAATCACTCTGCTCAGCCTTCCATCCAGGAGCTCACACCGACTGGCTCGTTGGTTTAGCAGGACGTCTAAGTGAGGTCCAAGCTGAGCAAAGAACACACTTCCTCCTTTACCCTGCTAGGCCCACGGAAGAGGTAGAGCCAACTAGGCCTCGCTCAGGCCAGCCCTCCTTCAGGGATCTTGCCACACTTCGAAGCCTGCACAGTAAAAGTTATTTAGCGAAGTTGCCAGGGTTTCGCCATGCTCTCCCTCGGCAGCTCCACTACTGCAGGGACTCATGTTTGCTGTGAACTAGGATAGGTGGCCCACTTCAAAAAGCAGTCTTTTCCCCTTTGGAAATGTGGATTCTTGTAGCCTCGGAGCTGTTTGCGAAACCCTAGGAAGGCCCAGCTTCTACTCACGGCAGGCACGCCCGGGGAGGAAACGAGTATGTTTCCCCAGAGAAACAGGCTGCTTGCAAGTGTCGAGCGGAGCTTCTCAGGTGCCCAGTGTGTCCCGTTTGTTTCCCTTCGCAGCTGACATCCTGCAGGTACTTATGCTGGGGGCTAACAAGGGTAGGTGGCTCTTCCGACAAAAGCATCCTTTTCCTTTTGGAAGCTTGGATTGTAGTGTCTCAGGGGCTGCTTGCCAAACCTTGAAGTTGCCCAGGTTATAGCCTCCAGAGGTACGCTTGAGTAGCAAACGAGCACTTTCACCCGAGGAACAGGGTTCCTGTCACGCTGGAGGAGAGTTAATCCCGCAGACCTCGTTCCTCCTGGGAAAGCGCAAGGCCACCCTGAGCCTCAGGGTAGTGCCTAAGTTTGCTCCGTGCAAGCTCTGCGTGCCTCGGTTTCCATGAGGTCTCCATCGTTGTTGTGCTTCAATGGAACGCGAGGATAGCTTTCAGGACTCCAAGCACTCTGACCTCCGCACCATTTCCCATGCTACCACACAGATCCCCCCACGTCTCCTCTCTGCCTGCTGAGCAACAAGCAGCCGTGTAGGCCCTTCGGAACACTTCTTGCATGCAGAACCCAAGGCGGCACACTGCTCTCTGTCTTCCTTTGGAAACCTAGGTGGTCGCAGCTTGCCCCAGCTCACGAAGACAGTCTGAGCCGTTCTCATGAGCTGGGAGACGTGGACTCAGTGAGGACCAGGGCCCTACCTGCACTCAGAAAATCACTCTGCTCAGCCTTCCATCCAGGAGCTCACACCGACTGGCTCGTTGGTTTAGCAGGACGTCTAAGTGAGGTCCAAGCTGAGCAAAGAGCACTGTTCCTCCTTTACCCTGCTAGGCCCACGGAAGAGGTAGAGCCAACTAGGCCTCGCTCAGACCAGCCCTCCTTCAGGGATCTTGCCACACTTCGAAGCCTGCACAGTAAAAGATACTTAGCGAAGTTGCCAGGGTTTCGCCATGCTCTCCCTCGGCAGCTCCACTACTACAGGGACTCATGTTTGCTTTGAACTAGTATAGGTGTCCCTGCTTCCAAAAGCAGTCTTTTCCCCTTTGGAAATGTGGATTCTTGTAGCCTCGGAGCTGTTTGCGAAACCATAGGAAGGCCCAGCTTTTACTCACTGCAGGCACGCCCGGAGAGGAAACGAGTATGTTTCCCCAGAGAAACAGGCTGCTTGCAAGTGTAGAGGGGAGCTTCTCAGGTGCCCAGTGTGTCCCGTTTGTTTCCCTTCGCAGCTCCCTTACTGCAGGTACTTATGCTGGGTGCTAACAAGAGTTGGTTGGCTCTGCCGACAAAAGCAGCCTTTTCCCTTTGGAAGCTTGGATTGTAGTGTCTCAGGGGCTGCTTGCCAAACCTTGAAGTTGCCCAGGTTATAGCCTCCGCAGGAACGCTTGCGTAGCAAACGAGCACTTTCTACCGATGAACAGGGTTCCTGTCACGCTGGAGGAGAGTTAATCCCGCAGACCTCGTTCCTCCTGGGAAAGCGCAAGTCCACCCTGAGCCTCAGGGTAGTGCCTAAGTTTCCAACGGGCAACCTCTGCGTGCCTCGGTTTCCATGAGGTCTCCACCGTTGTTGTGCTTCAATGGAACGCGAAGATAGCTTTCAGGACTCCAAGCACTCTGACCTCCGCACCGTTTGCCATGCTACCACACGGATCCCCCCCACGTCTCCTCTCTGCCTGCTGAGCAACAAGCAGCCGTGTAGGCCCTTCGGAACACTTCTTGCATGCAGACCCCAAGGCGGGACACTGCTCTCTGTCTTCCTTTGGAAACCTAGGTTGTCGGAGCTTACCCACCTCACTAAGACAGTCTGAGCCGGTCTCATGAGCTGGGGAACGTGGACTCAGTGAGGACCAGGGCCCTATCTGCACTCAGAAATTCACTCTGCTCAGCCTTCCATCCAGGAGCTCACACCGACTGGCTCGTTGGTTTAGCAGGACGTCTAAGTGAGGTCCAAGCTGAGCAAAGAACACACTTCCTCCTTTACCCTGCTAGGCCCACGGAAGAGGTAGAGCCAACTAGGCCTCGCTCAGGCCAGCCCTCCTTCAGGGATCTTGCCACACTTCGAAGCCTGCACAGTAAAAGTTATTTAGCGAAGTTGCCAGGGTTTCGCCATGCTCTCCCTCGGCAGCTCCACTACTGCAGGGACTCATGTTTGCTGTGAACTAGGATAGGTGGCCCACTTCAAAAAGCAGTCTTTTCCCCTTTGGAAATGTGGATTCTTGTAGCCTCGGAGCTGTTTGCAAAACCCTAGGAAGGCCCAGCTTCTACTCACGGCAGGCACGCCCGGGGAGGAAACGAGTATGTTTCCCCAGAGAAACAGGCTGCTTGCAAGTGTCGAGCGGAGCTTCTCAGGTGCCCAGTGTATCCCGTTTGTTTCCCTTCGCAGCTGACATCCTGCAGGTACTTATGCTGGGGGCTAACAAGGGTAGGTGGCTCTTCCGACAAAAGCAGCCTTTTCCTTTTGGAAGCTTGGATTGTAGTGTCTCAGTGGCTGCTTGCCAAACCTTGAAGTTGCCCAGGTTATAGCCTCCAGAGGTACGCTTGAGTAGCAAACGAGCACTTTCACCCGAGGAACAGGGTTCCTGTCACGCTGGAGGAGAGTTAATCCCGCAGACCTCGTTCCTCCAGGGAAAGCGCAAGGCCACCCTGAGCCTCAGGGTAGTGCCTAAGTTTCCACAGGGCAAGCTCTGGGTTCCTCGGTTTCCATGAGGTCTCCATCGTTGTTGTGCTTCAATGGAACGCGAGGATAGCTTTCAGGACTCCAAGCACTCTGACCTCCGCACCATTTCCCATGCTACCACACAGATCCCCCCACGTCTCCTCTCTGCCTGCTGAGCAACAAGCAGCCGTGTAGGCCCTTCGGAACACTTCTTGCATGCAGACCCCAAGGCGGGACACTGCTCTCTGTCTTCCTTTGGAAACCTAGGTTGTCGGAGCTTACCCACCTCACTAAGACAGTCTGAGCCGGTCTCATGAGCTGGGGAACGTGGACTCAGTGAGGACCAGGGCCCTATCTGCACTCAGAAATTCACTCTGCTCAGCCTTCCATCCAGGAGCTCACACCGACTGGCTCGTTGGTTTAGCAGGACGTCTAAGTGAGGTCCAAGCTGAGCAAAGAACACACTTCCTCCTTTACCCTGCTAGGCCCACGGAAGAGGTAGAGCCAACTAGGCCTCGCTCAGGCCAGCCCTCCTTCAGGGATCTTGCCACACTTCGAAGCCTGCACAGTAAAAGTTATTTAGCGAAGTTGCCAGGGTTTCGCCATGCTCTCCCTCGGCAGCTCCACTACTGCAGGGACTCATGTTTGCTGTGAACTAGGATAGGTGGCCCACTTCAAAAAGCAGTCTTTTCCCCTTTGGAAATGTGGATTCTTGTAGCCTCGGAGCTGTTTGCAAAACCCTAGGAAGGCCCAGCTTCTACTCACGGCAGGCACGCCCGGGGAGGAAACGAGTATGTTTCCCCAGAGAAACAGGCTGCTTGCAAGTGTCGAGCGGAGCTTCTCAGGTGCCCAGTGTATCCCGTTTGTTTCCCTTCGCAGCTGACATCCTGCAGGTACTTATGCTGGGGGCTAACAAGGGTAGGTGGCTCTTCCGACAAAAGCAGCCTTTTCCTTTTGGAAGCTTGGATTGTAGTGTCTCAGTGGCTGCTTGCCAAACCTTGAAGTTGCCCAGGTTATAGCCTCCAGAGGTACGCTTGAGTAGCAAACGAGCACTTTCACCCGAGGAACAGGGTTCCTGTCACGCTGGAGGAGAGTTAATCCCGCAGACCTCGTTCCTCCGGGGAAAGCGCAAGGCCACCCTGAGCCTCAGGGTAGTGCCTAAGTTTCCACAGGGCAAGCTCTGGGTTCCTCGGTTTCCATGAGGTCTCCATCGTTGTTGTGCTTCAATGGAACGCGAGGATAGCTTTCAGGACTCCAAGCACTCTGACCTCCGCACCATTTCCCATGCTACCACACAGATCCCCCCACGTCTCCTCTCTGCCTGCTGAGCAACAAGCAGCCGTGTAGGCCCTTCGGAACACTTCTTGCATGCAGAACCCAAGGCGGCACACTGCTCTCTGTCTTCCTCTGGAAACCTAGGTTGTCGGAGCTTACCCACCTCACTAAGACAGTCTGAGCCGGTTTCATGAGCTGGGGAACGTGGACTCAGTGAGGACCAGGGCCCTACCTGCACTCTGAAAATCACTCTGCTCAGCCTTCCATCCAGGAGCTCACACCGACTGGCTCGTTGGTTTAGCAGGACGTCTAAGTGAGGTCCAAGCTGAGCAAAGAACACACTTCCTCCTTTACCCTGCTAGGCCCACGGAAGAGGTAGAGCCAACTAGGCCTCGCTCAGGCCAGCCCTCCTTCAGGGATCTTGCCACACTTCGAAGCCTGCACAGTAAAAGATACTTAGCGAAGTTGCCAGGGTTTCGCCATGCTCTCCCTCGGCAGCTCCACTACTGCAGGGACTCATGTTTGCTTTGAACTAGTATAGGTGTCCCTGCTTCCAAAAGCAGTCTTTTCCCCTTTGGAAATGTGGATTCTTGTAGCCTCGGAGCTGTTTGCGAAACCATAGGAAGGCCCAGCTTTTACTCACTGCAGGCACGCCCGGAGAGGAAACGAGTATGTTTCCCCAGAGAAACAGGCTGCTTGCAAGTGTAGAGGGGAGCTTCTCAGGTGCCCAGTGTCCCGTTTGTTTCCCTTCGCAGCTCCCGTACTGCAGGTACTTATGCTGGGTGCTAACAAGAGTTGGTTGGCTCTGCCGACAAAAGCAGCCTTTTCCCTTTGGAAGCTTGGATTGTAGTGTCTCAGGGGCTGCTTGCCAAACCTTGAAGTTGCCCTGGTTATAGCCTCCGCAGGAACGCTTGCGTAGCAAACGAGCACTTTCACCCGAGGAACAGCGTTCCTATCACGCTGCAGGAGAGTTGATCCTGCAGACCTCGTTCCTCCTGGGAAAGCACAAGGCCACCCTGAGCCTCAGGGTAGTGCCTAAGTTTGCTCCGTGCAAGCTCTGCGTGCCTCGGTTTCCATGAGGTCTCCACCGTTGTTGTGCCTCAAAGGAACTAGAGGATAGCTTTCAGGACTCCAAGCACTCTGGCCTCCGCACCGTTTCCCATGCTACCACACGGCTTCCCCCCACGTCTCCTCTCTGCCTGCTGAGCAACAAGCAGCCGTGTAGGCCCTTCAGAACACTTCTTGCATGCAGAGCCCAAGGCGGGACACTGCTCTCTGTTTTCCTTTGGAAACCTAGGTTGTCGGAGCTTAGCCACCTCACGAAGACAGTCTGAGCCGGTCTCATGAGCTGGGGAACGTGGACTCAGTGAGGACCAGGGCCCTACCTGCACTCTGAAAATCACTCTGCTCAGCCTTCCATCCAGGAGCTCACACCGACTGGCTCGTTGGTTTAGCAGGACGTCTAAGTGAGGTCCAAGCTGAGCAAAGAGCACTGTTCCTCCTTTACCCTGCTAGCCCCACGGAAGAGGTAGAGCCATCTAGGCCTCGCTCAGGCCAGCCCTCCTTCAGGGATCTTGCCACACTTCGAAGCCTGCACAGTAAAAGATACTTAGCGAAGTTGCCAGGGTTTCGCCATGCTCTCCCTCGGCAGCTCCACTACTGCAGGGACTCATGTTTGCTGTGAACTAGGATAGGTGGCCCACTTCAAAAAGCAGTCTTTTCCCCTTTGGAAATGTGGATTCTTGTAGCCTCGGAGCTGTTTGCGAAACCCTAGGAAGGCCCAGCTTCTACTCACGGCAGGCACGCCCGGGGAGGAAACGAGTATGTTTCCCCAGAGAAACAGGCTGCTTGCAAGTGTCGAGCGGAGCTTCTCAGGTGCCCAGTGTGTCCCGTTTGTTTCCCTTCGCAGCTGACGTCCTGCAGGTACTTATGCTGGGGGCTAACAAGGGTAGGTGGCTCTTCCGACAAAAGCAGCCTTTTCCTTTTGGAAGCTTGGATTGTAGTGTCTCAGGGGCTGCTTGCCAAACCTTGAAGTTGCCCAGGTTATAGCCTCCAGAGGTACGCTTGAGTAGCAAACGAGCACTTTCACCCGAGGAACAGGGTTCCTGTCACGCTGGAGGAGAGTTAATCCCGCAGACCTCGTTCCTCCTGGGAAAGCGCAAGGCCACCCTGAGCCTCAGGGTAGTGCCTAAGTTTGCTCCGTGCAAGCTCTGCGTGCCTCGGTTTCCATGAGGTCTCCATCGTTGTTGTGCTTCAATGGAACGCGAGGATAGCTTTCAGGACTCCAAGCACTCTGACCTCCGCACCATTTCCCATGCTACCACACAGATCCCCCCACGTGTCCTCTCTGCCTGCTGAGCAACAAGCAGCCGTGTAGGCCCTTCGGAACACTTCTTGCATACAGAACCCAAGGCGGCACACTGCTCTCTGTCTTCCTTTGGAAACCTAGGTGGTCGCAGCTTGCCCCAGCTCACGAAGACAGTCTGAGCCGTTCTCATGAGCTGGGAGACGTGGACTCAGTGAGGACCAGGGCCCTACCTGCACTCAGAAAATCACTCTGCTCAGCCTTCCATCCAGGAGCTCACACCGACTGGCTCGTTGGTTTAGCAGGACGTCTAAGTGAGGTCCAAGCTGAGCAAAGAGCACACTTCCTCCTTTACCCTGCTAGGCCCACGGAAGAGGTAGAGCCAACTAGGCCTCGCTCAGACCAGCCCTCCTTCAGGGATCTTGCCACACTTCGAAGCCTGCACAGTAAAAGATACTTAGCGAAGTTGCCAAGATTTCGCCATGCTCTCCCTCGGCAGCTCCACTACTGCAGGGACTCATCTTTGCAGTGAACTAGGATAGGTGGCCCACTTCCAAAAGCAGTCTTTTCCCCTTTGGAAATGTGGATTCTTGTAGCCTAGGAGCTGTTTGCGAAACCATAGGAAGGCCCAGCTTTTACTCACTGCAGGCACGCCCGGGGAGGAAACGAGTATGTTTCCCCAGAGAAACAGGCTGCTTGCAAGTGTCGAGGGGAGCTTCTCAGGTGCCCAGTGTGTCCCGTTTGTTTCCCTTCGCAGCTGACATCCTGCAGGTACTTATGCTGGGTGCTAACAAGGGTTCTTTGGCTCTGCCGAGAAAAGCAGCCTTTTCCCTTTGGAAGCTTGGATTGTAGTGTCTCAGGGGCTGCTTGCCAAACCTTGAAGTTGCCCAGGTTATAGCCTCCGCAGGTACGCTTGCGTAGCAAACGAGCACTTTCTACCGAAGAACAGGGTTCCTGTCACGCTGGAGGAGAGTTAATCCCGCAGACCTCCTTCCTCCTGGGAAAGCGCAAGGCCACCCTGAGCCTCAGGGTAGTGCCTAAGTTTGCTCCGTGCAAGCTCTGCGTGCCTCGGTTTCCATGAGGTCTCCACCGTTGTTGTGCTTCAATGGAACGCGAAGATAGCTTTCAGGACTCCAAGCACTCTGACCTCCGCACCGTTTCCCATGCTACCACACGGATCCCCCCCACGTCTCCTCTCTGCCTGCTGAGCAACAAGCAGCCGTGTAGGCCCTTCAGAACACTTCTGCATGCAGAGCCCAAGGCGGCACACTGCTCTCTGTCTTCCTTTGGAAACCTAGGTGGTCGCAGCTTACCCAGCTCACCAAGACAGTCTGAGCCGGTCTCATGAGCTGGGGAACGTGGACTCAGTGAGGACCAGGGCCCTACCTGCACTCAGAAAATCACTCTGCTCAGCCTTCCATCCAGGAGCTCACACCGACTGGCTCGTTGGTTTAGCAGGACGTCTAAGTGAGGTCCAAGCTGAGCAAAGAACACACTTCCTCCTTTACCCTGCTAGGCCCACGGAAGAGGTAGAGCCAACTAGGCCTCGCTCAGGCCAGCCCTCCTTCAGGGATCTTGCCACACTTCGAAGCCTGCACAGTAAAAGATATTTAGCGAAGTTGCCAGGGTTTCGCCATTCTCCCTCGGCAGCTCCACTACTGCAGGGACTCATGTTTGCTGTGAACTAGGATAGGTGGCCCACTTCCAAAAGCAGTCTTTTCCCCTTTGGAAATGTGGATTCTTGTAGCCTAGGAGCTGTTTGCGAAACCATAGGAAGGCCCAGCTTTTACTCACTGCAGGCACGCCCGGGGACGAAACGAGTATGTTTCCCCAGAGAAACAGGCTGCTTGCAAGTGTCGAGGGGAGCTTCTCAGGTGCCCAGTGTGTCCCGTTTGTTTCCCTTCGCAGCTCCCGTACTGCAGGTACTTATGCTGGGTGCTAACAAGGGTTCGTTGGCTCTGCCGAGAAAAGCAGCCTTTTCCCTTTGGAAGCTTGGATTGTAGTGTCTCAGGGGCTGCTTGCCAAACCTTGAAGTTGACCAGGTTATAGCCTCCGCAGGTACGCTTGCGTAGCAAACGAGCACTTTCACCCGAGGAACAGCGTTCCTATCACGCTGCAGGAGAGTTAATCCTGCAGACCTCGTTCCTCCTGGGAAAGCGCAAGGCCACCCTGAGCCTCAGGGTAGTGCCTAAGTTTGCTCCGTGCAAGCTCTGCGTGCCTCGGTTTCCATGAGGTCTCCACCGTTGTTGTGCCTCAATGGAACGCGAGGATAGCTTTCAGGACTCCAAGCACTCTGACCTCCGCACCATTTCCCATGCTACCACACAGATCCCCCCACGTCTCCTCTCTGCCTGCTGAGCAATAAGCAGCCGTGTAGGCCCTTCGGAACACTTCTTGCATGCAGACCCCAAGGCGGGACACTGCTCTCTGTCTTCCTTTGGAAACCTAGGTTGTCGGAGCTTACCCACCTCACTAAGACAGTCTGAGCCGGTCTCATGAGCTGGGGAACGTGGACTCAGTGAGGACCAGGGCCCTATCTGCACTCAGAAAATCACTCTGCTCAGCCTTCCATCCAGGAGCTCACACCGACTGGCTCGTTGGTTTAGCAGGACGTCTAAGTGAGGTCCAAGCTGAGCAAAGAACACACTTCCTCCTTTACCCTGCTAGGCCCACGGAAGAGGTAGAGCCAACTAGGCCTCGCTCAGGCCAGCCCTCCTTCAGGGATCTTGCCACACTTCGAAGCCTGCACAGTAAAAGTTATTTAGCGAAGTTGCCAGGGTTTCGCCATGCTCTCCCTCGGCAGCTCCACTACTGCAGGGACTCATGTTTGCTGTGAACTAGGATAGGTGGCCCACTTCAAAAAGCAGTCTTTTCCCCTTTGGAAATGTGGATTCTTGTAGCCTCGGAGCTGTTTGCGAAACCCTAGGAAGGCCCAGCTTCTACTCACGGCAGGCACGCCCGGGGAGGAAACGAGTATGTTTCCCCAGAGAAACAGGCTGCTTGCAAGTGTCGAGCGGAGCTTCTCAGGTGCCCAGTGTGTCCCGTTTGTTTCCCTTCGCAGCTGACATCCTGCAGGTACTTATGCTGGGGGCTAACAAGGGTAGGTGGCTCTTCCGACAAAAGCAGCCTTTTCCTTTTGGAAGCTTGGATTGTAGTGTCTCAGGGGCTGCTTGCCAAACCTTGAAGTTGCCCAGGTTATAGCCTCCAGAGGTACGCTTGAGTAGCAAACGAGCACTTTCACCCGAGGAACAGGGTTCCTGTCACGCTGGAGGAGAGTTAATCCCGCAGACCTCGTTCCTCCTGGGAAAGCGCAAGGCCACCCTGAGCCTCAGGGTAGTGCCTAAGTTTGCTCCGTGCAAGCTCTGCGTGCCTCGGTTTCCATGAGGTCTCCATCGTTGTTGTGCTTCAATGGAACGCGAGGATAGCTTTCAGGACTCCAAGCACTCTGACCTCCGCACCATTTCCCATGCTACCACACAGATCCCCCCACGTCTCCTCTCTGCCTGCTGAGCAACAAGCAGCCGTGTAGGCCCTTCGGAACACTTCTTGCATGCAGAACCCAAGGCGGCACACTGCTCTCTGTCTTCCTTTGGAAACCTAGGTGGTCGCAGCTTGCCCCAGCTCACGAAGACAGTCTGAGCCGTTCTCATGAGCTGGGAGACGTGGACTCAGTGAGGACCAGGGCCCTACCTGCACTCAGAAAATCACCCTGCTCAGCCTTCCATCCAGGAGCTCACACCGACTGGCTCGTTGGTTTAGCAGGACGTCTAAGTGAGGTCCAAGCTGAGCAAAGAGCACACTTCCTCCTTTACCCTGCTAGGCCCACGGAAGAGGTAGAGCCAACTAGGCCTCGCTCAGACCAGCCCTCCTTCAGGGATCTTGCCACACTTCGAAGCCTGCACAGTAAAAGATACTTAGCGAAGTTGCCAGGGTTTCGCCATGCTCTCCCTCGGCAGCTCCACTACTACAGGGACTCATGTTTGCTTTGAACTAGTATAGGTGTCCCTGCTTCCAAAAGCAGTCTTTTCCCCTTTGGAAATGTGGATTCTTGTAGCCTCGGAGCTGTTTGCGAAACCATAGGAAGGCCCAGCTTTTACTCACTGCAGGCACGCCCGGAGAGGAAACGAGTATGTTTCCCCAGAGAAACAGGCTGCTTGCAAGTGTAGAGGGGAGCTTCTCAGGTGCCCAGTGTGTCCCGTTTGTTTCCCTTTGCAGCTCCCTTACTGCAGGTACTTATGCTGGGTGCTAACAAGAGTTGGTTGGCTCTGCCGACAAAAGCAGCCTTTTCCCTTTGGAAGCTTGGATTGTAGTGTCTCAGGGGCTGCTTGCCAAACCTTGAAGTTGCCCAGGTTATAGCCTCCGCAGGAACGCTTGCGTAGCAAACGGGCACTTTCTACCGATGAACAGGGTTCCTGTCACGCTGGAGGAGAGTTAATCCCGCAGACCTCGTTCCTCCTGGGAAAGCGCAAGTCCACCCTGAGCCTCAGGGTAGTGCCTAAGTTTCCAACGGGCAAGCTCTGCGTGCCTCGGTTTCCATGAGGTCTCCACCGTTGTTGTGCTTCAATGGAACGCGAAGATAGCTTTCAGGACTCCAAGCACTCTGACCTCCGCACCGTTTCCCATGCTACCACACGGATCCCCCCCACGTCTCCTCTCTGCCTGCTGAGCAACAAGCAGCCGTGTAGGCCCTTCAGAACACTTCTGCATGCAGAGCCCAAGGCGGCACACTGCTCTCTGTCTTCCTTTGGAAACCTAGGTGGTCGCAGCTTACCCAGCTCACCAAGACAGTCTGAGCCGGTCTCATGAGCTGGGGAACGTGGACTCAGTGAGGACCAGGGCCCTACCTGCACTCAGAAAATCACTCTGCTCAGCCTTCCATCCAGGAGCTCACACCGACTGGCTCGTTGGTTTAGCAGGACGTCTAAGTGAGGTCCAAGCTGAGCAAAGAACACACTTCCTCCTTTACCCTGCTAGGCCCACGGAAGAGGTAGAGCCAACTAGGCCTCGCTCAGGCCAGCCCTCCTTCAGGGATCTTGCCACACTTCGAAGCCTGCACAGTAAAAGATATTTAGCGAAGTTGCCAGGGTTTCGCCATTCTCCCTCGGCAGCTCCACTACTGCAGGGACTCATGTTTGCTGTGAACTAGGATAGGTGGCCCACTTCCAAAAGCAGTCTTTTCCCCTTTGGAAATGTGGATTCTTGTAGCCTAGGAGCTGTTTGCGAAACCATAGGAAGGCCCAGCTTTTACTCACTGCAGGCACGCCCGGGGACGAAACGAGTATGTTTCCCCAGAGAAACAGGCTGCTTGCAAGTGTCGAGGGGAGCTTCTCAGGTGCCCAGTGTGTCCCGTTTGTTTCCCTTCGCAGCTCCCGTACTGCAGGTACTTATGCTGGGTGCTAACAAGGGTTGGTTGGCTCTGCCGAGAAAAGCAGCCTTTTCCCTTTGGAAGCTTGGATTGTAGTGTCTCAGGGGCTGCTTGCCAAACCTTGAAGTTGACCAGGTTATAGCCTCCGCAGGTACGCTTGCGTAGCAAACGAGCACTTTCACCCGAGGAACAGCGTTCCTATCACGCTGCAGGAGAGTTAATCCTGCAGACCTCGTTCCTCCTGGGAAAGCGCAAGGCCACCCTGAGCCTCAGGGTAGTGCCTAAGTTTGCTCCGTGCAAGCTCTGCGTGCCTCGGTTTCCATGAGGTCTCCACCGTTGTTGTGCCTCAATGGAACTAGAGGATAGCTTTCAGGACTCCAAGCACTCTAGCCTCCGCACCGTTTCCCATGCTACCACACGGATTCCCCCCACGTCTCCTCTCTGCCTGCTGAGCAACAAGCAGCCGTGTAGGCCCTTTAGAACACTTCTTGCATGCAGAGCCCAAGGCGGGACAGTGCTCTCTGTCTTCCTTTGGAAACCTAGGTTGTCGGAGCTTACCCACCTCACGAAGACAGTCTGAGCCGCTCTCATGAGCTGGGGAACGTGGACTCAGTGAGGACCAGGGCCCTACCTGCACTCTGAAAATCACTCTGCTCAGCCTTCCATCCAGGAGCTCACACCGACTGGCTCGTTGGTTTAGCAGGACGTCTAAGTGAGGTCCAAGCTGAGCAAAGAACACACTTCCTCCTTTACCCTGCTAGGCCCACAGAAGAGGTAGAGCCAACTAGGCCTCGCTCAGGCCAGCCCTCCTTCAGGGATCTTGCCACAGTTCGAAGCCTGCACAGTAAAAGATACTTAGCGAAGTTGCCAGGGTTTCGCGATGCTCTCCCTCGGCAGCTCCACTACTGCAGGGACTCATGTTTGCTGTGAACTAGGATAGGTGGCCCACTTCAAAAAGCAGTCTTTTCCCCTTTGGAAATGTGGATTCTTGTAGCCTCGGAGCTGTTTGCGAAACCCTAGGAAGGCCCAGCTTCTACTCACGGCAGGCACGCCCGGGGAGGAAACGAGTATGTTTCCCCAGAGAAACAGGCTGCTTGCAAGTGTCGAGCGGAGCTTCTCAGGTGCCCAGTGTGTCCCGTTTGTTTCCCTTCGCAGCTGACATCCTGCAGGTACTTATGCTGGGGGCTAACAAGGGTAGGTGGCTCTTCCGACAAAAGCAGCCTTTTCCTTTTGGAAGCTTGGATTGTAGTGTCTCAGGGGCTGCTTGCCAAACCTTGAAGTTGACCAGGTTATAGCCTCCGCAGGTACGCTTGCGTAGCAAACGAGCACTTTCACCCGAGGAACAGCGTTCCTATCACGCTGCAGGAGAGTTAATCCTGCAGACCTCGTTCCTCCTGGGAAAGCGCAAGGCCACCCTGAGCCTCAGGGTAGTGCCTAAGTTTGCTCCGTGCAAGCTCTGCGTGCCTCGGTTTCCATGAGGTCTCCATCGTTGTTGTGCTTCAATGGAACGCGAGGATAGCTTTCAGGACTCCAAGCACTCTGACCTCCGCACCATTTCCCATGCTACCACACAGATCCCCCCACGTCTCCTCTCTGCCTGCTGAGCAATAAGCAGCCGTGTAGGCCCTTCGGAACACTTCTTGCATGCAGACCCCAAGGCGGGACACTGCTCTCTGTCTTCCTTTGGAAACCTAGGTTGTCGGAGCTTACCCACCTCACTAAGACAGTCTGAGCCGGTCTCATGAGCTGGGGAACGTGGACTCAGTGAGGACCAGGGCCCTATCTGCACTCAGAAAATCACTCTGCTCCGCCTTCCATCCAGGAGCTCACACCGACTGGCTCGTTGGTTTAGCAGGACGTCTAAGTGAGGTCCAAGCTGAGCAAAGAACACACTTCCTCCTTTACCCTGCTAGGCCCACAGAAGAGGTAGAGCCAACTAGGCCTCGCTCAGGCCAGCCCTCCTTCAGGGATCTTGCCACACTTCGAAGCCTGCACAGTAAAAGATACTTAGCGAAGTTGCCAGGGTTTCGCCATGCTCTCCCTCGGCAGCTCCACTACTGCAGGGACTCATGTTTGCTGTGAACTAGGATAGGTGGCCCACTTCAAAAAGCAGTCTTTTCCCCTTTGGAAATGTGGATTCTTGTAGCCTCGGAGCTGTTTGCGAAACCCTAGGAAGGCCCAGCTTCTACTCACGGCAGGCACGCCCGGGGAGGAAACGAGTATGTTTCCCCAGAGAAACAGGCTGCTTGCAAGTGTCGAGCGGAGCTTCTCAGGTGCCCAGTGTGTCCCGTTTGTTTCCCTTCGCAGCTGACATCCTGCAGGTACTTATGCTGGGGGCTAACAAGGGTAGGTGGCTCTTCCGACAAAAGCAGCCTTTTCCTTTTGGAAGCTTGGATTGTAGTGTCTCAGGGGCTGCTTGCCAAACCTTGAAGTTGCCCAGGTTATAGCCTCCAGAGGTACGCTTGAGTAGCAAACGAGCACTTTCACCCGAGGAACAGGGTTCCTGTCACGCTGGAGGAGAGTTAATCCCGCAGACCTCGTTCCTCCTGGGAAAGCGCAAGGCCACCCTGAGCCTCAGGGTAGTGCCTAAGTCTCCACAGGGCAAGCTCTGCGTGCCTCGGTTTCCATGAGGTCTCCATAGTTGTTGTGCTTCAATGGAACGCGAGGATAGGTTTCAGGACTCCAAGCACTCTGACCTCCGCACCGTTTCCCATGCTACCACACGGATTCCCCCCACGTCTCCTCTCTGCCTGCTGAGCAGCAAGCAGCCGTGTAGGCCCTTCAGAACACTTCTGCATGCAGAGCCCAAGGCGGCACACTGCTCTCTGTCTTCCTTTGGAAACCAGGTGGTCGCAGCTTACCCAGCTCACCAAGACAGTCTGAGCCGGTCTCATGAGCTGGGGAACGTGGACTCAGTGAGGACCAGGGCCCTACCTGCACTCAGAAAATCACTCTGCTCAGCCTTCCATCCAGGAGCTCACACCGACTGGCTCGTTGGTTTAGCAGGACGTCTAAGTGAGGTCCAAGCTGAGCAAAGAGCACTGTTCCTCCTTTACCCTGCTAGGCCCACGGAAGAGGTAGAGCCATCTAGGCCTCGCTCAGGCCAGCCCTCCTTCAGGGATCTTGCCACACTTCGAAGCCTGCACAGTAAAAGATACTTAGCGAAGTTGCCAGGGTTTCGCCATGCTCTCCCTCGGCAGCTCCACTACTGCAGGGACTCATGTTTGCTGTGAACTAGGATAGGTGGCCCACTTCAAAAAGCAGTCTTTTCCCCTTTGGAAATGTGGATTCTTGTAGCCTCGGAGCTGTTTGCGAAACCCTAGGAAGGCCCAGCTTCTACTCACGGCAGGCACGCCCGGGGAGGAAACGAGTATGTTTCCCCAGAGAAACAGGCTGCTTGCAAGTGTCGAGCGGAGCTTCTCAGGTGCCCAGTGTGTCCCGTTTGTTTCCCTTCGCAGCTGACATCCTGCAGGTACTTATGCTGGGGGCTAACAAGGGTAGGTGGCTCTTCCGACAAAAGCAGCCTTTTCCTTTTGGAAGCTTGGATTGTAGTGTCTCAGGGGCTGCTTGCCAAACCTTGAAGTTGCCCAGGTTATAGCCTCCAGAGGTACGCTTGAGTAGCAAACGAGCACTTTCACCCGAGGAACAGGGTTCCTGTCACGCTGGAGGAGAGTTAATCCCGCAGACCTCGTTCCTCCTGGGAAAGCGCAAGGCCACCCTGAGCCTCAGGGTAGTGCCTAAGTTTGCTCCGTGCAAGCTCTGCGTGCCTCGGTTTCCATGAGGTCTCCATCGTTGTTGTGCTTCAATGGAACGCGAGGATAGCTTTCAGGACTCCAAGCACTCTGACCTCCGCACCATTTCCCATGCTACCACACAGATCCCCCCACGTGTCCTCTCTGCCTGTGAGCAACAAGCAGCCGTGTAGGCCCTTCGGAACACTTCTTGCATACAGAACCCAAGGCGGCACACTGCTCTCTGTCTTCCTTTGGAAACCTAGGTGGTCGCAGCTTGCCCCAGCTCACGAAGACAGTCTGAGCCGTTCTCATGAGCTGGGAGACGTGGACTCAGTGAGGACCAGGGCCCTACCTGCACTCAGAAAATCACTCTGCTCAGCCTTCCATCCAGGAGCTCACACCGACTGGCTCGTTGGTTTAGCAGGACGTCTAAGTGAGGTCCAAGCTGAGCAAAGAGCACACTTCCTCCTTTACCCTGCTAGGCCCACGGAAGAGGTAGAGCCAACTAGGCCTCGCTCAGACCAGCCCTCCTTCAGGGATCTTGCCACACTTTGAAGCCTGCACAGTAAAAGATACTTAGCGAAGTTGCCAAGATTTCGCCATGCTCTCCCTCGGCAGCTCCACTACTGCAGGGACTCATCTTTGCAGTGAACTAGGATAGGTGGCCCACTTCCAAAAGCAGTCTTTTCCCCTTTGGAAATGTGGATTCTTGTAGCCTAGGAGCTGTTTGCGAAACCATAGGAAGGCCCAGCTTTTACTCACTGCAGGCACGCCCGGAGAGGAAACGAGTATGTTTCCCCAGAGAAACAGGCTGCTTGCAAGTGTCGAGGGGAGCTTCTCAGGTGCCCAGTGTGTCCCGTTTGTTTCCCTTCGCAGCTGACATCCTGCAGGTACTTATGCTGGGTGCTAACAAGGGTTCTTTGGCTCTGCCGAGAAAAGCAGCCTTTTCCCTTTGGAAGCTTGGATTGTAGTGTCTCAGGGGCTGCTTGCCAAACCTTGAAGTTGCCCAGGTTATAGCCTCCGCAGGTACGCTTGCGTAGCAAACGAGCACTTTCTACCGAAGAACAGGGTTCCTGTCACGCTGGAGGAGAGTTAATCCCGCAGACCTCCTTCCTCCTGGGAAAGCGCAAGGCCACCCTGAGCCTCAGGGTAGTGCCTAAGTTTGCTCCGTGCAAGCTCTGCGTGCCTCGGTTTCCATGAGGTCTCCACCGTTGTTGTGCTTCAATGGAACGCGAAGATAGCTTTCAGGACTCCAAGCACTCTGACCTCCGCACCGTTTCCCATGCTACCACACGGATCCCCCCCACGTCTCCTCTCTGCCTGCTGAGCAACAAGCAGCCGTGTAGGCCCTTCAGAACACTTCTGCATGCAGAGCCCAAGGCGGCACACTGCTCTCTGTCTTCCTTTGGAAACCTAGGTGGTCGCAGCTTACCCAGCTCACCAAGACAGTCTGAGCCGGTCTCATGAGCTGGGGAACGTGGACTCAGTGAGGACCAGGGCCCTACCTGCACTCAGAAAATCACTCTGCTCAGCCTTCCATCCAGGAGCTCACACCGACTGGCTCGTTGGTTTAGCAGGACGTCTAAGTGAGGTCCAAGCTGAGCAAAGAACACACTTCCTCCTTTACCCTGCTAGGCCCACGGAAGAGGTAGAGCCAACTAGGCCTCGCTCAGGCCAGCCCTCCTTCAGGGATCTTGCCACACTTCGAAGCCTGCACAGTAAAAGATATTTAGCGAAGTTGCCAGGGTTTCGCCATTCTCCCTCGGCAGCTCCACTACTGCAGGGACTCATGTTTGCTGTGAACTAGGATAGGTGGCCCACTTCCAAAAGCAGTCTTTTCCCCTTTGGAAATGTGGATTCTTGTAGCCTAGGAGCTGTTTGCGAAACCATAGGAAGGCCCAGCTTTTACTCACTGCAGGCACGCCCGGGGACGAAACGAGTATGTTTCCCCAGAGAAACAGGCTGCTTGCAAGTGTCGAGGGGAGCTTCTCAGGTGCCCAGTGTGTCCCGTTTGTTTCCCTTCGCAGCTCCCGTACTGCAGGTACTTATGCTGGGTGCTAACAAGGGTTCGTTGGCTCTGCCGAGAAAAGCAGCCTTTTCCCTTTGGAAGCTTGGATTGTAGTGTCTCAGGGGCTGCTTGCCAAACCTTGAAGTTGACCAGGTTATAGCCTCCGCAGGTACGCTTGCGTAGCAAACGAGCACTTTCACCCGAGGAACAGCGTTCCTATCACGCTGCAGGAGAGTTAATCCTGCAGACCTCGTTCCTCCTGGGAAAGCGCAAGGCCACCCTGAGCCTCAGGGTAGTGCCTAAGTTTGCTCCGTGCAAGCTCTGCGTGCCTCGGTTTCCATGAGGTCTCCACCGTTGTTGTGCCTCAATGGAACGCGAGGATAGCTTTCAGGACTCCAAGCACTCTGACCTCCGCACCATTTCCCATGCTACCACACAGATCCCCCCACGTCTCCTCTCTGCCTGCTGAGCAATAAGCAGCCGTGTAGGCCCTTCGGAACACTTCTTGCATGCAGACCCCAAGGCGGGACACTGCTCTCTGTCTTCCTTTGGAAACCTAGGTTGTCGGAGCTTACCCACCTCACTAAGACAGTCTGAGCCGGTCTCATGAGCTGGGGAACGTGGACTCAGTGAGGACCAGGGCCCTATCTGCACTCAGAAAATCACTCTGCTCAGCCTTCCATCCAGGAGCTCACACCGACTGGCTCGTTGGTTTAGCAGGACGTCTAAGTGAGGTCCAAGCTGAGCAAAGAACACACTTCCTCCTTTACCCTGCTAGGCCCACGGAAGAGGTAGAGCCAACTAGGCCTCGCTCAGGCCAGCCCTCCTTCAGGGATCTTGCCACACTTCGAAGCCTGCACAGTAAAAGTTATTTAGCGAAGTTGCCAGGGTTTCGCCATGCTCTCCCTCGGCAGCTCCACTACTGCAGGGACTCATGTTTGCTGTGAACTAGGATAGGTGGCCCACTTCAAAAAGCAGTCTTTTCCCCTTTGGAAATGTGGATTCTTGTAGCCTCGGAGCTGTTTGCGAAACCCTAGGAAGGCCCAGCTTCTACTCACGGCAGGCACGCCCGGGGAGGAAACGAGTATGTTTCCCCAGAGAAACAGGCTGCTTGCAAGTGTCGAGCGGAGCTTCTCAGGTGCCCAGTGTGTCCCGTTTGTTTCCCTTCGCAGCTGACATCCTGCAGGTACTTATGCTGGGGGCTAACAAGGGTAGGTGGCTCTTCCGACAAAAGCAGCCTTTTCCTTTTGGAAGCTTGGATTGTAGTGTCTCAGGGGCTGCTTGCCAAACCTTGAAGTTGCCCAGGTTATAGCCTCCAGAGGTACGCTTGAGTAGCAAACGAGCACTTTCACCCGAGGAACAGGGTTCCTGTCACGCTGGAGGAGAGTTAATCCCGCAGACCTCGTTCCTCCTGGGAAAGCGCAAGGCCACCCTGAGCCTCAGGGTAGTGCCTAAGTTTGCTCCGTGCAAGCTCTGCGTGCCTCGGTTTCCATGAGGTCTCCATCGTTGTTGTGCTTCAATGGAACGCGAGGATAGCTTTCAGGACTCCAAGCACTCTGACCTCCGCACCATTTCCCATGCTACCACACAGATCCCCCCACGTCTCCTCTCTGCCTGCTGAGCAACAAGCAGCCGTGTAGGCCCTTCGGAACACTTCTTGCATGCAGAACCCAAGGCGGCACACTGCTCTCTGTCTTCCTTTGGAAACCTAGGTGGTCGCAGCTTGCCCCAGCTCACGAAGACAGTCTGAGCCGTTCTCATGAGCTGGGAGACGTGGACTCAGTGAGGACCAGGGCCCTACCTGCACTCAGAAAATCACCCTGCTCAGCCTTCCATCCAGGAGCTCACACCGACTGGCTCGTTGGTTTAGCAGGACGTCTAAGTGAGGTCCAAGCTGAGCAAAGAGCACACTTCCTCCTTTACCCTGCTAGGCCCACGGAAGAGGTAGAGCCAACTAGGCCTCGCTCAGACCAGCCCTCCTTCAGGGATCTTGCCACACTTCGAAGCCTGCACAGTAAAAGATACTTAGCGAAGTTGCCAGGGTTTCGCCATGCTCTCCCTCGGCAGCTCCACTACTACAGGGACTCATGTTTGCTTTGAACTAGTATAGGTGTCCCTGCTTCCAAAAGCAGTCTTTTCCCCTTTGGAAATGTGGATTCTTGTAGCCTCGGAGCTGTTTGCGAAACCATAGGAAGGCCCAGCTTTTACTCACTGCAGGCACGCCCGGAGAGGAAACGAGTATGTTTCCCCAGAGAAACAGGCTGCTTGCAAGTGTAGAGGGGAGCTTCTCAGGTGCCCAGTGTGTCCCGTTTGTTTCCCTTTGCAGCTCCCTTACTGCAGGTACTTATGCTGGGTGCTAACAAGAGTTGGTTGGCTCTGCCGACAAAAGCAGCCTTTTCCCTTTGGAAGCTTGGATTGTAGTGTCTCAGGGGCTGCTTGCCAAACCTTGAAGTTGCCCAGGTTATAGCCTCCGCAGGAACGCTTGCGTAGCAAACGGGCACTTTCTACCGATGAACAGGGTTCCTGTCACGCTGGAGGAGAGTTAATCCCGCAGACCTCGTTCCTCCTGGGAAAGCGCAAGTCCACCCTGAGCCTCAGGGTAGTGCCTAAGTTTCCAACGGGCAAGCTCTGCGTGCCTCGGTTTCCATGAGGTCTCCACCGTTGTTGTGCTTCAATGGAACGCGAAGATAGCTTTCAGGACTCCAAGCACTCTGACCTCCGCACCGTTTCCCATGCTACCACACGGATCCCCCCCACGTCTCCTCTCTGCCTGCTGAGCAACAAGCAGCCGTGTAGGCCCTTCAGAACACTTCTGCATGCAGAGCCCAAGGCGGCACACTGCTCTCTGTCTTCCTTTGGAAACCTAGGTGGTCGCAGCTTACCCAGCTCACCAAGACAGTCTGAGCCGGTCTCATGAGCTGGGGAACGTGGACTCAGTGAGGACCAGGGCCCTACCTGCACTCAGAAAATCACTCTGCTCAGCCTTCCATCCAGGAGCTCACACCGACTGGCTCGTTGGTTTAGCAGGACGTCTAAGTGAGGTCCAAGCTGAGCAAAGAACACACTTCCTCCTTTACCCTGCTAGGCCCACGGAAGAGGTAGAGCCAACTAGGCCTCGCTCAGGCCAGCCCTCCTTCAGGGATCTTGCCACACTTCGAAGCCTGCACAGTAAAAGATATTTAGCGAAGTTGCCAGGGTTTCGCCATTCTCCCTCGGCAGCTCCACTACTGCAGGGACTCATGTTTGCTGTGAACTAGGATAGGTGGCCCACTTCCAAAAGCAGTCTTTTCCCCTTTGGAAATGTGGATTCTTGTAGCCTAGGAGCTGTTTGCGAAACCATAGGAAGGCCCAGCTTTTACTCACTGCAGGCACGCCCGGGGACGAAACGAGTATGTTTCCCCAGAGAAACAGGCTGCTTGCAAGTGTCGAGGGGAGCTTCTCAGGTGCCCAGTGTGTCCCGTTTGTTTCCCTTCGCAGCTCCCGTACTGCAGGTACTTATGCTGGGTGCTAACAAGGGTTGGTTGGCTCTGCCGAGAAAAGCAGCCTTTTCCCTTTGGAAGCTTGGATTGTAGTGTCTCAGGGGCTGCTTGCCAAACCTTGAAGTTGACCAGGTTATAGCCTCCGCAGGTACGCTTGCGTAGCAAACGAGCACTTTCACCCGAGGAACAGCGTTCCTATCACGCTGCAGGAGAGTTAATCCTGCAGACCTCGTTCCTCCTGGGAAAGCGCAAGGCCACCCTGAGCCTCAGGGTAGTGCCTAAGTTTGCTCCGTGCAAGCTCTGCGTGCCTCGGTTTCCATGAGGTCTCCACCGTTGTTGTGCCTCAATGGAACTAGAGGATAGCTTTCAGGACTCCAAGCACTCTAGCCTCCGCACCGTTTCCCATGCTACCACACGGATTCCCCCCACGTCTCCTCTCTGCCTGCTGAGCAACAAGCAGCCGTGTAGGCCCTTTAGAACACTTCTTGCATGCAGAGCCCAAGGCGGGACAGTGCTCTCTGTCTTCCTTTGGAAACCTAGGTTGTCGGAGCTTACCCACCTCACGAAGACAGTCTGAGCCGCTCTCATGAGCTGGGGAACGTGGACTCAGTGAGGACCAGGGCCCTACCTGCACTCTGAAAATCACTCTGCTCAGCCTTCCATCCAGGAGCTCACACCGACTGGCTCGTTGGTTTAGCAGGACGTCTAAGTGAGGTCCAAGCTGAGCAAAGAACACACTTCCTCCTTTACCCTGCTAGGCCCACAGAAGAGGTAGAGCCAACTAGGCCTCGCTCAGGCCAGCCCTCCTTCAGGGATCTTGCCACAGTTCGAAGCCTGCACAGTAAAAGATACTTAGCGAAGTTGCCAGGGTTTCGCGATGCTCTCCCTCGGCAGCTCCACTACTGCAGGGACTCATGTTTGCTGTGAACTAGGATAGGTGGCCCACTTCAAAAAGCAGTCTTTTCCCCTTTGGAAATGTGGATTCTTGTAGCCTCGGAGCTGTTTGCGAAACCCTAGGAAGGCCCAGCTTCTACTCACGGCAGGCACGCCCGGGGAGGAAACGAGTATGTTTCCCCAGAGAAACAGGCTGCTTGCAAGTGTCGAGCGGAGCTTCTCAGGTGCCCAGTGTGTCCCGTTTGTTTCCCTTCGCAGCTGACATCCTGCAGGTACTTATGCTGGGGGCTAACAAGGGTAGGTGGCTCTTCCGACAAAAGCAGCCTTTTCCTTTTGGAAGCTTGGATTGTAGTGTCTCAGGGGCTGCTTGCCAAACCTTGAAGTTGACCAGGTTATAGCCTCCGCAGGTACGCTTGCGTAGCAAACGAGCACTTTCACCCGAGGAACAGCGTTCCTATCACGCTGCAGGAGAGTTAATCCTGCAGACCTCGTTCCTCCTGGGAAAGCGCAAGGCCACCCTGAGCCTCAGGGTAGTGCCTAAGTTTGCTCCGTGCAAGCTCTGCGTGCCTCGGTTTCCATGAGGTCTCCATCGTTGTTGTGCTTCAATGGAACGCGAGGATAGCTTTCAGGACTCCAAGCACTCTGACCTCCGCACCATTTCCCATGCTACCACACAGATCCCCCCACGTCTCCTCTCTGCCTGCTGAGCAATAAGCAGCCGTGTAGGCCCTTCGGAACACTTCTTGCATGCAGACCCCAAGGCGGGACACTGCTCTCTGTCTTCCTTTGGAAACCTAGGTTGTCGGAGCTTACCCACCTCACTAAGACAGTCTGAGCCGGTCTCATGAGCTGGGGAACGTGGACTCAGTGAGGACCAGGGCCCTATCTGCACTCAGAAAATCACTCTGCTCCGCCTTCCATCCAGGAGCTCACACCGACTGGCTCGTTGGTTTAGCAGGACGTCTAAGTGAGGTCCAAGCTGAGCAAAGAACACACTTCCTCCTTTACCCTGCTAGGCCCACAGAAGAGGTAGAGCCAACTAGGCCTCGCTCAGGCCAGCCCTCCTTCAGGGATCTTGCCACACTTCGAAGCCTGCACAGTAAAAGATACTTAGCGAAGTTGCCAGGGTTTCGCCATGCTCTCCCTCGGCAGCTCCACTACTGCAGGGACTCATGTTTGCTGTGAACTAGGATAGGTGGCCCACTTCAAAAAGCAGTCTTTTCCCCTTTGGAAATGTGGATTCTTGTAGCCTCGGAGCTGTTTGCGAAACCCTAGGAAGGCCCAGCTTCTACTCACGGCAGGCACGCCCGGGGAGGAAACGAGTATGTTTCCCCAGAGAAACAGGCTGCTTGCAAGTGTCGAGCGGAGCTTCTCAGGTGCCCAGTGTGTCCCGTTTGTTTCCCTTCGCAGCTGACATCCTGCAGGTACTTATGCTGGGGGCTAACAAGGGTAGGTGGCTCTTCCGACAAAAGCAGCCTTTTCCTTTTGGAAGCTTGGATTGTAGTGTCTCAGGGGCTGCTTGCCAAACCTTGAAGTTGCCCAGGTTATAGCCTCCAGAGGTACGCTTGAGTAGCAAACGAGCACTTTCACCCGAGGAACAGGGTTCCTGTCACGCTGGAGGAGAGTTAATCCCGCAGACCTCGTTCCTCCTGGGAAAGCGCAAGGCCACCCTGAGCCTCAGGGTAGTGCCTAAGTCTCCACAGGGCAAGCTCTGCGTGCCTCGGTTTCCATGAGGTCTCCATAGTTGTTGTGCTTCAATGGAACGCGAGGATAGGTTTCAGGACTCCAAGCACTCTGACCTCCGCACCGTTTCCCATGCTACCACACGGATTCCCCCCACGTCTCCTCTCTGCCTGCTGAGCAGCAAGCAGCCGTGTAGGCCCTTCAGAACACTTCTGCATGCAGAGCCCAAGGCGGCACACTGCTCTCTGTCTTCCTTTGGAAACCAGGTGGTCGCAGCTTACCCAGCTCACCAAGACAGTCTGAGCCGGTCTCATGAGCTGGGGAACGTGGACTCAGTGAGGACCAGGGCCCTACCTGCACTCAGAAAATCACTCTGCTCAGCCTTCCATCCAGGAGCTCACACCGACTGGCTCGTTGGTTTAGCAGGACGTCTAAGTGAGGTCCAAGCTGAGCAAAGAGCACTGTTCCTCCTTTACCCTGCTAGGCCCACGGAAGAGGTAGAGCCATCTAGGCCTCGCTCAGGCCAGCCCTCCTTCAGGGATCTTGCCACACTTCGAAGCCTGCACAGTAAAAGATACTTAGCGAAGTTGCCAGGGTTTCGCCATGCTCTCCCTCGGCAGCTCCACTACTGCAGGGACTCATGTTTGCTGTGAACTAGGATAGGTGGCCCACTTCAAAAAGCAGTCTTTTCCCCTTTGGAAATGTGGATTCTTGTAGCCTCGGAGCTGTTTGCGAAACCCTAGGAAGGCCCAGCTTCTACTCACGGCAGGCACGCCCGGGGAGGAAACGAGTATGTTTCCCCAGAGAAACAGGCTGCTTGCAAGTGTCGAGCGGAGCTTCTCAGGTGCCCAGTGTGTCCCGTTTGTTTCCCTTCGCAGCTGACATCCTGCAGGTACTTATGCTGGGGGCTAACAAGGGTAGGTGGCTCTTCCGACAAAAGCAGCCTTTTCCTTTTGGAAGCTTGGATTGTAGTGTCTCAGGGGCTGCTTGCCAAACCTTGAAGTTGCCCAGGTTATAGCCTCCAGAGGTACGCTTGAGTAGCAAACGAGCACTTTCACCCGAGGAACAGGGTTCCTGTCACGCTGGAGGAGAGTTAATCCCGCAGACCTCGTTCCTCCTGGGAAAGCGCAAGGCCACCCTGAGCCTCAGGGTAGTGCCTAAGTTTGCTCCGTGCAAGCTCTGCGTGCCTCGGTTTCCATGAGGTCTCCATCGTTGTTGTGCTTCAATGGAACGCGAGGATAGCTTTCAGGACTCCAAGCACTCTGACCTCCGCACCATTTCCCATGCTACCACACAGATCCCCCCACGTGTCCTCTCTGCCTGTGAGCAACAAGCAGCCGTGTAGGCCCTTCGGAACACTTCTTGCATACAGAACCCAAGGCGGCACACTGCTCTCTGTCTTCCTTTGGAAACCTAGGTGGTCGCAGCTTGCCCCAGCTCACGAAGACAGTCTGAGCCGTTCTCATGAGCTGGGAGACGTGGACTCAGTGAGGACCAGGGCCCTACCTGCACTCAGAAAATCACTCTGCTCAGCCTTCCATCCAGGAGCTCACACCGACTGGCTCGTTGGTTTAGCAGGACGTCTAAGTGAGGTCCAAGCTGAGCAAAGAGCACACTTCCTCCTTTACCCTGCTAGGCCCACGGAAGAGGTAGAGCCAACTAGGCCTCGCTCAGACCAGCCCTCCTTCAGGGATCTTGCCACACTTTGAAGCCTGCACAGTAAAAGATACTTAGCGAAGTTGCCAAGATTTCGCCATGCTCTCCCTCGGCAGCTCCACTACTGCAGGGACTCATCTTTGCAGTGAACTAGGATAGGTGGCCCACTTCCAAAAGCAGTCTTTTCCCCTTTGGAAATGTGGATTCTTGTAGCCTAGGAGCTGTTTGCGAAACCATAGGAAGGCCCAGCTTTTACTCACTGCAGGCACGCCCGGAGAGGAAACGAGTATGTTTCCCCAGAGAAACAGGCTGCTTGCAAGTGTCGAGGGGAGCTTCTCAGGTGCCCAGTGTGTCCCGTTTGTTTCCCTTCGCAGCTGACATCCTGCAGGTACTTATGCTGGGTGCTAACAAGGGTTCTTTGGCTCTGCCGAGAAAAGCAGCCTTTTCCCTTTGGAAGCTTGGATTGTAGTGTCTCAGGGGCTGCTTGCCAAACCTTGAAGTTGCCCAGGTTATAGCCTCCGCAGGTACGCTTGCGTAGCAAACGAGCACTTTCTACCGAAGAACAGGGTTCCTGTCACGCTGGAGGAGAGTTAATCCCGCAGACCTCCTTCCTCCTGGGAAAGCGCAAGGCCACCCTGAGCCTCAGGGTAGTGCCTAAGTTTGCTCCGTGCAAGCTCTGCGTGCCTCGGTTTCCATGAGGTCTCCACCGTTGTTGTGCTTCAATGGAACGCGAAGATAGCTTTCAGGACTCCAAGCACTCTGACCTCCGCACCGTTTCCCATGCTACCACACGGATCCCCCCCACGTCTCCTCTCTGCCTGCTGAGCAACAAGCAGCCGTGTAGGCCCTTCAGAACACTTCTGCATGCAGAGCCCAAGGCGGCACACTGCTCTCTGTCTTCCTTTGGAAACCTAGGTGGTCGCAGCTTACCCAGCTCACCAAGACAGTCTGAGCCGGTCTCATGAGCTGGGGAACGTGGACTCAGTGAGGACCAGGGCCCTACCTGCACTCAGAAAATCACTCTGCTCAGCCTTCCATCCAGGAGCTCACACCGACTGGCTCGTTGGTTTAGCAGGACGTCTAAGTGAGGTCCAAGCTGAGCAAAGAACACACTTCCTCCTTTACCCTGCTAGGCCCACGGAAGAGGTAGAGCCAACTAGGCCTCGCTCAGGCCAGCCCTCCTTCAGGGATCTTGCCACACTTCGAAGCCTGCACAGTAAAAGATATTTAGCGAAGTTGCCAGGGTTTCGCCATTCTCCCTCGGCAGCTCCACTACTGCAGGGACTCATGTTTGCTGTGAACTAGGATAGGTGGCCCACTTCCAAAAGCAGTCTTTTCCCCTTTGGAAATGTGGATTCTTGTAGCCTAGGAGCTGTTTGCGAAACCATAGGAAGGCCCAGCTTTTACTCACTGCAGGCACGCCCGGGGACGAAACGAGTATGTTTCCCCAGAGAAACAGGCTGCTTGCAAGTGTCGAGGGGAGCTTCTCAGGTGCCCAGTGTGTCCCGTTTGTTTCCCTTCGCAGCTCCCGTACTGCAGGTACTTATGCTGGGTGCTAACAAGGGTTCGTTGGCTCTGCCGAGAAAAGCAGCCTTTTCCCTTTGGAAGCTTGGATTGTAGTGTCTCAGGGGCTGCTTGCCAAACCTTGAAGTTGACCAGGTTATAGCCTCCGCAGGTACGCTTGCGTAGCAAACGAGCACTTTCACCCGAGGAACAGCGTTCCTATCACGCTGCAGGAGAGTTAATCCTGCAGACCTCGTTCCTCCTGGGAAAGCGCAAGGCCACCCTGAGCCTCAGGGTAGTGCCTAAGTTTGCTCCGTGCAAGCTCTGCGTGCCTCGGTTTCCATGAGGTCTCCACCGTTGTTGTGCCTCAATGGAACGCGAGGATAGCTTTCAGGACTCCAAGCACTCTGACCTCCGCACCATTTCCCATGCTACCACACAGATCCCCCCACGTCTCCTCTCTGCCTGCTGAGCAATAAGCAGCCGTGTAGGCCCTTCGGAACACTTCTTGCATGCAGACCCCAAGGCGGGACACTGCTCTCTGTCTTCCTTTGGAAACCTAGGTTGTCGGAGCTTACCCACCTCACTAAGACAGTCTGAGCCGGTCTCATGAGCTGGGGAACGTGGACTCAGTGAGGACCAGGGCCCTATCTGCACTCAGAAAATCACTCTGCTCAGCCTTCCATCCAGGAGCTCACACCGACTGGCTCGTTGGTTTAGCAGGACGTCTAAGTGAGGTCCAAGCTGAGCAAAGAACACACTTCCTCCTTTACCCTGCTAGGCCCACGGAAGAGGTAGAGCCAACTAGGCCTCGCTCAGGCCAGCCCTCCTTCAGGGATCTTGCCACACTTCGAAGCCTGCACAGTAAAAGTTATTTAGCGAAGTTGCCAGGGTTTCGCCATGCTCTCCCTCGGCAGCTCCACTACTGCAGGGACTCATGTTTGCTGTGAACTAGGATAGGTGGCCCACTTCAAAAAGCAGTCTTTTCCCCTTTGGAAATGTGGATTCTTGTAGCCTCGGAGCTGTTTGCGAAACCCTAGGAAGGCCCAGCTTCTACTCACGGCAGGCACGCCCGGGGAGGAAACGAGTATGTTTCCCCAGAGAAACAGGCTGCTTGCAAGTGTCGAGCGGAGCTTCTCAGGTGCCCAGTGTGTCCCGTTTGTTTCCCTTCGCAGCTGACATCCTGCAGGTACTTATGCTGGGGGCTAACAAGGGTAGGTGGCTCTTCCGACAAAAGCAGCCTTTTCCTTTTGGAAGCTTGGATTGTAGTGTCTCAGGGGCTGCTTGCCAAACCTTGAAGTTGCCCAGGTTATAGCCTCCAGAGGTACGCTTGAGTAGCAAACGAGCACTTTCACCCGAGGAACAGGGTTCCTGTCACGCTGGAGGAGAGTTAATCCCGCAGACCTCGTTCCTCCTGGGAAAGCGCAAGGCCACCCTGAGCCTCAGGGTAGTGCCTAAGTTTGCTCCGTGCAAGCTCTGCGTGCCTCGGTTTCCATGAGGTCTCCATCGTTGTTGTGCTTCAATGGAACGCGAGGATAGCTTTCAGGACTCCAAGCACTCTGACCTCCGCACCATTTCCCATGCTACCACACAGATCCCCCCACGTCTCCTCTCTGCCTGCTGAGCAACAAGCAGCCGTGTAGGCCCTTCGGAACACTTCTTGCATGCAGAACCCAAGGCGGCACACTGCTCTCTGTCTTCCTTTGGAAACCTAGGTGGTCGCAGCTTGCCCCAGCTCACGAAGACAGTCTGAGCCGTTCTCATGAGCTGGGAGACGTGGACTCAGTGAGGACCAGGGCCCTACCTGCACTCAGAAAATCACCCTGCTCAGCCTTCCATCCAGGAGCTCACACCGACTGGCTCGTTGGTTTAGCAGGACGTCTAAGTGAGGTCCAAGCTGAGCAAAGAGCACACTTCCTCCTTTACCCTGCTAGGCCCACGGAAGAGGTAGAGCCAACTAGGCCTCGCTCAGACCAGCCCTCCTTCAGGGATCTTGCCACACTTCGAAGCCTGCACAGTAAAAGATACTTAGCGAAGTTGCCAGGGTTTCGCCATGCTCTCCCTCGGCAGCTCCACTACTACAGGGACTCATGTTTGCTTTGAACTAGTATAGGTGTCCCTGCTTCCAAAAGCAGTCTTTTCCCCTTTGGAAATGTGGATTCTTGTAGCCTCGGAGCTGTTTGCGAAACCATAGGAAGGCCCAGCTTTTACTCACTGCAGGCACGCCCGGAGAGGAAACGAGTATGTTTCCCCAGAGAAACAGGCTGCTTGCAAGTGTAGAGGGGAGCTTCTCAGGTGCCCAGTGTGTCCCGTTTGTTTCCCTTCGCAGCTCCCTTACTGCAGGTACTTATGCTGGGTGCTAACAAGAGTTGGTTGGCTCTGCCGACAAAAGCAGCCTTTTCCCTTTGGAAGCTTGGATTGTAGTGTCTCAGGGGCTGCTTGCCAAACCTTGAAGTTGCCCAGGTTATAGCCTCCGCAGGAACGCTTGCGTAGCAAACGAGCACTTTCTACCGATGAACAGGGTTCCTGTCACGCTGGAGGAGAGTTAATCCCGCAGACCTCGTTCCTCCTGGGAAAGCGCAAGTCCACCCTGAGCCTCAGGGTAGTGCCTAAGTTTCCAACGGGCAAGCTCTGCGTGCCTCGGTTTCCATGAGGTCTCCACCGTTGTTGTGCTTCAATGGAACGCGAAGATAGCTTTCAGGACTCCAAGCACTCTGACCTCCGCACCGTTTCCCATGCTACCACACGGATCCCCCCCACGTCTCCTCTCTGCCTGCTGAGCAACAAGCAGCCGTGTAGGCCCTTCAGAACACTTCTGCATGCAGAGCCCAAGGCGGCACACTGCTCTCTGTCTTCCTTTGGAAACCTAGGTGGTCGCAGCTTACCCAGCTCACCAAGACAGTCTGAGCCGGTCTCATGAGCTGGGGAACGTGGACTCAGTGAGGACCAGGGCCCTACCTGCACTCAGAAAATCACTCTGCTCAGCCTTCCATCCAGGAGCTCACACCGACTGGCTCGTTGGTTTAGCAGGACGTCTAAGTGAGGTCCAAGCTGAGCAAAGAACACACTTCCTCCTTTACCCTGCTAGGCCCACGGAAGAGGTAGAGCCAACTAGGCCTCGCTCAGGCCAGCCCTCCTTCAGGGATCTTGCCACACTTCGAAGCCTGCACAGTAAAAGATATTTAGCGAAGTTGCCAGGGTTTCGCCATTCTCCCTCGGCAGCTCCACTACTGCAGGGACTCATGTTTGCTGTGAACTAGGATAGGTGGCCCACTTCCAAAAGCAGTCTTTTCCCCTTTGGAAATGTGGATTCTTGTAGCCTAGGAGCTGTTTGCGAAACCATAGGAAGGCCCAGCTTTTACTCACTGCAGGCACGCCCGGGGACGAAACGAGTATGTTTCCCCAGAGAAACAGGCTGCTTGCAAGTGTCGAGGGGAGCTTCTCAGGTGCCCAGTGTGTCCCGTTTGTTTCCCTTCGCAGCTCCCGTACTGCAGGTACTTATGCTGGGTGCTAACAAGGGTTGGTTGGCTCTGCCGAGAAAAGCAGCCTTTTCCCTTTGGAAGCTTGGATTGTAGTGTCTCAGGGGCTGCTTGCCAAACCTTGAAGTTGACCAGGTTATAGCCTCCGCAGGAACGCTTGCGTAGCAAACGAGCACTTTCTACCGATGAACAGGGTTCCTGTCACGCTGGAGGAGAGTTAATCCCGCAGACCTCGTTCCTCCTGGGAAAGCGCAAGTCCACCCTGAGCCTCAGGGTAGTGCCTAAGTTTCCAACGGGCAAGCTCTGCGTGCCTCGGTTTCCATGAGGTCTCCACCGTTGTTGTGCCTCAATGGAACTAGAGGATAGCTTTCAGGACTCCAAGCACTCTAGCCTCCGCACCGTTTCCCATGCTACCACACGGATTCCCCCCACGTCTCCTCTCTGCCTGCTGAGCAACAAGCAGCCGTGTAGGCCCTTTAGAACACTTCTTGCATGCAGAGCCCAAGGCGGGACAGTGCTCTCTGTCTTCCTTTGGAAACCTAGGTTGTCGGAGCTTACCCACCTCACGAAGACAGTCTGAGCCGCTCTCATGAGCTGGGGAACGTGGACTCAGTGAGGACCAGGGCCCTACCTGCACTCTGAAAATCACTCTGCTCAGCCTTCCATCCAGGAGCTCACACCGACTGGCTCGTTGGTTTAGCAGGACGTCTAAGTGAGGTCCAAGCTGAGCAAAGAACACACTTCCTCCTTTACCCTGCTAGGCCCACAGAAGAGGTAGAGCCAACTAGGCCTCGCTCAGGCCAGCCCTCCTTCAGGGATCTTGCCACAGTTCGAAGCCTGCACAGTAAAAGATACTTAGCGAAGTTGCCAGGGTTTCGCCATGCTCTCCCTCGGCAGCTCCACTACTGCAGGGACTCATGTTTGCTGTGAACTAGGATAGGTGGCCCACTTCAAAAAGCAGTCTTTTCCCCTTTGGAAATGTGGATTCTTGTAGCCTCGGAGCTGTTTGCGAAACCCTAGGAAGGCCCAGCTTCTACTCACGGCAGGCACGCCCGGGGAGGAAACGAGTATGTTTCCCCAGAGAAACAGGCTGCTTGCAAGTGTCGAGCGGAGCTTCTCAGGTGCCCAGTGTGTCCCGTTTGTTTCCCTTCGCAGCTGACATCCTGCAGGTACTTATGCTGGGGGCTAACAAGGGTAGGTGGCTCTTCCGACAAAAGCAGCCTTTTCCTTTTGGAAGCTTGGATTGTAGTGTCTCAGGGGCTGCTTGCCAAACCTTGAAGTTGACCAGGTTATAGCCTCCGCAGGTACGCTTGCGTAGCAAACGAGCACTTTCACCCGAGGAACAGCGTTCCTATCACGCTGCAGGAGAGTTAATCCTGCAGACCTCGTTCCTCCTGGGAAAGCGCAAGGCCACCCTGAGCCTCAGGGTAGTGCCTAAGTTTGCTCCGTGCAAGCTCTGCGTGCCTCGGTTTCCATGAGGTCTCCATCGTTGTTGTGCTTCAATGGAACGCGAGGATAGCTTTCAGGACTCCAAGCACTCTGACCTCCGCACCATTTCCCATGCTACCACACAGATCCCCCCACGTCTCCTCTCTGCCTGCTGAGCAATAAGCAGCCGTGTAGGCCCTTCGGAACACTTCTTGCATGCAGACCCCAAGGCGGGACACTGCTCTCTGTCTTCCTTTGGAAACCTAGGTTGTCGGAGCTTACCCACCTCACTAAGACAGTCTGAGCCGGTCTCATGAGCTGGGGAACGTGGACTCAGTGAGGACCAGGGCCCTATCTGCACTCAGAAAATCACTCTGCTCAGCCTTCCATCCAGGAGCTCACACCGACTGGCTCGTTGGTTTAGCAGGACGTCTAAGTGAGGTCCAAGCTGAGCAAAGAACACACTTCCTCCTTTACCCTGCTAGGCCCACAGAAGAGGTAGAGCCAACTAGGCCTCGCTCAGGCCAGCCCTCCTTCAGGGATCTTGCCACACTTCGAAGCCTGCACAGTAAAAGATACTTAGCGAAGTTGCCAGGGTTTCGCCATGCTCTCCCTCGGCAGCTCCACTACTGCAGGGACTCATGTTTGCTGTGAACTAGGATAGGTGGCCCACTTCAAAAAGCAGTCTTTTCCCCTTTGGAAATGTGGATTCTTGTAGCCTCGGAGCTGTTTGCGAAACCCTAGGAAGGCCCAGCTTCTACTCACGGCAGGCACGCCCGGGGAGGAAACGAGTATGTTTCCCCAGAGAAACAGGCTGCTTGCAAGTGTCGAGCGGAGCTTCTCAGGTGCCCAGTGTGTCCCGTTTGTTTCCCTTCGCAGCTGACATCCTGCAGGTACTTATGCTGGGGGCTAACAAGGGTAGGTGGCTCTTCCGACAAAAGCAGCCTTTTCCTTTTGGAAGCTTGGATTGTAGTGTCTCAGGGGCTGCTTGCCAAACCTTGAAGTTGCCCAGGTTATAGCCTCCAGAGGTACGCTTGAGTAGCAAACGAGCACTTTCACCCGAGGAACAGGGTTCCTGTCACGCTGGAGGAGAGTTAATCCCGCAGACCTCGTTCCTCCTGGGAAAGCGCAAGGCCACCCTGAGCCTCAGGGTAGTGCCTAAGTCTCCACAGGGCAAGCTCTGCGTGCCTCGGTTTCCATGAGGTCTCCATAGTTGTTGTGCTTCAATGGAACGCGAGGATAGGTTTCAGGACTCCAAGCACTCTGACCTCCGCACCGTTTCCCATGCTACCACACGGATTCCCCCCACGTCTCCTCTCTGCCTGCTGAGCAGCAAGCAGCCGTGTAGGCCCTTCAGAACACTTCTGCATGCAGAGCCCAAGGCGGCACACTGCTCTCTGTCTTCCTTTGGAAACCAGGTGGTCGCAGCTTACCCAGCTCACCAAGACAGTCTGAGCCGGTCTCATGAGCTGGGGAACGTGGACTCAGTGAGGACCAGGGCCCTACCTGCACTCAGAAAATCACTCTGCTCAGCCTTCCATCCAGGAGCTCACACCGACTGGCTCGTTGGTTTAGCAGGACGTCTAAGTGAGGTCCAAGCTGAGCAAAGAACACACTTCCTCCTTTACCCTGCTAGGCCCACGGAAGAGGTAGAGCCAACTAGGCCTCGCTCAGGCCAGCCCTCCTTCAGGGATCTTGCCACACTTCGAAGCCTGCACAGTAAAAGATATTTAGCGAAGTTGCCAGGGTTTCGCCATTCTCCCTCGGCAGCTCCACTACTGCAGGGACTCATGTTTGCTGTGAACTAGGATAGGTGGCCCACTTCCAAAAGCAGTCTTTTCCCCTTTGGAAATGTGGATTCTTGTAGCCTAGGAGCTGTTTACGAAACCATAGGAAGGCCCAGCTTTTACTCACTGCAGGCACGCCCGGGGACGAAACGAGTATGTTTCCCCAGAGAAACAGGCTGCTTGCAAGTGTCGAGGGGAGCTTCTCAGGTGCCCAGTGTGTCCCGTTTGTTTCCCTTCGCAGCTCCCGTACTGCAGGTACTTATGCTGGGTGCTAACAAGGGTTCGTTGGCTCTGCCGAGAAAAGCAGCCTTTTCCCTTTGGAAGCTTGGATTGTAGTGTCTCAGGGGCTGCTTGCCAAACCTTGAAGTTGACCAGGTTATAGCCTCCGCAGGTACGCTTGCGTAGCAAACGAGCACTTTCACCCGAGGAACAGCGTTCCTATCACGCTGCAGGAGAGTTAATCCTGCAGACCTCGTTCCTCCTGGGAAAGCGCAAGGCCACCCTGAGCCTCAGGGTAGTGCCTAAGTTTGCTCCGTGCAAGCTCTGCGTGCCTCGGTTTCCATGAGGTCTCCATCGTTGTTGTGCTTCAATGGAACGCGAGGATAGCTTTCAGGACTCCAAGCACTCTGACCTCCGCACCATTTCCCATGCTACCACACAGATCCCCCCACGTCTCCTCTCTGCCTGCTGAGCAATAAGCAGCCGTGTAGGCCCTTCGGAACACTTCTTGCATGCAGACCCCAAGGCGGGACACTGCTCTCTGTCTTCCTTTGGAAACCTAGGTTGTCGGAGCTTACCCACCTCACTAAGACAGTCTGAGCCGGTCTCATGAGCTGGGGAACGTGGACTCAGTGAGGACCAGGGCCCTATCTGCACTCAGAAAATCACTCTGCTCAGCCTTCCATCCAGGAGCTCACACCGACTGGCTCGTTGGTTTAGCAGGACGTCTAAGTGAGGTCCAAGCTGAGCAAAGAACACACTTCCTCCTTTACCCTGCTAGGCCCACGGAAGAGGTAGAGCCAACTAGGCCTCGCTCAGGCCAGCCCTCCTTCAGGGATCTTGCCACACTTCGAAGCCTGCACAGTAAAAGATATTTAGCGAAGTTGCCAGGGTTTCGCCATTCTCCCTCGGCAGCTCCACTACTGCAGGGACTCATGTTTGCTGTGAACTAGGATAGGTGGCCCACTTCCAAAAGCAGTCTTTTCCCCTTTGGAAATGTGGATTCTTGTAGCCTAGGAGCTGTTTGCGAAACCATAGGAAGGCCCAGCTTTTACTCACTGCAGGCACGCCCGGGGACGAAACGAGTATGTTTCCCCAGAGAAACAGGCTGCTTGCAAGTGTCGAGGGGAGCTTCTCAGGTGCCCAGTGTGTCCCGTTTGTTTCCCTTCGCAGCTCCCGTACTGCAGGTACTTATGCTGGGTGCTAACAAGGGTTCGTTGGCTCTGCCGAGAAAAGCAGCCTTTTCCCTTTGGAAGCTTGGATTGTAGTGTCTCAGGGGCTGCTTGCCAAACCTTGAAGTTGACCAGGTTATAGCCTCCGCAGGTACGCTTGCGTAGCAAACGAGCACTTTCACCCGAGGAACAGCGTTCCTATCACGCTGCAGGAGAGTTAATCCTGCAGACCTCGTTCCTCCTGGGAAAGCGCAAGGCCACCCTGAGCCTCAGGGTAGTGCCTAAGTTTGCTCCGTGCAAGCTCTGCGTGCCTCGGTTTCCATGAGGTCTCCACCGTTGTTGTGCCTCAATGGAACGCGAGGATAGCTTTCAGGACTCCAAGCACTCTGACCTCCGCACCATTTCCCATGCTACCACACAGATCCCCCCACGTCTCCTCTCTGCCTGCTGAGCAATAAGCAGCCGTGTAGGCCCTTCGGAACACTTCTTGCATGCAGACCCCAAGGCGGGACACTGCTCTCTGTCTTCCTTTGGAAACCTAGGTTGTCGGAGCTTACCCACCTCACTAAGACAGTCTGAGCCGGTCTCATGAGCTGGGGAACGTGGACTCAGTGAGGACCAGGGCCCTATCTGCACTCAGAAAATCACTCTGCTCAGCCTTCCATCCAGGAGCTCACACCGACTGGCTCGTTGGTTTAGCAGGACGTCTAAGTGAGGTCCAAGCTGAGCAAAGAACACACTTCCTCCTTTACCCTGCTAGGCCCACGGAAGAGGTAGAGCCAACTAGGCCTCGCTCAGGCCAGCCCTCCTTCAGGGATCTTGCCACACTTCGAAGCCTGCACAGTAAAAGTTATTTAGCGAAGTTGCCAGGGTTTCGCCATGCTCTCCCTCGGCAGCTCCACTACTGCAGGGACTCATGTTTGCTGTGAACTAGGATAGGTGGCCCACTTCAAAAAGCAGTCTTTTCCCCTTTGGAAATGTGGATTCTTGTAGCCTCGGAGCTGTTTGCGAAACCCTAGGAAGGCCCAGCTTCTACTCACGGCAGGCACGCCCGGGGAGGAAACGAGTATGTTTCCCCAGAGAAACAGGCTGCTTGCAAGTGTCGAGCGGAGCTTCTCAGGTGCCCAGTGTGTCCCGTTTGTTTCCCTTCGCAGCTGACATCCTGCAGGTACTTATGCTGGGGGCTAACAAGGGTAGGTGGCTCTTCCGACAAAAGCAGCCTTTTCCTTTTGGAAGCTTGGATTGTAGTGTCTCAGGGGCTGCTTGCCAAACCTTGAAGTTGCCCAGGTTATAGCCTCCAGAGGTACGCTTGAGTAGCAAACGAGCACTTTCACCCGAGGAACAGGGTTCCTGTCACGCTGGAGGAGAGTTAATCCCGCAGACCTCGTTCCTCCTGGGAAAGCGCAAGGCCACCCTGAGCCTCAGGGTAGTGCCTAAGTTTGCTCCGTGCAAGCTCTGCGTGCCTCGGTTTCCATGAGGTCTCCATCGTTGTTGTGCTTCAATGGAACGCGAGGATAGCTTTCAGGACTCCAAGCACTCTGACCTCCGCACCATTTCCCATGCTACCACACAGATCCCCCCACGTCTCCTCTCTGCCTGCTGAGCAACAAGCAGCCGTGTAGGCCCTTCGGAACACTTCTTGCATGCAGAACCCAAGGCGGCACACTGCTCTCTGTCTTCCTTTGGAAACCTAGGTGGTCGCAGCTTGCCCCAGCTCACGAAGACAGTCTGAGCCGTTCTCATGAGCTGGGAGACGTGGACTCAGTGAGGACCAGGGCCCTACCTGCACTCAGAAAATCACCCTGCTCAGCCTTCCATCCAGGAGCTCACACCGACTGGCTCGTTGGTTTAGCAGGACGTCTAAGTGAGGTCCAAGCTGAGCAAAGAGCACACTTCCTCCTTTACCCTGCTAGGCCCACGGAAGAGGTAGAGCCAACTAGGCCTCGCTCAGACCAGCCCTCCTTCAGGGATCTTGCCACACTTCGAAGCCTGCACAGTAAAAGATACTTAGCGAAGTTGCCAGGGTTTCGCCATGCTCTCCCTCGGCAGCTCCACTACTACAGGGACTCATGTTTGCTTTGAACTAGTATAGGTGTCCCTGCTTCCAAAAGCAGTCTTTTCCCCTTTGGAAATGTGGATTCTTGTAGCCTCGGAGCTGTTTGCGAAACCATAGGAAGGCCCAGCTTTTACTCACTGCAGGCACGCCCGGAGAGGAAACGAGTATGTTTCCCCAGAGAAACAGGCTGCTTGCAAGTGTAGAGGGGAGCTTCTCAGGTGCCCAGTGTGTCCCGTTTGTTTCCCTTCGCAGCTCCCTTACTGCAGGTACTTATGCTGGGTGCTAACAAGAGTTGGTTGGCTCTGCCGACAAAAGCAGCCTTTTCCCTTTGGAAGCTTGGATTGTAGTGTCTCAGGGGCTGCTTGCCAAACCTTGAAGTTGCCCAGGTTATAGCCTCCGCAGGAACGCTTGCGTAGCAAACGAGCACTTTCTACCGATGAACAGGGTTCCTGTCACGCTGGAGGAGAGTTAATCCCGCAGACCTCGTTCCTCCTGGGAAAGCGCAAGTCCACCCTGAGCCTCAGGGTAGTGCCTAAGTTTCCAACGGGCAAGCTCTGCGTGCCTCGGTTTCCATGAGGTCTCCACCGTTGTTGTGCTTCAATGGAACGCGAAGATAGCTTTCAGGACTCCAAGCACTCTGACCTCCGCACCGTTTCCCATGCTACCACACGGATCCCCCCCACGTCTCCTCTCTGCCTGCTGAGCAACAAGCAGCCGTGTAGGCCCTTCAGAACACTTCTGCATGCAGAGCCCAAGGCGGCACACTGCTCTCTGTCTTCCTTTGGAAACCTAGGTGGTCGCAGCTTACCCAGCTCACCAAGACAGTCTGAGCCGGTCTCATGAGCTGGGGAACGTGGACTCAGTGAGGACCAGGGCCCTACCTGCACTCAGAAAATCACTCTGCTCAGCCTTCCATCCAGGAGCTCACACCGACTGGCTCGTTGGTTTAGCAGGACGTCTAAGTGAGGTCCAAGCTGAGCAAAGAACACACTTCCTCCTTTACCCTGCTAGGCCCACGGAAGAGGTAGAGCCAACTAGGCCTCGCTCAGGCCAGCCCTCCTTCAGGGATCTTGCCACACTTCGAAGCCTGCACAGTAAAAGATATTTAGCGAAGTTGCCAGGGTTTCGCCATTCTCCCTCGGCAGCTCCACTACTGCAGGGACTCATGTTTGCTGTGAACTAGGATAGGTGGCCCACTTCCAAAAGCAGTCTTTTCCCCTTTGGAAATGTGGATTCTTGTAGCCTAGGAGCTGTTTGCGAAACCATAGGAAGGCCCAGCTTTTACTCACTGCAGGCACGCCCGGGGACGAAACGAGTATGTTTCCCCAGAGAAACAGGCTGCTTGCAAGTGTCGAGGGGAGCTTCTCAGGTGCCCAGTGTGTCCCGTTTGTTTCCCTTCGCAGCTCCCGTACTGCAGGTACTTATGCTGGGTGCTAACAAGGGTTGGTTGGCTCTGCCGAGAAAAGCAGCCTTTTCCCTTTGGAAGCTTGGATTGTAGTGTCTCAGGGGCTGCTTGCCAAACCTTGAAGTTGACCAGGTTATAGCCTCCGCAGGTACGCTTGCGTAGCAAACGAGCACTTTCACCCGAGGAACAGCGTTCCTATCACGCTGCAGGAGAGTTAATCCTGCAGACCTCGTTCCTCCTGGGAAAGCGCAAGGCCACCCTGAGCCTCAGGGTAGTGCCTAAGTTTGCTCCGTGCAAGCTCTGCGTGCCTCGGTTTCCATGAGGTCTCCACCGTTGTTGTGCCTCAATGGAACTAGAGGATAGCTTTCAGGACTCCAAGCACTCTAGCCTCCGCACCGTTTCCCATGCTACCACACGGATTCCCCCCACGTCTCCTCTCTGCCTGCTGAGCAACAAGCAGCCGTGTAGGCCCTTTAGAACACTTCTTGCATGCAGAGCCCAAGGCGGGACAGTGCTCTCTGTCTTCCTTTGGAAACCTAGGTTGTCGGAGCTTACCCACCTCACGAAGACAGTCTGAGCCGCTCTCATGAGCTGGGGAACGTGGACTCAGTGAGGACCAGGGCCCTACCTGCACTCTGAAAATCACTCTGCTCAGCCTTCCATCCAGGAGCTCACACCGACTGGCTCGTTGGTTTAGCAGGACGTCTAAGTGAGGTCCAAGCTGAGCAAAGAACACACTTCCTCCTTTACCCTGCTAGGCCCACAGAAGAGGTAGAGCCAACTAGGCCTCGCTCAGGCCAGCCCTCCTTCAGGGATCTTGCCACAGTTCGAAGCCTGCACAGTAAAAGATACTTAGCGAAGTTGCCAGGGTTTCGCCATGCTCTCCCTCGGCAGCTCCACTACTGCAGGGACTCATGTTTGCTGTGAACTAGGATAGGTGGCCCACTTCAAAAAGCAGTCTTTTCCCCTTTGGAAATGTGGATTCTTGTAGCCTCGGAGCTGTTTGCGAAACCCTAGGAAGGCCCAGCTTCTACTCACGGCAGGCACGCCCGGGGAGGAAACGAGTATGTTTCCCCAGAGAAACAGGCTGCTTGCAAGTGTCGAGCGGAGCTTCTCAGGTGCCCAGTGTGTCCCGTTTGTTTCCCTTCGCAGCTGACATCCTGCAGGTACTTATGCTGGGGGCTAACAAGGGTAGGTGGCTCTTCCGACAAAAGCAGCCTTTTCCTTTTGGAAGCTTGGATTGTAGTGTCTCAGGGGCTGCTTGCCAAACCTTGAAGTTGACCAGGTTATAGCCTCCGCAGGTACGCTTGCGTAGCAAACGAGCACTTTCACCCGAGGAACAGCGTTCCTATCACGCTGCAGGAGAGTTAATCCTGCAGACCTCGTTCCTCCTGGGAAAGCGCAAGGCCACCCTGAGCCTCAGGGTAGTGCCTAAGTTTGCTCCGTGCAAGCTCTGCGTGCCTCGGTTTCCATGAGGTCTCCATCGTTGTTGTGCTTCAATGGAACGCGAGGATAGCTTTCAGGACTCCAAGCACTCTGACCTCCGCACCATTTCCCATGCTACCACACAGATCCCCCCACGTCTCCTCTCTGCCTGCTGAGCAATAAGCAGCCGTGTAGGCCCTTCGGAACACTTCTTGCATGCAGACCCCAAGGCGGGACACTGCTCTCTGTCTTCCTTTGGAAACCTAGGTTGTCGGAGCTTACCCACCTCACTAAGACAGTCTGAGCCGGTCTCATGAGCTGGGGAACGTGGACTCAGTGAGGACCAGGGCCCTATCTGCACTCAGAAAATCACTCTGCTCAGCCTTCCATCCAGGAGCTCACACCGACTGGCTCGTTGGTTTAGCAGGACGTCTAAGTGAGGTCCAAGCTGAGCAAAGAACACACTTCCTCCTTTACCCTGCTAGGCCCACAGAAGAGGTAGAGCCAACTAGGCCTCGCTCAGGCCAGCCCTCCTTCAGGGATCTTGCCACACTTCGAAGCCTGCACAGTAAAAGATACTTAGCGAAGTTGCCAGGGTTTCGCCATGCTCTCCCTCGGCAGCTCCACTACTGCAGGGACTCATGTTTGCTGTGAACTAGGATAGGTGGCCCACTTCAAAAAGCAGTCTTTTCCCCTTTGGAAATGTGGATTCTTGTAGCCTCGGAGCTGTTTGCGAAACCCTAGGAAGGCCCAGCTTCTACTCACGGCAGGCACGCCCGGGGAGGAAACGAGTATGTTTCCCCAGAGAAACAGGCTGCTTGCAAGTGTCGAGCGGAGCTTCTCAGGTGCCCAGTGTGTCCCGTTTGTTTCCCTTCGCAGCTGACATCCTGCAGGTACTTATGCTGGGGGCTAACAAGGGTAGGTGGCTCTTCCGACAAAAGCAGCCTTTTCCTTTTGGAAGCTTGGATTGTAGTGTCTCAGGGGCTGCTTGCCAAACCTTGAAGTTGCCCAGGTTATAGCCTCCAGAGGTACGCTTGAGTAGCAAACGAGCACTTTCACCCGAGGAACAGGGTTCCTGTCACGCTGGAGGAGAGTTAATCCCGCAGACCTCGTTCCTCCTGGGAAAGCGCAAGGCCACCCTGAGCCTCAGGGTAGTGCCTAAGTCTCCACAGGGCAAGCTCTGCGTGCCTCGGTTTCCATGAGGTCTCCATAGTTGTTGTGCTTCAATGGAACGCGAGGATAGGTTTCAGGACTCCAAGCACTCTGACCTCCGCACCGTTTCCCATGCTACCACACGGATTCCCCCCACGTCTCCTCTCTGCCTGCTGAGCAGCAAGCAGCCGTGTAGGCCCTTCAGAACACTTCTGCATGCAGAGCCCAAGGCGGCACACTGCTCTCTGTCTTCCTTTGGAAACCAGGTGGTCGCAGCTTACCCAGCTCACCAAGACAGTCTGAGCCGGTCTCATGAGCTGGGGAACGTGGACTCAGTGAGGACCAGGGCCCTACCTGCACTCAGAAAATCACTCTGCTCAGCCTTCCATCCAGGAGCTCACACCGACTGGCTCGTTGGTTTAGCAGGACGTCTAAGTGAGGTCCAAGCTGAGCAAAGAACACACTTCCTCCTTTACCCTGCTAGGCCCACGGAAGAGGTAGAGCCAACTAGGCCTCGCTCAGGCCAGCCCTCCTTCAGGGATCTTGCCACACTTCGAAGCCTGCACAGTAAAAGATATTTAGCGAAGTTGCCAGGGTTTCGCCATTCTCCCTCGGCAGCTCCACTACTGCAGGGACTCATGTTTGCTGTGAACTAGGATAGGTGGCCCACTTCCAAAAGCAGTCTTTTCCCCTTTGGAAATGTGGATTCTTGTAGCCTAGGAGCTGTTTGCGAAACCATAGGAAGGCCCAGCTTTTACTCACTGCAGGCACGCCCGGGGACGAAACGAGTATGTTTCCCCAGAGAAACAGGCTGCTTGCAAGTGTCGAGGGGAGCTTCTCAGGTGCCCAGTGTGTCCCGTTTGTTTCCCTTCGCAGCTCCCGTACTGCAGGTACTTATGCTGGGTGCTAACAAGGGTTCGTTGGCTCTGCCGAGAAAAGCAGCCTTTTCCCTTTGGAAGCTTGGATTGTAGTGTCTCAGGGGCTGCTTGCCAAACCTTGAAGTTGACCAGGTTATAGCCTCCGCAGGTACGCTTGCGTAGCAAACGAGCACTTTCACCCGAGGAACAGCGTTCCTATCACGCTGCAGGAGAGTTAATCCTGCAGACCTCGTTCCTCCTGGGAAAGCGCAAGGCCACCCTGAGCCTCAGGGTAGTGCCTAAGTTTGCTCCGTGCAAGCTCTGCGTGCCTCGGTTTCCATGAGGTCTCCATCGTTGTTGTGCTTCAATGGAACGCGAGGATAGCTTTCAGGACTCCAAGCACTCTGACCTCCGCACCATTTCCCATGCTACCACACAGATCCCCCCACGTCTCCTCTCTGCCTGCTGAGCAATAAGCAGCCGTGTAGGCCCTTCGGAACACTTCTTGCATGCAGACCCCAAGGCGGGACACTGCTCTCTGTCTTCCTTTGGAAACCTAGGTTGTCGGAGCTTACCCACCTCACTAAGACAGTCTGAGCCGGTCTCATGAGCTGGGGAACGTGGACTCAGTGAGGACCAGGGCCCTATCTGCACTCAGAAAATCACTCTGCTCAGCCTTCCATCCAGGAGCTCACACCGACTGGCTCGTTGGTTTAGCAGGACGTCTAAGTGAGGTCCAAGCTGAGCAAAGAACACACTTCCTCCTTTACCCTGCTAGGCCCACGGAAGAGGTAGAGCCAACTAGGCCTCGCTCAGGCCAGCCCTCCTTCAGGGATCTTGCCACACTTCGAAGCCTGCACAGTAAAAGTTATTTAGCGAAGTTGCCAGGGTTTCGCCATGCTCTCCCTCGGCAGCTCCACTACTGCAGGGACTCATGTTTGCTGTGAACTAGGATAGGTGGCCCACTTCAAAAAGCAGTCTTTTCCCCTTTGGAAATGTGGATTCTTGTAGCCTCGGAGCTGTTTGCAAAACCCTAGGAAGGCCCAGCTTCTACTCACGGCAGGCACGCCCGGGGAGGAAACGAGTATGTTTCCCCAGAGAAACAGGCTGCTTGCAAGTGTCGAGCGGAGCTTCTCAGGTGCCCAGTGTGTCCCGTTTGTTTCCCTTCGCAGCTGACATCCTGCAGGTACTTATGCTGGGGGCTAACAAGGGTAGGTGGCTCTTCCGACAAAAGCAGCCTTTTCCTTTTGGAAGCTTGGATTGTAGTGTCTCAGGGGCTGCTTGCCAAACCTTGAAGTTGCCCAGGTTATAGCCTCCAGAGGTACGCTTGAGTAGCAAACGAGCACTTTCACCCGAGGAACAGGGTTCCTGTCACGCTGGAGGAGAGTTAATCCCGCAGACCTCGTTCCTCCTGGGAAAGCGCAAGGCCACCCTGAGCCTCAGGGTAGTGCCTAAGTTTGCTCCGTGCAAGCTCTGCGTGCCTCGGTTTCCATGAGGTCTCCATCGTTGTTGTGCTTCAATGGAACGCGAGGATAGCTTTCAGGACTCCAAGCACTCTGACCTCCGCACCATTTCCCATGCTACCACACAGATCCCCCCACGTGTCCTCTCTGCCTGTGAGCAACAAGCAGCCGTGTAGGCCCTTCGGAACACTTCTTGCATACAGAACCCAAGGCGGCACACTGCTCTCTGTCTTCCTTTGGAAACCTAGGTGGTCGCAGCTTGCCCCAGCTCACGAAGACAGTCTGAGCCGTTCTCATGAGCTGGGAGACGTGGACTCAGTGAGGACCAGGGCCCTACCTGCACTCAGAAAATCACTCTGCTCAGCCTTCCATCCAGGAGCTCACACCGACTGGCTCGTTGGTTTAGCAGGACGTCTAAGTGAGGTCCAAGCTGAGCAAAGAACACACTTCCTCCTTTACCCTGCTAGGCCCACGGAAGAGGTAGAGCCAACTAGGCCTCGCTCAGACCAGCCCTCCTTCAGGGATCTTGCCACACTTCGAAGCCTGCACAGTAAAAGATACTTAGCGAAGTTGCCAAGATTTCGCCATGCTCTCCCTCGGCAGCTCCACTACTGCAGGGACTCATGTTTGCTGTGAACTAGGATAGGTGGCCCACTTCCAAAAGCAGTCTTTTCCCCTTTGGAAAGGTGGATTCTTGTAGCCTAGGAGCTGTTTGCGAAACCATAGGAAGGCGCAGCTTTTACTCACTGCAGGCACGCCCGGGGAGGAAACGAGTATGTTTCCCCAGAGAAACAGGCTGCTTGCAAGTGTAGAGGGGAGCTTCTCAGGTGCCCAGTGTGTCCCGTTTGTTTCCCTTCGCAGCTGACATCCTGCAGGTACTTATGCTGGGTGCTAACAAGGGTTCTTTGGCTCTGCCGAGAAAAGCAGCCTTTTCCCTTTGGAAGCTTGGATTGTAGTGTCTCAGGGGCTGCTTGCCAAACCTTGAAGTTGACCTGGTTATAGCCTCCGCAGGTACGCTTGCGTAGCAAACGAGCACTTTCACCCGATGAACAGCGTTCCTATCACGCTGCAGGAGAGTTAATCCCGCAGACCTCGTTCCTCCTGGGAAAGCGCAAGTCCACCCTGAGCCTCAGGGTAGTGCCTAAGTTTCCAACGGGCAAGCTCTGCGTGCCTCGGTTTCCATGAGGTCTCCACCGTTGTTGTGCTTCAATGGAACGCGAAGATAGCTTTCAGGACTCCAAGCACTCTGACCTCCGCACCGTTTCCCATGCTACCACACGGATCCCCCCCACGTCTCCTCTCTGCCTGCTGAGCAACAAGCAGCCGTGTAGGCCCTTCAGAACACTTCTGCATGCAGAGCCCAAGGCGGCACACTGCTCTCTGTCTTCCTTTGGAAACCTAGGTTGTCGCAGCTTACCCAGCTCACCAAGACAGTCTGAGCCGGTCTCATGAGCTGGGGAACGTGGACTCAGTGAGGACCAGGGCCCTACCTGCACTCAGAAAATCACTCTGCTCAGCCTTCCATCCAGGAGCTCACACCGACTGGCTCGTTGGTTTAGCAGGACGTCTAAGTGAGGTCCAAGCTGAGCAAAGAACACACTTCCTCCTTTACCCTGCTAGGCCCACGGAAGAGGTAGAGCCAACTAGGCCTCGCTCAGGCCAGCCCTCCTTCAGGGATCTTGCCACACTTCGAAGCCTGCACAGTAAAAGATATTTAGCGAAGTTGCCAGGGTTTCGCCATTCTCCCTCGGCAGCTCCACTACTGCAGGGACTCATGTTTGCTGTGAACTAGGATAGGTGGCCCACTTCCAAAAGCAGTCTTTTCCCCTTTGGAAATGTGGATTCTTGTAGCCTAGGAGCTGTTTGCGAAACCATAGGAAGGCCCAGCTTTTACTCACTGCAGGCACGCCCGGGGACGAAACGAGTATGTTTCCCCAGAGAAACAGGCTGCTTGCAAGTGTCGAGGGGAGCTTCTCAGGTGCCCAGTGTGTCCCGTTTGTTTCCCTTCGCAGCTCCCGTACTGCAGGTACTTATGCTGGGTGCTAACAAGGGTTCGTTGGCTCTGCCGAGAAAAGCAGCCTTTTCCCTTTGGAAGCTTGGATTGTAGTGTCTCAGGGGCTGCTTGCCAAACCTTGAAGTTGACCAGGTTATAGCCTCCGCAGGTACGCTTGCGTAGCAAACGAGCACTTTCACCCGAGGAACAGCGTTCCTATCACGCTGCAGGAGAGTTAATCCTGCAGACCTCGTTCCTCCTGGGAAAGCGCAAGGCCACCCTGAGCCTCAGGGTAGTGCCTAAGTTTGCTCCGTGCAAGCTCTGCGTGCCTCGGTTTCCATGAGGTCTCCACCGTTGTTGTGCCTCAATGGAACTAGAGGATAGCTTTCAGGACTCCAAGCACTCTAGCCTCCGCACCGTTTCCCATGCTACCACACGGATTCCCCCCACGTCTCCTCTCTGCCTGCTGAGCAACAAGCAGCCGTGTAGGCCCTTTAGAACACTTCTTGCATGCAGAGCCCAAGGCGGGACAGTGCTCTCTGTCTTCCTTTGGAAACCTAGGTTGTCGGAGCTTACCCACCTCACGAAGACAGTCTGAGCCGCTCTCATGAGCTGGGGAACGTAGACTCAGTGAGGACCAGGGCCCTACCTGCACTCTGAAAATCACTCTGCTCAGCCTTCCATCCAGGAGCTCACACCGACTGGCTCGTTGGTTTAGCAGGACGTCTAAGTGAGGTCCAAGCTGAGCAAAGAACACACTTCCTCCTTTACCCTGCTAGGCCCACGGAAGAGGTAGAGCCAACTAGGCCTCGCTCAGGCCAGCCCTCCTTCAGGGATCTTGCCACACTTCGAAGCCTGCACAGTAAAAGATATTTAGCGAAGTTGCCAGGGTTTCGCCATTCTCCCTCGGCAGCTCCACTACTGCAGGGACTCATGTTTGCTGTGAACTAGGATAGGTGGCCCACTTCCAAAAGCAGTCTTTTCCCCTTTGGAAATGTGGATTCTTGTAGCCTAGGAGCTGTTTGCGAAACCATAGGAAGGCCCAGCTTTTACTCACTGCAGGCACGCCCGGGGACGAAACGAGTATGTTTCCCCAGAGAAACAGGCTGCTTGCAAGTGTCGAGGGGAGCTTCTCAGGTGCCCAGTGTGTCCCGTTTGTTTCCCTTCGCAGCTCCCGTACTGCAGGTACTTATGCTGGGTGCTAACAAGGGTTCGTTGGCTCTGCCGAGAAAAGCAGCCTTTTCCCTTTGGAAGCTTGGATTGTAGTGTCTCAGGGGCTGCTTGCCAAACCTTGAAGTTGACCAGGTTATAGCCTCCGCAGGTACGCTTGCGTAGCAAACGAGCACTTTCACCCGAGGAACAGCGTTCCTATCACGCTGCAGGAGAGTTAATCCTGCAGACCTCGTTCCTCCTGGGAAAGCGCAAGGCCACCCTGAGCCTCAGGGTAGTGCCTAAGTTTGCTCCGTGCAAGCTCTGCGTGCCTCGGTTTCCATGAGGTCTCCATCGTTGTTGTGCTTCAATGGAACGCGAGGATAGCTTTCAGGACTCCAAGCACTCTGACCTCCGCACCATTTCCCATGCTACCACACAGATCCCCCCACGTCTCCTCTCTGCCTGCTGAGCAATAAGCAGCCGTGTAGGCCCTTCGGAACACTTCTTGCATGCAGACCCCAAGGCGGGACACTGCTCTCTGTCTTCCTTTGGAAACCTAGGTTGTCGGAGCTTACCCACCTCACTAAGACAGTCTGAGCCGGTCTCATGAGCTGGGGAACGTGGACTCAGTGAGGACCAGGGCCCTATCTGCACTCAGAAAATCACTCTGCTCAGCCTTCCATCCAGGAGCTCACACCGACTGGCTCGTTGGTTTAGCAGGACGTCTAAGTGAGGTCCAAGCTGAGCAAAGAACACACTTCCTCCTTTACCCTGCTAGGCCCACGGAAGAGGTAGAGCCAACTAGGCCTCGCTCAGGCCAGCCCTCCTTCAGGGATCTTGCCACACTTCGAAGCCTGCACAGTAAAAGTTATTTAGCGAAGTTGCCAGGGTTTCGCCATGCTCTCCCTCGGCAGCTCCACTACTGCAGGGACTCATGTTTGCTGTGAACTAGGATAGGTGGCCCACTTCCAAAAGCAGTCTTTTCCCCTTTGGAAAGGTGGATTCTTGTAGCCTAGGAGCTGTTTGCGAAACCATAGGAAGGCGCAGCTTTTACTCACTGCAGGCACGCCCGGGGACGAAACGAGTATGTTTCCCCAGAGAAACAGGCTGCTTGCAAGTGTAGAGGGGAGCTTCTCAGGTGCCCAGTGTGTCCCGTTTGTTTCCCTTCGCAGCTGACATCCTGCAGGTACTTATGCTGGGTGCTAACAAGGGTTCTTTGGCTCTGCCGAGAAAAGCAGCCTTTTCCCTTTGGAAGCTTGGATTGTAGTGTCTCAGGGGCTGCTTGCCAAACCTTGAAGTTGACCTGGTTATAGCCTCCGCAGGTACGCTTGCGTAGCAAACGAGCACTTTCACCCGATGAACAGCGTTCCTATCACGCTGCAGGAGAGTTAATCCCGCAGACCTCGTTCCTCCTGGGAAAGCGCAAGTCCACCCTGAGCCTCAGGGTAGTGCCTAAGTTTCCAACGGGCAAGCTCTGCGTGCCTCGGTTTCCATGAGGTCTCCACCGTTGTTGTGCTTCAATGGAACGCGAAGATAGCTTTCAGGACTCCAAGCACTCTGACCTCCGCACCGTTTCCCATGCTACCACACGGATCCCCCCCACGTCTCCTCTCTGCCTGCTGAGCAACAAGCAGCCGTGTAGGCCCTTCAGAACACTTCTGCATGCAGAGCCCAAGGCGGCACACTGCTCTCTGTCTTCCTTTGGAAACCTAGGTTGTCGCAGCTTACCCAGCTCACCAAGACAGTCTGAGCCGGTCTCATGAGCTGGGGAACGTGGACTCAGTGAGGACCAGGGCCCTACCTGCACTCAGAAAATCACTCTGCTCAGCCTTCCATCCAGGAGCTCACACCGACTGGCTCGTTGGTTTAGCAGGACGTCTAAGTGAGGTCCAAGCTGAGCAAAGAACACACTTCCTCCTTTACCCTGCTAGGCCCACGGAAGAGGTAGAGCCAACTAGGCCTCGCTCAGGCCAGCCCTCCTTCAGGGATCTTGCCACACTTCGAAGCCTGCACAGTAAAAGATATTTAGCGAAGTTGCCAGGGTTTCGCCATTCTCCCTCGGCAGCTCCACTACTGCAGGGACTCATGTTTGCTGTGAACTAGGATAGGTGGCCCACTTCCAAAAGCAGTCTTTTCCCCTTTGGAAATGTGGATTCTTGTAGCCTAGGAGCTGTTTGCGAAACCATAGGAAGGCCCAGCTTTTACTCACTGCAGGCACGCCCGGGGACGAAACGAGTATGTTTCCCCAGAGAAACAGGCTGCTTGCAAGTGTCGAGGGGAGCTTCTCAGGTGCCCAGTGTGTCCCGTTTGTTTCCCTTCGCAGCTCCCGTACTGCAGGTACTTATGCTGGGTGCTAACAAGGGTTCGTTGGCTCTGCCGAGAAAAGCAGCCTTTTCCCTTTGGAAGCTTGGATTGTAGTGTCTCAGGGGCTGCTTGCCAAACCTTGAAGTTGACCAGGTTATAGCCTCCGCAGGTACGCTTGCGTAGCAAACGAGCACTTTCACCCGAGGAACAGCGTTCCTATCACGCTGCAGGAGAGTTAATCCTGCAGACCTCGTTCCTCCTGGGAAAGCGCAAGGCCACCCTGAGCCTCAGGGTAGTGCCTAAGTTTGCTCCGTGCAAGCTCTGCGTGCCTCGGTTTCCATGAGGTCTCCACCGTTGTTGTGCCTCAATGGAACTAGAGGATAGCTTTCAGGACTCCAAGCACTCTAGCCTCCGCACCGTTTCCCATGCTACCACACGGATTCCCCCCACGTCTCCTCTCTGCCTGCTGAGCAACAAGCAGCCGTGTAGGCCCTTTAGAACACTTCTTGCATGCAGAGCCCAAGGCGGGACAGTGCTCTCTGTCTTCCTTTGGAAACCTAGGTTGTCGGAGCTTACCCACCTCACGAAGACAGTCTGAGCCGCTCTCATGAGCTGGGGAACGTAGACTCAGTGAGGACCAGGGCCCTACCTGCACTCTGAAAATCACTCTGCTCAGCCTTCCATCCAGGAGCTCACACCGACTGGCTCGTTGGTTTAGCAGGACGTCTAAGTGAGGTCCAAGCTGAGCAAAGAACACACTTCCTCCTTTACCCTGCTAGGCCCACGGAAGAGGTAGAGCCAACTAGGCCTCGCTCAGGCCAGCCCTCCTTCAGGGATCTTGCCACACTTCGAAGCCTGCACAGTAAAAGATATTTAGCGAAGTTGCCAGGGTTTCGCCATTCTCCCTCGGCAGCTCCACTACTGCAGGGACTCATGTTTGCTGTGAACTAGGATAGGTGGCCCACTTCCAAAAGCAGTCTTTTCCCCTTTGGAAATGTGGATTCTTGTAGCCTAGGAGCTGTTTGCGAAACCATAGGAAGGCCCAGCTTTTACTCACTGCAGGCACGCCCGGGGACGAAACGAGTATGTTTCCCCAGAGAAACAGGCTGCTTGCAAGTGTCGAGGGGAGCTTCTCAGGTGCCCAGTGTGTCCCGTTTGTTTCCCTTCGCAGCTCCCGTACTGCAGGTACTTATGCTGGGTGCTAACAAGGGTTCGTTGGCTCTGCCGAGAAAAGCAGCCTTTTCCCTTTGGAAGCTTGGATTGTAGTGTCTCAGGGGCTGCTTGCCAAACCTTGAAGTTGACCAGGTTATAGCCTCCGCAGGTACGCTTGCGTAGCAAACGAGCACTTTCACCCGAGGAACAGCGTTCCTATCACGCTGCAGGAGAGTTAATCCTGCAGACCTCGTTCCTCCTGGGAAAGCGCAAGGCCACCCTGAGCCTCAGGGTAGTGCCTAAGTTTGCTCCGTGCAAGCTCTGCGTGCCTCGGTTTCCATGAGGTCTCCATCGTTGTTGTGCTTCAATGGAACGCGAGGATAGCTTTCAGGACTCCAAGCACTCTGACCTCCGCACCATTTCCCATGCTACCACACAGATCCCCCCACGTCTCCTCTCTGCCTGCTGAGCAATAAGCAGCCGTGTAGGCCCTTCGGAACACTTCTTGCATGCAGACCCCAAGGCGGGACACTGCTCTCTGTCTTCCTTTGGAAACCTAGGTTGTCGGAGCTTACCCACCTCACTAAGACAGTCTGAGCCGGTCTCATGAGCTGGGGAACGTGGACTCAGTGAGGACCAGGGCCCTATCTGCACTCAGAAAATCACTCTGCTCAGCCTTCCATCCAGGAGCTCACACCGACTGGCTCGTTGGTTTAGCAGGACGTCTAAGTGAGGTCCAAGCTGAGCAAAGAACACACTTCCTCCTTTACCCTGCTAGGCCCACGGAAGAGGTAGAGCCAACTAGGCCTCGCTCAGGCCAGCCCTCCTTCAGGGATCTTGCCACACTTCGAAGCCTGCACAGTAAAAGTTATTTAGCGAAGTTGCCAGGGTTTCGCCATGCTCTCCCTCGGCAGCTCCACTACTGCAGGGACTCATGTTTGCTGTGAACTAGGATAGGTGGCCCACTTCAAAAAGCAGTCTTTTCCCCTTTGGAAATGTGGATTCTTGTAGCCTCGGAGCTGTTTGCAAAACCCTAGGAAGGCCCAGCTTCTACTCACGGCAGGCACGCCCGGGGAGGAAACGAGTATGTTTCCCCAGAGAAACAGGCTGCTTGCAAGTGTCGAGCGGAGCTTCTCAGGTGCCCAGTGTGTCCCGTTTGTTTCCCTTCGCAGCTGACATCCTGCAGGTACTTATGCTGGGGGCTAACAAGGGTAGGTGGCTCTTCCGACAAAAGCAGCCTTTTCCTTTTGGAAGCTTGGATTGTAGTGTCTCAGGGGCTGCTTGCCAAACCTTGAAGTTGCCCAGGTTATAGCCTCCAGAGGTACGCTTGAGTAGCAAACGAGCACTTTCTACCGATGAACAGGGTTCCTGTCACGCTGGAGGAGAGTTAATCCCGCAGACCTCGTTCCTCCTGGGAAAGCGCAAGGCCACCCTGAGCCTCAGGGTAGTGCCTAAGTTTGCTCCGTGCAAGCTCTGCGTGCCTCGGTTTCCATGAGGTCTCCATCGTTGTTGTGCTTCAATGGAACGCGAGGATAGCTTTCAGGACTCCAAGCACTCTGACCTCCGCACCATTTCCCATGCTACCACACAGATCCCCCCACGTCTCCTCTCTGCCTGCTGAGCAACAAGCAGCCGTGTAGGCCCTTCGGAACACTTCTTGCATGCAGAACCCAAGGCGGCACACTGCTCTCTGTCTTCCTTTGGAAACCTAGGTGGTCGCAGCTTGCCCCAGCTCACGAAGACAGTCTGAGCCGTTCTCATGAGCTGGGAGACGTGGACTCAGTGAGGACCAGGGCCCTACCTGCACTCAGAAAATCACTCTGCTCAGCCTTCCATCCAGGAGCTCACACCGACTGGCTCGTTGGTTTAGCAGGACGTCTAAGTGAGGTCCAAGCTGAGCAAAGAGCACTGTTCCTCCTTTACCCTGCTAGGCCCACGGAAGAGGTAGAGCCAACTAGGCCTCGCTCAGACCAGCCCTCCTTCAGGGATCTTGCCACACTTCGAAGCCTGCACAGTAAAAGATACTTAGCGAAGTTGCCAGGGTTTCGCCATGCTCTCCCTCGGCAGCTCCACTACTACAGGGACTCATGTTTGCTTTGAACTAGTATAGGTGTCCCTGCTTCCAAAAGCAGTCTTTTCCCCTTTGGAAATGTGGATTCTTGTAGCCTCGGAGCTGTTTGCGAAACCATAGGAAGGCCCAGCTTTTACTCACTGCAGGCACGCCCGGAGAGGAAACGAGTATGTTTCCCCAGAGAAACAGGCTGCTTGCAAGTGTAGAGGGGAGCTTCTCAGGTGCCCAGTGTCCCGTTTGTTTCCCTTTGCAGCTCCCGTACTGCAGGTACTTATGCTGGGTGCTAACAAGAGTTGGTTGGCTCTGCCGACAAAAGCAGCCTTTTCCCTTTGGAAGCTTGGATTGTAGTGTCTCAGGGGCTGCTTGCCAAACCTTGAAGTTGCCCAGGTTATAGCCTCCGCAGGAACGCTTGCGTAGCAAACGAGCACTTTCTACCGATGAACAGGATTCCTGTCACGCTGGAGGAGAGTTAATCCCGCAGACCTCGTTCCTCCTGGGAAAGCGCAAGTCCACCCTGAGCCTCAGGGTAGTGCCTAAGTTTCCAACGGGCAAGCTCTGCGTGCCTCGGTTTCCATGAGGTCTCCACCGTTGTTGTGCTTCAATGGAACGCGAAGATAGCTTTCAGGACTCCAAGCACTCTGACCTCCGCACCGTTTCCCATGCTACCACACGGATCCCCCCCACGTCTCCTCTCTGCCTGCTGAGCAACAAGCAGCCGTGTAGGCCCTTCAGAACACTTCTGCATGCAGAGCCCAAGGCGGCACACTGCTCTCTGTCTTCCTTTGGAAACCTAGGTGGTCGCAGCTTACCCAGCTCACCAAGACAGTCTGAGCCGGTCTCATGAGCTGGGGAACGTGGACTCAGTGAGGACCAGGGCCCTACCTGCACTCAGAAAATCACTCTGCTCAGCCTTCCATCCAGGAGCTCACACCGACTGGCTCGTTGGTTTAGCAGGACGTCTAAGTGAGGTCCAAGCTGAGCAAAGAACACACTTCCTCCTTTACCCTGCTAGGCCCACGGAAGAGGTAGAGCCAACTAGGCCTCGCTCAGGCCAGCCCTCCTTCAGGGATCTTGCCACACTTCGAAGCCTGCACAGTAAAAGATATTTAGCGAAGTTGCCAGGGTTTCGCCATTCTCCCTCGGCAGCTCCACTACTGCAGGGACTCATGTTTGCTGTGAACTAGGATAGGTGGCCCACTTCCAAAAGCAGTCTTTTCCCCTTTGGAAATGTGGATTCTTGTAGCCTAGGAGCTGTTTGCGAAACCATAGGAAGGCCCAGCTTTTACTCACTGCAGGCACGCCCGGGGACGAAACGAGTATGTTTCCCCAGAGAAACAGGCTGCTTGCAAGTGTCGAGGGGAGCTTCTCAGGTGCCCAGTGTGTCCCGTTTGTTTCCCTTCGCAGCTCCCGTACTGCAGGTACTTATGCTGGGTGCTAACAAGGGTTCGTTGGCTCTGCCGAGAAAAGCAGCCTTTTCCCTTTGGAAGCTTGGATTGTAGTGTCTCAGGGGCTGCTTGCCAAACCTTGAAGTTGACCAGGTTATAGCCTCCGCAGGTACGCTTGCGTAGCAAACGAGCACTTTCACCCGAGGAACAGCGTTCCTATCACGCTGCAGGAGAGTTAATCCTGCAGACCTCGTTCCTCCTGGGAAAGCGCAAGGCCACCCTGAGCCTCAGGGTAGTGCCTAAGTTTGCTCCGTGCAAGCTCTGCGTGCCTCGGTTTCCATGAGGTCTCCATCGTTGTTGTGCTTCAATGGAACGCGAGGATAGCTTTCAGGACTCCAAGCACTCTGACCTCCGCACCATTTCCCATGCTACCACACAGATCCCCCCACGTCTCCTCTCTGCCTGCTGAGCAATAAGCAGCCGTGTAGGCCCTTCGGAACACTTCTTGCATGCAGACCCCAAGGCGGGACACTGCTCTCTGTCTTCCTTTGGAAACCTAGGTTGTCGGAGCTTACCCACCTCACTAAGACAGTCTGAGCCGGTCTCATGAGCTGGGGAACGTGGACTCAGTGAGGACCAGGGCCCTATCTGCACTCAGAAAATCACTCTGCTCAGCCTTCCATCCAGGAGCTCACACCGACTGGCTCGTTGGTTTAGCAGGACGTCTAAGTGAGGTCCAAGCTGAGCAAAGAACACACTTCCTCCTTTACCCTGCTAGGCCCACGGAAGAGGTAGAGCCAACTAGGCCTCGCTCAGGCCAGCCCTCCTTCAGGGATCTTGCCACACTTCGAAGCCTGCACAGTAAAAGTTATTTAGCGAAGTTGCCAGGGTTTCGCCATGCTCTCCCTCGGCAGCTCCACTACTGCAGGGACTCATGTTTGCTGTGAACTAGGATAGGTGGCCCACTTCAAAAAGCAGTCTTTTCCCCTTTGGAAATGTGGATTCTTGTAGCCTCGGAGCTGTTTGCAAAACCCTAGGAAGGCCCAGCTTCTACTCACGGCAGGCACGCCCGGGGAGGAAACGAGTATGTTTCCCCAGAGAAACAGGCTGCTTGCAAGTGTCGAGCGGAGCTTCTCAGGTGCCCAGTGTGTCCCGTTTGTTTCCCTTCGCAGCTGACATCCTGCAGGTACTTATGCTGGGGGCTAACAAGGGTAGGTGGCTCTTCCGACAAAAGCAGCCTTTTCCTTTTGGAAGCTTGGATTGTAGTGTCTCAGGGGCTGCTTGCCAAACCTTGAAGTTGCCCAGGTTATAGCCTCCAGAGGTACGCTTGAGTAGCAAACGAGCACTTTCACCCGAGGAACAGGGTTCCTGTCACGCTGGAGGAGAGTTAATCCCGCAGACCTCGTTCCTCCTGGGAAAGCGCAAGGCCACCCTGAGCCTCAGGGTAGTGCCTAAGTTTGCTCCGTGCAAGCTCTGCGTGCCTCGGTTTCCATGAGGTCTCCATCGTTGTTGTGCTTCAATGGAACGCGAGGATAGCTTTCAGGACTCCAAGCACTCTGACCTCCGCACCATTTCCCATGCTACCACACAGATCCCCCCACGTGTCCTCTCTGCCTGTGAGCAACAAGCAGCCGTGTAGGCCCTTCGGAACACTTCTTGCATACAGAACCCAAGGCGGCACACTGCTCTCTGTCTTCCTTTGGAAACCTAGGTGGTCGCAGCTTGCCCCAGCTCACGAAGACAGTCTGAGCCGTTCTCATGAGCTGGGAGACGTGGACTCAGTGAGGACCAGGGCCCTACCTGCACTCAGAAAATCACTCTGCTCAGCCTTCCATCCAGGAGCTCACACCGACTGGCTCGTTGGTTTAGCAGGACGTCTAAGTGAGGTCCAAGCTGAGCAAAGAGCACACTTCCTCCTTTACCCTGCTAGGCCCACGGAAGAGGTAGAGCCAACTAGGCCTCGTTCAGACCAGCCCTCCTTCAGGGATCTTGCCACACTTCGAAGCCTGCACAGTAAAAGATACTTAGCGAAGTTGCCAAGATTTCGCCATGCTCTCCCTCGGCAGCTCCACTACTGCAGGGACTCATGTTTGCTATGAACTAGGATAGGTGGCCCACTTCCAAAAGCAGTCTTTTCCCCTTTGGAAAGGTGGATTCTTGTAGCCTAGGAGCTGTTTGCGAAACCATAGGAAGGCGCAGCTTTTACTCACTGCAGGCACGCCCGGGGAGGAAACGAGTATGTTTCCCCAGAGAAACAGGCTGCTTGCAAGTGTAGAGGGGAGCTTCTCAGGTGCCCAGTGTGTCCCGTTTGTTTCCCTTCGCAGCTGACATCCTGCAGGTACTTATGCTGGGGGCTAACAAGGGTAGGTGGCTCTTCCGACAAAAGCAGCCTTTTCCTTTTGGAAGCTTGGATTGTAGTGTCTCAGGGGCTGCTTGCCAAACCTTGAAGTTGCCCAGGTTATAGCCTCCAGAGGTACGCTTGAGTAGCAAACGAGCACTTTCACCCGAGGAACAGGGTTCCTGTCACGCTGGAGGAGAGTTAATCCCGCAGACCTCGTTCCTCCTGGGAAAGCGCAAGGCCACCCTGAGCCTCAGGGTAGTGCCTAAGTTTGCTCCGTGCAAGCTCTGCGTGCCTCGGTTTCCATGAGGTCTCCATCGTTGTTGTGCTTCAATGGAACGCGAGGATAGCTTTCAGGACTCCAAGCACTCTGACCTCCGCACCATTTCCCATGCTACCACACAGATCCCCCCACGTCTCCTCTCTGCCTGCTGAGCAACAAGCAGCCGTGTAGGCCCTTCGGAACACTTCTTGCATGCAGAACCCAAGGCGGCACACTGCTCTCTGTCTTCCTTTGGAAACCTAGGTGGTCGCAGCTTGCCCCAGCTCACGAAGACAGTCTGAGCCGGTCTCATGAGCTGGGAGACGTGGACTCAGTGAGGACCAGGGCCCTACCTGCACTCAGAAAATCACTCTGCTCAGCCTTCCATCCAGGAGCTCACACCGACTGGCTCGTTGGTTTAGCAGGACGTCTAAGTGAGGTCCAAGCTGAGCAAAGAGCACTGTTCCTCCTTTACCCTGCTAGGCCCACGGAAGAGGTAGAGCCAACTAGGCCTCGCTCAGACCAGCCCTCCTTCAGGGATCTTGCCACACTTCGAAGCCTGCACAGTAAAAGATACTTAGCGAAGTTGCCAGGGTTTCGCCATGCTCTCCCTCGGCAGCTCCACTACTACAGGGACTCATGTTTGCTTTGAACTAGTATAGGTGTCCCTGCTTCCAAAAGCAGTCTTTTCCCCTTTGGAAATGTGGATTCTTGTAGCCTCGGAGCTGTTTGCGAAACCATAGGAAGGCCCAGCTTTTACTCACTGCAGGCACGCCCGGAGAGGAAACGAGTATGTTTCCCCAGAGAAACAGGCTGCTTGCAAGTGTAGAGGGGAGCTTCTCAGGTGCCCAGTGTCCCGTTTGTTTCCCTTCGCAGCTCCCGTACTGCAGGTACTTATGCTGGGTGCTAACAAGAGTTGGTTGGCTCTGCCGACAAAAGCAGCCTTTTCCCTTTGGAAGCTTGGATTGTAGTGTCTCAGGGGCTGCTTGCCAAACCTTGAAGTTGCCCAGGTTATAGCCTCCGCAGGAACGCTTGCGTAGCAAACGAGCACTTTCTACCGATGAACAGGGTTCCTGTCACGCTGGAGGAGAGTTAATCCCGCAGACCTCGTTCCTCCTGGGAAAGCGCAAGTCCACCCTGAGCCTCAGGGTAGTGCCTAAGTTTCCAACGGGCAAGCTCTGCGTGCCTCGGTTTCCATGAGGTCTCCACCGTTGTTGTGCTTCAATGGAACGCGAAGATAGCTTTCAGGACTCCAAGCACTCTGACCTCCGCACCGTTTCCCATGCTACCACACGGATCCCCCCCACGTCTCCTCTCTGCCTGCTGAGCAACAAGCAGCCGTGTAGGCCCTTCAGAACACTTCTGCATGCAGAGCCCAAGGCGGCACACTGCTCTCTGTCTTCCTTTGGAAACCTAGGTGGTCGCAGGTTACCCAGCTCACCAAGACAGTCTGAGCCGGTCTCATGAGCTGGGGAACGTGGACTCAGTGAGGACCAGGGCCCTACCTGCACTCAGAAAATCACTCTGCTCAGCCTTCCATCCAGGAGCTCACACCGACTGGCTCGTTGGTTTAGCAGGACGTCTAAGTGAGGTCCAAGCTGAGCAAAGAACACACTTCCTCCTTTACCCTGCTAGGCCCACGGAAGAGGTAGAGCCAACTAGGCCTCGCTCAGGCCAGCCCTCCTTCAGGGATCTTGCCACACTTCAAAGCCTGCACAGTAAAAGATATTTAGCGAAGTTGCCAGGGTTTCGCCATTCTCCCTCGGCAGCTCCACTACTGCAGGGACTCATGTTTGCTGTGAACTAGGATAGGTGGCCCACTTCCAAAAGCAGTCTTTTCCCCTTTGGAAATGTGGATTCTTGTAGCCTAGGAGCTGTTTGCGAAACCATAGGAAGGCCCAGCTTTTACTCACTGCAGGCACGCCCGGGGACGAAACGAGTATGTTTCCCCAGAGAAACAGGCTGCTTGCAAGTGTCGAGGGGAGCTTCTCAGGTGCCCAGTGTGTCCCGTTTGTTTCCCTTCGCAGCTCCCGTACTGCAGGTACTTATGCTGGGTGCTAACAAGGGTTCGTTGGCTCTGCCGAGAAAAGCAGCCTTTTCCCTTTGGAAGCTTGGATTGTAGTGTCTCAGGGGCTGCTTGCCAAACCTTGAAGTTGACCAGGTTATAGCCTCCGCAGGTACGCTTGCGTAGCAAACGAGCACTTTCACCCGAGGAACAGCGTTCCTATCACGCTGCAGGAGAGTTAATCCTGCAGACCTCGTTCCTCCTGGGAAAGCGCAAGGCCACCCTGAGCCTCAGGGTAGTGCCTAAGTTTGCTCCGTGCAAGCTCTGCGTGCCTCGGTTTCCATGAGGTCTCCATCGTTGTTGTGCTTCAATGGAACGCGAGGATAGCTTTCAGGACTCCAAGCACTCTGACCTCCGCACCATTTCCCATGCTACCACACAGATCCCCCCACGTCTCCTCTCTGCCTGCTGAGCAATAAGCAGCCGTGTAGGCCCTTCGGAACACTTCTTGCATGCAGACCCCAAGGCGGGACACTGCTCTCTGTCTTCCTTTGGAAACCTAGGTTGTCGGAGCTTACCCACCTCACTAAGACAGTCTGAGCCGGTCTCATGAGCTGGGGAACGTGGACTCAGTGAGGACCAGGGCCCTATCTGCACTCAGAACATCACTCTGCTCAGCCTTCCATCCAGGAGCTCACACCGACTGGCTCGTTGGTTTAGCAGGACGTCTAAGTGAGGTCCAAGCTGAGCAAAGAACACACTTCCTCCTTTACCCTGCTAGGCCCACGGAAGAGGTAGAGCCAACTAGGACTCGCTCAGGCCAGCCCTCCTTCAGGGATCTTGCCACACTTCGAAGCCTGCACAGTAAAAGATACTTAGCGAAGTTGCCAGGGTTTCGCCATGCTCTCCCTCGGCAGCTCCACTACTGCAGGGACTCATGTTTGCTTTGAACTAGTATAGGTGTCCCTGCTTCCAAAAGCAGTCTTTTCCCCTTTGGAAATGTGGATTCTTGTAGCCTCGGAGCTGTTTGCGAAACCATAGGAAGGCCCAGCTTTTACTCACTGCAGGCACGCCCGGAGAGGAAACGAGTATGTTTCCCCAGAGAAACAGGCTGCTTGCAAGTGTAGAGGGGAGCTTCTCAGGTGCCCAGTGTCCCGTTTGTTTCCCTTCGCAGCTCCCGTACTGCAGGTACTTATGCTGGGTGCTAACAAGAGTTGGTTGGCTCTGCCGACAAAAGCAGCCTTTTCCCTTTGGAAGCTTGGATTGTAGTGTCTCAGGGGCTGCTTGCCAAACCTTGAAGTTGCCCTGGTTATAGCCTCCGCAGGAACGCTTGCGTAGCAAACGAGCACTTTCACCCGAGGAACAGCGTTCCTATCACGCTGCAGGAGAGTTGATCCTGCAGACCTCGTTCCTCCTGGGAAAGCACAAGGCCACCCTGAGCCTCAGGGTAGTGCCTAAGTTTGCTCCGTGCAAGCTCTGCGTGCCTCGGTTTCCATGAGGTCTCCACCGTTGTTGTGCCTCAAAGGAACTAGAGGATAGCTTTCAGGACTCCAAGCACTCTGGCCTCCGCACCGTTTCCCATGCTACCACACGGCTTCCCCCCACGTCTCCTCTCTGCCTGCTGAGCAACAAGCAGCCGTGTAGGCCCTTCAGAACACTTCTTGCATGCAGAGCCCAAGGCGGGACACTGCTCTCTGTTTTCCTTTGGAAACCTAGGTTGTCGGAGCTTAGCCACCTCACGAAGACAGTCTGAGCCGGTCTCATGAGCTGGGGAACGTGGACTCAGTGAGGACCAGGGCCCTACCTGCACTCTGAAAATCACTCTGCTCAGCCTTCCATCCAGGAGCTCACACCGACTGGCTCGTTGGTTTAGCAGGACGTCTAAGTGAGGTCCAAGCTGAGCAAAGAGCACTGTTCCTCCTTTACCCTGCTAGGCCCACGGAAGAGGTAGAGCCATCTAGGCCTCGCTCAGGCCAGCCCTCCTTCAGGGATCTTGCCACACTTCGAAGCCTGCACAGTAAAAGATACTTAGCGAAGTTGCCAGGGTTTCGCCATGCTCTCCCTCGGCAGCTCCACTACTGCAGGGACTCATGTTTGCTGTGAACTAGGATAGGTGGCCCACTTCAAAAAGCAGTCTTTTCCCCTTTGGAAATGTGGATTCTTGTAGCCTCGGAGCTGTTTGCGAAACCCTAGGAAGGCCCAGCTTCTACTCACGGCAGGCACGCCCGGGGAGGAAACGAGTATGTTTCCCCAGAGAAACAGGCTGCTTGCAAGTGTCGAGCGGAGCTTCTCAGGTGCCCAGTGTGTCCCGTTTGTTTCCCTTCGCAGCTGACATCCTGCAGGTACTTATGCTGGGGGCTAACAAGGGTAGGTGGCTCTTCCGACAAAAGCAGCCTTTTCCTTTTGGAAGCTTGGATTGTAGTGTCTCAGGGGCTGCTTGCCAAACCTTGAAGTTGCCCAGGTTATAGCCTCCAGAGGTACGCTTGAGTAGCAAACGAGCACTTTCACCCGAGGAACAGGGTTCCTGTCACGCTGGAGGAGAGTTAATCCCGCAGACCTCGTTCCTCCTGGGAAAGCGCAAGGCCACCCTGAGCCTCAGGGTAGTGCCTAAGTTTGCTCCGTGCAAGCTCTGCGTGCCTCGGTTTCCATGAGGTCTCCATCGTTGTTGTGCTTCAATGGAACGCGAGGATAGCTTTCAGGACTCCAAGCACTCTGACCTCCGCACCATTTCCCATGCTACCACACAGATCCCCCCACGTGTCCTCTCTGCCTGTGAGCAACAAGCAGCCGTGTAGGCCCTTCGGAACACTTCTTGCATACAGAACCCAAGGCGGCACACTGCTCTCTGTCTTCCTTTGGAAACCTAGGTGGTCGCAGCTTGCCCCAGCTCACGAAGACAGTCTGAGCCGTTCTCATGAGCTGGGAGACGTGGACTCAGTGAGGACCAGGGCCCTACCTGCACTCAGAAAATCACTCTGCTCAGCCTTCCATCCAGGAGCTCACACCGACTGGCTCGTTGGTTTAGCAGGACGTCTAAGTGAGGTCCAAGCTGAGCAAAGAGCACACTTCCTCCTTTACCCTGCTAGGCCCACGGAAGAGGTAGAGCCAACTAGGCCTCGCTCAGACCAGCCCTCCTTCAGGGATCTTGCCACACTTTGAAGCCTGCACAGTAAAAGATACTTAGCGAAGTTGCCAAGATTTCGCCATGCTCTCCCTCGGCAGCTCCACTACTGCAGGGACTCATCTTTGCAGTGAACTAGGATAGGTGGCCCACTTCCAAAAGCAGTCTTTTCCCCTTTGGAAATGTGGATTCTTGTAGCCTAGGAGCTGTTTGCGAAACCATAGGAAGGCCCAGCTTTTACTCACTGCAGGCACGCCCGGAGAGGAAACGAGTATGTTTCCCCAGAGAAACAGGCTGCTTGCAAGTGTCGAGGGGAGCTTCTCAGGTGCCCAGTGTGTCCCGTTTGTTTCCCTTCGCAGCTGACATCCTGCAGGTACTTATGCTGGGTGCTAACAAGGGTTCTTTGGCTCTGCCGAGAAAAGCAGCCTTTTCCCTTTGGAAGCTTGGATTGTAGTGTCTCAGGGGCTGCTTGCCAAACCTTGAAGTTGCCCAGGTTATAGCCTCCGCAGGTACGCTTGCGTAGCAAACGAGCACTTTCTACCGAAGAACAGGGTTCCTGTCACGCTGGAGGAGAGTTAATCCCGCAGACCTCCTTCCTCCTGGGAAAGCGCAAGGCCACCCTGAGCCTCAGGGTAGTGCCTAAGTTTGCTCCGTGCAAGCTCTGCGTGCCTCGGTTTCCATGAGGTCTCCACCGTTGTTGTGCTTCAATGGAACGCGAAGATAGCTTTCAGGACTCCAAGCACTCTGACCTCCGCACCGTTTCCCATGCTACCACACGGATCCCCCCCACGTCTCCTCTCTGCCTGCTGAGCAACAAGCAGCCGTGTAGGCCCTTCAGAACACTTCTGCATGCAGAGCCCAAGGCGGCACACTGCTCTCTGTCTTCCTTTGGAAACCTAGGTGGTCGCAGCTTACCCAGCTCACCAAGACAGTCTGAGCCGGTCTCATGAGCTGGGGAACGTGGACTCAGTGAGGACCAGGGCCCTACCTGCACTCAGAAAATCACTCTGCTCAGCCTTCCATCCAGGAGCTCACACCGACTGGCTCGTTGGTTTAGCAGGACGTCTAAGTGAGGTCCAAGCTGAGCAAAGAACACACTTCCTCCTTTACCCTGCTAGGCCCACGGAAGAGGTAGAGCCAACTAGGCCTCGCTCAGGCCAGCCCTCCTTCAGGGATCTTGCCACACTTCGAAGCCTGCACAGTAAAAGATATTTAGCGAAGTTGCCAGGGTTTCGCCATTCTCCCTCGGCAGCTCCACTACTGCAGGGACTCATGTTTGCTGTGAACTAGGATAGGTGGCCCACTTCCAAAAGCAGTCTTTTCCCCTTTGGAAATGTGGATTCTTGTAGCCTAGGAGCTGTTTGCGAAACCATAGGAAGGCCCAGCTTTTACTCACTGCAGGCACGCCCGGGGACGAAACGAGTATGTTTCCCCAGAGAAACAGGCTGCTTGCAAGTGTCGAGGGGAGCTTCTCAGGTGCCCAGTGTGTCCCGTTTGTTTCCCTTCGCAGCTCCCGTACTGCAGGTACTTATGCTGGGTGCTAACAAGGGTTCGTTGGCTCTGCCGAGAAAAGCAGCCTTTTCCCTTTGGAAGCTTGGATTGTAGTGTCTCAGGGGCTGCTTGCCAAACCTTGAAGTTGACCAGGTTATAGCCTCCGCAGGTACGCTTGCGTAGCAAACGAGCACTTTCACCCGAGGAACAGCGTTCCTATCACGCTGCAGGAGAGTTAATCCTGCAGACCTCGTTCCTCCTGGGAAAGCGCAAGGCCACCCTGAGCCTCAGGGTAGTGCCTAAGTTTGCTCCGTGCAAGCTCTGCGTGCCTCGGTTTCCATGAGGTCTCCACCGTTGTTGTGCCTCAATGGAACGCGAGGATAGCTTTCAGGACTCCAAGCACTCTGACCTCCGCACCATTTCCCATGCTACCACACAGATCCCCCCACGTCTCCTCTCTGCCTGCTGAGCAATAAGCAGCCGTGTAGGCCCTTCGGAACACTTCTTGCATGCAGACCCCAAGGCGGGACACTGCTCTCTGTCTTCCTTTGGAAACCTAGGTTGTCGGAGCTTACCCACCTCACTAAGACAGTCTGAGCCGGTCTCATGAGCTGGGGAACGTGGACTCAGTGAGGACCAGGGCCCTATCTGCACTCAGAAAATCACTCTGCTCAGCCTTCCATCCAGGAGCTCACACCGACTGGCTCGTTGGTTTAGCAGGACGTCTAAGTGAGGTCCAAGCTGAGCAAAGAACACACTTCCTCCTTTACCCTGCTAGGCCCACGGAAGAGGTAGAGCCAACTAGGCCTCGCTCAGGCCAGCCCTCCTTCAGGGATCTTGCCACACTTCGAAGCCTGCACAGTAAAAGTTATTTAGCGAAGTTGCCAGGGTTTCGCCATGCTCTCCCTCGGCATCTCCACTACTGCAGGGACTCATGTTTGCTGTGAACTAGGATAGGTGGCCCACTTCAAAAAGCAGTCTTTTCCCCTTTGGAAATGTGGATTCTTGTAGCCTCGGAGCTGTTTGCGAAACCCTAGGAAGGCCCAGCTTCTACTCACGGCAGGCACGCCCGGGGAGGAAACGAGTATGTTTCCCCAGAGAAACAGGCTGCTTGCAAGTGTCGAGCGGAGCTTCTCAGGTGCCCAGTGTGTCCCGTTTGTTTCCCTTCGCAGCTGACATCCTGCAGGTACTTATGCTGGGGGCTAACAAGGGTAGGTGGCTCTTCCGACAAAAGCATCCTTTTCCTTTTGGAAGCTTGGATTGTAGTGTCTCAGGGGCTGCTTGCCAAACCTTGAAGTTGCCCAGGTTATAGCCTCCAGAGGTACGCTTGAGTAGCAAACGAGCACTTTCACCCGAGGAACAGGGTTCCTGTCACGCTGGAGGAGAGTTAATCCCGCAGACCTCGTTCCTCCTGGGAAAGCGCAAGGCCACCCTGAGCCTCAGGGTAGTGCCTAAGTTTGCTCCGTGCAAGCTCTGCGTGCCTCGGTTTCCATGAGGTCTCCATCGTTGTTGTGCTTCAATGGAACGCGAGGATAGCTTTCAGGACTCCAAGCACTCTGACCTCCGCACCATTTCCCATGCTACCACACAGATCCCCCCACGTCTCCTCTCTGCCTGCTGAGCAACAAGCAGCCGTGTAGGCCCTTCGGAACACTTCTTGCATGCAGAACCCAAGGCGGCACACTGCTCTCTGTCTTCCTTTGGAAACCTAGGTGGTCGCAGCTTGCCCCAGCTCACGAAGACAGTCTGAGCCGTTCTCATGAGCTGGGAGACGTGGACTCAGTGAGGACCAGGGCCCTACCTGCACTCAGAAAATCACCCTGCTCAGCCTTCCATCCAGGAGCTCACACCGACTGGCTCGTTGGTTTAGCAGGACGTCTAAGTGAGGTCCAAGCTGAGCAAAGAGCACACTTCCTCCTTTACCCTGCTAGGCCCACGGAAGAGGTAGAGCCAACTAGGCCTCGCTCAGACCAGCCCTCCTTCAGGGATCTTGCCACACTTCGAAGCCTGCACAGTAAAAGATACTTAGCGAAGTTGCCAGGGTTTCGCCATGCTCTCCCTCGGCAGCTCCACTACTACAGGGACTCATGTTTGCTTTGAACTAGTATAGGTGTCCCTGCTTCCAAAAGCAGTCTTTTCCCCTTTGGAAATGTGGATTCTTGTAGCCTCGGAGCTGTTTGCGAAACCATAGGAAGGCCCAGCTTTTACTCACTGCAGGCACGCCCGGAGAGGAAACGAGTATGTTTCCCCAGAGAAACAGGCTGCTTGCAAGTGTAGAGGGGAGCTTCTCAGGTGCCCAGTGTGTCCCGTTTGTTTCCCTTCGCAGCTCCCTTACTGCAGGTACTTATGCTGGGTGCTAACAAGAGTTGGTTGGCTCTGCCGACAAAAGCAGCCTTTTCCCTTTGGAAGCTTGGATTGTAGTGTCTCAGGGGCTGCTTGCCAAACCTTGAAGTTGCCCAGGTTATAGCCTCCGCAGGAACGCTTGCGTAGCAAACGAGCACTTTCTACCGATGAACAGGGTTCCTGTCACGCTGGAGGAGAGTTAATCCCGCAGACCTCGTTCCTCCTGGGAAAGCGCAAGTCCACCCTGAGCCTCAGGGTAGTGCCTAAGTTTCCAACGGGCAAGCTCTGCGTGCCTCGGTTTCCATGAGGTCTCCACCGTTGTTGTGCTTCAATGGAACGCGAAGATAGCTTTCAGGACTCCAAGCACTCTGACCTCCGCACCGTTTCCCATGCTACCACACGGATCCCCCCCACGTCTCCTCTCTGCCTGCTGAGCAACAAGCAGCCGTGTAGGCCCTTCAGAACACTTCTGCATGCAGAGCCCAAGGCGGCACACTGCTCTCTGTCTTCCTTTGGAAACCTAGGTGGTCGCAGCTTACCCAGCTCACCAAGACAGTCTGAGCCGGTCTCATGAGCTGGGGAACGTGGACTCAGTGAGGACCAGGGCCCTACCTGCACTCAGAAAATCACTCTGCTCAGCCTTCCATCCAGGAGCTCACACCGACTGGCTCGTTGGTTTAGCAGGACGTCTAAGTGAGGTCCAAGCTGAGCAAAGAACACACTTCCTCCTTTACCCTGCTAGGCCCACGGAAGAGGTAGAGCCAACTAGGCCTCGCTCAGGCCAGCCCTCCTTCAGGGATCTTGCCACACTTCGAAGCCTGCACAGTAAAAGATATTTAGCGAAGTTGCCAGGGTTTCGCCATTCTCCCTCGGCAGCTCCACTACTGCAGGGACTCATGTTTGCTGTGAACTAGGATAGGTGGCCCACTTCCAAAAGCAGTCTTTTCCCCTTTGGAAATGTGGATTCTTGTAGCCTAGGAGCTGTTTGCGAAACCATAGGAAGGCCCAGCTTTTACTCACTGCAGGCACGCCCGGGGACGAAACGAGTATGTTTCCCCAGAGAAACAGGCTGCTTGCAAGTGTCGAGGGGAGCTTCTCAGGTGCCCAGTGTGTCCCGTTTGTTTCCCTTCGCAGCTCCCGTACTGCAGGTACTTATGCTGGGTGCTAACAAGGGTTGGTTGGCTCTGCCGAGAAAAGCAGCCTTTTCCCTTTGGAAGCTTGGATTGTAGTGTCTCAGGGGCTGCTTGCCAAACCTTGAAGTTGACCAGGTTATAGCCTCCGCAGGTACGCTTGCGTAGCAAACGAGCACTTTCACCCGAGGAACAGCGTTCCTATCACGCTGCAGGAGAGTTAATCCTGCAGACCTCGTTCCTCCTGGGAAAGCGCAAGGCCACCCTGAGCCTCAGGGTAGTGCCTAAGTTTGCTCCGTGCAAGCTCTGCGTGCCTCGGTTTCCATGAGGTCTCCACCGTTGTTGTGCCTCAATGGAACTAGAGGATAGCTTTCAGGACTCCAAGCACTCTAGCCTCCGCACCGTTTCCCATGCTACCACACGGATTCCCCCCACGTCTCCTCTCTGCCTGCTGAGCAACAAGCAGCCGTGTAGGCCCTTTAGAACACTTCTTGCATGCAGAGCCCAAGGCGGGACAGTGCTCTCTGTCTTCCTTTGGAAACCTAGGTTGTCGGAGCTTACCCATCTCACGAAGACAGTCTGAGCCGCTCTCATGAGCTGGGGAACGTGGACTCAGTGAGGACCAGGGCCCTACCTGCACTCTGAAAATCACTCTGCTCAGCCTTCCATCCAGGAGCTCACACCGACTGGCTCGTTGGTTTAGCAGGACGTCTAAGTGAGGTCCAAGCTGAGCAAAGAACACACTTCCTCCTTTACCCTGCTAGGCCCACAGAAGAGGTAGAGCCAACTAGGCCTCGCTCAGGCCAGCCCTCCTTCAGGGATCTTGCCACAGTTCGAAGCCTGCACAGTAAAAGATACTTAGCGAAGTTGCCAGGGTTTCGCCATGCTCTCCCTCGGCAGCTCCACTACTGCAGGGACTCATGTTTGCTGTGAACTAGGATAGGTGGCCCACTTCAAAAAGCAGTCTTTTCCCCTTTGGAAATGTGGATTCTTGTAGCCTCGGAGCTGTTTGCGAAACCCTAGGAAGGCCCAGCTTCTACTCACGGCAGGCACGCCCGGGGAGGAAACGAGTATGTTTCCCCAGAGAAACAGGCTGCTTGCAAGTGTCGAGCGGAGCTTCTCAGGTGCCCAGTGTGTCCCGTTTGTTTCCCTTCGCAGCTGACATCCTGCAGGTACTTATGCTGGGGGCTAACAAGGGTAGGTGGCTCTTCCGACAAAAGCAGCCTTTTCCTTTTGGAAGCTTGGATTGTAGTGTCTCAGGGGCTGCTTGCCAAACCTTGAAGTTGACCAGGTTATAGCCTCCGCAGGTACGCTTGCGTAGCAAACGAGCACTTTCACCCGAGGAACAGCGTTCCTATCACGCTGCAGGAGAGTTAATCCTGCAGACCTCGTTCCTCCTGGGAAAGCGCAAGGCCACCCTGAGCCTCAGGGTAGTGCCTAAGTTTGCTCCGTGCAAGCTCTGCGTGCCTCGGTTTCCATGAGGTCTCCATCGTTGTTGTGCTTCAATGGAACGCGAGGATAGCTTTCAGGACTCCAAGCACTCTGACCTCCGCACCATTTCCCATGCTACCACACAGATCCCCCCACGTCTCCTCTCTGCCTGCTGAGCAATAAGCAGCCGTGTAGGCCCTTCGGAACACTTCTTGCATGCAGACCCCAAGGCGGGACACTGCTCTCTGTCTTCCTTTGGAAACCTAGGTTGTCGGAGCTTACCCACCTCACTAAGACAGTCTGAGCCGGTCTCATGAGCTGGGGAACGTGGACTCAGTGAGGACCAGGGCCCTATCTGCACTCAGAAAATCACTCTGCTCAGCCTTCCATCCAGGAGCTCACACCGACTGGCTCGTTGGTTTAGCAGGACGTCTAAGTGAGGTCCAAGCTGAGCAAAGAACACACTTCCTCCTTTACCCTGCTAGGCCCACAGAAGAGGTAGAGCCAACTAGGCCTCGCTCAGGCCAGCCCTCCTTCAGGGATCTTGCCACACTTCGAAGCCTGCACAGTAAAAGATACTTAGCGAAGTTGCCAGGGTTTCGCCATGCTCTCCCTCGGCAGCTCCACTACTGCAGGGACTCATGTTTGCTGTGAACTAGGATAGGTGGCCCACTTCAAAAAGCAGTCTTTTCCCCTTTGGAAATGTGGATTCTTGTAGCCTCGGAGCTGTTTGCGAAACCCTAGGAAGGCCCAGCTTCTACTCACGGCAGGCACGCCCGGGGAGGAAACGAGTATGTTTCCCCAGAGAAACAGGCTGCTTGCAAGTGTCGAGCGGAGCTTCTCAGGTGCCCAGTGTGTCCCGTTTGTTTCCCTTCGCAGCTGACATCCTGCAGGTACTTATGCTGGGGGCTAACAAGGGTAGGTGGCTCTTCCGACAAAAGCAGCCTTTTCCTTTTGGAAGCTTGGATTGTAGTGTCTCAGGGGCTGCTTGCCAAACCTTGAAGTTGCCCAGGTTATAGCCTCCAGAGGTACGCTTGAGTAGCAAACGAGCACTTTCACCCGAGGAACAGGGTTCCTGTCACGCTGGAGGAGAGTTAATCCCGCAGACCTCGTTCCTCCTGGGAAAGCGCAAGGCCACCCTGAGCCTCAGGGTAGTGCCTAAGTCTCCACAGGGCAAGCTCTGCGTGCCTCGGTTTCCATGAGGTCTCCATAGTTGTTGTGCTTCAATGGAACGCGAGGATAGGTTTCAGGACTCCAAGCACTCTGACCTCCGCACCGTTTCCCATGCTACCACACGGATTCCCCCCACGTCTCCTCTCTGCCTGCTGAGCAGCAAGCAGCCATGTAGGCCCTTCAGAACACTTCTGCATGCAGAGCCCAAGGCGGCACACTGCTCTCTGTCTTCCTTTGGAAACCAGGTGGTCGCAGCTTACCCAGCTCACCAAGACAGTCTGAGCCGGTCTCATGAGCTGGGGAACGTGGACTCAGTGAGGACCAGGGCCCTACCTGCACTCAGAAAATCACTCTGCTCAGCCTTCCATCCAGGAGCTCACACCGACTGGCTCGTTGGTTTAGCAGGACGTCTAAGTGAGGTCCAAGCTGAGCAAAGAACACACTTCCTCCTTTACCCTGCTAGGCCCACGGAAGAGGTAGAGCCAACTAGGCCTCGCTCAGGCCAGCCCTCCTTCAGGGATCTTGCCACACTTCGAAGCCTGCACAGTAAAAGATATTTAGCGAAGTTGCCAGGGTTTCGCCATTCTCCCTCGGCAGCTCCACTACTGCAGGGACTCATGTTTGCTGTGAACTAGGATAGGTGGCCCACTTCCAAAAGCAGTCTTTTCCCCTTTGGAAATGTGGATTCTTGTAGCCTAGGAGCTGTTTACGAAACCATAGGAAGGCCCAGCTTTTACTCACTGCAGGCACGCCCGGGGACGAAACGAGTATGTTTCCCCAGAGAAACAGGCTGCTTGCAAGTGTCGAGGGGAGCTTCTCAGGTGCCCAGTGTGTCCCGTTTGTTTCCCTTCGCAGCTCCCGTACTGCAGGTACTTATGCTGGGTGCTAACAAGGGTTCGTTGGCTCTGCCGAGAAAAGCAGCCTTTTCCCTTTGGAAGCTTGGATTGTAGTGTCTCAGGGGCTGCTTGCCAAACCTTGAAGTTGACCAGGTTATAGCCTCCGCAGGTACGCTTGCGTAGCAAACGAGCACTTTCACCCGAGGAACAGCGTTCCTATCACGCTGCAGGAGAGTTAATCCTGCAGACCTCGTTCCTCCTGGGAAAGCGCAAGGCCACCCTGAGCCTCAGGGTAGTGCCTAAGTTTGCTCCGTGCAAGCTCTGCGTGCCTCGGTTTCCATGAGGTCTCCATCGTTGTTGTGCTTCAATGGAACGCGAGGATAGCTTTCAGGACTCCAAGCACTCTGACCTCCGCACCATTTCCCATGCTACCACACAGATCCCCCCACGTCTCCTCTCTGCCTGCTGAGCAATAAGCAGCCGTGTAGGCCCTTCGGAACACTTCTTGCATGCAGACCCCAAGGCGGGACACTGCTCTCTGTCTTCCTTTGGAAACCTAGGTTGTCGGAGCTTACCCACCTCACTAAGACAGTCTGAGCCGGTCTCATGAGCTGGGGAACGTGGACTCAGTGAGGACCAGGGCCCTATCTGCACTCAGAAAATCACTCTGCTCAGCCTTCCATCCAGGAGCTCACACCGACTGGCTCGTTGGTTTAGCAGGACGTCTAAGTGAGGTCCAAGCTGAGCAAAGAACACACTTCCTCCTTTACCCTGCTAGGCCCACGGAAGAGGTAGAGCCAACTAGGCCTCGCTCAGGCCAGCCCTCCTTCAGGGATCTTGCCACACTTCGAAGCCTGCACAGTAAAAGTTATTTAGCGAAGTTGCCAGGGTTTCGCCATGCTCTCCCTCGGCAGCTCCACTACTGCAGGGACTCATGTTTGCTGTGAACTAGGATAGGTGGCCCACTTCAAAAAGCAGTCTTTTCCCCTTTGGAAATGTGGATTCTTGTAGCCTCGGAGCTGTTTGCAAAACCCTAGGAAGGCCCAGCTTCTACTCACGGCAGGCACGCCCGGGGAGGAAACGAGTATGTTTCCCCAGAGAAACAGGCTGCTTGCAAGTGTCGAGCGGAGCTTCTCAGGTGCCCAGTGTGTCCCGTTTGTTTCCCTTCGCAGCTGACATCCTGCAGGTACTTATGCTGGGGGCTAACAAGGGTAGGTGACTCTTCCGACAAAAGCAGCCTTTTCCTTTTGGAAGCTTGGATTGTAGTGTCTCAGGGGCTGCTTGCCAAACCTTGAAGTTGCCCAGGTTATAGCCTCCAGAGGTACGCTTGAGTAGCAAACGAGCACTTTCACCCGAGGAACAGGGTTCCTGTCACGCTGGAGGAGAGTTAATCCCGCAGACCTCGTTCCTCCTGGGAAAGCGCAAGGCCACCCTGAGCCTCAGGGTAGTGCCTAAGTTTGCTCCGTGCAAGCTCTGCGTGCCTCGGTTTCCATGAGGTCTCCATCGTTGTTGTGCTTCAATGGAACGCGAGGATAGCTTTCAGGACTCCAAGCACTCTGACCTCCGCACCATTTCCCATGCTACCACACAGATACCCCCACGTCTCCTCTCTGCCTGCTGAGCAACAAGCAGCCGTGTAGGCCCTTCGGAACACTTCTTGCATGCAGAACCCAAGGCGGCACACTGCTCTCTGTCTTCCTTTGGAAACCTAGGTGGTCGCAGCTTGCCCCAGCTCACGAAGACAGTCTGAGCCGTTCTCATGAGCTGGGAGACGTGGACTCAGTGAGGACCAGGGCCCTACCTGCACTCAGAAAATCACTCTGCTCAGCCTTCCATCCAAGAGCTCACACCGACTGGCTCGTTGGTTTAGCAGGACGTCTAAGTGAGGTCCAAGCTGAGCAAAGAGCACTGTTCCTCCTTTACCCTGCTAGGCCCACGGAAGAGGTAGAGCCAACTAGGCCTCGCTCAGACCAGCCCTCCTTCAGGGATCTTGCCACACTTCGAAGCCTGCACAGTAAAAGATACTTAGCGAAGTTGCCAGGGTTTCGCCATGCTCTCCCTCGGCAGCTCCACTACTACAGGGACTCATGTTTGCTTTGAACTAGTATAGGTGTCCCTGCTTCCAAAAGCAGTCTTTTCCCCTTTGGAAATGTGGATTCTTGTAGCCTCGGAGCTGTTTGCGAAACCATAGGAAGGCCCAGCTTTTACTCACTGCAGGCACGCCCGGAGAGGAAACGAGTATGTTTCCCCAGAGAAACAGGCTGCTTGCAAGTGTAGAGGGGAGCTTCTCAGGTGCCCAGTGTCCCGTTTGTTTCCCTTCGCAGCTCCCGTACTGCAGGTACTTATGCTGGGTGCTAACAAGAGTTGGTTGGCTCTGCCGACAAAAGCAGCCTTTTCCCTTTGGAAGCTTGGATTGTAGTGTCTCAGGGGCTGCTTGCCAAACCTTGAAGTTGCCCAGGTTATAGCCTCCGCAGGAACGCTTGCGTAGCAAACGAGCACTTTCTACCGATGAACAGGGTTCCTGTCACGCTGGAGGAGAGTTAATCCCGCAGACCTCGTTCCTCCTGGGAAAGCGCAAGTCCACCCTGAGCCTCAGGGTAGTGCCTAAGTTTCCAACGGGCAAGCTCTGCGTGCCTCGGTTTCCATGAGGTCTCCACCGTTGTTGTGCTTCAATGGAACGCGAAGATAGCTTTCAGGACTCCAAGCACTCTGACCTCCGCACCGTTTCCCATGCTACCACACGGATCCCCCCCACGTCTCCTCTCTGCCTGCTGAGCAACAAGCAGCCGTGTAGGCCCTTCAGAACACTTCTGCATGCAGAGCCCAAGGCGGCACACTGCTCTCTGTCTTCCTTTGGAAACCTAGGTGGTCGCAGCTTACCCAGCTCACCAAGACAGTCTGAGCCGGTCTCATGAGCTGGGGAACGTGGACTCAGTGAGGACCAGGGCCCTACCTGCACTCAGAAAATCACTCTGCTCAGCCTTCCATCCAGGAGCTCACACCGACTGGCTCGTTGGTTTAGCAGGACGTCTAAGTGAGGTCCAAGCTGAGCAAAGAACACACTTCCTCCTTTACCCTGCTAGGCCCACGGAAGAGGTAGAGCCAACTAGGCCTCGCTCAGGCCAGCCCTCCTTCAGGGATCTTGCCACACTTCGAAGCCTGCACAGTAAAAGATATTTAGCGAAGTTGCCAGGGTTTCGCCATTCTCCCTCGGCAGCTCCACTACTGCAGGGACTCATGTTTGCTGTGAACTAGGATAGGTGGCCCACTTCCAAAAGCAGTCTTTTCCCCTTTGGAAATGTGGATTCTTGTAGCCTAGGAGCTGTTTGCGAAACCATAGGAAGGCCCAGCTTTTACTCACTGCAGGCACGCCCGGGGACGAAACGAGTATGTTTCCCCAGAGAAACAGGCTGCTTGCAAGTGTCGAGGGGAGCTTCTCAGGTGCCCAGTGTGTCCCGTTTGTTTCCCTTCGCAGCTCCCGTACTGCAGGTACTTATGCTGGGTGCTAACAAGGGTTCGTTGGCTCTGCCGAGAAAAGCAGCCTTTTCCCTTTGGAAGCTTGGATTGTAGTGTCTCAGGGGCTGCTTGCCAAACCTTGAAGTTGACCAGGTTATAGCCTCCGCAGGTACGCTTGCGTAGCAAACGAGCACTTTCACCCGAGGAACAGCGTTCCTATCACGCTGCAGGAGAGTTAATCCTGCAGACCTCGTTCCTCCTGGGAAAGCGCAAGGCCACCCTGAGCCTCAGGGTAGTGCCTAAGTTTGCTCCGTGCAAGCTCTGCGTGCCTCGGTTTCCATGAGGTCTCCATCGTTGTTGTGCTTCAATGGAACGCGAGGATAGCTTTCAGGACTCCAAGCACTCTGACCTCCGCACCATTTCCCATGCTACCACACAGATCCCCCCACGTCTCCTCTCTGCCTGCTGAGCAATAAGCAGCCGTGTAGGCCCTTCGGAACACTTCTTGCATGCAGACCCCAAGGCGGGACACTGCTCTCTGTCTTCCTTTGGAAACCTAGGTTGTCGGAGCTTACCCACCTCACTAAGACAGTCTGAGCCGGTCTCATGAGCTGGGGAACGTGGACTCAGTGAGGACCAGGGCCCTATCTGCACTCAGAAAATCACTCTGCTCAGCCTTCCATCCAGGAGCTCACACCGACTGGCTCGTTGGTTTAGCAGGACGTCTAAGTGAGGTCCAAGCTGAGCAAAGAACACACTTCCTCCTTTACCCTGCTAGGCCCACGGAAGAGGTAGAGCCAACTAGGCCTCGCTCAGGCCAGCCCTCCTTCAGGGATCTTGCCACACTTCGAAGCCTGCACAGTAAAAGTTATTTAGCGAAGTTGCCAGGGTTTCGCCATGCTCTCCCTCGGCAGCTCCACTACTGCAGGGACTCATGTTTGCTGTGAACTAGGATAGGTGGCCCACTTCAAAAAGCAGTCTTTTCCCCTTTGGAAATGTGGATTCTTGTAGCCTCGGAGCTGTTTGCAAAACCCTAGGAAGGCCCAGCTTCTACTCACGGCAGGCACGCCCGGGGAGGAAACGAGTATGTTTCCCCAGAGAAACAGGCTGCTTGCAAGTGTCGAGCGGAGCTTCTCAGGTGCCCAGTGTGTCCCGTTTGTTTCCCTTCGCAGCTGACATCCTGCAGGTACTTATGCTGGGGGCTAACAAGGGTAGGTGGCTCTTCCGACAAAAGCAGCCTTTTCCTTTTGGAAGCTTGGATTGTAGTGTCTCAGGGGCTGCTTGCCAAACCTTGAAGTTGCCCAGGTTATAGCCTCCAGAGGTACGCTTGAGTAGCAAACGAGCACTTTCACCCGAGGAACAGGGTTCCTGTCACGCTGGAGGAGAGTTAATCCCGCAGACCTCGTTCCTCCTGGGAAAGCGCAAGGCCACCCTGAGCCTCAGGGTAGTGCCTAAGTTTCCACAGGGCAAGCTCTGCGTGCCTCGGTTTCCATGAGGTCTCCATCGTTGTTGTGCTTCAATGGAACGCGAGGATAGCTTTCAGGACTCCAAGCACTCTGACCTCCGCACCATTTCCCATGCTACCACACAGATCCCCCCACGTGTCCTCTCTGCCTGTGAGCAACAAGCAGCCGTGTAGGCCCTTCGGAACACTTCTTGCATACAGAACCCAAGGCGGCACACTGCTCTCTGTCTTCCTTTGGAAACCTAGGTGGTCGCAGCTTGCCCCAGCTCACGAAGACAGTCTGAGCCGTTCTCATGAGCTGGGAGACGTGGACTCAGTGAGGACCAGGGCCCTACCTGCACTCAGAAAATCACTCTGCTCAGCCTTCCATCCAGGAGCTCACACCGACTGGCTCGTTGGTTTAGCAGGACGTCTAAGTGAGGTCCAAGCTGAGCAAAGAACACACTTCCTCCTTTACCCTGCTAGGCCCACGGAAGAGGTAGAGCCAACTAGGCCTCGCTCAGACCAGCCCTCCTTCAGGGATCTTGCCACACTTCGAAGCCTGCACAGTAAAAGATACTTAGCGAAGTTGCCAAGATTTCGCCATGCTCTCCCTCGGCAGCTCCACTACTGCAGGGACTCATGTTTGCTGTGAACTAGGATAGGTGGCCCACTTCCAAAAGCAGTCTTTTCCCCTTTGGAAAGGTGGATTCTTGTAGCCTAGGAGCTGTTTGCGAAACCATAGGAAGGCGCAGCTTTTACTCACTGCAGGCACGCCCGGGGAGGAAACGAGTATGTTTCCCCAGAGAAACAGGCTGCTTGCAAGTGTAGAGGGGAGCTTCTCAGGTGCCCAGTGTGTCCCGTTTGTTTCCCTTCGCAGCTGACATCCTGCAGGTACTTATGCTGGGTGCTAACAAGGGTTCTTTGGCTCTGCCGAGAAAAGCAGCCTTTTCCCTTTGGAAGCTTGGATTGTAGTGTCTCAGGGGCTGCTTGCCAAACCTTGAAGTTGACCTGGTTATAGCCTCCGCAGGTACGCTTGCGTAGCAAACGAGCACTTTCACCCGATGAACAGCGTTCCTATCACGCTGCAGGAGAGTTAATCCCGCAGACCTCGTTCCTCCTGGGAAAGCGCAAGTCCACCCTGAGCCTCAGGGTAGTGCCTAAGTTTCCAACGGGCAAGCTCTGCGTGCCTCGGTTTCCATGAGGTCTCCACCGTTGTTGTGCTTCAATGGAACGCGAAGATAGCTTTCAGGACTCCAAGCACTCTGACCTCCGCACCGTTTCCCATGCTACCACACGGATCCCCCCCACGTCTCCTCTCTGCCTGCTGAGCAACAAGCAGCCGTGTAGGCCCTTCAGAACACTTCTGCATGCAGAGCCCAAGGCGGCACACTGCTCTCTGTCTTCCTTTGGAAACCTAGGTTGTCGCAGCTTACCCAGCTCACCAAGACAGTCTGAGCCGGTCTCATGAGCTGGGGAACGTGGACTCAGTGAGGACCAGGGCCCTACCTGCACTCAGAAAATCACTCTGCTCAGCCTTCCATCCAGGAGCTCACACCGACTGGCTCGTTGGTTTAGCAGGACGTCTAAGTGAGGTCCAAGCTGAGCAAAGAACACACTTCCTCCTTTACCCTGCTAGGCCCACGGAAGAGGTAGAGCCAACTAGGCCTCGCTCAGGCCAGCCCTCCTTCAGGGATCTTGCCACACTTCGAAGCCTGCACAGTAAAAGATATTTAGCGAAGTTGCCAGGGTTTCGCCATTCTCCCTCGGCAGCTCCACTACTGCAGGGACTCATGTTTGCTGTGAACTAGGATAGGTGGCCCACTTCCAAAAGCAGTCTTTTCCCCTTTGGAAATGTGGATTCTTGTAGCCTAGGAGCTGTTTGCGAAACCATAGGAAGGCCCAGCTTTTACTCACTGCAGGCACGCCCGGGGACGAAACGAGTATGTTTCCCCAGAGAAACAGGCTGCTTGCAAGTGTCGAGGGGAGCTTCTCAGGTGCCCAGTGTGTCCCGTTTGTTTCCCTTCGCAGCTCCCGTACTGCAGGTACTTATGCTGGGTGCTAACAAGGGTTCGTTGGCTCTGCCGAGAAAAGCAGCCTTTTCCCTTTGGAAGCTTGGATTGTAGTGTCTCAGGGGCTGCTTGCCAAACCTTGAAGTTGACCAGGTTATAGCCTCCGCAGGTACGCTTGCGTAGCAAACGAGCACTTTCACCCGAGGAACAGCGTTCCTATCACGCTGCAGGAGAGTTAATCCTGCAGACCTCGTTCCTCCTGGGAAAGCGCAAGGCCACCCTGAGCCTCAGGGTAGTGCCTAAGTTTGCTCCGTGCAAGCTCTGCGTGCCTCGGTTTCCATGAGGTCTCCACCGTTGTTGTGCCTCAATGGAACTAGAGGATAGCTTTCAGGACTCCAAGCACTCTAGCCTCCGCACCGTTTCCCATGCTACCACACGGATTCCCCCCACGTCTCCTCTCTGCCTGCTGAGCAACAAGCAGCCGTGTAGGCCCTTTAGAACACTTCTTGCATGCAGAGCCCAAGGCGGGACAGTGCTCTCTGTCTTCCTTTGGAAACCTAGGTTGTCGGAGCTTACCCACCTCACGAAGACAGTCTGAGCCGCTCTCATGAGCTGGGGAACGTAGACTCAGTGAGGACCAGGGCCCTACCTGCACTCTGAAAATCACTCTGCTCAGCCTTCCATCCAGGAGCTCACACCGACTGGCTCGTTGGTTTAGCAGGACGTCTAAGTGAGGTCCAAGCTGAGCAAAGAACACACTTCCTCCTTTACCCTGCTAGGCCCACGGAAGAGGTAGAGCCAACTAGGCCTCGCTCAGGCCAGCCCTCCTTCAGGGATCTTGCCACACTTCGAAGCCTGCACAGTAAAAGATATTTAGCGAAGTTGCCAGGGTTTCGCCATTCTCCCTCGGCAGCTCCACTACTGCAGGGACTCATGTTTGCTGTGAACTAGGATAGGTGGCCCACTTCCAAAAGCAGTCTTTTCCCCTTTGGAAATGTGGATTCTTGTAGCCTAGGAGCTGTTTGCGAAACCATAGGAAGGCCCAGCTTTTACTCACTGCAGGCACGCCCGGGGACGAAACGAGTATGTTTCCCCAGAGAAACAGGCTGCTTGCAAGTGTCGAGGGGAGCTTCTCAGGTGCCCAGTGTGTCCCGTTTGTTTCCCTTCGCAGCTCCCGTACTGCAGGTACTTATGCTGGGTGCTAACAAGGGTTCGTTGGCTCTGCCGAGAAAAGCAGCCTTTTCCCTTTGGAAGCTTGGATTGTAGTGTCTCAGGGGCTGCTTGCCAAACCTTGAAGTTGACCAGGTTATAGCCTCCGCAGGTACGCTTGCGTAGCAAACGAGCACTTTCACCCGAGGAACAGCGTTCCTATCACGCTGCAGGAGAGTTAATCCTGCAGACCTCGTTCCTCCTGGGAAAGCGCAAGGCCACCCTGAGCCTCAGGGTAGTGCCTAAGTTTGCTCCGTGCAAGCTCTGCGTGCCTCGGTTTCCATGAGGTCTCCATCGTTGTTGTGCTTCAATGGAACGCGAGGATAGCTTTCAGGACTCCAAGCACTCTGACCTCCGCACCATTTCCCATGCTACCACACAGATCCCCCCACGTCTCCTCTCTGCCTGCTGAGCAATAAGCAGCCGTGTAGGCCCTTCGGAACACTTCTTGCATGCAGACCCCAAGGCGGGACACTGCTCTCTGTCTTCCTTTGGAAACCTAGGTTGTCGGAGCTTACCCACCTCACTAAGACAGTCTGAGCCGGTCTCATGAGCTGGGGAACGTGGACTCAGTGAGGACCAGGGCCCTATCTGCACTCAGAAAATCACTCTGCTCAGCCTTCCATCCAGGAGCTCACACCGACTGGCTCGTTGGTTTAGCAGGACGTCTAAGTGAGGTCCAAGCTGAGCAAAGAACACACTTCCTCCTTTACCCTGCTAGGCCCACGGAAGAGGTAGAGCCAACTAGGCCTCGCTCAGGCCAGCCCTCCTTCAGGGATCTTGCCACACTTCGAAGCCTGCACAGTAAAAGTTATTTAGCGAAGTTGCCAGGGTTTCGCCATGCTCTCCCTCGGCAGCTCCACTACTGCAGGGACTCATGTTTGCTGTGAACTAGGATAGGTGGCCCACTTCAAAAAGCAGTCTTTTCCCCTTTGGAAATGTGGATTCTTGTAGCCTCGGAGCTGTTTGCAAAACCCTAGGAAGGCCCAGCTTCTACTCACGGCAGGCACGCCCGGGGAGGAAACGAGTATGTTTCCCCAGAGAAACAGGCTGCTTGCAAGTGTCGAGCGGAGCTTCTCAGGTGCCCAGTGTGTCCCGTTTGTTTCCCTTCGCAGCTGACATCCTGCAGGTACTTATGCTGGGGGCTAACAAGGGTAGGTGGCTCTTCCGACAAAAGCAGCCTTTTCCTTTTGGAAGCTTGGATTGTAGTGTCTCAGGGGCTGCTTGCCAAACCTTGAAGTTGCCCAGGTTATAGCCTCCAGAGGTACGCTTGAGTAGCAAACGAGCACTTTCTACCGATGAACAGGGTTCCTGTCACGCTGGAGGAGAGTTAATCCCGCAGACCTCGTTCCTCCTGGGAAAGCGCAAGGCCACCCTGAGCCTCAGGGTAGTGCCTAAGTTTGCTCCGTGCAAGCTCTGCGTGCCTCGGTTTCCATGAGGTCTCCATCGTTGTTGTGCTTCAATGGAACGCGAGGATAGCTTTCAGGACTCCAAGCACTCTGACCTCCGCACCATTTCCCATGCTACCACACAGATCCCCCCACGTCTCCTCTCTGCCTGCTGAGCAACAAGCAGCCGTGTAGGCCCTTCGGAACACTTCTTGCATGCAGAACCCAAGGCGGCACACTGCTCTCTGTCTTCCTTTGGAAACCTAGGTGGTCGCAGCTTGCCCCAGCTCACGAAGACAGTCTGAGCCGTTCTCATGAGCTGGGAGACGTGGACTCAGTGAGGACCAGGGCCCTACCTGCACTCAGAAAATCACTCTGCTCAGCCTTCCATCCAGGAGCTCACACCGACTGGCTCGTTGGTTTAGCAGGACGTCTAAGTGAGGTCCAAGCTGAGCAAAGAGCACTGTTCCTCCTTTACCCTGCTAGGCCCACGGAAGAGGTAGAGCCAACTAGGCCTCGCTCAGACCAGCCCTCCTTCAGGGATCTTGCCACACTTCGAAGCCTGCACAGTAAAAGATACTTAGCGAAGTTGCCAGGGTTTCGCCATGCTCTCCCTCGGCAGCTCCACTACTACAGGGACTCATGTTTGCTTTGAACTAGTATAGGTGTCCCTGCTTCCAAAAGCAGTCTTTTCCCCTTTGGAAATGTGGATTCTTGTAGCCTCGGAGCTGTTTGCGAAACCATAGGAAGGCCCAGCTTTTACTCACTGCAGGCACGCCCGGAGAGGAAACGAGTATGTTTCCCCAGAGAAACAGGCTGCTTGCAAGTGTAGAGGGGAGCTTCTCAGGTGCCCAGTGTCCCGTTTGTTTCCCTTTGCAGCTCCCGTACTGCAGGTACTTATGCTGGGTGCTAACAAGAGTTGGTTGGCTCTGCCGACAAAAGCAGCCTTTTCCCTTTGGAAGCTTGGATTGTAGTGTCTCAGGGGCTGCTTGCCAAACCTTGAAGTTGCCCAGGTTATAGCCTCCGCAGGAACGCTTGCGTAGCAAACGAGCACTTTCTACCGATGAACAGGATTCCTGTCACGCTGGAGGAGAGTTAATCCCGCAGACCTCGTTCCTCCTGGGAAAGCGCAAGTCCACCCTGAGCCTCAGGGTAGTGCCTAAGTTTCCAACGGGCAAGCTCTGCGTGCCTCGGTTTCCATGAGGTCTCCACCGTTGTTGTGCTTCAATGGAACGCGAAGATAGCTTTCAGGACTCCAAGCACTCTGACCTCCGCACCGTTTCCCATGCTACCACACGGATCCCCCCCACGTCTCCTCTCTGCCTGCTGAGCAACAAGCAGCCGTGTAGGCCCTTCAGAACACTTCTGCATGCAGAGCCCAAGGCGGCACACTGCTCTCTGTCTTCCTTTGGAAACCTAGGTGGTCGCAGCTTACCCAGCTCACCAAGACAGTCTGAGCCGGTCTCATGAGCTGGGGAACGTGGACTCAGTGAGGACCAGGGCCCTACCTGCACTCAGAAAATCACTCTGCTCAGCCTTCCATCCAGGAGCTCACACCGACTGGCTCGTTGGTTTAGCAGGACGTCTAAGTGAGGTCCAAGCTGAGCAAAGAACACACTTCCTCCTTTACCCTGCTAGGCCCACGGAAGAGGTAGAGCCAACTAGGCCTCGCTCAGGCCAGCCCTCCTTCAGGGATCTTGCCACACTTCGAAGCCTGCACAGTAAAAGATATTTAGCGAAGTTGCCAGGGTTTCGCCATTCTCCCTCGGCAGCTCCACTACTGCAGGGACTCATGTTTGCTGTGAACTAGGATAGGTGGCCCACTTCCAAAAGCAGTCTTTTCCCCTTTGGAAATGTGGATTCTTGTAGCCTAGGAGCTGTTTGCGAAACCATAGGAAGGCCCAGCTTTTACTCACTGCAGGCACGCCCGGGGACGAAACGAGTATGTTTCCCCAGAGAAACAGGCTGCTTGCAAGTGTCGAGGGGAGCTTCTCAGGTGCCCAGTGTGTCCCGTTTGTTTCCCTTCGCAGCTCCCGTACTGCAGGTACTTATGCTGGGTGCTAACAAGGGTTCGTTGGCTCTGCCGAGAAAAGCAGCCTTTTCCCTTTGGAAGCTTGGATTGTAGTGTCTCAGGGGCTGCTTGCCAAACCTTGAAGTTGACCAGGTTATAGCCTCCGCAGGTACGCTTGCGTAGCAAACGAGCACTTTCACCCGAGGAACAGCGTTCCTATCACGCTGCAGGAGAGTTAATCCTGCAGACCTCGTTCCTCCTGGGAAAGCGCAAGGCCACCCTGAGCCTCAGGGTAGTGCCTAAGTTTGCTCCGTGCAAGCTCTGCGTGCCTCGGTTTCCATGAGGTCTCCATCGTTGTTGTGCTTCAATGGAACGCGAGGATAGCTTTCAGGACTCCAAGCACTCTGACCTCCGCACCATTTCCCATGCTACCACACAGATCCCCCCACGTCTCCTCTCTGCCTGCTGAGCAATAAGCAGCCGTGTAGGCCCTTCGGAACACTTCTTGCATGCAGACCCCAAGGCGGGACACTGCTCTCTGTCTTCCTTTGGAAACCTAGGTTGTCGGAGCTTACCCACCTCACTAAGACAGTCTGAGCCGGTCTCATGAGCTGGGGAACGTGGACTCAGTGAGGACCAGGGCCCTATCTGCACTCAGAAAATCACTCTGCTCAGCCTTCCATCCAGGAGCTCACACCGACTGGCTCGTTGGTTTAGCAGGACGTCTAAGTGAGGTCCAAGCTGAGCAAAGAACACACTTCCTCCTTTACCCTGCTAGGCCCACGGAAGAGGTAGAGCCAACTAGGCCTCGCTCAGGCCAGCCCTCCTTCAGGGATCTTGCCACACTTCGAAGCCTGCACAGTAAAAGTTATTTAGCGAAGTTGCCAGGGTTTCGCCATGCTCTCCCTCGGCAGCTCCACTACTGCAGGGACTCATGTTTGCTGTGAACTAGGATAGGTGGCCCACTTCAAAAAGCAGTCTTTTCCCCTTTGGAAATGTGGATTCTTGTAGCCTCGGAGCTGTTTGCAAAACCCTAGGAAGGCCCAGCTTCTACTCACGGCAGGCACGCCCGGGGAGGAAACGAGTATGTTTCCCCAGAGAAACAGGCTGCTTGCAAGTGTCGAGCGGAGCTTCTCAGGTGCCCAGTGTGTCCCGTTTGTTTCCCTTCGCAGCTGACATCCTGCAGGTACTTATGCTGGGGGCTAACAAGGGTAGGTGGCTCTTCCGACAAAAGCAGCCTTTTCCTTTTGGAAGCTTGGATTGTAGTGTCTCAGGGGCTGCTTGCCAAACCTTGAAGTTGCCCAGGTTATAGCCTCCAGAGGTACGCTTGAGTAGCAAACGAGCACTTTCACCCGAGGAACAGGGTTCCTGTCACGCTGGAGGAGAGTTAATCCCGCAGACCTCGTTCCTCCTGGGAAAGCGCAAGGCCACCCTGAGCCTCAGGGTAGTGCCTAAGTTTCCACAGGGCAAGCTCTGCGTGCCTCGGTTTCCATGAGGTCTCCATCGTTGTTGTGCTTCAATGGAACGCGAGGATAGCTTTCAGGACTCCAAGCACTCTGACCTCCGCACCATTTCCCATGCTACCACACAGATCCCCCCACGTGTCCTCTCTGCCTGTGAGCAACAAGCAGCCGTGTAGGCCCTTCGGAACACTTCTTGCATACAGAACCCAAGGCGGCACACTGCTCTCTGTCTTCCTTTGGAAACCTAGGTGGTCGCAGCTTGCCCCAGCTCACGAAGACAGTCTGAGCCGTTCTCATGAGCTGGGAGACGTGGACTCAGTGAGGACCAGGGCCCTACCTGCACTCAGAAAATCACTCTGCTCAGCCTTCCATCCAGGAGCTCACACCGACTGGCTCGTTGGTTTAGCAGGACGTCTAAGTGAGGTCCAAGCTGAGCAAAGAGCACACTTCCTCCTTTACCCTGCTAGGCCCACGGAAGAGGTAGAGCCAACTAGGCCTCGTTCAGACCAGCCCTCCTTCAGGGATCTTGCCACACTTCGAAGCCTGCACAGTAAAAGATACTTAGCGAAGTTGCCAAGATTTCGCCATGCTCTCCCTCGGCAGCTCCACTACTGCAGGGACTCATGTTTGCTATGAACTAGGATAGGTGGCCCACTTCCAAAAGCAGTCTTTTCCCCTTTGGAAAGGTGGATTCTTGTAGCCTAGGAGCTGTTTGCGAAACCATAGGAAGGCGCAGCTTTTACTCACTGCAGGCACGCCCGGGGAGGAAACGAGTATGTTTCCCCAGAGAAACAGGCTGCTTGCAAGTGTAGAGGGGAGCTTCTCAGGTGCCCAGTGTGTCCCGTTTGTTTCCCTTCGCAGCTGACATCCTGCAGGTACTTATGCTGGGGGCTAACAAGGGTAGGTGGCTCTTCCGACAAAAGCAGCCTTTTCCTTTTGGAAGCTTGGATTGTAGTGTCTCAGGGGCTGCTTGCCAAACCTTGAAGTTGCCCAGGTTATAGCCTCCAGAGGTACGCTTGAGTAGCAAACGAGCACTTTCACCCGAGGAACAGGGTTCCTGTCACGCTGGAGGAGAGTTAATCCCGCAGACCTCGTTCCTCCTGGGAAAGCGCAAGGCCACCCTGAGCCTCAGGGTAGTGCCTAAGTTTGCTCCGTGCAAGCTCTGCGTGCCTCGGTTTCCATGAGGTCTCCATCGTTGTTGTGCTTCAATGGAACGCGAGGATAGCTTTCAGGACTCCAAGCACTCTGACCTCCGCACCATTTCCCATGCTACCACACAGATCCCCCCACGTCTCCTCTCTGCCTGCTGAGCAACAAGCAGCCGTGTAGGCCCTTCGGAACACTTCTTGCATGCAGAACCCAAGGCGGCACACTGCTCTCTGTCTTCCTTTGGAAACCTAGGTGGTCGCAGCTTGCCCCAGCTCACGAAGACAGTCTGAGCCGGTCTCATGAGCTGGGAGACGTGGACTCAGTGAGGACCAGGGCCCTATCTGCACTCAGAAAATCACTCTGCTCAGCCTTCCATCCAGGAGCTCACACCGACTGGCTCGTTGGTTTAGCAGGACGTCTAAGTGAGGTCCAAGCTGAGCAAAGAGCACTGTTCCTCCTTTACCCTGCTAGGCCCACGGAAGAGGTAGAGCCAACTAGGCCTCGCTCAGACCAGCCCTCCTTCAGGGATCTTGCCACACTTCGAAGCCTGCACAGTAAAAGATACTTAGCGAAGTTGCCAGGGTTTCGCCATGCTCTCCCTCGGCAGCTCCACTACTACAGGGACTCATGTTTGCTTTGAACTAGTATAGGTGTCCCTGCTTCCAAAAGCAGTCTTTTCCCCTTTGGAAATGTGGATTCTTGTAGCCTCGGAGCTGTTTGCGAAACCATAGGAAGGCCCAGCTTTTACTCACTGCAGGCACGCCCGGAGAGGAAACGAGTATGTTTCCCCAGAGAAACAGGCTGCTTGCAAGTGTAGAGGGGAGCTTCTCAGGTGCCCAGTGTCCCGTTTGTTTCCCTTCGCAGCTCCCGTACTGCAGGTACTTATGCTGGGTGCTAACAAGAGTTGGTTGGCTCTGCCGACAAAAGCAGCCTTTTCCCTTTGGAAGCTTGGATTGTAGTGTCTCAGGGGCTGCTTGCCAAACCTTGAAGTTGCCCAGGTTATAGCCTCCGCAGGAACGCTTGCGTAGCAAACGAGCACTTTCTACCGATGAACAGGGTTCCTGTCACGCTGGAGGAGAGTTAATCCCGCAGACCTCGTTCCTCCTGGGAAAGCGCAAGTCCACCCTGAGCCTCAGGGTAGTGCCTAAGTTTCCAACGGGCAAGCTCTGCGTGCCTCGGTTTCCATGAGGTCTCCACCGTTGTTGTGCTTCAATGGAACGCGAAGATAGCTTTCAGGACTCCAAGCACTCTGACCTCCGCACCGTTTCCCATGCTACCACACGGATCCCCCCCACGTCTCCTCTCTGCCTGCTGAGCAACAAGCAGCCGTGTAGGCCCTTCAGAACACTTCTGCATGCAGAGCCCAAGGCGGCACACTGCTCTCTGTCTTCCTTTGGAAACCTAGGTGGTCGCAGCTTACCCAGCTCACCAAGACAGTCTGAGCCGGTCTCATGAGCTGGGGAACGTGGACTCAGTGAGGACCAGGGCCCTACCTGCACTCAGAAAATCACTCTGCTCAGCCTTCCATCCAGGAGCTCACACCGACTGGCTCGTTGGTTTAGCAGGACGTCTAAGTGAGGTCCAAGCTGAGCAAAGAACACACTTCCTCCTTTACCCTGCTAGGCCCACGGAAGAGGTAGAGCCAACTAGGCCTCGCTCAGGCCAGCCCTCCTTCAGGGATCTTGCCACACTTCGAAGCCTGCACAGTAAAAGATATTTAGCGAAGTTGCCAGGGTTTCGCCATTCTCCCTCGGCAGCTCCACTACTGCAGGGACTCATGTTTGCTGTGAACTAGGATAGGTGGCCCACTTCCAAAAGCAGTCTTTTCCCCTTTGGAAATGTGGATTCTTGTAGCCTAGGAGCTGTTTGCGAAACCATAGGAAGGCCCAGCTTTTACTCACTGCAGGCACGCCCGGGGACGAAACGAGTATGTTTCCCCAGAGAAACAGGCTGCTTGCAAGTGTCGAGGGGAGCTTCTCAGGTGCCCAGTGTGTCCCGTTTGTTTCCCTTCGCAGCTCCCGTACTGCAGGTACTTATGCTGGGTGCTAACAAGGGTTCGTTGGCTCTGCCGAGAAAAGCAGCCTTTTCCCTTTGGAAGCTTGGATTGTAGTGTCTCAGGGGCTGCTTGCCAAACCTTGAAGTTGACCAGGTTATAGCCTCCGCAGGTACGCTTGCGTAGCAAACGAGCACTTTCACCCGAGGAACAGCGTTCCTATCACGCTGCAGGAGAGTTAATCCTGCAGACCTCGTTCCTCCTGGGAAAGCGCAAGGCCACCCTGAGCCTCAGGGTAGTGCCTAAGTTTGCTCCGTGCAAGCTCTGCGTGCCTCGGTTTCCATGAGGTCTCCATCGTTGTTGTGCTTCAATGGAACGCGAGGATAGCTTTCAGGACTCCAAGCACTCTGACCTCCGCACCATTTCCCATGCTACCACACAGATCCCCCCACGTCTCCTCTCTGCCTGCTGAGCAATAAGCAGCCGTGTAGGCCCTTCGGAACACTTCTTGCATGCAGACCCCAAGGCGGGACACTGCTCTCTGTCTTCCTTTGGAAACCTAGGTTGTCGGAGCTTACCCACCTCACTAAGACAGTCTGAGCCGGTCTCATGAGCTGGGGAACGTGGACTCAGTGAGGACCAGGGCCCTATCTGCACTCAGAACATCACTCTGCTCAGCCTTCCATCCAGGAGCTCACACCGACTGGCTCGTTGGTTTAGCAGGACGTCTAAGTGAGGTCCAAGCTGAGCAAAGAACACACTTCCTCCTTTACCCTGCTAGGCCCACGGAAGAGGTAGAGCCAACTAGGCCTCGCTCAGGCCAGCCCTCCTTCAGGGATCTTGCCACACTTCGAAGCCTGCACAGTAAAAGATATTTAGCGAAGTTGCCAGGGTTTCGCCATTCTCCCTCGGCAGCTCCACTACTGCAGGGACTCATGTTTGCTGTGAACTAGGGTAGGTGGCCCACTTCCAAAAGCAGTCTTTTCCCCTTTGGAAATGTGGATTCTTGTAGCCTAGGAGCTGTTTGCGAAACCATAGGAAGGCCCAGCTTTTACTCACTGCAGGCACGCCCGGGGACGAAACGAGTATGTTTCCCCAGAGAAACAGGCTGCTTGCAAGTGTCGAGGGGAGCTTCTCAGGTGCCCAGTGTGTCCCGTTTGTTTCCCTTCGCAGCTCCCGTACTGCAGGTACTTATGCTGGGTGCTAACAAGGGTTCGTTGGCTCTGCCGAGAAAAGCAGCCTTTTCCCTTTGGAAGCTTGGATTGTAGTGTCTCAGGGGCTGCTTGCCAAACCTTGAAGTTGACCAGGTTATAGCCTCCGCAGGTACGCTTGCGTAGCAAACGAGCACTTTCACCCGAGGAACAGCGTTCCTATCACGCTGCAGGAGAGTTAATCCTGCAGACCTCGTTCCTCCTGGGAAAGCGCAAGGCCACCCTGAGCCTCAGGGTAGTGCCTAAGTTTGCTCCGTGCAAGCTCTGCGTGCCTCGGTTTCCATGAGGTCTCCATCGTTGTTGTGCTTCAATGGAACGCGAGGATAGCTTTCAGGACTCCAAGCACTCTGACCTCCGCACCATTTCCCATGCTACCACACAGATCCCCCCACGTCTCCTCTCTGCCTGCTGAGCAATAAGCAGCCGTGTAGGCCCTTCGGAACACTTCTTGCATGCAGACCCCAAGGCGGGACACTGCTCTCTGTCTTCCTTTGGAAACCTAGGTTGTCGGAGCTTACCCACCTCACTAAGACAGTCTGAGCCGGTCTCATGAGCTGGGGAACGTGGACTCAGTGAGGACCAGGGCCCTATCTGCACTCAGAAAATCACTCTGCTCAGCCTTCCATCCAGGAGCTCACACCGACTGGCTCGTTGGTTTAGCAGGACGTCTAAGTGAGGTCCAAGCTGAGCAAAGAACACACTTCCTCCTTTACCCTGCTAGGCCCACGGAAGAGGTAGAGCCAACTAGGCCTCGCTCAGGCCAGCCCTCCTTCAGGGATCTTGCCACACTTCGAAGCCTGCACAGTAAAAGTTATTTAGCGAAGTTGCCAGGGTTTCGCCATGCTCTCCCTCGGCAGCTCCACTACTGCAGGGACTCATGTTTGCTGTGAACTAGGATAGGTGGCCCACTTCAAAAAGCAGTCTTTTCCCCTTTGGAAATGTGGATTCTTGTAGCCTCGGAGCTGTTTGCAAAACCCTAGGAAGGCCCAGCTTCTACTCACGGCAGGCACGCCCGGGGAGGAAACGAGTATGTTTCCCCAGAGAAACAGGCTGCTTGCAAGTGTCGAGCGGAGCTTCTCAGGTGCCCAGTGTGTCCCGTTTGTTTCCCTTCGCAGCTGACATCCTGCAGGTACTTATGCTGGGGGCTAACAAGGGTAGGTGGCTCTTCCGACAAAAGCAGCCTTTTCCTTTTGGAAGCTTGGATTGTAGTGTCTCAGGGGCTGCTTGCCAAACCTTGAAGTTGCCCAGGTTATAGCCTCCAGAGGTACGCTTGAGTAGCAAACGAGCACTTTCACCCGAGGAACAGGGTTCCTGTCACGCTGGAGGAGAGTTAATCCCGCAGACCTCGTTCCTCCTGGGAAAGCGCAAGGCCACCCTGAGCCTCAGGGTAGTGCCTAAGTTTCCACAGGGCAAGCTCTGCGTGCCTCGGTTTCCATGAGGTCTCCATCGTTGTTGTGCTTCAATGGAACGCGAGGATAGCTTTCAGGACTCCAAGCACTCTGACCTCCGCACCATTTCCCATGCTACCACACAGATCCCCCCACGTGTCCTCTCTGCCTGTGAGCAACAAGCAGCCGTGTAGGCCCTTCGGAACACTTCTTGCATACAGAACCCAAGGCGGCACACTGCTCTCTGTCTTCCTTTGGAAACCTAGGTGGTCGCAGCTTGCCCCAGCTCACGAAGACAGTCTGAGCCGTTCTCATGAGCTGGGAGACGTGGACTCAGTGAGGACCAGGGCCCTACCTGCACTCAGAAAATCACTCTGCTCAGCCTTCCATCCAGGAGCTCACACCGACTGGCTCGTTGGTTTAGCAGGACGTCTAAGTGAGGTCCAAGCTGAGCAAAGAGCACACTTCCTCCTTTACCCTGCTAGGCCCACGGAAGAGGTAGAGCCAACTAGGCCTCGCTCAGACCAGCCCTCCTTCAGGGATCTTGCCACACTTCGAAGCCTGCACAGTAAAAGATACTTAGCGAAGTTGCCAAGATTTCGCCATGCTCTCCCTCGGCAGCTCCACTACTGCAGGGACTCATGTTTGCTATGAACTAGGATAGGTGGCCCACTTCCAAAAGCAGTCTTTTCCCCTTTGGAAAGGTGGATTCTTGTAGCCTAGGAGCTGTTTGCAAAACCATAGGAAGGCGCAGCTTTTACTCACTGCAGGCACGCCCGGGGAGGAAACGAGTATGTTTCCCCAGAGAAACAGGCTGCTTGCAAGTGTAGAGGGGAGCTTCTCAGGTGCCCAGTGTGTCCCGTTTGTTTCCCTTCGCAGCTGACATCCTGCAGGTACTTATGCTGGGTGCTAACAAGGGTTCTTTGGCTCTGCCGAGAAAAGCAGCCTTTTCCCTTTGGAAGCTTGGATTGTAGTGTCTCAGGGGCTGCTTGCCAAACCTTGAAGTTGACCTGGTTATAGCCTCCGCAGGTACGCTTGCGTAGCAAACGAGCACTTTCACCCGATGAACAGCGTTCCTATCACGCTGCAGGAGAGTTAATCCCGCAGACCTCGTTCCTCCTGGGAAAGCGCAAGTCCACCCTGAGCCTCAGGGTAGTGCCTAAGTTTCCAACGGGCAAGCTCTGCGTGCCTCGGTTTCCATGAGGTCTCCACCGTTGTTGTGCTTCAATGGAACGCGAAGATAGCTTTCAGGACTCCAAGCACTCTGACCTCCGCACCGTTTCCCATGCTACCACACGGATCCCCCCCACGTCTCCTCTCTGCCTGCTGAGCAACAAGCAGCCGTGTAGGCCCTTCAGAACACTTCTGCATGCAGAGCCCAAGGCGGCACACTGCTCTCTGTCTTCCTTTGGAAACCTAGGTGGTCGCAGCTTACCCAGCTCACCAAGACAGTCTGAGCCGGTCTCATGAGCTGGGGAACGTGGACTCAGTGAGGACCAGGGCCCTACCTGCACTCAGAAAATCACTCTGCTCAGCCTTCCATCCAGGAGCTCACACCGACTGGCTCGTTGGTTTAGCAGGACGTCTAAGTGAGGTCCAAGCTGAGCAAAGAACACACTTCCTCCTTTACCCTGCTAGGCCCACGGAAGAGGTAGAGCCAACTAGGCCTCGCTCAGGCCAGCCCTCCTTCAGGGATCTTGCCACACTTCGAAGCCTGCACAGTAAAAGATATTTAGCGAAGTTGCCAGGGTTTCGCCATTCTCCCTCGGCAGCTCCACTACTGCAGGGACTCATGTTTGCTGTGAACTAGGATAGGTGGCCCACTTCCAAAAGCAGTCTTTTCCCCTTTGGAAATGTGGATTCTTGTAGCCTAGGAGCTGTTTGCGAAACCATAGGAAGGCCCAGCTTTTACTCACTGCAGGCACGCCCGGGGACGAAACGAGTATGTTTCCCCAGAGAAACAGGCTGCTTGCAAGTGTCGAGGGGAGCTTCTCAGGTGCCCAGTGTGTCCCGTTTGTTTCCCTTCGCAGCTCCCGTACTGCAGGTACTTATGCTGGGTGCTAACAAGGGTTCGTTGGCTCTGCCGAGAAAAGCAGCCTTTTCCCTTTGGAAGCTTGGATTGTAGTGTCTCAGGGGCTGCTTGCCAAACCTTGAAGTTGACCAGGTTATAGCCTCCGCAGGTACGCTTGCGTAGCAAACGAGCACTTTCACCCGAGGAACAGCGTTCCTATCACGCTGCAGGAGAGTTAATCCTGCAGACCTCGTTCCTCCTGGGAAAGCGCAAGGCCACCCTGAGCCTCAGGGTAGTGCCTAAGTTTGCTCCGTGCAAGCTCTGCGTGCCTCGGTTTCCATGAGGTCTCCACCGTTGTTGTGCCTCAATGGAACTAGAGGATAGCTTTCAGGACTCCAAGCACTCTAGCCTCCGCACCGTTTCCCATGCTACCACACGGATTCCCCCCACGTCTCCTCTCTGCCTGCTGAGCAACAAGCAGCCGTGTAGGCCCTTTAGAACACTTCTTCCATGCAGAGCCCAAGGCGGGACAGTGCTCTCTGTCTTCCTTTGGAAACCTAGGTTGTCGGAGCTTACCCACCTCACGAAGACAGTCTGAGCCGCTCTCATGAGCTGGGGAACGTGGACTCAGTGAGGACCAGGGCCCTACCTGCACTCTGAAAATCACTCTGCTCAGCCTTCCATCCAGGAGCTCACACCGACTGGCTCGTTGGTTTAGCAGGACGTCTAAGTGAGGTCCAAGCTGAGCAAAGAACACACTTCCTCCTTTACCCTGCTAGGCCCACGGAAGAGGTAGAGCCAACTAGGCCTCGCTCAGGCCAGCCCTCCTTCAGGGATCTTGCCACACTTCGAAGCCTGCACAGTAAAAGATATTTAGCGAAGTTGCCAGGGTTTCGCCATTCTCCCTCGGCAGCTCCACTACTGCAGGGACTCATGTTTGCTGTGAACTAGGATAGGTGGCCCACTTCCAAAAGCAGTCTTTTCCCCTTTGGAAATGTGGATTCTTGTAGCCTAGGAGCTGTTTGCGAAACCATAGGAAGGCCCAGCTTTTACTCACTGCAGGCACGCCCGGGGACGAAACGAGTATGTTTCCCCAGAGAAACAGGCTGCTTGCAAGTGTCGAGGGGAGCTTCTCAGGTGCCCAGTGTGTCCCGTTTGTTTCCCTTCGCAGCTCCCGTACTGCAGGTACTTATGCTGGGTGCTAACAAGGGTTCGTTGGCTCTGCCGAGAAAAGCAGCCTTTTCCCTTTGGAAGCTTGGATTGTAGTGTCTCAGGGGCTGCTTGCCAAACCTTGAAGTTGACCAGGTTATAGCCTCCGCAGGTACGCTTGCGTAGCAAACGAGCACTTTCACCCGAGGAACAGCGTTCCTATCACGCTGCAGGAGAGTTAATCCTGCAGACCTCGTTCCTCCTGGGAAAGCGCAAGGCCACCCTGAGCCTCAGGGTAGTGCCTAAGTTTGCTCCGTGCAAGCTCTGCGTGCCTCGGTTTCCATGAGGTCTCCATCGTTGTTGTGCTTCAATGGAACGCGAGGATAGCTTTCAGGACTCCAAGCACTCTGACCTCCGCACCATTTCCCATGCTACCACACAGATCCCCCCACGTCTCCTCTCTGCCTGCTGAGCAATAAGCAGCCGTGTAGGCCCTTCGGAACACTTCTTGCATGCAGAGCCCAAGGCGGGACACTGCTCTCTGTCTTCCTTTGGAAACCTAGGTTGTCGGAGCTTACCCACCTCACTAAGACAGTCTGAGCCGGTCTCATGAGCTGGGGAACGTGGACTCAGTGAGGACCAGGGCCCTATCTGCACTCAGAAAATCACTCTGCTCAGCCTTCCATCCAGGAGCTCACACCGACTGGCTCGTTGGTTTAGCAGGACGTCTAAGTGAGGTCCAAGCTGAGCAAAGAACACACTTCCTCCTTTACCCTGCTAGGCCCACGGAAGAGGTAGAGCCAACTAGGCCTCGCTCCGGCCAGCCCTCCTTCAGGGATCTTGCCACACTTCGAAGCCTGCACAGTAAAAGTTATTTAGCGAAGTTGCCAGGGTTTCGCCATGCTCTCCCTCGGCAGCTCCACTACTGCAGGGACTCATGTTTGCTGTGAACTAGGATAGGTGGCCCACTTCAAAAAGCAGTCTTTTCCCCTTTGGAAATGTGGATTCTTGTAGCCTCGGAGCTGTTTGCAAAACCCTAGGAAGGCCCAGCTTCTACTCACGGCAGGCACGCCCGGGGAGGAAACGAGTATGTTTCCCCAGAGAAACAGGCTGCTTGCAAGTGTCGAGCGGAGCTTCTCAGGTGCCCAGTGTGTCCCGTTTGTTTCCCTTCGCAGCTGACATCCTGCAGGTACTTATGCTGGGGGCTAACAAGGGTAGGTGGCTCTTCCGACAAAAGCAGCCTTTTCCTTTTGGAAGCTTGGATTGTAGTGTCTCAGGGGCTGCTTGCCAAACCTTGAAGTTGCCCAGGTTATAGCCTCCAGAGGTACGCTTGAGTAGCAAACGAGCACTTTCACCCGAGGAACAGGGTTCCTGTCACGCTGGAGGAGAGTTAATCCCGCAGACCTCGTTCCTCCTGGGAAAGCGCAAGGCCACCCTGAGCCTCAGGGTAGTGCCTAAGTTTCCACAGGGCAAGCTCTGCGTGCCTCGGTTTCCATGAGGTCTCCATCGTTGTTGTGCTTCAATGGAACGCGAGGATAGCTTTCAGGACTCCAAGCACTCTGACCTCCGCACCATTTCCCATGCTACCACACAGATCCCCCCACGTGTCCTCTCTGCCTGTGAGCAACAAGCAGCCGTGTAGGCCCTTCGGAACACTTCTTGCATACAGAACCCAAGGCGGCACACTGCTCTCTGTCTTCCTTTGGAAACCTAGGTGGTCGCAGCTTGCCCCAGCTCACGAAGACAGTCTGAGCCGTTCTCATGAGCTGGGAGACGTGGACTCAGTGAGGACCAGGGCCCTACCTGCACTCAGAAAATCACTCTGCTCAGCCTTCCATCCAGGAGCTCACACCGACTGGCTCGTTGGTTTAGCAGGACGTCTAAGTGAGGTCCAAGCTGAGCAAAGAGCACACTTCCTCCTTTACCCTGCTAGGCCCACGGAAGAGGTAGAGCCAACTAGGCCTCGCTCAGACCAGCCCTCCTTCAGGGATCTTGCCACACTTCGAAGCCTGCACAGTAAAAGATACTTAGCGAAGTTGCCAAGATTTCGCCATGCTCTCCCTCGGCAGCTCCACTACTGCAGGGACTCATGTTTGCTGTGAACTAGGATAGGTGGCCCACTTCCAAAAGCAGTCTTTTCCCCTTTGGAAAGGTGGATTCTTGTAGCCTAGGAGCTGTTTGCGAAACCATAGGAAGGCGCAGCTTTTACTCACTGCAGGCACGCCCGGGGAGGAAACGAGTATGTTTCCCCAGAGAAACAGGCTGCTTGCAAGTGTAGAGGGGAGCTTCTCAGGTGCCCAGTGTGTCCCGTTTGTTTCCCTTCGCAGCTGACATCCTGCAGGTACTTATGCTGGGTGCTAACAAGGGTTCTTTGGCTCTGCCGAGAAAAGCAGCCTTTTCCCTTTGGAAGCTTGGATTGTAGTGTCTCAGGGGCTGCTTGCCAAACCTTGAAGTTGACCTGGTTATAGCCTCCGCAGGTACGCTTGCGTAGCAAACGAGCACTTTCACCCGAGGAACAGCGTTCCTATCACGCTGCAGGAGAGTTAATCCTGCAGACCTCGTTCCTCCTGGGAAAGCGCAAGGCCACCCTGAGCCTCAGGGTAGTGCCTAAGTTTGCTCCGTGCAAGCTCTGCGTGCCTCGGTTTCCATGAGGTCTCCATCGTTGTTGTGCTTCAATGGAACGCGAGGATAGCTTTCAGGACTCCAAGCACTCTGACCTCCGCACCATTTCCCATGCTACCACACAGATCCCCCCACGTCTCCTCTCTGCCTGCTGAGCAATAAGCAGCCGTGTAGGCCCTTCGGAACACTTCTTGCATGCAGAGCCCAAGGCGGGACACTGCTCTCTGTCTTCCTTTGGAAACCTAGGTGGTCGGAGCTTACCCACCTCACGAAGACAGTCTGAGCCGGTCTCATGAGCTGGGGAACGTGGACTCAGTGAGGACCAGGGCCCTATCTGCACTCAGAAAATCACTCTGCTCAGCCTTCCATCCAGGAGCTCACACCGACTGGCTCGTTGGTTTAGCAGGACGTCTAAGTGAGGTCCAAGCTGAGCAAAGAACACACTTCCTCCTTTACCCTGCTAGGCCCACGGAAGAGGTAGAGCCAACTAGGCCTCGCTCAGGCCAGCCCTCCTTCAGGGATCTTGCCACACTTCGAAGCCTGCACAGTAAAAGTTATTTAGCGAAGTTGCCAGGGTTTCGCCATGCTCTCCCTCGGCAGCTCCACTACTGCAGGGACTCATGTTTGCTGTGAACTAGGATAGGTGGCCCACTTCAAAAAGCAGTCTTTTCCCCTTTGGAAATGTGGATTCTTGTAGCCTCGGAGCTGTTTGCAAAACCCTAGGAAGGCCCAGCTTCTACTCACGGCAGGCACGCCCGGGGAGGAAACGAGTATGTTTCCCCAGAGAAACAGGCTGCTTGCAAGTGTCGAGCGGAGCTTCTCAGGTGCCCAGTGTGTCCCGTTTGTTTCCCTTCGCAGCTGACATCCTGCAGGTACTTATGCTGGGGGCTAACAAGGGTAGGTGGCTCTTCCGACAAAAGCAGCCTTTTCCTTTTGGAAGCTTGGATTGTAGTGTCTCAGGGGCTGCTTGCCAAACCTTGAAGTTGCCCAGGTTATAGCCTCCAGAGGTACGCTTGAGTAGCAAACGAGCACTTTCACACGAGGAACAGGGTTCCTGTCACGCTGGAGGAGAGTTAATCCCGCAGACCTCGTTCCTCCTGGGAAAGCGCAAGGCCACCCTGAGCCTCAGGGTAGTGCCTAAGTTTGCTCCGTGCAAGCTCTGCGTGCCTCGGTTTCCATGAGGTCTCCATCGTTGTTGTGCTTCAATGGAACGCGAGGATAGCTTTCAGGACTCCAAGCACTCTGACCTCCGCACCATTTCCCATGCTACCACACAGATCCCCCCACGTGTCCTCTCTGCCTGTGAGCAACAAGCAGCCGTGTAGGCCCTTCGGAACACTTCTTGCATGCAGAACCCAAGGCGGCACACTGCTCTCTGTCTTCCTTTGGAAACCTAGGTGGTCGCAGCTTGCCCCAGCTCACGAAGACAGTCTGAGCCGTTCTCATGAGCTGGGAGACGTGGACTCAGTGAGGACCAGGGCCCTACCTGCACTCAGAAAATCACTCTGCTCAGCCTTCCATCCAGGAGCTCACACCGACTGGCTCGTTGGTTTAGCAGGACGTCTAAGTGAGGTCCAAGCTGAGCAAAGAGCACTGTTCCTCCTTTACCCTGCTAGGCCCACGGAAGAGGTAGAGCCAACTAGGCCTCGCTCAGACCAGCCCTCCTTCAGGGATCTTGCCACACTTCGAAGCCTGCACAGTAAAAGATACTTAGCGAAGTTGCCAGGGTTTCGCCATGCTCTCCCTCGGCAGCTCCACTACTACAGGGACTCATGTTTGCTTTGAACTAGTATAGGTGTCCCTGCTTCCAAAAGCAGTCTTTTCCCCTTTGGAAATGTGGATTCTTGTAGCCTCGGAGCTGTTTGCGAAACCATAGGAAGGCCCAGCTTTTACTCACTGCAGGCACGCCCGGAGAGGAAACGAGTATGTTTCCCCAGAGAAACAGGCTGCTTGCAAGTGTAGAGGGGAGCTTCTCAGGTGCCCAGTGTCCCGTTTGTTTCCCTTCGCAGCTCCCGTACTGCAGGTACTTATGCTGGGTGCTAACAAGAGTTGGTTGGCTCTGCCGACAAAAGCAGCCTTTTCCCTTTGGAAGCTTGGATTGTAGTGTCTCAGGGGCTGCTTGCCAAACCTTGAAGTTGCCCAGGTTATAGCCTCCGCAGGAACGCTTGCGTAGCAAACGAGCACTTTCTACCGATGAACAGGGTTCCTGTCACGCTGGAGGAGAGTTAATCCCGCAGACCTCGTTCCTCCTGGGAAAGCGCAAGTCCACCCTGAGCCTCAGGGTAGTGCCTAAGTTTCCAACGGGCAAGCTCTGCGTGCCTCGGTTTCCATGAGGTCTCCACCGTTGTTGTGCTTCAATGGAACGCGAAGATAGCTTTCAGGACTCCAAGCACTCTGACCTCCGCACCGTTTCCCATGCTACCACACGGATCCCCCCCACGTCTCCTCTCTGCCTGCTGAGCAACAAGCAGCCGTGTAGGCCCTTCAGAACACTTCTGCATGCAGAGCCCAAGGCGGCACACTGCTCTCTGTCTTCCTTTGGAAACCTAGGTGGTCGCAGCTTACCCAGCTCACCAAGACAGTCTGAGCCGGTCTCATGAGCTGGGGAACGTGGACTCAGTGAGGACCAGGGCCCTACCTGCACTCAGAAAATCACTCTGCTCAGCCTTCCATCCAGGAGCTCACACCGACTGGCTCGTTGGTTTAGCAGGACGTCTAAGTGAGGTCCAAGCTGAGCAAAGAACACACTTCCTCCTTTACCCTGCTAGGCCCACGGAAGAGGTAGAGCCAACTAGGCCTCGCTCAGGCCAGCCCTCCTTCAGGGATCTTGCCACACTTCGAAGCCTGCACAGTAAAAGATATTTAGCGAAGTTGCCAGGGTTTCGCCATTCTCCCTCGGCAGCTCCACTACTGCAGGGACTCATGTTTGCTGTGAACTAGGATAGGTGGCCCACTTCCAAAAGCAGTCTTTTCCCCTTTGGAAATGTGGATTCTTGTAGCCTAGGAGCTGTTTGCGAAACCATAGGAAGGCCCAGCTTTTACTCACTGCAGGCACGCCCGGGGACGAAACGAGTATGTTTCCCCAGAGAAACAGGCTGCTTGCAAGTGTCGAGGGGAGCTTCTCAGGTGCCCAGTGTGTCCCGTTTGTTTCCCTTCGCAGCTCCCGTACTGCAGGTACTTATGCTGGGTGCTAACAAGGGTTCGTTGGCTCTGCCGAGAAAAGCAGCCTTTTCCCTTTGGAAGCTTGGATTGTAGTGTCTCAGGGGCTGCTTGCCAAACCTTGAAGTTGACCAGGTTATAGCCTCCGCAGGTACGCTTGCGTAGCAAACGAGCACTTTCACCCGAGGAACAGCGTTCCTATCACGCTGCAGGAGAGTTAATCCTGCAGACCTCGTTCCTCCTGGGAAAGCGCAAGGCCACCCTGAGCCTCAGGGTAGTGCCTAAGTTTGCTCCGTGCAAGCTCTGCGTGCCTCGGTTTCCATGAGGTCTCCATCGTTGTTGTGCTTCAATGGAACGCGAGGATAGCTTTCAGGACTCCAAGCACTCTGACCTCCGCACCATTTCCCATGCTACCACACAGATCCCCCCACGTCTCCTCTCTGCCTGCTGAGCAATAAGCAGCCGTGTAGGCCCTTCGGAACACTTCTTGCATGCAGAGCCCAAGGCGGGACACTGCTCTCTGTCTTCCTTTGGAAACCTAGGTTGTCGGAGCTTACCCACCTCACTAAGACAGTCTGAGCCGGTCTCATGAGCTGGGGAACGTGGACTCAGTGAGGACCAGGGCCCTATCTGCACTCAGAAAATCACTCTGCTCAGCCTTCCATCCAGGAGCTCACACCGACTGGCTCGTTGGTTTAGCAGGACGTCTAAGTGAGGTCCAAGCTGAGCAAAGAACACACTTCCTCCTTTACCCTGCTAGGCCCACGGAAGAGGTAGAGCCAACTAGGCCTCGCTCAGGCCAGCCCTCCTTCAGGGATCTTGCCACACTTCGAAGCCTGCACAGTAAAAGTTATTTAGCGAAGTTGCCAGGGTTTCGCCATGCTCTCCCTCGGCAGCTCCACTACTGCAGGGACTCATGTTTGCTGTGAACTAGGATAGGTGGCCCACTTCAAAAAGCAGTCTTTTCCCCTTTGGAAATGTGGATTCTTGTAGCCTCGGAGCTGTTTGCAAAACCCTAGGAAGGCCCAGCTTCTACTCACGGCAGGCACGCCCGGGGAGGAAACGAGTATGTTTCCCCAGAGAAACAGGCTGCTTGCAAGTGTCGAGCGGAGCTTCTCAGGTGCCCAGTGTGTCCCGTTTGTTTCCCTTCGCAGCTGACATCCTGCAGGTACTTATGCTGGGGGCTAACAAGGGTAGGTGGCTCTTCCGACAAAAGCAGCCTTTTCCTTTTGGAAGCTTGGATTGTAGTGTCTCAGGGGCTGCTTGCCAAACCTTGAAGTTGCCCAGGTTATAGCCTCCAGAGGTACGCTTGAGTAGCAAACGAGCACTTTCACCCGAGGAACAGGGTTCCTGTCACGCTGGAGGAGAGTTAATCCCGCAGACCTCGTTCCTCCTGGGAAAGCGCAAGGCCACCCTGAGCCTCAGGGTAGTGCCTAAGTTTCCACAGGGCAAGCTCTGCGTGCCTCGGTTTCCATGAGGTCTCCATCGTTGTTGTGCTTCAATGGAACGCGAGGATAGCTTTCAGGACTCCAAGCACTCTGACCTCCGCACCATTTCCCATGCTACCACACAGATCCCCCCACGTGTCCTCTCTGCCTGTGAGCAACAAGCAGCCGTGTAGGCCCTTCGGAACACTTCTTGCATACAGAACCCAAGGCGGCACACTGCTCTCTGTCTTCCTTTGGAAACCTAGGTGGTCGCAGCTTGCCCCAGCTCACGAAGACAGTCTGAGCCGTTCTCATGAGCTGGGAGACGTGGACTCAGTGAGGACCAGGGCCCTACCTGCACTCAGAAAATCACTCTGCTCAGCCTTCCATCCAGGAGCTCACACCGACTGGCTCGTTGGTTTAGCAGGACGTCTAAGTGAGGTCCAAGCTGAGCAAAGAGCACACTTCCTCCTTTACCCTGCTAGGCCCACGGAAGAGGTAGAGCCAACTAGGCCTCGCTCAGACCAGCCCTCCTTCAGGGATCTTGCCACACTTCGAAGCCTGCACAGTAAAAGATACTTAGCGAAGTTGCCAAGATTTCGCCATGCTCTCCCTCGGCAGCTCCACTACTGCAGGGACTCATGTTTGCTGTGAACTAGGATAGGTGGCCCACTTCCAAAAGCAGTCTTTTCCCCTTTGGAAAGGTGGATTCTTGTAGCCTAGGAGCTGTTTGCGAAACCATAGGAAGGCGCAGCTTTTACTCACTGCAGGCACGCCCGGGGAGGAAACGAGTATGTTTCCCCAGAGAAACAGGCTGCTTGCAAGTGTAGAGGGGAGCTTCTCAGGTGCCCAGTGTGTCCCGTTTGTTTCCCTTCGCAGCTGACATCCTGCAGGTACTTATGCTGGGTGCTAACAAGGGTTCTTTGGCTCTGCCGAGAAAAGCAGCCTTTTCCCTTTGGAAGCTTGGATTGTAGTGTCTCAGGGGCTGCTTGCCAAACCTTGAAGTTGACCTGGTTATAGCCTCCGCAGGTACGCTTGCGTAGCAAACGAGCACTTTCACCCGATGAACAGCGTTCCTATCACGCTGCAGGAGAGTTAATCCCGCAGACCTCGTTCCTCCTGGGAAAGCGCAAGTCCACCCTGAGCCTCAGGGTAGTGCCTAAGTTTCCAACGGGCAAGCTCTGCGTGCCTCGGTTTCCATGAGGTCTCCACCGTTGTTGTGCTTCAATGGAACGCGAAGATAGCTTTCAGGACTCCAAGCACTCTGACCTCCGCACCGTTTCCCATGCTACCACACGGATCCCCCCCACGTCTCCTCTCTGCCTGCTGAGCAACAAGCAGCCGTGTAGGCCCTTCAGAACACTTCTGCATGCAGAGCCCAAGGCGGCACACTGCTCTCTGTCTTCCTTTGGAAACCTAGGTGGTCGCAGCTTACCCAGCTCACCAAGACAGTCTGAGCCGGTCTCATGAGCTGGGGAACGTGGACTCAGTGAGGACCAGGGCCCTACCTGCACTCAGAAAATCACTCTGCTCAGCCTTCCATCCAGGAGCTCACACCGACTGGCTCGTTGGTTTAGCAGGACGTCTAAGTGAGGTCCAAGCTGAGCAAAGAACACACTTCCTCCTTTACCCTGCTAGGCCCACGGAAGAGGTAGAGCCAACTAGGCCTCGCTCAGGCCAGCCCTCCTTCAGGGATCTTGCCACACTTCGAAGCCTGCACAGTAAAAGATATTTAGCGAAGTTGCCAGGGTTTCGCCATTCTCCCTCGGCAGCTCCACTACTGCAGGGACTCATGTTTGCTGTGAACTAGGATAGGTGGCCCACTTCCAAAAGCAGTCTTTTCCCCTTTGGAAATGTGGATTCTTGTAGCCTAGGAGCTGTTTGCGAAACCCCAGGAAGGCCCAGCTTTTACTCACTGCAGGCACGCCCGGGGAGGAAACGAGTATGTTTCCCCAGAGAAACAGGCTGCTTGCAAGTGTCGAGGGGAGCTTCTCAGGTGCCCAGTGTGTCCCGTTTGTTTCCCTTCGCAGCTCCCGTACTGCAGGTACTTATGCTGGGTGCTAACAAGGGTTCGTTGGCTCTGCCGAGAAAAGCAGCCTTTTCCCTTTGGAAGCTTGGATTGTAGTGTCTCAGGGGCTGCTTGCCAAACCTTGAAGTTGACCAGGTTATAGCCTCCGCAGGTACGCTTGCGTAGCAAACGAGCACTTTCACCCGAGGAACAGCGTTCCTATCACGCTGCAGGAGAGTTAATCCTGCAGACCTCGTTCCTCCTGGGAAAGCGCAAGGCCACCCTGAGCCTCAGGGTAGTGCCTAAGTTTGCTCCGTGCAAGCTCTGCGTGCCTCGGTTTCCATGAGGTCTCCACCGTTGTTGTGCCTCAATGGAACTAGAGGATAGCTTTCAGGACTCCAAGCACTCTAGCCTCCGCACCGTTTCCCATGCTACCACACGGATTCCCCCCACGTCTCCTCTCTGCCTGCTGAGCAACAAGCAGCCGTGTAGGCCCTTTAGAACACTTCTTGCATGCAGAGCCGAAGGCGGGACACTGCTCTCTGTCTTCCTTTGGAAACCTAGGTTGTCGGAGCTTACCCACCTCACGAAGACAGTCTGAGCCGCTCTCATGAGCTGGGGAACGTGGACTCAGTGAGGACCAGGGCCCTACCTGCACTCTGAAAATCACTCTGCTCAGCCTTCCATCCAGGAGCTCACACCGACTGGCTCGTTGGTTTAGCAGGACGTCTAAGTGAGGTCCAAGCTGAGCAAAGAACACACTTCCTCCTGTACCCTGCTAGGCCCACGGAAGAGGTAGAGCCAACTAGGCCTCGCTCAGGCCAGCCCTCCTTCAGGGATCTTGCCACAGTTCGAAGCCTGCACAGTAAAAGATACTTAGCGAAGTTGCCAGGGTTTCGCCATGCTCTCCCTCGGCAGCTCCACTACTGCAGGGACTCATGTTTGCTGTGAACTAGGATAGGTGGCCCACTTCAAAAAGCAGTCTTTTCCCCTTTGGAAATGTGGATTCTTGTAGCCTCGGAGCTGTTTGCGAAACCCTAGGAAGGCCCAGCTTCTACTCACGGCAGGCACGCCCGGGGAGGAAACGAGTATGTTTCCCCAGAGAAACAGGCTGCTTGCAAGTGTCGAGCGGAGCTTCTCAGGTGCCCAGTGTGTCCCGTTTGTTTCCCTTCGCAGCTGACATCCTGCAGGTACTTATGCTGGGGGCTAACAAGGGTAGGTGGCTCTTCCGACAAAAGCAGCCTTTTCCTTTTGGAAGCTTGGATTGTAGTGTCTCAGGGGCTGCTTGCCAAACCTTGAAGTTGCCCAGGTTATAGCCTCCAGAGGTACGCTTGAGTAGCAAACGAGCACTTTCACCCGAGGAACAGGGTTCCTGTCACGCTGGAGGAGAGTTAATCCCGCAGACCTCGTTCCTCCTGGGAAAGCGCAAGGCCACCCTGAGCCTCAGGGTAGTGCCTAAGTCTCCACCGGGCAAGCTCTGCGTGCCTCGGTTTCCATGAGGTCTCCATAGTTGTTGTGCTTCAATGGAACGCGAGGATAGGTTTCAGGACTCCAAGCACTCTGACCTCCGCACCGTTTCCCATGCTACCACACGGATTCCCCCCACGTCTCCTCTCTGCCTGCTGAGCAGCAAGCAGCCGTGTAGGCCCTTCAGAACACTTCTGCATGCAGAGCCCAAGGCGGCACACTGCTCTCTGTCTTCCTTTGGAAACCTAGGTGGTCGCAGCTTACCCAGCTCACCAAGACAGTCTGAGCCGGTCTCATGAGCTGGGGAACGTGGACTCAGTGAGGACCAGGGCCCTACCTGCACTCAGAAAATCACTCTGCTCAGCCTTCCATCCAGGAGCTCACACCGACTGGCTCGTTGGTTTAGCAGGACGTCTAAGTGAGGTCCAAGCTGAGCAAAGAACACACTTCCTCCTTTACCCTGCTAGGCCCACGGAAGAGGTAGAGCCAACTAGGCCTCGCTCAGGCCAGCCCTCCTTCAGGGATCTTGCCACACTTCGAAGCCTGCACAGTAAAAGATATTTAGCGAAGTTGCCAGGGTTTCGCCATTCTCCCTCGGCAGCTCCACTACTGCAGGGACTCATGTTTGCTGTGAACTAGGATAGGTGGCCCACTTCCAAAAGCAGTCTTTTCCCCTTTGGAAATGTGGATTCTTGTAGCCTAGGAGCTGTTTGCGAAACCCCAGGAAGGCCCAGCTTTTACTCACTGCAGGCACGCCCGGGGAGGAAACGAGTATGTTTCCCCAGAGAAACAGGCTGCTTGCAAGTGTCGAGGGGAGCTTCTCAGGTGCCCAGTGTGTCCCGTTTGTTTCCCTTCGCAGCTCCCGTACTGCAGGTACTTATGCTGGGTGCTAACAAGGGTTCGTTGGCTCTGCCGAGAAAAGCAGCCTTTTCCCTTTGGAAGCTTGGATTGTAGTGTCTCAGGGGCTGCTTGCCAAACCTTGAAGTTGACCAGGTTATAGCCTCCGCAGGTACGCTTGCGTAGCAAACGAGCACTTTCACCCGAGGAACAGCGTTCCTATCACGCTGCAGGAGAGTTAATCCTGCAGACCTCGTTCCTCCTGGGAAAGCGCAAGGCCACCCTGAGCCTCAGGGTAGTGCCTAAGTTTGCTCCGTGCAAGCTCTGCGTGCCTCGGTTTCCATGAGGTCTCCACCGTTGTTGTGCCTCAATGGAACTAGAGGATAGCTTTCAGGACTCCAAGCACTCTAGCCTCCGCACCGTTTCCCATGCTACCACACGGATTCCCCCCACGTCTCCTCTCTGCCTGCTGAGCAACAAGCAGCCGTGTAGGCCCTTTAGAACACTTCTTGCATGCAGAGCCGAAGGCGGGACACTGCTCTCTGTCTTCCTTTGGAAACCTAGGTTGTCGGAGCTTACCCACCTCACGAAGACAGTCTGAGCCGCTCTCATGAGCTGGGGAACGTGGACTCAGTGAGGACCTGGGCCCTACCTGCACTCTGAAAATCACTCTGCTCAGCCTTCCATCCAGGAGCTCACACCGACTGGCTCGTTGGTTTAGCAGGACGTCTAAGTGAGGTCCAAGCTGAGCAAAGAACACACTTCCTCCTGTACCCTGCTAGGCCCACGGAAGAGGTAGAGCCAACTAGGCCTCGCTCAGGCCAGCCCTCCTTCAGGGATCTTGCCACAGTTCGAAGCCTGCACAGTAAAAGATACTTAGCGAAGTTGCCAGGGTTTCGCCATGCTCTCCCTCGGCAGCTCCACTACTGCAGGGACTCATGTTTGCTGTGAACTAGGATAGGTGGCCCACTTCAAAAAGCAGTCTTTTCCCCTTTGGAAATGTGGATTCTTGTAGCCTCGGAGCTGTTTGCGAAACCCTAGGAAGGCCCAGCTTCTACTCACGGCAGGCACGCCCGGGGAGGAAACGAGTATGTTTCCCCAGAGAAACAGGCTGCTTGCAAGTGTCGAGCGGAGCTTCTCAGGTGCCCAGTGTGTCCCGTTTGTTTCCCTTCGCAGCTGACATCCTGCAGGTACTTATGCTGGGGGCTAACAAGGGTAGGTGGCTCTTCCGACAAAAGCAGCCTTTTCCTTTTGGAAGCTTGGATTGTAGTGTCTCAGGGGCTGCTTGCCAAACCTTGAAGTTGCCCAGGTTATAGCCTCCAGAGGTACGCTTGAGTAGCAAACGAGCACTTTCACCCGAGGAACAGGGTTCCTGTCACGCTGGAGGAGAGTTAATCCCGCAGACCTCGTTCCTCCTGGGAAAGCGCAAGGCCACCCTGAGCCTCAGGGTAGTGCCTAAGTCTCCACCGGGCAAGCTCTGCGTGCCTCGGTTTCCATGAGGTCTCCATCGTTGTTGTGCTTCAATGGAACACGAGGATAGCTTTCAGGACTCCAAGCACTCTGACCTCCGCACCATTTCCCATGCTACCACACAGATCCCCCCACGTGTCCTCTCTGCCTGTGAGCAACAAGCAGCCGTGTAGGCCCTTCGGAACACTTCTTGCATACAGAACCCAAGGCGGCACACTGCTCTCTGTCTTCCTTTGGAAACCTAGGTGGTCGCAGCTTGCCCCAGCTCACGAAGACAGTCTGAGCCGTTCTCATGAGCTGGGAGACGTGGACTCAGTGAGGACCAGGGCCCTACCTGCACTCAGAAAATCACTCTGCTCAGCCTTCCATCCAGGAGCTCACACCGACTGGCTCGTTGGTTTAGCAGGACGTCTAAGTGAGGTCCAAGCTGAGCAAAGAGCACACTTCCTCCTTTACCCTGCTAGGCCCACGGAAGAGGTAGAGCCAACTAGGCCTCGCTCAGACCAGCCCTCCTTCAGGGATCTTGCCACACTTCGAAGCCTGCACAGTAAAAGATACTTAGCGAAGTTGCCAAGATTTCGCCATGCTCTCCCTCGGCAGCTCCACTACTGCAGGGACTCATGTTTGCTGTGAACTAGGATAGGTGGCCCACTTCCAAAAGCAGTCTTTTCCCCTTTGGAAAGGTGGATTCTTGTAGCCTAGGAGCTGTTTGCGAAACCATAGGAAGGCGCAGCTTTTACTCACTGCAGGCACGCCCGGGGAGGAAACGAGTATGTTTCCCCAGAGAAACAGGCTGCTTGCAAGTGTAGAGGGGAGCTTCTCAGGTGCCCAGTGTGTCCCGTTTGTTTCCCTTCGCAGCTGACATCCTGCAGGTACTTATGCTGGGTGCTAACAAGGGTTCTTTGGCTCTGCCGAGAAAAGCAGCCTTTTCCCTTTGGAAGCTTGGATTGTAGTGTCTCAGGGGCTGCTTGCCAAACCTTGAAGTTGCCCAGGTTATAGCCTCCGCAGGAACGCTTGCGTAGCAAACGAGCACTTTCTACCGATGAACAGGGTTCCTGTCACGCTGGAGGAGAGTTAATCCCGCAGACCTCGTTCCTCCTGGGAAAGCGCAAGTCCACCCTGAGCCTCAGGGTAGTGCCTAAGTTTCCAACGGGCAAGCTCTGCGTGCCTCGGTTTCCATGAGGTCTCCACCGTTGTTGTGCTTCAATGGAACGCGAAGATAGCTTTCAGGACTCCAAGCACTCTGACCTCCGCACCGTTTCCCATGCTACCACACGGATCCCCCCCACGTCTCCTCTCTGCCTGCTGAGCAACAAGCAGCCGTGTAGGCCCTTCAGAACACTTCTGCATGCAGAGCCCAAGGCGGCACACTGCTCTCTGTCTTCCTTTGGAAACCTAGGTGGTCGCAGCTTACCCAGCTCACCAAGACAGTCTGAGCCGGTCTCATGAGCTGGGGAACGTGGACTCAGTGAGGACCAGGGCCCTACCTGCACTCAGAAAATCACTCTGCTCAGCCTTCCATCCAGGAGCTCACACCGACTGGCTCGTTGGTTTAGCAGGACGTCTAAGTGAGGTCCAAGCTGAGCAAAGAACACACTTCCTCCTTTACCCTGCTAGGCCCACGGAAGAGGTAGAGCCAACTAGGCCTCGCTCAGGCCAGCCCTCCTTCAGGGATCTTGCCACACTTCGAAGCCTGCACAGTAAAAGATATTTAGCGAAGTTGCCAGGGTTTCGCCATTCTCCCTCGGCAGCTCCACTACTGCAGGGACTCATGTTTGCTGTGAACTAGGATAGGTGGCCCACTTCCAAAAGCAGTCTTTTCCCCTTTGGAAATGTGGATTCTTGTAGCCTAGGAGCTGTTTGCGAAACCATAGGAAGGCCCAGCTTTTACTCACTGCAGGCACGCCCGGGGACGAAACGAGTATGTTTCCCCAGAGAAACAGGCTGCTTGCAAGTGTCGAGGGGAGCTTCTCAGGTGCCCAGTGTGTCCCGTTTGTTTCCCTTCGCAGCTCCCGTACTGCAGGTACTTATGCTGGGTGCTAACAAGGGTTCGTTGGCTCTGCCGAGAAAAGCAGCCTTTTCCCTTTGGAAGCTTGGATTGTAGTGTCTCAGGGGCTGCTTGCCAAACCTTGAAGTTGACCAGGTTATAGCCTCCGCAGGTACGCTTGCGTAGCAAACGAGCACTTTCACCCGAGGAACAGCGTTCCTATCACGCTGCAGGAGAGTTAATCCTGCAGACCTCGTTCCTCCTGGGAAAGCGCAAGGCCACCCTGAGCCTCAGGGTAGTGCCTAAGTTTGCTCCGTGCAAGCTCTGCGTGCCTCGGTTTCCATGAGGTCTCCATCGTTGTTGTGCTTCAATGGAACGCGAGGATAGCTTTCAGGACTCCAAGCACTCTGACCTCCGCACCATTTCCCATGCTACCACACAGATCCCCCCACGTCTCCTCTCTGCCTGCTGAGCAATAAGCAGCCGTGTAGGCCCTTCGGAACACTTCTTGCATGCAGAGCCCAAGGCGGGACACTGCTCTCTGTCTTCCTTTGGAAACCTAGGTTGTCGGAGCTTACCCACCTCACTAAGACAGTCTGAGCCGGTCTCATGAGCTGGGGAACGTGGACTCAGTGAGGACCAGGGCCCTATCTGCACTCAGAAAATCACTCTGCTCAGCCTTCCATCCAGGAGCTCACACCGACTGGCTCGTTGGTTTAGCAGGACGTCTAAGTGAGGTCCAAGCTGAGCAAAGAACACACTTCCTCCTTTACCCTGCTAGGCCCACGGAAGAGGTAGAGCCAACTAGGCCTCGCTCAGGCCAGCCCTCCTTCAGGGATCTTGCCACACTTCGAAGCCTGCACAGTAAAAGTTATTTAGCGAAGTTGCCAGGGTTTCGCCATGCTCTCCCTCGGCAGCTCCACTACTGCAGGGACTCATGTTTGCTGTGAACTAGGATAGGTGGCCCACTTCAAAAAGCAGTCTTTTCCCCTTTGGAAATGTGGATTCTTGCAGCCTCGGAGCTGTTTGCAAAACCCTAGGAAGGCCCAGCTTCTACTCACGGCAGGCACGCCCGGGGAGGAAACGAGTATGTTTCCCCAGAGAAACAGGCTGCTTGCAAGTGTCGAGCGGAGCTTCTCAGGTGCCCAGTGTGTCCCGTTTGTTTCCCTTCGCAGCTGACATCCTGCAGGTACTTATGCTGGGGGCTAACAAGGGTAGGTGGCTCTTCCGACAAAAGCAGCCTTTTCCTTTTGGAAGCTTGGATTGTAGTGTCTCAGGGGCTGCTTGCCAAACCTTGAAGTTGCCCAGGTTATAGCCTCCAGAGGTACGCTTGAGTAGCAAACGAGCACTTTCACCCGAGGAACAGGGTTCCTGTCACGCTGGAGGAGAGTTAATCCCGCAGACCTCGTTCCTCCTGGGAAAGCGCAAGGCCACCCTGAGCCTCAGGGTAGTGCCTAAGTCTCCACAGGGCAAGCTCTGCGTGCCTCGGTTTCCATGAGGTCTCCATCGTTGTTGTGCTTCAATGGAACACGAGGATAGCTTTCAGGACTCCAAGCACTCTGACCTCCGCACCATTTCCCATGCTACCACACAGATCCCCCCACGTGTCCTCTCTGCCTGTGAGCAACAAGCAGCCGTGTAGGCCCTTCGGAACACTTCTTGCATACAGAACCCAAGGCGGCACACTGCTCTCTGTCTTCCTTTGGAAACCTAGGTGGTCGCAGCTTGCCCCAGCTCACGAAGACAGTCTGAGCCGTTCTCATGAGCTGGGAGACGTGGACTCAGTGAGGACCAGGGCCCTACCTGCACTCAGAAAATCACTCTGCTCAGCCTTCCATCCAGGAGCTCACACCGACTGGCTCGTTGGTTTAGCAGGACGTCTAAGTGAGGTCCAAGCTGAGCAAAGAGCACACTTCCTCCTTTACCCTGCTAGGCCCACGGAAGAGGTAGAGCCAACTAGGCCTCGCTCAGACCAGCCCTCCTTCAGGGATCTTGCCACACTTCGAAGCCTGCACAGTAAAAGATACTTAGCGAAGTTGCCAAGATTTCGCCATGCTCTCCCTCGGCAGCTCCACTACTGCAGGGACTCATGTTTGCTGTGAACTAGGATAGGTGGCCCACTTCCAAAAGCAGTCTTTTCCCCTTTGGAAAGGTGGATTCTTGTAGCCTAGGAGCTGTTTGCGAAACCATAGGAAGGCGCAGCTTTTACTCACTGCAGGCACGCCCGGGGAGGAAACGAGTATGTTTCCCCAGAGAAACAGGCTGCTTGCAAGTGTAGAGGGGAGCTTCTCAGGTGCCCAGTGTGTCCCGTTTGTTTCCCTTCGCAGCTGACATCCTGCAGGTACTTATGCTGGGTGCTAACAAGGGTTCTTTGGCTCTGCCGAGAAAAGCAGCCTTTTCCCTTTGGAAGCTTGGATTGTAGTGTCTCAGGGGCTGCTTGCCAAACCTTGAAGTTGCCCAGGTTATAGCCTCCGCAGGAACGCTTGCGTAGCAAACGAGCACTTTCTACCGATGAACAGGGTTCCTGTCACGCTGGAGGAGAGTTAATCCCGCAGACCTCGTTCCTCCTGGGAAAGCGCAAGTCCACCCTGAGCCTCAGGGTAGTGCCTAAGTTTCCAACGGGCAAGCTCTGCGTGCCTCGGTTTCCATGAGGTCTCCACCGTTGTTGTGCTTCAATGGAACGCGAAGATAGCTTTCAGGACTCCAAGCACTCTGACCTCCGCACCGTTTCCCATGCTACCACACGGATCCCCCCCACGTCTCCTCTCTGCCTGCTGAGCAACAAGCAGCCGTGTAGGCCCTTCAGAACACTTCTGCATGCAGAGCCCAAGGCGGCACACTGCTCTCTGTCTTCCTTTGGAAACCTAGGTGGTCGCAGCTTACCCAGCTCACCAAGACAGTCTGAGCCGGTCTCATGAGCTGGGGAACGTGGACTCAGTGAGGACCAGGGCCCTACCTGCACTCAGAAAATCACTCTGCTCAGCCTTCCATCCAGGAGCTCACACCGACTGGCTCGTTGGTTTAGCAGGACGTCTAAGTGAGGTCCAAGCTGAGCAAAGAACACACTTCCTCCTTTACCCTGCTAGGCCCACGGAAGAGGTAGAGCCAACTAGGCCTCGCTCAGGCCAGCCCTCCTTCAGGGATCTTGCCACACTTCGAAGCCTGCACAGTAAAAGATATTTAGCGAAGTTGCCAGGGTTTCGCCATTCTCCCTCGGCAGCTCCACTACTGCAGGGACTCATGTTTGCTGTGAACTAGGATAGGTGGCCCACTTCCAAAAGCAGTCTTTTCCCCTTTGGAAATGTGGATTCTTGTAGCCTAGGAGCTGTTTGCGAAACCATAGGAAGGCCCAGCTTTTACTCACTGCAGGCACGCCCGGGGACGAAACGAGTATGTTTCCCCAGAGAAACAGGCTGCTTGCAAGTGTCGAGGGGAGCTTCTCAGGTGCCCAGTGTGTCCCGTTTGTTTCCCTTCGCAGCTCCCGTACTGCAGGTACTTATGCTGGGTGCTAACAAGGGTTCGTTGGCTCTGCCGAGAAAAGCAGCCTTTTCCCTTTGGAAGCTTGGATTGTAGTGTCTCAGGGGCTGCTTGCCAAACCTTGAAGTTGACCAGGTTATAGCCTCCGCAGGTACGCTTGCGTAGCAAACGAGCACTTTCACCCGAGGAACAGCGTTCCTATCACGCTGCAGGAGAGTTAATCCTGCAGACCTCGTTCCTCCTGGGAAAGCGCAAGGCCACCCTGAGCCTCAGGGTAGTGCCTAAGTTTGCTCCGTGCAAGCTCTGCGTGCCTCGGTTTCCATGAGGTCTCCATCGTTGTTGTGCTTCAATGGAACGCGAGGATAGCTTTCAGGACTCCAAGCACTCTGACCTCCGCACCATTTCCCATGCTACCACACAGATCCCCCCACGTCTCCTCTCTGCCTGCTGAGCAATAAGCAGCCGTGTAGGCCCTTCGGAACACTTCTTGCATGCAGACCCCAAGGCGGGACACTGCTCTCTGTCTTCCTTTGGAAACCTAGGTTGTCGGAGCTTACCCACCTCACTAAGACAGTCTGAGCCGGTCTCATGAGCTGGGGAACGTGGACTCAGTGAGGACCAGGGCCCTATCTGCACTCAGAAAATCACTCTGCTCAGCCTTCCATCCAGGAGCTCACACCGACTGGCTCGTTGGTTTAGCAGGACGTCTAAGTGAGGTCCAAGCTGAGCAAAGAACACACTTCCTCCTTTACCCTGCTAGGCCCACGGAAGAGGTAGAGCCAACTAGGCCTCGCTCAGGCCAGCCCTCCTTCAGGGATCTTGCCACACTTCGAAGCCTGCACAGTAAAAGTTATTTAGCGAAGTTGCCAGGGTTTCGCCATGCTCTCCCTCGGCAGCTCCACTACTGCAGGGACTCATGTTTGCTGTGAACTAGGATAGGTGGCCCACTTCAAAAAGCAGTCTTTTCCCCTTTGGAAATGTGGATTCTTGCAGCCTCGGAGCTGTTTGCAAAACCCTAGGAAGGCCCAGCTTCTACTCACGGCAGGCACGCCCGGGGAGGAAACGAGTATGTTTCCCCAGAGAAACAGGCTGCTTGCAAGTGTCGAGCGGAGCTTCTCAGGTGCCCAGTGTGTCCCGTTTGTTTCCCTTCGCAGCTGACATCCTGCAGGTACTTATGCTGGGGGCTAACAAGGGTAGGTGGCTCTTCCGACAAAAGCAGCCTTTTCCTTTTGGAAGCTTGGATTGTAGTGTCTCAGGGGCTGCTTGCCAAACCTTGAAGTTGCCCAGGTTATAGCCTCCAGAGGTACGCTTGAGTAGCAAACGAGCACTTTCACCCGAGGAACAGGGTTCCTGTCACGCTGGAGGAGAGTTAATCCCGCAGACCTCGTTCCTCCTGGGAAAGCGCAAGGCCACCCTGAGCCTCAGGGTAGTGCCTAAGTCTCCACAGGGCAAGCTCTGCGTGCCTCGGTTTCCATGAGGTCTCCATCGTTGTTGTGCTTCAATGGAACACGAGGATAGCTTTCAGGACTCCAAGCACTCTGACCTCCGCACCATTTCCCATGCTACCACACAGATCCCCCCACGTGTCCTCTCTGCCTGTGAGCAACAAGCAGCCGTGTAGGCCCTTCGGAACACTTCTTGCATACAGAACCCAAGGCGGCACACTGCTCTCTGTCTTCCTTTGGAAACCTAGGTGGTCGCAGCTTGCCCCAGCTCACGAAGACAGTCTGAGCCGTTCTCATGAGCTGGGAGACGTGGACTCAGTGAGGACCAGGGCCCTACCTGCACTCAGAAAATCACTCTGCTCAGCCTTCCATCCAGGAGCTCACACCGACTGGCTCGTTGGTTTAGCAGGACGTCTAAGTGAGGTCCAAGCTGAGCAAAGAGCACACTTCCTCCTTTACCCTGCTAGGCCCACGGAAGAGGTAGAGCCAACTAGGCCTCGCTCAGACCAGCCCTCCTTCAGGGATCTTGCCACACTTCGAAGCCTGCACAGTAAAAGATACTTAGCGAAGTTGCCAAGATTTCGCCATGCTCTCCCTCGGCAGCTCCACTACTGCAGGGACTCATGTTTGCTGTGAACTAGGATAGGTGGCCCACTTCCAAAAGCAGTCTTTTCCCCTTTGGAAAGGTGGATTCTTGTAGCCTAGGAGCTGTTTGCGAAACCATAGGAAGGCGCAGCTTTTACTCACTGCAGGCACGCCCGGGGAGGAAACGAGTATGTTTCCCCAGAGAAACAGGCTGCTTGCAAGTGTAGAGGGGAGCTTCTCAGGTGCCCAGTGTGTCCCGTTTGTTTCCCTTCGCAGCTGACATCCTGCAGGTACTTATGCTGGGTGCTAACAAGGGTTCTTTGGCTCTGCCGAGAAAAGCAGCCTTTTCCCTTTGGAAGCTTGGATTGTAGTGTCTCAGGGGCTGCTTGCCAAACCTTGAAGTTGCCCAGGTTATAGCCTCCGCAGGAACGCTTGCGTAGCAAACGAGCACTTTCTACCGATGAACAGGGTTCCTGTCACGCTGGAGGAGAGTTAATCCCGCAGACCTCGTTCCTCCTGGGAAAGCGCAAGTCCACCCTGAGCCTCAGGGTAGTGCCTAAGTTTCCAACGGGCAAGCTCTGCGTGCCTCGGTTTCCATGAGGTCTCCACCGTTGTTGTGCTTCAATGGAACGCGAAGATAGCTTTCAGGACTCCAAGCACTCTGACCTCCGCACCGTTTCCCATGCTACCACACGGATCCCCCCCACGTCTCCTCTCTGCCTGCTGAGCAACAAGCAGCCGTGTAGGCCCTTCAGAACACTTCTGCATGCAGAGCCCAAGGCGGCACACTGCTCTCTGTCTTCCTTTGGAAACCTAGGTGGTCGCAGCTTACCCAGCTCACCAAGACAGTCTGAGCCGGTCTCATGAGCTGGGGAACGTGGACTCAGTGAGGACCAGGGCCCTACCTGCACTCAGAAAATCACTCTGCTCAGCCTTCCATCCAGGAGCTCACACCGACTGGCTCGTTGGTTTAGCAGGACGTCTAAGTGAGGTCCAAGCTGAGCAAAGAACACACTTCCTCCTTTACCCTGCTAGGCCCACGGAAGAGGTAGAGCCAACTAGGCCTCGCTCAGGCCAGCCCTCCTTCAGGGATCTTGCCACACTTCGAAGCCTGCACAGTAAAAGATATTTAGCGAAGTTGCCAGGGTTTCGCCATTCTCCCTCGGCAGCTCCACTACTGCAGGGACTCATGTTTGCTGTGAACTAGGATAGGTGGCCCACTTCCAAAAGCAGTCTTTTCCCCTTTGGAAATGTGGATTCTTGTAGCCTAGGAGCTGTTTGCGAAACCATAGGAAGGCCCAGCTTTTACTCACTGCAGGCACGCCCGGGGACGAAACGAGTATGTTTCCCCAGAGAAACAGGCTGCTTGCAAGTGTCGAGGGGAGCTTCTCAGGTGCCCAGTGTGTCCCGTTTGTTTCCCTTCGCAGCTCCCGTACTGCAGGTACTTATGCTGGGTGCTAACAAGGGTTCGTTGGCTCTGCCGAGAAAAGCAGCCTTTTCCCTTTGGAAGCTTGGATTGTAGTGTCTCAGGGGCTGCTTGCCAAACCTTGAAGTTGACCAGGTTATAGCCTCCGCAGGTACGCTTGCGTAGCAAACGAGCACTTTCACCCGAGGAACAGCGTTCCTATCACGCTGCAGGAGAGTTAATCCTGCAGACCTCGTTCCTCCTGGGAAAGCGCAAGGCCACCCTGAGCCTCAGGGTAGTGCCTAAGTTTGCTCCGTGCAAGCTCTGCGTGCCTCGGTTTCCATGAGGTCTCCATCGTTGTTGTGCTTCAATGGAACGCGAGGATAGCTTTCAGGACTCCAAGCACTCTGACCTCCGCACCATTTCCCATGCTACCACACAGATCCCCCCACGTCTCCTCTCTGCCTGCTGAGCAATAAGCAGCCGTGTAGGCCCTTCGGAACACTTCTTGCATGCAGACCCCAAGGCGGGACACTGCTCTCTGTCTTCCTTTGGAAACCTAGGTTGTCGGAGCTTACCCACCTCACTAAGACAGTCTGAGCCGGTCTCATGAGCTGGGGAACGTGGACTCAGTGAGGACCAGGGCCCTATCTGCACTCAGAAAATCACTCTGCTCAGCCTTCCATCCAGGAGCTCACACCGACTGGCTCGTTGGTTTAGCAGGACGTCTAAGTGAGGTCCAAGCTGAGCAAAGAACACACTTCCTCCTTTACCCTGCTAGGCCCACGGAAGAGGTAGAGCCAACTAGGCCTCGCTCAGGCCAGCCCTCCTTCAGGGATCTTGCCACACTTCGAAGCCTGCACAGTAAAAGTTATTTAGCGAAGTTGCCAGGGTTTCGCCATGCTCTCCCTCGGCAGCTCCACTACTGCAGGGACTCATGTTTGCTGTGAACTAGGATAGGTGGCCCACTTCAAAAAGCAGTCTTTTCCCCTTTGGAAATGTGGATTCTTGCAGCCTCGGAGCTGTTTGCAAAACCCTAGGAAGGCCCAGCTTCTACTCACGGCAGGCACGCCCGGGGAGGAAACGAGTATGTTTCCCCAGAGAAACAGGCTGCTTGCAAGTGTCGAGCGGAGCTTCTCAGGTGCCCAGTGTGTCCCGTTTGTTTCCCTTCGCAGCTGACATCCTGCAGGTACTTATGCTGGGGGCTAACAAGGGTAGGTGGCTCTTCCGACAAAAGCAGCCTTTTCCTTTTGGAAGCTTGGATTGTAGTGTCTCAGGGGCTGCTTGCCAAACCTTGAAGTTGCCCAGGTTATAGCCTCCAGAGGTACGCTTGAGTAGCAAACGAGCACTTTCACCCGAGGAACAGGGTTCCTGTCACGCTGGAGGAGAGTTAATCCCGCAGACCTCGTTCCTCCTGGGAAAGCGCAAGGCCACCCTGAGCCTCAGGGTAGTGCCTAAGTCTCCACAGGGCAAGCTCTGCGTGCCTCGGTTTCCATGAGGTCTCCATCGTTGTTGTGCTTCAATGGAACGCGAGGATAGCTTTCAGGACTCCAAGCACTCTGACCTCCGCACCATTTCCCATGCTACCACACAGATCCCCCCACGTGTCCTCTCTGCCTGTGAGCAACAAGCAGCCGTGTAGGCCCTTCGGAACACTTCTTGCATACAGAACCCAAGGCGGCACACTGCTCTCTGTCTTCCTTTGGAAACCTAGGTGGTCGCAGCTTGCCCCAGCTCACGAAGACAGTCTGAGCCGTTCTCATGAGCTGGGAGACGTGGACTCAGTGAGGACCAGGGCCCTACCTGCACTCAGAAAATCACTCTGCTCAGCCTTCCATCCAGGAGCTCACACCGACTGGCTCGTTGGTTTAGCAGGACGTCTAAGTGAGGTCCAAGCTGAGCAAAGAGCACACTTCCTCCTTTACCCTGCTAGGCCCACGGAAGAGGTAGAGCCAACTAGGCCTCGCTCAGACCAGCCCTCCTTCAGGGATCTTGCCACACTTCGAAGCCTGCACAGTAAAAGATACTTAGCGAAGTAGCCAAGATTTCGCCATGCTCTCCCTCGGCAGCTCCACTACTGCAGGGACTCATGTTTGCTGTGAACTAGGATAGGTGGCCCACTTCCAAAAGCAGTCTTTTCCCCTTTGGAAAGGTGGATTCTTGTAGCCTAGGAGCTGTTTGCGAAACCATAGGAAGGCGCAGCTTTTACTCACTGCAGGCACGCCCGGGGAGGAAACGAGTATGTTTCCCCAGAGAAACAGGCTGCTTGCAAGTGTAGAGGGGAGCTTCTCAGGTGCCCAGTGTCCCGTTTGTTTCCCTTCGCAGCTCCCGTACTGCAGGTACTTACGCTGGGTGCTAACAAGAGTTGGTTGGCTCTGCCGACAAAAGCAGCCTTTTCCCTTTGGAAGCTTGGATTGTAGTGTCTCAGGGGCTGCTTGCCAAACCTTGAAGTTGCCCAGGTTATAGCCTCCGCAGGAACGCTTGCGTAGCAAACGAGCACTTTCTACCGATGAACAGGGTTCCTGTCACGCTGGAGGAGAGTTAATCCCGCAGACCTCGTTCCTCCTGGGAAAGCGCAAGTCCACCCTGAGCCTCAGGGTAGTGCCTAAGTTTCCAACGGGCAAGCTCTGCGTGCCTCGGTTTCCATGAGGTCTCCACCGTTGTTGTGCTTCAATGGAACGCGAAGATAGCTTTCAGGACTCCAAGCACTCTGACCTCCGCACCGTTTCCCATGCTACCACACGGATCCCCCCCACGTCTCCTCTCTGCCTGCTGAGCAACAAGCAGCCGTGTAGGCCCTTCAGAACACTTCTGCATGCAGAGCCCAAGGCGGCACACTGCTCTCTGTCTTCCTTTGGAAACCTAGGTGGTCGCAGCTTACCCAGCTCACCAAGACAGTCTGAGCCGGTCTCATGAGCTGGGGAACGTGGACTCAGTGAGGACCAGGGCCCTACCTGCACTCAGAAAATCACTCTGCTCAGCCTTCCATCCAGGAGCTCACACCGACTGGCTCGTTGGTTTAGCAGGACGTCTAAGTGAGGTCCAAGCTGAGCAAAGAACACACTTCCTCCTTTACCCTGCTAGGCCCACGGAAGAGGTAGAGCCAACTAGGCCTCGCTCAGGCCAGCCCTCCTTCAGGGATCTTGCCACACTTCGAAGCCTGCACAGTAAAAGATATTTAGCGAAGTTGCCAGGGTTTCGCCATTCTCCCTCGGCAGCTCCACTACTGCAGGGACTCATGTTTGCTGTGAACTAGGATAGGTGGCCCACTTCCAAAAGCAGTCTTTTCCCCTTTGGAAATGTGGATTCTTGTAGCCTAGGAGCTGTTTGCGAAACCATAGGAAGGCCCAGCTTTTACTCACTGCAGGCACGCCCGGGGACGAAACGAGTATGTTTCCCCAGAGAAACAGGCTGCTTGCAAGTGTCGAGGGGAGCTTCTCAGGTGCCCAGTGTGTCCCGTTTGTTTCCCTTCGCAGCTCCCGTACTGCAGGTACTTATGCTGGGTGCTAACAAGGGTTCGTTGGCTCTGCCGAGAAAAGCAGCCTTTTCCCTTTGGAAGCTTGGATTGTAGTGTCTCAGGGGCTGCTTGCCAAACCTTGAAGTTGACCAGGTTATAGCCTCCGCAGGTACGCTTGCGTAGCAAACGAGCACTTTCACCCGAGGAACAGCGTTCCTATCACGCTGCAGGAGAGTTAATCCTGCAGACCTCGTTCCTCCTGGGAAAGCGCAAGGCCACCCTGAGCCTCAGGGTAGTGCCTAAGTTTGCTCCGTGCAAGCTCTGCGTGCCTCGGTTTCCATGAGGTCTCCATCGTTGTTGTGCTTCAATGGAACGCGAGGATAGCTTTCAGGACTCCAAGCACTCTGACCTCCGCACCATTTCCCATGCTACCACACAGATCCCCCCACGTCTCCTCTCTGCCTGCTGAGCAATAAGCAGCCGTGTAGGCCCTTCGGAACACTTCTTGCATGCAGACCCCAAGGCGGGACACTGCTCTCTGTCTTCCTTTGGAAACCTAGGTTGTCGGAGCTTACCCACCTCACTAAGACAGTCTGAGCCGGTCTCATGAGCTGGGGAACGTGGACTCAGTGAGGACCAGGGCCCTATCTGCACTCAGAAAATCACTCTGCTCAGCCTTCCATCCAGGAGCTCACACCGACTGGCTCGTTGGTTTAGCAGGACGTCTAAGTGAGGTCCAAGCTGAGCAAAGAACACACTTCCTCCTTTACCCTGCTAGGCCCACGGAAGAGGTAGAGCCAACTAGGCCTCGCTCAGGCCAGCCCTCCTTCAGGGATCTTGCCACACTTCGAAGCCTGCACAGTAAAAGTTATTTAGCGAAGTTGCCAGGGTTTCGCCATGCTCTCCCTCGGCAGCTCCACTACTGCAGGGACTCATGTTTGCTGTGAACTAGGATAGGTGGCCCACTTCAAAAAGCAGTCTTTTCCCCTTTGGAAATGTGGATTCTTGTAGCCTCGGAGCTGTTTGCAAAACCCTAGGAAGGCCCAGCTTCTACTCACGGCAGGCACGCCCGGGGAGGAAACGAGTATGTTTCCCCAGAGAAACAGGCTGCTTGCAAGTGTCGAGCGGAGCTTCTCAGGTGCCCAGTGTGTCCCGTTTGTTTCCCTTCGCAGCTGACATCCTGCAGGTACTTATGCTGGGGGCTAACAAGGGTAGGTGGCTCTTCCGACAAAAGCAGCCTTTTCCTTTTGGAAGCTTGGATTGTAGTGTCTCAGGGGCTGCTTGCCAAACCTTGAAGTTGCCCAGGTTATAGCCTCCAGAGGTACGCTTGAGTAGCAAACGAGCACTTTCACCCGAGGAACAGGGTTCCTGTCACGCTGGAGGAGAGTTAATCCCGCAGACCTCGTTCCTCCTGGGAAAGCGCAAGGCCACCCTGAGCCTCAGGGTAGTGCCTAAGTTTGCTCCGTGCAAGCTCTGCGTGCCTCGGTTTCCATGAGGTCTCCATCGTTGTTGTGCTTCAATGGAACGCGAGGATAGCTTTCAGGACTCCAAGCACTCTGACCTCCGCACCATTTCCCATGCTACCACACAGATCCCCCCACGTGTCCTCTCTGCCTGTGAGCAACAAGCAGCCGTGTAGGCCCTTCGGAACACTTCTTGCATGCAGAACCCAAGGCGGCACACTGCTCTCTGTCTTCCTTTGGAAACCTAGGTGGTCGCAGCTTGCCCCAGCTCACGAAGACAGTCTGAGCCGTTCTCATGAGCTGGGAGACGTGGACTCAGTGAGGACCAGGGCCCTACCTGCACTCAGAAAATCACTCTGCTCAGCCTTCCATCCAGGAGCTCACACCGACTGGCTCGTTGGTTTAGCAGGACGTCTAAGTGAGGTCCAAGCTGAGCAAAGAGCACTGTTCCTCCTTTACCCTGCTAGGCCCACGGAAGAGGTAGAGCCAACTAGGCCTCGCTCAGACCAGCCCTCCTTCAGGGATCTTGCCACACTTCGAAGCCTGCACAGTAAAAGATACTTAGCGAAGTTGCCAGGGTTTCGCCATGCTCTCCCTCGGCAGCTCCACTACTACAGGGACTCATGTTTGCTTTGAACTAGTATAGGTGTCCCTGCTTCCAAAAGCAGTCTTTTCCCCTTTGGAAATGTGGATTCTTGTAGCCTCGGAGCTGTTTGCGAAACCATAGGAAGGCCCAGCTTTTACTCACTGCAGGCACGCCCGGAGAGGAAACGAGTATGTTTCCCCAGAGAAACAGGCTGCTTGCAAGTGTAGAGGGGAGCTTCTCAGGTGCCCAGTGTCCCGTTTGTTTCCCTTCGCAGCTCCCGTACTGCAGGTACTTATGCTGGGTGCTAACAAGAGTTGGTTGGCTCTGCCGACAAAAGCAGCCTTTTCCCTTTGGAAGCTTGGATTGTAGTGTCTCAGGGGCTGCTTGCCAAACCTTGAAGTTGCCCAGGTTATAGCCTCCGCAGGAACGCTTGCGTAGCAAACGAGCACTTTCTACCGATGAACAGGGTTCCTGTCACGCTGGAGGAGAGTTAATCCCGCAGACCTCGTTCCTCCTGGGAAAGCGCAAGTCCACCCTGAGCCTCAGGGTAGTGCCTAAGTTTCCAACGGGCAAGCTCTGCGTGCCTCGGTTTCCATGAGGTCTCCACCGTTGTTGTGCTTCAATGGAACGCGAAGATAGCTTTCAGGACTCCAAGCACTCTGACCTCCGCACCGTTTCCCATGCTACCACACGGATCCCCCCCACGTCTCCTCTCTGCCTGCTGAGCAACAAGCAGCCGTGTAGGCCCTTCAGAACACTTCTGCATGCAGAGCCCAAGGCGGCACACTGCTCTCTGTCTTCCTTTGGAAACCTAGGTGGTCGCAGCTTACCCAGCTCACCAAGACAGTCTGAGCCGGTCTCATGAGCTGGGGAACGTGGACTCAGTGAGGACCAGGGCCCTACCTGCACTCAGAAAATCACTCTGCTCAGCCTTCCATCCAGGAGCTCACACCGACTGGCTCGTTGGTTTAGCAGGACGTCTAAGTGAGGTCCAAGCTGAGCAAAGAACACACTTCCTCCTTTACCCTGCTAGGCCCACGGAAGAGGTAGAGCCAACTAGGCCTCGCTCAGGCCAGCCCTCCTTCAGGGATCTTGCCACACTTCGAAGCCTGCACAGTAAAAGATATTTAGCGAAGTTGCCAGGGTTTCGCCATTCTCCCTCGGCAGCTCCACTACTGCAGGGACTCATGTTTGCTGTGAACTAGGATAGGTGGCCCACTTCCAAAAGCAGTCTTTTCCCCTTTGGAAATGTGGATTCTTGTAGCCTAGGAGCTGTTTGCGAAACCATAGGAAGGCCCAGCTTTTACTCACTGCAGGCACGCCCGGGGACGAAACGAGTATGTTTCCCCAGAGAAACAGGCTGCTTGCAAGTGTCGAGGGGAGCTTCTCAGGTGCCCAGTGTGTCCCGTTTGTTTCCCTTCGCAGCTCCCGTACTGCAGGTACTTATGCTGGGTGCTAACAAGGGTTCGTTGGCTCTGCCGAGAAAAGCAGCCTTTTCCCTTTGGAAGCTTGGATTGTAGTGTCTCAGGGGCTGCTTGCCAAACCTTGAAGTTGACCAGGTTATAGCCTCCGCAGGTACGCTTGCGTAGCAAACGAGCACTTTCACCCGAGGAACAGCGTTCCTATCACGCTGCAGGAGAGTTAATCCTGCAGACCTCGTTCCTCCTGGGAAAGCGCAAGGCCACCCTGAGCCTCAGGGTAGTGCCTAAGTTTGCTCCGTGCAAGCTCTGCGTGCCTCGGTTTCCATGAGGTCTCCATCGTTGTTGTGCTTCAATGGAACGCGAGGATAGCTTTCAGGACTCCAAGCACTCTGACCTCCGCACCATTTCCCATGCTACCACACAGATCCCCCCACGTCTCCTCTCTGCCTGCTGAGCAATAAGCAGCCGTGTAGGCCCTTCGGAACACTTCTTGCATGCAGAGCCCAAGGCGGGACACTGCTCTCTGTCTTCCTTTGGAAACCTAGGTTGTCGGAGCTTACCCACCTCACTAAGACAGTCTGAGCCGGTCTCATGAGCTGGGGAACGTGGACTCAGTGAGGACCAGGGCCCTATCTGCACTCAGAAAATCACTCTGCTCAGCCTTCCATCCAGGAGCTCACACCGACTGGCTCGTTGGTTTAGCAGGACGTCTAAGTGAGGTCCAAGCTGAGCAAAGAACACACTTCCTCCTTTACCCTGCTAGGCCCACGGAAGAGGTAGAGCCAACTAGGCCTCGCTCAGGCCAGCCCTCCTTCAGGGATCTTGCCACACTTCGAAGCCTGCACAGTAAAAGTTATTTAGCGAAGTTGCCAGGGTTTCGCCATGCTCTCCCTCGGCAGCTCCACTACTGCAGGGACTCATGTTTGCTGTGAACTAGGATAGGTGGCCCACTTCAAAAAGCAGTCTTTTCCCCTTTGGAAATGTGGATTCTTGTAGCCTCGGAGCTGTTTGCAAAACCCTAGGAAGGCCCAGCTTCTACTCACGGCAGGCACGCCCGGGGAGGAAACGAGTATGTTTCCCCAGAGAAACAGGCTGCTTGCAAGTGTCGAGCGGAGCTTCTCAGGTGCCCAGTGTGTCCCGTTTGTTTCCCTTCGCAGCTGACATCCTGCAGGTACTTATGCTGGGGGCTAACAAGGGTAGGTGGCTCTTCCGACAAAAGCAGCCTTTTCCTTTTGGAAGCTTGGATTGTAGTGTCTCAGGGGCTGCTTGCCAAACCTTGAAGTTGCCCAGGTTATAGCCTCCAGAGGTACGCTTGAGTAGCAAACGAGCACTTTCACCCGAGGAACAGGGTTCCTGTCACGCTGGAGGAGAGTTAATCCCGCAGACCTCGTTCCTCCTGGGAAAGCGCAAGGCCACCCTGAGCCTCAGGGTAGTGCCTAAGTTTCCACAGGGCAAGCTCTGCGTGCCTCGGTTTCCATGAGGTCTCCATCGTTGTTGTGCTTCAATGGAACGCGAGGATAGCTTTCAGGACTCCAAGCACTCTGACCTCCGCACCATTTCCCATGCTACCACACAGATCCCCCCACGTGTCCTCTCTGCCTGTGAGCAACAAGCAGCCGTGTAGGCCCTTCGGAACACTTCTTGCATACAGAACCCAAGGCGGCACACTGCTCTCTGTCTTCCTTTGGAAACCTAGGTGGTCGCAGCTTGCCCCAGCTCACGAAGACAGTCTGAGCCGTTCTCATGAGCTGGGAGACGTGGACTCAGTGAGGACCAGGGCCCTACCTGCACTCAGAAAATCACTCTGCTCAGCCTTCCATCCAGGAGCTCACACCGACTGGCTCGTTGGTTTAGCAGGACGTCTAAGTGAGGTCCAAGCTGAGCAAAGAGCACACTTCCTCCTTTACCCTGCTAGGCCCACGGAAGAGGTAGAGCCAACTAGGCCTCGCTCAGACCAGCCCTCCTTCAGGGATCTTGCCACACTTCGAAGCCTGCACAGTAAAAGATACTTAGCGAAGTTGCCAAGATTTCGCCATGCTCTCCCTCGGCAGCTCCACTACTGCAGGGACTCATGTTTGCTGTGAACTAGGATAGGTGGCCCACTTCCAAAAGCAGTCTTTTCCCCTTTGGAAAGGTGGATTCTTGTAGCCTAGGAGCTGTTTGCGAAACCATAGGAAGGCGCAGCTTTTACTCACTGCAGGCACGCCCGGGGAGGAAACGAGTATGTTTCCCCAGAGAAACAGGCTGCTTGCAAGTGTAGAGGGGAGCTTCTCAGGTGCCCAGTGTGTCCCGTTTGTTTCCCTTCGCAGCTGACATCCTGCAGGTACTTATGCTGGGTGCTAACAAGGGTTCTTTGGCTCTGCCGAGAAAAGCAGCCTTTTCCCTTTGGAAGCTTGGATTGTAGTGTCTCAGGGGCTGCTTGCCAAACCTTGAAGTTGACCTGGTTATAGCCTCCGCAGGTACGCTTGCGTAGCAAACGAGCACTTTCACCCGATGAACAGCGTTCCTATCACGCTGCAGGAGAGTTAATCCCGCAGACCTCGTTCCTCCTGGGAAAGCGCAAGTCCACCCTGAGCCTCAGGGTAGTGCCTAAGTTTCCAACGGGCAAGCTCTGCGTGCCTCGGTTTCCATGAGGTCTCCACCGTTGTTGTGCTTCAATGGAACGCGAAGATAGCTTTCAGGACTCCAAGCACTCTGACCTCCGCACCGTTTCCCATGCTACCACACGGATCCCCCCCACGTCTCCTCTCTGCCTGCTGAGCAACAAGCAGCCGTGTAGGCCCTTCAGAACACTTCTGCATGCAGAGCCCAAGGCGGCACACTGCTCTCTGTCTTCCTTTGGAAACCTAGGTGGTCGCAGCTTACCCAGCTCACCAAGACAGTCTGAGCCGGTCTCATGAGCTGGGGAACGTGGACTCAGTGAGGACCAGGGCCCTACCTGCACTCAGAAAATCACTCTGCTCAGCCTTCCATCCAGGAGCTCACACCGACTGGCTCGTTGGTTTAGCAGGACGTCTAAGTGAGGTCCAAGCTGAGCAAAGAACACACTTCCTCCTTTACCCTGCTAGGCCCACGGAAGAGGTAGAGCCAACTAGGCCTCGCTCAGGCCAGCCCTCCTTCAGGGATCTTGCCACACTTCGAAGCCTGCACAGTAAAAGATATTTAGCGAAGTTGCCAGGGTTTCGCCATTCTCCCTCGGCAGCTCCACTACTGCAGGGACTCATGTTTGCTGTGAACTAGGATAGGTGGCCCACTTCCAAAAGCAGTCTTTTCCCCTTTGGAAATGTGGATTCTTGTAGCCTAGGAGCTGTTTGCGAAACCCCAGGAAGGCCCAGCTTTTACTCACTGCAGGCACGCCCGGGGAGGAAACGAGTATGTTTCCCCAGAGAAACAGGCTGCTTGCAAGTGTCGAGGGGAGCTTCTCAGGTGCCCAGTGTGTCCCGTTTGTTTCCCTTCGCAGCTCCCGTACTGCAGGTACTTATGCTGGGTGCTAACAAGGGTTCGTTGGCTCTGCCGAGAAAAGCAGCCTTTTCCCTTTGGAAGCTTGGATTGTAGTGTCTCAGGGGCTGCTTGCCAAACCTTGAAGTTGACCAGGTTATAGCCTCCGCAGGTACGCTTGCGTAGCAAACGAGCACTTTCACCCGAGGAACAGCGTTCCTATCACGCTGCAGGAGAGTTAATCCTGCAGACCTCGTTCCTCCTGGGAAAGCGCAAGGCCACCCTGAGCCTCAGGGTAGTGCCTAAGTTTGCTCCGTGCAAGCTCTGCGTGCCTCGGTTTCCATGAGGTCTCCACCGTTGTTGTGCCTCAATGGAACTAGAGGATAGCTTTCAGGACTCCAAGCACTCTAGCCTCCGCACCGTTTCCCATGCTACCACACGGATTCCCCCCACGTCTCCTCTCTGCCTGCTGAGCAACAAGCAGCCGTGTAGGCCCTTTAGAACACTTCTTGCATGCAGAGCCGAAGGCGGGACACTGCTCTCTGTCTTCCTTTGGAAACCTAGGTTGTCGGAGCTTACCCACCTCACGAAGACAGTCTGAGCCGCTCTCATGAGCTGGGGAACGTGGACTCAGTGAGGACCAGGGCCCTACCTGCACTCTGAAAATCACTCTGCTCAGCCTTCCATCCAGGAGCTCACACCGACTGGCTCGTTGGTTTAGCAGGACGTCTAAGTGAGGTCCAAGCTGAGCAAAGAACACACTTCCTCCTGTACCCTGCTAGGCCCACAGAAGAGGTAGAGCCAACTAGGCCTCGCTCAGGCCAGCCCTCCTTCAGGGATCTTGCCACAGTTCGAAGCCTGCACAGTAAAAGATACTTAGCGAAGTTGCCAGGGTTTCGCCATGCTCTCCCTCGGCAGCTCCACTACTGCAGGGACTCATGTTTGCTGTGAACTAGGATAGGTGGCCCACTTCAAAAAGCAGTCTTTTCCCCTTTGGAAATGTGGATTCTTGTAGCCTCGGAGCTGTTTGCGAAACCCTAGGAAGGCCCAGCTTCTACTCACGGCAGGCACGCCCGGGGAGGAAACGAGTATGTTTCCCCAGAGAAACAGGCTGCTTGCAAGTGTCGAGCGGAGCTTCTCAGGTGCCCAGTGTGTCCCGTTTGTTTCCCTTCGCAGCTGACATCCTGCAGGTACTTATGCTGGGGGCTAACAAGGGTAGGTGGCTCTTCCGACAAAAGCAGCCTTTTCCTTTTGGAAGCTTGGATTGTAGTGTCTCAGGGGCTGCTTGCCAAACCTTGAAGTTGCCCAGGTTATAGCCTCCAGAGGTACGCTTGAGTAGCAAACGAGCACTTTCACCCGAGGAACAGGGTTCCTGTCACGCTGGAGGAGAGTTAATCCCGCAGACCTCGTTCCTCCTGGGAAAGCGCAAGGCCACCCTGAGCCTCAGGGTAGTGCCTAAGTCTCCACCGGGCAAGCTCTGCGTGCCTCGGTTTCCATGAGGTCTCCATAGTTGTTGTGCTTCAATGGAACGCGAGGATAGGTTTCAGGACTCCAAGCACTCTGACCTCCGCACCGTTTCCCATGCTACCACACGGATTCCCCCCACGTCTCCTCTCTGCCTGCTGAGCAACAAGCAGCCGTGTAGGCCCTTCAGAACACTTCTGCATGCAGAGCCCAAGGCGGCACACTGCTCTCTGTCTTCCTTTGGAAACCTAGGTGGTCGCAGCTTACCCAGCTCACCAAGACAGTCTGAGCCGGTCTCATGAGCTGGGGAACGTGGACTCAGTGAGGACCAGGGCCCTACCTGCACTCAGAAAATCACTCTGCTCAGCCTTCCATCCAGGAGTTCACACCGACTGGCTCGTTGGTTTAGCAGGACGTCTAAGTGAGGTCCAAGCTGAGCAAAGAACACACTTCCTCCTTTACCCTGCTAGGCCCACGGAAGAGGTAGAGCCAACTAGGCCTCGCTCAGGCCAGCCCTCCTTCAGGGATCTTGCCACACTTCGAAGCCTGCACAGTAAAAGATATTTAGCGAAGTTGCCAGGGTTTCGCCATTCTCCCTCGGCAGCTCCACTACTGCAGGGACTCATGTTTGCTGTGAACTAGGATAGGTGGCCCACTTCCAAAAGCAGTCTTTTCCCCTTTGGAAATGTGGATTCTTGTAGCCTAGGAGCTGTTTGCGAAACCATAGGAAGGCCCAGCTTTTACTCACTGCAGGCACGCCCGGGGACGAAACGAGTATGTTTCCCCAGAGAAACAGGCTGCTTGCAAGTGTCGAGGGGAGCTTCTCAGGTGCCCAGTGTGTCCCGTTTGTTTCCCTTCGCAGCTCCCGTACTGCAGGTACTTATGCTGGGTGCTAACAAGGGTTCGTTGGCTCTGCCGAGAAAAGCAGCCTTTTCCCTTTGGAAGCTTGGATTGTAGTGTCTCAGGGGCTGCTTGCCAAACCTTGAAGTTGACCAGGTTATAGCCTCCGCAGGTACGCTTGCGTAGCAAACGAGCACTTTCACCCGAGGAACAGCGTTCCTATCACGCTGCAGGAGAGTTAATCCTGCAGACCTCGTTCCTCCTGGGAAAGCGCAAGGCCACCCTGAGCCTCAGGGTAGTGCCTAAGTTTGCTCCGTGCAAGCTCTGCGTGCCTCGGTTTCCATGAGGTCTCCATCGTTGTTGTGCTTCAATGGAACGCGAGGATAGCTTTCAGGACTCCAAGCACTCTGACCTCCGCACCATTTCCCATGCTACCACACAGATCCCCCCACGTCTCCTCTCTGCCTGCTGAGCAATAAGCAGCCGTGTAGGCCCTTCGGAACACTTCTTGCATGCAGACCCCAAGGCGGGACACTGCTCTCTGTCTTCCTTTGGACACCTAGGTTGTCGGAGCTTACCCACCTCACTAAGACAGTCTGAGCCGGTCTCATGAGCTGGGGAACGTGGACTCAGTGAGGACCAGGGCCCTATCTGCACTCAGAAAATCACTCTGCTCAGCCTTCCATCCAGGAGCTCACACCGACTGGCTCGTTGGTTTAGCAGGACGTCTAAGTGAGGTCCAAGCTGAGCAAAGAACACACTTCCTCCTTTACCCTGCTAGGCCCACGGAAGAGGTAGAGCCAACTAGGCCTCGCTCAGGCCAGCCCTCCTTCAGGGATCTTGCCACACTTCGAAGCCTGCACAGTAAAAGTTATTTAGCGAAGTTGCCAGGGTTTCGCCATGCTCTCCCTCGGCAGCTCCACTACTGCAGGGACTCATGTTTGCTGTGAACTAGGATAGGTGGCCCACTTCAAAAAGCAGTCTTTTCCCCTTTGGAAATGTGGATTCTTGTAGCCTCGGAGCTGTTTGCAAAACCCTAGGAAGGCCCAGCTTCTACTCACGGCAGGCACGCCCGGGGAGGAAACGAGTATGTTTCCCCAGAGAAACAGGCTGCTTGCAAGTGTCGAGCGGAGCTTCTCAGGTGCCCAGTGTGTCCCGTTTGTTTCCCTTCGCAGCTGACATCCTGCAGGTACTTATGCTGGGGGCTAACAAGGGTAGGTGGCTCTTCCGACAAAAGCAGCCTTTTCCTTTTGGAAGCTTGGATTGTAGTGTCTCAGGGGCTGCTTGCCAAACCTTGAAGTTGCCCAGGTTATAGCCTCCAGAGGTACGCTTGAGTAGCAAACGAGCACTTTCACCCGAGGAACAGGGTTCCTGTCACGCTGGAGGAGAGTTAATCCCGCAGACCTCGTTCCTCCTGGGAAAGCGCAAGGCCACCCTGAGCCTCAGGGTAGTGCCTAAGTTTCCACAGGGCAAGCTCTGCGTGCCTCGGTTTCCATGAGGTCTCCATCGTTGTTGTGCTTCAATGGAACGCGAGGATAGCTTTCAGGACTCCAAGCACTCTGACCTCCGCACCATTTCCCATGCTACCACACAGATCCCCCCACGTGTCCTCTCTGCCTGTGAGCAACAAGCAGCCGTGTAGGCCCTTCGGAACACTTCTTGCATACAGAACCCAAGGCGGCACACTGCTCTCTGTCTTCCTTTGGAAACCTAGGTGGTCGCAGCTTGCCCCAGCTCACGAAGACAGTCTGAGCCGTTCTCATGAGCTGGGAGACGTGGACTCAGTGAGGACCAGGGCCCTACCTGCACTCAGAAAATCACTCTGCTCAGCCTTCCATCCAGGAGCTCACACCGACTGGCTCGTTGGTTTAGCAGGACGTCTAAGTGAGGTCCAAGCTGAGCAAAGAGCACACTTCCTCCTTTACCCTGCTAGGCCCACGGAAGAGGTAGAGCCAACTAGGCCTCGCTCAGACCAGCCCTCCTTCAGGGATCTTGCCACACTTCGAAGCCTGCACAGTAAAAGATACTTAGCGAAGTTGCCAAGATTTCGCCATGCTCTCCCTCGGCAGCTCCACTACTGCAGGGACTCATGTTTGCTGTGAACTAGGATAGGTGGCCCACTTCCAAAAGCAGTCTTTTCCCCTTTGGAAAGGTGGATTCTTGTAGCCTAGGAGCTGTTTGCGAAACCATAGGAAGGCGCAGCTTTTACTCACTGCAGGCACGCCCGGGGAGGAAACGAGTATGTTTCCCCAGAGAAACAGGCTGCTTGCAAGTGTAGAGGGGAGCTTCTCAGGTGCCCAGTGTGTCCCGTTTGTTTCCCTTCGCAGCTGACATCCTGCAGGTACTTATGCTGGGTGCTAACAAGGGTTCTTTGGCTCTGCCGAGAAAAGCAGCCTTTTCCCTTTGGAAGCTTGGATTGTAGTGTCTCAGGGGCTGCTTGCCAAACCTTGAAGTTGACCTGGTTATAGCCTCCGCAGGAACGCTTGCGTAGCAAACGAGCACTTTCTACCGATGAACAGGGTTCCTGTCACGCTGGAGGAGAGTTAATCCCGCAGACCTCGTTCCTCCTGGGAAAGCGCAAGTCCACCCTGAGCCTCAGGGTAGTGCCTAAGTTTCCAACGGGCAAGCTCTGCGTGCCTCGGTTTCCATGAGGTCTCCACCGTTGTTGTGCTTCAATGGAACGCGAAGATAGCTTTCAGGACTCCAAGCACTCTGACCTCCGCACCGTTTCCCATGCTACCACACGGATCCCCCCCACGTCTCCTCTCTGCCTGCTGAGCAACAAGCAGCCGTGTAGGCCCTTCAGAACACTTCTGCATGCAGAGCCCAAGGCGGCACACTGCTCTCTGTCTTCCTTTGGAAACCTAGGTGGTCGCAGCTTACCCAGCTCACCAAGACAGTCTGAGCCGGTCTCATGAGCTGGGGAACGTGGACTCAGTGAGGACCAGGGCCCTACCTGCACTCAGAAAATCACTCTGCTCAGCCTTCCATCCAGGAGCTCACACCGACTGGCTCGTTGGTTTAGCAGGACGTCTAAGTGAGGTCCAAGCTGAGCAAAGAACACACTTCCTCCTTTACCCTGCTAGGCCCACGGAAGAGGTAGAGCCAACTAGGCCTCGCTCAGGCCAGCCCTCCTTCAGGGATCTTGCCACACTTCGAAGCCTGCACAGTAAAAGATATTTAGCGAAGTTGCCAGGGTTTCGCCATTCTCCCTCGGCAGCTCCACTACTGCAGGGACTCATGTTTGCTGTGAACTAGGATAGGTGGCCCACTTCCAAAAGCAGTCTTTTCCCCTTTGGAAATGTGGATTCTTGTAGCCTAGGAGCTGTTTGCGAAACCATAGGAAGGCCCAGCTTTTACTCACTGCAGGCACGCCCGGGGACGAAACGAGTATGTTTCCCCAGAGAAACAGGCTGCTTGCAAGTGTCGAGGGGAGCTTCTCAGGTGCCCAGTGTGTCCCGTTTGTTTCCCTTCGCAGCTCCCGTACTGCAGGTACTTATGCTGGGTGCTAACAAGGGTTCGTTGGCTCTGCCGAGAAAAGCAGCCTTTTCCCTTTGGAAGCTTGGATTGTAGTGTCTCAGGGGCTGCTTGCCAAACCTTGAAGTTGACCAGGTTATAGCCTCCGCAGGTACGCTTGCGTAGCAAACGAGCACTTTCACCCGAGGAACAGCGTTCCTATCACGCTGCAGGAGAGTTAATCCTGCAGACCTCGTTCCTCCTGGGAAAGCGCAAGGCCACCCTGAGCCTCAGGGTAGTGCCTAAGTTTGCTCCGTGCAAGCTCTGCGTGCCTCGGTTTCCATGAGGTCTCCATCGTTGTTGTGCTTCAATGGAACGCGAGGATAGCTTTCAGGACTCCAAGCACTCTGACCTCCGCACCATTTCCCATGCTACCACACAGATCCCCCCACGTCTCCTCTCTGCCTGCTGAGCAATAAGCAGCCGTGTAGGCCCTTCGGAACACTTCTTGCATGCAGACCCCAAGGCGGGACACTGCTCTCTGTCTTCCTTTGGAAACCTAGGTTGTCGGAGCTTACCCACCTCACTAAGACAGTCTGAGCCGGTCTCATGAGCTGGGGAACGTGGACTCAGTGAGGACCAGGGCCCTATCTGCACTCAGAAAATCACTCTGCTCAGCCTTCCATCCAGGAGCTCACACCGACTGGCTCGTTGGTTTAGCAGGACGTCTAAGTGAGGTCCAAGCTGAGCAAAGAACACACTTCCTCCTTTACCCTGCTAGGCCCACGGAAGAGGTAGAGCCAACTAGGCCTCGCTCAGGCCAGCCCTCCTTCAGGGATCTTGCCACACTTCGAAGCCTGCACAGTAAAAGTTATTTAGCGAAGTTGCCAGGGTTTCGCCATGCTCTCCCTCGGCAGCTCCACTACTGCAGGGACTCATGTTTGCTGTGAACTAGGATAGGTGGCCCACTTCAAAAAGCAGTCTTTTCCCCTTTGGAAATGTGGATTCTTGCAGCCTCGGAGCTGTTTGCAAAACCCTAGGAAGGCCCAGCTTCTACTCACGGCAGGCACGCCCGGGGAGGAAACGAGTATGTTTCCCCAGAGAAACAGGCTGCTTGCAAGTGTCGAGCGGAGCTTCTCAGGTGCCCAGTGTGTCCCGTTTGTTTCCCTTCGCAGCTGACATCCTGCAGGTACTTATGCTGGGGGCTAACAAGGGTAGGTGGCTCTTCCGACAAAAGCAGCCTTTTCCTTTTGGAAGCTTGGATTGTAGTGTCTCAGGGGCTGCTTGCCAAACCTTGAAGTTGCCCAGGTTATAGCCTCCAGAGGTACGCTTGAGTAGCAAACGAGCACTTTCACCCGAGGAACAGGGTTCCTGTCACGCTGGAGGAGAGTTAATCCCGCAGACCTCGTTCCTCCTGGGAAAGCGCAAGGCCACCCTGAGCCTCAGGGTAGTGCCTAAGTTTCCACAGGGCAAGCTCTGCGTGCCTCGGTTTCCATGAGGTCTCCATCGTTGTTGTGCTTCAATGGAACACGAGGATAGCTTTCAGGACTCCAAGCACTCTGACCTCCGCACCATTTCCCATGCTACCACACAGATCCCCCCACGTGTCCTCTCTGCCTGTGAGCAACAAGCAGCCGTGTAGGCCCTTCGGAACACTTCTTGCATACAGAACCCAAGGCGGCACACTGCTCTCTGTCTTCCTTTGGAAACCTAGGTGGTCGCAGCTTGCCCCAGCTCACGAAGACAGTCTGAGCCGTTCTCATGAGCTGGGAGACGTGGACTCAGTGAGGACCAGGGCCCTACCTGCACTCAGAAAATCACTCTGCTCAGCCTTCCATCCAGGAGCTCACACCGACTGGCTCGTTGGTTTAGCAGGACGTCTAAGTGAGGTCCAAGCTGAGCAAAGAGCACACTTCCTCCTTTACCCTGCTAGGCCCACGGAAGAGGTAGAGCCAACTAGGCCTCGCTCAGACCAGCCCTCCTTCAGGGATCTTGCCACACTTCGAAGCCTGCACAGTAAAAGATACTTAGCGAAGTAGCCAAGATTTCGCCATGCTCTCCCTCGGCAGCTCCACTACTGCAGGGACTCATGTTTGCTGTGAACTAGGATAGGTGGCCCACTTCCAAAAGCAGTCTTTTCCCCTTTGGAAAGGTGGATTCTTGTAGCCTAGGAGCTGTTTGCGAAACCATAGGAAGGCGCAGCTTTTACTCACTGCAGGCACGCCCGGGGAGGAAACGAGTATGTTTCCCCAGAGAAACAGGCTGCTTGCAAGTGTAGAGGGGAGCTTCTCAGGTGCCCAGTGTCCCGTTTGTTTCCCTTCGCAGCTCCCGTACTGCAGGTACTTACGCTGGGTGCTAACAAGAGTTGGTTGGCTCTGCCGACAAAAGCAGCCTTTTCCCTTTGGAAGCTTGGATTGTAGTGTCTCAGGGGCTGCTTGCCAAACCTTGAAGTTGCCCAGGTTATAGCCTCCGCAGGAACGCTTGCGTAGCAAACGAGCACTTTCTACCGATGAACAGGGTTCCTGTCACGCTGGAGGAGAGTTAATCCCGCAGACCTCGTTCCTCCTGGGAAAGCGCAAGTCCACCCTGAGCCTCAGGGTAGTGCCTAAGTTTCCAACGGGCAAGCTCTGCGTGCCTCGGTTTCCATGAGGTCTCCACCGTTGTTGTGCTTCAATGGAACGCGAAGATAGCTTTCAGGACTCCAAGCACTCTGACCTCCGCACCGTTTCCCATGCTACCACACGGATCCCCCCCACGTCTCCTCTCTGCCTGCTGAGCAACAAGCAGCCGTGTAGGCCCTTCAGAACACTTCTGCATGCAGAGCCCAAGGCGGCACACTGCTCTCTGTCTTCCTTTGGAAACCTAGGTGGTCGCAGCTTACCCAGCTCACCAAGACAGTCTGAGCCGGTCTCATGAGCTGGGGAACGTGGACTCAGTGAGGACCAGGGCCCTACCTGCACTCAGAAAATCACTCTGCTCAGCCTTCCATCCAGGAGCTCACACCGACTGGCTCGTTGGTTTAGCAGGACGTCTAAGTGAGGTCCAAGCTGAGCAAAGAACACACTTCCTCCTTTACCCTGCTAGGCCCACGGAAGAGGTAGAGCCAACTAGGCCTCGCTCAGGCCAGCCCTCCTTCAGGGATCTTGCCACACTTCGAAGCCTGCACAGTAAAAGATATTTAGCGAAGTTGCCAGGGTTTCGCCATTCTCCCTCGGCAGCTCCACTACTGCAGGGACTCATGTTTGCTGTGAACTAGGATAGGTGGCCCACTTCCAAAAGCAGTCTTTTCCCCTTTGGAAATGTGGATTCTTGTAGCCTAGGAGCTGTTTGCGAAACCATAGGAAGGCCCAGCTTTTACTCACTGCAGGCACGCCCGGGGACGAAACGAGTATGTTTCCCCAGAGAAACAGGCTGCTTGCAAGTGTCGAGGGGAGCTTCTCAGGTGCCCAGTGTGTCCCGTTTGTTTCCCTTCGCAGCTCCCGTACTGCAGGTACTTATGCTGGGTGCTAACAAGGGTTCGTTGGCTCTGCCGAGAAAAGCAGCCTTTTCCCTTTGGAAGCTTGGATTGTAGTGTCTCAGGGGCTGCTTGCCAAACCTTGAAGTTGACCAGGTTATAGCCTCCGCAGGTACGCTTGCGTAGCAAACGAGCACTTTCACCCGAGGAACAGCGTTCCTATCACGCTGCAGGAGAGTTAATCCTGCAGACCTCGTTCCTCCTGGGAAAGCGCAAGGCCACCCTGAGCCTCAGGGTAGTGCCTAAGTTTGCTCCGTGCAAGCTCTGCGTGCCTCGGTTTCCATGAGGTCTCCATCGTTGTTGTGCTTCAATGGAACGCGAGGATAGCTTTCAGGACTCCAAGCACTCTGACCTCCGCACCATTTCCCATGCTACCACACAGATCCCCCCACGTCTCCTCTCTGCCTGCTGAGCAATAAGCAGCCGTGTAGGCCCTTCGGAACACTTCTTGCATGCAGACCCCAAGGCGGGACACTGCTCTCTGTCTTCCTTTGGAAACCTAGGTTGTCGGAGCTTACCCACCTCACTAAGACAGTCTGAGCCGGTCTCATGAGCTGGGGAACGTGGACTCAGTGAGGACCAGGGCCCTATCTGCACTCAGAAAATCACTCTGCTCAGCCTTCCATCCAGGAGCTCACACCGACTGGCTCGTTGGTTTAGCAGGACGTCTAAGTGAGGTCCAAGCTGAGCAAAGAACACACTTCCTCCTTTACCCTGCTAGGCCCACGGAAGAGGTAGAGCCAACTAGGCCTCGCTCAGGCCAGCCCTCCTTCAGGGATCTTGCCACACTTCGAAGCCTGCACAGTAAAAGTTATTTAGCGAAGTTGCCAGGGTTTCGCCATGCTCTCCCTCGGCAGCTCCACTACTGCAGGGACTCATGTTTGCTGTGAACTAGGATAGGTGGCCCACTTCAAAAAGCAGTCTTTTCCCCTTTGGAAATGTGGATTCTTGTAGCCTCGGAGCTGTTTGCAAAACCCTAGGAAGGCCCAGCTTCTACTCACGGCAGGCACGCCCGGGGAGGAAACGAGTATGTTTCCCCAGAGAAACAGGCTGCTTGCAAGTGTCGAGCGGAGCTTCTCAGGTGCCCAGTGTGTCCCGTTTGTTTCCCTTCGCAGCTGACATCCTGCAGGTACTTATGCTGGGGGCTAACAAGGGTAGGTGGCTCTTCCGACAAAAGCAGCCTTTTCCTTTTGGAAGCTTGGATTGTAGTGTCTCAGGGGCTGCTTGCCAAACCTTGAAGTTGCCCAGGTTATAGCCTCCAGAGGTACGCTTGAGTAGCAAACGAGCACTTTCACCCGAGGAACAGGGTTCCTGTCACGCTGGAGGAGAGTTAATCCCGCAGACCTCGTTCCTCCTGGGAAAGCGCAAGGCCACCCTGAGCCTCAGGGTAGTGCCTAAGTCTCCACAGGGCAAGCTCTGCGTGCCTCGGTTTCCATGAGGTCTCCATAGTTGTTGTGCTTCAATGGAACGCGAGGATAGGTTTCAGGACTCCAAGCACTCTGACCTCCGCACCGTTTCCCATGCTACCACACGGATTCCCCCCACGTCTCCTCTCTGCCTGCTGAGCAGCAAGCAGCCGTGTAGGCCCTTCAGAACACTTCTGCATGCAGAGCCCAAGGCGGCACACTGCTCTCTGTCTTCCTTTGGAAACCTAGGTGGTCGCAGCTTACCCAGCTCACCAAGACAGTCTGAGCCGGTCTCATGAGCTGGGGAACGTGGACTCAGTGAGGACCAGGGCCCTACCTGCACTCAGAAAATCACTCTGCTCAGCCTTCCATCCAGGAGCTCACACCGACTGGCTCGTTGGTTTAGCAGGACGTCTAAGTGAGGTCCAAGCTGAGCAAAGAACACACTTCCTCCTTTACCCTGCTAGGCCCACGGAAGAGGTAGAGCCAACTAGGCCTCGCTCAGGCCAGCCCTCCTTCAGGGATCTTGCCACACTTCGAAGCCTGCACAGTAAAAGATATTTAGCGAAGTTGCCAGGGTTTCGCCATTCTCCCTCGGCAGCTCCACTACTGCAGGGACTCATGTTTGCTGTGAACTAGGATAGGTGGCCCACTTCCAAAAGCAGTCTTTTCCCCTTTGGAAATGTGGATTCTTGTAGCCTAGGAGCTGTTTGCGAAACCATAGGAAGGCCCAGCTTTTACTCACTGCAGGCACGCCCGGGGACGAAACGAGTATGTTTCCCCAGAGAAACAGGCTGCTTGCAAGTGTCGAGGGGAGCTTCTCAGGTGCCCAGTGTGTCCCGTTTGTTTCCCTTCGCAGCTCCCGTACTGCAGGTACTTATGCTGGGTGCTAACAAGGGTTCGTTGGCTCTGCCGAGAAAAGCAGCCTTTTCCCTTTGGAAGCTTGGATTGTAGTGTCTCAGGGGCTGCTTGCCAAACCTTGAAGTTGACCAGGTTATAGCCTCCGCAGGTACGCTTGCGTAGCAAACGAGCACTTTCACCCGAGGAACAGCGTTCCTATCACGCTGCAGGAGAGTTAATCCTGCAGACCTCGTTCCTCCTGGGAAAGCGCAAGGCCACCCTGAGCCTCAGGGTAGTGCCTAAGTTTGCTCCGTGCAAGCTCTGCGTGCCTCGGTTTCCATGAGGTCTCCATCGTTGTTGTGCTTCAATGGAACGCGAGGATAGCTTTCAGGACTCCAAGCACTCTGACCTCCGCACCATTTCCCATGCTACCACACAGATCCCCCCACGTCTCCTCTCTGCCTGCTGAGCAATAAGCAGCCGTGTAGGCCCTTCGGAACACTTCTTGCATGCAGAGCCCAAGGCGGGACACTGCTCTCTGTCTTCCTTTGGAAACCTAGGTTGTCGGAGCTTACCCACCTCACTAAGACAGTCTGAGCCGGTCTCATGAGCTGGGGAACGTGGACTCAGTGAGGACCAGGGCCCTATCTGCACTCAGAAAATCACTCTGCTCAGCCTTCCATCCAGGAGCTCACACCGACTGGCTCGTTGGTTTAGCAGGACGTCTAAGTGAGGTCCAAGCTGAGCAAAGAACACACTTCCTCCTTTACCCTGCTAGGCCCACGGAAGAGGTAGAGCCAACTAGGCCTCGCTCAGGCCAGCCCTCCTTCAGGGATCTTGCCACACTTCGAAGCCTGCACAGTAAAAGTTATTTAGCGAAGTTGCCAGGGTTTCGCCATGCTCTCCCTCGGCAGCTCCACTACTGCAGGGACTCATGTTTGCTGTGAACTAGGATAGGTGGCCCACTTCAAAAAGCAGTCTTTTCCCCTTTGGAAATGTGGATTCTTGTAGCCTCGGAGCTGTTTGCAAAACCCTAGGAAGGCCCAGCTTCTACTCACGGCAGGCACGCCCGGGGAGGAAACGAGTATGTTTCCCCAGAGAAACAGGCTGCTTGCAAGTGTCGAGCGGAGCTTCTCAGGTGCCCAGTGTGTCCCGTTTGTTTCCCTTCGCAGCTGACATCCTGCAGGTACTTATGCTGGGGGCTAACAAGGGTAGGTGGCTCTTCCGACAAAAGCAGCCTTTTCCTTTTGGAAGCTTGGATTGTAGTGTCTCAGGGGCTGCTTGCCAAACCTTGAAATGCCCAGGTTATAGCCTCCAGAGGTACGCTTGAGTAGCAAACGAGCACTTTCACCCGAGGAACAGGGTTCCTGTCACGCTAGAGGAGAGTTAATCCCGCAGACCTCGTTCCTCCTGGGAAAGCGCAAGGCCACCCTGAGCCAAAGGGTAGTGCCTAAGTCTGCTCCGTGCAAGCTCTGCGTGCCTCGGTTTCCATGAGGTCTCCATCGTTGTTGTGCTTCAATGGAACGCGAGGATAGCTTTCAGGACTCCAAGCACTCTGACCTCCGCACCATTTCCCATGCTACCACACAGATCCCCCCACGTCTCCTCTCTGCCTGCTGAGCAACAAGCAGCCGTGTAGGCCCTTCGGAACACTTCTTGCATGCAAAACCCAAGGCGGCACACTGCTCTCTGTCTTCCTTTGGAAACCTAGGTGGTCGCAGCTTGCCCCAGCTCACGAAGACAGTCTGAGCCGTTCTCATGAGCTGGGAGACGTGGACTCAGTGAGGACCAGGGCCCTACCTGCACTCAGAAAATCACTCTGCTCAGCCTTCCATCCAGGAGCTCACACCGACTGGCTCGTTGGTTTAGCAGGACGTCTAAGTGAGGTCCAAGCTGAGCAAAGAGCACTGTTCCTCCTTTACCCTGCTAGGCCCACGGAAGAGGTAGAGCCAACTAGGCCTCGCTCAGACCAGCCCTCCTTCAGGGATCTTACCACACTTCGAAGCCTGCACAGTAAAAGATACTTAGCGAATTTGCCAGGGTTTCGCCATGCTCTCCCTCGGCAGCTCCACTACTACAGGGACTCATGTTTGCTTTGAACTAGTATAGGTGTCCCTGCTTCCAAAAGCAGTCTTTTCCCCTTTGGAAATGTGGATTCTTGTAGCCTCGGAGCTGTTTGCGAAACCATAGGAAGGCCCAGCTTTTACTCACTGCAGGCACGCCCGGAGAGGAAACGAGTATGTTTCCCCAGAGAAACAGGCTGCTTGCAAGTGTAGAGGGGAGCTTCTCAGGTGCCCAGTGTCCCGTTTGTTTCCCTTCGCAGCTCCCGTACTGCAGGTACTTATGCTGGGTGCTAACAAGAGTTGGTTGGCTCTGCCGACAAAAGCAGCCTTTTCCCTTTGGAAGCTTGGATTGTAGTGTCTCAGGGGCTGCTTGCCAAACCTTGAAGTTGCCCAGGTTATAGCCTCCGCAGGAACGCTTGCGTAGCAAACGAGCACTTTCACCCGAGGAACAGGGTTCCTGTCACGCTGGAGGAGAGTTAATCCCGCAGACCTCGTTCCTCCTGGGAAAGCGCAAGGCCACCCTGAGCCTCAGGGTAGTGCCTAAGTCTCCACAGGGCAAGCTCTGCGTGCCTCGGTTTCCATGAGGTCTCCATAGTTGTTGTGCTTCAATGGAACGCGAGGATAGGTTTCAGGACTCCAAGCACTCTGACCTCCGCACCGTTTCCCATGCTACCACACGGATTCCCCCCACGTCTCCTCTCTGCCTGCTGAGCAGCAAGCAGCCGTGTAGGCCCTTCAGAACACTTCTGCATGCAGAGCCCAAGGCGGCACACTGCTCTCTGTCTTCCTTTGGAAACCTAGGTGGTCGCAGCTTACCCAGCTCACCAAGACAGTCTGAGCCGGTCTCATGAGCTGGGGAACGTGGACTCAGTGAGGACCAGGGCCCTACCTGCACTCAGAAAATCACTCTGCTCAGCCTTCCATCCAGGAGCTCACACCGACTGGCTCGTTGGTTTAGCAGGACGTCTAAGTGAGGTCCAAGCTGAGCAAAGAACACACTTCCTCCTTTACCCTGCTAGGCCCACGGAAGAGGTAGAGCCAACTAGGCCTCGCTCAGGCCAGCCCTCCTTCAGGGATCTTGCCACACTTCGAAGCCTGCACAGTAAAAGATATTTAGCGAAGTTGCCAGGGTTTCGCCATTCTCCCTCGGCAGCTCCACTACTGCAGGGACTCATGTTTGCTGTGAACTAGGATAGGTGGCCCACTTCCAAAAGCAGTCTTTTCCCCTTTGGAAATGTGGATTCTTGTAGCCTAGGAGCTGTTTGCGAAACCATAGGAAGGCCCAGCTTTTACTCACTGCAGGCACGCCCGGGGACGAAACGAGTATGTTTCCCCAGAGAAACAGGCTGCTTGCAAGTGTCGAGGGGAGCTTCTCAGGTGCCCAGTGTGTCCCGTTTGTTTCCCTTCGCAGCTCCCGTACTGCAGGTACTTATGCTGGGTGCTAACAAGGGTTCGTTGGCTCTGCCGAGAAAAGCAGCCTTTTCCCTTTGGAAGCTTGGATTGTAGTGTCTCAGGGGCTGCTTGCCAAACCTTGAAGTTGACCAGGTTATAGCCTCCGCAGGTACGCTTGCGTAGCAAACGAGCACTTTCACCCGAGGAACAGCGTTCCTATCACGCTGCAGGAGAGTTAATCCTGCAGACCTCGTTCCTCCTGGGAAAGCGCAAGGCCACCCTGAGCCTCAGGGTAGTGCCTAAGTTTGCTCCGTGCAAGCTCTGCGTGCCTCGGTTTCCATGAGGTCTCCATCGTTGTTGTGCTTCAATGGAACGCGAGGATAGCTTTCAGGACTCCAAGCACTCTGACCTCCGCACCATTTCCCATGCTACCACACAGATCCCCCCACGTCTCCTCTCTGCCTGCTGAGCAATAAGCAGCCGTGTAGGCCCTTCGGAACACTTCTTGCATGCAGAGCCCAAGGCGGGACACTGCTCTCTGTCTTCCTTTGGAAACCTAGGTTGTCGGAGCTTACCCACCTCACTAAGACAGTCTGAGCCGGTCTCATGAGCTGGGGAACGTGGACTCAGTGAGGACCAGGGCCCTATCTGCACTCAGAAAATCACTCTGCTCAGCCTTCCATCCAGGAGCTCACACCGACTGGCTCGTTGGTTTAGCAGGACGTCTAAGTGAGGTCCAAGCTGAGCAAAGAACACACTTCCTCCTTTACCCTGCTAGGCCCACGGAAGAGGTAGAGCCAACTAGGCCTCGCTCAGGCCAGCCCTCCTTCAGGGATCTTGCCACACTTCGAAGCCTGCACAGTAAAAGTTATTTAGCGAAGTTGCCAGGGTTTCGCCATGCTCTCCCTCGGCAGCTCCACTACTGCAGGGACTCATGTTTGCTGTGAACTAGGATAGGTGGCCCACTTCAAAAAGCAGTCTTTTCCCCTTTGGAAATGTGGATTCTTGTAGCCTCGGAGCTGTTTGCAAAACCCTAGGAAGGCCCAGCTTCTACTCACGGCAGGCACGCCCGGGGAGGAAACGAGTATGTTTCCCCAGAGAAACAGGCTGCTTGCAAGTGTCGAGCGGAGCTTCTCAGGTGCCCAGTGTGTCCCGTTTGTTTCCCTTCGCAGCTGACATCCTGCAGGTACTTATGCTGGGGGCTAACAAGGGTAGGTGGCTCTTCCGACAAAAGCAGCCTTTTCCTTTTGGAAGCTTGGATTGTAGTGTCTCAGGGGCTGCTTGCCAAACCTTGAAATGCCCAGGTTATAGCCTCCAGAGGTACGCTTGAGTAGCAAACGAGCACTTTCACCCGAGGAACAGGGTTCCTGTCACGCTAGAGGAGAGTTAATCCCGCAGACCTCGTTCCTCCTGGGAAAGCGCAAGGCCACCCTGAGCCAAAGGGTAGTGCCTAAGTCTGCTCCGTGCAAGCTCTGCGTGCCTCGGTTTCCATGAGGTCTCCATCGTTGTTGTGCTTCAATGGAACGCGAGGATAGCTTTCAGGACTCCAAGCACTCTGACCTCCGCACCATTTCCCATGCTACCACACAGATCCCCCCACGTCTCCTCTCTGCCTGCTGAGCAACAAGCAGCCGTGTAGGCCCTTCGGAACACTTCTTGCATGCAAAACCCAAGGCGGCACACTGCTCTCTGTCTTCCTTTGGAAACCTAGGTGGTCGCAGCTTGCCCCAGCTCACGAAGACAGTCTGAGCCGTTCTCATGAGCTGGGAGACGTGGACTCAGTGAGGACCAGGGCCCTACCTGCACTCAGAAAATCACTCTGCTCAGCCTTCCATCCAGGAGCTCACACCGACTGGCTCGTTGGTTTAGCAGGACGTCTAAGTGAGGTCCAAGCTGAGCAAAGAGCACTGTTCCTCCTTTACCCTGCTAGGCCCACGGAAGAGGTAGAGCCAACTAGGCCTCGCTCAGACCAGCCCTCCTTCAGGGATCTTACCACACTTCGAAGCCTGCACAGTAAAAGATACTTAGCGAATTTGCCAGGGTTTCGCCATGCTCTCCCTCGGCAGCTCCACTACTACAGGGACTCATGTTTGCTTTGAACTAGTATAGGTGTCCCTGCTTCCAAAAGCAGTCTTTTCCCCTTTGGAAATGTGGATTCTTGTAGCCTCGGAGCTGTTTGCGAAACCATAGGAAGGCCCAGCTTTTACTCACTGCAGGCACGCCCGGAGAGGAAACGAGTATGTTTCCCCAGAGAAACAGGCTGCTTGCAAGTGTAGAGGGGAGCTTCTCAGGTGCCCAGTGTCCCGTTTGTTTCCCTTCGCAGCTCCCGTACTGCAGGTACTTATGCTGGGTGCTAACAAGAGTTGGTTGGCTCTGCCGACAAAAGCAGCCTTTTCCCTTTGGAAGCTTGGATTGTAGTGTCTCAGGGGCTGCTTGCCAAACCTTGAAGTTGCCCAGGTTATAGCCTCCGCAGGAACGCTTGCGTAGCAAACGAGCACTTTCTACCGATGAACAGGGTTCCTGTCACGCTGGAGGAGAGTTAATCCCGCAGACCTCGTTCCTCCTGGGAAAGCGCAAGTCCACCCTGAGCCTCAGGGTAGTGCCTAAGTTTCCAACGGGCAAGCTCTGCGTGCCTCGGTTTCCATGAGGTCTCCACCGTTGTTGTGCTTCAATGGAACGCGAAGATAGCTTTCAGGACTCCAAGCACTCTGACCTCCGCACCGTTTCCCATGCTACCACACGGATCCCCCCCACGTCTCCTCTCTGCCTGCTGAGCAACAAGCAGCCGTGTAGGCCCTTCAGAACACTTCTGCATGCAGAGCCCAAGGCGGCACACTGCTCTCTGTCTTCCTTTGGAAACCTAGGTGGTCGCAGCTTACCCAGCTCACCAAGACAGTCTGAGCCGGTCTCATGAGCTGGGGAACGTGGACTCAGTGAGGACCAGGGCCCTACCTGCACTCAGAAAATCACTCTGCTCAGCCTTCCATCCAGGAGCTCACACCGACTGGCTCGTTGGTTTAGCAGGACGTCTAAGTGAGGTCCAAGCTGAGCAAAGAGCACACTTCCTCCTTTACCCTGCTAGGCCCACGGAAGAGGTAGAGGCAACTAGGCCTCGCTCAGACCAGCCCTCCTTCAGGGATCTTGCCACACTTCGAAGCCTGCACAGTAAAAGATACTTAGCGAAGTTGCCAAGATTTCGCCATGCTCTCCCTCGGCAGCTCCACTACTGCAGGGACTCATGTTTGCTGTGAACTAGGATAGGTGGCCCACTTCCAAAAGCAGTCTTTTCCCCTTTGGAAAGGTGGATTCTTGTAGCCTAGGAGCTGTTTGCGAAACCATAGGAAGGCGCAGCTTTTACTCACTGCAGGCACGCCCGGGGAGGAAACGAGTATGTTTCCCCAGAGAAACAGGCTGCTTGCAAGTGTAGAGGGGAGCTTCTCAGGTGCCCAGTGTGTCCCGTTTGTTTCCCTTCGCAGCTGACATCCTGCAGGTACTTATGCTGGGTGCTAACAAGGGTTCTTTGGCTCTGCCGAGAAAAGCAGCCTTTTCCCTTTGGAGGCTTGGATTGTAGTGTCTCAGGGGCTGCTTGCCAAACCTTGAAGTTGACCTGGTTATAGCCTCCGCAGGTACGCTTGCGTAGCAAACGAGCACTTTCACCCGATGAACAGCGTTCCTATCACGCTGCAGGAGAGTTAATCCCGCAGACCTCGTTCCTCCTGGGAAAGCGCAAGTCCACCCTGAGCCTCAGGGTAGTGCCTAAGTTTCCAACGGGCAAGCTCTGCGTGCCTCGGTTTCCATGAGGTCTCCACCGTTGTTGTGCTTCAATGGAACGCGAAGATAGCTTTCAGGACTCCAAGCACTCTGACCTCCGCACCGTTTCCCATGCTACCACACGGATCCCCCCCACGTCTCCTCTCTGCCTGCTGAGCAACAAGCAGCCGTGTAGGCCCTTCAGAACACTTCTGCATGCAGAGCCCAAGGCGGCACACTGCTCTCTGTCTTCCTTTGGAAACCTAGGTGGTCGCAGCTTACCCAGCTCACCAAGACAGTCTGAGCCGGTCTCATGAGCTGGGGAACGTGGACTCAGTGAGGACCAGGGCCCTACCTGCACTCAGAAAATCACTCTGCTCAGCCTTCCATCCAGGAGCTCACACCGACTGGCTCGTTGGTTTAGCAGGACGTCTAAGTGAGGTCCAAGCTGAGCAAAGAACACACTTCCTCCTTTACCCTGCTAGGCCCACGGAAGAGGTAGAGCCAACTAGGCCTCGCTCAGGCCAGCCCTCCTTCAGGGATCTTGCCACACTTCGAAGCCTGCACAGTAAAAGATATTTAGCGAAGTTGCCAGGGTTTCGCCATTCTCCCTCGGCAGCTCCACTACTGCAGGGACTCATGTTTGCTGTGAACTAGGATAGGTGGCCCACTTCCAAAAGCAGTCTTTTCCCCTTTGGAAATGTGGATTCTTGTAGCCTAGGAGCTGTTTGCGAAACCATAGGAAGGCCCAGCTTTTACTCACTGCAGGCACGCCCGGGGACGAAACGAGTATGTTTCCCCAGAGAAACAGGCTGCTTGCAAGTGTCGAGGGGAGCTTCTCAGGTGCCCAGTGTGTCCCGTTTGTTTCCCTTCGCAGCTCCCGTACTGCAGGTACTTATGCTGGGTGCTAACAAGGGTTCGTTGGCTCTGCCGAGAAAAGCAGCCTTTTCCCTTTGGAAGCTTGGATTGTAGTGTCTCAGGGGCTGCTTGCCAAACCTTGAAGTTGACCAGGTTATAGCCTCCGCAGGTACGCTTGCGTAGCAAACGAGCACTTTCACCCGAGGAACAGCGTTCCTATCACGCTGCAGGAGAGTTAATCCTGCAGACCTCGTTCCTCCTGGGAAAGCGCAAGGCCACCCTGAGCCTCAGGGTAGTGCCTAAGTTTGCTCCGTGCAAGCTCTGCGTGCCTCGGTTTCCATGAGGTCTCCATCGTTGTTGTGCTTCAATGGAACGCGAGGATAGCTTTCAGGACTCCAAGCACTCTGACCTCCGCACCATTTCCCATGCTACCACACAGATCCCCCCACGTCTCCTCTCTGCCTGCTGAGCAATAAGCAGCCGTGTAGGCCCTTCGGAACACTTCTTGCATGCAGACCCCAAGGCGGGACACTGCTCTCTGTCTTCCTTTGGAAACCTAGGTTGTCGGAGCTTACCCACCTCACTAAGACAGTCTGAGCCGGTCTCATGAGCTGGGGAACGTGGACTCAGTGAGGACCAGGGCCCTATCTGCACTCAGAAAATCACTCTGCTCAGCCTTCCATCCAGGAGCTCACACCGACTGGCTCGTTGGTTTAGCAGGACGTCTAAGTGAGGTCCAAGCTGAGCAAAGAACACACTTCCTCCTTTACCCTGCTAGGCCCACGGAAGAGGTAGAGCCAACTAGGCCTCGCTCAGGCCAGCCCTCCTTCAGGGATCTTGCCACACTTCGAAGCCTGCACAGTAAAAGTTATTTAGCGAAGTTGCCAGGGTTTCGCCATGCTCTCCCTCGGCAGCTCCACTACTGCAGGGACTCATGTTTGCTGTGAACTAGGATAGGTGGCCCACGTCAAAAAGCAGTCTTTTCCCCTTTGGAAATGTGGATTCTTGTAGCCTCGGAGCTGTTTGCGAAACCCTAGGAAGGCCCAGCTTCTACTCACGGCAGGCACGCCCGGGGAGGAAACGAGTATGTTTCCCCAGAGAAACAGGCTGCTTGCAAGTGTCGAGCGGAGCTTCTCAGGTGCCCAGTGTGTCCCGTTTGTTTCCCTTCGCAGCTGACATCCTGCAGGTACTTATGCTGGGGGCTAACAAGGGTAGGTGGCTCTTCCGACAAAAGCATCCTTTTCCTTTTGGAAGCTTGGATTGTAGTGTCTCAGGGGCTGCTTGCCAAACCTTGAAGTTGCCCAGGTTATAGCCTCCAGAGGTACGCTTGAGTAGCAAACGAGCACTTTCACCCGAGGAACAGGGTTCCTGTCACGCTGGAGGAGAGTTAATCCCGCAGACCTCGTTCCTCCTGGGAAAGCGCAAGGCCACCCTGAGCCTCAGGGTAGTGCCTAAGTTTGCTCCGTGCAAGCTCTGCGTGCCTCGGTTTCCATGAGGTCTCCATCGTTGTTGTGCTTCAATGGAACGCGAGGATAGCTTTCAGGACTCCAAGCACTCTGACCTCCGCACCATTTCCCATGCTACCACACAGATCCCCCCACGTCTCCTCTCTGCCTGCTGAGCAACAAGCAGCCGTGTAGGCCCTTCGGAACACTTCTTGCATGCAGAACCCAAGGCGGCACACTGCTCTCTGTCTTCCTCTGGAAACCTAGGTTGTCGGAGCTTACCCACCTCACTAAGACAGTCTGAGCCGGTTTCATGAGCTGGGGAACGTGGACTCAGTGAGGACCAGGGCCCTACCTGCACTCTGAAAATCACTCTGCTCAGCCTTCCATCCAGGAGCTCACACCGACTGGCTCGTTGGTTTAGCAGGACGTCTAAGTGAGGTCCAAGCTGAGCAAAGAGCACAATTCCTCCTTTACCCTGCTAGGCCCACGGAAGAGGTAGAGCCAACTAGGCCTCGCTCAGACCAGCCCTCCTTCAGGGATCTTGCCACACTTCGAAGCCTGCACAGTAAAAGATACTTAGCGAAGTTGCCAGGGTTTCGCCATGCTCTCCCTCGGCAGCTCCACTACTGCAGGGACTCATGTTTGCTTTGAACTAGTATAGGTGTCCCTGCTTCCAAAAGCAGTCTTTTCCCCTTTGGAAATGTGGATTCTTGTAGCCTCGGAGCTGTTTGCGAAACAATAGGAAGGCCCAGCTTTAACTCACTGCAGGCACGCCCGGGGAGGAAACGAGTATGTTTCCCCAGAGAAACAGGCTGCTTGCAAGTGTAGAGGGGAGCTTCTCAGGTGCCCAGTGTCCCGTTTGTTTCCCTTCGCAGCTCCCGTACTGCAGGTACTTATGCTGGGTGCTAACAAGAGTTGGTTGGCTCTGCCGACAAAAGCAGCCTTTTCCCTTTGGAAGCTTGGATTGTAGTGTTTCAGGGGCTGCTTGCCAAACCTTGAAGTTGCCCAGGTTATAGCCTCCGCAGGAACGCTTGCGTAGCAAACGAGCACTTTCACCCGAGGAACAGCGTTCCTATCACGCTGCAGGAGAGTTAATCCCGCAGACCTCGTTCCTCCTGGGAAAGCGCAAGGCCACCCTGAGCCTCAGGGTAGTGCCTAAGTTTGCTCCGTGCAAGCTCTGCGTGCCTCGGTTTCCATGAGGTCTCCACCGTTGTTGTGCCTCAATGGAACTAGAGGATAGCTTTCAGGACTCCAAGCACTCTGGCCTCCGCACCGTTTCCCATGCTACCACACGGCTTCCCCCCACGTCTCCTCTCTGCCTGCTGAGCAACAAGCAGCCGTGTAGGCCCTTCAGAACACTTCTTGCATGCAGAGCCCAAGGCGGGACACTGCTCTCTGTCTTCCTTTGGAAACCTAGGTTGTCGGAGCTTACCCACCTCACGAAGACAGTCTGAGCCGGTTTCATGAGCTGGGGAACGTGGACTCAGTGAGGACCAGGGCCCTACCTGCACTCTGAAAATCACTCTGCTCAGCCTTCCATCCAGGAGCTCACACCGACTGGCTCGTTGGTTTAGCAGGACGTCTAAGTGAGGTCCAAGCTGAGCAAAGAACACACTTCCTCCTTTACCCTGCTAGGCCCACGGAAGAGGTAGAGCCAACTAGGCCTCGCTCAGGCCAGCCCTCCTTCAGGGATCTTGCCACACTTCGAAGCCTGCACAGTAAAAGATACTTAGCGAAGTTGCCAGGGTTTCGCCATGCTCTCCCTCGGCAGCTCCACTACTGCAGGGACTCATGTTTGCTTTGAACTAGTATAGGTGTCCCTGCTTCCAAAAGCAGTCTTTTCCCCTTTGGAAATGTGGATTCTTGTAGCCTAGGAGCTGTTTGCGAAACCATAGGAAGGCCCAGCTTTTACTCACTGCAGGCACGCCCGGAGAGGAAACGAGTATGTTTCCCCAGAGAAACAGGCTGCTTGCAAGTGTAGAGGGGAGCTTCTCAGGTGCCCAGTGTCCCGTTTGTTTCCCTTCGCAGCTCCCGTACTGCAGGTACTTATGCTGGGTGCTAACAAGAGTTGGTTGGCTCTGCCGACAAAAGCAGCCTTTTCCCTTTGGAAGCTTGGATTGTAGTGTCTCAGGGGCTGCTTGCCAAACCTTGAAGTTGCCCAGGTTATAGCCTCCGCAGGAACGCTTGCGTAGCAAACGAGCACTTTCACCCGAGGAACAGCGTTCCTATCACGCTGCAGGAGAGTTAATCCTGCAGACCTCGTTCCTCCTGGGAAAGCACAAGGCCACCCTGAGCCTCAGGGTAGTGCCTAAGTTTGCTCCGTGCAAGCTCTGCGTGCCTCGGTTTCCATGAGGTCTCCACCGTTGTTGTGCCTCAAAGGAACTAGAGGATAGCTTTCAGGAATCCCAGCACTCTGGCCTCTGCACCGTTTCCCATGCTACCACACGGCTTCCCCCCACGTCTCCTCTCTGCCTGCTGAGCAACAAGTAGCCGTGTAGGCCTTCAGAACACTTCTTGCATGCAGAGCCCAAGGCGGGACACTGCTCTCTGTCTTCCTTTGGAAACCTAGGTTGTCGGAGCTTACCCACCTCACGAAGACAGTCTGAGCCGGTTTCATGAGCTGGGGAACGTGGACTCAGTGAGGACCAGGGCCCTACCTGCACTCTGAAAATCACTCTGCTCAGCCTTCCATCCAGGAGCTCACACCGACTGGCTCGTTGGTTTAGCAGGACGTCTAAGTGAGGTCCAAGCTGAGCAAAGAACACACTTCCTCCTTTACCCTGCTAGGCCCACGGAAGAGGTAGAGCCATCTAGGCCTCGCTCAGGCCAGCCCTCCTTCAGGGATCTTGCCACAGTTCGAAGCCTGCACAGTAAAAGATACTTAGCGAAGTTGCCAGGGTTTCGCCATGCTCTCCCTCGGCAGCTCCACTACTGCAGGGACTCATGTTTGCTGTGAACTAGGATAGGTGGCCCACTTCAAAAAGCAGTCTTTTCCCCTTTGGAAATGTGGATTCTTGTAGCCTCGGAGCTGTTTGCGAAACCCTAGGAAGGCCCAGCTTCTACTCACGGCAGGCACGCCCGGGGAGGAAACGAGTATGTTTCCCCAGAGAAACAGGCTGCTTGCAAGTGTCGAGCGGAGCTTCTCAGGTGCCCAGTGTGTCCCGTTTGTTTCCCTTCGCAGCTGACATCCTGCAGGTACTTATGCTGGGGGCTAACAAGGGTAGGTGGCTCTTCCGACAAAAGCAGCCTTTTCCTTTTGGAAGCTTGGATTGTAGTGTCTCAGGGGCTGCTTGCCAAACCTTGAAGTTGCCCAGGTTATAGCCTCCAGAGGTACGCTTGAGTAGCAAACGAGCACTTTCACCCGAGGAACAGGGTTCCTGTCACGCTGGAGGAGAGTTAATCCCGCAGACCTCGTTCCTCCTGGGAAAGCGCAAGGCCACCCTGAGCCTCAGGGTAGTGCCTAAGTTTCCACAGGGCAAGCTCTGCGTGCCTCGGTTTCCATGAGGTCTCCATCGTTGTTGTGCTTCAATGGAACGCGAGGATAGCTTTCAGGACTCCAAGCACTCTGACCTCCGCACCATTTCCCATGCTACCACACAGTTCCCCCCACGTGTCCTCTCTGCCTGTGAGCAACAAGCAGCCGTGTAGGCCCTTCGGAACACTTCTTGCATACAGAACCCAAGGCGGCACACTGCTCTCTGTCTTCCTTTGGAAACCTAGGTGGTCGCAGCTTGCCCCAGCTCACGAAGACAGTCTGAGCCGTTCTCATGACCTGGGAGACGTGGACTCAGTGAGGACCAGGGCCCTACCTGCACTCAGAAAATCACTCTGCTCAGCCTTCCATCCAGGAGCTCACACCGACTGGCTCGTTGGTTTAGCAGGACGTCTAAGTGAGGTCCAAGCTGAGCAAAGAGCACACTTCCTCCTTTACCCTGCTAGGCCCACGGAAGAGGTAGAGCCAACTAGGCCTCGCTCAGACCAGCCCTCCTTCAGGGATCTTGCCACACTTCGAAGCCTGCACAGTAAAAGATACTTAGCGAAGTTGCCAAGATTTCGCCATGCTCTCCCTCGGCAGCTCCACTACTGCAGGGACTCATCTTTGCAGTGAACTAGGATAGGTGGCCCACTTCCAAAAGCAGTCTTTTCCCCTTTGGAAATGTGGATTCTTGTAGCCTAGGAGCTGTTTGCGAAACCATAGGAAGGCCCAGCTTTTACTCACTGCAGGCACGCCCGGGGAGGAAACCAGTATGTTTCCCCAGAGAAACAGGCTGCTTGCAAGTGTCGAGAAGAGCTTCTCAGGTGCCCAGTGTGTCCCGTTTGTTTCCCTTCGCAGCTCCCGTACTGCAGGTACTTATGCTGGGTGCTAACAAGGGTTCGTTGGCTCTGCCGAGAAAAGCAGCCTTTTCCCTTTGGAAGCTTGGATTGTAGTGTCTCAGGGGCTGCTTGCCAAACCTTGAAGTTGCCCAGGTTATAGCCTCCGCAGGTACGCTTGCGTAGCAAACGAGCACTTTCTACCGAAGAACAGGGTTCCTGTCACGCTGGAGGAGAGTTAATCCCGCAGACCTCCTTCCTCCTGGGAAAGCGCAAGGCCACCCTGAGCCTCAGGGTAGTGCCTAAGTTTGCTCCGTGCAAGCTCTGCGTGCCTCGGTTTCCATGAGGTCTCCACCGTTGTTGTGCTTCAATGGAACGCGAGGATAGCTTTCAGGACTCCAAGCACTCTGACCTCCGCACCGTTTCCCATGCTACCACACGGATTCTCCCCACGTCTCCTCTCTGCCTGCTGAGCAACAAGCAGCCGTGTAGGCCCTTCAGAACACTTCTTGCATGCAGAGCCCAAGGCGGGACACTGCTCTCTGTCTTCCTTTGGAAACCTAGGTTGTCGCAGCTTGCCCAGCTCACCAAGACAGTCTGAGCCGGTCTCATGAGCTGGGGAACGTGGACTCAGTGAGGACCAGGGCCCTATCTGCACTCAGAAAATCACTCTGCTCAGCCTTCCATCCAGGAGCTCACACCGACTGGCTCGTTGGTTTAGCAGGACGTCTAAGTGAGGTCCAAGCTGAGCAAAGAACACACTTCCTCCTTTACCCTGCTAGGCCCACGGAAGAGGTAGAGCCAACTAGGCCTCGCTCAGGCCAGCCCTCCTTCAGGGATCTTGCCACACTTCGAAGCCTGCACAGTAAAAGTTATTTAGCGAAGTTGCCAGGGTTTCGCCATGCTCTCCCTCGGCAGCTCCACTACTGCAGGGACTCATGTTTGCTGTGAACTAGGATAGGTGGCCCACTTCCAAAAGCAGTCTTTTCCCCTTTGGAAAGGTGGATTCTTGTAGCCTAGGAGCTGTTTGCGAAACCATAGGAAGGCGCAGCTTTTACTCACTGCAGGCACGCCCGGGGAGGAAACGAGTATGTTTCCCCAGAGAAACAGGCTGCTTGCAAGTGTCGAGGGGAGCTTCTCAGGGGCCCAGTGTGTCCCGTTTGTTTCCCTTCGCAGCTGACATCCTGCAGGTACTTATGCTGGGTGCTAACAAGGGTTCTTTGGCTCTGCCGAGAAAAGCAGCCTTTTCCCTTTGGAAGCTTGGATTGTAGTGTCTCAGGGGCTGCTTGCCAAACCTTGAAGTTGACCTGGTTATAGCCTCCGCAGGTACGCTTGCGTAGCAAACGAGCACTTTCACCCGATGAACAGCGTTCCTATCACGCTGCAGGAGAGTTAATCCCGCAGACCTCGTTCCTCCTGGGAAAGCGCAAGTCCACCCTGAGCCTCAGGGTAGTGCCTAAGTTTCCAACGGGCAAGCTCTGCGTGCCTCGGTTTCCATGAGGTCTCCACCGTTGTTGTGCTTCAATGGAACGCGAAGATAGCTTTCAGGACTCCAAGCACTCTGACCTCCGCACCGTTTCCCATGCTACCACACGGATCCCCCCCACGTCTCCTCTCTGCCTGCTGAGCAACAAGCAGCCGTGTAGGCCCTTCAGAACACTTCTGCATGCAGAGCCCAAGGCGGCACACTGCTCTCTGTCTTCCTTTGGAAACCTAGGTGGTCGCAGCTTACCCAGCTCACCAAGACAGTCTGAGCCGGTCTCATGAGCTGGGGAACGTGGACTCAGTGAGGACCAGGGCCCTACCTGCACTCAGAAAATCACTCTGCTCAGCCTTCCATCCAGGAGCTCACACCGACTGGCTCGTTGGTTTAGCAGGACGTCTAAGTGAGGTCCAAGCTGAGCAAAGAACACACTTCCTCCTTTACCCTGCTAGGCCCACGGAAGAGGTAGAGCCAACTAGGCCTCGCTCAGGCCAGCCCTCCTTCAGGGATCTTGCCACACATCGAAGCCTGCACAGTAAAAGATATTTAGCGAAGTTGCCAGGGTTTCGCCATTCTCCCTCGGCAGCTCCACTACTGCAGGGACTCATGTTTGCTGTGAACTAGGATAGGTGGCCCACTTCCAAAAGCAGTCTTTTCCCCTTTGGAAATGTGGATTCTTGTAGCCTAGGAGCTGTTTGCGAAACCATAGGAAGGCCCAGCTTTTACTCACTGCAGGCACGCCCGGGGACGAAACGAGTATGTTTCCCCAGAGAAACAGGCTGCTTGCAAGTGTCGAGGGGAGCTTCTCAGGTGCCCAGTGTGTCCCGTTTGTTTCCCTTCGCAGCTCCCGTACTGCAGGTACTTATGCTGGGTGCTAACAAGGGTTCGTTGGCTCTGCCGAGAAAAGCAGCCTTTTCCCTTTGGAAGCTTGGATTGTAGTGTCTCAGGGGCTGCTTGCCAAACCTTGAAGTTGACCAGGTTATAGCCTCCGCAGGTACGCTTGCGTAGCAAACGAGCACTTTCACCCGAGGAACAGCGTTCCTATCACGCTGCAGGAGAGTTAATCCTGCAGACCTCGTTCCTCCTGGGAAAGCGCAAGGCCACCCTGAGCCTCAGGGTAGTGCCTAAGTTTGCTCCGTGCAAGCTCTGCGTGCCTCGGTTTCCATGAGGTCTCCATCGTTGTTGTGCTTCAATGGAACGCGAGGATAGCTTTCAGGACTCCAAGCACTCTGACCTCCGCACCATTTCCCATGCTACCACACAGATCCCCCCACGTCTCCTCTCTGCCTGCTGAGCAATAAGCAGCCGTGTAGGCCCTTCGGAACACTTCTTGCATGCAGACCCCAAGGCGGGACACTGCTCTCTGTCTTCCTTTGGAAACCTAGGTTGTCGGAGCTTACCCACCTCACTAAGACAGTCTGAGCCGGTCTCATGAGCTGGGGAACGTGGACTCAGTGAGGACCAGGGCCCTATCTGCACTCAGAAAATCACTCTGCTCAGCCTTCCATCCAGGAGCTCACACCGACTGGCTCGTTGGTTTAGCAGGACGTCTAAGTGAGGTCCAAGCTGAGCAAAGAACACACTTCCTCCTTTACCCTGCTAGGCCCACGGAAGAGGTAGAGCCAACTAGGCCTCGCTCAGGCCAGCCCTCCTTCAGGGATCTTGCCACACTTCGAAGCCTGCACAGTAAAAGTTATTTAGCGAAGTTGCCAGGGTTTCGCCATGCTCTCCCTCGGCAGCTCCACTACTGCAGGGACTCATGTTTGCTGTGAACTAGGATAGGTGGCCCACTTCCAAAAGCAGTCTTTTCCCCTTTGGAAAGGTGGATTCTTGTAGCCTCGGAGCTGTTTGCGAAACCCTAGGAAGGCCCAGCTTCTACTCACGGCAGGCACGCCCGGGGAGGAAACGAGTATGTTTCCCCAGAGAAACAGGCTGCTTGCAAGTGTCGAGCGGAGCTTCTCAGGTGCCCAGTGTGTCCCGATTGTTTCCCTTCGCAGCTGACATCCTGCAGGTACTTATGCTGGGGGCTAACAAGGGTAGGTGGCTCTTCCGACAAAAGCATCCTTTTCCTTTTGGAAGCTTGGATTGTAGTGTCTCAGGGGCTGCTTGCCAAACCTTGAAGTTGCCCAGGTTATAGCCTCCAGAGGTACGCTTGAGTAGCAAACGAGCACTTTCACCCGAGGAACAGGGTTCCTGTCACGCTGGAGGAGAGTTAATCCCGCAGACCTCGTTCCTCCTGGGAAAGCGCAAGGCCACCCTGAGCCTCAGGGTAGTGCCTAAGTTTGCTCCGTGCAAGCTCTGCGTGCCTCGGTTTCCATGAGGTCTCCATCGTTGTTGTGCTTCAATGGAACGCGAGGATAGCTTTCAGGACTCCAAGCACTCTGACCTCCGCACCATTTCCCATGCTACCACACAGATCCCCCCACGTCTCCTCTCTGCCTGCTGAGCAACAAGCAGCCGTGTAGGCCCTTCGGAACACTTCTTGCATGCAGAACCCAAGGCGGCACACTGCTCTCTGTCTTCCTTTGGAAACCTAGGTGGTCGCAGCTTGCCCCAGCTCACGAAGACAGTCTGAGCCGTTCTCATGAGCTGGGAGACGTGGACTCAGTGAGGACCAGGGCCCTACCTGCACTCAGAAAATCACTCTGCTCAGCCTTCCATCCAGGAGCTCACACCGACTGGCTCGTTGGTTTAGCAGGACGTCTAAGTGAGGTCCAAGCTGAGCAAAGAGCACTGTTCCTCCTTTACCCTGCTAGGCCCACGGAAGAGGTAGAGCCAACTAGGCCTCGCTCAGACCAGCCCTCCTTCAGGGATCTTGCCACACTTCGAAGCCTGCACAGTAAAAGATACTTAGCGAAGTTGCCAGGGTTTCGCCATGCTCTCCCTCGGCAGCTCCACTACTACAGGGACTCATGTTTGCTTTGAACTAGTATAGGTGTCCCTGCTTCCAAAAGCAGTCTTTTCCCCTTTGGAAATGTGGATTCTTGTAGCCTCGGAGCTGTTTGCGAAACCATAGGAAGGCCCAGCTTTTACTCACTGCAGGCACGCCCGGAGAGGAAACGAGTATGTTTCCCCAGAGAAACAGGCTGCTTGCAAGTGTAGAGGGGAGCTTCTCAGGTGCCCAGTGTGTCCCGTTTGTTTCCCTTCGCAGCTCCCTTACTGCAGGTACTTATGCTGGGTGCTAACAAGAGTTGGTTGGCTCTGCCGACAAAAGCAGCCTTTTCCCTTTGGAAGCTTGGATTGTAGTGTCTCAGGGGCTGCTTGCCAAACCTTGAAGTTGCCCAGGTTATAGCCTCCGCAGGAACGCTTGCGTAGCAAACGAGCACTTTCTACCGATGAACAGGGTTCCTGTCACGCTGGAGGAGAGTTAATCCCGCAGACCTCGTTCCTCCTGGGAAAGCGCAAGTCCACCCTGAGCCTCAGGGTAGTGCCTAAGTTTCCAACGGGCAAGCTCTGCGTGCCTCGGTTTCCATGAGGTCTCCACCGTTGTTGTGCTTCAATGGAACGCGAAGATAGCTTTCAGGACTCCAAGCACTCTGACCTCCGCACCGTTTCCCATGCTACCACACGGATCCCCCCCACGTCTCCTCTCTGCCTGCTGAGCAACAAGCAGCCGTGTAGGCCCTTCAGAACACTTCTGCATGCAGAGCCCAAGGCGGCACACTGCTCTCTGTCTTCCTTTGGAAACCTAGGTGGTCGCAGGTTACCCAGCTCACCAAGACAGTCTGAGCCGGTCTCATGAGCTGGGGAACGTGGACTCAGTGAGGACCAGGGCCCTACCTGCACTCAGAAAATCACTCTGCTCAGCCTTCCATCCAGGAGCTCACACCGACTGGCTCGTTGGTTTAGCAGGACGTCTAAGTGAGGTCCAAGCTGAGCAAAGAACACACTTCCTCCTTTACCCTGCTAGGCCCACGGAAGAGGTAGAGCCAACTAGGCCTCGCTCAGGCCAGCCCTCCTTCAGGGATCTTGCCACACTTCGAAGCCTGCACAGTAAAAGATATTTAGCGAAGTTGCCAGGGTTTCGCCATTCTCCCTCGGCAGCTCCACTACTGCAGGGACTCATGTTTGCTGTGAACTAGGATAGGTGGTCCACTTCCAAAAGCAGTCTTTTCCCCTTTGGAAATGTGGATTCTTGTAGCCTAGGAGCTGTTTGCGAAACCATAGGAAGGCCCAGCTTTTACTCACTGCAGGCACGCCCGGGGACGAAACGAGTATGTTTCCCCAGAGAAACAGGCTGCTTGCAAGTGTAGAGGGGAGCTTCTCAGGTGCCCAGTGTGTCCCGTTTGTTTCCCTTCGCAGCTCCCGTACTGCAGGTACTTATGCTGGGTGCTAACAAGGGTTCGTTGGCTCTGCCGAGAAAAGCAGCCTTTTCCCTTTGGAAGCTTGGATTGTAGTGTCTCAGGGGCTGCTTGCCAAACCTTGAAGTTGACCAGGTTATAGCCTCCGCAGGTACGCTTGCGTAGCAAACGAGCACTTTCACCCGAGGAACAGCGTTCCTATCACGCTGCAGGAGAGTTAATCCTGCAGACCTCGTTCCTCCTGGGAAAGCGCAAGGCCACCCTGAGCCTCAGGGTAGTGCCTAAGTTTGCTCCGTGCAAGCTCTGCGTGCCTCGGTTTCCATGAGGTCTCCACCGTTGTTGTGCCTCAATGGAACTAGAGGATAGCTTTCAGGACTCCAAGCACTGTAGCCTCCGCACCGTTTCCCATTCTACCACACGGATTCCCCCCACGTCTCCTCTCTGCCTGCTGAGCAACAAGCAGCCGTGTAGGCCCTTTAGAACACTTCTTGCATGCAGAGCCCAAGGCGGGACACTGCTCTCTGTCTTCCTTTGGAAACCTAGGTTGTCGGAGCTTACCCACCTCACGAAGACAGTCTGAGCCGCTCTCATGAGCTGGGGAACGTGGACTCAGTGAGGACCAGGGCCCTACCTGCACTCAGAAAAACACTCTGCTCAGCCTTCCATCCAGGAGCTCACACCGACTAGCTCGTTGGTTTAGCAGGACGTCTAAGTGAGGTCCAAGCTGAGCAAAGAACACACTTCCTCCTTTACCCTGCTAGGCCCACAGAAGAGGTAGAGCCAACTAGGCCTCGCTCAGGCCAGCCCTCCTTCAGGGATCTTGCCACAGTTCGAAGCCTGCACAGTAAAAGATACTTAGCGAAGTTGCCAGGGTTTCGCCATGCTCTCCCTCGGCAGCTCCACTACTGCAGGGACTCATGTTTGCTGTGAACTAGGATAGGTGGCCCACTTCCAAAAGCAGTCTTTTCCCCTTTGGAAATGTGGATTCTTGTAGCCTAGGAGCTGTTTGCGAAACCATAGGAAGGCCCAGCTTTTACTCACTGCAGGCACGCCCGGGGACGAAACGAGTATGTTTCCCCAGAGAAACAGGCTGCTTGCAAGTGTCGAGGGGAGCTTCTCAGGTGCCCAGTGTGTCCCGTTTGTTTCCCTTCGCAGCTCCCGTACTGCAGGTACTTATGCTGGGTGCTAACAAGGGTTCGTTGGCTCTGCCGAGAAAAGCAGCCTTTTCCCTTTGGAAGCTTGGATTGTAGTGTCTCAGGGGCTGCTTGCCAAACCTTGAAGTTGACCAGGTTATAGCCTCCGCAGGTACGCTTGCGTAGCAAACGAGCACTTTCACCCGAGGAACAGCGTTCCTATCACGCTGCAGGAGAGTTAATCCTGCAGACCTCGTTCCTCCTGGGAAAGCGCAAGGCCACCCTGAGCCTCAGGGTAGTGCCTAAGTTTGCTCCGTGCAAGCTCTGCGTGCCTCGGTTTCCATGAGGTCTCCATCGTTGTTGTGCTTCAATGGAACGCGAGGATAGCTTTCAGGACTCCAAGCACTCTGACCTCCGCACCATTTCCCATGCTACCACACAGATCCCCCCACGTCTCCTCTCTGCCTGCTGAGCAATAAGCAGCCGTGTAGGCCCTTCGGAACACTTCTTGCATGCAGACCCCAAGGCGGGACACTGCTCTCTGTCTTCCTTTGGAAACCTAGGTTGTCGGAGCTTACCCACCTCACTAAGACAGTCTGAGCCGGTCTCATGAGCTGGGGAACGTGGACTCAGTGAGGACCAGGGCCCTATCTGCACTCAGAAAATCACTCTGCTCAGCCTTCCATCCAGGAGCTCACACCGACTGGCTCGTTGGTTTAGCAGGACGTCTAAGTGAGGTCCAAGCTGAGCAAAGAACACACTTCCTCCTTTACCCTGCTAGGCCCACGGAAGAGGTAGAGCCAACTAGGCCTCGCTCAGGCCAGCCCTCCTTCAGGGATCTTGCCACACTTCGAAGCCTGCACAGTAAAAGTTATTTAGCGAAGTTGCCAGGGTTTCGCCATGCTCTCCCTCGGCAGCTCCACTACTGCAGGGACTCATGTTTGCTGTGAACTAGGATAGGTGGCCCACTTCAAAAAGCAGTCTTTTCCCCTTTGGAAATGTGGATTCTTGTAGCCTCGGAGCTGTTTGCGAAACCCTAGGAAGGCCCAGCTTCTACTCACGGCAGGCACGCCCGGGGAGGAAACGAGTATGTTTCCCCAGAGAAACAGGCTGCTTGCAAGTGTCGAGCGGAGCTTCTCAGGTGCCCAGTGTGTCCCGATTGTTTCCCTTCGCAGCTGACATCCTGCAGGTACTTATGCTGGGGGCTAACAAGGGTAGGTGGCTCTTCCGACAAAAGCAGCCTTTTCCTTTTGGAAGCTTGGATTGTAGTGTCTCAGGGGCTGCTTGCCAAACCTTGAAGTTGACCAGGTTATAGCCTCCAGAGGTACGCTTGAGTAGCAAACGAGCACTTTCACCCGAGGAACAGGGTTCCTGTCACGCTGGAGGAGAGTTAATCCCGCAGACCTCGTTCCTCCTGGGAAAGCGCAAGGCCACCCTGAGCCTCAGGGTAGTGCCTAAGTTTGCTCCGTGCAAGCTCTGCGTGCCTCGGTTTCCATGAGGTCTCCATCGTTGTTGTGCTTCAATGGAACGCGAGGATAGCTTTCAGGACTCCAAGCACTCTGACCTCCGCACCATTTCCCATGCTACCACACAGATCCCCCCACGTCTCCTCTCTGCCTGCTGAGCAACAAGCAGCCGTGTAGGCCCTTCGGAACACTTCTTGCATGCAGAACCCAAGGCGGCACACTGCTCTCTGTCTTCCTTTGGAAACCTAGGTGGTCGCAGCTTGCCCCAGCTCACGAAGACAGTCTGAGCCGTTCTCATGAGCTGGGAGACGTGGACTCAGTGAGGACCAGGGCCCTACCTGCACTCAGAAAATCACTCTGCTCAGCCTTCCATCCAGGAGCTCACACCGACTGGCTCGTTGGTTTAGCAGGACGTCTAAGTGAGGTCCAAGCTGAGCAAAGAGCACTGTTCCTCCTTTACCCTGCTAGGCCCACGGAAGAGGTAGAGCCAACTAGGCCTCGCTCAGACCAGCCCTCCTTCAGGGATCTTGCCACACTTCGAAGCCTGCACAGTAAAAGATACTTAGCGAAGTTGCCAGGGTTTCGCCATGCTCTCCCTCGGCAGCTCCACTACTACAGGGACTCATGTTTGCTTTGAACTAGTATAGGTGTCCCTGCTTCCAAAAGCAGTCTTTTCCCCTTTGGAAATGTGGATTCTTGTAGCCTCGGAGCTGTTTGCGAAACCATAGGAAGGCCCAGCTTTTACTCACTGCAGGCACGCCCGGAGAGGAAACGAGTATGTTTCCCCAGAGAAACAGGCTGCTTGCAAGTGTAGAGGGGAGCTTCTCAGGTGCCCAGTGTGTCCCGTTTGTTTCCCTTCGCAGCTCCCTTACTGCAGGTACTTATGCTGGGTGCTAACAAGAGTTGGTTGGCTCTGCCGACAAAAGCAGCCTTTTCCCTTTGGAAGCTTGGATTGTAGTGTCTCAGGGGCTGCTTGCCAAACCTTGAAGTTGCCCAGGTTATAGCCTCCGCAGGAACGCTTGCGTAGCAAACGAGCACTTTCTACCGATGAACAGGGTTCCTGTCACGCTGGAGGAGAGTTAATCCCGCAGACCTCGTTCCTCCTGGGAAAGCGCAAGTCCACCCTGAGCCTCAGGGTAGTGCCTAAGTTTCCAACGGGCAAGCTCTGCGTGCCTCGGTTTCCATGAGGTCTCCACCGTTGTTGTGCTTCAATGGAACGCGAAGATAGCTTTCAGGACTCCAAGCACTCTGACCTCCGCACCGTTTCCCATGCTACCACACGGATCCCCCCCACGTCTCCTCTCTGCCTGCTGAGCAACAAGCAGCCGTGTAGGCCCTTCAGAACACTTCTGCATGCAGAGCCCAAGGCGGCACACTGCTCTCTGTCTTCCTTTGGAAACCTAGGTGGTCGCAGGTTACCCAGCTCACCAAGACAGTCTGAGCCGGTCTCATGAGCTGGGGAACGTGGACTCAGTGAGGACCAGGGCCCTACCTGCACTCAGAAAATCACTCTGCTCAGCCTTCCATCCAGGAGCTCACACCGACTGGCTCGTTGGTTTAGCAGGACGTCTAAGTGAGGTCCAAGCTGAGCAAAGAACACACTTCCTCCTTTACCCTGCTAGGCCCACGGAAGAGGTAGAGCCAACTAGGCCTCGCTCAGGCCAGCCCTCCTTCAGGGATCTTGCCACACTTCGAAGCCTGCACAGTAAAAGATATTTAGCGAAGTTGCCAGGGTTTCGCCATTCTCCCTCGGCAGCTCCACTACTGCAGGGACTCATGTTTGCTGTGAACTAGGATAGGTGGTCCACTTCCAAAAGCAGTCTTTTCCCCTTTGGAAATGTGGATTCTTGTAGCCTAGGAGCTGTTTGCGAAACCATAGGAAGGCCCAGCTTTTACTCACTGCAGGCACGCCCGGGGACGAAACGAGTATGTTTCCCCAGAGAAACAGGCTGCTTGCAAGTGTAGAGGGGAGCTTCTCAGGTGCCCAGTGTGTCCCGTTTGTTTCCCTTCGCAGCTCCCGTACTGCAGGTACTTATGCTGGGTGCTAACAAGGGTTCGTTGGCTCTGCCGAGAAAAGCAGCCTTTTCCCTTTGGAAGCTTGGATTGTAGTGTCTCAGGGGCTGCTTGCCAAACCTTGAAGTTGACCAGGTTATAGCCTCCGCAGGTACGCTTGCGTAGCAAACGAGCACTTTCACCCGAGGAACAGCGTTCCTATCACGCTGCAGGAGAGTTAATCCTGCAGACCTCGTTCCTCCTGGGAAAGCGCAAGGCCACCCTGAGCCTCAGGGTAGTGCCTAAGTTTGCTCCGTGCAAGCTCTGCGTGCCTCGGTTTCCATGAGGTCTCCACCGTTGTTGTGCCTCAATGGAACTAGAGGATAGCTTTCAGGACTCCAAGCACTGTAGCCTCCGCACCGTTTCCCATTCTACCACACGGATTCCCCCCACGTCTCCTCTCTGCCTGCTGAGCAACAAGCAGCCGTGTAGGCCCTTTAGAACACTTCTTGCATGCAGAGCCCAAGGCGGGACACTGCTCTCTGTCTTCCTTTGGAAACCTAGGTTGTCGGAGCTTACCCACCTCACGAAGACAGTCTGAGCCGCTCTCATGAGCTGGGGAACGTGGACTCAGTGAGGACCAGGGCCCTACCTGCACTCTGAAAATCACTCTGCTCAGCCTTCCATCCAGGAGCTCACACCGACTAGCTCGTTGGTTTAGCAGGACGTCTAAGTGAGGTCCAAGCTGAGCAAAGAACACACTTCCTCCTTTACCCTGCTAGGCCCACAGAAGAGGTAGAGCCAACTAGGCCTCGCTCAGGCCAGCCCTCCTTCAGGGATCTTGCCACAGTTCGAAGCCTGCACAGTAAAAGATACTTAGCGAAGTTGCCAGGGTTTCGCCATGCTCTCCCTCGGCAGCTCCACTACTGCAGGGACTCATGTTTGCTGTGAACTAGGATAGGTGGCCCACTTCAAAAAGCAGTCTTTTCCCCTTTGGAAATGTGGATTCTTGTAGCCTCGGAGCTGTTTGCGAAACCCTAGGAAGGCCCAGCTTCTACTCACGGCAGGCACGCCCGGGGAGGAAACGAGTATGTTTCCCCAGAGAAACAGGCTGCTTGCAAGTGTCGAGCGGAGCTTCTCAGGTGCCCAGTGTGTCCCGTTTGTTTCCCTTCGCAGCTGACATCCTGCAGGTACTTATGCTGGGGGCTAACAAGGGTAGGTGGCTCTTCCGACAAAAGCAGCCTTTTCCTTTTGGAAGCTTGGATTGTAGTGTCTCAGGGGCTGCTTGCCAAACCTTGAAGTTGCCCAGGTTATAGCCTCCAGAGGTACGCTTGAGTAGCAAACGAGCACTTTCACCCGAGGAACAGGGTTCCTGTCACGCTGGAGGAGAGTTAATCCCGCAGACCTCGTTCCTCCTGGGAAAGCGCAAGGCCACCCTGAGCCTCAGGGTAGTGCCTAAGTCTCTACAGGGCAAGCTCTGCGTGCCTCGGTTTCCATGAGGTCTCCATAGTTGTTGTGCTTCAATGGAACGCGAGGATAGCTTTCAGGACTCCAAGCACTCTGACCTCCGCCCCGTTTCCCATGCTACCACACGGATCCCCCCCACGTCTCCTCTCTGCCTGCTGAGCAGCAAGCAGCCGTGTAGGCCCTTCAGAACACTTCTGCATGCAGAGCCCAAGGCGGCACACTGCTCTCTGTCTTCCTTTGGAAACCTAGGTGGTCGCAGCTTACCCAGCTCACCAAGACAGTCTGAGCCGGTCTCATGAGCTGGGGAACGTGGACTCAGTGAGGACCAGGGCCCTACCTGCACTCAGAAAATCACTCTGCTCAGCCTTCCATCCAGGAGCTCACACCGACTGGCTCGTTGGTTTAGCAGGACGTCTAAGTGAGGTCCAAGCTGAGCAAAGAACACACTTCCTCCTTTACCCTGCTAGGCCCACGGAAGAGGTAGAGCCAACTAGGCCTCGCTCAGGCCAGCCCTCCTTCAGGGATCTTGCCACACTTCGAAGCCTGCACAGTAAAAGATATTTAGCGAAGTTGCCAGGGTTTCGCCATTCTCCCTCGGCAGCTCCACTACTGCAGGGACTCATGTTTGCTGTGAACTAGGATAGGTGGCCCACTTCCAAAAGCAGTCTTTTCCCCTTTGGAAATGTGGATTCTTGTAGCCTAGGAGCTGTTTGCGAAACCATAGGAAGGCCCAGCTTTTACTCACTGCAGGCACGCCCGGGGACGAAACGAGTATGTTTCCCCAGAGAAACAGGCTGCTTGCAAGTGTCGAGGGGAGCTTCTCAGGTGCCCAGTGTGTCCCGTTTGTTTCCCTTCGCAGCTCCCGTACTGCAGGTACTTATGCTGGGTGCTAACAAGGGTTCGTTGGCTCTGCCGAGAAAAGCAGCCTTTTCCCTTTGGAAGCTTGGATTGTAGTGTCTCAGGGGCTGCTTGCCAAACCTTGAAGTTGACCAGGTTATAGCCTCCGCAGGTACGCTTGCGTAGCAAACGAGCACTTTCACCCGAGGAACAGCGTTCCTATCACGCTGCAGGAGAGTTAATCCTGCAGACCTCGTTCCTCCTGGGAAAGCGCAAGGCCACCCTGAGCCTCAGGGTAGTGCCTAAGTTTGCTCCGTGCAAGCTCTGCGTGCCTCGGTTTCCATGAGGTCTCCATCGTTGTTGTGCTTCAATGGAACGCGAGGATAGCTTTCAGGACTCCAAGCACTCTGACCTCCGCACCATTTCCCATGCTACCACACAGATCCCCCCACGTCTCCTCTCTGCCTGCTGAGCAATAAGCAGCCGTGTAGGCCCTTCGGAACACTTCTTGCATGCAGACCCCAAGGCGGGACACTGCTCTCTGTCTTCCTTTGGAAACCTAGGTTGTCGGAGCTTACCCACCTCACTAAGACAGTCTGAGCCGGTCTCATGAGCTGGGGAACGTGGACTCAGTGAGGACCAGGGCCCTATCTGCACTCAGAAAATCACTCTGCTCAGCCTTCCATCCAGGAGCTCACACCGACTGGCTCGTTGGTTTAGCAGGACGTCTAAGTGAGGTCCAAGCTGAGCAAAGAACACACTTCCTCCTTTACCCTGCTAGGCCCACGGAAGAGGTAGAGCCAACTAGGCCTCGCTCAGGCCAGCCCTCCTTCAGGGATCTTGCCACACTTCGAAGCCTGCACAGTAAAAGTTATTTAACGAAGTTGCCAGGGTTTCGCCATGCTCTCCCTCGGCAGCTCCACTACTGCAGGGACTCATGTTTGCTGTGAACTAGGATAGGTGGCCCACGTCAAAAAGCAGTCTTTTCCCCTTTGGAAATGTGGATTCTTGTAGCCTCGGAGCTGTTTGCAAAACCCTAGGAAGGCCCAGCTTCTACTCACGGCAGGCACGCCCGGGGAGGAAACGAGTATGTTTCCCCAGAGAAACAGGCTGCTTGCAAGTGTCGAGCGGAGCTTCTCAGGTGCCCAGTGTGTCCCGTTTGTTTCCCTTCGCAGCTGACATCCTGCAGGTACTTATGCTGGGGGCTAACAAGGGTAGGTGGCTCTTCCGACAAAAGCAGCCTTTTCCTTTTGGAAGCTTGGATTGTAGTGTCTCAGGGGCTGCTTGCCAAACCTTGAAGTTGCCCAGGTTATAGCCTCCAGAGGTACGCTTGAGTAGCAAACGAGCACTTTCACCCGAGGAACAGGGTTCCTGTCACGCTGGAGGAGAGTTAATCCCGCAGACCTCGTTCCTCCTGGGAAAGCGCAAGGCCACCCTGAGCCTCAGGGTAGTGCCTAAGTTTGCTCCGTGCAAGCTCTGCGTGCCTCGGTTTCCATGAGGTCTCCATCGTTGTTGTGCTTCAATGGAACGCGAGGATAGCTTTCAGGACTCCAAGCACTCTGACCTCCGCACCATTTCCCATGCTACCACACAGATCCCCCCACGTCTCCTCTCTGCCTGCTGAGCAACAAGCAGCCGTGTAGGCCCTTCGGAACACTTCTTGCATGCAGAACCCAAGGCGGCACACTGCTCTCTGTCTTCCTTTGGAAACCTAGGTGGTCGCAGCTTGCCCCAGCTCACGAAGACAGTCTGAGCCGTTCTCATGAGCTGGGAGACGTGGACTCAGTGAGGACCAGGGCCCTACCTGCACTCAGAAAATCACTCTGCTCAGCCTTCCATCCAGGAGCTCACACCGACTGGCTCGTTGGTTTAGCAGGACGTCTAAGTGAGGTCCAAGCTGAGCAAAGAGCACTGTTCCTCCTTTACCCTGCTAGGCCCACGGAAGAGGTAGAGCCAACTAGGCCTCGCTCAGACCAGCCCTCCTTCAGGGATCTTGCCACACTTCGAAGCCTGCACAGTAAAAGATACTTAGCGAAGTTGCCAGGGTTTCGCCATGCTCTCCCTCGGCAGCTCCACTACTACAGGGACTCATGTTTGCTTTGAACTAGTATAGGTGTCCCTGCTTCCAAAAGCAGTCTTTTCCCCTTTGGAAATGTGGATTCTTGTAGCCTCGGAGCTGTTTGCGAAACCATAGGAAGGCCCAGCTTTTACTCACTGCAGGCACGCCCGGAGAGGAAACGAGTATGTTTCCCCAGAGAAACAGGCTGCTTGCAAGTGTAGAGGGGAGCTTCTCAGGTGCCCAGTGTCCCGTTTGTTTCCCTTCGCAGCTCCCGTACTGCAGGTACTTATGCTGGGTGCTAACAAGAGTTGGTTGGCTCTGCCGACAAAAGCAGCCTTTTCCCTTTGGAAGCTTGGATTGTAGTGTCTCAGGGGCTGCTTGCCAAACCTTGAAGTTGCCCAGGTTATAGCCTCCGCAGGAACGCTTGCGTAGCAAACGAGCACTTTCTACCGATGAACAGGGTTCCTGTCACGCTGGAGGAGAGTTAATCCCGCAGACCTCGTTCCTCCTGGGAAAGCGCAAGTCCACCCTGAGCCTCAGGGTAGTGCCTAAGTTTCCAACGGGCAAGCTCTGCGTGCCTCGGTTTCCATGAGGTCTCCACCGTTGTTGTGCTTCAATGGAACGCGAAGATAGCTTTCAGGACTCCAAGCACTCTGACCTCCGCACCGTTTCCCATGCTACCACACGGATCCCCCCCACGTCTCCTCTCTGCCTGCTGAGCAACAAGCAGCCGTGTAGGCCCTTCAGAACACTTCTGCATGCAGAGCCCAAGGCGGCACACTGCTCTCTGTCTTCCTTTGGAAACCTAGGTGGTCGCAGGTTACCCAGCTCACCAAGACAGTCTGAGCCGGTCTCATGAGCTGGGGAACGTGGACTCAGTGAGGACCAGGGCCCTACCTGCACTCAGAAAATCACTCTGCTCAGCCTTCCATCCAGGAGCTCACACCGACTGGCTCGTTGGTTTAGCAGGACGTCTAAGTGAGGTCCAAGCTGAGCAAAGAACACACTTCCTCCTTTACCCTGCTAGGCCCACGGAAGAGGTAGAGCCAACTAGGCCTCGCTCAGGCCAGCCCTCCTTCAGGGATCTTGCCACACTTCGAAGCCTGCACAGTAAAAGTTATTTAGCGAAGTTGCCAGGGTTTCGCCATGCTCTCCCTCGGCAGCTCCACTACTGCAGGGACTCATGTTTGCTGTGAACTAGGATAGGTGGCCCACTTCAAAAAGCAGTCTTTTCCCCTTTGGAAATGTGGATTCTTGTAGCCTCGGAGCTGTTTGCAAAACCCTAGGAAGGCCCAGCTTCTACTCACGGCAGGCACGCCCGGGGAGGAAACGAGTATGTTTCCCCAGAGAAACAGGCTGCTTGCAAGTGTCGAGCGGAGCTTCTCAGGTGCCCAGTGTATCCCGTTTGTTTCCCTTCGCAGCTGACATCCTGCAGGTACTTATGCTGGGGGCTAACAAGGGTAGGTGGCTCTTCCGACAAAAGCAGCCTTTTCCTTTTGGAAGCTTGGATTGTAGTGTCTCAGTGGCTGCTTGCCAAACCTTGCAGTTGCCCAGGTTATAGCCTCCAGAGGTACGCTTGAGTAGCAAACGAGCACTTTCACCCGAGGAACAGGGTTCCTGTCACGCTGGAGGAGAGTTAATCCCGCAGACCTCGTTCCTCCTGGGAAAGCGCAAGGCCACCCTGAGCCTCAGGGTAGTGCCTAAGTTTCCACAGGGCAAGCTCTGGGTTCCTCGGTTTCCATGAGGTCTCCATCGTTGTTGTGCTTCAATGGAACGCGAGGATAGCTTTCAGGACTCCAAGCACTCTGACCTCCGCACCATTTCCCATGCTACCACACAGATCCCCCCACGTCTCCTCTCTGCCTGCTGAGCAACAAGCAGCCGTGTAGGCCCTTCGGAACACTTCTTGCATGCAGAACCCAAGGCGGCACACTGCTCTCTGTCTTCCTCTGGAAACCTAGGTTGTCGGAGCTTACCCACCTCACTAAGACAGTCTGAGCCGGTTTCATGAGCTGGGGAACGTGGACTCAGTGAGGACCAGGGCCCTACCTGCACTCTGAAAATCACTCTGCTCAGCCTTCCATCCAGGAGCTCACACCGACTGGCTCGTTGGTTTAGCAGGACGTCTAAGTGAGGTCCAAGCTGAGCAAAGAACACACTTCCTCCTTTACCCTGCTAGGCCCACGGAAGAGGTAGAGCCAACTAGGCCTCGCTCAGGCCAGCCCTCCTTCAGGGATCTTGCCACACTTCGAAGCCTGCACAGTAAAAGATACTTAGCGAAGTTGCCAGGGTTTCGCCATGCTCTCCCTCGGCAGCTCCACTACTGCAGGGACTCATGTTTGCTTTGAACTAGTATAGGTGTCCCTGCTTCCAAAAGCAGTCTTTTCCCCTTTGGAAATGTGGATTCTTGTAGCCTCGGAGCTGTTTGCGAAACCATAGGAAGGCCCAGCTTTTACTCACTGCAGGCACGCCCGGAGAGGAAACGAGTATGTTTCCCCAGAGAAACAGGCTGCTTGCAAGTGTAGAGGGGAGCTTCTCAGGTGCCCAGTGTCCCGTTTGTTTCCCTTCGCAGCTCCCGTACTGCAGGTACTTATGCTGGGTGCTAACAAGAGTTGGTTGGCTCTGCCGACAAAAGCAGCCTTTTCCCTTTGGAAGCTTGGATTGTAGTGTCTCAGGGGCTGCTTGCCAAACCTTGAAGTTGCCCAGGTTATAGCCTCCGCAGGAACGCTTGCGTAGCAAACGAGCACTTTCACCCGAGGAACAGCGTTCCTATCACGCTGCAGGAGAGTTAATCCTGCAGACCTCGTTCCTCCTGGGAAAGCGCAAGGCCACCCTGAGCCTCAGGGTAGTGCCTAAGTTTGCTCCGTGCAAGCTCTGCGTGCCTCGGTTTCCATGAGGTCTCCACCGTTGTTGTGCCTCAAAGGAACTAGAGGATAGCTTTCAGGACTCCAAGCACTCTGGCCTCCGCACCGTTTCCCATGCTACCACACGGCTTCCCCCCACGTCTCCTCTCTGCCTGCTGAGCAACAAGCAGCCGTGTAGGCCCTTCAGAACACTTCTTGCATGCAGAGCCCAAGGCGGGACACTGCTCTCTGTTTTCCTTTGGAAACCTAGGTTGTCGGAGCTTAACCACCTCACGAAGACAGTCTGAGCCGGTCTCATGAGCTGGGGAACGTGGACTCAGTGAGGACCAGGGCCCTACCTGCACTCAGAAAATCACTCTGCTCAGCCTTCCATCCAGGAGCTCACACCGACTGGCTCGTTGGTTTAGCAGGACGTCTAAGTGAGGTCCAAGCTGAGCAAAGAACACACTTCCTCCTTTACCCTGCTAGGCCCACGGAAGAGGTAGAGCCAACTAGGCCTCGCTCAGGCCAGCCCTCCTTCAGGGATCTTGCCACACTTCGAAGCCTGCACAGTAAAAGATATTTAGCGAAGTTGCCAGGGTTTCGCCATTCTCCCTCGGCAGCTCCACTACTGCAGGGACTCATGTTTGCTGTGAACTAGGATAGGTGGCCCACTTCCAAAAGCAGTCTTTTCCCCTTTGGAAAGGTGGATTCTTGTAGCCTAGGAGCTGTTTGCGAAACCATAGGAAGGCGCAGCTTTTACTCACTGCAGGCACGCCCGGGGAGGAAACGAGTATGTTTCCCCAGAGAAACAGGCTGCTTGCAAGTGTCGAGGGGAGCTTCTCAGGTGCCCAGTGTGTCCCGTTTGTTTCCCTTCGCAGCTGACATCCTGCAGGTACTTATGCTGGGTGCTAACAAGGGTTCTTTGGCTCTGCCGAGAAAAGCAGCCTTTTCCCTTTGGAAGCTTGGATTGTAGTGTCTCAGGGGCTGCTTGCCAAACCTTGAAGTTGACCAGGTTATAGCCTCCGCAGGTACGCTTGCGTAGCAAACGAGCACTTTCACCCGATGAACAGCGTTCCTATCACGCTGCAGGAGAGTTAATCCCGCAGACCTCGTTCCTCCTGGGAAAGCGCAAGTCCACCCTGAGCCTCAGGGTAGTGCCTAAGTTTCCAACGGGCAAGCTCTGCGTGCCTCGGTTTCCATGAGGTCTCCACCGTTGTTGTGCTTCAATGGAACGCGAAGATAGCTTTCAGGACTCCAAGCACTCTGACCTCCGCACCGTTTCCCATGCTACCACACGGATCCCCCCCACGTCTCCTCTCTGCCTGCTGAGCAACAAGCAGCCGTGTAGGCCCTTCAGAACACTTCTGCATGCAGAGCACAAGGCGGCACACTGCTCTCTGTCTTCCTTTGGAAACCTAGGTGGTCGCAGCTTACCCAGCTCACCAAGACAGTCTGAGCCGGTCTCATGAGCTGGGGAACGTGGACTCAGTGAGGACCAGGGCCCTACCTGCACTCAGAAAATCACTCTGCTCAGCCTTCCATCCAGGAGCTCACACCGACTGGCTCGTTGGTTTAGCAGGACGTCTAAGTGAGGTCCAAGCTGAGCAAAGAACACACTTCCTCCTTTACCCTGCTAGGCCCACGGAAGAGGTAGAGCCAACTAGGCCTCGCTCAGGCCAGCCCTCCTTCAGGGATCTTGCCACACTTCGAAGCCTGCACAGTAAAAGATATTTAGCGAAGTTGCCAGGGTTTCGCCATTCTCCCTCGGCAGCTCCACTACTGCAGGGACTCATGTTTGCTGTGAACTAGGATAGGTGGCCCACTTCCAAAAGCAGTCTTTTCCCCTTTGGAAATGTGGATTCTTGTAGCCTAGGAGCTGTTTGCGAAACCATAGGAAGGCCCAGCTTTTACTCACTGCAGGCACGCCCGGGGACGAAACGAGTATGTTTCCCCAGAGAAACAGGCTGCTTGCAAGTGTCGAGGGGAGCTTCTCAGGTGCCCAGTGTGTCCCGTTTGTTTCCCTTCGCAGCTCCCGTACTGCAGGTACTTATGCTGGGTGCTAACAAGGGTTCGTTGGCTCTGCCGAGAAAAGCAGCCTTTTCCCTTTGGAAGCTTGGATTGTAGTGTCTCAGGGGCTGCTTGCCAAACCTTGAAGTTGACCAGGTTATAGCCTCCGCAGGTACGCTTGCGTAGCAAACGAGCACTTTCACCCGAGGAACAGCGTTCCTATCACGCTGCAGGAGAGTTAATCCTGCAGACCTCGTTCCTCCTGGGAAAGCGCAAGGCCACCCTGAGCCTCAGGGTAGTGCCTAAGTTTGCTCCGTGCAAGCTCTGCGTGCCTCGGTTTCCATGAGGTCTCCATCGTTGTTGTGCTTCAATGGAACGCGAGGATAGCTTTCAGGACTCCAAGCACTCTGACCTCCGCACCATTTCCCATGCTACCACACAGATCCCCCCACGTCTCCTCTCTGCCTGCTGAGCAATAAGCAGCCGTGTAGGCCCTTCGGAACACTTCTTGCATGCAGACCCCAAGGCGGGACACTGCTCTCTGTCTTCCTTTGGAAACCTAGGTTGTCGGAGCTTACCCACCTCACTAAGACAGTCTGAGCCGGTCTCATGAGCTGGGGAACGTGGACTCAGTGAGGACCAGGGCCCTATCTGCACTCAGAAAATCACTCTGCTCAGCCTTCCATCCAGGAGCTCACACCGACTGGCTCGTTGGTTTAGCAGGACGTCTAAGTGAGGTCCAAGCTGAGCAAAGAACACACTTCCTCCTTTACCCTGCTAGGCCCACGGAAGAGGTAGAGCCAACTAGGCCTCGCTCAGGCCAGCCCTCCTTCAGGGATCTTGCCACACTTCGAAGCCTGCACAGTAAAAGTTATTTAGCGAAGTTGCCAGGGTTTCGCCATGCTCTCCCTCGGCAGCTCCACTACTGCAGGGACTCATGTTTGCTGTGAACTAGGATAGGTGGCCCACGTCAAAAAGCAGACTTTTCCCCTTTGGAAATGTGGATTCTTGTAGCCTCGGAGCTGTTTGCAAAACCCTAGGAAGGCCCAGCTTCTACTCACGGCAGGCACGCCCGGGGAGGAAACGAGTATGTTTCCCCAGAGAAACAGGCTGCTTGCAAGTGTCGAGCGGAGCTTCTCAGGTGCCCAGTGTGTCCCGTTTGTTTCCCTTCGCAGCTGACATCCTGCAGGTACTTATGCTGGGGGCTAATAAGGGTAGGTGGCTCTTCCGACAAAAGCATCCTTTTCTTTTTGGAAGCTTGGATTGTAGTGTCTCAGGGGCTGCTTGCCAAACCTTGAAGTTGCCCAGGTTATAGCCTCCAGAGGTACGCTTGAGTAGCAAACGAGCACTTTCACCCGAGGAACAGGGTTCCTGTCACGCTGGAGGAGAGTTAATCCCGCAGACCTCGTTCCTCCTGGGAAAGCGCAAGGCCACCCTGAGCCTCAGGGTAGTGCCTAAGTTTGCTCCGTGCAAGCTCTGCGTGCCTCGGTTTCCATGAGGTCTCCATCGTTGTTGTGCTTCAATGGAACGCGAGGATAGCTTTCAGGACTCCAAGCACTCTGACCTCCGCACCATTTCCCATGCTACCACACAGATCCCCCCACGTCTCCTCTCTGCCTGCTGAGCAACAAGCAGCCGTGTAGGCCCTTCGGAACACTTCTTGCATGCAGAACCCAAGGCGGCACACTGCTCTCTGTCTTCCTTTGGAAACCTAGGTGGTCGCAGCTTGCCCCAGCTCACGAAGACAGTCTGAGCCGTTCTCATGAGCTGGGAGACGTGGACTCAGTGAGGACCAGGGCCCTACCTGCACTCAGAAAATCACTCTGCTCAGCCTTCCATCCAGGAGCTCACACCGACTGGCTCGTTGGTTTAGCAGGACGTCTAAGTGAGGTCCAAGCTGAGCAAAGAGCACTGTTCCTCCTTTACCCTGCTAGGCCCACGGAAGAGGTAGAGCCAACTAGGCCTCGCTCAGACCAGCCCTCCTTCAGGGATCTTGCCACACTTCGAAGCCTGCACAGTAAAAGATACTTAGCGAAGTTGCCAGGGTTTCGCCATGCTCTCCCTCGGCAGCTCCACTACTACAGGGACTCATGTTTGCTTTGAACTAGTATAGGTGTCCCTGCTTCCAAAAGCAGTCTTTTCCCCTTTGGAAATGTGGATTCTTGTAGCCTCGGAGCTGGTTGCGAAACCATAGGAAGGCCCAGCTTTTACTCACTGCAGGCACGCCCGGAGAGGAAACGAGTATGTTTCCCCAGAGAAACAGGCTGCTTGCAAGTGTAGAGGGGAGCTTCTCAGGTGCCCAGTGTCCCGTTTGTTTCCCTTCGCAGCTCCCGTACTGCAGGTACTTATGCTGGGTGCTAACAAGAGTTGGTTGGCTCTGCCGACAAAAGCAGCCTTTTCCCTTTGGAAGCTTGGATTGTAGTGTCTCAGGGGCTGCTTGCCAAACCTTGAAGTTGCCCAGGTTATAGCCTCCGCAGGAACGCTTGCGTAGCAAACGAGCACTTTCTACCGATGAACAGGGTTCCTGTCACGCTGGAGGAGTGTTAATCCCGCAGACCTCGTTCCTCCTGGGAAAGCGCAAGTCCACCCTGAGCCTCAGGGTAGTGCCTAAGTTTCCAACGGGCAAGCTCTGCGTGCCTCGGTTTCCATGAGGTCTCCACCGTTGTTGTGCTTCAATGGAACGCGAAGATAGCTTTCAGGACTCCAAGCACTCTGACCTCCACACCGTTTCCCATGCTACCACACGGATCCCCCCCACGTCTCCTCTCTGCCTGCTGAGCAACAAGCAGCCGTGTAGGCCCTTCAGAACACTTCTGCATGCAGAGCCCAAGGCGGCACACTGCTCTCTGTCTTCCTTTGGAAACCTAGGTGGTCGCAGCTTACCCAGCTCACCAAGACAGTCTGAGCCGGTCTCATGAGCTGGGGAACGTGGACTCAGTGAGGACCAGGGCCCTACCTGCACTCAGAAAATCACTCTGCTCAGCCTTCCATCCAGGAGCTCACACCGACTGGCTCGTTGGTTTAGCAGGACGTCTAAGTGAGGTCCAAGCTGAGCAAAGAACACACTTCCTCCTTTACCCTGCTAGGCCCACGGAAGAGGTAGAGCCAACTAGGCCTCGCTCAGGCCAGCCCTCCTTCAGGGATCTTGCCACACTTCGAAGCCTGCACAGTAAAAGATATTTAGCGAAGTTGCCAGGGTTTCGCCATTCTCCCTCGGCAGCTCCACTACTGCAGGGACTCATGTTTGCTGTGAACTAGGATAGGTGGCCCACTTCCAAAAGCAGTCTTTTCCCCTTTGGAAATGTGGATTCTTGTAGCCTAGGAGCTGTTTGCGAAACCATAGGAAGGCCCAGCTTTTACTCACTGCAGGCACGCCCGGGGACGAAACGAGTATGTTTCCCCAGAGAAACAGGCTGCTTGCAAGTGTCGAGGGGAGCTTCTCAGGTGCCCAGTGTGTCCCGTTTGTTTCCCTTCGCAGCTCCCGTACTGCAGGTACTTATGCTGGGTGCTAACAAGGGTTCGTTGGCTCTGCCGAGAAAAGCAGCCTTTTCCCTTTGGAAGCTTGGATTGTAGTGTCTCAGGGGCTGCTTGCCAAACCTTGAAGTTGACCAGGTTATAGCCTCCGCAGGTACGCTTGCGTAGCAAACGAGCACTTTCACCCGAGGAACAGCGTTCCTATCACGCTGCAGGAGAGTTAATCCTGCAGACCTCGTTCCTCCTGGGAAAGCGCAAGGCCACCCTGAGCCTCAGGGTAGTGCCTAAGTTTGCTCCGTGCAAGCTCTGCGTGCCTCGGTTTCCATGAGGTCTCCACCGTTGTTGTGCCTCAATGGAACGCGAGGATAGCTTTCAGGACTCCAAGCACTCTGACCTCCGCACCATTTCCCATGCTACCACACAGATCCCCCCACGTCTCCTCTCTGCCTGCTGAGCAATAAGCAGCCGTGTAGGCCCTTCGGAACACTTCTTGCATGCAGACCCCAAGGCGGGACACTGCTCTCTGTCTTCCTTTGGAAACCTAGGTTGTCGGAGCTTACCCACCTCACTAAGACAGTCTGAGCCGGTCTCATGAGCTGGGGAACGTGGACTCAGTGAGGACCAGGGCCCTATCTGCACTCAGAAAATCACTCTGCTCAGCCTTCCATCCAGGAGCTCACACCGACTGGCTCGTTGGTTTAGCAGGACGTCTAAGTGAGGTCCAAGCTGAGCAAAGAACACACTTCCTCCTTTACCCTGCTAGGCCCACGGAAGAGGTAGAGCCAACTAGGCCTCGCTCAGGCCAGCCCTCCTTCAGGGATCTTGCCACACTTCGAAGCCTGCACAGTAAAAGTTATTTAGCGAAGTTGCCAGGGTTTCGCCATGCTCTCCCTCGGCAGCTCCACTACTGCAGGGACTCATGTTTGCTGTGAACTAGGATAGGTGGCCCACTTCAAAAAGCAGTCTTTTCCCCTTTGGAAATGTGGATTCTTGTAGCCTCGGAGCTGTTTGCGAAACCCTAGGAAGGCCCAGCTTCTACTCACGGCAGGCACGCCCGGGGAGGAAACGAGTATGTTTCCCCAGAGAAACAGGCTGCTTGCAAGTGTCGAGCGGAGCTTCTCAGGTGCCCAGTGTGTCCCGTTTGTTTCCCTTCGCAGCTGACATCCTGCAGGTACTTATGCTGGGGGCTAACAAGGGTAGGTGGCTCTTCCGACAAAAGCATCCTTTTCCTTTTGGAAGCTTGGATTGTAGTGTCTCAGGGGCTGCTTGCCAAACCTTGAAGTTGCCCAGGTTATAGCCTCCAGAGGTACGCTTGAGTAGCAAACGAGCACTTTCACCCGAGGAACAGGGTTCCTGTCACGCTGGAGGAGAGTTAATCCCGCAGACCTCGTTCCTCCTGGGAAAGCGCAAGGCCACCCTGAGCCTCAGGGTAGTGCCTAAGTTTGCTCCGTGCAAGCTCTGCGTGCCTCGGTTTCCATGAGGTCTCCATCGTTGTTGTGCTTCAATGGAACGCGAGGATAGCTTTCAGGACTCCAAGCACTCTGACCTCCGCACCATTTCCCATGCTACCACACAGATCCCCCCACGTCTCCTCTCTGCCTGCTGAGCAACAAGCAGCCGTGTAGGCCCTTCGGAACACTTCTTGCATGCAGAACCCAAGGCGGCACACTGCTCTCTGTCTTCCTTTGGAAACCTAGGTGGTCGCAGCTTGCCCCAGCTCACGAAGACAGTCTGAGCCGTTCTCATGAGCTGGGAGACGTGGACTCAGTGAGGACCAGGGCCCTACCTGCACTCAGAAAATCACTCTGCTCAGCCTTCCATCCAGGAGCTCACACCGACTGGCTCGTTGGTTTAGCAGGACGTCTAAGTGAGGTCCAAGCTGAGCAAAGAGCACACTTCCTCCTTTACCCTGCTAGGCCCACGGAAGAGGTAGAGCCAACTAGGCCTCGCTCAGACCAGCCCTCCTTCAGGGATCTTGCCACACTTCGAAGCCTGCACAGTAAAAGATACTTAGCGAAGTTGCCAGGGTTTCGCCATGCTCTCCCTCGGCAGCTCCACTACTACAGGGACTCATGTTTGCTTTGAACTAGTATAGGTGTCCCTGCTTCCAAAAGCAGTCTTTTCCCCTTTGGAAATGTGGATTCTTGTAGCCTCGGAGCTGTTTGCGAAACCATAGGAAGGCCCAGCTTTTACTCACTGCAGGCACGCCCGGAGAGGAAACGAGTATGTTTCCCCAGAGAAACAGGCTGCTTGCAAGTGTAGAGGGGAGCTTCTCAGGTGCCCAGTGTGTCCCGTTTGTTTCCCTTCGCAGCTCCCTTACTGCAGGTACTTATGCTGGGTGCTAACAAGAGTTGGTTGGCTCTGCCGACAAAAGCAGCCTTTTCCCTTTGGAAGCTTGGATTGTAGTGTCTCAGGGGCTGCTTGCCAAACCTTGAAGTTGCCCAGGTTATAGCCTCCGCAGGAACGCTTGCGTAGCAAACGAGCACTTTCTACCGATGAACAGGGTTCCTGTCACGCTGGAGGAGAGTTAATCCCGCAGACCTCGTTCCTCCTGGGAAAGCGCAAGTCCACCCTGAGCCTCAGGGTAGTGCCTAAGTTTCCAACGGGCAAGCTCTGCGTGCCTCGGTTTCCATGAGGTCTCCACCGTTGTTGTGCTTCAATGGAACGCGAAGATAGCTTTCAGGACTCCAAGCACTCTGACCTCCGCACCGTTTCCCATGCTACCACACGGATCCCCCCCACGTCTCCTCTCTGCCTGCTGAGCAACAAGCAGCCGTGTAGGCCCTTCAGAACACTTCTGCATGCAGAGCCCAAGGCGGCACACTGCTCTCTGTCTTCCTTTGGAAACCTAGGTGGTCGCAGCTTACCCAGCTCACCAAGACAGTCTGAGCCGGTCTCATGAGCTGGGGAACGTGGACTCAGTGAGGACCAGGGCCCTACCTGCACTCAGAAAATCACTCTGCTCAGCCTTCCATCCAGGAGCTCACACCGACTGGCTCGTTGGTTTAGCAGGACGTCTAAGTGAGGTCCAAGCTGAGCAAAGAACACACTTCCTCCTTTACCCTGCTAGGCCCACGGAAGAGGTAGAGCCAACTAGGCCTCGCTCAGGCCAGCCCTCCTTCAGGGATCTTGCCACACTTCGAAGCCTGCACAGTAAAAGATATTTAGCGAAGTTGCCAGGGTTTCGCCATTCTCCCTCGGCAGCTCCACTACTGCAGGGACTCATGTTTGCTGTGAACTAGGATAGGTGGCCCACTTCCAAAAGCAGTCTTTTCCCCTTTGGAAATGTGGATTCTTGTAGCCTAGGAGCTGTTTGCGAAACCATAGGAAGGCCCAGCTTTTACTCACTGCAGGCACGCCCGGGGACGAAACGAGTATGTTTCCCCAGAGAAACAGGCTGCTTGCAAGTGTCGAGGGGAGCTTCTCAGGTGCCCAGTGTGTCCCGTTTGTTTCCCTTCGCAGCTCCCGTACTGCAGGTACTTATGCTGGGTGCTAACAAGGGTTCGTTGGCTCTGCCGAGAAAAGCAGCCTTTTCCCTTTGGAAGCTTGGATTGTAGTGTCTCAGGGGCTGCTTGCCAAACCTTGAAGTTGACCAGGTTATAGCCTCCGCAGGTACGCTTGCGTAGCAAACGAGCACTTTCACCCGAGGAACAGCGTTCCTATCACGCTGCAGGAGAGTTAATCCTGCAGACCTCGTTCCTCCTGGGAAAGTGCAAGGCCACCCTGAGCCTCAGGGTAGTGCCTAAGTTTGCTCCGTGCAAGCTCTGCGTGCCTCGGTTTCCATGAGGTCTCCACCGTTGTTGTGCCTCAATGGAACTAGAGGATAGCTTTCAGGACTCCAAGCACTCTAGCCTCCGCACCGTTTCCCATGCTACCACACGGATTCCCCCCACGTCTCCTCTCTGCCTGCTGAGCAACAAGCAGCCGTGTAGGCCCTTTAGAACACTTCTTGCATGCAGAGCCCAAGGCGGGACAGTGCTCTCTGTCTTCCTTTGGAAACCTAGGTTGTCGGAGCTTACCCACCTCACGAAGACAGTCTGAGCTGCTCTCATGAGCTGGGGAACGTGGACTCAGTGAGGACCAGGGCCCTACCTGCACTCTGAAAATCACTCTGCTCAGCCTTCCATCCAGGAGCTCACACCGACTGGCTCGTTGGTTTAGCAGGACGTCTAAGTGAGGTCCAAGCTGAGCAAAGAACACACTTCCTCCTTTACCCTGCTAGGCCCACAGAAGAGGTAGAGCCAACTAGGCCTCGCTCAGGCCAGCCCTCCTTCAGGGATCTTGCCACACTTCGAAGCCTGCACAGTAAAAGATACTTAGCGAAGTTGCCAGGGTTTCGCCATGCTCTCCCTCGGCAGCTCCACTACTGCAGGGACTCATGTTTGCTGTGAACTAGGATAGGTGGCCCACTTCAAAAAGCAGTCTTTTCCCCTTTGGAAATGTGGATTCTTGTAGCCTCGGAGCTGTTTGCGAAACCCTAGGAAGGCCCAGCTTCTACTCACGGCAGGCACGCCCGGGGAGGAAACGAGTATGTTTCCCCAGAGAAACAGGCTGCTTGCAAGTGTCGAGCGGAGCTTCTCAGGTGCCCAGTGTGTCCCGTTTGTTTCCCTTCGCAGCTGACATCCTGCAGGTACTTATGCTGGGGGCTAACAAGGGTAGGTGGCTCTTCCGACAAAAGCAGCCTTTTCCTTTTGGAAGCTTGGATTGTAGTGTCTCAGGGGCTGCTTGCCAAACCTTGAAGTTGACCAGGTTATAGCCTCCGCAGGTACGCTTGCGTAGCAAACGAGCACTTTCACCCGAGGAACAGCGTTCCTATCACGCTGCAGGAGAGTTAATCCTGCAGACCTCGTTCCTCCTGGGAAAGCGCAAGGCCACCCTGAGCCTCAGGGTAGTGCCTAAGTTTGCTCCGTGCAAGCTCTGCGTGCCTCGGTTTCCATGAGGTCTCCATCGTTGTTGTGCTTCAATGGAACGCGAGGATAGCTTTCAGGACTCCAAGCACTCTGACCTCCGCACCATTTCCCATGCTACCACACAGATCCCCCCACGTCTCCTCTCTGCCTGCTGAGCAATAAGCAGCCGTGTAGGCCCTTCGGAACACTTCTTGCATGCAGACCCCAAGGCGGGACACTGCTCTCTGTCTTCCTTTGGAAACCTAGGTTGTCGGAGCTTACCCACCTCACTAAGACAGTCTGAGCCGGTCTCATGAGCTGGGGAACGTGGACTCAGTGAGGACCAGGGCCCTATCTGCACTCAGAAAATCACTCTGCTCAGCCTTCCATCCAGGAGCTCACACCGACTGGCTCGTTGGTTTAGCAGGACGTCTAAGTGAGGTCCAAGCTGAGCAAAGAACACACTTCCTCCTTTACCCTGCTAGGCCCACAGAAGAGGTAGAGCCAACTAGGCCTCGCTCAGGCCAGCCCTCCTTCAGGGATCTTGCCACAGTTCGAAGCCTGCACAGTAAAAGATACTTAGCGAAGTTGCCAGGGTTTCGCCATGCTCTCCCTCGGCAGCTCCACTACTGCAGGGACTCATGTTTGCTGTGAACTAGGATAGGTGGCCCACTTCAAAAAGCAGTCTTTTCCCCTTTGGAAATGTGGATTCTTGTAGCCTCGGAGCTGTTTGCGAAACCCTAGGAAGGCCCAGCTTCTACTCACGTCAGGCACGCCCGGGGAGGAAACGAGTATGTTTCCCCAGAGAAACAGGCTGCTTGCAAGTGTCGAGCGGAGCTTCTCAGGTGCCCAGTGTGTCCCGTTTGTTTCCCTTCGCAGCTGACATCCTGCAGGTACTTATGCTGGGGGCTAACAAGGGTAGGTGGCTCTTCCGACAAAAGCAGCCTTTTCCTTTTGGAAGCTTGGATTGTAGTGTCTCAGGGGCTGCTTGCCAAACCTTGAAGTTGCCCAGGTTATAGCCTCCAGAGGTACGCTTGAGTAGCAAACGAGCACTTTCACCCGAGGAACAGGGTTCCTGTCACGCTGGAGGAGAGTTAATCCCGCAGACCTCGTTCCTCCTGGGAAAGCGCAAGGCCACCCTGAGCCTCAGGGTAGTGCCTAAGTCTCCACAGGGCAAGCTCTGCGTGCCTCGGTTTCCATGAGGTCTCCATAGTTGTTGTGCTTCAATGGAACGCGAGGATAGGTTTCAGGACTCCAAGCACTCTGACCTCCGCACCGTTTCCCATGCTACCACACGGATTCCCCCCACGTCTCCTCTCTGCCTGCTGAGCAGCAAGCAGCCGTGTAGGCCCTTCAGAACACTTCTGCATGCAGAGCCCAAGGCGGCACACTGCTCTCTGTCTTCCTTTGGAAACCTAGGTGGTCGCAGCTTACCCAGCTCACCAAGACAGTCTGAGCCGGTCTCATGAGCTGGGGAACGTGGACTCAGTGAGGACCAGGGCCCTACCTGCACTCAGAAAATCACTCTGCTCAGCCTTCCATCCAGGAGCTCACACCGACTGGCTCGTTGGTTTAGCAGGACGTCTAAGTGAGGTCCAAGCTGAGCAAAGAACACACTTCCTCCTTTACCCTGCTAGGCCCACGGAAGAGGTAGAGCCAACTAGGCCTCGCTCAGGCCAGCCCTCCTTCAGGGATCTTGCCACACTTCGAAGCCTGCACAGTAAAAGATATTTAGCGAAGTTGCCAGGGTTTCGCCATTCTCCCTCGGCAGCTCCACTACTGCAGGGACTCATGTTTGCTGTGAACTAGGATAGGTGGCCCACTTCCAAAAGCAGTCTTTTCCCCTTTGGAAAGGTGGATTCTTGTAGCCTAGGAGCTGTTTGCGAAACCATAGGAAGGCCCAGCTTTTACTCACTGCAGGCACGCCCGGGGACGAAACGAGTATGTTTCCCCAGAGAAACAGGCTGCTTGCAAGTGTCGAGGGGAGCTTCTCAGGTGCCCAGTGTGTCCCGTTTGTTTCCCTTCGCAGCTCCCGTACTGCAGGTACTTATGCTGGGTGCTAACAAGGGTTCGTTGGCTCTGCCGAGAAAAGCAGCCTTTTCCCTTTGGAAGCTTGGATTGTAGTGTCTCAGGGGCTGCTTGCCAAACCTTGAAGTTGACCAGGTTATAGCCTCCGCAGGTACGCTTGCGTAGCAAACGAGCACTTTCACCCGAGGAACAGCGTTCCTATCACGCTGCAGGAGAGTTAATCCTGCAGACCTCGTTCCTCCTGGGAAAGCGCAAGGCCACCCTGAGCCTCAGGGTAGTGCCTAAGTTTGCTCCGTGCAAGCTCTGCGTGCCTCGGTTTCCATGAGGTCTCCATCGTTGTTGTGCTTCAATGGAACGCGAGGATAGCTTTCAGGACTCCAAGCACTCTGACCTCCGCACCATTTCCCATGCTACCACACAGATCCCCCCACGTCTCCTCTCTGCCTGCTGAGCAATAAGCAGCCGTGTAGGCCCTTCGGAACACTTCTTGCATGCAGACCCCAAGGCGGGACACTGCTCTCTGTCTTCCTTTGGAAACCTAGGTTGTCGGAGCTTACCCACCTCACTAAGACAGTCTGAGCCGGTCTCATGAGCTGGGGAACGTGGACTCAGTGAGGACCAGGGCCCTATCTGCACTCAGAAAATCACTCTGCTCAGCCTTCCATCCAGGAGCTCACACCGACTGGCTCGTTGGTTTAGCAGGACGTCTAAGTGAGGTCCAAGCTGAGCAAAGAACACACTTCCTCCTTTACCCTGCTAGGCCCACGGAAGAGGTAGAGCCAACTAGGCCTCGCTCAGGCCAGCCCTCCTTCAGGGATCTTGCCACACTTCGAAGCCTGCACAGTAAAAGTTATTTAGCGAAGTTGCCAGGGTTTCGCCATGCTCTCCCTCGGCAGCTCCACTACTGCAGGGACTCATGTTTGCTGTGAACTAGGATAGGTGGCCCACTTCAAAAAGCAGTCTTTTCCCCTTTGGAAATGTGGATTCTTGTAGCCTCGGAGCTGTTTGCAAAACCCTAGGAAGGCCCAGCTTCTACTCACGGCAGGCACGCCCGGGGAGGAAACGAGTATGTTTCCCCAGAGAAACAGGCTGCTTGCAAGTGTCGAGCGGAGCTTCTCAGGTGCCCAGTGTGTCCCGTTTGTTTCCCTTCGCAGCTGACATCCTGCAGGTACTTATGCTGGGGGCTAACAAGGGTAGGTGGCTCTTCCGACAAAAGCATCCTTTTCCTTTTGGAAGCTTGGATTGTAGTGTCTCAGGGGCTGCTTGCCAAACCTTGAAGTTGCCCAGGTTATAGCCTCCAGAGGTACGCTTGAGTAGCAAACGAGCACTTTCACCCGAGGAACAGGGTTCCTGTCACGCTGGAGGAGAGTTAATCCCGCAGACCTCGTTCCTCCTGGGAAAGCGCAAGGCCACCCTGAGCCTCAGGGTAGTGCCTAAGTTTGCTCCGTGCAAGCTCTGCGTGCCTCGGTTTCCATGAGGTCTCCATCGTTGTTGTGCTTCAATGGAACGCGAGGATAGCTTTCAGGACTCCAAGCACTCTGACCTCCGCACCATTTCCCATGCTACCACACAGATACCCCCACGTCTCCTCTCTGCCTGCTGAGCAATAAGCAGCCGTGTAGGCCCTTCGGAACACTTCTTGCATGCAGAACCCAAGGCGGCACACTGCTCTCTGTCTTCCTTTGGAAACCTAGGTGGTCGCAGCTTGCCCCAGCTCACGAAGACAGTCTGAGCCGTTCTCATGAGCTGGGAGACGTGGACTCAGTGAGGACCAGGGCCCTACCTGCACTCAGAAAATCACTCTGCTCAGCCTTCCATCCAGGAGCTCACACCGACTGGCTCGTTGGTTTAGCAGGACGTCTAAGTGAGGTCCAAGCTGAGCAAAGAGCACTGTTCCTCCTTTACCCTGCTAGGCCCACGGAAGAGGTAGAGCCAACTAGGCCTCGCTCAGACCAGCCCTCCTTCAGGGATCTTGCCACACTTCGAAGCCTGCACAGTAAAAGATACTTAGCGAAGTTGCCAGGGTTTCGCCATGCTCTCCCTCGGCAGCTCCACTACTACAGGGACTCATGTTTGCTTTGAACTAGTATAGGTGTCCCTGCTTCCAAAAGCAGTCTTTTCCCCTTTGGAAATGTGGATTCTTGTAGCCTCGGAGCTGTTTGCGAAACCATAGGAAGGCCCAGCTTTTACTCACTGCAGGCACGCCCGGAGAGGAAACGAGTATGTTTCCCCAGAGAAACAGGCTGCTTGCAAGTGTAGAGGGGAGCTTCTCAGGTGCCCAGTGTGTCCCGTTTGTTTCCCTTCGCAGCTCCCTTACTGCAGGTACTTATGCTGGGTGCTAACAAGAGTTGGTTGGCTCTGCCGACAAAAGCAGCCTTTTCCCTTTGGAAGCTTGGATTGTAGTGTCTCAGGGGCTGCTTGCCAAACCTTGAAGTTGCCCAGGTTATAGCCTCCGCAGGAACGCTTGCGTAGCAAACGAGCACTTTCTACCGATGAACAGGGTTCCTGTCACGCTGGAGGAGAGTTAATCCCGCAGACCTCGTTCCTCCTGGGAAAGCGCAAGTCCACCCTGAGCCTCAGGGTAGTGCCTAAGTTTCCAACGGGCAAGCTCTGCGTGCCTCGGTTTCCATGAGGTCTCCACCGTTGTTGTGCTTCAATGGAACGCGAAGATAGCTTTCAGGACTCCAAGCACTCTGACCTCCGCACCGTTTCCCATGCTACCACACGGATCCCCCCCACGTCTCCTCTCTGCCTGCTGAGCAACAAGCAGCCGTGTAGGCCCTTCAGAACACTTCTGCATGCAGAGCCCAAGGCGGCACATTGCTCTCTGTCTTCCTTTGGAAACCTAGGTGGTCGCAGCTTACCCAGCTCACCAAGACAGTCTGAGCCGGTCTCATGAGCTGGGGAACGTGGACTCAGTGAGGACCAGGGCCCTACCTGCACTCTGAAAATCACTCTGCTCAGCCTTCCATCCAGGAGCTCACACCGACTGGCTCGTTGGTTTAGCAGGACGTCTAAGTGAGGTCCAAGCTGAGCAAAGAACACACTTCCTCCTTTACCCTGCTAGGCCCACGGAAGAGGTAGAGCCAACTAGGCCTCGCTCAGGCCAGCCCTCCTTCAGGGATCTTGCCACACTTCGAAGCCTGCACAGTAAAAGATATTTAGCGAAGTTGCCAGGGTTTCGCCATTCTCCCTCGGCAGCTCCACTACTGCAGGGACTCATGTTTGCTGTGAACTAGGATAGGTGGCCCACTTCCAAAAGCAGTCTTTTCCCCTTTGGAAATGTGGATTCTTGTAGCCTAGGAGCTGTTTGCGAAACCATAGGAAGGCCCAGCTTTTACTCACTGCAGGCACGCCCGGGGACGAAACGAGTATGTTTCCCCAGAGAAACAGGCTGCTTGCAAGTGTCGAGGGGAGCTTCTCAGGTGCCCAGTGTGTCCCGTTTGTTTCCCTTCGCAGCTCCCGTACTGCAGGTACTTATGCTGGGTGCTAACAAGGGTTCGTTGGCTCTGCCGAGAAAAGCAGCCTTTTCCCTTTGGAAGCTTGGATTGTAGTGTCTCAGGGGCTGCTTGCCAAACCTTGAAGTTGACCAGGTTATAGCCTCCGCAGGTACGCTTGCGTAGCAAACGAGCACTTTCACCCGAGGAACAGCGTTCCTATCACGCTGCAGGAGAGTTAATCCTGCAGACCTCGTTCCTCCTGGGAAAGCGCAAGGCCACCCTGAGCCTCAGGGTAGTGCCTAAGTTTGCTCCGTGCAAGCTCTGCGTGCCTCGGTTTCCATGAGGTCTCCATCGTTGTTGTGCTTCAATGGAACGCGAGGATAGCTTTCAGGACTCCAAGCACTCTGACCTCCGCACCATTTCCCATGCTACCACACAGATCCCCCCACGTCTCCTCTCTGCCTGCTGAGCAATAAGCAGCCGTGTAGGCCCTTCGGAACACTTCTTGCATGCAGACCCCAAGGCGGGACACTGCTCTCTGTCTTCCTTTGGAAACCTAGGTTGTCGGAGCTTACCCACCTCACTAAGACAGTCTGAGCCGGTCTCATGAGCTGGGGAACGTGGACTCAGTGAGGACCAGGGCCCTATCTGCACTCAGAAAATCACTCTGCTCAGCCTTCCATCCAGGAGCTCACACCGACTGGCTCGTTGGTTTAGCAGGACGTCTAAGTGAGGTCCAAGCTGAGCAAAGAACACACTTCCTCCTTTACCCTGCTAGGCCCACGGAAGAGGTAGAGCCAACTAGGCCTCGCTCAGGCCAGCCCTCCTTCAGGGATCTTGCCACACTTCGAAGCCTGCACAGTAAAAGTTATTTAGCGAAGTTGCCAGGGTTTCGCCATGCTCTCCCTCGGCAGCTCCACTACTGCAGGGACTCATGTTTGCTGTGAACTAGGATAGGTGGCCCACTTCAAAAAGCAGTCTTTTCCCCTTTGGAAATGTGGATTCTTGTAGCCTCGGAGCTGTTTGCAAAACCCTAGGAAGGCCCAGCTTCTACTCACGGCAGGCACGCCCGGGGAGGAAACGAGTATGTTTCCCCAGAGAAACAGGCTGCTTGCAAGTGTCGAGCGGAGCTTCTCAGGTGCCCAGTGTGTCCCGTTTGTTTCCCTTCGCAGCTGACATCCTGCAGGTACTTATGCTGGGGGCTAACAAGGGTAGGTGGCTCTTCCGACAAAAGCAGCCTTTTCCTTTTGGAAGCTTGGATTGTAGTGTCTCAGGGGCTGCTTGCCAAACCTTGAAGTTGCCCAGGTTATAGCCTCCAGAGGTACGCTTGAGTAGCAAACGAGCACTTTCACCCGAGGAACAGGGTTCCTGTCACGCTGGAGGAGAGTTAATCCCGCAGACCTCGTTCCTCCTGGGAAAGCGCAAGGCCACCCTGAGCCTCAGGGTAGTGCCTAAGTTTCCACAGGGCAAGCTCTGCGTGCCTCGGTTTCCATGAGGTCTCCATCGTTGTTGTGCTTCAATGGAACGCGAGGATAGCTTTCAGGACTCCAAGCACTCTGACCTCCGCACCATTTCCCATGCTACCACACAGATCCCCCCACGTGTCCTCTCTGCCTGTGAGCAACAAGCAGCCGTGTAGGCCCTTCGGAACACTTCTTGCATACAGAACCCAAGGCGGCACACTGCTCTCTGTCTTCCTTTGGAAACCTAGGTGGTCGCAGCTTGCCCCAGCTCACGAAGACAGTCTGAGCCGTTCTCATGAGCTGGGAGACGTGGACTCAGTGAGGACCAGGGCCCTACCTGCACTCAGAAAATCACTCTGCTCAGCCTTCCATCCAGGAGCTCACACTGACTGGCTCGTTGGTTTGGCAGGACGTCTAAGTGAGGTCCAAGCTGAGCAAAGAGCACACTTCCTCCTTTACCCTGCTAGGCCCACGGAAGAGGTAGAGCCAACTAGGCCTCGCTCAGACCAGCCCTCCTTCAGGGATCTTGCCACACTTCGAAGCCTGCACAGTAAAAGATACTTAGCGAAGTTGCCAAGATTTCGCCATGCTCTCCCTCGGCAGCTCCACTACTGCAGGGACTCATGTTTGCTGTGAACTAGGATAGGTGGCCCACTTCCAAAAGCAGTCTTTTCCCCTTTGGAAAGGTGGATTCTTGTAGCCTAGGAGCTGTTTGCGAAACCATAGGAAGGCGCAGCTTTTACTCACTGCAGGCACGCCCGGGGAGGAAACGAGTATGTTTCCCCAGAGAAACAGGCTGCTTGCAAGTGTAGAGGGGAGCTTCTCAGGTGCCCAGTGTGTCCCGTTTGTTTCCCTTCGCAGCTGACATCCTGCAGGTACTTATGCTGGGTGCTAACAAGGGTTCTTTGGCTCTGCCGAGAAAAGCAGCCTTTTCCCTTTGGAAGCTTGGATTGTAGTGTCTCAGGGGCTGCTTGCCAAACCTTGAAGTTGACCTGGTTATAGCCTCCGCAGGTACGCTTGCGTAGCAAACGAGCACTTTCACCCGATGAACAGCGTTCCTATCACGCTGCAGGAGAGTTAATCCCGCAGACCTCGTTCCTCCTGGGAAAGCGCAAGTCCACCCTGAGCCTCAGGGTAGTGCCTAAGTTTCCAACGGGCAAACTCTGCGTGCCTCGGTTTCCATGAGGTCTCCACCGTTGTTGTGCTTCAATGGAACGCGAAGATAGCTTTCAGGACTCCAAGCACTCTGACCTCCGCACCGTTTCCCATGCTACCACACGGATCCCCCCCACGTCTCCTCTCTGCCTGCTGAGCAACAAGCAGCCGTGTAGGCCCTTCAGAACACTTCTGCATGCAGAGCCCAAGGCGGCACACTGCTCTCTGTCTTCCTTTGGAAACCTAGGTGGTCGCAGCTTACCCAGCTCACCAAGACAGTCTGAGCCGGTCTCATGAGCTGGGGAACGTGGACTCAGTGAGGACCAGGGCCCTACCTGCACTCAGAAAATCACTCTGCTCAGCCTTCCATCCAGGAGCTCACACCGACTGGCTCGTTGGTTTAGCAGGACGTCTAAGTGAGGTCCAAGCTGAGCAAAGAACACACTTCCTCCTTTACCCTGCTAGGCCCACGGAAGAGGTAGAGCCAACTAGGCCTCGCTCAGGCCAGCCCTCCTTCAGGGATCTTGCCACACTTCGAAGCCTGCACAGTAAAAGATATTTAGCGAAGTTGCCAGGGTTTCGCCATTCTCCCTCGGCAGCTCCACTACTGCAGGGACTCATGTTTGCTGTGAACTAGGATAGGTGGCCCACTTCAAAAAGCAGTCTTTTCCCCTTTGGAAATGTGGATTCTTGTAGCCTCGGAGCTGTTTGCGAAACCATAGGAAGGCCCAGCTTTTACTCACTGCAGGCACGCCCGGGGACGAAACGAGTATGTTTCCCCAGAGAAACAGGCTGCTTGCAAGTGTCGAGGGGAGCTTCTCAGGTGCCCAGTGTGTCCCGTTTGTTTCCCTTCGCAGCTCCCGTACTGCAGGTACTTATGCTGGGTGCTAACAAGGGTTCGTTGGCTCTGCCGAGAAAAGCAGCCTTTTCCCTTTGGAAGCTTGGATTGTAGTGTCTCAGGGGCTGCTTGCCAAACCTTGAAGTTGACCAGGTTATAGCCTCCGCAGGTACGCTTGCGTAGCAAACGAGCACTTTCACCCGAGGAACAGCGTTCCTATCACGCTGCAGGAGAGTTAATCCTGCAGACCTCGTTCCTCCTGGGAAAGCGCAAGGCCACCCTGAGCCTCAGGGTAGTGCCTAAGTTTGCTCCGTGCAAGCTCTGCGTGCCTCGGTTTCCATGAGGTCTCCACCGTTGTTGTGCCTCAATGGAACTAGAGGATAGCTTTCAGGACTCCAAGCACTCTGGCCTCCGCACCGTTTCCCATGCTACCACACGGATTCCCCCCACGTCTCCTCTCTGCCTGCTGAGCAACAAGCAGCCGTGTAGGCCCTTTAGAACACTTCTTGCATGCAGAGCCCAAGGCGGGACAGTGCTCTCTGTCTTCCTTTGGAAACCTAGGTTGTCGGAGCTTACCCACCTCACGAAGACAGTCTGAGCCGCTCTCATGAGCTGGGGAACGTAGACTCAGTGAGGACCAGGGCCCTACCTGCACTCTGAAAATCACTCTGCTCAGCCTTCCATCCAGGAGCTCACACCGACTGGCTCGTTGGTTTAGCAGGACGTCTAAGTGAGGTCCAAGCTGAGCAAAGAACACACTTCCTCCTTTACCCTGCTAGGCCCACGGAAGAGGTAGAGCCAACTAGGCCTCGCTCAGGCCAGCCCTCCTTCAGGGATCTTGCCACACTTCGAAGCCTGCACAGTAAAAGATATTTAGCGAAGTTGCCAGGGTTTCGCCATTCTCCCTCGGCAGCTCCACTACTGCAGGGACTCATGTTTGCTGTGAACTAGGATAGGTGGCCCACTTCCAAAAGCAGTCTTTTCCCCTTTGGAAATGTGGATTCTTGTAGCCTAGGAGCTGTTTGCGAAACCATAGGAAGGCCCAGCTTTTACTCACTGCAGGCACGCCCGGGGACGAAACGAGTATGTTTCCCCAGAGAAACAGGCTGCTTGCAAGTGTCGAGGGGAGCTTCTCAGGTGCCCAGTGTGTCCCGTTTGTTTCCCTTCGCAGCTCCCGTACTGCAGGTACTTATGCTGGGTGCTAACAAGGGTTCGTTGGCTCTGCCGAGAAAAGCAGCCTTTTCCCTTTGGAAGCTTGGATTGTAGTGTCTCAGGGGCTGCTTGCCAAACCTTGAAGTTGACCAGGTTATAGCCTCCGCAGGTACGCTTGCGTAGCAAACGAGCACTTTCACCCGAGGAACAGCGTTCCTATCACGCTGCAGGAGAGTTAATCCTGCAGACCTCGTTCCTCCTGGGAAAGCGCAAGGCCACCCTGAGCCTCAGGGTAGTGCCTAAGTTTGCTCCGTGCAAGCTCTGCGTGCCTCGGTTTCCATGAGGTCTCCATCGTTGTTGTGCTTCAATGGAACGCGAGGATAGCTTTCAGGACTCCAAGCACTCTGACCTCCGCACCATTTCCCATGCTACCACACAGATCCCCCCACGTCTCCTCTCTGCCTGCTGAGCAATAAGCAGCCGTGTAGGCCCTTCGGAACACTTCTTGCATGCAGACCCCAAGGCGGGACACTGCTCTCTGTCTTCCTTTGGAAACCTAGGTTGTCGGAGCTTACCCACCTCACTAAGACAGTCTGAGCCGGTCTCATGAGCTGGGGAACGTGGACTCAGTGAGGACCAGGGCCCTATCTGCACTCAGAAAATCACTCTGCTCAGCCTTCCATCCAGGGGCTCACACCGACTGGCTCGTTGGTTTAGCAGGACGTCTAAGTGAGGTCCAAGCTGAGCAAAGAACACACTTCCTCCTTTACCCTGCTAGGCCCACGGAAGAGGTAGAGCCAACTAGGCCTCGCTCAGGCCAGCCCTCCTTCAGGGATCTTGCCACACTTCGAAGCCTGCACAGTAAAAGTTATTTAGCGAAGTTGCCAGGGTTTCGCCATGCTCTCCCTCGGCAGCTCCACTACTGCAGGGACTCATGTTTGCTGTGAACTAGGATAGGTGGCCCACTTCAAAAAGCAGTCTTTTCCCCTTTGGAAATGTGGATTCTTGTAGCCTCGGAGCTGTTTGCAAAACCCTAGGAAGGCCCAGCTTCTACTCACGGCAGGCACGCCCGGGGAGGAAACGAGTATGTTTCCCCAGAGAAACAGGCTGCTTGCAAGTGTCGAGCGGAGCTTCTCAGGTGCCCAGTGTGTCCCGTTTGTTTCCCTTCGCAGCTGACATCCTGCAGGTACTTATGCTGGGGGCTAACAAGGGTAGGTGGCTCTTCCGACAAAAGCAGCCTTTTCCTTTTGGAAGCTTGGATTGTAGTGTCTCAGGGGCTGCTTGCCAAACCTTGAAGTTGCCCAGGTTATAGCCTCCAGAGGTACGCTTGAGTAGGAAACGAGCACTTTCTACCGATGAACAGGGTTCCTGTCACGCTGGAGGAGAGTTAATCCCGCAGACCTCGTTCCTCCTGGGAAAGCGCAAGGCCACCCTGAGCCTCAGGGTAGTGCCTAAGTTTGCTCCGTGCAAGCTCTGCGTGCCTCGGTTTCCATGAGGTCTCCATCGTTGTTGTGCTTCAATGGAACGCGAGGATAGCTTTCAGGACTCCAAGCACTCTGACCTCCGCACCATTTCCCATGCTACCACACAGATCCCCCCACGTCTCCTCTCTGCCTGCTGAGCAACAAGCAGCCGTGTAGGCCCTTCGGAACACTTCTTGCATGCAGAACCCAAGGCGGCACACTGCTCTCTGCCTTCCTTTGGAAACCTAGGTGGTCGCAGCTTGCCCCAGCTCACGAAGACAGTCTGAGCCGTTCTCATGAGCTGGGAGACGTGGACTCAGTGAGGACCAGGGCCCTACCTGCACTCAGAAAATCACTCTGCTCAGCCTTCCATCCAGGAGCTCACACCGACTGGCTCGTTGGTTTAGCAGGACGTCTAAGTGAGGTCCAAGCTGAGCAAAGAGCACTGTTCCTCCTTTACCCTGCTAGGCCCACGGAAGAGGTAGAGCCAACTAGGCCTCGCTCAGACCAGCCCTCCTTCAGGGATCTTGCCACACTTCGAAGCCTGCACAGTAAAAGATACTTAGCGAAGTTGCCAGGGTTTCGCCATGCTCTCCCTCGGCAGCTCCACTACTACAGGGACTCATGTTTGCTTTGAACTAGTATAGGTGTCCCTGCTTCCAAAAGCAGTCTTTTCCCCTTTGGAAATGTGGATTCTTGTAGCCTCGGAGCTGTTTGCGAGACCATAGGAAGGCCCAGCTTTTACTCACTGCAGGCACGCCCGGAGAGGAAACGAGTATGTTTCCCCAGAGAAACAGGCTGCTTGCAAGTGTAGAGGGGAGCTTCTCAGGTGCCCAGTGTCCCGTTTGTTTCCCTTCGCAGCTCCCGTACTGCAGGTACTTATGCTGGGTGCTAACAAGAGTTGGTTGGCTCTGCCGACAAAAGCAGCCTTTTCCCTTTGGAAGCTTGGATTGTAGTGTCTCAGGGGCTGCTTGCCAAACCTTGAAGTTGCCCAGGTTATAGCCTCCGCAGGAACGCTTGCGTAGCAAACGAGCACTTTCTACCGATGAACAGGGTTCCTGTCACGCTGGAGGAGAGTTAATCCCGCAGACCTCGTTCCTCCTGGGAAAGCGCAAGTCCACCCTGAGCCTCAGGGTAGTGCCTAAGTTTCCAACGGGCAAGCTCTGCGTGCCTCGGTTTCCATGAGGTCTCCACCGTTGTTGTGCTTCAATGGAACGCGAAGATAGCTTTCAGGACTCCAAGCACTCTGACCTCCGCACCGTTTCCCATGCTACCACACGGATCCCCCCCACGTCTCCTCTCTGCCTGCTGAGCAACAAGCAGCCGTGTAGGCCCTTCAGAACACTTCTGCATGCAGAGCCCAAGGCGGCACACTGCTCTCTGTCTTCCTTTGGAAACCTAGGTGGTCGCAGCTTACCCAGCTCACCAAGACAGTCTGAGCCGGTCTCATGAGCTGGGGAACGTGGACTCAGTGAGGACCAGGGCCCTACCTGCACTCAGAAAATCACTCTGCTCAGCCTTCCATCCAGGAGCTCACACCGACTGGCTCGTTGGTTTAGCAGGACGTCTAAGTGAGGTCCAAGCTGAGCAAAGAACACACTTCCTCCTTTACCCTGCTAGGCCCACGGAAGAGGTAGAGCCAACTAGGCCTCGCTCAGGCCAGCCCTCCTTCAGGGATCTTGCCACACTTCGAAGCCTGCACAGTAAAAGATATTTAGCGAAGTTGCCAGGGTTTCGCCATTCTCCCTCGGCAGCTCCACTACTGCAGGGACTCATGTTTGCTGTGAACTAGGATAGGTGGCCCACTTCCAAAAGCAGTCTTTTCCCCTTTGGAAATGTGGATTCTTGTAGCCTAGGAGCTGTTTGCGAAACCATAGGAAGGCCCAGCTTTTACTCACTGCAGGCACGCCCGGGGACGAAACGAGTATGTTTCCCCAGAGAAACAGGCTGCTTGCAAGTGTCGAGGGGAGCTTCTCAGGTGCCCAGTGTGTCCCGTTTGTTTCCCTTCGCAGCTCCCGTACTGCAGGTACTTATGCTGGGTGCTAACAAGGGTTCGTTGGCTCTGCCGAGAAAAGCAGCCTTTTCCCTTTGGAAGCTTGGATTGTAGTGTCTCAGGGGCTGCTTGCCAAACCTTGAAGTTGACCAGGTTATAGCCTCCGCAGGTACGCTTGCGTAGCAAACGAGCACTTTCACCCGAGGAACAGCGTTCCTATCACGCTGCAGGAGAGTTAATCCTGCAGACCTCGTTCCTCCTGGGAAAGCGCAAGGCCACCCTGAGCCTCAGGGTAGTGCCTAAGTTTGCTCCGTGCAAGCTCTGCGTGCCTCGGTTTCCATGAGGTCTCCATCGTTGTTGTGCTTCAATGGAACGCGAGGATAGCTTTCAGGACTCCAAGCACTCTGACCTCCGCACCATTTCCCATGCTACCACACAGATCCCCCCACGTCTCCTCTCTGCCTGCTGAGCAATAAGCAGCCGTGTAGGCCCTTCGGAACACTTCTTGCATGCAGACCCCAAGGCGGGACACTGCTCTCTGTCTTCCTTTGGAAACCTAGGTTGTCGGAGCTTACCCACCTCACTAAGACAGTCTGAGCCGGTCTCATGAGCTGGGGAACGTGGACTCAGTGAGGACCAGGGCCCTATCTGCACTCAGAAAATCACTCTGCTCAGCCTTCCATCCAGGAGCTCACACCGACTGGCTCGTTGGTTTAGCAGGACGTCTAAGTGAGGTCCAAGCTGAGCAAAGAACACACTTCCTCCTTTACCCTGCTAGGCCCACGGAAGAGGTAGAGCCAACTAGGCCTCGCTCAGGCCAGCCCTCCTTCAGGGATCTTGCCACACTTCGAAGCCTGCACAGTAAAAGTTATTTAGCGAAGTTGCCAGGGTTTCGCCATGCTCTCCCTCGGCAGCTCCACTACTGCAGGGACTCATGTTTGCTGTGAACTAGGATAGGTGGCCCACTTCAAAAAGCAGTCTTTTCCCCTTTGGAAATGTGGATTCTTGTAGCCTCGGAGCTGTTTGCAAAACCCTAGGAAGGCCCAGCTTCTACTCACGGCAGGCACGCCCGGGGAGGAAACGAGTATGTTTCCCCAGAGAAACAGGCTGCTTGCAAGTGTCGAGCGGAGCTTCTCAGGTGCCCAGTGTGTCCCGTTTGTTTCCCTTCGCAGCTGACATCCTGCAGGTACTTATGCTGGGGGCTAACAAGGGTAGGTGGCTCTTCCGACAAAAGCAGCCTTTTCCTTTTGGAAGCTTGGATTGTAGTGTCTCAGGGGCTGCTTGCCAAACCTTGAAGTTGCCCAGGTTATAGCCTCCAGAGGTACGCTTGAGTAGCAAACGAGCACTTTCACCCGAGGAACAGGGTTCCTGTCACGCTGGAGGAGAGTTAATCCCGCAGACCTCGTTCCTCCTGGGAAAGCGCAAGGCCACCCTGAGCCTCAGGGTAGTGCCTAAGTTTGCTCCGTGCAAGCTCTGCGTGCCTCGGTTTCCATGAGGTCTCCATCGTTGTTGTGCTTCAATGGAACGCGAGGATAGCTTTCAGGACTCCAAGCACTCTGACCTCCGCACCATTTCCCATGCTACCACACAGATCCCCCCACGTCTCCTCTCTGCCTGCTGAGCAACAAGCAGCCGTGTAGGCCCTTCGGAACACTTCTTGCATGCAGAACCCAAGGCGGCACACTGCTCTCTGTCTTCCTTTGGAAACCTAGGTGGTCGCAGCTTGCCCCAGCTCACGAAGACAGTCTGAGCCGGTCTCATGAGCTGGGAGACGTGGACTCAGTGAGGACCAGGGCCCTACCTGCACTCAGAAAATCACTCTGCTCAGCCTTCCATCCAGGAGCTCACACCGACTGGCTCGTTGGTTTAGCAGGACGTCTAAGTGAGGTCCAAGCTGAGCAAAGAGCACTGTTCCTCCTTTACCCTGCTAGGCCCACGGAAGAGGTAGAGCCAACTAGGCCTCGCTCAGACCAGCCCTCCTTCAGGGATCTTGCCACACTTCGAAGCCTGCACAGTAAAAGATACTTAGCGAAGTTGCCAGGGTTTCGCCATGCTCTCCCTCGGCAGCTCCACTACTACAGGGACTCATGTTTGCTTTGAACTAGTATAGGTGTCCCTGCTTCCAAAAGCAGTCTTTTCCCCTTTGGAAATGTGGATTCTTGTAGCCTCGGAGCTGTTTGCGAAACCATAGGAAGGCCCAGCTTTTACTCACTGCAGGCACGCCCGGAGAGGAAACGAGTATGTTTCCCCAGAGAAACAGGCTGCTTGCAAGTGTAGAGGGGAGCTTCTCAGGTGCCCAGTGTCCCGTTTGTTTCCCTTCGCAGCTCCCGTACTGCAGGTACTTATGCTGGGTGCTAACAAGAGTTGGTTGGCTCTGCCGACAAAAGCAGCCTTTTCCCTTTGGAAGCTTGGATTGTAGTGTCTCAGGGGCTGCTTGCCAAACCTTGAAGTTGCCCAGGTTATAGCCTCCGCAGGAACGCTTGCGTAGCAAACGAGCACTTTCTACCGATGAACAGGGTTCCTGTCACGCTGGAGGAGAGTTAATCCCGCAGACCTCGTTCCTCCTGGGAAAGCGCAAGTCCACCCTGAGCCTCAGGGTAGTGCCTAAGTTTCCAACGGGCAAGCTCTGCGTGCCTCGGTTTCCATGAGGTCTCCACCGTTGTTGTGCTTCAATGGAACGCGAAGATAGCTTTCAGGACTCCAAGCACTCTGACCTCCGCACCGTTTCCCATGCTACCACACGGATCCCCCCCACGTCTCCTCTCTGCCTGCTGAGCAACAAGCAGCCGTGTAGGCCCTTCAGAACACTTCTGCATGCAGAGCCCAAGGCGGCACACTGCTCTCTGTCTTCCTTTGGAAACCTAGGTGGTCGCAGCTTACCCAGCTCACCAAGACAGTCTGAGCCGGTCTCATGAGCTGGGGAACGTGGACTCAGTGAGGACCAGGGCCCTACCTGCACTCAGAAAATCACTCTGCTCAGCCTTCCATCCAGGAGCTCACACCGACTGGCTCGTTGGTTTAGCAGGACGTCTAAGTGAGGTCCAAGCTGAGCAAAGAACACACTTCCTCCTTTACCCTGCTAGGCCCACGGAAGAGGTAGAGCCAACTAGGCCTCGCTCAGGCCAGCCCTCCTTCAGGGATCTTGCCACACTTCGAAGCCTGCACAGTAAAAGATATTTAGCGAAGTTGCCAGGGTTTCGCCATTCTCCCTCGGCAGCTCCACTACTGCAGGGACTCATGTTTGCTGTGAACTAGGATAGGTGGCCCACTTCCAAAAGCAGTCTTTTCCCCTTTGGAAATGTGGATTCTTGTAGCCTAGGAGCTGTTTGCGAAACCATAGGAAGGCCCAGCTTTTACTCACTGCAGGCACGCCCGGGGACGAAACGAGTATGTTTCCCCAGAGAAACAGGCTGCTTGCAAGTGTCGAGGGGAGCTTCTCAGGTGCCCAGTGTGTCCCGTTTGTTTCCCTTCGCAGCTCCCGTACTGCAGGTACTTATGCTGGGTGCTAACAAGGGTTCGTTGGCTCTGCCGAGAAAAGCAGCCTTTTCCCTTTGGAAGCTTGGATTGTAGTGTCTCAGGGGCTGCTTGCCAAACCTTGAAGTTGACCAGGTTATAGCCTCCGCAGGTACGCTTGCGTAGCAAACGAGCACTTTCACCCGAGGAACAGCGTTCCTATCACGCTGCAGGAGAGTTAATCCTGCAGACCTCGTTCCTCCTGGGAAAGCGCAAGGCCACCCTGAGCCTCAGGGTAGTGCCTAAGTTTGCTCCGTGCAAGCTCTGCGTGCCTCGGTTTCCATGAGGTCTCCATCGTTGTTGTGCTTCAATGGAACGCGAGGATAGCTTTCAGGACTCCAAGCACTCTGACCTCCGCACCATTTCCCATGCTACCACACAGATCCCCCCACGTCTCCTCTCTGCCTGCTGAGCAATAAGCAGCCGTGTAGGCCCTTCGGAACACTTCTTGCATGCAGACCCCAAGGCGGGACACTGCTCTCTGTCTTCCTTTGGAAACCTAGGTTGTCGGAGCTTACCCACCTCACTAAGACAGTCTGAGCCGGTCTCATGAGCTGGGGAACGTGGACTCAGTGAGGACCAGGGCCCTATCTGCACTCAGAAAATCACTCTGCTCAGCCTTCCATCCAGGAGCTCACACCGACTGGCTCGTTGGTTTAGCAGGACGTCTAAGTGAGGTCCAAGCTGAGCAAAGAACACACTTCCTCCTTTACCCTGCTAGGCCCACGGAAGAGGTAGAGCCAACTAGGCCTCGCTCAGGCCAGCCCTCCTTCAGGGATCTTGCCACACTTCGAAGCCTGCACAGTAAAAGTTATTTAGCGAAGTTGCCAGGGTTTCGCCATGCTCTCCCTCGGCAGCTCCACTACTGCAGGGACTCATGTTTGCTGTGAACTAGGATAGGTGGCCCACTTCAAAAAGCAGTCTTTTCCCCTTTGGAAATGTGGATTCTTGTAGCCTCGGAGCTGTTTGCAAAACCCTAGGAAGGCCCAGCTTCTACTCACGGCAGGCACGCCCGGGGAGGAAACGAGTATGTTTCCCCAGAGAAACAGGCTGCTTGCAAGTGTCGAGCGGAGCTTCTCAGGTGCCCAGTGTGTCCCGTTTGTTTCCCTTCGCAGCTGACATCCTGCAGGTACTTATGCTGGGGGCTAACAAGGGTAGGTGGCTCTTCCGACAAAAGCAGCCTTTTCCTTTTGGAAGCTTGGATTGTAGTGTCTCAGGGGCTGCTTGCCAAACCTTGAAATGCCCAGGTTATAGCCTCCAGAGGTACGCTTGAGTAGCAAACGAGCACTTTCACCCGAGGAACAGGGTTCCTGTCACGCTAGAGGAGAGTTAATCCCGCAGACCTCGTTCCTCTTGGGAAAGCGCAAGGCCACCCTGAGCCACAGGGTAGTGCCTAAGTTTGCTCCGTGCAAGCTCTGCGTGCCTCGGTTTCCATGAGGTCTCCATCGTTGTTGTGCTTCAATGGAACGCGAGGATAGCTTTCAGGACTCCAAGCACTCTGACCTCCGCACCATTTCCCATGCTACCACACAGATCCCCCCACGTCTCCTCTCTGCCTGCTGAGCAACAAGCAGCCGTGTAGGCCCTTCGGAACACTTCTTGCATGCAAAACCCAAGGCGGCACACTGCTCTCTGTCTTCCTTTGGAAACCTAGGTGGTCGCAGCTTGCCCCAGCTCACGAAGACAGTCTGAGCCGTTCTCATGAGCTGGGAGACGTGGACTCAGTGAGGACCAGGGCCCTACCTGCACTCAGAAAATCACTCTGCTCAGCCTTCCATCCAGGAGCTCACACCGACTGGCTCGTTGGTTTAGCAGGACGTCTAAGTGAGGTCCAAGCTGAGCAAAGAGCACTGTTCCTCCTTTACCCTGCTAGGCCCACGGAAGAGGTAGAGCCAACTAGGCCTCGCTCAGACCAGCCCTCCTTCAGGGATCTTACCACACTTCGAAGCCTGCACAGTAAAAGATACTTAGCGAAGTTGCCAGGGTTTCGCCATGCTCTCCCTCGGCAGCTCCACTACTACAGGGACTCATGTTTGCTTTGAACTAGTATAGGTGTCCCTGCTTCCAAAAGCAGTCTTTTCCCCTTTGGAAATGTGGATTCTTGTAGCCTCGGAGCTGTTTGCGAAACCATAGGAAGGCCCAGCTTTTACTCACTGCAGGCACGCCCGGAGAGGAAACGAGTATGTTTCCCCAGAGAAACAGGCTGCTTGCAAGTGTAGAGGGGAGCTTCTCAGGTGCCCAGTGTCCCGTTTGTTTCCCTTCGCAGCTCCCGTACTGCAGGTACTTATGCTGGGTGCTAACAAGAGTTGGTTGGCTCTGCCGACAAAAGCAGCCTTTTCCCTTTGGAAGCTTGGATTGTAGTGTCTCAGGGGCTGCTTGCCAAACCTTGAAGTTGCCCAGGTTATAGCCTCCGCAGGAACGCTTGCGTAGCAAACGAGCACTTTCTACCGATGAACAGGGTTCCTGTCACGCTGGAGGAGAGTTAATCCCGCAGACCTCGTTCCTCCTGGGAAAGCGCAAGTCCACCCTGAGCCTCAGGGTAGTGCCTAAGTTTCCAACGGGCAAGCTCTGCGTGCCTCGGTTTCCATGAGGTCTCCACCGTTGTTGTGCTTCAATGGAACGCGAAGATAGCTTTCAGGACTCCAAGCACTCTGACCTCCGCACCGTTTCCCATGCTACCACACGGATCCCCCCCACGTCTCCTCTCTGCCTGCTGAGCAACAAGCAGCCGTGTAGGCCCTTCAGAACACTTCTGCATGCAGAGCCCAAGGCGGCACACTGCTCTCTGTCTTCCTTTGGAAACCTAGGTGGTCGCAGCTTACCCAGCTCACCAAGACAGTCTGAGCCGGTCTCATGAGCTGGGGAACGTGGACTCAGTGAGGACCAGGGCCCTACCTGCACTCAGAAAATCACTCTGCTCAGCCTTCCATCCAGGAGCTCACACCGACTGGCTCGTTGGTTTAGCAGGACGTCTAAGTGAGGTCCAAGCTGAGCAAAGAACACACTTCCTCCTTTACCCTGCTAGGCCCACGGAAGAGGTAGAGCCAACTAGGCCTCGCTCAGGCCAGCCCTCCTTCAGGGATCTTGCCACACTTCGAAGCCTGCACAGTAAAAGATATTTAGCGAAGTTGCCAGGGTTTCGCCATTCTCCCTCGGCAGCTCCACTACTGCAGGGACTCATGTTTGCTGTGAACTAGGATAGGTGGCCCACTTCCAAAAGCAGTCTTTTCCCCTTTGGAAATGTGGATTCTTGTAGCCTAGGAGCTGTTTGCGAAACCATAGGAAGGCCCAGCTTTTACTCACTGCAGGCACGCCCGGGGACGAAACGAGTATGTTTCCCCAGAGAAACAGGCTGCTTGCAAGTGTCGAGGGGAGCTTCTCAGGTGCCCAGTGTGTCCCGTTTGTTTCCCTTCGCAGCTCCCGTACTGCAGGTACTTATGCTGGGTGCTAACAAGGGTTCGTTGGCTCTGCCGAGAAAAGCAGCCTTTTCCCTTTGGAAGCTTGGATTGTAGTGTCTCAGGGGCTGCTTGCCAAACCTTGAAGTTGACCAGGTTATAGCCTCCGCAGGTACGCTTGCGTAGCAAACGAGCACTTTCACCCGAGGAACAGCGTTCCTATCACGCTGCAGGAGAGTTAATCCTGCAGACCTCGTTCCTCCTGGGAAAGCGCAAGGCCACCCTGAGCCTCAGGGTAGTGCCTAAGTTTGCTCCGTGCAAGCTCTGCGTGCCTCGGTTTCCATGAGGTCTCCATCGTTGTTGTGCTTCAATGGAACGCGAGGATAGCTTTCAGGACTCCAAGCACTCTGACCTCCGCACCATTTCCCATGCTACCACACAGATCCCCCCACGTCTCCTCTCTGCCTGCTGAGCAATAAGCAGCCGTGTAGGCCCTTCGGAACACTTCTTGCATGCAGACCCCAAGGCGGGACACTGCTCTCTGTCTTCCTTTGGAAACCTAGGTTGTCGGAGCTTACCCACCTCACTAAGACAGTCTGAGCCGGTCTCATGAGCTGGGGAACGTGGACTCAGTGAGGACCAGGGCCCTATCTGCACTCAGAAAATCACTCTGCTCAGCCTTCCATCCAGGAGCTCACACCGACTGGCTCGTTGGTTTAGCAGGACGTCTAAGTGAGGTCCAAGCTGAGCAAAGAACACACTTCCTCCTTTACCCTGCTAGGCCCACGGAAGAGGTAGAGCCAACTAGGCCTCGCTCAGGCCAGCCCTCCTTCAGGGATCTTGCCACACTTCGAAGCCTGCACAGTAAAAGTTATTTAGCGAAGTTGCCAGGGTTTCGCCATGCTCTCCCTCGGCAGCTCCACTACTGCAGGGACTCATGTTTGCTGTGAACTAGGATAGGTGGCCCACTTCAAAAAGCAGTCTTTTCCCCTTTGGAAATGTGGATTCTTGTAGCCTCGGAGCTGTTTGCAAAACCCTAGGAAGGCCCAGCTTCTACTCACGGCAGGCACGCCCGGGGAGGAAACGAGTATGTTTCCCCAGAGAAACAGGCTGCTTGCAAGTGTCGAGCGGAGCTTCTCAGGTGCCCAGTGTGTCCCGTTTGTTTCCCTTCGCAGCTGACATCCTGCAGGTACTTATGCTGGGGGCTAACAAGGGTAGGTGGCTCTTCCGACAAAAGCAGCCTTTTCCTTTTGGAAGCTTGGATTGTAGTGTCTCAGGGGCTGCTTGCCAAACCTTGAAGTTGCCAAGGTTATAGCCTCCAGAGGTACGCTTGAGTAGCAAACGAGCACTTTCACCCGAGGAACAGGGTTCCTGTCACGCTGGAGGAGAGTTAATCCCGCAGACCTCGTTCCTCCTGGGAAAGCGCAAGGCCACCCTGAGCCTCAGGGTAGTGCCTAAGTTTCCACAGGGCAAGCTCTGCGTGCCTCGGTTTCCATGAGGTCTCCATCGTTGTTGTGCTTCAATGGAACGCGAGGATAGCTTTCAGGACTCCAAGCACTCTGACCTCCGCACCATTTCCCATGCTACCACACAGATCCCCCCACGTGTCCTCTCTGCCTGTGAGCAACAAGCAGCCGTGTAGGCCCTTCGGAACACTTCTTGCATACAGAACCCAAGGCGGCACACTGCTCTCTGTCTTCCTTTGGAAACCTAGGTGGTCGCAGCTTGCCCCAGCTCACGAAGACAGTCTGAGCCGTTCTCATGAGCTGGGAGACGTGGACTCAGTGAGGACCAGGGCCCTACCTGCACTCAGAAAATCACTCTGCTCAGCCTTCCATCCAGGAGCTCACACCGACTGGCTCGTTGGTTTAGCAGGACGTCTAAGTGAGGTCCAAGTTGAGCAAAGAGCACACTTCCTCCTTTACCCTGCTAGGCCCACGGAAGAGGTAGAGCCAACTAGGCCTCGCTCAGACCAGCCCTCCTTCAGGGATCTTGCCACACTTCGAAGCCTGCACAGTAAAAGATACTTAGCGAAGTTGCCAAGATTTCGCCATGCTCTCCCTCGGCAGCTCCACTACTGCAGGGACTCATGTTTGCTGTGAACTAGGATAGGTGGCCCACTTCCAAAAGCAGTCTTTTCCCCTTTGGAAAGGTGGATTCTTGTAGCCTAGGAGCTGTTTGCGAAACCATAGGAAGGCGCAGCTTTTACTCACTGCAGGCACGCCCGGGGACGAAACGAGTATGTTTCCCCAGAGAAACAGGCTGCTTGCAAGTGTAGAGGGGAGCTTCTCAGGTGCCCAGTGTGTCCCGTTTGTTTCCCTTCGCAGCTGACATCCTGCAGGTACTTATGCTGGGTGCTAACAAGGGTTCTTTGGCTCTGCCGAGAAAAGCAGCCTTTTCCCTTTGGAAGCTTGGATTGTAGTGTCTCAGGGGCTGCTTGCCAAACCTTGAAGTTGACCTGGTTATAGCCTCCGCAGGTACGCTTGCGTAGCAAACGAGCACTTTCACCCGATGAACAGCGTTCCTATCACGCTGGAGGAGAGTTAATCCCGCAGACCTCGTTCCTCCTGGGAAAGCGCAAGGCCACCCTGAGCCTCAGGGTAGTGCCGAAGTTTCCAACGGGCAAGCTCTGCGTGCCTCGGTTTCCATGAGGTCTCCACCGTTGTTGTGCTTCAATGGAACGCGAAGATAGCTTTCAGGACTCCAAGCACTCTGACCTCCGCACCGTTTCCCATGCTACCACACGGATCCCCCCCACTTCTCCTCTCTGCCTGCTGAGCAACAAGCAGCCGTGTAGGCCCTTCAGAACACTTCTGCATGCAGAGCCCAAGGCGGCACACTGCTCTCTGTCTTCCTTTGGAAACCTAGGTGGTCGCAGCTTACCCAGCTCACCAAGACAGTCTGAGCCGGTCTCATGAGCTGGGGAACGTGGACTCAGTGAGGACCAGGGCCCTACCTGCACTCAGAAAATCACTCTGCTCAGCCTTCCATCCAGGAGCTCACACCGACTGGCTCGTTGGTTTAGCAGGACGTCTAAGTGAGGTCCAAGCTGAGCAAAGAACACACTTCCTCCTTTACCCTGCTAGGCCCACGGAAGAGGTAGAGCCAACTAGGCCTCGCTCAGGCCAGCCCTCCTTCAGGGATCTTGCCACACTTCGAAGCCTGCACAGTAAAAGATATTTAGCGAAGTTGCCAGGGTTTCGCCATTCTCCCTCGGCAGCTCCACTACTGCAGGGACTCATGTTTGCTGTGAACTAGGATAGGTGGCCCACTTCCAAAAGCAGTCTTTTCCCCTTTGGAAATGTGGATTCTTGTAGCCTAGGAGCTGTTTGCGAAACCATAGGAAGGCCCAGCTTTTACTCACTGCAGGCACGCCCGGGGACGAAACGAGTATGTTTCCCCAGAGAAACAGGCTGCTTGCAAGTGTAGAGGGGAGCTTCTCAGGTGCCCAGTGTGTCCCGTTTGTTTCCCTTCGCAGCTCCCGTACTGCAGGTACTTATGCTGGGTGCTAACAAGGGTTCGTTGGCTCTGCCGAGAAAAGCAGCCTTTTCCCTTTGGAAGCTTGGATTGTAGTGTCTCAGGGGCTGCTTGCCAAACCTTGAAGTTGACCAGGTTATAGCCTCCGCAGGTACGCTTGCGTAGCAAACGAGCACTTTTACCCGAGGAACAGCGTTCCTATCACGCTGCAGGAGAGTTAATCCTGCAGACCTCGTTCCTCCTGGGAAAGCGCAAGGCCACCCTGAGCCTCAGGGTAGTGCCTAAGTTTGCTCCGTGCAAGCTCTGCGTGCCTCGGTTTCCATGAGGTCTCCACCGTTGTTGTGCCTCAATGGAACTAGAGGATAGCTTTCAGGACTCCAAGCACTCTAGCCTCCGCACCGTTTCCCATGCTACCACACGGATTCCCCCCACGTCTCCTCTCTGCCTGCTGAGCAACAAGCAGCCGTGTAGGCCCTTTAGAACACTTCTTGCATGCAGAGCCCAAGGCGGCACACTGCTCTCTGTCTTCCTTTGGAAACCTAGGTTGTCGGAGCTTACCCACCTCACGAAGACAGTCTGAGCCGCTCTCATGAGCTGGGGAACGTGGACTCAGTGAGGACCAGGGCCCTACCTGCACTCTGAAAATCACTCTGCTCAGCCTTCCATCCAGGAGCTCACACCGACTGGCTCGTTGGTTTAGCAGGACGTCTAAGTGAGGTCCAAGCTGAGCAAAGAACACACTTCCTCCTTTACCCTGCTAGGCCCACAGAAGAGGTAGAGCCAACTAGGCCTCGCTCAGGCCAGCCCTCCTTCAGGGATCTTGCCACAGTTCGAAGCCTGCACAGTAAAAGATACTTAGCGAAGTTGCCAGGGTTTCGCCATGCTCTCCCTCGGCAGCTCCACTACTGCAGGGACTCATGTTTGCTGTGAACTAGGATAGGTGGCCCACTTCAAAAAGCAGTCTTTTCCCCTTTGGAAATGTGGATTCTTGTAGCCTCGGAGCTGTTTGCGAAACCCTAGGAAGGCCCAGCTTCTACTCACGGCAGGCACGCCCGGGGAGGAAACGAGTATGTTTCCCCAGAGAAACAGGCTGCTTGCAAGTGTCGAGCGGAGCTTCTCAGGTGCCCAGTGTGTCCCGTTTGTTTCCCTTTGCAGCTGACATCCTGCAGGAACTTATGCTGGGGGCTAACAAGGGTAGGAGGCTCTTCCGACAAAAGCAGCCTTTTCCTTTTGGAAGCTTGGATTGTAGTGTCTCAGGGGCTGCTTGCCAAACCTTGAAGTTGCCCAGGTTATAGCCTCCAGAGGTACGCTTGAGTAGCAAACGAGCACTTTCACCCGAGGAACAGGGTTCCTGTCACGCTGGAGGAGAGTTAATCCCGCAGACCTCGTTCCTCCTGGGAAAGCGCAAGGCCACCCTGAGCCTCAGGGTAGTGCCTAAGTCTCCACAGGGCAAGCTCTGCGTGCCTCGGTTTCCATGAGGTCTCCATAGTTGTTGTGCTTCAATGGAATGCGAGGATAGGTTTCAGGACTCCAAGCACTCTGACCTCCGCACCGTTTCCCATGCTACCACACGGATTCCCCCCACGTCTCCTCTCTGCCTGCTGAGCAGCAAGCAGCCGTGTAGGCCCTTCAGAACACTTCTGCATGCAGAGCCCAAGGCGGCACACTGCTCTCTGTCTTCCTTTGGAAACCTAGGTGGTCGCAGCTTACCCAGCTCACCAAGACAGTCTGAGCCGGTCTCATGAGCTGGGGAACGTGGACTCAGTGAGGACCAGGGCCCTACCTGCACTCAGAAAATCACTCTGCTCAGCCTTCCATCCAGGAGCTCACACCGACTGGCTCGTTGGTTTAGCAGGACGTCTAAGTGAGGTCCAAGCTGAGCAAAGAACACACTTCCTCCTTTACCCTGCTAGGCCCACGGAAGAGGTAGAGCCAACTAGGCCTCGCTCAGGCCAGCCCTCCTTCAGGGATCTTGCCACACTTCGAAGCCTGCACAGTAAAAGATATTTAGCGAAGTTGCCAGGGTTTCGCCATTCTCCCTCGGCAGCTCCACTACTGCAGGGACTCATGTTTGCTGTGAACTAGGATAGGTGGCCCACTTCCAAAAGCAGTCTTTTCCCCTTTGGAAATGTGGATTCTTGTAGCCTAGGAGCTGTTTGCGAAACCATAGGAAGGCCCAGCTTTTACTCACTGCAGGCACGCCCGGGGACGAAACGAGTATGTTTCCCCAGAGAAACAGGCTGCTTGCAAGTGTCGAGGGGAGCTTCTCAGGTGCCCAGTGTGTCCCGTTTGTTTCCCTTCGCAGCTCCCGTACTGCAGGTACTTATGCTGGGTGCTAACAAGGGTTCGTTGGCTCTGCCGAGAAAAGCAGCCTTTTCCCTTTGGAAGCTTGGATTGTAGTGTCTCAGGGGCTGCTTGCCAAACCTTGAAGTTGACCAGGTTATAGCCTCCGCAGGTACGCTTGCGTAGCAAACGAGCACTTTCACCCGAGGAACAGCGTTCCTATCACGCTGCAGGAGAGTTAATCCTGCAGACCTCGTTCCTCCTGGGAAAGCGCAAGGCCACCCTGAGCCTCAGGGTAGTGCCTAAGTTTGCTCCGTGCAAGCTCTGCGTGCCTCGGTTTCCATGAGGTCTCCATCGTTGTTGTGCTTCAATGGAACGCGAGGATAGCTTTCAGGACTCCAAGCACTCTGACCTCCGCACCATTTCCCATGCTACCACACAGATCCCCCCACGTCTCCTCTCTGCCTGCTGAGCAATAAGCAGCCGTGTAGGCCCTTCGGAACACTTCTTGCATGCAGACCCCAAGGCGGGACACTGCTCTCTGTCTTCCTTTGGAAACCTAGGTTGTCGGAGCTTACCCACCTCACTAAGACAGTCTGAGCCGGTCTCATGAGCTGGGGAACGTGGACTCAGTGAGGACCAGGGCCCTATCTGCACTCAGAAAATCACTCTGCTCAGCCTTCCATCCAGGAGCTCACACCGACTGGCTCGTTGGTTTAGCAGGACGTCTAAGTGAGGTCCAAGCTGAGCAAAGAACACACTTCCTCCTTTACCCTGCTAGGCCCACGGAAGAGGTAGAGCCAACTAGGCCTCGCTCAGGCCAGCCCTCCTTCAGGGATCTTGCCACACTTCGAAGCCTGCACAGTAAAAGTTATTTAGCGAAGTTGCCAGGGTTTCGCCATGCTCTCCCTCGGCAGCTCCACTACTGCAGGGACTCATGTTTGCTGTGAACTAGGATAGGTGGCCCACTTCAAAAAGCAGTCTTTTCCCCTTTGGAAATGTGGATTCTTGTAGCCTCGGAGCTGTTTGCAAAACCCTAGGAAGGCCCAGCTTCTACTCACGGCAGGCACGCCCGGGGAGGAAACGAGTATGTTTCCCCAGAGAAACAGGCTGCTTGCAAGTGTCGAGCGGAGCTTCTCAGGTGCCCAGTGTGTCCCGTTTGTTTCCCTTCGCAGCTGACATCCTGCAGGTACTTATGCTGGGGGCTAACAAGGGTAGGTGGCTCTTCCGACAAAAGCAGCCTTTTCCTTTTGGAAGCTTGGATTGTAGTGTCTCAGGGGCTGCTTGCCAAACCTTGAAATGCCCAGGTTATAGCCTCCAGAGGTACGCTTGAGTAGCAAACGAGCACTTTCACCCGAGGAACAGGGTTCCTGTCACGCTAGAGGAGAGTTAATCCCGCAGACCTCGTTCCTCCTGGGAAAGCGCAAGGCCACCCTGAGCCACAGGGTAGTGCCTAAGTTTGCTCCGTGCAAGCTCTGCGTGCCTCGGTTTCCATGAGGTCTCCATCGTTGTTGTGCTTCAATGGAATGCGAGGATAGCTTTCAGGACTCCAAGCACTCTGACCTCCGCACCATTTCCCATGCTACCACACAGATCCCCCCATGTCTCCTCTCTGCCTGCTGAGCAACAAGCAGCCGTGTAGGCCCTTCGGAACACTTCTTGCATGCAGAACCCAAGGCGGCACACTGCTCTCTGTCTTCCTTTGGAAACCTAGGTGGTCGCAGCTTGCCCCAGCTCACGAAGACAGTCTGAGCCGTTCTCATGAGCTGGGAGACGTGGACTCAGTGAGGACCAGGGCCCTACCTGCACTCAGAAAATCACTCTGCTCAGCCTTCCATCCAGGAGCTCACACCGACTGGCTCGTTGGTTTAGCAGGACGTCTAAGTGAGGTCCAAGCTGAGCAAAGAGCACTGTTCCTCCTTTACCCTGCTAGGCCCACGGAAGAGGTAGAGCCAACTAGGCCTCGCTCAGACCAGCCCTCCTTCAGGGATCTTGCCACACTTCGAAGCCTGCACAGTAAAAGATACTTAGCGAAGTTGCCAGGGTTTCGCCATGCTCTCCCTCGGCAGCTCCACTACTACAGGGACTCATGTTTGCTTTGAACTAGTATAGGTGTCCCTGCTTCCAAAAGCAGTCTTTTCCCCTTTGGAAATGTGGATTCTTGTAGCCTCGGAGCTGTTTGCGAAACCATAGGAAGGCCCAGCTTTTACTCACTGCAGGCACGCCCGGAGAGGAAACGAGTATGTTTCCCCAGAGAAACAGGCTGCTTGCAAGTGTAGAGGGGAGCTTCTCAGGTGCCCAGTGTGTCCCGTTTGTTTCCCTTCGCAGCTCCCGTACTGCAGGTACTTATGCTGGGTGCTAACAAGAGTTGGTTGGCTCTGCCGACAAAAGCAGCCTTTTCCCTTTGGAAGCTTGGATTGTAGTGTCTCAGGGGCTGCTTGCCAAACCTTGAAGTTGCCCAGGTTATAGCCTCCGCAGGAACGCTTGCGTAGCAAACGAGCACTTTCTACCGATGAACAGGGTTCCTGTCACGCTGGAGGAGAGTTAATCCCGCAGACCTCGTTCCTCCTGGGAAAGCGCAAGTCCACCCTGAGCCTCAGGGTAGTGCCTAAGTTTCCAACGGGCAAGCTCTGCGTGCCTCGGTTTCCATGAGGTCTCCATCGTTGTTGTGCTTCAATGGAACGCGAGGATAGCTTTCAGGACTCCAAGCACTCTGACCTCCGCACCGTTTCCCATGCTACCACACGGATCCCCCCCACGTCTCCTCTCTGCCTGCTGAGCAACAAGCAGCCGTGTAGGCCCTTCAGAACACTTCTGCATGCAGAGCCAAAGGCGGCACACTGCTCTCTGTCTTCCTTTGGAAACCTAGGTTGTCGAAGCTTACCCAGCTCACCAAGACAGTCTGAGCCGGTCTCATGAGCTGGGGAACGTGGACTCAGTGAGGACCAGGGCCCTACCTGCACTCAGAAAATCACTCTGCTCAGCCTTCCATCCAGGAGCTCACACCGACTGGCTCGTTGGTTTAGCAGGACGTCTAAGTGAGGTCCAAGCTGAGCAAAGAACACACTTCCTCCTTTACCCTGCTAGGCCCACGGAAGAGGTAGAGCCAACTAGGCCTCGCTCAGGCCAGCCCTCCTTCAGGGATCTTGCCACACTTCGAAGCCTGCACAGTAAAAGATATTTAGCGAAGTTGCCAGGGTTTCGCCATTCTCCCTCGGCAGCTCCACTACTGCAGGGACTCATGTTTGCTGTGAACTAGGATAGGTGGCCCACTTCCAAAAGCAGTCTTTTCCCCTTTGGAAATGTGGATTCTTGTAGCCTAGGAGCTGTTTGCGAAACCATAGGAAGGCCCAGCTTTTACTCACGGCAGGCACGCCCGGAGAGGAAACGAGTATGTTTCCCCAGAGAAACAGGCTGCTTGCAAGTGTCGAGGGGAGCTTCTCAGGTGCCCAGTGTGTCCCGTTTGTTTCCCTTCGCAGCTCCCGTACTGCAGGTACTTATGCTGGGTGCTAACAAGGGTTCGTTGGCTCTGCCGAGAAAAGCAGCCTTTTCCCTTTGGAAGCTTGGATTGTAGTGTCTCAGGGGCTGCTTGCCAAACCTTGAAGTTGACCAGGTTATAGCCTCCGCAGGTACGCTTGCGTAGCAAACGAGCACTTTCACCCGAGGAACAGCGTTCCTATCACGCTGCAGGAGAGTTAATCCTGCAGACCTCGTTCCTCCTGGGAAAGCGCAAGGCCACCCTGAGCCTCAGGGTAGTGCCTAAGTTTGCTCCGTGCAAGCTCTGCGTGCCTCGGTTTCCATGAGGTCTCCACCGTTGTTGTGCCTCAATGGAACTAGAGGATAGCTTTCAGGACTCCAAGCACTCTAGCCTCCGCACCGTTTCCCATGCTACCACACGGATTCCCCCCACGTCTCCTCTCTGCCTGCTGAGCAACAAGCAGCCGTGTAGGCCCTTTAGAACACTTCTTGCATGCAGAGCCCAAGGCGGGACACTGCTCTCTGTCTTCCTTTGGAAACCTAGGTTGTCGGAGCTTACCCACCTCACGAAGACAGTCTGAGCCGCTCTCATGAGCTGGGGAACGTGGACTCAGTGAGGACCAGGGCCCTACCTGCACTCTGAAAATCACTCTGCTCAGCCTTCCATCCAGGAGCTCACACCGACTGGCTCGTTGGTTTAGCAGGACGTCTAAGTGAGGTCCAAGCTGAGCAAAGAACACACTTCCTCCTTTACCCTGCTAGGCCCACAGAAGAGGTAGAGCCAACTAGGCCTCGCTCAGGCCAGCCCTCCTTCAGGGATCTTGCCACAGTTCGAAGCCTGCACAGTAAAAGATACTTAGCGAAGTTGCCAGGGTTTCGCCATGCTCTCCCTCGGCAGCTCCACTACTGCAGGGACTCATGTTTGCTGTGAACTAGGATAGGTGGCCCACTTCAAAAAGCAGTCTTTTCCCCTTTGGAAATGTGGATTCTTGTAGCCTCGGAGCTGTTTGCGAAACCCTAGGAAGGCCCAGCTTCTACTCACGGCAGGCACGCCCGGGGAGGAAACGAGTATGTTTCCCCAGAGAAACAGGCTGCTTGCAAGTGTCGAGCGGAGCTTCTCAGGTGCCCAGTGTGTCCCGCTTGTTTCCCTTCGCAGCTCACATCCTGCAGGTACTTATGCTGTGGGCTAACAAGGGTAGGTGGCTCTTCCGACAAAAGCAGCCTTTTCCTTTTGGAAGCTTGGATTGTAGTGTCTCAGGGGCTGCTTGCCAAACCTTGAAGTTGCCCAGGTTATAGCCTCCAGAGGTACGCTTGAGTAGCAAACGAGCATTTCACCCGAGGAACAGGGTTCCTGTCACGCTGGAGGAGAGTTAATCCCGCAGACCTCGTTCCTCCTGGGAAAGCGCAAGGCCACCCTGAGCCTCAGGGTAGTGCCTAAGTTTCCACAGGGCAAGCTCTGCGTGCCTCGGTTTCCATGAGGTCTCCATCGTTGTTGTGCTTCAATGGAACGCGAGGATAGGTTTCAGGACTCCAAGCACTCTGACCTCCGCACCGTTTCCCATGCTACCACACGGATTCCCCCCACGTCTCCTCTCTGCCTGCTGAGCAGCAAGCAGCCGTGTAGGCCCTTCAGAACACTTCTTGCATGCAGAGCCCAAGGCGGGACACTGCTCTCTGTCTTCCTTTGGAAACCTAGGTTGTCGCAGCTTGCCCAGCTCACCAAGACAGTCTGAGCCGGTCTCATGAGCTGGGGAACGTGGACTCAGTGAGGACCAGGGCCCTACCTGCACTCAGAAAATCACTCTGCTCAGCCTTCCATCCAGGAGCTCACACCGACTGGCTCGTTGGTTTAGCAGGACGTCTAAGTGAGGTCCAAGCTGAGCAAAGAACACACTTCCTCCTTTACCCTGCTAGGCCCACGGAAGAGGTAGAGCCAGCTAGGCCTCGCTCAGGCCAGCCCTCCTTCAGGGATCTTGCCACACTTCGAAGCCTGCACAGTAAAAGATATTTAGCGAAGTTGCCAGGGTTTCGCCATTCTCCCTCGGCAGCTCCACTACTGCAGGGACTCATGTTTGCTGTGAACTAGGATAGGTGGCCCACTTCCAAAAGCAGTCTTTTCCCCTTTGGAAAGGTGGATTCTTGTAGCCTAGGAGCTGTTTGCGAAACCATAGGAAGGCGCAGCTTTTACTCACTGCAGGCACGCCCGGGGTCGAAACGAGTATGTTTCCCCAGAGAAACAGGCTGCTTGCAAGTGTCGAGGGGAGCTTCTCAGGTGCCCAGTGTGTCCCGTTTGTTTCCCTTCGCAGCTGACATCCTGCAGGTACTTATGCTGGGTGCTAACAAGGGTTCTTTGGCTCTGCCGAGAAAAGCAGCCTTTTCCCTTTGGAAGCTTGGATTGTAGTGTCTCAGGGGCTGCTTGCCAAACCTTGAAGTTGACCTGGTTATAGCCTCCGCAGGTACACTTGCGTAGCAAACGAGCACTTTCACCCGATGAACAGCGTTCCTATCACGCTGCATGAGAGTTAATCCTGCAGACCTCGTTCCTCCTGGGAAAGCGCAAGGCCACCCTGAGCCTCAGGGTAGTGCCTAAGTTTGCTCCGTGCAAGCTCTGCGTGCCTCGGTTTCCATGAGGTCTCCATCGTTGTTGTGCTTCAATGGAACGCGAGGATAGCTTTCAGGACTCCAAGCACTCTGACCTCCGCACTGTTTCCCATGCTACCACACGGATCCCCCCCACGTCTCCTCTCTGCCTGCTGAGCATCAAGCAGCCGTGTAGGCCCTTCAGAACCCTTCTTGCATGCAGAGCCCGAGGCGGCACACTGCTCTCTGTCTTCCTCTGGAAACCTAGGTTGTCGCAGCTTACCCAGCTCACCAAGACAGTCTGAGCCGGTCTCATGAGCTGGGGAACGTGGACTCAGTGAGGACCAGGGCCCTATCTGCACTCAGAAAATCACTCTGCTCAGCCTTCCATCCAGGAGCTCACACCGACTGGCTCGTTGGTTTAGCAGGACGTCTAAGTGAGGTCCAAGCTGAGCAAAGAACACACTTCCTCCTTTACCCTGCTAGGCCCACGGAAGAGGTAGAGCCAACTAGGCCTCGCTCAGGCCAGCCCTCCTTCAGGGATCTTGCCACACTTCGAAGCCTGCACAGTAAAAGATACTTAGCGAAGTTGCCAAGATTTCGCCATGCTCTCCCTCGGCAGCTCCACTACTGCAGGGACTCATGTTTGCTTTGAACTAGGATAGGTGTCCCTGCTTCCAAAAGCAGTCTTTTCCCCTTTGGAAATGTGGATTCTTGTAGCCTAGGAGCTGTTTGCGAAACCATAGGAAGGCCCAGCTTTTACTCACTGCAGGCACGCCCGGAGAGGAAACGAGTATGTTTCCCCAGAGAAACAGGCTGCTTGCAAGTGTAGAGGGGAGCTTCTCAGGTGCCCAGTGTCCCGTTTGTTTCCCTTCGCAGCTCCCGTACTGCAGGTACTTATGCTGGGTGCTAACAAGAGTTGGTTGGCTCTGCCGACAAAAGCAGCCTTTTCCCTTTGGAAGCTTGGATTGTAGTGTCTTAGGGGCTGCTTGCCAAACCTTGAAGTTGCCCAGGTTATAGCCTCCGCAGGAACGCTTGCGTAGCAAACGAGCACTTTCTACCGATGAACAGGGTTCCTGTCACGCTGGAGGAGAGTTAATCCCGCAGACCTCGTTCCTCCTGGGAAAGCGCAAGTCCACCCTGAGCCTCAGGGTAGTGCCTAAGTTTCCAACGGGCAAGCTCTGAGTGCCTCGGTTTCCATGAGGTCTCCACCGTTGTTGTGCTTCAATGGAACGCGAAGATAGCTTTCAGGACTCCAAGCACTCTGACCTCCGCACCGTTTCCCATGCTACCACACGGATCCCCCCCACGTCTCCTCTCTGCCTGCTGAGCAACAAGCAGCCGTGTAGGCCCTTCAGAACACTTCTGCATGCAGAGCCCAAGGCGGCACACTGCTCTCTGTCTTCCTTTGGAAACCTAGGTGGTCGCAGCTTACCCAGCTCACCAAGACAGTCTGAGCCGGTCTCATGAGCTGGGGAACGTGGACTCAGTGAGGACCAGGGCCCTACCTGCACTCAGAAAATCACTCTGCTCAGCCTTCCATCCAGGAGCTCACACCGACTGGCTCGTTGGTTTAGCAGGACGTTTAAGTGAGGTCCAAGCTGAGCAAAGAACACACTTCCTCCTTTACCCTGCTAGGCCCACGGAAGAGGTAGAGCCAACTAGGCCTCGCTCAGGCCAGCCCTCCTTCAGGGATCTTGCCACACTTCGAAGCCTGCACAGTAAAAGATATTTAGCGAAGTTGCCAGGGTTTCGCCATTCTCCCTCGGCAGCTCCACTACTGCAGGGACTCATGTTTGCTGTGAACTAGGATAGGTGGCCCACTTCCAAAAGCAGTCTTTTCCCCTTTGGAAAGGTGGATTCTTGTAGCCTAGGAGCTGTTTGCGAAACCATAGGAAGGCCCAGCTTTTACTCACTGCAGGCACGCCCGGGGACGAAACGAGTATGTTTCCCCAGAGAAACAGGCTGCTTGCAAGTGTCGAGGGGAGCTTCTCAGGTGCCCAGTGTGTCCCGTTTGTTTCCCTTCGCAGCTCCCGTACTGCAGGTACTTATGCTGGGTGCTAACAAGGGTTCGTTGGCTCTGCCGAGAAAAGCAGCCTTTTCCCTTTGGAAGCTTGGATTGTAGTGTCTCAGGGGCTGCTTGCCAAACCTTGAAGTTGACCAGGTTATAGCCTCCGCAGGTACGCTTGCGTAGCAAACGAGCACTTTCTACCGAAGAACAGGGTTCCTGTCACGCTGGAGGAGAGTTAATCCCGCAGACCTCCTTCCTCCTGGGAAAGCGCAAGGCCACCCTGAGCCTCAGGGTAGTGCCTAAGTTTGCTCCGTGCAAGCTCTGCGTGCCTCGGTTTCCATGAGGTCTCCACCGTTGTTGTGCTTCAATGGAACGCGAGGATAACTTTCAGGACTCCAAGCACTCTGGCCTCCGCACCGTTTCCCATGCTACCACACGGATTCCCCCCACGTCTCCTCTCTGCCTGCTGAGCAACAAGCAGCCGTGTAGGCCCTTCAGAACACTTCTTGCATGCAGAGCCCAAGGCGGGACACTGCTCTCTGTCTTCCTTTGGAAACCTAGGTTGTCGCAGCTTGCCCAGCTCACCAAGACAGTCTGAGCCGGTCTCATGAGCTGGGGAACGTGGACTCAGTGAGGACCAGGGCCCTACCTGCACTCAGAAAATCACTCTGCTCAGCCTTCCATCCAGGAGCTCACACCGACTGGCTCGTTGGTTTAGCAGGACGTCTAAGTGAGGTCCAAGCTGAGCAAAGAACACACTTCCTCCTTTACCCTGCTAGGCCCACGGAAGAGGTAGAGCCAACTAGGCCTCGCTCAGGCCAGCCCTCCTTCAGGGATCTTGCCACACTTCGAAGCCTGCACAGTAAAAGATATTTAGCGAAGTTGCCAGGGTTTCGCCATTCTCCCTCGGCAGCTCCACTACTGCAGGGACTCATGTTTGCTGTGAACTAGGATAGGTGGCCCACTTCCAAAAGCAGTCTTTTCCCCTTTGGAAAGGTGGATTCTTGTAGCCTAGGAGCTGTTTGCGAAACCATAGGAAGGCCCAGCTTTTACTCACTGCAGGCACGCCCGGGGACGAAACGAGTATGTTTCCCCAGAGAAACAGGCTGCTTGCAAGTGTAGAGGGGAGCTTCTCAGGTGCCCAATGTGTCCCGTTTGTTTCCCTTCGCAGCTGACATCCTGCAGGTACTTATGCTGGGTGCTAACAAGGGTTCTTTGGCTCTGCCGAGAAAAGCAGCCTTTTCCCTTTGGAAGCTTGGATTGTAGTGTCTCAGGGGCTGCTTGCCAAACCTTGAAGTTGACCTGGTTATAGCCTCCGCAGGTACGCTTGCGTAGCAAACGAGCACTTTCACCTGATGAACAGAGTTCCTATCACGCTGCAGGAGAGTTAATCCTGCAGACCTCGTTCCTCCTGGGAAAGCGCAAGGCCACCCTGAGCCTCAGGGTAGTGCCTAAGTTTGCTCCGTGCAAGCTCTGCGTGCCTCGGTTTCCATGAGGTCTCCACCGTTGTTGTGCTTCAATGGAACGCGAGGATAGCTTTCAGGACTCCAAGCACTCTGACCTCCGCACTGTTTCCCATGCTACCACACGGATCCCCCCCACGTCTCCTCTCTGCCTGCTGAGCATCAAGCAGCCGTGTAGGCCCTTCAGAACACTTCTTGCATGCAGAGCCCAAGGCAGCACACTGCTCTCTGTCTTCCTCTGGAAACCTAGGTTCTCGCAGCTTACCCAGCTCACCAAGACAGTCTGAGCCGGTCTCATGAGCTGGGGAACGTGGACTCAGTGAGGACCAGGGCCCTATCTGCACTCAGAAAATCACTCTGCTCAGCCTTCCATCCAGGAGCTCACACCGACTGGCTCGTTGGTTTAGCAGGACGTCTAAGTGAGGTCCAAGCTGAGCAAAGAGCACACTTCCTCCTTTACCCTGCTAGGCCCACGGAAGAGGTAGAGCCAACTAGGCCTCGCTCAGGCCAGCCCTCCTTCAGGGATCTTGCCACACTTCGAAGCCTGCACAGTAAAAGATACTTAGCGAAGTTGCCAAGATTTCGCCATGCTCTCCCTCGGCAGCTCCACTACTGCAGGGACTCATGTTTGCTTTGAACTAGGATAGGTGTCCCTGCTTCCAAAAGCAGTCTTTTCCCCTTTGGAAATGTGGATTCTTGTAGCCTAGGAGCTGTTTGCGAAACCATAGGAAGGCCCAGCTTTTACTCACTGCAGGCACGCCCGGAGAGGAAACGAGTATGTTTCCCCAGAGAAACAGGCTGCTTGCAAGTGTAGAGGGGAGCTTCTCAGGTGCCCAGTGTCCCGTTTGTTTCCCTTCGCAGCTCCCGTACTGCAGGTACTTATGCTGGGTGCTAACAAGAGTTGGTTGGCTCTGCCGACAAAAGCAGCCTTTTCCCTTTGGAAGCTTGGATTGTAGTGTCTCAGGGGCTGCTTGCCAAACCTTGAAGTTGCCCAGGTTATAGCCTCCGCAGGAACGCTTGCGTAGCAAACGAGCACTTTCTACCGATGAACAGGGTTCCTGTCACGCTGGAGGAGAGTTAATCCCGCAGACCTCGTTCCTCCTGGGAAAGCGCAAGTCCACCCTGAGCCTCAGGGTAGTGCCTAAGTTTCCAACGGGCAAGCTCTGCGTGCCTTGGTTTCCATGAGGTCTCCACCGTTGTTGTGCTTCAATGGAACGCGAAGATAGCTTTCAGGACTCCAAGCACTCTGACCTCCGCACCGTTTCCCATGCTACCACACGGATCCCCCCCACGTCTCCTCTCTGCCTGCTGAGCAACAAGCAGCCGTGTAGGCCCTTCAGAACACTTCTGCATGCAGAGCCAAAGGCGGCACACTGCTCTCTGTCTTCCTTTGGAAACCTAGGTTGTCGCAGCTTACCCAGCTCACCAAGACAGTCTGAGCCGGTCTCATGAGCTCGGGAACGTGGACTCAGTGAGGACCAGGGCCCTACCTGCACTCAGAAAATCACTCTGCTCAGCCTTCCATCCAGGAGCTCACACCGACTGGCTCGTTGGTTTAGCAGGACGTCTAAGTGAGGTCCAAGCTGAGCAAAGAACACACTTCCTCCTTTACCCTGCTAGGCCCACGGAAGAGGTAGAGCCAACTAGGCCTCGCTCAGGCCAGCCCTCCTTCAGGGATCTTGCCACACTTCGAAGCCTGCACAGTAAAAGATATTTAGCGAAGTTGCCAGGGTTTCGCCATTCTCCCTCGGCAGCTCCACTACTGCAGGGACTCATGTTTGCTGTGAACTAGGATAGGTGGCCCACTTCCAAAAGCAGTCTTTTCCCCTTTGGAAAGGTGGATTCTTGTAGCCTAGGAGCTGTTTGCGAAACCATAGGAAGGCCCAGCTTTTACTCACTGCAGGCACGCCCGGGGAGGAAACGAGTATGTTTCCCCAGAGAAACAGGCTGCTTGCAAGTGTAGAGGGGAGCTTCTCAGGTGCCCAGTGTGTCCCGTTTGTTTCCCTTCGCAGCTGACATCCTGCAGGTACTTATGCTGGGGGCTAACAAGGGTTCTTTGGCTCTGCCGAGAAAAGCAGCCTTTTCCCTTTGGAAGCTTGGATTGTAGTGTCTCAGGGGCTGCTTCCCAACCCTTGAAGTTGACCTGGTTATAGCCTCCGCAGGTACGCTTGCGTAGCAAACGAGCACTTTCACCCGATGAACAGAGTTCCTATCACGCTGCAGGAGAGTTAATCCTGCAGACCTCGTTCCTCCTGGGAAAGCGCAAGGCCACACTGAGCCTCAGGGTAGTGCCTAAGTTTACTCCGTGCAAGCTCTGCGTGCCTCGGTTTCCATGAGGTCTCCACCGTTGTTGTGCTTCAATGGAACGCGAGGATAGCTTTCAGGACTCCAAGCACTCTGACCTCTGCACTGTTTCCCATGCTACCACACGGATCCCCCCCACGTCTCCTCTCTGCCTGCTGAGCATCAAGCAGCCGTGTAGGCCCTTCAGAACACTTCTTGCATGCAGAGCCCAAGGCAGCACACTGCTCTCTGTCTTCCTCTGGAAACCTAGGTTCTCGCAGCTTACCCAGCTCACCAAGACAGTCTGAGCCGGTCTCATGAGCTGGGGAACGTGGACTCAGTGAGGACCAGGGCCCTATCTGCACTCAGAAAATCACTCTGCTCAGCCTTCCATCCAGGAGCTCACACCGACTGGCTCGTTGGTTTAGCAGGACGTCTAAGTGAGGTCCAAGCTGAGCAAAGAGCACACTTCCTCCTTTACCCTGCTAGGCCCACGGAAGAGGTAGAGCCAACTAGGCCTCGCTCAGGCCAGCCCTCCTTCAGGGATCTTGCCACACTTCGAAGCCTGCACAGTAAAAGATACTTAGCGAAGTTGCCAAGATTTCGCCATGCTCTCCCTCGGCAGCTCCACTACTGCAGGGACTCATGTTTGCTTTGAACTAGGATAGGTGTCCCTGCTTCCAAAAGCAGTCTTTTCCCCTTTGGAAATGTGGATTCTTGTAGCCTAGGAGCTGTTTGCGAAACCATAGGAAGGCCCAGCTTTTACTCACTGCAGGCACGCCCGGAGAGGAAACGAGTATGTTTCCCCAGAGAAACAGGCTGCTTGCAAGTGTAGAGGGGAGCTTCTCAGGTGCCCAGTGTCCCGTTTGTTTCCCTTCGCAGCTCCCGTACTGCAGGTACTTATGCTGGGTGCTAACAAGAGTTGGTTGGCTCTGCCGACAAAAGCAGCCTTTTCCCTTTGGAAGCTTGGATTGTAGTGTCTCAGGGGCTGCTTGCCAAACCTTGAAGTTGCCCAGGTTATAGCCTCCGCAGGAACGCTTGCGTAGCAAACGAGCACTTTCTACCGATGAACAGGGTTCCTGTCACGCTGGAGGAGAGTTAATCCCGCAGACCTCGTTCCTCCTGGGAAAGCGCAAGTCCACCCTGAGCCTCAGGGTAGTGCCTAAGTTTCCAACGGGCAAGCTCTGCGTGCCTCGGTTTCCATGAGGTCTCCACCGTTGTTGTGCTTCAATGGAACGCGAAGATAGCTTTCAGGACTCCAAGCACTCTGACCTCCGCACCGTTTCCCATGCTACCACACGGATCCCCCCCACGTCTCCTCTCTGCCTGCTGAGCAACAAGCAGCCGTGTAGGCCCTTCAGAACACTTCTGCATGCAGAGCCCAAGGCGGCACACTGCTCTCTGTCTTCCTTTGGAAACCTAGGTGGTCGCAGCTTACCCAGCTCACCAAGACAGTCTGAGCCGGTCTCATGAGCTGGGGAACGTGGACTCAGTGAGGACCAGGGCCCTACCTGCACTCAGAAAATCACTCTGCTCAGCCTTCCATCCAGGAGCTCACACCGACTGGCTCGTTGGTTTAGCAGGACGTTTAAGTGAGGTCCAAGCTGAGCAAAGAACACACTTCCTCCTTTACCCTGCTAGGCCCACGGAAGAGGTAGAGCCAACTAGGCCTCGCTCAGGCCAGCCCTCCTTCAGGGATCTTGCCACACTTCGAAGCCTGCACAGTAAAAGATATTTAGCGAAGTTGCCAGGGTTTCGCCATTCTCCCTCAGCAGCTCCACTACTGCAGGGACTCATGTTTGCTGTGAACTAGGATAGGTGGCCCACTTCCAAAAGCAGTCTTTTCCCCTTTGGAAAGGTGGATTCTTGTAGCCTAGGAGCTGTTTGCGAAACCATAGGAAGGCCCAGCTTTTACTCACTGCAGGCACGCCCGGGGACGAAACGAGTATGTTTCCCCAGAGAAACAGGCTGCTTGCAAGTGTCGAGGGGAGCTTCTCAGGTGCCCAGTGTGTCCCGTTTGTTTCCCTTCGCAGCTCCCGTACTGCAGGTACTTATGCTGGGTGCTAACAAGGGTTCGTTGGCTCTGCCGAGAAAAGCAGCCTTTTCCCTTTGGAAGCTTGGATTGTAGTGTCTCAGGGGCTGCTTGCCAAACCTTGAAGTTGACCAGGTTATAGCCTCCGCAGGTACGCTTGCGTAGCAAACGAGCACTTTCTACCGAAGAACAGGGTTCCTGTCACGCTGGAGGAGAGTTAATCCCGCAGACCTCCTTCCTCCTGGGAAAGCGCAAGGCCACCCTGAGCCTCAGGGTAGTGCCTAAGTTTGCTCCGTGCAAGCTCTGCGTGCCTCGGTTTCCATGAGGTCTCCACCGTTGTTGTGCTTCAATGGAACGCGAGGATAGCTTTCAGGACTCCAAGCACTCTGGCCTCCGCACCGTTTCCCATGCTACCACACGGATTCCCCCCACGTCTCCTCTCTGCCTGCTGAGCAACAAGCAGCCGTGTAGGCCCTTCAGAACACTTCTTGCATGCAGAGCCCAAGGCGGGACACTGCTCTCTGTCTTCCTTTGGAAACCTAGGTTGTCGCAGCTTGCCCAGCTCACCAAGACAGTCTGAGCCGGTCTCATGAGCTGGGGAACGTGGACTCAGTGAGGACCAGGGCCCTACCTGCACTCAGAAAATCACTCTGCTCAGCCTTCCATCCAGGAGCTCACACCGACTGGCTCGTTGGTTTAGCAGGACGTCTAAGTGAGGTCCAAGCTGAGCAAAGAACACACTTCCTCCTTTACCCTGCTAGGCCCACGGAAGAGGTAGAGCCAACTAGGCCTCGCTCAGGCCAGCCCTCCTTCAGGGATCTTGCCACACTTCGAAGCCTGCACAGTAAAAGATATTTAGCGAAGTTGCCAGGGTTTCGCCATTCTCCCTCGGCAGCTCCACTACTGCAGGGACTCATGTTTGCTGTGAACTAGGATAGGTGGCCCACTTCCAAAAGCAGTCTTTTCCCCTTTGGAAAGGTGGATTCTTGTAGCCTAGGAGCTGTTTGCGAAACCATAGGAAGGCCCAGCTTTTACTCACTGCAGGCACGCCCGGGGACGAAACGAGTATGTTTCCCCAGAGAAACAGGCTGCTTGCAAGTGTAGAGGGGAGCTTCTCAGGTGCCCAGTGTGTCCCGTTTGTTTCCCTTCGCAGCTGACATCCTGCAGGTACTTATGCTGGGTGCTAACAAGGGTTCTTTGGCTCTGCCGAGAAAAGCAGCCTTTTCCCTTTGGAAGCTTGGATTGTAGTGTCTCAGGGGCTGCTTGCCAAACCTTGAAGTTGACCTGGTTATAGCCTCCGCAGGTACGCTTGCGTAGCAAACGAGCACTTTCACCCGATGAACAGAGTTCCTATCACGCTGCAGGAGAGTTAATCCTGCAGACCTCGTTCCTCCTGGGAAAGCGCAAGGCCACCCTGAGCCTCAGGGTAGTGCCTAAGTTTGCTCCGTGCAAGCTCTGCGTGCCTCGGTTTCCATGAGGTCTCCATCGTTCTTGTGCTTCAATGGAACGCGAGGATAGCTTTCAGGACTCCAAGCACTCTGACCTCCGCACTGTTTCCCATGCTACCACACGGATCCCCCCCACGTCTCCTCTCTGCCTGCTGAGCATCAAGCAGCCGTGTAGGCCCTTCAGAACACTTCTTGCATGCAGAGCCCAAGGCAGCACACTGCTCTCTGTCTTCCTCTGGAAACCTAGGTTCTCGCAGCTTACCCAGCTCACCAAGACAGTCTGAGCCGGTCTCATGACCTGGGGAACGTGGACTCAGTGAGGACCAGGGCCCTATCTGCACTCAGAAAATCACTCTGCTCAGCCTTCCATCCAGGAGCTCACACCGACTGGCTCGTTGGTTTAGCAGGACGTCTAAGTGAGGTCCAAGCTGAGCAAAGAGCACACTTCCTCCTTTACCCTGCTAGGCCCACGGAAGAGGTAGAGCCAACTAGGCCTCGCTCAGGCCAGCCCTCCTTCAGGGATCTTGCCACACTTCGAAGTCTGCACAGTAAAAGATACTTAGCGAAGTTGCCAAGATTTCGCCATGCTCTCCCTCGGCAGCTCCACTACTGCAGGGACTCATGTTTGCTTTGAACTAGGATAGGTGTCCCTGCTTCCAAAAGCAGTCTTTTCCCCTTTGGAAATGTGGATTCTTGTAGCCTAGGAGCTGTTTGCGAAACCATAGGAAGGCCCAGCTTTTACTCACTGCAGGCACGCCCGGAGAGGAAACGAGTATGTTTCCCCAGAGAAACAGGCTGCTTGCAAGTGTAGAGGGGAGCTTCTCAGGTGCCCAGTGTCCCGTTTGTTTCCCTTCGCAGCTCCCGTACTGCAGGTACTTATGCTGGGTGCTAACAAGAGTTGGTTGGCTCTGCCGACAAAAGCAGCCTTTTCCCTTTGGAAGCTTGGATTGTAGTGTCTCAGGGGCTGCTTGCCAAACCTTGAAGTTGCCCAGGTTATAGCCTCCGCAGGAACGCTTGCGTAGCAAACGAGCACTTTCTACCGATGAACAGGGTTCCTGTCACGCTGGAGGAGAGTTAATCCCGCAGACCTCGTTCCTCCTGGGAAAGCGCAAGTCCACCCTGAGCCTCAGGTTAGTGCCTAAGTTTCCAACGGGCAAGCTCTGCGTGCCTTGGTTTCCATGAGGTCTCCACCGTTGTTGTGCTTCAATGGAACGCGAAGATAGCTTTCAGGACTCCAAGCACTCTGACCTCCGCACCGTTTCCCATGCTACCACACGGATCCCCCCCACGTCTCCTCTCTGCCTGCTGAGCAACAAGCAGCCGTGTAGGCCCTTCAGAACACTTCTGCATGCAGAGCCCAAGGCGGGACACTGCTCTCTGTCTTCCTTTGGAAACCTAGGTTGTCGCAGCTTACCCAGCTCACCAAGACAGTCTGAGCCGGTCTCATGAGCTGGGGAACGTGGACTCAGTGAGGACCAGGGCCCTACCTGCACTCAGAAAATCACTCTGCTCAGCCTTCCATCCAGGAGCTCACACCGACTGGCTCGTTGGTTTAGCAGGACGTCTAAGTGAGGTCCAAGCTGAGCAAAGAACACACTTCCTCCTTTACCCTGCTAGGCCCACGGAAGAGGTAGAGCCAACTAGGCCTCGCTCAGGCCAGCCCTCCTTCAGGGATCTTGCCACACTTCGAAGCCTGCACAGTAAAAGATATTTAGCGAAGTTGCCAGGGTTTCGCCATTCTCCCTCGGCAGCTCCACTACTGCAGGGACTCATGTTTGCTGTGAACTAGGATAGGTGGCCCACTTCCAAAAGCAGTCTTTTCCCCTTTGGAAAGGTGGATTCTTGTAGCCTAGGAGCTGTTTGCGAAACCATAGGAAGGCCCAGCTTTTACTCACTGCAGGCACGCCCGGGGACGAAACGAGTATGTTTCCCCAGAGAAACAGGCTGCTTGCAAGTGTAGAGGGGAGCTTCTCAGGTGCCCAGTGTGTCCCGTTTGTTTCCCTTCGCAGCTGACATCCTGCAGGTACTTATGCTGGGGGCTAACAAGGGTTCTTTGGCTCTGCCGAGAAAAGCAGCCTTTTCCCTTTGGAAGCTTGGATTGTAGTGTCTCAGGGGCTGCTTGCCAAACCTTGAAGTTGACCTGGTTATAGCCTCCGCAGGTACGCTTGCGTAGCAAACGAGCACTTTCACCCGATGAACAGAGTTCCTATCACGCTGCAGGAGAGTTAATCCTGCAGACCTCGTTCCTCCTGGGAAAGCGCAAGGCCACACTGAGCCTCAGGGTAGTGCCTAAGTTTACTCCGTGCAAGCTCTGCGTGCCTCGGTTTCCATGAGGTCTCCACCGTTGTTGTGCTTCAATGGAACGCGAGGATAGCTTTCAGGACTCCAAGCACTCTGACCTCTGCACTGTTTCCCATGCTACCACACGGATCCCCCCCACGTCTCCTCTCTGCCTGCTGAGCATCAAGCAGCCGTGTAGGCCCTTCAGAACACTTCTTGCATGCAGAGCCCAAGGCAGCACACTGCTCTCTGTCTTCCTCTGGAAACCTAGGTTCTCGCAGCTTACCCAGCTCACCAAGACAGTCTGAGCCGGTCACATGAGCTGGGGAACGTGGACTCAGTGAGGACCAGGGCCCTATCTGCACTCAGAAAATCACTCTGCTCAGCCTTCCATCCAGGAGCTCACACCGACTGGCTCGTTGGTTTAGCAGGACGTCTAAGTGAGGTCCAAGCTGAGCAAAGAGCACACTTCCTCCTTTACCCTGCTAGGCCCACGGAAGAGGTAGAGCCAACTAGGCCTCGCTCAGGCCAGCCCTCCTTCAGGGATCTTGCCACACTTCGAAGCCTGCACAGTAAAAGATACTTAGCGAAGTTGCCAAGATTTCGCCATGCTCTCCCTCGGCAGCTCCACTACTGCAGGGACTCATGTTTGCTTTGAACTAGGATAGGTGTCCCTGCTTCCAAAAGCAGTCTTTTCCCCTTTGGAAATGTGGATTCTTGTAGCCTAGGAGCTGTTTGCGAAACCATAGGAAGGCCCAGCTTTTACTCACTGCAGGCACGCCCGGAGAGGAAACGAGTATGTTTCCCCAGAGAAACAGGCTGCTTGCAAGTGTAGAGGGGAGCTTCTCAGGTGCCCAGTGTCCCGTTTGTTTCCCTTCGCAGCTCCCGTACTGCAGGTACTTATGCTGGGTGCTAACAAGAGTTGGTTGGCTCTGCCGACAAAAGCAGCCTTTTCCCTTTGGAAGCTTGGATTGTAGTGTCTCAGGGGCTGCTTGCCAAACCTTGAAGTTGCCCAGGTTATAGCCTCCGCAGGAACGCTTGCGTAGCAAACGAGCACTTTCTACCGATGAACAGGGTTCCTGTCACGCTGGAGGAGAGTTAATCCCGCAGACCTCGTTCCTCCTGGGAAAGCGCAAGTCCACCCTGAGCCTCAGGGTAGTGCCTAAGTTTCCAACGGGCAAGCTCTGCGTGCCTTGGTTTCCATGAGGTCTCCACCGTTGTTGTGCTTCAATGGAACGCGAAGATAGCTTTCAGGATTCCAAGCACTCTGACCTCCGCACCGTTTCCCATGCTACCACACGGATCCCCCCCACGTCTCCTCTCTGCCTGCTGAGCAACAAGCAGCCGTGTAGGCCCTTCAGAACACTTCTGCATGCAGAGCCCAAGGCGGCACACTGCTCTCTGTCTTCCTTTGGAAACCTAGGTTGTCGCAGCTTACCCAGCTCACCAAGACAGTCTGAGCCGGTCTCATGAGCTGGGGAACGTGGACTCAGTGAGGACCAGGGCCCTACCTGCACTCAGAAAATCACTCTGCTCAGCCTTCCATCCAGGAGCTCACACCGACTGGCTCGTTGGTTTAGCAGGACGTCTAAATGAGGTCCAAGCTGAGCAAAGAACACACTTCCTCCTTTACCCTGCTAGGCCCACGGAAGAGGTAGAGCCAACTAGGCCTCGCTCAGGCCAGCCCTCCTTCAGGGATCTTGCCACACTTCGAAGCCTGCACAGTAAAAGATATTTAGCGAAGTTGCCAGGGTTTCGCCATTCTCCCTCGGCAGCTCCACTACTGCAGGGACTCATGTTTGCTGTGAACTAGGATAGGTGGCCCACTTCCAAAAGCAGTCTTTTCCCCTTTGAAATGTGGATTCTTGTAGCCTAGGAGCTGTTTGCGAAACCATAGGAAGGCCCAGCTTTTACTCACTGCAGGCACGCCCGGGGACGAAACGAGTATGTTTCCCCAGAGAAACAGGCTGCTTGCAAGTGTCGAGGGGAGCTTCTCAGGTGCCCAGTGTGTCCCGTTTGTTTCCCTTCGCAGCTCCCGTACTGCAGGTACTTATGCTGGGTGCTAACAAGGGTTCGTTGGCTCTGCCGAGAAAAGCAGCCTTTTCCCTTTGGAAGCTTGGATTGTAGTGTCTCAGGGGCTGCTTGCCAAACCTTGAAGTTGACCAGGTTATAGCCTCCGCAGGTACGCTTGCGTAGCAAACGAGCACTTTCACCCGAGGAACAGCGTTCCTATCACGCTGCAGGAGAGTTAATCCTGCAGACCTCGTTCCTCCTGGGAAAGCGCAAGGCCACCCTGAGCCTCAGGGTAGTGCCTAAGTTTGCTCCGTGCAAGCTCTGCGTGCCTCGGTTTCCATGAGGTCTCCATCGTTGTTGTGCTTCAATGGAACGCGAGGATAGCTTTCAGGACTCCAAGCACTCTGACCTCCGCACCATTTCCCATGCTACCACACAGATCCCCCCACGTCTCCTCTCTGCCTGCTGAGCAATAAGCAGCCGTGTAGGCCCTTCGGAACACTTCTTGCATGCAGACCCCAAGGCGGGACACTGCTCTCTGTCTTCCTTTGGAAACCTAGGTTGTCGGAGCTTACCCACCTCACTAAGACAGTCTGAGCCGGTCTCATGAGCTGGGGAACGTGGACTCAGTGAGGACCAGGGCCCTATCTGCACTCAGAAAATCACTCTGCTCAGCCTTCCATCCAGGAGCTCACACCGACTGGCTCGTTGGTTTAGCAGGACGTCTAAGTGAGGTCCAAGCTGAGCAAAGAACACACTTCCTCCTTTACCCTCTAGGCCCACGGAAGAGGTAGAGCCAACTAGGCCTCGCTCAGGCCAGCCGTCCTTCAGGGATCTTGCCACACTTCGAAGCCTGCACAGTAAAAGTTATTTAGCGAAGTTACCAGGGTTTCGCCATGCTCTCCCTCGGCAGCTCCACTACTGCAGGGACTCATGTTTGCTGTGAACTAGGATAGGTGGCCCACTTCAAAAAGCAGTCTTTTCCCCTTTGGAAATGTGGATTCTTGTAGCCTCGGAGCTGTTTGCAAAACCCTAGGAAGGCCCAGCTTCTACTCACGGCAGGCTCGCCCGGGGAGGAAACGAGTATGTTTCCCCAGAGAAACAGGCTGCTTGCAAGTGTAGAGGGGAGCTTCTCAGGTGCCCAGTGTGTCCCGTTTGTTTCCCTTCGCAGCTGACATCCTGCAGGTACTTATGCTGGGGGCTAACAAGGGTTCTTTGGCTCTGCCGAGAAAAGCAGCCTTTTCCCTTTGGAAGCTTGGATTGTAGTGTCTCAGGGGCTGCTTGCCAAACCTTGAAGTTGACCTGGTTATAGCCTCCGCAGGTACGCTTGCGTAGCAAACGAGCACTTTCACCCGATGAACAGAGTTCCTATCACGCTGCAGGAGAGTTAATCCTGCAGACCTCGTTCCTCCTGGGAAAGCACAAGGCCACACTGAGCCTCAGGGTAGTGCCTAAGTTTACTCCGTGCAAGCTCTGCGTGCCTCGGTTTCCATGAGGTCTCCACCGTTGTTGTGCTTCAATGGAACGCGAGGATAGCTTTCAGGACTCCAAGCACTCTGACCTCTGCACTGTTTCCCATGCTACCACACGGATTACCCCACGTCTCCTCTCTGCCTGCTGAGCATCAAGCAGCCGTGTAGGCCCTTCAGAACACTTCTTGCATGCAGAGCCCAAGGCAGCACACTGCTCTCTGTCTTCCTCTGGAAACCTAGGTTCTCGCAGCTTACCCAGCTCACCAAGACAGTCTGAGCCGGTTACATGAGCTGGGGAACGTGGACTCAGTGAGGACCAGGGCCCTATCTGCACTCAGAAAATCACTCTGCTCAGCCTTCCATCCAGGAGCTCACACCGACTGGCTCGTTGGTTTAGCAGGACGTCTAAGTGAGGTCCAAGCTGAGCAAAGAGCACACTTCCTCCTTTACCCTGCTAGGCCCACGGAAGAGGTAGAGCCAACTAGGCCTCGCTCAGGCCAGCCCTCCTTCAGGGATCTTGCCACACTTCGAAGCCTGCACAGTAAAAGATACTTAGCGAAGTTGCCAAGATTTCGCCATGCTCTCCCTCTGCAGCTCCACTACTGCAGGGACTCATGTTTGCTTTGAACTAGGATAGGTGTCCCTGCTTTCAAAAGCAGTCTTTTCCCCTTTGGAAATGTGGATTCTTGTAGCCTAGGAGCTGTTTGCGAAACCATAGGAAGGCCCAGCTTTTACTCACTGCAGGCACGCCCGGAGAGGAAACGAGTATGTTTCCCCAGAGAAACAGGCTGCTTGCAAGTGTAGAGGGGAGCTTCTCAGGTGCCCAGTGTCCCGTTTGTTTCCCTTCGCAGCTCCCGTACTGCAGGTACTTATGCTGGGTGCTAACAAGAGTTGGTTGGCTCTGCCGACAAAAGCAGCCTTTTCCCTTTGGAAGCTTGGATTGTAGTGTCTCAGGGGCTGATTGCCAAACCTTGAAGTTGCCCAGGTTATAGCCTCCGCAGGAACGCTTGCGTAGCAAACGAGCACTTTCTACCGATGAACAGGGTTCCTGTCACGCTGGAGGAGAGTTAATCCCGCAGACCTCGTTCCTCCTGGGAAAGCGCAAGTCCACCCTGAGCCTCAGGGTAGTGCCTAAGTTTCCAACGGGCAAGCTCTGCGTGCCTTGGTTTCCATGAGGTCTCCACCGTTGTTGTGCTTCAATGGAACGCGAAGATAGCTTTCAGGACTCCAAGCACTCTGACCTCCGCACCGTTTCCCATGCTACCACACGGATCCCCCCCACGTCTCCTCTCTGCCTGCTGAGCAACAAGCAGCCGTGTAGGCCCTTCAGAACACTTCTGCATGCAGAGCCCAAGGCGGCACACTGCTCTCTGTCTTCCTTTGGAAACCTAGGTTGTCGCAGCTTACCCAGCTCACCAAGACAGTCTGAGCCGGTCTCATGAGCTGGGGAACGTGGACTCAGTGAGGACCAGGGCCCTACCTGCACTCAGAAAATCACTCTGCTCAGCCTTCCATCCAGGAGCTCACACCGACTGGCTCGTTGGTTTAGCAGGACGTCTAAATGAGGTCCAAGCTGAGCAAAGAACACACTTCCTCCTTTACCCTGCTAGGCCCACGGAAGAGGTAGAGCCAACTAGGCCTCGCTCAGGCCAGCCCTCCTTCAGGGATCTTGCCACACTTCGAAGCCTGCACAGTAAAAGATATTTAGCGAAGTTGCCAGGGTTTCGCCATTCTCCCTCGGCAGCTCCACTACTGCAGGGACTCATGTTTGCTGTGAACTAGGATAGGTGGCCCACTTCCAAAAGCAGTCTTTTCCCCTTTGAAATGTGGATTCTTGTAGCCTAGGAGCTGTTTGCGAAACCATAGGAAGGCCCAGCTTTTACTCACTGCAGGCACGCCCGGGGACGAAACGAGTATGTTTCCCCAGAGAAACAGGCTGCTTGCAAGTGTCGAGGGGAGCTTCTCAGGTGCCCAGTGTGTCCCGTTTGTTTCCCTTCGCAGCTGACATCCTGCAGGTACTTATGCTGGGGGCTAACAAGGGTAGGTGGCTCTTCCGACAAAAGCAGCCTTTTCCTTTTGGAAGCTTGGATTGTAGTGTCTCAGGGGCTGCTTGCCAAACCTTGAAGTTGCCCAGGTTATAGCCTCCAGAGGTACGCTTGAGTAGCAAACGAGCACTTTCACCCGAGGAACAGGGTTCCTGTCACGCTGGAGGAGAGTTAATCCCACAGACCTCGTTCCTCCTGGGAAAGCGCAAGGCCACCCTGAGCCTCAGGGTAGTGCCTAAGTTTCCACAGGGCAAGCTCTGCGTGCCTCGGTTTCCATGAGGTCTCCATCGTTGTTGTGCTTCAATGGAACGCGAGGATAGCTTTCAGGACTCCAAGCACTCTGACCTCCGCACCATTTCCCATGCTACCACACAGATCCCCCCACGTCTCCTCTCTGCCTGCTGAGCAACAAGCAGCCGTGTAGGCCCTTCGGAACACTTCTTGCATGCAGAACCCAAGGCGGCACACTGCTCTCTGTCTTCCTTTGGAAACCTAGGTGGTCGCAGCTTGCCCCAGCTCACGAAGACACTCTAAGCCGTTCTCATGAGCTGGGAGACGTGGACTCAGTGAGGATCAGGGCCCTACCTGCACTCAGAAAAATCACTCTGCTCAGCCTTCCATCCAGGAGCTCACACTGACTGGCTCGTTGGTTTGGCAGGACGTCTAAGTGAGGTCCAAGCTGAGCAAAGAGCACTGTTCCTCCTTTACCCTGCTAGGCCCACGGAAGAGGTAGAGCCAACTAGGCCTCGCTCAGACTAGCCCTCCTTCAGGGATCTTGCCACACTTCGAAGCCTGCACAGTAAAAGATACTTAGCGAAGTTGCCAGGGATTCGCCATGCTCTCCCTCGGAGCTCCACTACTACAGGGACTCATGTTTGCTTTGAACTAGTATAGGTGTCCCTGCTTCCAAAAGCAGTCTTTTCCCCTTTGGAAATGTGGATTCTTGTAGCCTCGGAGCTGTTTGCGAAACCATAGGAAGGCCCAGCTTTTATTCACTGCAGGCACGCCCGGAGAGGAAACGAGTATGTTTCCCCAGAGAAACAGGCTGCTTGCAAGTGTAGAGGGGAGCTTCTCAGGTGCCCAGTGTGTCCCGTTTGTTTCCCTTCGCAGCTCCCGTACTGCAGGTACTTATGCTGGGTGCTAACAAGAGTTGGTTGGCTCTGCCGACAAAAGCAGCCTTTTCCCTTTGGAAGCTTGGATTGTAGTGTCTCAGGGGCTGCTTGCCAAACCTTGAAGTTGCCCAGGTTATAGCCTCCGCAGGAACGCTTGCGTAGCAAACGAGCACTTTCTACCGATGAACAGGGCTCCTGTCACGCTGGAGGAGAGTTAATCCCGCAGACCTCGTTCCTCCTGGGAAAGCGCAAGTCCACCCTGAGCCTCAGGGTAGTGCCTAAGTTTCCAACGGGCAAGCTCTGCGTGCCTCGGTTTCCATGAGGTCTCCACCGTTGTTGTGCTTCAATGGAACGCGAAGATAGCTTTCAGGACTCCAAGCACTCTGACCTCCGCACCGTTTCCCATGCTACCACACGGATCCCCCCCACGTCTCCTCTCTGCCTGCTGAGCAACAAGCAGCCGTGTAGGCCCTTCAGAACACTCCTGCATGCAGAGCCCAAGGCGGCACACTGCTCTCTGTCTTCCTTTGGAAACCTAGGTTGTCGCAGCTTACCCAGCTCACCAAGACAGTCTGAGCCGGTCTCATGAGCTGGGGAACGTGGACTCAGTGAGGACCAGGGCCCTACCTGCACTCAGAAAATCACTCTGCTCAGCCTTCCATCCAGGAGCTCACACCGACTGGCTCGTTGGTTTAGCAGGACGTCTAAGTGAGGTCCAAGCTGAGCAAAGAACACACTTCTTCCTTTACCCTGCTAGGCCCACGGAAGAGGTAGAGCCAACTAGGCCTCGCTCAGGCCAGCCCTCCTTCAGGGATCTTGCCACACTTCGAAGCCTGCACAGTAAAAGTTATTTAGCGAAGTTGCCAGGGTTTCGCCATTCTCCCTCGGCAGCTCCACTACTGCAGGGACTCATGTTTGCTGTGAACTAGGATAGGTGGCCCACTTCCAAAAGCAGTCTTTTCCCCTTTGGAAATGTGGATTCTTGTAGCCTAGGAGCTGTTTGCGAAACCATAGGAAGGCCCAGCTTTTACTCACTGCAGGCACGCCCGGGGACGAAACGAGTATGTTTCCCCAGAGAAACAGGCTGCTTGCAAGTGTCGAGGGGAGCTTCTCAGGTGCCCAGTGTGTCCCGTTTGTTTCCCTTCGCAGCTCCCGTACTGCAGGTACTTATGCTGGGTGCTAACAAGGGTTCGTTGGCTCTGCCGAGAAAAGCAGCCTTTTCCCTTTGGAAGCTTGGATTGTAGTGTCTCAGGGGCTGCTTGCCAAACCTTGAAGTTGACCAGGTTATAGCCTCCGCAGGTACGCTTGCGTAGCAAACGAGCACTTTCACCCGAGGAACAGCGTTCCTATCACGCTGCAGGAGAGTTAATCCTGCAGACCTCGTTCCTCCTGGGAAAGCGCAAGGCCACCCTGAGCCTCAGGGTAGTGCCTAAGTTTGCTCCGTGCAAGCTCTGCGTGCCTCGGTTTCCATGAGGTCTCCACCGTTGTTGTGCCTCAATGGAACTAGAGGATAGCTTTCAGGACTCCAAGCACTCTAGCCTCCGCACCGTTTCCCATGCTACCACACGGATTCCCCCCACGTCTCCTCTCTGCCTGCTGAGCAACAAGCAGCCGTGTAGGCCCTTCAGAACACTTCTTGCATGCAGAGCCCAAGGCGGGACACTGCTCTCTGTCTTCTTTTGGAAACGTAGGTTGTCGGAGCTTACCCACCTCACGAAGACAGTCTGAGCCGCTCTCATGAGCTGGGGAACGTGGACTCAGTGAGGACCAGGGCCCTACCTGCACTCAGAAAATCACTCTGCTCAGCCTTCCATCCAGGAGCTCACACCGACTGGCTCGTTGGTTTAGCAGGACGTCTAAGTGAGGTCCAAGCTGAGCAAAGAACACACTTCCTCCTTTACCCTGCTAGGCCCACAGAAGAGGTAGAGCCAACTAGGCCTCGCTCAGGCCAGCCCTCCTTCAGGGATCTTGCCACAGTTCGAAGCCTGCACAGTAAAAGATACTTAGCGAAGTTGCCAGGGTTTCGCCATGCTCTCCCTCGGCAGCTCCACTACTGCAGGGACTCATGTTTGCTGTGAACTAGGATAGGTGGCCCACTTCAAAAAGCAGTCTTTTCCCCTTTGGAAATGTGGATTCTTGTAGCCTCAGAGCTGTTTGCGAAACCCTAGGAAGGCCCAGCTTCTACTCACGGCAGGCACGCCCGGGGAGGAAACGAGTATGTTTCCCCAGAGAAACAGGCTGCTTGCAAGTGTCGAGCGGAGCTTCTCAGGTGCCCAGTGTGTCCCGTTTGTTTCCCTTCACAGCTGACATCCTGCAGGTACTTATGCTGGGGGCTAACAAGGGTAGGTGGCTCTTCCGACAAAAGCAGCCTTTTCCTTTTGGAAGCTTGGATTGTAGTGTCTCAGGGGCTGCTTGCCAAACCTTGAAGTTGCCCAGGTTATAGCCTCCAGAGGTACGCTTGAGTAGCAAACGAGCACTTTCACCCGAGGAACAGGGTTCCTGTCACGCTGGAGGAGAGTTAATCCCGCAGACCTCGTTCCTCCTGGGAAAGCGCAAGGCCACCCTGAGCCTCAGGGTAGTGCCTAAGTTTCCACAGGGCAAGCTCTGCGTGCCTCGGTTTCCATGAGGTCTCCACCGTTGTTGTGCTTCAATGGAACGCGAGGATAGATTTCAGGACTCCAAGCACTCTGACCTCCGCACCGTTTCCCATGCTACCACACGGATCCCCCCCACGTCTCCTCTCTGCCTGCTGAGCAACAAGCAGCCGTGTAGGCCCTTCAGAACACTTCTTGCATGCAGAGCCCAAGGCGGCACACTGCTCTCTGTCTTCCTCTGGAAACCTAGGTGGTCGCAGCTTGCCCCAGCTCACGAAGACAGTCTGAGCCGTTCTCATGAGCTGGGAGACGTGGACTCAGTGAGGACCAGGGCCCTACCTGCACTCAGAAAAATCACTCTGCTCAGCCTTCCATCCAGGAGCTCACACCGACTGGCTCGTTGGTTTAGCAGGACGTCTAAGTGAGGTCCAAGCTGAGCAAAGAGCACACTTCCTCCTTTACCCTGCTAGGCCCACGGAAGAGGTAGAGCCAACTAGGCCTCGTTCAGGCCAGCCCTCCTTCAGGGATCTTGCCACACTTCGAAGCCTGCACAGTAAAAGATACTTAGCGAAGTTGCCAAGATTTCGCCATGCTCTCCTTCGGCAGCTCCACTATTGCAGGAACTCATGTTTGCTTTGAACTAGGCTAGGTGTCCCTGCTTCCAAAAGCAGTCTTTTCCCCTTTGGAAATGTGGATTCTTGTAGCCTAGGAGCTGTTTGCGAAACCATAGGAAGGCCCAGCTTTCACTCACTGCAGGCACGCCCGGGGAGGAAACGAGTATGTTTCCCCAGAGAAACAGGCTGCTTGCAAGTATAGAGGGGAGCTTCTCAAGTGCCCAGTGTGTCCCGTTTGTTTCCCTTCACAGCTCCCGTACTGCAGGTACTTATGCTGGGTGCTAACAAGAGTTGGTTGGCTCTGCCGACAAAAGCAGCCTTTTCCCTTTGGAAGCTTGGATTGTAGTGTCTCAGGGGCTGCTTGCCAACCCTTGAAGTTGCCCAGGTTATAGCCTCCGCAGGTACGCTTGCGTAGCAAACGAGCACTTTCACCCGATGAACAGAGTTCCTATCACGCTGCAGGAGAGTTAATCCTGCAGACCTCGTTCCTCCTGGGAAAGCGCAAGGCCACCCTGAGCCTCAGGGTAGTGCCTAAGTTTGCTCCGTGCAAGCTCTGCGTGCCTCGGTTTCCATGAGGTCTCCACCGTTGTTGTGCTTCAATGGAACGCGAGGATAGCTTTCAGGACTCCAAGCACTCTGACCTCCGCACTGTTTCCCATGCTACCACACGGATCCCCCCCACGTCTCCTCTCTGCCTGCTGAGCATCAAGCAGCCGTGTAGGCCCTTCAGAACACTTCTTGCATGCAGAGCCCAAGGCAGCACACTGCTCTCTGTCTTCCTCTGGAAACCTAGGTTCTCGCAGCTTACCCAGCTCACCAAGACAGTCTGAGCCGGTCTCATGAGCTGGGGAACGTGGACTCAGTGAGGACCAGGGCCCTATCTGCACTCAGAAAATCACTCTGCTCAGCCTTCCATCCAGGAGCTCACACCGACTGGCTCGTTGGTTTAGCAGGACGTCTAAGTGAGGTCCAAGCTGAGCAAAGAGCACACTTCCTCCTTTACCCTGCTAGGCCCACGGAAGAGGTAGAGCCAACTAGGCCTCGCTCAGGCCAGCCCTCCTTCAGGGATCTTGCCACACTTCGAAGCCTGCACAGTAAAAGATACTTAGCGAAGTTGCCAAGATTTCGCCATGCTCTCCCTCGGCAGCTCCACTACTGCAGGGACTCATGTTTGCTTTGAACTAGGATAGGTGTCCCTGCTTCCAAAAGCAGTCTTTTCCCCTTTGGAAATGTGGATTCTTGTAGCCTAGGAGCTGTTTGCGAAACCATAGGAAGGCCCAGCTTTTACTCACTGCAGGCACGCCCGGAGAGGAAACGAGTATGTTTCCCCAGAGAAACAGGCTGCTTGCAAGTGTAGAGGGGAGCTTCTCAGGTGCCCAGTGTCCCGTTTGTTTCCCTTCGCAGCTCCCGTACTGCAGGTACTTATGCTGGGTGCTAACAAGAGTTGGTTGGCTCTGCCGACAAAAGCAGCCTTTTCCCTTTGGAAGCTTGGATTGTAGTGTCTCAGGGGCTGCCTGCCAAACCTTGAAGTTGCCCAGGTTATAGCCTCCGCAGGAACGCTTGCGTAGCAAACGAGCACTTTCTACCGATGAACAGGGTTCCTGTCACGCTGGAGGAGAGTTAATCCCGCAGACCTCGTTCCTCCTGGGAAAGCGCAAGTCCACCCTGAGCCTCAGGGTAGTGCCTAAGTTTCCAACGGGCAAGCTCTGCGTGCCTTGGTTTCCATGAGGTCTCCACCGTTGTTGTGCTTCAATGGAACGCGAAGATAGCTTTCAGGACTCCAAGCACTCTGACCTCCGCACCGTTTCCCATGCTACCACACGGATCCCCCCCACGTCTCCTCTCTGCCTGCTGAGCAACAAGCAGCCGTGTAGGCCCTTCAGAACACTTCTGCATGCAGAGCCCAAGGCGGCACACTGCTCTCTGTCTTCCTTTGGAAACCTAGGTTGTCGCAGCTTACCCAGCTCACCAAGACAGTCTGAGCCGGTCTCATGAGCTGGGGAACGTGGACTCAGTGAGGACCAGGGCCCTACCTGCACTCAGAAAATCACTCTGCTCAGCCTTCCATCCAGGAGCTCACACCGACTGGCTCGTTGGTTTAGCAGGACGTCTAAGTGAGGTCCAAGCTGAGCAAAGAACACACTTCCTCCTTTACCCTGCTAGGCCCACGGAAGAGGTAGAGCCAACTAGGCCTCGCTCAGGCCAGCCCTCCTTCAGGGATCTTGCCACACTTCGAAGCCTGCACAGTAAAAGATATTTAGCGAAGTTGCCAGGGTTTCGCCATTCTCCCTCGGCAGCTCCACTACTGCAGGGACTCATGTTTGCTGTGAACTAGGATAGGTGGCCCACTTCCAAAAGCAGTCTTTTCCCCTTTGGAAAGGTGGATTCTTGTAGCCTAGGAGCTGTTTGCGAAACCATAGGAAGGCCCAGCTTTTACTCACTGCAGGCACGCCCGGGGACGAAACGAGTATGTTTCCCCAGAGAAACAGGCTGCTTGCAAGTGTAGAGGGGAGCTTCTCAGGTGCCCAGTGTGTCCCGTTTGTTTCCCTTCGCAGCTGACATCCTGCAGGTACTTATGCTGGGTGCTAACAAGAGTTGGTTGGCTCTGCCGACAAAAGCAGCCTTTTCCCTTTGGAAGCTTGGATTGTAGTGTCTCAGGGGCTGCTTGCCAACCCTTGAAGTTGCCCAGGTTATAGCCTCCGCAGGTACGCTTGCGTAGCAAACGAGCACTTTCACCCGATGAACAGAGTTCCTATCACGCTGCAGGAGAGTTAATCCTGCAGACCTCGTTCCTCCTGGGAAAGCGCAAGGCCACCCTGAGCCTCAGGGTAGTGCCTAAGTTTGCTCCGTGCAAGCTCTGCGTGCCTCGGTTTCCATGAGGTCTCCACCGTTGTTGTGCTTCAATGGAACGCGAGGATAGCTTTCAGGACTCCAAGCACTCTGACCTCCGCACTGTTTCCCATGCTACCACACGGATCCCCCCCACGTCTCCTCTCTGCCTGCTGAGCATCAAGCAGCCGTGTAGGCCCTTCAGAACACTTCTTGCATGCAGAGCCCAAGGCAGCACACTGCTCTCTGTCTTCCTCTGGAAACCTAGGTTCTCGCAGCTTACCCAGCTCACCAAGACAGTCTGAGCCGGTCTCATGAGCTGGGGAACGTGGACTCAGTGAGGACCAGGGCCCTATCTGCACTCAGAAAATCACTCTGCTCAGCCTTCCATCCAGGAGCTCACACCGACTGGCTCGTTGGTTTAGCAGGACGTCTAAGTGAGGTCCAAGCTGAGCAAAGAGCACACTTCCTCCTTTACCCTGCTAGGCCCACGGAAGAGGTAGAGCCAACTAGGCCTCGCTCAGGCCAGCCCTCCTTCAGGGATCTTGCCACACTTCGAAGCCTGCACAGTAAAAGATACTTAGCGAAGTTGCCAAGATTTCGCCATGCTCTCCCTCGGCAGCTCCACTACTGCAGGGACTCATGTTTGCTTTGAACTAGGATAGGTGTCCCTGCTTCCAAAAGCAGTCTTTTCCCCTTTGGAAATGTGGATTCTTGTAGCCTAGGAGCTGTTTGCGAAACCATAGGAAGGCCCAGCTTTTACTCACTGCAGGCACGCCCGGAGAGGAAACGAGTATGTTTCCCCAGAGAAACAGGCTGCTTGCAAGTGTAGAGGGGAGCTTCTCAGGTGCCCAGTGTCCCGTTTGTTTCCCTTCGCAGCTCCCGTACTGCAGGTACTTATGCTGGGTGCTAACAAGAGTTGGTTGGCTCTGCCGACAAAAGCAGCCTTTTCCCTTTGGAAGCTTGGATTGTAGTGTCTCAGGGGCTGCCTGCCAAACCTTGAAGTTGCCCAGGTTATAGCCTCCGCAGGAACGCTTGCGTAGCAAACGAGCACTTTCTACCGATGAACAGGGTTCCTGTCACGCTGGAGGAGAGTTAATCCCGCAGACCTCGTTCCTCCTGGGAAAGCGCAAGTCCACCCTGAGCCTCAGGGTAGTGCCTAAGTTTCCAACGGGCAAGCTCTGCGTGCCTTGGTTTCCATGAGGTCTCCACCGTTGTTGTGCTTCAATGGAACGCGAAGATAGCTTTCAGGACTCCAAGCACTCTGACCTCCGCACCGTTTCCCATGCTACCACACGGATCCCCCCCACGTCTCCTCTCTGCCTGCTGAGCAACAAGCAGCCGTGTAGGCCCTTCAGAACACTTCTGCATGCAGAGCCCAAGGCGGCACACTGCTCTCTGTCTTCCTTTGGAAACCTAGGTTGTCGCAGCTTACCCAGCTCACCAAGACAGTCTGAGCCGGTCTCATGAGCTGGGGAACGTGGACTCAGTGAGGACCAGGGCCCTACCTGCACTCAGAAAATCACTCTGCTCAGCCTTCCATCCAGGAGCTCACACCGACTGGCTCGTTGGTTTAGCAGGACGTCTAAGTGAGGTCCAAGCTGAGCAAAGAACACACTTCCTCCTTTACCCTGCTAGGCCCACGGAAGAGGTAGAGCCAACTAGGCCTCGCTCAGGCCAGCCCTCCTTCAGGGATCTTGCCACACTTCGAAGCCTGCACAGTAAAAGATATTTAGCGAAGTTGCCAGGGTTTCGCCATTCTCCCTCGGCAGCTCCACTACTGCAGGGACTCATGTTTGCTGTGAACTAGGATAGGTGGCCCACTTCCAAAAGCAGTCTTTTCCCCTTTGGAAAGGTGGATTCTTGTAGCCTAGGAGCTGTTTGCGAAACCATAGGAAGGCCCAGCTTTTACTCACTGCAGGCACGCCCGGGGACGAAACGAGTATGTTTCCCCAGAGAAACAGGCTGCTTGCAAGTGTAGAGGGGAGCTTCTCAGGTGCCCAGTGTGTCCCGTTTGTTTCCCTTCGCAGCTGACATCCTGCAGGTACTTATGCTGGGGGCTAACAAGGGTTCTTTGGCTCTGCCGAGAAAAGCAGCCTTTTCCCTTTGGAAGCTTGGATTGTAGTGTCTCAGGGGCTGCTTGCCAAACCTTGAAGTTGACCTGGTTATAGCCTCCGCAGGTACGCTTGCGTAGCAAACGAGCACTTTCACCCGATGAACAGAGTTCCTATCACGCTGCAGGAGAGTTAATCCTGCAGACCTCGTTCCTCCTGGGAAAGCGCAAGGCCACACTGAGCCTCAGGGTAGTGCCTAAGTTTACTCCGTGCAAGCTCTGCGTGCCTCGGTTTCCATGAGGTCTCCACCGTTGTTGTGCTTCAATGGAACGCGAGGATAGCTTTCAGGACTCCAAGCACTCTGACCTCTGCACTGTTTCCCATGCTACCACACGGATCCCCCCCTCGTCTCCTCTCTGCCTGCTGAGCATCAAGCAGCCGTGTAGGCCCTTCAGAACACTTCTTGCATGCAGAGCCCAAGGCAGCACACTGCTCTCTGTCTTCCTCTGGAAACCTAGGTTCTCGCAGCTTACCCAGCTCACCAAGACAGTCTGAGCCGGTCTCATGAGCTGGGGAACGTGGACTCAGTGAGGACCAGGGCCCTATCTGCACTCAGAAAATCACTCTGCTCAGCCTTCCATCCAGGAGCTCACACCGACTGGCTCGTTGGTTTAGCAGGACGTCTAAGTGAGGTCCAAGCTGAGCAAAGAGCACACTTCCTCCTTTACCCTGCTAGGCCCACGGAAGAGGTAGAGCCAACTAGGCCTCGCTCAGGCCAGCCCTCCTTCAGGGATCTTGCCACACTTCGAAGCCTGCACAGTAAAAGATACTTAGCGAAGTTGCCAAGATTTCGCCATGCTCTCCCTCGGCAGCTCCACTACTGCAGGGACTCATGTTTGCTTTGAACTAGGATAGGTGTCCCTGCTTCCAAAAGCAGTCTTTTCCCCTTTGGAAATGTGGATTCTTGTAGCCTAGGAGCTGTTTGCGAAACCATAGGAAGGCCCAGCTTTTACTCACTGCAGGCACGCCCGGAGAGGAAACGAGTATGTTTCCCCAGAGAAACAGGCTGCTTGCAAGTGTAGAGGGGAGCTTCTCAGGTGCCCAGTGTCCCGTTTGTTTCCCTTCGCAGCTCCCGTACTGCAGGTACTTATGCTGGGTGCTAACAAGAGTTGGTTGGCTCTGCCGACAAAAGCAGCCTTTTCCCTTTGGAAGCTTGGATTGTAGTGTCTCAGGGGCTGCTTGCCAAACCTTGAAGTTGCCCAGGTTATAGCCTCCGCAGGAACGCTTGCGTAGCAAACGAGCACTTTCTACCGATGAACAGGGTTCCTGTCACGCTGGAGGAGAGTTAATCCCGCAGACCTCGTTCCTCCTGGGAAAGCGCAAGTCCACCCTGAGCCTCAGGGTAGTGCCTAAGTTTCCAACGGGCAAGCTCTGCGTGCCTCGGTTTCCATGAGGTCTCCACCGTTGTTGTGCTTCAATGGAACGCGAAGATAGCTTTCAGGACTCCAAGCACTCTGACCTCCGCACCGTTTCCCATGCTACCACACGGATCCCCCCCACGTCTCCTCTCTGCCTGCTGAGCAACAAGCAGCCGTGTAGGCCCTTCAGAACACTTCTGCATGCAGAGCTCAAGGCGGCACACTGCTCTCTGTCTTCCTTTGGAAACCTAGGTGGTCGCAGCTTACCCAGCTCACCAAGACAGTCTGAGCCGGTCTCATGAGCTGGGGAACGTGGACTCAGTGAGGACCAGGGCCCTACCTGCACTCAGAAAATCACTCTGCTCAGCCTTCCATCCAGGAGCTCACACCGACTGGCTCGTTGGTTTAGCAGGACGTTTAAGTGAGGTCCAAGCTGAGCAAAGAACACACTTCCTCCTTTACCCTGCTAGGCCCACGGAAGAGGTAGAGCCAACTAGGCCTCGCTCAGGCCAGCCCTCCTTCAGGGATCTTGCCACACTTCGAAGCCTGCACAGTAAAAGATATTTAGCGAAGTTGCCAGGGTTTCGCCATTCTCCCTCGGCAGCTCCACTACTGCAGGGACTCATGTTTGCTGTGAACTAGGATAGGTGGCCCACTTCCAAAAGCAGTCTTTTCCCCTTTGGAAAGGTGGATTCTTGTAGCCTAGGAGCTGTTTGCGAAACCATAGGAAGGCCCAGCTTTTACTCACTGCAGGCACGCCCGGGGACGAAACGAGTATGTTTCCCCAGAGAAACAGGCTGCTTGCAAGTGTCGAGGGGAGCTTCTCAGGTGCCCAGTGTGTCCCGTTTGTTTCCCTTCGCAGCTCCCGTACTGCAGGTACTTATGCTGGGTGCTAACAAGGGTTCGTTGGCTCTGCCGAGAAAAGCAGCCTTTTCCCTTTGGAAGCTTGGATTGTAGTGTCTCAGGGGCTGCTTGCCAAACCTTGAAGTTGACCAGGTTATAGCCTCCGCAGGTACGCTTGCGTAGCAAACGAGCACTTTCTACCGAAGAACAGCGTTCCTGTCACGCTGGAGGAGAGTTAATCCCGCAGACCTCCTTCCTCCTGGGAAAGCGCAAGGCCACCCTGAGCCTCAGGGTAGTGCCTAAGTTTGCTCCGTGCAAGCTCTGCGTGCCTCGGTTTCCATGAGGTCTCCACCGTTGTTGTGCTTCAATGGAACGCGAGGATAGCTTTCAGGACTCCAAGCACTCTGGCCTCCGCACCGTTTCCCATGCTACCACACGGATTCCCCCCACGTCTCCTCTCTGCCTGCTGAGCAACAAGCAGCCGTGTAGGCCCTTCAGAACACTTCTTGCATGCAGAGCCCAAGGCGGGACACTGCTCTCTGTCTTCCTTTGGAAACCTAGGTTGTCGCAGCTTCCCCAGGTCACCAAGACAGTCTGAGCCGGTCTCATGAGCTGGGGAACGTGGACTCAGTGAGGACCAGGGCCCTACCTGCACTCAGAAAATCACTCTGCTCAGCCTTCCATCCAGGAGCTCACACCGACTGGCTCGTTGGTTTAGCAGGACGTCTAAGTGAGGTCCAAGCTGAGCAAAGAACACACTTCCTCCTTTACCCTGCTAGGCCCACGGAAGAGGTAGAGCCAACTAGGCCTCGCTCAGGCCAGCCCTCCTTCAGGGATCTTGCCACACTTCGAAGCCTGCACAGTAAAAGATATTTAGCGAAGTTGCCAGGGTTTCGCCATTCTCCCTCGGCAGCTCCACTACTGCAGGGACTCATGTTTGCTGTGAACTAGGATAGGTGGCCCACTTCCAAAAGCAGTCTTTTCCCCTTTGGAAAGGTGGATTCTTGTAGCCTAGGAGCTGTTTGCGAAACCATAGGAAGGCCCAGCTTTTACTCACTGCAGGCACGCCCGGGGACGAAACGAGTATGTTTCCCCAGAGAAACAGGCTGCTTGCAAGTGTCGAGGGGAGCTTCTCAGGTGCCCAGTGTGTCCCGTTTGTTTCCCTTCGCAGCTCCCGTACTGCAGGTACTTATGCTGGGTGCTAACAAGGGTTCGTTGGCTCTGCCGAGAAAAGCAGCCTTTTCCCTTTGGAAGCTTGGATTGTAGTGTCTCAGGGGCTGCTTGCCAAACCTTGAAGTTGACCAGGTTATAGCCTCCGCAGGTACGCTTGCGTAGCAAACGAGCACTTTCTACCGAAGAACAGGGTTCCTGTCACGCTGGAGGAGAGTTAATCCCGCAGACCTCCTTCCTCCTGGGAAAGCGCAAGGCCACCCTGAGCCTCAGGGTAGTGCCTAAGTTTGCTCCGTGCAAGCTCTGCGTGCCTCGGTTTCCATGAGGTCTCCACCGTTGTTGTGCTTCAATGGAACGCGAGGATAGCTTTCAGGACTCCAAGCACTCTGGCCTCCGCACCGTTTCCCATGCTACCACACGGATTCCCCCCACGTCTCCTCTCTGCCTGCTGAGCAACAAGCAGCCGTGTAGGCCCTTCAGAACACTTCTTGCATGCAGAGCCCAAGGCGGGACACTGCTCTCTGTCTTCCTTTGGAAACCTAGGTTGTCGCAGCTTGCCCAGCTCACCAAGACAGTCTGAGCCGGTCTCATGAGCTGGGGAACGTGGACTCAGTGAGGACCAGGGCCCTACCTGCACTCAGAAAATCACTCTGCTCAGCCTTCCATCCAGGAGCTCACACCGACTGGCTCGTTGGTTTAGCAGGACGTCTAAGTGAGGTCCAAGCTGAGCAAAGAACACACTTCCTCCTTTACCCTGCTAGGCCCACGGAAGAGGTAGAGCCAACTAGGCCTCGCTCAGGCCAGCCCTCCTTCAGGGATCTTGCCACACTTCGAAGCCTGCACAGTAAAAGATATTTAGCGAAGTTGCCAGGGTTTCGCCATTCTCCCTCGGCAGCTCCACTACTGCAGGGACTCATGTTTGCTGTGAACTAGGATAGGTGGCCCACTTCCAAAAGCAGTCTTTTCCCCTTTGGAAAGGTGGATTCTTGTAGCCTAGGAGCTGTTTGCGAAACCATAGGAAGGCCCAGCTTTTACTCACTGCAGGCACGCCCGGGGACGAAACGAGTATGTTTCCCCAGAGAAACAGGCTGCTTGCAAGTGTAGAGGGGAGCTTCTCAGGTGCCCAGTGTGTCCCGTTTGTTTCCCTTCGCAGCTGACATCCTGCAGGTACTTATGCTGGGGGCTAACAAGGGTTCTTTGGCTCTGCCGAGAAAAGCAGCCTTTTCCCTTTGGAAGCTTGGATTGTAGTGTCTCAGGGGCTGCTTCCCAACCCTTGAAGTTGACCTGGTTATAGCCTCCGCAGGTACGCTTGCGTAGCAAACGAGCACTTTCACCCGATGAACAGAGTTCCTATCACGCTGCAGGAGAGTTAATCCTGCAGACCTCGTTCCTCCTGGGAAAGCGCAAGGCCACACTGAGCCTCAGGGTAGTGCCTAAGTTTACTCCGTGCAAGCTCTGCGTGCCTCGGTTTCCATGAGGTCTCCACCGTTGTTGTGCTTCAATGGAACGCGAGGATAGCTTTCAGGACTCCAAGCACTCTGACCTCTGCACTGTTTCCCATGCTACCACACGGATCCCCCCCACGTCTCCTCTCTGCCTGCTGAGCATCAAGCAGCCGTGTAGGCCCTTCAGAACACTTCTTGCATGCAGAGCCCAAGGCAGCACACTGCTCTCTGTCTTCCTCTGGAAACCTAGGTTCTCGCAGCTTACCCAGCTCACCAAGACAGTCTGAGCCGGTCTCATGAGCTGGGGAACGTGGACTCAGTGAGGACCAGGGCCCTATCTGCACTCAGAAAATCACTCTGCTCAGCCTTCCATCCAGGAGCTCACACCGACTGGCTCGTTGGTTTAGCAGGACGTCTAAGTGAGGTCCAAGCTGAGCAAAGAGCACACTTCCTCCTTTACCCTGCTAGGCCCACGGAAGAGGTAGAGCCAACTAGGCCTCGCTCAGGCCAGCCCTCCTTCAGGGATCTTGCCACACTTCGAAGCCTGCACAGTAAAAGATACTTAGCGAAGTTGCCAAGATTTCGCCATGCTCTCCCTCGGCAGCTCCACTACTGCAGGGACTCATGTTTGCTTTGAACTAGGATAGGTGTCCCTGCTTCCAAAAGCAGTCTTTTCCCCTTTGGAAATGTGGATTCTTGTAGCCTCGGAGCTGTTTGCGAAACCATAGGAAGGCCCAGCTTTTACTCACTGCAGGCACGCCCGGAGAGGAAACGAGTATGTTTCCCCAGAGAAACAGGCTGCTTGCAAGTGTAGAGGGGAGCTTCTCAGGTGCCCAGTGTGTCCCGTTTGTTTCCCTTCGCAGCTCCCGTACTGCAGGTACTTATGCTGGGTGCTAACAAGAGTTGGTTGGCTCTGCCGACAAAAGCAGCCTTTTCCCTTTGGAAGCTTGGATTGTAGTGTCTCAGGGGCTGCTTGCCAAACCTTGAAGTTGCCCAGGTTATAGCCTCCGCAGGAACGCTTGCGTAGCAAACGAGCACTTTCTACCGATGAACAGGGTTCCTGTCACGCTGGAGGAGAGTTAATCCCGCAGACCTCGTTCCTCCTGGGAAAGCGCAAGTCCACCCTGAGCCTCAGGGTAGTGCCTAAGTTTCCAACGGGCAAGCTCTGCGTGCCTCGGTTTCCATGAGGTCTCCATCGTTGTTGTGCTTCAATGGAACGCGAGGATAGCTTTCAGGACTCCAAGCACTCTGACCTCCGCACCGTTTCCCATGCTACCACACGGATCCCCCCCACGTCTCCTCTCTGCCTGCTGAGCAACAAGCAGCCGTGTAGGCCCTTCAGAACACTTCTGCATGCAGAGCCAAAGGCGGCACACTGCTCTCTGTCTTCCTTTGGAAACCTAGGTTGTCGAAGCTTACCCAGCTCACCAAGACAGTCTGAGCCGGTCTCATGAGCTGGGGAACGTGGACTCAGTGAGGACCAGGGCCCTACCTGCACTCAGAAAATCACTCTGCTCAGCCTTCCATCCAGGAGCTCACACCGACTGGCTCGTTGGTTTAGCAGGACGTCTAAGTGAGGTCCAAGCTGAGCAAAGAACACACTTCCTCCTTTACCCTGCTAGGCCCACGGAAGAGGTAGAGCCAACTAGGCCTCGCTCAGGCCAGCCCTCCTTCAGGGATCTTGCCACACTTCGAAGCCTGCACAGTAAAAGATATTTAGCGAAGTTGCCAGGGTTTCGCCATTCTCCCTCGGCAGCTCCACTACTGCAGGGACTCATGTTTGCTGTGAACTAGGATAGGTGGCCCACTTCCAAAAGCAGTCTTTTCCCCTTTGGAAATGTGGATTCTTGTAGCCTAGGAGCTGTTTGCGAAACCATAGGAAGGCCCAGCTTTTACTCACGGCAGGCACGCCCGGAGAGGAAACGAGTATGTTTCCCCAGAGAAACAGGCTGCTTGCAAGTGTCGAGGGGAGCTTCTCAGGTGCCCAGTGTGTCCCGTTTGTTTCCCTTCGCAGCTCCCGTACTGCAGGTACTTATGCTGGGTGCTAACAAGGGTTCGTTGGCTCTGCCGAGAAAAGCAGCCTTTTCCCTTTGGAAGCTTGGATTGTAGTGTCTCAGGGGCTGCTTGCCAAACCTTGAAGTTGACCAGGTTATAGCCTCCGCAGGTACGCTTGCGTAGCAAACCAGCACTTTCACCCGAGGAACAGCGTTCCTATCACGCTGCAGGAGAGTTAATCCTGCAGACCTCGTTCCTCCTGGGAAAGCGCAAGGCCACCCTGAGCCTCAGGGTAGTGCCTAAGTTTGCTCCGTGCAAGCTCTGCGTGCCTCGGTTTCCATGAGGTCTCCACCGTTGTTGTGCCTCAATGGAACTAGAGGATAGCTTTCAGGACTCCAAGCACTCTAGCCTCCGCACCGTTTCCCATGCTACCACACGGATTCCCCCCACGTCTCCTCTCTGCCTGCTGAGCAACAAGCAGCCGTGTAGGCCCTTTAGAACACTTCTTGCATGCAGAGCCCAAGGCGGGACACTGCTCTCTGTCTTCCTTTGGAAACCTAGGTTGTCGGAGCTTACCCACCTCACGAAGACAGTCTGAGCCGCTCTCATGAGCTGGGGAACGTGGACTCAGTGAGGACCAGGGCCCTACCTGCACTCTGAAAATCACTCTGCTCAGCCTTCCATCCAGGAGCTCACACCGACTGGCTCGTTGGTTTAGCAGGACGTCTAAGTGAGGTCCAAGCTGAGCAAAGAACACACTTCCTCCTTTACCCTGCTAGGCCCACAGAAGAGGTAGAGCCAACTAGGCCTCGCTCAGGCCAGCCCTCCTTCAGGGATCTTGCCACAGTTCGAAGCCTGCACAGTAAAAGATACTTAGCGAAGTTGCCAGGGTTTCGCCATGCTCTCCCTCGGCAGCTCCACTACTGCAGGGACTCATGTTTGCTGTGAACTAGGATAGGTGGCCCACTTCAAAAAGCAGTCTTTTCCCCTTTGGAAATGTGGATTCTTGTAGCCTCGGAGCTGTTTGCGAAACCCTAGGAAGGCCCAGCTTCTACTCACGGCAGGCACGCCCGGGGAGGAAACGAGTATGTTTCCCCAGAGAAACAGGCTGCTTGCAAGTGTCGAGCGGAGCTTCTCAGGTGCCCAGTGTGTCCCGCTTGTTTCCCTTCGCAGCTCACATCCTGCAGGTACTTATGCTGTGGGCTAACAAGGGTAGGTGGCTCTTCCGACAAAAGCAGCCTTTTCCTTTTGGAAGCTTGGATTGTAGTGTCTCAGGGGCTGCTTGCCAAACCTTGAAGTTGCCCAGGTTATAGCCTCCAGAGGTACGCTTGAGTAGCAAACGAGCATTTCACCCGAGGAACAGGGTTCCTGTCACGCTGGAGGAGAGTTAATCCCGCAGACCTCGTTCCTCCTGGGAAAGCGCAAGGCCACCCTGAGCCTCAGGGTAGTGCCTAAGTTTCCACAGGGCAAGCTCTGCGTGCCTCGGTTTCCATGAGGTCTCCATCGTTGTTGTGCTTCAATGGAACGCGAGGATAGGTTTCAGGACTCCAAGCACTCTGACCTCCGCACCGTTTCCCATGCTACCACACGGATTCCCCCCACGTCTCCTCTCTGCCTGCTGAGCAGCAAGCAGCCGTGTAGGCCCTTCAGAACACTTCTTGCATGCAGAGCCCAAGGCGGGACACTGCTCTCTGTCTTCCTTTGGAAACCTAGGTTGTCGCAGCTTGCCCAGCTCACCAAGACAGTCTGAGCCGGTCTCATGAGCTGGGGAACGTGGACTCAGTGAGGACCAGGGCCCTACCTGCACTCAGAAAATCACTCTGCTCAGCCTTCCATCCAGGAGCTCACACCGACTGGCTCGTTGGTTTAGCAGGACGTCTAAGTGAGGTCCAAGCTGAGCAAAGAACACACTTCCTCCTTTACCCTGCTAGGCCCACGGAAGAGGTAGAGCCAGCTAGGCCTCGCTCAGGCCAGCCCTCCTTCAGGGATCTTGCCACACTTCGAAGCCTGCACAGTAAAAGATATTTAGCGAAGTTGCCAGGGTTTCGCCATTCTCCCTCGGCAGCTCCACTACTGCAGGGACTCATGTTTGCTGTGAACTAGGATAGGTGGCCCACTTCCAAAAGCAGTCTTTTCCCCTTTGGAAAGGTGGATTCTTGTAGCCTAGGAGCTGTTTGCGAAACCATAGGAAGGCGCAGCTTTTACTCACTGCAGGCACGCCCGGGGACGAAACGAGTATGTTTCCCCAGAGAAACAGGCTGCTTGCAAGTGTCGAGGGGAGCTTCTCAGGTGCCCAGTGTGTCCCGTTTGTTTCCCTTCGCAGCTGACATCCTGCAGGTACTTATGCTGGGTGCTAACAAGGGTTCTTTGGCTCTGCCGAGAAAAGCAGCCTTTTCCCTTTGGAAGCTTGGATTGTAGTGTCTCAGGGGCTGCTTGCCAAACCTTGAAGTTGACCTGGTTATAGCCTCCGCAGGTACACTTGCGTAGCAAACGAGCACTTTCACCCGATGAACAGCGTTCCTATCACGCTGCATGAGAGTTAATCCTGCAGACCTCGTTCCTCCTGGGAAAGCGCAAGGCCACCCTGAGCCTCAGGGTAGTGCCTAAGTTTGCTCCGTGCAAGCTCTGCGTGCCTCGGTTTCCATGAGGTCTCCATCGTTGTTGTGCTTCAATGGAACGCGAGGATAGCTTTCAGGACTCCAAGCACTCTGACCTCCGCACTGTTTCCCATGCTACCACACGGATCCCCCCCACGTCTCCTCTCTGCCTGCTGAGCATCAAGCAGCCGTGTAGGCCCTTCAGAACACTTCTTGCATGCAGAGCCCGAGGCGGCACACTGCTCTCTGTCTTCCTCTGGAAACCTAGGTTGTCGCAGCTTACCCAGCTCACCAAGACAGTCTGAGCCGGTCTCATGAGCTGGGGAACGTGGACTCAGTGAGGACCAGGGCCCTATCTGCACTCAGAAAATCACTCTGCTCAGCCTTCCATCCAGGAGCTCACACCGACTGGCTCGTTGGTTTAGCAGGACGTCTAAGTGAGGTCCAAGCTGAGCAAAGAACACACTTCCTCCTTTACCCTGCTAGGCCCACGGAAGAGGTAGAGCCAACTAGGCCTCGCTCAGGCCAGCCCTCCTTCAGGGATCTTGCCACACTTCGAAGCCTGCACAGTAAAAGATACTTAGCGAAGTTGCCAAGATTTCGCCATGCTCTCCCTCGGCAGCTCCACTACTGCAGGGACTCATGTTTGCTTTGAACTAGGATAGGTGTCCCTGCTTCCAAAAGCAGTCTTTTCCCCTTTGGAAATGTGGATTCTTGTAGCCTAGGAGCTGTTTGCGAAACCATAGGAAGGCCCAGCTTTTACTCACTGCAGGCACGCCCGGAGAGGAAACGAGTATGTTTCCCCAGAGAAACAGGCTGCTTGCAAGTGTAGAGGGGAGCTTCTCAGGTGCCCAGTGTCCCGTTTGTTTCCCTTCGCAGCTCCCGTACTGCAGGTACTTATGCTGGGTGCTAACAAGAGTTGGTTGGCTCTGCCGACAAAAGCAGCCTTTTCCCTTTGGAAGCTTGGATTGTAGTGTCTTAGGGGCTGCTTGCCAAACCTTGAAGTTGCCCAGGTTATAGCCTCCGCAGGAACGCTTGCGTAGCAAACGAGCACTTTCTACCGATGAACAGGGTTCCTGTCACGCTGGAGGAGAGTTAATCCCGCAGACCTCGTTCCTCCTGGGAAAGCGCAAGTCCACCCTGAGCCTCAGGGTAGTGCCTAAGTTTCCAACGGGCAAGCTCTGCGTGCCTCGGTTTCCATGAGGTCTCCACCGTTGTTGTGCTTCAATGGAACGCGAAGATAGCTTTCAGGACTCCAAGCACTCTGACCTCCGCACCGTTTCCCATGCTACCACACGGATCCCCCCCACGTCTCCTCTCTGCCTGCTGAGCAACAAGCAGCCGTGTAGGCCCTTCAGAACACTTCTGCATGCAGAGCCCAAGGCGGCACACTGCTCTCTGTCTTCCTTTGGAAACCTAGGTGGTCGCAGCTTACCCAGCTCACCAAGACAGTCTGAGCCGGTCTCATGAGCTGGGGAACGTGGACTCAGTGAGGACCAGGGCCCTACCTGCACTCAGAAAATCACTCTGCTCAGCCTTCCATCCAGGAGCTCACACCGACTGGCTCGTTGGTTTAGCAGGACGTTTAAGTGAGGTCCAAGCTGAGCAAAGAACACACTTCCTCCTTTACCCTGCTAGGCCCACGGAAGAGGTAGAGCCAACTAGGCCTCGCTCAGGCCAGCCCTCCTTCAGGGATCTTGCCACACTTCGAAGCCTGCACAGTAAAAGATATTTAGCGAAGTTGCCAGGGTTTCGCCATTCTCCCTCGGCAGCTCCACTACTGCAGGGACTCATGTTTGCTGTGAACTAGGATAGGTGGCCCACTTCCAAAAGCAGTCTTTTCCCCTTTGGAAAGGTGGATTCTTGTAGCCTAGGAGCTGTTTGCGAAACCATAGGAAGGCCCAGCTTTTACTCACTGCAGGCACGCCCGGGGACGAAACGAGTATGTTTCCCCAGAGAAACAGGCTGCTTGCAAGTGTCGAGGGGAGCTTCTCAGGTGCCCAGTGTGTCCCGTTTGTTTCCCTTCGCAGCTCCCGTACTGCAGGTACTTATGCTGGGTGCTAACAAGGGTTCGTTGGCTCTGCCGAGAAAAGCAGCCTTTTCCCTTTGGAAGCTTGGATTGTAGTGTCTCAGGGGCTGCTTGCCAAACCTTGAAGTTGACCAGGTTATAGCCTCCGCAGGTACGCTTGCGTAGCAAACGAGCACTTTCTACCGAAGAACAGGGTTCCTGTCACGCTGGAGGAGAGTTAATCCCGCAGACCTCCTTCCTCCTGGGAAAGCGCAAGGCCACCCTGAGCCTCAGGGTAGTGCCTAAGTTTGCTCCGTGCAAGCTCTGCGTGCCTCGGTTTCCATGAGGTCTCCACCGTTGTTGTGCTTCAATGGAACGCGAGGATAACTTTCAGGACTCCAAGCACTCTGGCCTCCGCACCGTTTCCCATGCTACCACACGGATTCCCCCCACGTCTCCTCTCTGCCTGCTGAGCAACAAGCAGCCGTGTAGGCCCTTCAGAACACTTCTTGCATGCAGAGCCCAAGGCGGGACACTGCTCTCTGTCTTCCTTTGGAAACCTAGGTTGTCGCAGCTTGCCCAGCTCACCAAGACAGTCTGAGCCGGTCTCATGAGCTGGGGAACGTGGACTCAGTGAGGACCAGGGCCCTACCTGCACTCAGAAAATCACTCTGCTCAGCCTTCCATCCAGGAGCTCACACCGACTGGCTCGTTGGTTTAGCAGGACGTCTAAGTGAGGTCCAAGCTGAGCAAAGAACACACTTCCTCCTTTACCCTGCTAGGCCCACGGAAGAGGTAGAGCCAACTAGGCCTCGCTCAGGCCAGCCCTCCTTCAGGGATCTTGCCACACTTCGAAGCCTGCACAGTAAAAGATATTTAGCGAAGTTGCCAGGGTTTCGCCATTCTCCCTCGGCAGCTCCACTACTGCAGGGACTCATGTTTGCTGTGAACTAGGATAGGTGGCCCACTTCCAAAAGCAGTCTTTTCCCCTTTGGAAAGGTGGATTCTTGTAGCCTAGGAGCTGTTTGCGAAACCATAGGAAGGCCCAGCTTTTACTCACTGCAGGCACGCCCGGGGACGAAACGAGTATGTTTCCCCAGAGAAACAGGCTGCTTGCAAGTGTAGAGGGGAGCTTCTCAGGTGCCCAATGTGTCCCGTTTGTTTCCCTTCGCAGCTGACATCCTGCAGGTACTTATGCTGGGTGCTAACAAGGGTTCTTTGGCTCTGCCGAGAAAAGCAGCCTTTTCCCTTTGGAAGCTTGGATTGTAGTGTCTCAGGGGCTGCTTGCCAAACCTTGAAGTTGACCTGGTTATAGCCTCCGCAGGTACGCTTGCGTAGCAAACGAGCACTTTCACCTGATGAACAGAGTTCCTATCACGCTGCAGGAGAGTTAATCCTGCAGACCTCGTTCCTCCTGGGAAAGCGCAAGGCCACCCTGAGCCTCAGGGTAGTGCCTAAGTTTGCTCCGTGCAAGCTCTGCGTGCCTCGGTTTCCATGAGGTCTCCACCGTTGTTGTGCTTCAATGGAACGCGAGGATAGCTTTCAGGACTCCAAGCACTCTGACCTCCGCACTGTTTCCCATGCTACCACACGGATCCCCCCCACGTCTCCTCTCTGCCTGCTGAGCATCAAGCAGCCGTGTAGGCCCTTCAGAACACTTCTTGCATGCAGAGCCCAAGGCAGCACACTGCTCTCTGTCTTCCTCTGGAAACCTAGGTTCTCGCAGCTTACCCAGCTCACCAAGACAGTCTGAGCCGGTCTCATGAGCTGGGGAACGTGGACTCAGTGAGGACCAGGGCCCTATCTGCACTCAGAAAATCACTCTGCTCAGCCTTCCATCCAGGAGCTCACACCGACTGGCTCGTTGGTTTAGCAGGACGTCTAAGTGAGGTCCAAGCTGAGCAAAGAGCACACTTCCTCCTTTACCCTGCTAGGCCCACGGAAGAGGTAGAGCCAACTAGGCCTCGCTCAGGCCAGCCCTCCTTCAGGGATCTTGCCACACTTCGAAGCCTGCACAGTAAAAGATACTTAGCGAAGTTGCCAAGATTTCGCCATGCTCTCCCTCGGCAGCTCCACTACTGCAGGGACTCATGTTTGCTTTGAACTAGGATAGGTGTCCCTGCTTCCAAAAGCAGTCTTTTCCCCTTTGGAAATGTGGATTCTTGTAGCCTAGGAGCTGTTTGCGAAACCATAGGAAGGCCCAGCTTTTACTCACTGCAGGCACGCCCGGAGAGGAAACGAGTATGTTTCCCCAGAGAAACAGGCTGCTTGCAAGTGTAGAGGGGAGCTTCTCAGGTGCCCAGTGTCCCGTTTGTTTCCCTTCGCAGCTCCCGTACTGCAGGTACTTATGCTGGGTGCTAACAAGAGTTGGTTGGCTCTGCCGACAAAAGCAGCCTTTTCCCTTTGGAAGCTTGGATTGTAGTGTCTCAGGGGCTGCTTGCCAAACCTTGAAGTTGCCCAGGTTATAGCCTCCGCAGGAACGCTTGCGTAGCAAACGAGCACTTTCTACCGATGAACAGGGTTCCTGTCACGCTGGAGGAGAGTTAATCCCGCAGACCTCGTTCCTCCTGGGAAAGCGCAAGTCCACCCTGAGCCTCAGGGTAGTGCCTAAGTTTCCAACGGGCAAGCTCTGCGTGCCTTGGTTTCCATGAGGTCTCCACCGTTGTTGTGCTTCAATGGAACGCGAAGATAGGTTTCAGGACTCCAAGCACTCTGACCTCCGCACCGTTTCCCATGCTACCACACGGATCCCCCCCACGTCTCCTCTCTGCCTGCTGAGCAACAAGCAGCCGTGTAGGCCCTTCAGAACACTTCTGCATGCAGAGCCAAAGGCGGCACACTGCTCTCTGTCTTCCTTTGGAAACCTAGGTTGTCGCAGCTTACCCAGCTCACCAAGACAGTCTGAGCCGGTCTCATGAGCTCGGGAACGTGGACTCAGTGAGGACCAGGGCCCTACCTGCACTCAGAAAATCACTCTGCTCAGCCTTCCATCCAGGAGCTCACACCGACTGGCTCGTTGGTTTAGCAGGACGTCTAAGTGAGGTCCAAGCTGAGCAAAGAACACACTTCCTCCTTTACCCTGCTAGGCCCACGGAAGAGGTAGAGCCAACTAGGCCTCGCTCAGGCCAGCCCTCCTTCAGGGATCTTGCCACACTTCGAAGCCTGCACAGTAAAAGATATTTAGCGAAGTTGCCAGGGTTTCGCCATTCTCCCTCGGCAGCTCCACTACTGCAGGGACTCATGTTTGCTGTGAACTAGGATAGGTGGCCCACTTCCAAAAGCAGTCTTTTCCCCTTTGGAAAGGTGGATTCTTGTAGCCTAGGAGCTGTTTGCGAAACCATAGGAAGGCCCAGCTTTTACTCACTGCAGGCACGCCCGGGGACGAAACGAGTATGTTTCCCCAGAGAAACAGGCTGCTTGCAAGTGTAGAGGGGAGCTTCTCAGGTGCCCAGTGTGTCCCGTTTGTTTCCCTTCGCAGCTGACATCCTGCAGGTACTTATGCTGGGGGCTAACAAGGGTTCTTTGGCTCTGCCGAGAAAAGCAGCCTTTTCCCTTTGGAAGCTTGGATTGTAGTGTCTCAGGGGCTGCTTCCCAACCCTTGAAGTTGACCTGGTTATAGCCTCCGCAGGTACGCTTGCGTAGCAAACGAGCACTTTCACCCGATGAACAGAGTTCCTATCACGCTGCAGGAGAGTTAATCCTGCAGACCTCGTTCCTCCTGGGAAAGCGCAAGGCCACACTGAGCCTCAGGGTAGTGCCTAAGTTTACTCCGTGCAAGCTCTGCGTGCCTCGGTTTCCATGAGGTCTCCACCGTTGTTGTGCTTCAATGGAACGCGAGGATAGCTTTCAGGACTCCAAGCACTCTGACCTCTGCACTGTTTCCCATGCTACCACACGGATCCCCCCCACGTCTCCTCTCTGCCTGCTGAGCATCAAGCAGCCGTGTAGGCCCTTCAGAACACTTCTTGCATGCAGAGCCCAAGGCAGCACACTGCTCTCTGTCTTCCTCTGGAAACCTAGGTTCTCGCAGCTTACCCAGCTCACCAAGACAGTCTGAGCCGGTCTCATGAGCTGGGGAACGTGGACTCAGTGAGGACCAGGGCCCTATCTGCACTCAGAAAATCACTCTGCTCAGCCTTCCATCCAGGAGCTCACACCGACTGGCTCGTTGGTTTAGCAGGACGTCTAAGTGAGGTCCAAGCTGAGCAAAGAGCACACTTCCTCCTTTACCCTGCTAGGCCCACGGAAGAGGTAGAGCCAACTAGGCCTCGCTCAGGCCAGCCCTCCTTCAGGGATCTTGCCACACTTCGAAGCCTGCACAGTAAAAGATACTTAGCGAAGTTGCCAAGATTTCGCCATGCTCTCCCTCGGCAGCTCCACTACTGCAGGGACTCATGTTTGCTTTGAACTAGGATAGGTGTCCCTGCTTCCAAAAGCAGTCTTTTCCCCTTTGGAAATGTGGATTCTTGTAGCCTAGGAGCTGTTTGCGAAACCATAGGAAGGCCCAGCTTTTACTCACTGCAGGCACGCCCGGAGAGGAAACGAGTATGTTTCCCCAGAGAAACAGGCTGCTTGCAAGTGTAGAGGGGAGCTTCTCAGGTGCCCAGTGTCCCGTTTGTTTCCCTTCGCAGCTCCCGTACTGCAGGTACTTATGCTGGGTGCTAACAAGAGTTGGTTGGCTCTGCCGACAAAAGCAGCCTTTTCCCTTTGGAAGCTTGGATTGTAGTGTCTCAGGGGCTGCTTGCCAAACCTTGAAGTTGCCCAGGTTATAGCCTCCGCAGGAACGCTTGCGTAGCAAACGAGCACTTTCTACCGATGAACAGGGTTCCTGTCACGCTGGAGGAGAGTTAATCCCGCAGACCTCGTTCCTCCTGGGAAAGCGCAAGTCCACCCTGAGCCTCAGGGTAGTGCCTAAGTTTCCAACGGGCAAGCTCTGCGTGCCTCGGTTTCCATGAGGTCTCCACCGTTGTTGTGCTTCAATGGAACGCGAATATAGCTTTCAGGACTCCAAGCACTCTGACCTCCGCACCGTTTCCCATGCTACCACACGGATCCCCCCCACGTCTCCTCTCTGCCTGCTGAGCAACAAGCAGCCGTGTAGGCCCTTCAGAACACTTCTGCATGCAGAGCCCAAGGCGGCACACTGCTCTCTGTCTTCCTTTGGAAACCTAGGTGGTCGCAGCTTACCCAGCTCACCAAGACAGTCTGAGCCGGTCTCATGAGCTGGGGAACGTGGACTCAGTGAGGACCAGGGCCCTACCTGCACTCAGAAAATCACTCTGCTCAGCCTTCCATCCAGGAGCTCACACCGACTGGCTCGTTGGTTTAGCAGGACGTTTAAGTGAGGTCCAAGCTGAGCAAAGAACACACTTCCTCCTTTACCCTGCTAGGCCCACGGAAGAGGTAGAGCCAACTAGGCCTCGCTCAGGCCAGCCCTCCTTCAGGGATCTTGCCACACTTCGAAGCCTGCACAGTAAAAGATATTTAGCGAAGTTGCCAGGGTTTCGCCATTCTCCCTCAGCAGCTCCACTACTGCAGGGACTCATGTTTGCTGTGAACTAGGATAGGTGGCCCACTTCCAAAAGCAGTCTTTTCCCCTTTGGAAAGGTGGATTCTTGTAGCCTAGGAGCTGTTTGCGAAACCATAGGAAGGCCCAGCTTTTACTCACTGCAGGCACGCCCGGGGACGAAACGAGTATGTTTCCCCAGAGAAACAGGCTGCTTGCAAGTGTCGAGGGGAGCTTCTCAGGTGCCCAGTGTGTCCCGTTTGTTTCCCTTCGCAGCTCCCGTACTGCAGGTACTTATGCTGGGTGCTAACAAGGGTTCGTTGGCTCTGCCGAGAAAAGCAGCCTTTTCCCTTTGGAAGCTTGGATTGTAGTGTCTCAGGGGCTGCTTGCCAAACCTTGAAGTTGACCAGGTTATAGCCTCCGCAGGTACGCTTGCGTAGCAAACGAGCACTTTCTACCGAAGAACAGGGTTCCTGTCACGCTGGAGGAGAGTTAATCCCGCAGACCTCCTTCCTCCTGGGAAAGCGCAAGGCCACCCTGAGCCTCAGGGTAGTGCCTAAGTTTGCTCCGTGCAAGCTCTGCGTGCCTCGGTTTCCATGAGGTCTCCACCGTTGTTGTGCTTCAATGGAACGCGAGGATAGCTTTCAGGACTCCAAGCACTCTGGCCTCCGCACCGTTTCCCATGCTACCACACGGATTCCCCCCACGTCTCCTCTCTGCCTGCTGAGCAACAAGCAGCCGTGTAGGCCCTTCAGAACACTTCTTGCATGCAGAGCCCAAGGCGGGACACTGCTCTCTGTCTTCCTTTGGAAACCTAGGTTGTCGCAGCTTGCCCAGCTCACCAAGACAGTCTGAGCCGGTCTCATGAGCTGGGGAACGTGGACTCAGTGAGGACCAGGGCCCTACCTGCACTCAGAAAATCACTCTGCTCAGCCTTCCATCCAGGAGCTCACACCGACTGGCTCGTTGGTTTAGCAGGACGTCTAAGTGAGGTCCAAGCTGAGCAAAGAACACACTTCCTCCTTTACCCTGCTAGGCCCACGGAAGAGGTAGAGCCAACTAGGCCTCGCTCAGGCCAGCCCTCCTTCAGGGATCTTGCCACACTTCGAAGCCTGCACAGTAAAAGATATTTAGCGAAGTTGCCAGGGTTTCGCCATTCTCCCTCGGCAGCTCCACTACTGCAGGGACTCATGTTTGCTGTGAACTAGGATAGGTGGCCCACTTCCAAAAGCAGTCTTTTCCCCTTTGGAAAGGTGGATTCTTGTAGCCTAGGAGCTGTTTGCGAAACCATAGGAAGGCCCAGCTTTTACTCACTGCAGGCACGCCCGGGGACGAAACGAGTATGTTTCCCCAGAGAAACAGGCTGCTTGCAAGTGTAGAGGGGAGCTTCTCAGGTGCCCAGTGTGTCCCGTTTGTTTCCCTTCGCAGCTGACATCCTGCAGGTACTTATGCTGGGTGCTAACAAGGGTTCTTTGGCTCTGCCGAGAAAAGCAGCCTTTTCCCTTTGGAAGCTTGGATTGTAGTGTCTCAGGGGCTGCTTGCCAAACCTTGAAGTTGACCTGGTTATAGCCTCCGCAGGTACGCTTGCGTAGCAAACGAGCACTTTCACCCGATGAACAGAGTTCCTATCACGCTGCAGGAGAGTTAATCCTGCAGACCTCGTTCCTCCTGGGAAAGCGCAAGGCCACCCTGAGCCTCAGGGTAGTGCCTAAGTTTGCTCCGTGCAAGCTCTGCGTGCCTCGGTTTCCATGAGGTCTCCATCGTTCTTGTGCTTCAATGGAACGCGAGGATAGCTTTCAGGACTCCAAGCACTCTGACCTCCGCACTGTTTCCCATGCTACCACACGGAACCCCCCCACGTCTCCTCTCTGCCTGCTGAGCATCAAGCAGCCGTGTAGGCCCTTCAGAACACTTCTTGCATGCAGAGCCCAAGGCAGCACACTGCTCTCTGTCTTCCTCTGGAAACCTAGGTTCTCGCAGCTTACCCAGCTCACCAAGACAGTCTGAGCCGGTCTCATGAGCTGGGGAACGTGGACTCAGTGAGGACCAGGGCCCTATCTGCACTCAGAAAATCACTCTGCTCAGCCTTCCATCCAGGAGCTCACACCGACTGGCTCGTTGGTTTAGCAGGACGTCTAAGTGAGGTCCAAGCTGAGCAAAGAGCACACTTCCTCCTTTACCCTGCTAGGCCCACGGAAGAGGTAGAGCCAACTAGGCCTCGCTCAGGCCAGCCCTCCTTCAGGGATCTTGCCACACTTCGAAGTCTGCACAGTAAAAGATACTTAGCGAAGTTGCCAAGATTTCGCCATGCTCTCCCTCGGCAGCTCCACTACTGCAGGGACTCATGTTTGCTTTGAACTAGGATAGGTGTCCCTGCTTCCAAAAGCAGTCTTTTCCCCTTTGGAAATGTGGATTCTTGTAGCCTAGGAGCTGTTTGCGAAACCATAGGAAGGCCCAGCTTTTACTCACTGCAGGCACGCCCGGAGAGGAAACGAGTATGTTTCCCCAGAGAAACAGGCTGCTTGCAAGTGTAGAGGGGAGCTTCTCAGGTGCCCAGTGTCCCGTTTGTTTCCCTTCGCAGCTCCCGTACTGCAGGTACTTATGCTGGGTGCTAACAAGAGTTGGTTGGCTCTGCCGACAAAAGCAGCCTTTTCCCTTTGGAAGCTTGGATTGTAGTGTCTCAGGGGCTGCTTGCCAAACCTTGAAGTTGCCCAGGTTATAGCCTCCGCAGGAACGCTTGCGTAGCAAACGAGCACTTTCTACCGATGAACAGGGTTCCTGTCACGCTGGAGGAGAGTTAATCCCGCAGACCTCGTTCCTCCTGGGAAAGCGCAAGTCCACCCTGAGCCTCAGGTTAGTGCCTAAGTTTCCAACGGGCAAGCTCTGCGTGCCTTGGTTTCCATGAGGTCTCCACCGTTGTTGTGCTTCAATGGAACGCGAAGATAGCTTTCAGGACTCCAAGCACTCTGACCTCCGCACCGTTTCCCATGCTACCACACGGATCCCCCCCACGTCTCCTCTCTGCCTGCTGAGCAACAAGCAGCCGTGTAGGCCCTTCAGAACACTTCTGCATGCAGAGCCCAAGGCGGGACACTGCTCTCTGTCTTCCTTTGGAAACCTAGGTTGTCGCAGCTTACCCAGCTCACCAAGACAGTCTGAGCCGGTCTCATGAGCTGGGGAACGTGGACTCAGTGAGGACCAGGGCCCTACCTGCACTCAGAAAATCACTCTGCTCAGCCTTCCATCCAGGAGCTCACACCGACTGGCTCGTTGGTTTAGCAGGACGTCTAAGTGAGGTCCAAGCTGAGCAAAGAACACACTTCCTCCTTTACCCTGCTAGGCCCACGGAAGAGGTAGAGCCAACTAGGCCTCGCTCAGGCCAGCCCTCCTTCAGGGATCTTGCCACACTTCGAAGCCTGCACAGTAAAAGATATTTAGTGAAGTTGCCAGGGTTTCGCCATTCTCCCTCGGCAGCTCCACTACTGCAGGGACTCATGTTTGCTGTGAACTAGGATAGGTGGCCCACTTCCAAAAGCAGTCTTTTCCCCTTTGGAAAGGTGGATTCTTGTAGCCTAGGAGCTGTTTGCGAAACCATAGGAAGGCCCAGCTTTTACTCACTGCAGGCACGCCCGGGGACGAAACGAGTATGTTTCCCCAGAGAAACAGGCTGCTTGCAAGTGTAGAGGGGAGCTTCTCAGGTGCCCAGTGTGTCCCGTTTGTTTCCCTTCGCAGCTGACATCCTGCAGGTACTTATGCTGGGGGCTAACAAGGGTTCTTTGGCTCTGCCGAGAAAAGCAGCCTTTTCCCTTTGGAAGCTTGGATTGTAGTGTCTCAGGGGCTGCTTGCCAAACCTTGAAGTTGACCTGGTTATAGCCTCCGCAGGTACGCTTGCGTAGCAAACGAGCACTTTCACCCGATGAACAGAGTTCCTATCACGCTGCAGGAGAGTTAATCCTGCAGACCTCGTTCCTCCTGGGAAAGCGCAAGGCCACACTGAGCCTCAGGGTAGTGCCTAAGTTTACTCCGTGCAAGCTCTGCGTGCCTCGGTTTCCATGAGGTCTCCACCGTTGTTGTGCTTCAATGGAACGCGAGGATAGCTTTCAGGACTCCAAGCACTCTGACCTCTGCACTGTTTCCCATGCTACCACACGGATCCCCCCCACGTCTCCTCTCTGCCTGCTGAGCATCAAGCAGCCGTGTAGGCCCTTCAGAACACTTCTTGCATGCAGAGCCCAAGGCAGCACACTGCTCTCTGTCTTCCTCTGGAAACCTAGGTTCTCGCAGCTTACCCAGCTCACCAAGACAGTCTGAGCCGGTCACATGAGCTGGGGAACGTGGACTCAGTGAGGACCAGGGCCCTATCTGCACTCAGAAAATCACTCTGCTCAGCCTTCCATCCAGGAGCTCACACCGACTGGCTCGTTGGTTTAGCAGGACGTCTAAGTGAGGTCCAAGCTGAGCAAAGAGCACACTTCCTCCTTTACCCTGCTAGGCCCACGGAAGAGGTAGAGCCAACTAGGCCTCGCTCAGGCCAGCCCTCCTTCAGGGATCTTGCCACACTTCGAAGTCTGCACAGTAAAAGATACTTAGCGAAGTTGCCAAGATTTCGCCATGCTCTCCCTCGGCAGCTCCACTACTGCAGGGACTCATGTTTGCTTTGAACTAGGATAGGTGTCCCTGCTTCCAAAAGCAGTCTTTTCCCCTTTGGAAATGTGGATTCTTGTAGCCTAGGAGCTGTTTGCGAAACCATAGGAAGGCCCAGCTTTTACTCACTGCAGGCACGCCCGGAGAGGAAACGAGTATGTTTCCCCAGAGAAACAGGCTGCTTGCAAGTGTAGAGGGGAGCTTCTCAGGTGCCCAGTGTCCCGTTTGTTTCCCTTCGCAGCTCCCGTACTGCAGGTACTTATGCTGGGTGCTAACAAGAGTTGGTTGGCTCTGCCGACAAAAGCAGCCTTTTCCCTTTGGAAGCTTGGATTGTAGTGTCTCAGGGGCTGCTTGCCAAACCTTGAAGTTGCCCAGGTTATAGCCTCCGCAGGAACGCTTGCGTAGCAAACGAGCACTTTCTACCGATGAACAGGGTTCCTGTCACGCTGGAGGAGAGTTAATCCCGCAGACCTCGTTCCTCCTGGGAAAGCGCAAGTCCACCCTGAGCCTCAGGTTAGTGCCTAAGTTTCCAACGGGCAAGCTCTGCGTGCCTTGGTTTCCATGAGGTCTCCACCGTTGTTGTGCTTCAATGGAACGCGAAGATAGCTTTCAGGACTCCAAGCACTCTGACCTCCGCACCGTTTCCCATGCTACCACACGGATCCCCCCCACGTCTCCTCTCTGCCTGCTGAGCAACAAGCAGCCGTGTAGGCCCTTCAGAACACTTCTGCATGCAGAGCCCAAGGCGGGACACTGCTCTCTGTCTTCCTTTGGAAACCTAGGTTGTCGCAGCTTACCCAGCTCACCAAGACAGTCTGAGCCGGTCTCATGAGCTGGGGAACGTGGACTCAGTGAGGACCAGGGCCCTACCTGCACTCAGAAAATCACTCTGCTCAGCCTTCCATCCAGGAGCTCACACCGACTGGCTCGTTGGTTTAGCAGGACGTCTAAGTGAGGTCCAAGCTGAGCAAAGAACACACTTCCTCCTTTACCCTGCTAGGCCCACGGAAGAGGTAGAGCCAACTAGGCCTCGCTCAGGCCAGCCCTCCTTCAGGGATCTTGCCACACTTCGAAGCCTGCACAGTAAAAGATATTTAGTGAAGTTGCCAGGGTTTCGCCATTCTCCCTCGGCAGCTCCACTACTGCAGGGACTCATGTTTGCTGTGAACTAGGATAGGTGGCCCACTTCCAAAAGCAGTCTTTTCCCCTTTGGAAAGGTGGATTCTTGTAGCCTAGGAGCTGTTTGCGAAACCATAGGAAGGCCCAGCTTTTACTCACTGCAGGCACGCCCGGGGACGAAACGAGTATGTTTCCCCAGAGAAACAGGCTGCTTGCAAGTGTAGAGGGGAGCTTCTCAGGTGCCCAGTGTGTCCCGTTTGTTTCCCTTCGCAGCTGACATCCTGCAGGTACTTATGCTGGGGGCTAACAAGGGTTCTTTGGCTCTGCCGAGAAAAGCAGCCTTTTCCCTTTGGAAGCTTGGATTGTAGTGTCTCAGGGGCTGCTTGCCAAACCTTGAAGTTGACCTGGTTATAGCCTCCGCAGGTACGCTTGCGTAGCAAACGAGCACTTTCACCCGATGAACAGAGTTCCTATCACGCTGCAGGAGAGTTAATCCTGCAGACCTCGTTCCTCCTGGGAAAGCGCAAGGCCACACTGAGCCTCAGGGTAGTGCCTAAGTTTACTCCGTGCAAGCTCTGCGTGCCTCGGTTTCCATGAGGTCTCCACCGTTGTTGTGCTTCAATGGAACGCGAGGATAGCTTTCAGGACTCCAAGCACTCTGACCTCTGCACTGTTTCCCATGCTACCACACGGATCCCCCCCACGTCTCCTCTCTGCCTGCTGAGCATCAAGCAGCCGTGTAGGCCCTTCAGAACACTTCTTGCATGCAGAGCCCAAGGCAGCACACTGCTCTCTGTCTTCCTCTGGAAACCTAGGTTCTCGCAGCTTACCCAGCTCACCAAGACAGTCTGAGCCGGTCACATGAGCTGGGGAACGTGGACTCAGTGAGGACCAGGGCCCTATCTGCACTCAGAAAATCACTCTGCTCAGCCTTCCATCCAGGAGCTCACACCGACTGGCTCGTTGGTTTAGCAGGACGTCTAAGTGAGGTCCAAGCTGAGCAAAGAGCACACTTCCTCCTTTACCCTGCTAGGCCCACGGAAGAGGTAGAGCCAACTAGGCCTCGCTCAGGCCAGCCCTCCTTCAGGGATCTTGCCACACTTCGAAGCCTGCACAGTAAAAGATACTTAGCGAAGTTGCCAAGATTTCGCCATGCTCTCCCTCGGCAGCTCCACTACTGCAGGGACTCATGTTTGCTTTGAACTAGGATAGGTGTCCCTGCTTCCAAAAGCAGTCTTTTCCCCTTTGGAAATGTGGATTCTTGTAGCCTAGGAGCTGTTTGCGAAACCATAGGAAGGCCCAGCTTTTACTCACTGCAGGCACGCCCGGAGAGGAAACGAGTATGTTTCCCCAGAGAAACAGGCTGCTTGCAAGTGTAGAGGGGAGCTTCTCAGGTGCCCAGTGTCCCGTTTGTTTCCCTTCGCAGCTCCCGTACTGCAGGTACTTATGCTGGGTGCTAACAAGAGTTGGTTGGCTCTGCCGACAAAAGCAGCCTTTTCCCTTTGGAAGCTTGGATTGTAGTGTCTCAGGGGCTGCTTGCCAAACCTTGAAGTTGCCCAGGTTATAGCCTCCGCAGGAACGCTTGCGTAGCAAACGAGCACTTTCTACCGATGAACAGGGTTCCTGTCACGCTGGAGGAGAGTTAATCCCGCAGACCTCGTTCCTCCTGGGAAAGCGCAAGTCCACCCTGAGCCTCAGGGTAGTGCCTAAGTTTCCAACGGGCAAGCTCTGCGTGCCTTGGTTTCCATGAGGTCTCCACCGTTGTTGTGCTTCAATGGAACGCGAAGATAGGTTTCAGGACTCCAAGCACTCTGACCTCCGCACCGTTTCCCATGCTACCACACGGATCCCCCCCACGTCTCCTCTCTGCCTGCTGAGCAACAAGCAGCCGTGTAGGCCCTTCAGAACACTTCTGCATGCAGAGCCAAAGGCGGCACACTGCTCTCTGTCTTCCTTTGGAAACCTAGGTTGTCGCAGCTTACCCAGCTCACCAAGACAGTCTGAGCCGGTCTCATGAGCTCGGGAACGTGGACTCAGTGAGGACCAGGGCCCTACCTGCACTCAGAAAATCACTCTGCTCAGCCTTCCATCCAGGAGCTCACACCGACTGGCTCGTTGGTTTAGCAGGACGTCTAAGTGAGGTCCAAGCTGAGCAAAGAACACACTTCCTCCTTTACCCTGCTAGGCCCACGGAAGAGGTAGAGCCAACTAGGCCTCGCTCAGGCCAGCCCTCCTTCAGGGATCTTGCCACACTTCGAAGCCTGCACAGTAAAAGATATTTAGCGAAGTTGCCAGGGTTTCGCCATTCTCCCTCGGCAGCTCCACTACTGCAGGGACTCATGTTTGCTGTGAACTAGGATAGGTGGCCCACTTCCAAAAGCAGTCTTTTCCCCTTTGGAAAGGTGGATTCTTGTAGCCTAGGAGCTGTTTGCGAAACCATAGGAAGGCCCAGCTTTTACTCACTGCAGGCACGCCCGGGGACGAAACGAGTATGTTTCCCCAGAGAAACAGGCTGCTTGCAAGTGTAGAGGGGAGCTTCTCAGGTGCCCAGTGTGTCCCGTTTGTTTCCCTTCGCAGCTGACATCCTGCAGGTACTTATGCTGGGGGCTAACAAGGGTTCTTTGGCTCTGCCGAGAAAAGCAGCCTTTTCCCTTTGGAAGCTTGGATTGTAGTGTCTCAGGGGCTGCTTCCCAACCCTTGAAGTTGACCTGGTTATAGCCTCCGCAGGTACGCTTGCGTAGCAAACGAGCACTTTCACCCGATGAACAGAGTTCCTATCACGCTGCAGGAGAGTTAATCCTGCAGACCTCGTTCCTCCTGGGAAAGCGCAAGGCCACACTGAGCCTCAGGGTAGTGCCTAAGTTTACTCCGTGCAAGCTCTGCGTGCCTCGGTTTCCATGAGGTCTCCACCGTTGTTGTGCTTCAATGGAACGCGAGGATAGCTTTCAGGACTCCAAGCACTCTGACCTCTGCACTGTTTCCCATGCTACCACACGGATCCCCCCCACGTCTCCTCTCTGCCTGCTGAGCATCAAGCAGCCGTGTAGGCCCTTCAGAACACTTCTTGCATGCAGAGCCCAAGGCAGCACACTGCTCTCTGTCTTCCTCTGGAAACCTAGGTTCTCGCAGCTTACCCAGCTCACCAAGACAGTCTGAGCCGGTCTCATGAGCTGGGGAACGTGGACTCAGTGAGGACCAGGGCCCTATCTGCACTCAGAAAATCACTCTGCTCAGCCTTCCATCCAGGAGCTCACACCGACTGGCTCGTTGGTTTAGCAGGACGTCTAAGTGAGGTCCAAGCTGAGCAAAGAGCACACTTCCTCCTTTACCCTGCTAGGCCCACGGAAGAGGTAGAGCCAACTAGGCCTCGCTCAGGCCAGCCCTCCTTCAGGGATCTTGCCACACTTCGAAGCCTGCACAGTAAAAGATACTTAGCGAAGTTGCCAAGATTTCGCCATGCTCTCCCTCGGCAGCTCCACTACTGCAGGGACTCATGTTTGCTTTGAACTAGGATAGGTGTCCCTGCTTCCAAAAGCAGTCTTTTCCCCTTTGGAAATGTGGATTCTTGTAGCCTAGGAGCTGTTTGCGAAACCATAGGAAGGCCCAGCTTTTACTCACTGCAGGCACGCCCGGAGAGGAAACGAGTATGTTTCCCCAGAGAAACAGGCTGCTTGCAAGTGTAGAGGGGAGCTTCTCAGGTGCCCAGTGTCCCGTTTGTTTCCCTTCGCAGCTCCCGTACTGCAGGTACTTATGCTGGGTGCTAACAAGAGTTGGTTGGCTCTGCCGACAAAAGCAGCCTTTTCCCTTTGGAAGCTTGGATTGTAGTGTCTCAGGGGCTGCTTGCCAAACCTTGAAGTTGCCCAGGTTATAGCCTCCGCAGGAACGCTTGCGTAGCAAACGAGCACTTTCTACCGATGAACAGGGTTCCTGTCACGCTGGAGGAGAGTTAATCCCGCAGACCTCGTTCCTCCTGGGAAAGCGCAAGTCCACCCTGAGCCTCAGGGTAGTGCCTAAGTTTCCAACGGGCAAGCTCTGCGTGCCTCGGTTTCCATGAGGTCTCCACCGTTGTTGTGCTTCAATGGAACGCGAAGATAGCTTTCAGGACTCCAAGCACTCTGACCTCCGCACCGTTTCCCATGCTACCACACGGATCCCCCCCACGTCTCCTCTCTGCCTGCTGAGCAACAAGCAGCCGTGTAGGCCCTTCAGAACACTTCTGCATGCAGAGCCCAAGGCGGCACACTGCTCTCTGTCTTCCTTTGGAAACCTAGGTGGTCGCAGCTTACCCAGCTCACCAAGACAGTCTGAGCCGGTCTCATGAGCTGGGGAACGTGGACTCAGTGAGGACCAGGGCCCTACCTGCACTCAGAAAATCACTCTGCTCAGCCTTCCATCCAGGAGCTCACACCGACTGGCTCGTTGGTTTAGCAGGACGTTTAAGTGAGGTCCAAGCTGAGCAAAGAACACACTTCCTCCTTTACCCTGCTAGGCCCACGGAAGAGGTAGAGCCAACTAGGCCTCGCTCAGGCCAGCCCTCCTTCAGGGATCTTGCCACACTTCGAAGCCTGCACAGTAAAAGATATTTAGCGAAGTTGCCAGGGTTTCGCCATTCTCCCTCAGCAGCTCCACTACTGCAGGGACTCATGTTTGCTGTGAACTAGGATAGGTGGCCCACTTCCAAAAGCAGTCTTTTCCCCTTTGGAAAGGTGGATTCTTGTAGCCTAGGAGCTGTTTGCGAAACCATAGGAAGGCCCAGCTTTTACTCACTGCAGGCACGCCCGGGGACGAAACGAGTATGTTTCCCCAGAGAAACAGGCTGCTTGCAAGTGTCGAGGGGAGCTTCTCAGGTGCCCAGTGTGTCCCGTTTGTTTCCCTTCGCAGCTCCCGTACTGCAGGTACTTATGCTGGGTGCTAACAAGGGTTCGTTGGCTCTGCCGAGAAAAGCAGCCTTTTCCCTTTGGAAGCTTGGATTGTAGTGTCTCAGGGGCTGCTTGCCAAACCTTGAAGTTGACCAGGTTATAGCCTCCGCAGGTACGCTTGCGTAGCAAACGAGCACTTTCTACCGAAGAACAGGGTTCCTGTCACGCTGGAGGAGAGTTAATCCCGCAGACCTCCTTCCTCCTGGGAAAGCGCAAGGCCACCCTGAGCCTCAGGGTAGTGCCTAAGTTTGCTCCGTGCAAGCTCTGCGTGCCTCGGTTTCCATGAGGTCTCCACCGTTGTTGTGCTTCAATGGAACGCGAGGATAGCTTTCAGGACTCCAAGCACTCTGGCCTCCGCACCGTTTCCCATGCTACCACACGGATTCCCCCCACGTCTCCTCTCTGCCTGCTGAGCAACAAGCAGCCGTGTAGGCCCTTCAGAACACTTCTTGCATGCAGAGCCCAAGGCGGGACACTGCTCTCTGTCTTCCTTTGGAAACCTAGGTTGTCGCAGCTTGCCCAGCTCACCAAGACAGTCTGAGCCGGTCTCATGAGCTGGGGAACGTGGACTCAGTGAGGACCAGGGCCCTACCTGCACTCAGAAAATCACTCTGCTCAGCCTTCCATCCAGGAGCTCACACCGACTGGCTCGTTGGTTTAGCAGGACGTCTAAGTGAGGTCCAAGCTGAGCAAAGAACACACTTCCTCCTTTACCCTGCTAGGCCCACGGAAGAGGTAGAGCCAACTAGGCCTCGCTCAGGCCAGCCCTCCTTCAGGGATCTTGCCACACTTCGAAGCCTGCACAGTAAAAGATATTTAGCGAAGTTGCCAGGGTTTCGCCATTCTCCCTCGGCAGCTCCACTACTGCAGGGACTCATGTTTGCTGTGAACTAGGATAGGTGGCCCACTTCCAAAAGCAGTCTTTTCCCCTTTGGAAAGGTGGATTCTTGTAGCCTAGGAGCTGTTTGCGAAACCATAGGAAGGCCCAGCTTTTACTCACTGCAGGCACGCCCGGGGACGAAACGAGTATGTTTCCCCAGAGAAACAGGCTGCTTGCAAGTGTAGAGGGGAGCTTCTCAGGTGCCCAGTGTGTCCCGTTTGTTTCCCTTCGCAGCTGACATCCTGCAGGTACTTATGCTGGGTGCTAACAAGGGTTCTTTGGCTCTGCCGAGAAAAGCAGCCTTTTCCCTTTGGAAGCTTGGATTGTAGTGTCTCAGGGGCTGCTTGCCAAACCTTGAAGTTGACCTGGTTATAGCCTCCGCAGGTACGCTTGCGTAGCAAACGAGCACTTTCACCCGATGAACAGAGTTCCTATCACGCTGCAGGAGAGTTAATCCTGCAGACCTCGTTCCTCCTGGGAAAGCGCAAGGCCACCCTGAGCCTCAGGGTAGTGCCTAAGTTTGCTCCGTGCAAGCTCTGCGTGCCTCGGTTTCCATGAGGTCTCCATCGTTCTTGTGCTTCAATGGAACGCGAGGATAGCTTTCAGGACTCCAAGCACTCTGACCTCCGCACTGTTTCCCATGCTACCACACGGAACCCCCCCACGTCTCCTCTCTGCCTGCTGAGCATCAAGCAGCCGTGTAGGCCCTTCAGAACACTTCTTGCATGCAGAGCCCAAGGCAGCACACTGCTCTCTGTCTTCCTCTGGAAACCTAGGTTCTCGCAGCTTACCCAGCTCACCAAGACAGTCTGAGCCGGTCTCATGAGCTGGGGAACGTGGACTCAGTGAGGACCAGGGCCCTATCTGCACTCAGAAAATCACTCTGCTCAGCCTTCCATCCAGGAGCTCACACCGACTGGCTCGTTGGTTTAGCAGGACGTCTAAGTGAGGTCCAAGCTGAGCAAAGAGCACACTTCCTCCTTTACCCTGCTAGGCCCACGGAAGAGGTAGAGCCAACTAGGCCTCGCTCAGGCCAGCCCTCCTTCAGGGATCTTGCCACACTTCGAAGTCTGCACAGTAAAAGATACTTAGCGAAGTTGCCAAGATTTCGCCATGCTCTCCCTCGGCAGCTCCACTACTGCAGGGACTCATGTTTGCTTTGAACTAGGATAGGTGTCCCTGCTTCCAAAAGCAGTCTTTTCCCCTTTGGAAATGTGGATTCTTGTAGCCTAGGAGCTGTTTGCGAAACCATAGGAAGGCCCAGCTTTTACTCACTGCAGGCACGCCCGGAGAGGAAACGAGTATGTTTCCCCAGAGAAACAGGCTGCTTGCAAGTGTAGAGGGGAGCTTCTCAGGTGCCCAGTGTCCCGTTTGTTTCCCTTCGCAGCTCCCGTACTGCAGGTACTTATGCTGGGTGCTAACAAGAGTTGGTTGGCTCTGCCGACAAAAGCAGCCTTTTCCCTTTGGAAGCTTGGATTGTAGTGTCTCAGGGGCTGCTTGCCAAACCTTGAAGTTGCCCAGGTTATAGCCTCCGCAGGAACGCTTGCGTAGCAAACGAGCACTTTCTACCGATGAACAGGGTTCCTGTCACGCTGGAGGAGAGTTAATCCCGCAGACCTCGTTCCTCCTGGGAAAGCGCAAGTCCACCCTGAGCCTCAGGTTAGTGCCTAAGTTTCCAACGGGCAAGCTCTGCGTGCCTTGGTTTCCATGAGGTCTCCACCGTTGTTGTGCTTCAATGGAACGCGAAGATAGCTTTCAGGACTCCAAGCACTCTGACCTCCGCACCGTTTCCCATGCTACCACACGGATCCCCCCCACGTCTCCTCTCTGCCTGCTGAGCAACAAGCAGCCGTGTAGGCCCTTCAGAACACTTCTGCATGCAGAGCCCAAGGCGGGACACTGCTCTCTGTCTTCCTTTGGAAACCTAGGTTGTCGCAGCTTACCCAGCTCACCAAGACAGTCTGAGCCGGTCTCATGAGCTGGGGAACGTGGACTCAGTGAGGACCAGGGCCCTACCTGCACTCAGAAAATCACTCTGCTCAGCCTTCCATCCAGGAGCTCACACCGACTGGCTCGTTGGTTTAGCAGGACGTCTAAGTGAGGTCCAAGCTGAGCAAAGAACACACTTCCTCCTTTACCCTGCTAGGCCCACGGAAGAGGTAGAGCCAACTAGGCCTCGCTCAGGCCAGCCCTCCTTCAGGGATCTTGCCACACTTCGAAGCCTGCACAGTAAAAGATATTTAGTGAAGTTGCCAGGGTTTCGCCATTCTCCCTCGGCAGCTCCACTACTGCAGGGACTCATGTTTGCTGTGAACTAGGATAGGTGGCCCACTTCCAAAAGCAGTCTTTTCCCCTTTGGAAAGGTGGATTCTTGTAGCCTAGGAGCTGTTTGCGAAACCATAGGAAGGCCCAGCTTTTACTCACTGCAGGCACGCCCGGGGACGAAACGAGTATGTTTCCCCAGAGAAACAGGCTGCTTGCAAGTGTAGAGGGGAGCTTCTCAGGTGCCCAGTGTGTCCCGTTTGTTTCCCTTCGCAGCTGACATCCTGCAGGTACTTATGCTGGGGGCTAACAAGGGTTCTTTGGCTCTGCCGAGAAAAGCAGCCTTTTCCCTTTGGAAGCTTGGATTGTAGTGTCTCAGGGGCTGCTTGCCAAACCTTGAAGTTGACCTGGTTATAGCCTCCGCAGGTACGCTTGCGTAGCAAACGAGCACTTTCACCCGATGAACAGAGTTCCTATCACGCTGCAGGAGAGTTAATCCTGCAGACCTCGTTCCTCCTGGGAAAGCGCAAGGCCACACTGAGCCTCAGGGTAGTGCCTAAGTTTACTCCGTGCAAGCTCTGCGTGCCTCGGTTTCCATGAGGTCTCCACCGTTGTTGTGCTTCAATGGAACGCGAGGATAGCTTTCAGGACTCCAAGCACTCTGACCTCTGCACTGTTTCCCATGCTACCACACGGATCCCCCCCACGTCTCCTCTCTGCCTGCTGAGCATCAAGCAGCCGTGTAGGCCCTTCAGAACACTTCTTGCATGCAGAGCCCAAGGCAGCACACTGCTCTCTGTCTTCCTCTGGAAACCTAGGTTCTCGCAGCTTACCCAGCTCACCAAGACAGTCTGAGCCGGTCACATGAGCTGGGGAACGTGGACTCAGTGAGGACCAGGGCCCTATCTGCACTCAGAAAATCACTCTGCTCAGCCTTCCATCCAGGAGCTCACACCGACTGGCTCGTTGGTTTAGCAGGACGTCTAAGTGAGGTCCAAGCTGAGCAAAGAGCACACTTCCTCCTTTACCCTGCTAGGCCCACGGAAGAGGTAGAGCCAACTAGGCCTCGCTCAGGCCAGCCCTCCTTCAGGGATCTTGCCACACTTCGAAGCCTGCACAGTAAAAGATACTTAGCGAAGTTGCCAAGATTTCGCCATGCTCTCCCTCGGCAGCTCCACTACTGCAGGGACTCATGTTTGCTTTGAACTAGGATAGGTGTCCCTGCTTCCAAAAGCAGTCTTTTCCCCTTTGGAAATGTGGATTCTTGTAGCCTAGGAGCTGTTTGCGAAACCATAGGAAGGCCCAGCTTTTACTCACTGCAGGCACGCCCGGAGAGGAAACGAGTATGTTTCCCCAGAGAAACAGGCTGCTTGCAAGTGTAGAGGGGAGCTTCTCAGGTGCCCAGTGTCCCGTTTGTTTCCCTTCGCAGCTCCCGTACTGCAGGTACTTATGCTGGGTGCTAACAAGAGTTGGTTGGCTCTGCCGACAAAAGCAGCCTTTTCCCTTTGGAAGCTTGGATTGTAGTGTCTCAGGGGCTGCTTGCCAAACCTTGAAGTTGCCCAGGTTATAGCCTCCGCAGGAACGCTTGCGTAGCAAACGAGCACTTTCTACCGATGAACAGGGTTCCTGTCACGCTGGAGGAGAGTTAATCCCGCAGACCTCGTTCCTCCTGGGAAAGCGCAAGTCCACCCTGAGCCTCAGGGTAGTGCCTAAGTTTCCAACGGGCAAGCTCTGCGTGCCTTGGTTTCCATGAGGTCTCCACCGTTGTTGTGCTTCAATGGAACGCGAAGATAGCTTTCAGGATTCCAAGCACTCTGACCTCCGCACCGTTTCCCATGCTACCACACGGATCCCCCCCACGTCTCCTCTCTGCCTGCTGAGCAACAAGCAGCCGTGTAGGCCCTTCAGAACACTTCTGCATGCAGAGCCCAAGGCGGCACACTGCTCTCTGTCTTCCTTTGGAAACCTAGGTTGTCGCAGCTTACCCAGCTCACCAAGACAGTCTGAGCCGGTCTCATGAGCTGGGGAACGTGGACTCAGTGAGGACCAGGGCCCTACCTGCACTCAGAAAATCACTCTGCTCAGCCTTCCATCCAGGAGCTCACACCGACTGGCTCGTTGGTTTAGCAGGACGTCTAAATGAGGTCCAAGCTGAGCAAAGAACACACTTCCTCCTTTACCCTGCTAGGCCCACGGAAGAGGTAGAGCCAACTAGGCCTCGCTCAGGCCAGCCCTCCTTCAGGGATCTTGCCACACTTCGAAGCCTGCACAGTAAAAGATATTTAGCGAAGTTGCCAGGGTTTCGCCATTCTCCCTCGGCAGCTCCACTACTGCAGGGACTCATGTTTGCTGTGAACTAGGATAGGTGGCCCACTTCCAAAAGCAGTCTTTTCCCCTTTGAAATGTGGATTCTTGTAGCCTAGGAGCTGTTTGCGAAACCATAGGAAGGCCCAGCTTTTACTCACTGCAGGCACGCCCGGGGACGAAACGAGTATGTTTCCCCAGAGAAACAGGCTGCTTGCAAGTGTCGAGGGGAGCTTCTCAGGTGCCCAGTGTGTCCCGTTTGTTTCCCTTCGCAGCTCCCGTACTGCAGGTACTTATGCTGGGTGCTAACAAGGGTTCGTTGGCTCTGCCGAGAAAAGCAGCCTTTTCCCTTTGGAAGCTTGGATTGTAGTGTCTCAGGGGCTGCTTGCCAAACCTTGAAGTTGACCAGGTTATAGCCTCCGCAGGTACGCTTGCGTAGCAAACGAGCACTTTCACCCGAGGAACAGCGTTCCTATCACGCTGCAGGAGAGTTAATCCTGCAGACCTCGTTCCTCCTGGGAAAGCGCAAGGCCACCCTGAGCCTCAGGGTAGTGCCTAAGTTTGCTCCGTGCAAGCTCTGCGTGCCTCGGTTTCCATGAGGTCTCCATCGTTGTTGTGCTTCAATGGAACGCGAGGATAGCTTTCAGGACTCCAAGCACTCTGACCTCCGCACCATTTCCCATGCTACCACACAGATCCCCCCACGTCTCCTCTCTGCCTGCTGAGCAATAAGCAGCCGTGTAGGCCCTTCGGAACACTTCTTGCATGCAGACCCCAAGGCGGGACACTGCTCTCTGTCTTCCTTTGGAAACCTAGGTTGTCGGAGCTTACCCACCTCACTAAGACAGTCTGAGCCGGTCTCATGAGCTGGGGAACGTGGACTCAGTGAGGACCAGGGCCCTATCTGCACTCAGAAAATCACTCTGCTCAGCCTTCCATCCAGGAGCTCACACCGACTGGCTCGTTGGTTTAGCAGGACGTCTAAGTGAGGTCCAAGCTGAGCAAAGAACACACTTCCTCCTTTACCCTGCTAGGCCCACGGAAGAGGTAGAGCCAACTAGGCCTCGCTCAGGCCAGCCGTCCTTCAGGGATCTTGCCACACTTCGAAGCCTGCACAGTAAAAGTTATTTAGCGAAGTTACCAGGGTTTCGCCATGCTCTCCCTCGGCAGCTCCACTACTGCAGGGACTCATGTTTGCTGTGAACTAGGATAGGTGGCCCACTTCAAAAAGCAGTCTTTTCCCCTTTGGAAATGTGGATTCTTGTAGCCTCGGAGCTGTTTGCAAAACCCTAGGAAGGCCCAGCTTCTACTCACGGCAGGCTCGCCCGGGGAGGAAACGAGTATGTTTCCCCAGAGAAACAGGCTGCTTGCAAGTGTAGAGGGGAGCTTCTCAGGTGCCCAGTGTGTCCCGTTTGTTTCCCTTCGCAGCTGACATCCTGCAGGTACTTATGCTGGGGGCTAACAAGGGTTCTTTGGCTCTGCCGAGAAAAGCAGCCTTTTCCCTTTGGAAGCTTGGATTGTAGTGTCTCAGGGGCTGCTTGCCAAACCTTGAAGTTGACCTGGTTATAGCCTCCGCAGGTACGCTTGCGTAGCAAACGAGCACTTTCACCCGATGAACAGAGTTCCTATCACGCTGCAGGAGAGTTAATCCTGCAGACCTCGTTCCTCCTGGGAAAGCACAAGGCCACACTGAGCCTCAGGGTAGTGCCTAAGTTTACTCCGTGCAAGCTCTGCGTGCCTCGGTTTCCATGAGGTCTCCACCGTTGTTGTGCTTCAATGGAACGCGAGGATAGCTTTCAGGACTCCAAGCACTCTGACCTCTGCACTGTTTCCCATGCTACCACACGGATTACCCCACGTCTCCTCTCTGCCTGCTGAGCATCAAGCAGCCGTGTAGGCCCTTCAGAACACTTCTTGCATGCAGAGCCCAAGGCAGCACACTGCTCTCTGTCTTCCTCTGGAAACCTAGGTTCTCGCAGCTTACCCAGCTCACCAAGACAGTCTGAGCCGGTTACATGAGCTGGGGAACGTGGACTCAGTGAGGACCAGGGCCCTATCTGCACTCAGAAAATCACTCTGCTCAGCCTTCCATCCAGGAGCTCACACCGACTGGCTCGTTGGTTTAGCAGGACGTCTAAGTGAGGTCCAAGCTGAGCAAAGAGCACACTTCCTCCTTTACCCTGCTAGGCCCACGGAAGAGGTAGAGCCAACTAGGCCTCGCTCAGGCCAGCCCTCCTTCAGGGATCTTGCCACACTTCGAAGCCTGCACAGTAAAAGATACTTAGCGAAGTTGCCAAGATTTCGCCATGCTCTCCCTCGGCAGCTCCACTACTGCAGGGACTCATGTTTGCTTTGAACTAGGATAGGTGTCCCTGCTTCCAAAAGCAGTCTTTTCCCCTTTGGAAATGTGGATTCTTGTAGCCTAGGAGCTGTTTGCGAAACCATAGGAAGGCCCAGCTTTTACTCACTGCAGGCACGCCCGGAGAGGAAACGAGTATGTTTCCCCAGAGAAACAGGCTGCTTGCAAGTGTAGAGGGGAGCTTCTCAGGTGCCCAGTGTCCCGTTTGTTTCCCTTCGCAGCTCCCGTACTGCAGGTACTTATGCTGGGTGCTAACAAGAGTTGGTTGGCTCTGCCGACAAAAGCAGCCTTTTCCCTTTGGAAGCTTGGATTGTAGTGTCTCAGGGGCTGATTGCCAAACCTTGAAGTTGCCCAGGTTATAGCCTCCGCAGGAACGCTTGCGTAGCAAACGAGCACTTTCTACCGATGAACAGGGTTCCTGTCACGCTGGAGGAGAGTTAATCCCGCAGACCTCGTTCCTCCTGGGAAAGCGCAAGTCCACCCTGAGCCTCAGGGTAGTGCCTAAGTTTCCAACGGGCAAGCTCTGCGTGCCTTGGTTTCCATGAGGTCTCCACCGTTGTTGTGCTTCAATGGAACGCGAAGATAGCTTTCAGGACTCCAAGCACTCTGACCTCCGCACCGTTTCCCATGCTACCACACGGATCCCCCCACGTCTCCTCTCTGCCTGCTGAGCAACAAGCAGCCGTGTAGGCCCTTCAGAATACTTCTGCATGCAGAGCCCAAGGCGGCACACTGCTCTCTGTCTTCCTTTGGAAACCTAGGTTGTCGCAGCTTACCCAGCTCACCAAGACAGTCTGAGCCGGTCTCATGAGCTGGGGAACGTGGACTCAGTGAGGACCAGGGCCCTACCTGCACTCAGAAAATCACTCTGCTCAGCCTTCCATCCAGGAGCTCACACCGACTGGCTCGTTGGTTTAGCAGGACGTCTAAATGAGGTCCAAGCTGAGCAAAGAACACACTTCCTCCTTTACCCTGCTAGGCCCACGGAAGAGGTAGAGCCAACTAGGCCTCGCTCAGGCCAGCCCTCCTTCAGGGATCTTGCCACACTTCGAAGCCTGCACAGTAAAAGATATTTAGCGAAGTTGCCAGGGTTTCGCCATTCTCCCTCGGCAGCTCCACTACTGCAGGGACTCATGTTTGCTGTGAACTAGGATAGGTGGCCCACTTCCAAAAGCAGTCTTTTCCCCTTTGAAATGTGGATTCTTGTAGCCTAGGAGCTGTTTGCGAAACCATAGGAAGGCCCAGCTTTTACTCACTGCAGGCACGCCCGGGGACGAAACGAGTATGTTTCCCCAGAGAAACAGGCTGCTTGCAAGTGTCGAGGGGAGCTTCTCAGGTGCCCAGTGTGTCCCGTTTGTTTCCCTTCGCAGCTGACATCCTGCAGGTACTTATGCTGGGGGCTAACAAGGGTAGGTGGCTCTTCCGACAAAAGCAGCCTTTTCCTTTTGGAAGCTTGGATTGTAGTGTCTCAGGGGCTGCTTGCCAAACCTTGAAGTTGCCCAGGTTATAGCCTCCAGAGGTACGCTTGAGTAGCAAACGAGCACTTTCACCCGAGGAACAGGGTTCCTGTCACGCTGGAGGAGAGTTAATCCCGCAGACCTCGTTCCTCCTGGGAAAGCGCAAGGCCACCCTGAGCCTCAGGGTAGTGCCTAAGTTTCCACAGGGCAAGCTCTGCGTGCCTCGGTTTCCATGAGGTCTCCATCGTTGTTGTGCTTCAATGGAACGCGAGGATAGCTTTCAGGACTCCAAGCACTCTGACCTCCGCACCATTTCCCATGCTACCACACAGATCCCCCCACGTCTCCTCTCTGCCTGCTGAGCAACAAGCAGCCGTGTAGGCCCTTCGGAACACTTCTTGCATGCAGAACCCAAGGCGGCACACTGCTCTCTGTCTTCCTTTGGAAACCTAGGTGGTCGCAGCTTGCCCCAGCTCACGAAGACACTCTAAGCCGTTCTCATGAGCTGGGAGACGTGGACTCAGTGAGGATCAGGGCCCTACCTGCACTCAGAAAAATCACTCTGCTCAGCCTTCCATCCAGGAGCTCACACTGACTGGCTCGTTGGTTTGGCAGGACGTCTAAGTGAGGTCCAAGCTGAGCAAAGAGCACTGTTCCTCCTTTACCCTGCTAGGCCCACGGAAGAGGTAGAGCCAACTAGGCCTCGCTCAGACTAGCCCTCCTTCAGGGATCTTGCCACACTTCGAAGCCTGCACAGTAAAAGATACTTAGCGAAGTTGCCAGGGATTCGCCATGCTCTCCCTCGGAGCTCCACTACTACAGGGACTCATGTTTGCTTTGAACTAGTATAGGTGTCCCTGCTTCCAAAAGCAGTCTTTTCCCCTTTGGAAATGTGGATTCTTGTAGCCTCGGAGCTGTTTGCGAAACCATAGGAAGGCCCAGCTTTTATTCACTGCAGGCACGCCCGGAGAGGAAACGAGTATGTTTCCCCAGAGAAACAGGCTGCTTGCAAGTGTAGAGGGGAGCTTCTCAGGTGCCCAGTGTGTCCCGTTTGTTTCCCTTCGCAGCTCCCGTACTGCAGGTACTTATGCTGGGTGCTAACAAGAGTTGGTTGGCTCTGCCGACAAAAGCAGCCTTTTCCCTTTGGAAGCTTGGATTGTAGTGTCTCAGGGGCTGCTTGCCAAACCTTGAAGTTGCCCAGGTTATAGCCTCCGCAGGAACGCTTGCGTAGCAAACGAGCACTTTCTACCGATGAACAGGGCTCCTGTCACGCTGGAGGAGAGTTAATCCCGCAGACCTCGTTCCTCCTGGGAAAGCGCAAGTCCACCCTGAGCCTCAGGGTAGTGCCTAAGTTTCCAACGGGCAAGCTCTGCGTGCCTCGGTTTCCATGAGGTCTCCACCGTTGTTGTGCTTCAATGGAACGCGAAGATAGCTTTCAGGACTCCAAGCACTCTGACCTCCGCACCGTTTCCCATGCTACCACACGGATCCCCCCCACGTCTCCTCTCTGCCTGCTGAGCAACAAGCAGCCGTGTAGGCCCTTCAGAACACTCCTGCATGCAGAGCCCAAGGCGGCACACTGCTCTCTGTCTTCCTTTGGAAACCTAGGTTGTCGCAGCTTACCCAGCTCACCAAGACAGTCTGAGCCGGTCTCATGAGCTGGGGAACGTGGACTCAGTGAGGACCAGGGCCCTACCTGCACTCAGAAAATCACTCTGCTCAGCCTTCCATCCAGGAGCTCACACCGACTGGCTCGTTGGTTTAGCAGGACGTCTAAGTGAGGTCCAAGCTGAGCAAAGAACACACTTCTTCCTTTACCCTGCTAGGCCCACGGAAGAGGTAGAGCCAACTAGGCCTCGCTCAGGCCAGCCCTCCTTCAGGGATCTTGCCACACTTCGAAGCCTGCACAGTAAAAGTTATTTAGCGAAGTTGCCAGGGTTTCGCCATTCTCCCTCGGCAGCTCCACTACTGCAGGGACTCATGTTTGCTGTGAACTAGGATAGGTGGCCCACTTCCAAAAGCAGTCTTTTCCCCTTTGGAAATGTGGATTCTTGTAGCCTAGGAGCTGTTTGCGAAACCATAGGAAGGCCCAGCTTTTACTCACTGCAGGCACGCCCGGGGACGAAACGAGTATGTTTCCCCAGAGAAACAGGCTGCTTGCAAGTGTCGAGGGGAGCTTCTCAGGTGCCCAGTGTGTCCCGTTTGTTTCCCTTCGCAGCTCCCGTACTGCAGGTACTTATGCTGGGTGCTAACAAGGGTTCGTTGGCTCTGCCGAGAAAAGCAGCCTTTTCCCTTTGGAAGCTTGGATTGTAGTGTCTCAGGGGCTGCTTGCCAAACCTTGAAGTTGACCAGGTTATAGCCTCCGCAGGTACGCTTGCGTAGCAAACGAGCACTTTCACCCGAGGAACAGCGTTCCTATCACGCTGCAGGAGAGTTAATCCTGCAGACCTCGTTCCTCCTGGGAAAGCGCAAGGCCACCCTGAGCCTCAGGGTAGTGCCTAAGTTTGCTCCGTGCAAGCTCTGCGTGCCTCGGTTTCCATGAGGTCTCCACCGTTGTTGTGCCTCAATGGAACTAGAGGATAGCTTTCAGGACTCCAAGCACTCTAGCCTCCGCACCGTTTCCCATGCTACCACACGGATTCCCCCCACGTCTCCTCTCTGCCTGCTGAGCAACAAGCAGCCGTGTAGGCCCTTCAGAACACTTCTTGCATGCAGAGCCCAAGGCGGGACACTGCTCTCTGTCTTCTTTTGGAAACGTAGGTTGTCGGAGCTTACCCACCTCACGAAGACAGTCTGAGCCGCTCTCATGAGCTGGGGAACGTGGACTCAGTGAGGACCAGGGCCCTACCTGCACTCAGAAAATCACTCTGCTCAGCCTTCCATCCAGGAGCTCACACCGACTGGCTCGTTGGTTTAGCAGGACGTCTAAGTGAGGTCCAAGCTGAGCAAAGAACACACTTCCTCCTTTACCCTGCTAGGCCCACAGAAGAGGTAGAGCCAACTAGGCCTCGCTCAGGCCAGCCCTCCTTCAGGGATCTTGCCACAGTTCGAAGCCTGCACAGTAAAAGATACTTAGCGAAGTTGCCAGGGTTTCGCCATGCTCTCCCTCGGCAGCTCCACTACTGCAGGGACTCATGTTTGCTGTGAACTAGGATAGGTGGCCCACTTCAAAAAGCAGTCTTTTCCCCTTTGGAAATGTGGATTCTTGTAGCCTCAGAGCTGTTTGCGAAACCCTAGGAAGGCCCAGCTTCTACTCACGGCAGGCACGCCCGGGGAGGAAACGAGTATGTTTCCCCAGAGAAACAGGCTGCTTGCAAGTGTCGAGCGGAGCTTCTCAGGTGCCCAGTGTGTCCCGTTTGTTTCCCTTCACAGCTGACATCCTGCAGGTACTTATGCTGGGGGCTAACAAGGGTAGGTGGCTCTTCCGACAAAAGCAGCCTTTTCCTTTTGGAAGCTTGGATTGTAGTGTCTCAGGGGCTGCTTGCCAAACCTTGAAGTTGCCCAGGTTATAGCCTCCAGAGGTACGCTTGAGTAGCAAACGAGCACTTTCACCCGAGGAACAGGGTTCCTGTCACGCTGGAGGAGAGTTAATCCCGCAGACCTCGTTCCTCCTGGGAAAGCGCAAGGCCACCCTGAGCCTCAGGGTAGTGCCTAAGTTTCCACAGGGCAAGCTCTGCGTGCCTCGGTTTCCATGAGGTCTCCACCGTTGTTGTGCTTCAATGGAACGCGAGGATAGATTTCAGGACTCCAAGCACTCTGACCTCCGCACCGTTTCCCATGCTACCACACGGATCCCCCCCACGTCTCCTCTCTGCCTGCTGAGCAACAAGCAGCCGTGTAGGCCCTTCAGAACACTTCTTGCATGCAGAGCCCAAGGCGGCACACTGCTCTCTGTCTTCCTCTGGAAACCTAGGTGGTCGCAGCTTGCCCCAGCTCACGAAGACAGTCTGAGCCGTTCTCATGAGCTGGGAGACGTGGACTCAGTGAGGACCAGGGCCCTACCTGCACTCAGAAAAATCACTCTGCTCAGCCTTCCATCCAGGAGCTCACACCGACTGGCTCGTTGGTTTAGCAGGACGTCTAAGTGAGGTCCAAGCTGAGCAAAGAGCACACTTCCTCCTTTACCCTGCTAGGCCCACGGAAGAGGTAGAGCCAACTAGGCCTCGTTCAGGCCAGCCCTCCTTCAGGGATCTTGCCACACTTCGAAGCCTGCACAGTAAAAGATACTTAGCGAAGTTGCCAAGATTTCGCCATGCTCTCCTTCGGCAGCTCCACTATTGCAGGAACTCATGTTTGCTTTGAACTAGGCTAGGTGTCCCTGCTTCCAAAAGCAGTCTTTTCCCCTTTGGAAATGTGGATTCTTGTAGCCTAGGAGCTGTTTGCGAAACCATAGGAAGGCCCAGCTTTCACTCACTGCAGGCACGCCCGGGGAGGAAACGAGTATGTTTCCCCAGAGAAACAGGCTGCTTGCAAGTATAGAGGGGAGCTTCTCAAGTGCCCAGTGTGTCCCGTTTGTTTCCCTTCACAGCTCCCGTACTGCAGGTACTTATGCTGGGTGCTAACAAGAGTTGGTTGGCTCTGCCGACAAAAGCAGCCTTTTCCCTTTGGAAGCTTGGATTGTAGTGTCTCAGGGGCTGCTTGCCAAACCTTGAAGTTGCCCAGGTTATAGCCTCCGCAGGTACGCTTGCGTAGCAAACGAGCACTTTCACCCGATGAACAGAGTTCCTATCACGCTGCAGGAGAGTTAATCCTGCAGACCTCGTTCCTCCTGGGAAAGCGCAAGGCCACCCTGAGCCTCAGGGTAGTGCCTAAGTTTGCTCCGTGCAAGCTCTGCGTGCCTCGGTTTCCATGAGGTCTCCACCGTTGTTGTGCTTCAATGGAACGCGAGGATAGCTTTCAGGACTCCAAGCACTCTGACCTCCGCACTGTTTCCCATGCTACCACACGGATCCCCCCCACGTCTCCTCTCTGCCTGCTGAGCATCAAGCAGCCGTGTAGGCCCTTCAGAACACTTCTTGCATGCAGAGCCCAAGGCAGCACACTGCTCTCTGTCTTCCTCTGGAAACCTAGGTTCTCGCAGCTTACCCAGCTCACCAAGACAGTCTGAGCCGGTCTCATGAGCTGGGGAACGTGGACTCAGTGAGGACCAGGGCCCTATCTGCACTCAGAAAATCACTCTGCTCAGCCTTCCATCCAGGAGCTCACACCGACTGGCTCGTTGGTTTAGCAGGACGTCTAAGTGAGGTCCAAGCTGAGCAAAGAGCACACTTCCTCCTTTACCCTGCTAGGCCCACGGAAGAGGTAGAGCCAACTAGGCCTCGCTCAGGCCAGCCCTCCTTCAGGGATCTTGCCACACTTCGAAGCCTGCACAGTAAAAGATACTTAGCGAAGTTGCCAAGATTTCGCCATGCTCTCCCTCGGCAGCTCCACTACTGCAGGGACTCATGTTTGCTTTGAACTAGGCTAGGTGTCCCTGCTTCCAAAAGCAGTCTTTTCCCCTTTGGAAATGTGGATTCTTGTAGCCTAGGAGCTGTTTGCGAAACCATAGGAAGGCCCAGCTTTTACTCACTGCAGGCACGCCCGGAGAGGAAACGAGTATGTTTCCCCAGAGAAACAGGCTGCTTGCAAGTGTAGAGGGGAGCTTCTCAGGTGCCCAGTGTCCCGTTTGTTTCCCTTCGCAGCTCCCGTACTGCAGGTACTTATGCTGGGTGCTAACAAGAGTTGGTTGGCTCTGCCGACAAAAGCAGCCTTTTCCCTTTGGAAGCTTGGATTGTAGTGTCTCAGGGGCTGCCTGCCAAACCTTGAAGTTGCCCAGGTTATAGCCTCCGCAGGAACGCTTGCGTAGCAAACGAGCACTTTCTACCGATGAACAGGGTTCCTGTCACGCTGGAGGAGAGTTAATCCCGCAGACCTCGTTCCTCCTGGGAAAGCGCAAGTCCACCCTGAGCCTCAGGGTAGTGCCTAAGTTTCCAACGGGCAAGCTCTGCGTGCCTTGGTTTCCATGAGGTCTCCACCGTTGTTGTGCTTCAATGGAACGCGAAGATAGCTTTCAGGACTCCAAGCACTCTGACCTCCGCACCGTTTCCCATGCTACCACACGGATCCCCCCCACGTCTCCTCTCTGCCTGCTGAGCAACAAGCAGCCGTGTAGGCCCTTCAGAACACTTCTGCATGCAGAGCCCAAGGCGGCACACTGCTCTCTGTCTTCCTTTGGAAACCTAGGTTGTCGCAGCTTACCCAGCTCACCAAGACAGTCTGAGCCGGTCTCATGAGCTGGGGAACGTGGACTCAGTGAGGACCAGGGCCCTACCTGCACTCAGAAAATCACTCTGCTCAGCCTTCCATCCAGGAGCTCACACCGACTGGCTCGTTGGTTTAGCAGGACGTCTAAGTGAGGTCCAAGCTGAGCAAAGAACACACTTCCTCCTTTACCCTGCTAGGCCCACGGAAGAGGTAGAGCCAACTAGGCCTCGCTCAGGCCAGCCCTCCTTCAGGGATCTTGCCACACTTCGAAGCCTGCACAGTAAAAGATATTTAGCGAAGTTGCCAGGGTTTCGCCATTCTCCCTCGGCAGCTCCACTACTGCAGGGACTCATGTTTGCTGTGAACTAGGATAGGTGGCCCACTTCCAAAAGCAGTCTTTTCCCCTTTGGAAAGGTGGATTCTTGTAGCCTAGGAGCTGTTTGCGAAACCATAGGAAGGCCCAGCTTTTACTCACTGCAGGCACGCCCGGGGACGAAACGAGTATGTTTCCCCAGAGAAACAGGCTGCTTGCAAGTGTAGAGGGGAGCTTCTCAGGTGCCCAGTGTGTCCCGTTTGTTTCCCTTCGCAGCTGACATCCTGCAGGTACTTATGCTGGGGGCTAACAAGGGTTCTTTGGCTCTGCCGAGAAAAGCAGCCTTTTCCCTTTGGAAGCTTGGATTGTAGTGTCTCAGGGGCTGCTTGCCAAACCTTGAAGTTGACCTGGTTATAGCCTCCGCAGGTACGCTTGCGTAGCAAACGAGCACTTTCACCCGATGAACAGAGTTCCTATCACGCTGCAGGAGAGTTAATCCTGCAGACCTCGTTCCTCCTGGGAAAGCGCAAGGCCACACTGAGCCTCAGGGTAGTGCCTAAGTTTACTCCGTGCAAGCTCTGCGTGCCTCGGTTTCCATGAGGTCTCCACCGTTGTTGTGCTTCAATGGAACGCGAGGATAGCTTTCAGGACTCCAAGCACTCTGACCTCTGCACTGTTTCCCATGCTACCACACGGATCCCCCCCTCGTCTCCTCTCTGCCTGCTGAGCATCAAGCAGCCGTGTAGGCCCTTCAGAACACTTCTTGCATGCAGAGCCCAAGGCAGCACACTGCTCTCTGTCTTCCTCTGGAAACCTAGGTTCTCGCAGCTTACCCAGCTCACCAAGACAGTCTGAGCCGGTCTCATGAGCTGGGGAACGTGGACTCAGTGAGGACCAGGGCCCTATCTGCACTCAGAAAATCACTCTGCTCAGCCTTCCATCCAGGAGCTCACACCGACTGGCTCGTTGGTTTAGCAGGACGTCTAAGTGAGGTCCAAGCTGAGCAAAGAGCACACTTCCTCCTTTACCCTGCTAGGCCCACGGAAGAGGTAGAGCCAACTAGGCCTCGCTCAGGCCAGCCCTCCTTCAGGGATCTTGCCACACTTCGAAGCCTGCACAGTAAAAGATACTTAGCGAAGTTGCCAAGATTTCGCCATGCTCTCCCTCGGCAGCTCCACTACTGCAGGGACTCATGTTTGCTTTGAACTAGGATAGGTGTCCCTGCTTCCAAAAGCAGTCTTTTCCCCTTTGGAAATGTGGATTCTTGTAGCCTAGGAGCTGTTTGCGAAACCATAGGAAGGCCCAGCTTTTACTCACTGCAGGCACGCCCGGAGAGGAAACGAGTATGTTTCCCCAGAGAAACAGGCTGCTTGCAAGTGTAGAGGGGAGCTTCTCAGGTGCCCAGTGTCCCGTTTGTTTCCCTTCGCAGCTCCCGTACTGCAGGTACTTATGCTGGGTGCTAACAAGAGTTGGTTGGCTCTGCCGACAAAAGCAGCCTTTTCCGTTTGGAAGCTTGGATTGTAGTGTCTCAGGGGCTGCTTGCCAAACCTTGAAGTTGCCCAGGTTATAGCCTCCGCAGGAACGCTTGCGTAGCAAACGAGCACTTTCTACCGATGAACAGGGTTCCTGTCACGCTGGAGGAGAGTTAATCCCGCAGACCTCGTTCCTCCTGGGAAAGCGCAAGTCCACCTTGAGCCTCAGGGTAGTGCCTAAGTTTCCAACGGGCAAGCTCTGCGTGCCTTGGTTTCCATGAGGTCTCCACCGTTGTTGTGCTTCAATGGAACGCGAAGATAGCTTTCAGGACTCCAAGCACTCTGACCTCCGCACCGTTTCCCATGCTACCACACGGATCCCCCCCACGTCTCCTCTCTGCCTGCTGAGCAACAAGCAGCCGTGTAGGCCCTTCAGAACACTTCTGCATGCAGAGCCCAAGGCGGCACACTGCTCTCTGTCTTCCTTTGGAAACCTAGGTTGTCGCAGCTTACCCAGCTCACCAAGACAGTCTGAGCCGGTCTCATGAGCTGGGGAACGTGGACTCAGTGAGGACCAGGGCCCTACCTGCACTCAGAAAATCACTCTGCTCAGCCTTCCATCCAGGAGCTCACACCGACTGGCTCGTTGGTTTAGCAGGACGTCTAAGTGAGGTCCAAGCTGAGCAAAGAACACACTTCCTCCTTTACCCTGCTAGGCCCACGGAAGAGGTAGAGCCAACTAGGCCTCGCTCAGGCCAGCCCTCCTTCAGGGATCTTGCCACACTTCGAAGCCTGCACAGTAAAAGATATTTAGCGAAGTTGCCAGGGTTTCGCCATTCTCCCTCGGCAGCTCCACTACTGCAGGGACTCATGTTTGCTGTGAACTAGGATAGGTGGCCCACTTCCAAAAGCAGTCTTTTCCCCTTTGGAAAGGTGGATTCTTGTAGCCTAGGAGCTGTTTGCGAAACCATAGGAAGGCCCAGCTTTTACTCACTGCAGGCACGCCCGGGGACGAAACGAGTATGTTTCCCCAGAGAAACAGGCTGCTTGCAAGTGTAGAGGGGAGCTTCTCAGGTGCCCAGTGTGTCCCGTTTGTTTCCCTTCGCAGCTGACATCCTGCAGGTACTTATGCTGGGTGCTAACAAGGGTTCTTTGGCTCTGCCGAGAAAAGCAGCCTTTTCCCTTTGGAAGCTTGGATTGTAGTGTCTCAGGGGCTGCTTGCCAAACCTTGAAGTTGACCTGGTTATAGCCTCCGCAGGTACGCTTGCGTAGCAAACGAGCACTTTCACCTGATGAACAGAGTTCCTATCACGCTGCAGGAGAGTTAATCCTGCAGACCTCGTTCCTCCTGGGAAAGCGCAAGGCCACCCTGAGCCTCAGGGTAGTGCCTAAGTTTGCTCCGTGCAAGCTCTGCGTGCCTCGGTTTCCATGAGGTCTCCACCGTTGTTGTGCTTCAATGGAACGCGAGGATAGCTTTCAGGACTCCAAGCACTCTGACCTCCGCACTGTTTCCCATGCTACCACACGGATCCCCCCCACGTCTCCTCTCTGCCTGCTGAGCATCAAGCAGCCGTGTAGGCCCTTCAGAACACTTCTTGCATGCAGAGCCCAAGGCAGCACACTGCTCTCTGTCTTCCTCTGGAAACCTAGGTTCTCGCAGCTTACCCAGCTCACCAAGACAGTCTGAGCCGGTCTCATGAGCTGGGGAACGTGGACTCAGTGAGGACCAGGGCCCTATCTGCACTCAGAAAATCACTCTGCTCAGCCTTCCATCCAGGAGCTCACACCGACTGGCTCGTTGGTTTAGCAGGACGTCTAAGTGAGGTCCAAGCTGAGCAAAGAGCACACTTCCTCCTTTACCCTGCTAGGCCCACGGAAGAGGTAGAGCCAACTAGGCCTCGCTCAGGCCAGCCCTCCTTCAGGGATCTTGCCACACTTCGAAGCCTGCACAGTAAAAGATACTTAGCGAAGTTGCCAAGATTTCGCCATGCTCTCCCTCGGCAGCTCCACTACTGCAGGGACTCATGTTTGCTTTGAACTAGGATAGGTGTCCCTGCTTCCAAAAGCAGTCTTTTCCCCTTTGGAAATGTGGATTCTTGTAGCCTAGGAGCTGTTTGCGAAACCATAGGAAGGCCCAGCTTTTACTCACTGCAGGCACGCCCGGAGAGGAAACGAGTATGTTTCCCCAGAGAAACAGGCTGCTTGCAAGTGTAGAGGGGAGCTTCTCAGGTGCCCAGTGTCCCGTTTGTTTCCCTTCGCAGCTCCCGTACTGCAGGTACTTATGCTGGGTGCTAACAAGAGTTGGTTGGCTCTGCCGACAAAAGCAGCCTTTTCCCTTTGGAAGCTTGGATTGTAGTGTCTCAGGGGCTGCTTGCCAAACCTTGAAGTTGCCCAGGTTATAGCCTCCGCAGGAACGCTTGCGTAGCAAACGAGCACTTTCTACCGATGAACAGGGTTCCTGTCACGCTGGAGGAGAGTTAATCCCGCAGACCTCGTTCCTCCTGGGAAAGCGCAAGTCCACCCTGAGCCTCAGGGTAGTGCCTAAGTTTCCAACGGGCAAGCTCTGCGTGCCTTGGTTTCCATGAGGTCTCCACCGTTGTTGTGCTTCAATGGAACGCGAAGATAGCTTTCAGGACTCCAAGCACTCTGACCTCCGCACCGTTTCCCATGCTACCACACGGATCCCCCCCACGTCTCCTCTCTGCCTGCTGAGCAACAAGCAGCCGTGTAGGCCCTTCAGAACACTTCTGCATGCAGAGCCCAAGGCGGCACACTGCTCTCTGTCTTCCTTTGGAAACCTAGGTTGTCGCAGCTTACCCAGCTCACCAAGACAGTCTGAGCCGGTCTCATGAGCTGGGGAACGTGGACTCAGTGAGGACCAGGGCCCTACCTGCACTCAGAAAATCACTCTGCTCAGCCTTCCATCCAGGAGCTCACACCGACTGGCTCGTTGGTTTAGCAGGACGTCTAAGTGAGGTCCAAGCTGAGCAAAGAACACACTTCCTCCTTTACCCTGCTAGGCCCACGGAAGAGGTAGAGCCAACTAGGCCTCGCTCAGGCCAGCCCTCCTTCAGGGATCTTGCCACACTTCGAAGCCTGCACAGTAAAAGATATTTAGCGAAGTTGCCAGGGTTTCGCCATTCTCCCTCGGCAGCTCCACTACTGCAGGGACTCATGTTTGCTGTGAACTAGGATAGGTGGCCCACTTCCAAAAGCAGTCTTTTCCCCTTTGGAAAGGTGGATTCTTGTAGCCTAGGAGCTGTTTGCGAAACCATAGGAAGGCCCAGCTTTTACTCACTGCAGGCACGCCCGGGGACGAAACGAGTATGTTTCCCCAGAGAAACAGGCTGCTTGCAAGTGTAGAGGGGAGCTTCTCAGGTGCCCAGTGTGTCCCGTTTGTTTCCCTTCGCAGCTGACATCCTGCAGGTACTTATGCTGGGGGCTAACAAGGGTTCTTTGGCTCTGCCGAGAAAAGCAGCCTTTTCCCTTTGGAAGCTTGGATTGTAGTGTCTCAGGGGCTGCTTCCCAACCCTTGAAGTTGACCTGGTTATAGCCTCCGCAGGTACGCTTGCGTAGCAAACGAGCACTTTCACCCGATGAACAGAGTTCCTATCACGCTGCAGGAGAGTTAATCCTGCAGACCTCGTTCCTCCTGGGAAAGCGCAAGGCCACACTGAGCCTCAGGGTAGTGCCTAAGTTTACTCCGTGCAAGCTCTGCGTGCCTCGGTTTCCATGAGGTCTCCACCGTTGTTGTGCTTCAATGGAACGCGAGGATAGCTTTCAGGACTCCAAGCACTCTGACCTCCGCACTGTTTCCCATGCTACCACACGGATCCCCCCCACGTCTCCTCTCTGCCTGCTGAGCATCAAGCAGCCGTGTAGGCCCTTCAGAACACTTCTTGCATGCAGAGCCCAAGGCAGCACACTGCTCTCTGTCTTCCTCTGGAAACCTAGGTTCTCGCAGCTTACCCAGCTCACCAAGACAGTCTGAGCCGGTCTCATGAGCTGGGGAACGTGGACTCAGTGAGGACCAGGGCCCTATCTGCACTCAGAAAATCACTCTGCTCAGCCTTCCATCCAGGAGCTCACACCGACTGGCTCGTTGGTTTAGCAGGACGTCTAAGTGAGGTCCAAGCTGAGCAAAGAGCACACTTCCTCCTTTACCCTGCTAGGCCCACGGAAGAGGTAGAGCCAACTAGGCCTCGCTCAGGCCAGCCCTCCTTCAGGGATCTTGCCACACTTCGAAGCCTGCACAGTAAAAGATACTTAGCGAAGTTGCCAAGATTTCGCCATGCTCTCCCTCGGCAGCTCCACTACTGCAGGGACTCATGTTTGCTTTGAACTAGGATAGGTGTCCCTGCTTCCAAAAGCAGTCTTTTCCCCTTTGGAAATGTGGATTCTTGTAGCCTAGGAGCTGTTTGCGAAACCATAGGAAGGCCCAGCTTTTACTCACTGCAGGCACGCCCGGAGAGGAAACGAGTATGTTTCCCCAGAGAAACAGGCTGCTTGCAAGTGTAGAGGGGAGCTTCTCAGGTGCCCAGTGTCCCGTTTGTTTCCCTTCGCAGCTCCCGTACTGCAGGTACTTATGCTGGGTGCTAACAAGAGTTGGTTGGCTCTGCCGACAAAAGCAGCCTTTTCCCTTTGGAAGCTTGGATTGTAGTGTCTCAGGGGCTGCTTGCCAAACCTTGAAGTTGCCCAGGTTATAGCCTCCGCAGGAACGCTTGCGTAGCAAACGAGCACTTTCTACCGATGAACAGGGTTCCTGTCACGCTGGAGGAGAGTTAATCCCGCAGACCTCGTTCCTCCTGGGAAAGCGCAAGTCCACCCTGAGCCTCAGGGTAGTGCCTAAGTTTCCAACGGGCAAGCTCTGCGTGCCTCGGTTTCCATGAGGTCTCCACCGTTGTTGTGCTTCAATGGAACGCGAAGATAGCTTTCAGGACTCCAAGCACTCTGACCTCCGCACCGTTTCCCATGCTACCACACGGATCCCCCCCACGTCTCCTCTCTGCCTGCTGAGCAACAAGCAGCCGTGTAGGCCCTTCAGAACACTTCTGCATGCAGAGCTCAAGGCGGCACACTGCTCTCTGTCTTCCTTTGGAAACCTAGGTGGTCGCAGCTTACCCAGCTCACCAAGACAGTCTGAGCCGGTCTCATGAGCTGGGGAACGTGGACTCAGTGAGGACCAGGGCCCTACCTGCACTCAGAAAATCACTCTGCTCAGCCTTCCATCCAGGAGCTCACACCGACTGGCTCGTTGGTTTAGCAGGACGTTTAAGTGAGGTCCAAGCTGAGCAAAGAACACACTTCCTCCTTTACCCTGCTAGGCCCACGGAAGAGGTAGAGCCAACTAGGCCTCGCTCAGGCCAGCCCTCCTTCAGGGATCTTGCCACACTTCGAAGCCTGCACAGTAAAAGATATTTAGCGAAGTTGCCAGGGTTTCGCCATTCTCCCTCGGCAGCTCCACTACTGCAGGGACTCATGTTTGCTGTGAACTAGGATAGGTGGCCCACTTCCAAAAGCAGTCTTTTCCCCTTTGGAAAGGTGGATTCTTGTAGCCTAGGAGCTGTTTGCGAAACCATAGGAAGGCCCAGCTTTTACTCACTGCAGGCACGCCCGGGGACGAAACGAGTATGTTTCCCCAGAGAAACAGGCTGCTTGCAAGTGTCGAGGGGAGCTTCTCAGGTGCCCAGTGTGTCCCGTTTGTTTCCCTTCGCAGCTCCCGTACTGCAGGTACTTATGCTGGGTGCTAACAAGGGTTCGTTGGCTCTGCCGAGAAAAGCAGCCTTTTCCCTTTGGAAGCTTGGATTGTAGTGTCTCAGGGGCTGCTTGCCAAACCTTGAAGTTGACCAGGTTATAGCCTCCGCAGGTACGCTTGCGTAGCAAACGAGCACTTTCTACCGAAGAACAGCGTTCCTGTCACGCTGGAGGAGAGTTAATCCCGCAGACCTCCTTCCTCCTGGGAAAGCGCAAGGCCACCCTGAGCCTCAGGGTAGTGCCTAAGTTTGCTCCGTGCAAGCTCTGCGTGCCTCGGTTTCCATGAGGTCTCCACCGTTGTTGTGCTTCAATGGAACGCGAGGATAGCTTTCAGGACTCCAAGCACTCTGGCCTCCGCACCGTTTCCCATGCTACCACACGGATTCCCCCCACGTCTCCTCTCTGCCTGCTGAGCAACAAGCAGCCGTGTAGGCCCTTCAGAACACTTCTTGCATGCAGAGCCCAAGGCGGGACACTGCTCTCTGTCTTCCTTTGGAAACCTAGGTTGTCGCAGCTTCCCCAGGTCACCAAGACAGTCTGAGCCGGTCTCATGAGCTGGGGAACGTGGACTCAGTGAGGACCAGGGCCCTACCTGCACTCAGAAAATCACTCTGCTCAGCCTTCCATCCAGGAGCTCACACCGACTGGCTCGTTGGTTTAGCAGGACGTCTAAGTGAGGTCCAAGCTGAGCAAAGAACACACTTCCTCCTTTACCCTGCTAGGCCCACGGAAGAGGTAGAGCCAACTAGGCCTCGCTCAGGCCAGCCCTCCTTCAGGGATCTTGCCACACTTCGAAGCCTGCACAGTAAAAGATATTTAGCGAAGTTGCCAGGGTTTCGCCATTCTCCCTCGGCAGCTCCACTACTGCAGGGACTCATGTTTGCTGTGAACTAGGATAGGTGGCCCACTTCCAAAAGCAGTCTTTTCCCCTTTGGAAAGGTGGATTCTTGTAGCCTAGGAGCTGTTTGCGAAACCATAGGAAGGCCCAGCTTTTACTCACTGCAGGCACGCCCGGGGACGAAACGAGTATGTTTCCCCAGAGAAACAGGCTGCTTGCAAGTGTCGAGGGGAGCTTCTCAGGTGCCCAGTGTGTCCCGTTTGTTTCCCTTCGCAGCTCCCGTACTGCAGGTACTTATGCTGGGTGCTAACAAGGGTTCGTTGGCTCTGCCGAGAAAAGCAGCCTTTTCCCTTTGGAAGCTTGGATTGTAGTGTCTCAGGGGCTGCTTGCCAAACCTTGAAGTTGACCAGGTTATAGCCTCCGCAGGTACGCTTGCGTAGCAAACGAGCACTTTCTACCGAAGAACAGGGTTCCTGTCACGCTGGAGGAGAGTTAATCCCGCAGACCTCCTTCCTCCTGGGAAAGCGCAAGGCCACCCTGAGCCTCAGGGTAGTGCCTAAGTTTGCTCCGTGCAAGCTCTGCGTGCCTCGGTTTCCATGAGGTCTCCACCGTTGTTGTGCTTCAATGGAACGCGAGGATAGCTTTCAGGACTCCAAGCACTCTGGCCTCCGCACCGTTTCCCATGCTACCACACGGATTCCCCCCACGTCTCCTCTCTGCCTGCTGAGCAACAAGCAGCCGTGTAGGCCCTTCAGAACACTTCTTGCATGCAGAGCCCAAGGCGGGACACTGCTCTCTGTCTTCCTTTGGAAACCTAGGTTGTCGCAGCTTGCCCAGCTCACCAAGACAGTCTGAGCCGGTCTCATGAGCTGGGGAACGTGGACTCAGTGAGGACCAGGGCCCTACCTGCACTCAGAAAATCACTCTGCTCAGCCTTCCATCCAGGAGCTCACACCGACTGGCTCGTTGGTTTAGCAGGACGTCTAAGTGAGGTCCAAGCTGAGCAAAGAACACACTTCCTCCTTTACCCTGCTAGGCCCACGGAAGAGGTAGAGCCAACTAGGCCTCGCTCAGGCCAGCCCTCCTTCAGGGATCTTGCCACACTTCGAAGCCTGCACAGTAAAAGATATTTAGCGAAGTTGCCAGGGTTTCGCCATTCTCCCTCGGCAGCTCCACTACTGCAGGGACTCATGTTTGCTGTGAACTAGGATAGGTGGCCCACTTCCAAAAGCAGTCTTTTCCCCTTTGGAAAGGTGGATTCTTGTAGCCTAGGAGCTGTTTGCGAAACCATAGGAAGGCCCAGCTTTTACTCACTGCAGGCACGCCCGGGGACGAAACGAGTATGTTTCCCCAGAGAAACAGGCTGCTTGCAAGTGTAGAGGGGAGCTTCTCAGGTGCCCAGTGTGTCCCGTTTGTTTCCCTTCGCAGCTGACATCCTGCAGGTACTTATGCTGGGTGCTAACAAGGGTTCTTTGGCTCTGCCGAGAAAAGCAGCCTTTTCCCTTTGGAAGCTTGGATTGTAGTGTCTCAGGGGCTGCTTGCCAAACCTTGAAGTTGACCTGGTTATAGCCTCCGCAGGTACGCTTGCGTAGCAAACGAGCACTTTCACCCGATGAACAGAGTTCCTATCACGCTGCAGGAGAGTTAATCCTGCAGACCTCGTTCCTCCTGGGAAAGCGCAAGGCCACCCTGAGCCTCAGGGTAGTGCCTAAGTTTGCTCCGTGCAAGCTCTGCGTGCCTCGGTTTCCATGAGGTCTCCATCGTTCTTGTGCTTCAATGGAACGCGAGGATAGCTTTCAGGACTCCAAGCACTCTGACCTCCGCACTGTTTCCCATGCTACCACACGGATCCCCCCCACGTCTCCTCTCTGCCTGCTGAGCATCAAGCAGCCGTGTAGGCCCTTCAGAACACTTCTTGCATGCAGAGCCCAAGGCAGCACCCTGCTCTCTGTCTTCCTCTGGAAACCTAGGTTCTCGCAGCTTACCCAGCTCACCAAGACAGTCTGAGCCGGTCTCATGAGCTGGGGAACGTGGACTCAGTGAGGACCAGGGCCCTATCTGCACTCAGAAAATCACTCTGCTCAGCCTTCCATCCAGGAGCTCACACCGACTGGCTCGTTGGTTTAGCAGGACGTCTAAGTGAGGTCCAAGCTGAGCAAAGAGCACACTTCCTCCTTTACCCTGCTAGGCCCACGGAAGAGGTAGAGCCAACTAGGCCTCGCTCAGGCCAGCCCTCCTTCAGGGATCTTGCCACACTTCGAAGCCTGCACAGTAAAAGATACTTAGCGAAGTTGCCAAGATTTCGCCATGCTCTCCCTCGGCAGCTCCACTACTGCAGGGACTCATGTTTGCTTTGAACTAGGATAGGTGTCCCTGCTTCCAAAAGCAGTCTTTTCCCCTTTGGAAATGTGGATTCTTGTAGCCTAGGAGCTGTTTGCGAAACCATAGGAAGGCCCAGCTTTTACTCACTGCAGGCACGCCCGGGGAGGAAACGAGTATGTTTCCCCAGAGAAACAGGCTGCTTGCAAGTGTAGAGGGGAGCTTCTCAGGTGCCCAGTGTCCCGTTTGTTTCCCTTCGCAGCTCCCGTACTGCAGGTACTTATGCTGGGTGCTAACAAGAGTTGGTTGGCTCTGCCGACAAAAGCAGCCTTTTCCCTTTGGAAGCTTGGATTGTAGTGTCTCAGGGGCTGCTTGCCAAACCTTGAAGTTGCCCAGGTTATAGCCTCCGCAGGAACGCTTGCGTAGCAAACGAGCACTTTCTACCGATGAACAGGGTTCCTGTCACGCTGGAGGAGAGTTAATCCCGCAGACCTCGTTCCTCCTGGGAAAGCGCAAGTCCACCCTGAGCCTCAGGTTAGTGCCTAAGTTTCCAACGGGCAAGCTCTGCGTGCCTTGGTTTCCATGAGGTCTCCACCGTTGTTGTGCTTCAATGGAACGCGAAGATAGCTTTCAGGACTCCAAGCACTCTGACCTCCGCACCGTTTCCCATGCTACCACACGGATCCCCCCCACGTCTCCTCTCTGCCTGCTGAGCAACAAGCAGCCGTGTAGGCCCTTCAGAACACTTCTGCATGCAGAGCCCAAGGCGGCACACTGCTCTCTGTCTTCCTTTGGAAACCTAGGTTGTCGCAGCTTACCCAGCTCACCAAGACAGTCTGAGCCGGTCTCATGAGCTGGGGAACGTGGACTCAGTGAGGACCAGGGCCCTACCTGCACTCAGAAAATCACTCTGCTCAGCCTTCCATCCAGGAGCTCACACCGACTGGCTCGTTGGTTTAGCAGGACGTCTAAGTGAGGTCCAAGCTGAGCAAAGAACACACTTCCTCCTTTACCCTGCTAGGCCCACGGAAGAGGTAGAGCCAACTAGGCCTCGCTCAGGCCAGCCCTCCTTCAGGGATCTTGCCACACTTCGAAGCCTGCACAGTAAAAGATATTTAGCGAAGTTGCCAGGGTTTCGCCATTCTCCCTCGGCAGCTCCACTACTGCAGGGACTCATGTTTGCTGTGAACTAGGATAGGTGGCCCACTTCCAAAAGCAGTCTTTTCCCCTTTGGAAAGGTGGATTCTTGTAGCCTAGGAGCTGTTTGCGAAACCATAGGAAGGCCCAGCTTTTACTCACTGCAGGCACGCCCGGGGACGAAACGAGTATGTTTCCCCAGAGAAACAGGCTGCTTGCAAGTGTAGAGGGGAGCTTCTCAGGTGCCCAGTGTGTCCCGTTTGTTTCCCTTCGCAGCTGACATCCTGCAGGTACTTATGCTGGGGGCTAACAAGGGTTCTTTGGCTCTGCCGAGAAAAGCAGCCTTTTCCCTTTGGAAGCTTGGATTGTAGTGTCTCAGGGGCTGCTTGCCAAACCTTGAAGTTGACCTGGTTATAGCCTCCGCAGGTACGCTTGCGTAGCAAACGAGCACTTTCACCCGATGAACAGAGTTCCTATCACGCTGCAGGAGAGTTAATCCTGCAGACCTCGTTCCTCCTGGGAAAGCGCAAGGCCACACTGAGCCTCAGGGTAGTGCCTAAGTTTACTCCGTGCAAGCTCTGCGTGCCTCGGTTTCCATGAGGTCTCCACCGTTGTTGTGCTTCAATGGAACGCGAGGATAGCTTTCAGGACTCCAAGCACTCTGACCTCCGCACTGTTTCCCATGCTACCACACGGATCCCCCCCACGTCTCCTCTCTGCCTGCCGAGCATCAAGCAGCCGTGTAGGCCCTTCAGAACACTTCTTGCATGCAGAGCCCAAGGCAGCACACTGCTCTCTGTCTTCCTCTGGAAACCTAGGTTCTCGCAGCTTACCCAGCTCACCAAGACAGTCTGAGCCGGTCTCATGAGCTGGGGAACGTGGACTCAGTGAGGACCAGGGCCCTATCTGCACTCAGAAAATCACTCTGCTCAGCCTTCCATCCAGGAGCTCACACCGACTGGCTCGTTGGTTTAGCAGGACGTCTAAGTGAGGTCCAAGCTGAGCAAAGAGCACACTTCCTCCTTTACCCTGCTAGGCCCACGGAAGAGGTAGAGCCAACTAGGCCTCGCTCAGGCCAGCCCTCCTTCAGGGATCTTGCCACACTTCGAAGCCTGCACAGTAAAAGATACTTAGCGAAGTTGCCAAGATTTCGCCATGCTCTCCCTCGGCAGCTCCACTACTGCAGGGACTCATGTTTGCTTTGAACTAGGATAGGTGTCCCTGCTTCCAAAAGCAGTCTTTTCCCCTTTGGAAATGTGGATTCTTGTAGCCTAGGAGCTGTTTGCGAAACCATAGGAAGGCCCAGCTTTTACTCACTGCAGGCACGCCCGGAGAGGAAACGAGTATGTTTCCCCAGAGAAACAGGCTGCTTGCAAGTGTAGAGGGGAGCTTCTCAGGTGCCCAGTGTCCCGTTTGTTTCCCTTCGCAGCTCCCGTACTGCAGGTACTTATGCTGGGTGCTAACAAGAGTTGGTTGGCTCTGCCGACAAAAGCAGCCTTTTCCCTTTGGAAGCTTGGATTGTAGTGTCTCAGGGGCTGCTTGCCAAACCTTGAAGTTGCCCAGGTTATAGCCTCCGCAGGAACGCTTGCGTAGCAAACGAGCACTTTCTACCGATGAACAGGGTTCCTGTCACGCTGGAGGAGAGTTAATCCCGCAGACCTCGTTCCTCCTGGGAAAGCGCAAGTCCACCCTGAGCCTCAGGGTAGTGCCTAAGTTTCCAACGGGCAAGCTCTGCGTGCCTTGGTTTCCATGAGGTCTCCACCGTTGTTGTGCTTCAATGGAACGCGAAGATAGCTTTCAGGACTCCAAGCACTCTGACCTCCGCACCGTTTCCCATGCTACCACACGGATCCCCCCCACGTCTCCTCTCTGCCTGCTGAGCAACAAGCAGCCGTGTAGGCCCTTCAGAACACTTCTGCATGCAGAGCCCAAGGCGGCACACTGCTCTCTGTCTTCCTCTGGAAACCTAGGTGGTCGCAGCTTACCCAGCTCACCAAGACAGTCTGAGCCGGTCTCATGAGCTGGGGAACGTGGACTCAGTGAGGACCAGGGCCCTACCTGCACTCAGAAAATCACTCTGCTCAGCCTTCCATCCAGGAGCTCACACCGACTGGCTCGTTGGTTTAGCAGGACGTCTAAATGAGGTCCAAGCTGAGCAAAGAACACACTTCCTCCTTTACCCTGCTAGGCCCACGGAAGAGGTAGAGCCAACTAGGCCTCGCTCAGGCCAGCCCTCCTTCAGGGATCTTGCCACACTTCGAAGCCTGCACAGTAAAAGATATTTAGCGAAGTTGCCAGGGTTTCGCCATTCTCCCTCGGCAGCTCCACTACTGCAGGGACTCATGTTTGCTGTGAACTAGGATAGGTGGCCCACTTCCAAAAGCAGTCTTTTCCCCTTTGAAATGTGGATTCTTGTAGCCTAGGAGCTGTTTGCGAAACCATAGGAAGGCCCAGCTTTTACTCACTGCAGGCACGCCCCGGGACGAAACGAGAATGTTTCCCCAGAGAAACAGGCTGCTTGCAAGTGTCGAGGGGAGCTTCTCAGGTGCCCAGTGTGTCCCGTTTGTTTCCCTTCGCAGCTCCCGTACTGCAGGTACTTATGCTGGGTGCTAACAAGGGTTCGTTGGCTCTGCCGAGAAAAGCAGCCTTTTCCCTTTGGAAGCTTGGATTGTAGTGTCTCAGGGGCTGCTTGCCAAACCTTGAAGTTGACCAGGTTATAGCCTCCGCAGGTACGCTTGCGTAGCAAACGAGCACTTTCACCCGAGGAACAGCGTTCCTATCACGCTGCAGGAGAGTTAATCCTGCAGACCTCGTTCCTCCTGGGAAAGCGCAAGGCCACCCTGAGCCTCAGGGTAGTGCCTAAGTTTGCTCCGTGCAAGCTCTGCGTGCCTCGGTTTCCATGAGGTCTCCATCGTTGTTGTGCTTCAATGGAACGCGAGGATAGCTTTCAGGACTCCAAGCACTCTGACCTCCGCACCATTTCCCATGCTACCACACAGATCCCCCCACGTCTCCTCTCTGCCTGCTGAGCAATAAGCAGCCGTGTAGGCCCTTCGGAACACTTCTTGCATGCAGACCCCAAGGCGGGACACTGCTCTCTGTCTCCTTTGGAAACCTAGGTTGTCGGAGCTTACCCACCTCACTAAGACAGTCTGAGCCGGTCTCATGAGCTGGGGAACGTGGACTCAGTGAGGACCAGGGCCCTATCTGCACTCAGAAAATCACTCTGCTCAGCCTTCCATCCAGGAGCTCACACCGACTGGCTCGTTGGTTTAGCAGGACGTCTAAGTGAGGTCCAAGCTGAGCAAAGAACACACTTCCTCCTTTACCCTGCTAGGCCCACGGAAGAGGTAGAGCCAACTAGGCCTCGCTCAGGCCAGCCGTCCTTCAGGGATCTTGCCACACTTCGAAGCCTGCACAGTAAAAGTTATTTAGCGAAGTTACCAGGGTTTCGCCATGCTCTCCCTCGGCAGCTCCACTACTGCAGGGACTCATGTTTGCTGTGAACTAGGATAGGTGGCCCACTTCAAAAAGCAGTCTTTTCCCCTTTAGAAATGTGGATTCTTGTAGCCTCGGAGCTGTTTGCAAAACCCTAGGAAGGCCCAGCTTCTACTCACGGCAGGCACGCCCGGGGAGGAAACGAGTATGTTTCCCCAGAGAAACAGGCTGCTTGCAAGTGTAGAGGGGAGCTTCTCAGGTGCCCAGTGTGTCCCGTTTGTTTCCCTTCGCAGCTGACATCCTGCAGGTACTTATGCTGGGGGCTAACAAGGGTTCTTTGGCTCTGCCGAGAAAAGCAGCCTTTTCCCTTTGGAAGCTTGGATTGTAGTGTCTCAGGGGCTGCTTGCCAAACCTTGAAGTTGACCTGGTTATAGCCTCCGCAGGTACGCTTGCGTAGCAAACGAGCACTTTCACCCGATGAACAGAGTTCCTATCACGCTGCAGGAGAGTTAATCCTGCAGACCTCGTTCCTCCTGGGAAAGCGCAAGGCCACACTGAGCCTCAGGGTAGTGCCTAAGTTTACTCCGTGCAAGCTCTGCGTGCCTCGGTTTCCATGAGGTCTCCACCGTTGTTGTGCTTCAATGGAACGCGAGGATAGCTTTCAGGACTCCAAGCACTCTGACCTCTGCACTGTTTCCCATGCTACCACACGGATCCCCCCCACGTCTCCTCTCTGCCTGCTGAGCATCAAGCAGCCGTGTAGGCCCTTCAGAACACTTCTTGCATGCAGAGCCCAAGGCAGCACACTGCTCTCTGTCTTCCTCTGGAAACCTAGGTTCTCGCAGCTTACCCAGCTCACCAAGACAGTCTGAGCCGGTCTCATGAGCTGGGGAACGTGGACTCAGTGAGGACCAGGGCCCTATCTGCACTCAGAAAATCACTCTGCTCAGCCTTCCATCCAGGAGCTCACACCGACTGGCTCGTTGGTTTAGCAGGACGTCTAAGTGAGGTCCAAGCTGAGCAAAGAGCACACTTCCTCCTTTACCCTGCTAGGCCCACGGAAGAGGTAGAGCCAACTAGGCCTCGCTCAGGCCAGCCCTCCTTCAGGGATCTTGCCACACTTCGAAGCCTGCACAGTAAAAGATACTTAGCGAAGTTGCCAAGATTTCGCCATGCTCTCCCTCGGCAGCTCCACTACTGCAGGGACTCATGTTTGCTTTGAACTAGGATAGGTGTCCCTGCTTCCAAAAGCAGTCTTTTCCCCTTTGGAAATGTGGATTCTTGTAGCCTAGGAGCTGTTTGCGAAACCATAGGAAGGCCCAGCTTTTACTCACTGCAGGCACGCCCGGAGAGGAAACGAGTATGTTTCCCCAGAGAAACAGGCTGCTTGCAAGTGTAGAGGGGAGCTTCTCAGGTGCCCAGTGTCCCGTTTGTTTCCCTTCGCAGCTCCCGTACTGCAGGTACTTATGCTGGGTGCTAACAAGAGTTGGTTGGCTCTGCCGACAAAAGCAGCCTTTTCCCTTTGGAAGCTTGGATTGTAGTGTCTCAGGGGCTGCCTGCCAAACCTTGAAGTTGCCCAGGTTATAGCCTCCGCAGGAACGCTTGCGTAGCAAACGAGCACTTTCTACCGATGAACAGGGTTCCTGTCACGCTGGAGGAGAGTTAATCCCGCAGACCTCGTTCCTCCTGGGAAAGCGCAAGTCCACCCTGAGCCTCAGGGTAGTGCCTAAGTTTCCAACGGGCAAGCTCTGCGTGCCTTGGTTTCCATGAGGTCTCCACCGTTGTTGTGCTTCAATGGAACGCGAAGATAGCTTTCAGGACTCCAAGCACTCTGACCTCCGCACCGTTTCCCATGCTACCACACGGATCCCCCCCACGTCTCCTCTCTGCCTGCTGAGCAACAAGCAGCCGTGTAGGCCCTTCAGAACACTTCTGCATGCAGAGCCCAAGGCGGCACACTGCTCTCTGTCTTCCTTTGGAAACCTAGGTTGTCACAGCTTACCCAGCTCACCAAGACAGTCTGAGCCGGTCTCATGAGCTGGGGAACGTGGACTCAGTGAGGACCAGGGCCCTACCTGCACTCAGAAAATCACTCTGCTCAGCCTTCCATCCAGGAGCTCACACCGACTGGCTCGTTGGTTTAGCAGGACGTCTAAATGAGGTCCAAGCTGAGCAAAGAACACACTTCCTCCTTTACCCTGCTAGGCCCACGGAAGAGGTAGAGCCAACTAGGCCTCGCTCAGGCCAGCCCTCCTTCAGGGATCTTGCCACACTTCGAAGCCTGCACAGTAAAAGATATTTAGCGAAGTTGCCAGGGTTTCGCCATTCTCCCTCGGCAGCTCCACTACTGCAGGGACTCATGTTTGCTGTGAACTAGGATAGGTGGCCCACTTCCAAAAGCAGTCTTTTCCCCTTTGAAATGTGGATTCTTGTAGCCTAGGAGCTGTTTGCGAAACCATAGGAAGGCCCAGCTTTTACTCACTGCAGGCACGCCCGGGGACGAAACGAGTATGTTTCCCCAGAGAAACAGGCTGCTTGCAAGTGTCGAGGGGAGCTTCTCAGGTGCCCAGTGTGTCCCGTTTGTTTCCCTTCGCAGCTCCCGTACTGCAGGTACTTATGCTGGGTGCTAACAAGGGTTCGTTGGCTCTGCCGAGAAAAGCAGCCTTTTCCCTTTGGAAGCTTGGATTGTAGTGTCTCAGGGGCTGCTTGCCAAACCTTGAAGTTGACCAGGTTATAGCCTCCGCAGGTACGCTTGCGTAGCAAACGAGCACTTTCACCCGAGGAACAGCGGTCCTATCACGCTGCAGGAGAGTTAATCCTGCAGACCTCGTTCCTCCTGGGAAAGCGCAAGGCCACCCTGAGCCTCAGGGTAGTGCCTAAGTTTGCTCCGTGCAAGCTCTGCGTACCTCGGTTTCCATGAGGTCTCCATCGTTGTTGTGCTTCAATGGAACGCGAGGATAGCTTTCAGGACTCCAAGCACTCTGACCTCCGCACCATTTCCCATGCTACCACACAGATCCCCCCACGTCTCCTCTCTGCCTGCTGAGCAATAAGCAGCCGTGTAGGCCCTTCGGAACACTTCTTGCATGCAGACCCCAAGGCGGGACACTGCTCTCTGTCTCCTTTGGAAACCTAGGTTGTCGGAGCTTACCCACCTCACTAAGACAGTCTGAGCCGGTCTCATGAGCTGGGGAACGTGGACTCAGTGAGGACCAGGGCCCTATCTGCACTCAGAAAATCACTCTGCTCAGCCTTCCATCCAGGAGCTCACACCGACTGGCTCGTTGGTTTAGCAGGACGTCTAAGTGAGGTCCAAGCTGAGCAAAGAACACACTTCCTCCTTTACCCTGCTAGGCCCACGGAAGAGGTAGAGCCAACTAGGCCTCGCTCAGGCCAGCCGTCCTTCAGGGATCTTGCCACACTTCGAAGCCTGCACAGTAAAAGTTATTTAGCGAAGTTACCAGGGTTTCGCCATGCTCTCCCTCGGCAGCTCCACTACTGCAGGGACTCATGTTTGCTGTGAACTAGGATAGGTGGCCCACTTCAAAAAGCAGTCTTTTCCCCTTTGGAAATGTGGATTCTTGTAGCCTCGGAGCTGTTTGCAAAACCCTAGGAAGGCTCAGCTTCTACTCACGGCAGGCACGCCCGGGGAGGAAACGAGTATGTTTCCCCAGAGAAACAGGCTGCTTGCAAGTGTCGAGCGGAGCTTCTCAGGTGCCCAGTGTGTCCCGTTTGTTTCCCTTCGCAGCTGACATCCTGCAGGTACTTATGCTGGGGGCTAACAAGGGTAGGTGGCTCTTCCGACAAAAGCAGCCTTTTCCTTTTGGAAGCTTGGATTGTAGTGTCTCAGGGGCTGCTTGCCAAACCTTGAAGTTGCCCAGGTTATAGCCTCCAGAGGTACGCTTGAGTAGCAAACGAGCACTTTCACCCGAGGAACAGGGTTCCTGTCACGCTGGAGGAGAGTTAATCCCGCAGACCTCGTTCCTCCTGGGAAAGCGCAAGGCCACCCTGAGCCTCAGGGTAGTGCCTAAGTTTCCACAGGGCAAGCTCTGCGTGCCTCGGTTTCCATGAGGTCTCCATCGTTGTTGTGCTTCAATGGAACGCGAGGATAGCTTTCAGGACTCCAAGCACTCTGACCTCCGCACCATTTCCCATGCTACCACACAGATCCCCCCACGTCTCCTCTCTGCCTGCTGAGCAACAAGCAGCCGTGTAGGCCCTTCGGAACACTTCTTGCATGCAGAACCCAAGGCGGCACACTGCTCTCTTTCTTCCTTTGGAAACCTAGGTGGTCGCAGCTTGCCCCAGCTCACGAAGACACTCTAAGCCGTTCTCATGAGCTGGGAGACGTGGACTCAGTGAGGATCAGGGCCCTACCTGCACTCAGAAAAATCACTCTGCTCAGCCTTCCATCCAGGAGCTCACACTGACTGGCTCGTTGGTTTGGCAGGACGTCTAAGTGAGGTCCAAGCTGAGCAAAGAGCACTGTTCCTCCTTTACCCTGCTAGGCCCACGGAAGAGGTAGAGCCAACTAGGCCTCGCTCAGACTAGCCCTCCTTCAGGGATCTTGCCACACTTCGAAGCCTGCACAGTAAAAGATACTTAGCGAAGTTGCCAGGGATTCGCCATGCTCTCCCTCGGAGCTCCACTACTACAGGGACTCATGTTTGCTTTGAACTAGTATAGGTGTCCCTGCTTCCAAAAGCAGTCTTTTCCCCTTTGGAAATGTGGATTCTTGTAGCCTCGGAGCTGTTTGCAAAACCATAGGAAGGCCCAGCTTTTATTCACTGCAGGCACGCCCGGAGAGGAAACGAGTATGTTTCCCCAGAGAAACAGGCTGCTTGCAAGTGTAGAGGGGAGCTTCTCAGGTGCCCAGTGTGTCCCGTTTGTTTCCCTTCGCAGCTCCCGTACTGCAGGTACTTATGCTGGGTGCTAACAAGAGTTGGTTGGCTCTGCCGACAAAAGCAGCCTTTTCCCTTTGGAAGCTTGGATTGTAGTGTCTCAGGGGCTGCTTGCCAAACCTTGAAGTTGCCCAGGTTATAGCCTCCGCAGGAACGCTTGCGTAGCAAACGAGCACTTTCTACCGATGAACAGGGCTCCTGTCACGCTGGAGGAGAGTTAATCCCGCAGACCTCGTTCCTCCTGGGAAAGCGCAAGTCCACCCTGAGCCTCAGGGTAGTGCCTAAGTTTCCAACGGGCAAGCTCTGCGTGCCTCGGTTTCCATGAGGTCTCCACCGTTGTTGTGCTTCAATGGAACGCGAAGATAGCTTTCAGGACTCCAAGCACTCTGACCTCCGCACCGTTTCCCATGCTACCACACGGATCCCCCCCACGTCTCCTCTCTGCCTGCTGAGCAACAAGCAGCCGTGTAGGCCCTTCAGAACACTTCTGCATGCAGAGCCCAAGGCGGCACACTGCTCTCTGTCTTCCTTTGGAAACCTAGGTTGTCGCAGCTTACCCAGCTCACCAAGACAGTCTGAGCCGGTCTCATGAGCTGGGGAACGTGGACTCAGTGAGGACCAGGGCCCTACCTGCACTCAGAAAATCACTCTGCTCAGCCTTCCATCCAGGAGCTCACACCGACTGGCTCGTTGGTTTAGCAGGACGTCTAAGTGAGGTCCAAGCTGAGCAAAGAACACACTTCCTCCTTTACCCTGCTAGGCCCACGGAAGAGGTAGAGCCAACTAGGCCTCGCTCAGGCCAGCCCTCCTTCAGGGATCTTGCCACACTTCGAAGCCTGCACAGTAAAAGATATTTAGCGAAGTTGCCAGGGTTTCGCCATTCTCCCTCGGCAGCTCCACTACTGCAGGGACTCATGTTTGCTGTGAACTAGGATAGGTGGCCCACTTCAAAAAGCAGTCTTTTCCCCTTTGGAAATGTGGATTCTTGTAGCCTAGGAGCTGTTTGCGAAACCATAGGAAGGCCCAGCTTTTACTCACTGCAGGCACGCCCGGGGAGGAAACGAGTATGTTTCCCCAGAGAAACAGGCTGCTTGCAAGTGTAGAGGGGAGCTTCTCAGGTGCCCAGTGTGTCCCGTTTGTTTCCCTTCGCAGCTGACATCCTGCAGGTACTTATGCTGGGGGCTAACAAGGGTTCTTTGGCTCTGCCGAGAAAAGCAGCCTTTTCCCTTTGGAAGCTTGGATTGTAGTGTCTCAGGGGCTGCTTCCCAACCCTTGAAGTTGACCTGGTTATAGCCTCCGCAGGTACGCTTGCGTAGCAAACGAGCACTTTCACCCGATGAACAGAGTTCCTATCACGCTGCAGGAGAGTTAATCCTGCAGACCTCGTTCCTCCTGGGAAAGCGCAAGGCCACACTGAGCCTCAGGGTAGTGCCTAAGTTTACTCCGTGCAAGCTCTGCGTGCCTCGGTTTCCATGAGGTCTCCACCGTTGTTGTGCTTCAATGGAACGCGAGGATAGCTTTCAGGACTCCAAGCACTCTGACCTCTGCACTGTTTCCCATGCTACCACACGGATCCCCCCCACGTCTCCTCTCTGCCTGCTGAGCATCAAGCAGCCGTGTAGGCCCTTCAGAACACTTCTTGCATGCAGAGCCCAAGGCAGCACACTGCTCTCTGTCTTCCTCTGGAAACCTAGGTTCTCGCAGCTTACCCAGCTCACCAAGACAGTCTGAGCCGGTCTCATGAGCTGGGGAACGTGGACTCAGTGAGGACCAGGGCCCTATCTGCACTCAGAAAATCACTCTGCTCAGCCTTCCATCCAGGAGCTCACACCGACTGGCTCGTTGGTTTAGCAGGACGTCTAAGTGAGGTCCAAGCTGAGCAAAGAGCACACTTCCTCCTTTACCCTGCTAGGCCCACGGAAGAGGTAGAGCCAACTAGGCCTCGCTCAGGCCAGCCCTCCTTCAGGGATCTTGCCACACTTCGAAGCCTGCACAGTAAAAGATACTTAGCGAAGTTGCCAAGATTTCGCCATGCTCTCCCTCGGCAGCTCCACTACTGCAGGGACTCATGTTTGCTTTGAACTAGGATAGGTGTCCCTGCTTCCAAAAGCAGTCTTTTCCCCTTTGGAAATGTGGATTCTTGTAGCCTAGGAGCTGTTTGCGAAACCATAGGAAGGCCCAGCTTTTACTCACTGCAGGCACGCCCGGAGAGGAAACGAGTATGTTTCCCCAGAGAAACAGGCTGCTTGCAAGTGTAGAGGGGAGCTTCTCAGGTGCCCAGTGTCCCGTTTGTTTCCCTTCGCAGCTCCCGTACTGCAGGTACTTATGCTGGGTGCTAACAAGAGTTGGTTGGCTCTGCCGACAAAAGCAGCCTTTTCCCTTTGGAAGCTTGGATTGTAGTGTCTCAGGGGCTGCTTGCCAAACCTTGAAGTTGCCCAGGTTATAGCCTCCGCAGGAACGCTTGCGTAGCAAACGAGCACTTTCTACCGATGAACAGGGTTCCTGTCACGCTGGAGGAGAGTTAATCCCGCAGACCTCGTTCCTCCTGGGAAAGCGCAAGTCCACCCTGAGCCTCAGGGTAGTGCCTAAGTTTCCAACGGGCAAGCTCTGCGTGCCTTGGTTTCCATGAGGTCTCCACCGTTGTTGTGCTTCAATGGAACGCGAAGATAGCTTTCAGGACTCCAAGCACTCTGACCTCCGCACCGTTTCCCATGCTACCACACGGATCCCCCCCACGTCTCCTCTCTGCCTGCTGAGCAACAAGCAGCCGTGTAGGCCCTTCAGAACACTTCTGCATGCAGAGCCCAAGGCGGCACACTGCTCTCTGTCTTCCTTTGGAAACCTAGGTTGTCGCAGCTTACCCAGCTCACCAAGACAGTCTGAGCCGGTCTCATGAGCTGGGGAACGTGGACTCAGTGAGGACCAGGGCCCTACCTGCACTCAGAAAATCACTCTGCTCAGCCTTCCATCCAGGAGCTCACACCGACTGGCTCGTTGGTTTAGCAGGACGTCTAAGTGAGGTCCAAGCTGAGCAAAGAACACACTTCCTCCTTTACCCTGCTAGGCCCACGGAAGAGGTAGAGCCAACTAGGCCTCGCTCAGGCCAGCCCTCCTTCAGGGATCTTGCCACACTTCGAAGCCTGCACAGTAAAAGATATTTAGCGAAGTTGCCAGGGTTTCGCCATTCTCCCTCGGCAGCTCCACTACTGCAGGGACTCATGTTTGCTGTGAACTAGGATAGGTGGCCCACTTCCAAAAGCAGTCTTTTCCCCTTTGGAAAGGTGGATTCTTGTAGCCTAGGAGCTGTTTGCGAAACCATAGGAAGGCCCAGCTTTTACTCACTGCAGGCACGCCCGGGGACGAAACGAGTATGTTTCCCCAGAGAAACAGGCTGCTTGCAAGTGTAGAGGGGAGCTTCTCAGGTGCCCAGTGTGTCCCGTTTGTTTCCCTTCGCAGCTGACATCCTGCAGGTACTTATGCTGGGGGCTAACAAGGGTTCTTTGGCTCTGCCGAGAAAAGCAGCCTTTTCCCTTTGGAAGCTTGGATTGTAGTGTCTCAGGGGCTGCTTGCCAAACCTTGAAGTTGACCTGGTTATAGCCTCCGCAGGTACGCTTGCGTAGCAAACGAGCACTTTCACCCGATGAACAGAGTTCCTATCACGCTGCAGGAGAGTTAATCCTGCAGACCTCGTTCCTCCTGGGAAAGCGCAAGGCCACACTGAGCCTCAGGGTAGTGCCTAAGTTTACTCCGTGCAAGCTCTGCGTGCCTCGGTTTCCATGAGGTCTCCACCGTTGTTGTGCTTCAATGGAACGCGAGGATAGCTTTCAGGACTCCAAGCACTCTGACCTCCGCACTGTTTCCCATGCTACCACACGGATCCCCCCCACGTCTCCTCTCTGCCTGCTGAGCATCAAGCAGCCGTGTAGGCCCTTCAGAACACTTCTTGCATGCAGAGCCCAAGGCAGCACACTGCTCTCTGTCTTCCTCTGGAAACCTAGGTTCTCGCAGCTTACCCAGCTCACCAAGACAGTCTGAGCCGGTCTCATGAGCTGGGGAACGTGGACTCAGTGAGGACCAGGGCCCTATCTGCACTCAGAAAATCACTCTGCTCAGCCTTCCATCCAGGAGCTCACACCGACTGGCTCGTTGGTTTAGCAGGACGTCTAAGTGAGGTCCAAGCTGAGCAAAGAGCACACTTCCTCCTTTACCCTGCTAGGCCCACGGAAGAGGTAGAGCCAACTAGGCCTCGCTCAGGCCAGCCCTCCTTCAGGGATCTTGCCACACTTCGAAGCCTGCACAGTAAAAGATACTTAGCGAAGTTGCCAAGATTTCGCCATGCTCTCCCTCGGCAGCTCCACTATTGCAGGGACTCATGTTTGCTTTGAACTAGGATAGGTGTCCCTGCTTCCAAAAGCAGTCTTTTCCCCTTTGGAAATGTGGATTCTTGTAGCCTAGGAGCTGTTTGCGAAACCATAGGAAGGCCCAGCTTTTACTCACTGCAGGCACGCCCGGAGAGGAAACGAGTATGTTTCCCCAGAGAAACAGGCTGCTTGCAAGTGTAGAGGGGAGCTTCTCAGGTGCCCAGTGTCCCGTTTGTTTCCCTTCGCAGCTCCCGTACTGCAGGTACTTATGCTGGGTGCTAACAAGAGTTGGTTGGCTCTGCCGACAAAAGCAGCCTTTTCCCTTTGGAAGCTTGGATTGTAGTGTCTCAGGGGCTGCTTGCCAAACCTTGAAGTTGCCCAGGTTATAGCCTCCGCAGGAACGCTTGCGTAGCAAACGAGCACTTTCTACCGATGAACAGGGTTCCTGTCACGCTGGAGGAGAGTTAATCCCGCAGACCTCGTTCCTCCTGGGAAAGCGCAAGTCCACCCTGAGCCTCAGGGTAGTGCCTAAGTTTCCAACGGGCAAGCTCTGCGTGCCTTGGTTTCCATGAGGTCTCCACCGTTGTTGTGCTTCAATGGAACGCGAAGATAGCTTTCAGGACTCCAAGCACTCTGACCTCCACACCGTTTCCCATGCTACCACACGGATCCCCCCCACGTCTCCTCTCTGCCTGCTGAGCAACAAGCAGCCGTGTAGGCCCTTCAGAACACTTCTGCATGCAGAGCCCAAGGCGGCACACTGCTCTCTGTCTTCCTCTGGAAACCTAGGTGGTCGCAGCTTACCCAGCTCACCAAGACAGTCTGAGCCGGTCTCATGAGCTGGGGAACGTGGACTCAGTGAGGACCAGGGCCCTACCTGCACTCAGAAAATCACTCTGCTCAGCCTTCCATCCAGGAGCTCACACCGACTGGCTCGTTGGTTTAGCAGGACGTCTAAATGAGGTCCAAGCTGAGCAAAGAACACACTTCCTCCTTTACCCTGCTAGGCCCACGGAAGAGGTAGAGCCAACTAGGCCTCGCTCAGGCCAGCCCTCCTTCAGGGATCTTGCCACACTTCGAAGCCTGCACAGTAAAAGATATTTAGCGAAGTTGCCAGGGTTTCGCCATTCTCCCTCGGCAGCTCCACTACTGCAGGGACTCATGTTTGCTGTGAACTAGGATAGGTGGCCCACTTCCAAAAGCAGTCTTTTCCCCTTTGAAATGTGGATTCTTGTAGCCTAGGAGCTGTTTGCGAAACCATAGGAAGGCCCAGCTTTTACTCACTGCAGGCACGCCCCGGGACGAAACGAGTATGTTTCCCCAGAGAAACAGGCTGCTTGCAAGTGTCGAGGGGAGCTTCTCAGGTGCCCAGTGTGTCCCGTTTGTTTCCCTTCGCAGCTCCCGTACTGCAGGTACTTATGCTGGGTGCTAACAAGGGTTCGTTGGCTCTGCCGAGAAAAGCAGCCTTTTCCCTTTGGAAGCTTGGATTGTAGTGTCTCAGGGGCTGCTTGCCAAACCTTGAAGTTGACCAGGTTATAGCCTCCGCAGGTACGCTTGCGTAGCAAACGAGCACTTTCACCCGAGGAACAGCGTTCCTATCACGCTGCAGGAGAGTTAATCCTGCAGACCTCGTTCCTCCTGGGAAAGCGCAAGGCCACCCTGAGCCTCAGGGTAGTGCCTAAGTTTGCTCCGTGCAAGCTCTGCGTGCCTCGGTTTCCATGAGGTCTCCATCGTTGTTGTGCTTCAATGGAACGCGAGGATAGCTTTCAGGACTCCAAGCACTCTGACCTCCGCACCATTTCCCATGCTACCACACAGATCCCCCCACGTCTCCTCTCTGCCTGCTGAGCAATAAGCAGCCGTGTAGGCCCTTCGGAACACTTCTTGCATGCAGACCCCAAGGCGGGACACTGCTCTCTGTCTCCTTTGGAAACCTAGGTTGTCGGAGCTTACCCACCTCACTAAGACAGTCTGAGCCGGTCTCATGAGCTGGGGAACGTGGACTCAGTGAGGACCAGGGCCCTATCTGCACTCAGAAAATCACTCTGCTCAGCCTTCCATCCAGGAGCTCACACCGACTGGCTCGTTGGTTTAGCAGGACGTCTAAGTGAGGTCCAAGCTGAGCAAAGAACACACTTCCTCCTTTACCCTGCTAGGCCCACGGAAGAGGTAGAGCCAACTAGGCCTCGCTCAGGCCAGCCGTCCTTCAGGGATCTTGCCACACTTCGAAGCCTGCACAGTAAAAGTTATTTAGCGAAGTTACCAGGGTTTCGCCATGCTCTCCCTCGGCAGCTCCACTACTGCAGGGACTCATGTTTGCTGTGAACTAGGATAGGTGGCCCACTTCAAAAAGCAGTCTTTTCCCCTTTGGAAATGTGGATTCTTGTAGCCTCGGAGCTGTTTGCAAAACCCTAGGAAGGCCCAGCTTCTACTCACTGCAGGCACGCCCGGGGAGGAAACGAGTATGTTTCCCCAGAGAAACAGGCTGCTTGCAAGTGTAGAGGGGAGCTTCTCAGGTGCCCAGTGTGTCCCGTTTGTTTCCCTTCGCAGCTGACATCCTGCAGGTACTTATGCTGGGGGCTAACAAGGGTTCTTTGGCTCTGCCGAGAAAAGCAGCCTTTTCCCTTTGGAAGCTTGGATTGTAGTGTCTCAGGGGCTGCTTGCCAAACCTTGAAGTTGACCTGGTTATAGCCTCCGCAGGTACGCTTGCGTAGCAAACGAGCACTTTCACCCGATGAACAGAGTTCCTATTACGCTGCAGGAGAGTTAATCCTGCAGACCTCGTTCCTCCTGGGAAAGCGCAAGGCCACACTGAGCCTCAGGGTAGTGCCTAAGTTTACTCCGTGCAAGCTCTGCGTGCCTCGGTTTCCATGAGGTCTCCACCGTTGTTGTGCTTCAATGGAACGCGAGGATAGCTTTCAGGACTCCAAGCACTCTGACCTCTGCACTGTTTCCCATGCTACCACACGGATCCCCCCCACGTCTCCTCTCTGCCTGCTGAGCATCAAGCAGCCGTGTAGGCCCTTCAGAACACTTCTTGCATGCAGAGCCCAAGGCAGCACACTGCTCTCTGTCTTCCTCTGGAAACCTAGGTTCTCGCAGCTTACCCAGCTCACCAAGACAGTCTGAGCCGGTCTCATGAGCTGGGGAACGTGGACTCAGTGAGGACCAGGGCCCTATCTGCACTCAGAAAATCACTCTGCTCAGCCTTCCATCCAGGAGCTCACACCGACTGGCTCGTTGGTTTAGCAGGACGTCTAAGTGAGGTCCAAGCTGAGCAAAGAGCACACTTCCTCCTTTACCCTGCTAGGCCCACGGAAGAGGTAGAGCCAACTAGGCCTCGCTCAGGCCAGCCCTCCTTCAGGGATCTTGCCACACTTCGAAGCCTGCACAGTAAAAGATACTTAGCGAAGTTGCCAAGATTTCGCCATGCTCTCCCTCGGCAGCTCCACTACTGCAGGGACTCATGTTTGCTTTGAACTAGGATAGGTGTCCCTGCTTCCAAAAGCAGTCTTTTCCCCTTTGGAAATGTGGATTCTTGTAGCCTAGGAGCTGTTTGCGAAACCATAGGAAGGCCCAGCTTTTACTCACTGCAGGCACGCCCGGAGAGGAAACGAGTATGTTTCCCCAGAGAAACAGGCTGCTTGCAAGTGTAGAGGGGAGCTTCTCAGGTGCCCAGTGTCCCGTTTGTTTCCCTTCGCAGCTCCCGTACTGCAGGTACTTATGCTGGGTGCTAACAAGAGTTGGTTGGCTCTGCCGACAAAAGCAGCCTTTTCCCTTTGGAAGCTTGGATTGTAGTGTCTCAGGGGCTGCTTGCCAAACCTTGAAGTTGCCCAGGTTATAGCCTCCGCAGGAACGCTTGCGTAGCAAACGAGCACTTTCTACCGATGAACAGGGTTCCTGTCACGCTGGAGGAGAGTTAATCCCGCAGACCTCGTTCCTCCTGGGAAAGCGCAAGTCCACCCTGAGCCTCAGGGTAGTGCCTAAGTTTCCAACGGGCAAGCTCTGCGTGCCTTGGTTTCCATGAGGTCTCCACCGTTGTTGTGCTTCAATGGAACGCGAAGATAGCTTTCAGGACTCCAAGCACTCTGACCTCCGCACCGTTTCCCATGCTACCACACGGATCCCCCCCACGTCTCCTCTCTGCCTGCTGAGCAACAAGCAGCCGTGTAGGCCCTTCAGAACACTTCTGCATGCAGAGCCCAAGGCGGCACACTGCTCTCTGTCTTCCTTTGGAAACCTAGGTTGTCGCAGCTTACCCAGCTCACCAAGACAGTCTGAGCCGGTCTCATGAGCTGGGGAACGTGGACTCAGTGAGGACCAGGGCCCTACCTGCACTCAGAAAATCACTCTGCTCAGCCTTCCATCCAGGAGCTCACACCGACTGGCTCGTTGGTTTAGCAGGACGTCTAAATGAGGTCCAAGCTGAGCAAAGAACACACTTCCTCCTTTACCCTGCTAGGCCCACGGAAGAGGTAGAGCCAACTAGGCCTCGCTCAGGCCAGCCCTCCTTCAGGGATCTTGCCACACTTCGAAGCCTGCACAGTAAAAGATATTTAGCGAAGTTGCCAGGGTTTCGCCATTCTCCCTCGGCAGCTCCACTACTGCAGGGACTCATGTTTGCTGTGAACTAGGATAGGTGGCCCACTTCCAAAAGCAGTCTTTTCCCCTTTGAAATGTGGATTCTTGTAGCCTAGGAGCTGTTTGCGAAACCATAGGAAGGCCCAGCTTTTACTCACTGCAGGCACGCCCGGGGACGAAACGAGTATGTTTCCCCAGAGAAACAGGCTGCTTGCAAGTGTCGAGGGGAGCTTCTCAGGTGCCCAGTGTGTCCCGTTTGTTTCCCTTCGCAGCTCCCGTACTGCAGGTACTTATGCTGGGTGCTAACAAGGGTTCGTTGGCTCTGCCGAGAAAAGCAGCCTTTTCCCTTTGGAAGCTTGGATTGTAGTGTCTCAGGGGCTGCTTGCCAAACCTTGAAGTTGACCAGGTTATAGCCTCCGCAGGTACGCTTGCGTAGCAAACGAGCACTTTCACCCGAGGAACAGCGGTCCTATCACGCTGCAGGAGAGTTAATCCTGCAGACCTCGTTCCTCCTGGGAAAGCGCAAGGCCACCCTGAGCCTCAGGGTAGTGCCTAAGTTTGCTCCGTGCAAGCTCTGCGTACCTCGGTTTCCATGAGGTCTCCATCGTTGTTGTGCTTCAATGGAACGCGAGGATAGCTTTCAGGACTCCAAGCACTCTGACCTCCGCACCATTTCCCATGCTACCACACAGATCCCCCCACGTCTCCTCTCTGCCTGCTGAGCAATAAGCAGCCGTGTAGGCCCTTCGGAACACTTCTTGCATGCAGACCCCAAGGCGGGACACTGCTCTCTGTCTCCTTTGGAAACCTAGGTTGTCGGAGCTTACCCACCTCACTAAGACAGTCTGAGCCGGTCTCATGAGCTGGGGAACGTGGACTCAGTGAGGACCAGGGCCCTATCTGCACTCAGAAAATCACTCTGCTCAGCCTTCCATCCAGGAGCTCACACCGACTGGCTCGTTGGTTTAGCAGGACGTCTAAGTGAGGTCCAAGCTGAGCAAAGAACACACTTCCTCCTTTACCCTGCTAGGCCCACGGAAGAGGTAGAGCCAACTAGGCCTCGCTCAGGCCAGCCGTCCTTCAGGGATCTTGCCACACTTCGAAGCCTGCACAGTAAAAGTTATTTAGCGAAGTTACCAGGGTTTCGCCATGCTCTCCCTCGGCAGCTCCACTACTGCAGGGACTCATGTTTGCTGTGAACTAGGATAGGTGGCCCACTTCAAAAAGCAGTCTTTTCCCCTTTGGAAATGTGGATTCTTGTAGCCTCGGAGCTGTTTGCAAAACCCTAGGAAGGCTCAGCTTCTACTCACGGCAGGCACGCCCGGGGAGGAAACGAGTATGTTTCCCCAGAGAAACAGGCTGCTTGCAAGTGTCGAGCGGAGCTTCTCAGGTGCCCAGTGTGTCCCGTTTGTTTCCCTTCGCAGCTGACATCCTGCAGGTACTTATGCTGGGGGCTAACAAGGGTAGGTGGCTCTTCCGACAAAAGCAGCCTTTTCCTTTTGGAAGCTTGGATTGTAGTGTCTCAGGGGCTGCTTGCCAAACCTTGAAGTTGCCCAGGTTATAGCCTCCAGAGGTACGCTTGAGTAGCAAACGAGCACTTTCACCCGAGGAACAGGGTTCCTGTCACGCTGGAGGAGAGTTAATCCCGCAGACCTCGTTCCTCCTGGGAAAGCGCAAGGCCACCCTGAGCCTCAGGGTAGTGCCTAAGTTTCCAACGGGCAAGCTCTGCGTGCCTCGGTTTCCATGAGGTCTCCATCGTTGTTGTGCTTCAATGGAACGCGAGGATAGCTTTCAGGACTCCAAGCACTCTGACCTCCGCACCATTTCCCATGCTACCACACAGATCCCCCCACGTCTCCTCTCTGCCTGCTGAGCAACAAGCAGCCGTGTAGGCCCTTCGGAACACTTCTTGCATGCAGAACCCAAGGCGGCACACTGCTCTCTTTCTTCCTTTGGAAACCTAGGTGGTCGCAGCTTGCCCCAGCTCACGAAGACACTCTAAGCCGTTCTCATGAGCTGGGAGACGTGGACTCAGTGAGGATCAGGGCCCTACCTGCACTCAGAAAAATCACTCTGCTCAGCCTTCCATCCAGGAGCTCACACTGACTGGCTCGTTGGTTTGGCAGGACGTCTAAGTGAGGTCCAAGCTGAGCAAAGAGCACTGTTCCTCCTTTACCCTGATAGGCCCACGGAAGAGGTAGAGCCAACTAGGCCTCGCTCAGGCCAGCCCTCCTTCAGGGATCTTGCCACACTTCGAAGCCTGCACAGTAAAAGATATTTAGCGAAGTTGCCAGGGTTTCGCCATTCTCCCTCGGCAGCTCCACTACTGCAGGGACTCATGTTTGCTGTGAACTAGGATAGGTGGCCCACTTCCAAAAGCAGTCTTTTCCCCTTTGAAATGTGGATTCTTGTAGCCTAGGAGCTGTTTGCGAAACCATAGGAAGGCCCAGCTTTTACTCACTGCAGGCACGCCCCGGGACGAAACGAGTATGTTTCCCCAGAGAAACAGGCTGCTTGCAAGTGTCGAGGGGAGCTTCTCAGGTGCCCAGTGTGTCCCGTTTGTTTCCCTTCGCAGCTCCCGTACTGCAGGTACTTATGCTGGGTGCTAACAAGGGTTCGTTGGCTCTGCCGAGAAAAGCAGCCTTTTCCCTTTGGAAGCTTGGATTGTAGTGTCTCAGGGGCTGCTTGCCAAACCTTGAAGTTGACCAGGTTATAGCCTCCGCAGGTACGCTTGCGTAGCAAACGAGCACTTTCACCCGAGGAACAGCGGTCCTATCACGCTGCAGGAGAGTTAATCCTGCAGACCTCGTTCCTCCTGGGAAAGCGCAAGGCCACCCTGAGCCTCAGGGTAGTGCCTAAGTTTGCTCCGTGCAAGCTCTGCGTGCCTCGGTTTCCATGAGGTCTCCATCGTTGTTGTGCTTCAATGGAACGCGAGGATAGCTTTCAGGACTCCAAGCACTCTGACCTCCGCACCATTTCCCATGCTACCACACAGATCCCCCCACGTCTCCTCTCTGCCTGCTGAGCAATAAGCAGCCGTGTAGGCCCTTCGGAACACTTCTTGCATGCAGACCCCAAGGCGGGACACTGCTCTCTGTCTCCTTTGGAAACCTAGGTTGTCGGAGCTTACCCACCTCACTAAGACAGTCTGAGCCGGTCTCATGAGCTGGGGAACGTGGACTCAGTGAGGACCAGGGCCCTATCTGCACTCAGAAAATCACTCTGCTCAGCCTTCCATCCAGGAGCTCACACCGACTGGCTCGTTGGTTTAGCAGGACGTCTAAGTGAGGTCCAAGCTGAGCAAAGAACACACTTCCTCCTTTACCCTGCTAGGCCCACGGAAGAGGTAGAGCCAACTAGGCCTCGCTCAGGCCAGCCGTCCTTCAGGGATCTTGCCACACTTCGAAGCCTGCACAGTAAAAGTTATTTAGCGAAGTTACCAGGGTTTCGCCATGCTCTCCCTCGGCAGCTCCACTACTGCAGGGACTCATGTTTGCTGTGAACTAGGATAGGTGGCCCACTTCAAAAAGCAGTCTTTTCCCCTTTGGAAATGTGGATTCTTGTAGCCTCGGAGCTGTTTGCAAAACCCTAGGAAGGCCCAGCTTCTACTCACTGCAGGCACGCCCGGGGAGGAAACGAGTATGTTTCCCCAGAGAAACAGGCTGCTTGCAAGTGTAGAGGGGAGCTTCTCAGGTGCCCAGTGTGTCCCGTTTGTTTCCCTTCGCAGCTGACATCCTGCAGGTACTTATGCTGGGGGCTAACAAGGGTTCTTTGGCTCTGCCGAGAAAAGCAGCCTTTTCCCTTTGGAAGCTTGGATTGTAGTGTCTCAGGGGCTGCTTGCCAAACCTTGAAGTTGACCTGGTTATAGCCTCCGCAGGTACGCTTGCGTAGCAAACGAGCACTTTCACCCGATGAACAGAGTTCCTATTACGCTGCAGGAGAGTTAATCCTGCAGACCTCGTTCCTCCTGGGAAAGCGCAAGGCCACACTGAGCCTCAGGGTAGTGCCTAAGTTTACTCCGTGCAAGCTCTGCGTGCCTCGGTTTCCATGAGGTCTCCACCGTTGTTGTGCTTCAATGGAACGCGAGGATAGCTTTCAGGACTCCAAGCACTCTGACCTCTGCACTGTTTCCCATGCTACCACACGGATCCCCCCCACGTCTCCTCTCTGCCTGCTGAGCATCAAGCAGCCGTGTAGGCCCTTCAGAACACTTCTTGCATGCAGAGCCCAAGGCAGCACACTGCTCTCTGTCTTCCTCTGGAAACCTAGGTTCTCGCAGCTTACCCAGCTCACCAAGACAGTCTGAGCCGGTCTCATGAGCTGGGGAACGTGGACTCAGTGAGGACCAGGGCCCTATCTGCACTCAGAAAATCACTCTGCTCAGCCTTCCATCCAGGAGCTCACACCGACTGGCTCGTTGGTTTAGCAGGACGTCTAAGTGAGGTCCAAGCTGAGCAAAGAGCACACTTCCTCCTTTACCCTGCTAGGCCCACGGAAGAGGTAGAGCCAACTAGGCCTCGCTCAGGCCAGCCCTCCTTCAGGGATCTTGCCACACTTCGAAGCCTGCACAGTAAAAGATACTTAGCGAAGTTGCCAAGATTTCGCCATGCTCTCCCTCGGCAGCTCCACTACTGCAGGGACTCATGTTTGCTTTGAACTAGGATAGGTGTCCCTGCTTCCAAAAGCAGTCTTTTCCCCTTTGGAAATGTGGATTCTTGTAGCCTCGGAGCTGTTTGCGAAACCATAGGAAGGCCCAGCTTTTACTCACTGCAGGCACGCCCGGAGAGGAAACGAGTATGTTTCCCCAGAGAAACAGGCTGCTTGCAAGTGTAGAGGGGAGCTTCTCAGGTGCCCAGTGTCCCGTTTGTTTCCCTTCGCAGCTCCCGTACTGCAGGTACTTATGCTGGGTGCTAACAAGAGTTGGTTGGCTCTGCCGACAAAAGCAGCCTTTTCCTTTTGGAAGCTTGGATTGTAGTGTCTCAGGGGCTGCTTGCCAAACCTTGAAGTTGCCCAGGTTATAGCCTCCGCAGGAACGCTTGCGTAGCAAACGAGCACTTTCTACCGATGAACAGGGTTCCTGTCACGCTGGAGGAGAGTTAATCCCGCAGACCTCGTTCCTCCTGGGAAAGCGCAAGTCCACCCTGAGCCTCAGGGTAGTGCCTAAGTTTCCAACGGGCAAGCTCTGCGTGCCTTGGTTTCCATGAGGTCTCCACCGTTGTTGTGCTTCAATGGAACGCGAAGATAGCTTTCAGGACTCCAAGCACTCTGACCTCCGCACCGTTTCCCATGCTACCACACGGATCCCCCCCACGTCTCCTCTCTGCCTGCTGAGCAACAAGCAGCCGTGTAGGCCCTTCAGAACACTTCTGCATGCAGAGCCCAAGGCGGCACACTGCTCTCTGTCTTCCTTTGGAAACCTAGGTTGTCGCAGCTTACCCAGCTCACCAAGACAGTCTGAGCCGGTCTCATGAGCTGGGGAACGTGGACTCAGTGAGGACCAGGGCCCTACCTGCACTCAGAAAATCACTCTGCTCAGCCTTCCATCCAGGAGCTCACACCGACTGGCTCGTTGGTTTAGCAGGACGTCTAAATGAGGTCCAAGCTGAGCAAAGAACACACTTCCTCCTTTACCCTGCTAGGCCCACGGAAGAGGTAGAGCCAACTAGGCCTCGCTCAGGCCAGCCCTCCTTCAGGGATCTTGCCACACTTCGAAGCCTGCACAGTAAAAGATATTTAGCGAAGTTGCCAGGGTTTCGCCATTCTCCCTCGGCAGCTCCACTACTGCAGGGACTCATGTTTGCTGTGAACTAGGATAGGTGGCCCACTTCCAAAAGCAGTCTTTTCCCCTTTGAAATGTGGATTCTTGTAGCCTAGGAGCTGTTTGCGAAACCATAGGAAGGCCCAGCTTTTACTCACTGCAGGCACGCCCGGGGACGAAACGAGTATGTTTCCCCAGAGAAACAGGCTGCTTGCAAGTGTCGAGGGGAGCTTCTCAGGTGCCCAGTGTGTCCCGTTTGTTTCCCTTCGCAGCTCCCGTACTGCAGGTACTTATGCTGGGTGCTAACAAGGGTTCGTTGGCTCTGCCGAGAAAAGCAGCCTTTTCCCTTTGGAAGCTTGGATTGTAGTGTCTCAGGGGCTGCTTGCCAAACCTTGAAGTTGACCAGGTTATAGCCTCCGCAGGTACGCTTGCGTAGCAAACGAGCACTTTCACCCGAGGAACAGCGGTCCTATCACGCTGCAGGAGAGTTAATCCTGCAGACCTCGTTCCTCCTGGGAAAGCGCAAGGCCACCCTGAGCCTCAGGGTAGTGCCTAAGTTTGCTCCGTGCAAGCTCTGCGTACCTCGGTTTCCATGAGGTCTCCATCGTTGTTGTGCTTCAATGGAACGCGAGGATAGCTTTCAGGACTCCAAGCACTCTGACCTCCGCACCATTTCCCATGCTACCACACAGATCCCCCCACGTCTCCTCTCTGCCTGCTGAGCAATAAGCAGCCGTGTAGGCCCTTCGGAACACTTCTTGCATGCAGACCCCAAGGCGGGACACTGCTCTCTGTCTCCTTTGGAAACCTAGGTTGTCGGAGCTTACCCACCTCACTAAGACAGTCTGAGCCGGTCTCATGAGCTGGGGAACGTGGACTCAGTGAGGACCAGGGCCCTATCTGCACTCAGAAAATCACTCTGCTCAGCCTTCCATCCAGGAGCTCACACCGACTGGCTCGTTGGTTTAGCAGGACGTCTAAGTGAGGTCCAAGCTGAGCAAAGAACACACTTCCTCCTTTACCCTGCTAGGCCCACGGAAGAGGTAGAGCCAACTAGGCCTCGCTCAGGCCAGCCGTCCTTCAGGGATCTTGCCACACTTCGAAGCCTGCACAGTAAAAGTTATTTAGCGAAGTTACCAGGGTTTCGCCATGCTCTCCCTCGGCAGCTCCACTACTGCAGGGACTCATGTTTGCTGTGAACTAGGATAGGTGGCCCACTTCAAAAAGCAGTCTTTTCCCCTTTGGAAATGTGGATTCTTGTAGCCTCGGAGCTGTTTGCAAAACCCTAGGAAGGCTCAGCTTCTACTCACGGCAGGCACGCCCGGGGAGGAAACGAGTATGTTTCCCCAGAGAAACAGGCTGCTTGCAAGTGTCGAGCGGAGCTTCTCAGGTGCCCAGTGTGTCCCGTTTGTTTCCCTTCGCAGCTGACATCCTGCAGGTACTTATGCTGGGGGCTAACAAGGGTAGGTGGCTCTTCCGACAAAAGCAGCCTTTTCCTTTTGGAAGCTTGGATTGTAGTGTCTCAGGGGCTGCTTGCCAAACCTTGAAGTTGCCCAGGTTATAGCCTCCAGAGGTACGCTTGAGTAGCAAACGAGCACTTTCACCCGAGGAACAGGGTTCCTGTCACGCTGGAGGAGAGTTAATCCCGCAGACCTCGTTCCTCCTGGGAAAGCGCAAGGCCACCCTGAGCCTCAGGGTAGTGCCTAAGTTTCCAACGGGCAAGCTCTGCGTGCCTCGGTTTCCATGAGGTCTCCATCGTTGTTGTGCTTCAATGGAACGCGAGGATAGCTTTCAGGACTCCAAGCACTCTGACCTCCGCACCATTTCCCATGCTACCACACAGATCCCCCCACGTCTCCTCTCTGCCTGCTGAGCAACAAGCAGCCGTGTAGGCCCTTCGGAACACTTCTTGCATGCAGAACCCAAGGCGGCACACTGCTCTCTTTCTTCCTTTGGAAACCTAGGTGGTCGCAGCTTGCCCCAGCTCACGAAGACACTCTAAGCCGTTCTCATGAGCTGGGAGACGTGGACTCAGTGAGGATCAGGGCCCTACCTGCACTCAGAAAAATCACTCTGCTCAGCCTTCCATCCAGGAGCTCACACTGACTGGCTCGTTGGTTTGGCAGGACGTCTAAGTGAGGTCCAAGCTGAGCAAAGAGCACTGTTCCTCCTTTACCCTGCTAGGCCCACGGAAGAGGTAGAGCCAACTAGGCCTCGCTCAGACTAGCCCTCCTTCAGGGATCTTGCCACACTTCGAAGCCTGCACAGTAAAAGATACTTAGCGAAGTTGCCAGGGATTCGCCATGCTCTCCCTCGGAGCTCCACTACTACAGGGACTCATGTTTGCTTTGAACTAGTATAGGTGTCCCTGCTTCCAAAAGCAGTCTTTTCCCCTTTGGAAATGTGGATTCTTGTAGCCTCGGAGCTGTTTGCAAAACCATAGGAAGGCCCAGCTTTTATTCACTGCAGGCACGCCCGGGGACGAAACGAGTATGTTTCCCCAGAGAAACAGGCTGCTTGCAAGTGTAGAGGGGAGCTTCTCAGGTGCCCAGTGTGTCCCGTTTGTTTCCCTTCGCAGCTCCCGTACTGCAGGTACTTATGCTGGGTGCTAACAAGAGTTGGTTGGCTCTGCCGACAAAAGCAGCCTTTTCCCTTTGGAAGCTTGGATTGTAGTGTCTCAGGGGCTGCTTGCCAAACCTTGAAGTTGCCCAGGTTATAGCCTCCGCAGGAACGCTTGCGTAGCAAACGAGCACTTTCTACCGATGAACAGGGCTCCTGTCACGCTGGAGGAGAGTTAATCCCGCAGACCTCGTTCCTCCTGGGAAAGCGCAAGTCCACCCTGAGCCTCAGGGTAGTGCCTAAGTTTCCAACGGGCAAGCTCTGCGTGCCTCGGTTTCCATGAGGTCTCCACCGTTGTTGTGCTTCAATGGAACGCGAAGATAGCTTTCAGGACTCCAAGCACTCTGACCTCCGCACCGTTTCCCATGCTACCACACGGATCCCCCCCACGTCTCCTCTCTGCCTGCTGAGCAACAAGCAGCCGTGTAGGCCCTTCAGAACACTTCTGCATGCAGAGCCCAAGGCGGCACACTGCTCTCTGTCTTCCTTTGGAAACCTAGGTTGTCGCAGCTTACCCAGCTCACCAAGACAGTCTGAGCCGGTCTCATGAGCTGGGGAACGTGGACTCAGTGAGGACCAGGGCCCTACCTGCACTCAGAAAATCACTCTGCTCAGCCTTCCATCCAGGAGCTCACACCGACTGGCTCGTTGGTTTAGCAGGACGTCTAAGTGAGGTCCAAGCTGAGCAAAGAACACACTTCCTCCTTTACCCTGCTAGGCCCACGGAAGAGGTAGAGCCAACTAGGCCTCGCTCAGGCCAGCCCTCCTTCAGGGATCTTGCCACACTTCGAAGCCTGCACAGTAAAAGATATTTAGCGAAGTTGCCAGGGTTTCGCCATTCTCCCTCGGCAGCTCCACTACTGCAGGGACTCATGTTTGCTGTGAACTAGGATAGGTGGCCCACTTCCAAAAGCAGTCTTTTCCCCTTTGGAAATGTGGATTCTTGTAGCCTAGGAGCTGTTTGCGAAACCATAGGAAGGCCCAGCTTTTACTCACTGCAGGCACGCCCGGGGACGAAACGAGTATGTTTCCCCAGAGAAACAGGCTGCTTGCAAGTGTCGAGGGGAGCTTCTCAGGTGCCCAGTGTGTCCCGTTTGTTTCCCTTCGCAGCTCCCGTACTGCAGGTACTTATGCTGGGTGCTAACAAGGGTTCGTTGGCTCTGCCGAGAAAAGCAGCCTTTTCCCTTTGGAAGCTTGGATTGTAGTGTCTCAGGGGCTGCTTGCCAAACCTTGAAGTTGACCAGGTTATAGCCTCCGCAGGTACGCTTGCGTAGCAAACGAGCACTTTCACCCGAGGAACAGCGTTCCTATCACGCTGCAGGAGAGTTAATCCTGCAGACCTCGTTCCTCCTGGGAAAGCGCAAGGCCACCCTGAGCCTCAGGGTAGTGCTTAAGTTTGCTCCGTGCAAGCTCTGCGTGCCTCGGTTTCCATGAGGTCTCCACCGTTGTTGTGCCTCAATGGAACTAGAGGATAGCTTTCAGGACTCCAAGCACTCTAGCCTCCGCACCGTTTCCCATGCTACCACACGGATTCCCCCCACGTCTCCTCTCTGCCTGCTGAGCAACAAGCAGCCGTGTAGGCCCTTCAGAACACTTCTTGCATGCAGAGCCCAAGGCGGGACACTGCTCTCTGTCTTCTTTTGGAAACGTAGGTTGTCGGAGCTTACCCACCTCACGAAGACAGTCTGAGCCGCTCTCATGAGCTGGGGAACGTGGACTCAGTGAGGACCAGGGCCCTACCTGCACTCAGAAAATCACTCTGCTCAGCCTTCCATCCAGGAGCTCACACCGACTGGCTCGTTGGTTTAGCAGGACGTCTAAGTGAGGTCCAAGCTGAGCAAAGAACACACTTCCTCCTTTACCCTGCTAGGCCCACAGAAGAGGTAGAGCCAACTAGGCCTCGCTCAGGCCAGCCCTCCTTCAGGGATCTTGCCACAGTTCGAAGCCTGCACAGTAAAAGATACTTAGCGAAGTTGCCAGGGTTTCGCCATGCTCTCCCTCGGCAGCTCCACTACTGCAGGGACTCATGTTTGCTGTGAACTAGGATAGGTGGCCCACTTCAAAAAGCAGTCTTTTCCCCTTTGGAAATGTGGATTCTTGTAGCCTCAGAGCTGTTTGCGAAACCCTAGGAAGGCCCAGCTTCTACTCACGGCAGGCACGCCCGGGGAGGAAACGAGTATGTTTCCCCAGAGAAACAGGCTGCTTGCAAGTGTCGAGCGGAGCTTCTCAGGTGCCCAGTGTGTCCCGTTTGTTTCCCTTCGCAGCTGACATCCTGCAGGTACTTATGCTGGGGGCTAACAAGGGTAGGTGGCTCTTCCGACAAAAGCAGCCTTTTCCTTTTGGAAGCTTGGATTGTAGTGTCTCAGGGGCTGCTTGCCAAACCTTGAAGTTGCCCAGGTTATAGCCTCCAGAGGTACGCTTGAGTAGCAAACGAGCACTTTCACCCGAGGAACAGGGTTCCTGTCCCGCTGGAGGAGAGTTAATCCCGCAGACCTCGTTCCTCCTGGGAAAGCGCAAGGCCACCCTGAGCCTCAGGGTAGTGCCTAAGTTTCCACAGGGCAAGCTCTGCGTGCCTCGGTTTCCATGAGGTCTCCATCGTTGTTGTGCTTCAATGGAACGCGAGGATAGCTTTCAGGACTCCAAGCACTCTGACCTCCGCACCATTTCCCATGCTACCACACAGATCCCCCCACGTGTCCTCTCTGCCTGTGAGCAACAAGCAGCCGTGTAGGCCCTTCGGAACACTTCTTGCATACAGAACCCAAGGCGGCACACTGCTCTCTGTCTTCCTTTGGAAACCTAGGTGGTCGCAGCTTGCCCCAGCTCACGAAGACAGTCTGAGCCGTTCTCATGAGCTGGGAGACGTGGACTCAGTGAGGACCAGGGCCCTACCTGCACTCAGAAAATCACTCTGCTCAGCCTTCCATCCAGGAGCTCACACCGACTGGCTCGTTGGTTTAGCAGGACGTCTAAGTGAGGTCCAAGCTGAGCAAAGAGCACACTTCCTCCTTTACCCTGCTAGGCCCACGGAAGAGGTAGAGCCAACTAGGCCTCGCTCAGACCAGCCCTCCTTCAGGGATCTTGCCACACTTTGAAGCCTGCATAGTAAAAGATATTTAGCGAAGTTGCCAGGGTTTCGCCATTCTCCTTCGGCAGCTCCACTACTGCAGGGACTCATGTTTGCAGCGAACTAGGATAGGTGGCCCACTTCCAAAAGCAGTCTTTTCCCCTTTGGAAATGTGGATTCTTGTAGCCTGGAAGCTGTTTGCGAAACCATAGGAAGGCCCAGCTTTTACTCACTGCAGGCACGCCCGGGGACGAAACGAGTATGTTTCCCCAGAGAAACAGGCTGCTTGCAAGTGTCGAGCGGAGCTTCTCAGGTGCCCAGTGTGTCCCGTTTGTTTCCCTTCGCAGCTCCCGTACTGCAGGTACTTATGCTGGGTGCTAACAAGGGTTCGTTGGCTCTGACGAGAAAAGCAGCCTTTTCCCTTTGGAAGCTTGGATTGTAGTGTCTCAGGGGCTGCTTGCCAAACCTTGAAGTTGCCCAGGTTATAGCCTCCGCAGGTACGCTTGCGTAGCAAACGAGCACTTTCTACCGAAGAACAGGGTTCCTGTCACGCTGGAGGAGAGTTAATCCCGCAGACCTCCTTCTTCCTGGGAAAGCGCAAGGCCACCCTGAGCCTCAGGGTAGTGCCTAAGTTTGCTCCGTGCAAGCTCTGCGTGCCTCGGTTTCCATGAGGTCTCCACCGTTGTTGTGCTTCAATGGAACGCGAGGATAGCTTTCAGGACTCCAAGCACTCTGGCCTCCGCACAGTTTCCCATGCTACCACACGGATTCCCCCCACGTCTCCTCTCTGCCTGCTGAGCAACAAGCAGCCGTGTAGGCCCTTCAGAACACTTCTTGCATGCAGAGCCCAAGGCAGGACACTGCTCTCTGTCTTCCTTTGGAAACCTAGGTTGTCGCAGCTTGCCCAGCTCACCAAGACAGTCTGAGCCGTTCTCATGAGCTGGGGAACGTGGACTCAGTGAGGACCAGGGCCCTACCTGCACTCAGAAAATCACTCTGCTCAGCCTTCCATCCAGGAGCTCACACCGACTGGCTCGTTGGTTTAGCAGGACGTCTAAGTGAGGTCCAAGCTGAGCAAAGAACACACTTCCTCCTTTACCCTGCTAGGCCCACGGAAGAGGTAGAGCCAACTAGGCCTCGCTCAGGCCAGCCCTCCTTCAGGGATCTTGCCACACTTCGAAGCCTGCACAGTAAAAGTTATTTAGCGAAGTTGCCAGGGTTTCGCCATGCTCTCCCTCGGCAGCTCCACTACTGCAGGGACTCATGTTTGCTGTGAACTAGGATAGGTGGCCCACTTCAAAAAGCAGTCTTTTCCCCTTTGGAAATGTGGATTCTTGTAGCCTCGGAGCTGTTTGCAAAACCCTAGGAAGGCCCAGCTTCTACTCACGGCAGGCACGCCCGGGGAGGAAACGAGTATGTTTCCCCAGAGAAACAGGCTGCTTGCAAGTGTCGAGCGGAGCTTCTCAGGTGCCCAGTGTGTCCCGTTTGTTTCCCTTCGCAGCTGACATCCTGCAGGTACTTATGCTGGGGGCTAACAAGGGTAGGTGGCTCTTCCGACAAAAGCATCCTTTTCCTTTTGGAAGCTTGGATTGTAGTGTCTCAGGGGCTGCTTGCCAAACCTTGAAGTTGCCCAGGTTATAGCCTCCAGAGGTACGCTTGAGTAGCAAACGAGCACTTTCACCCGAGGAACAGGGTTCCTGTCACGCTGGAGGAGAGTTAATCCCGCAGACCTCGTTCCTCCTGGGAAAGCGCAAGGCCACCCTGAGCCTCAGGGTAGTGCTTAAGTTTGCTCCGTGCAAGCTCTGCGTGCCTCGGTTTCCATGAGGTCTCCATCGTTGTTGTGCTTCAATGGAACGCGAGGATAGCTTTCAGGACTCCAAGCACTCTGACCTCCGCACCATTTCCCATGCTACCACACAGATCCCCCCACGTCTCCTCTCTGCCTGCTGAGCAACAAGCAGCCGTGTAGGCCCTTCGGAACACTTCTTGCATGCAGAACCCAAGGCGGCACACTGCTCTCTGTCTTCCTTTGGAAACCTAGGTGGTCGCAGCTTGCCCCAGCTCACGAAGACAGTCTGAGCCGTTCTCATGAGCTGGGAGACGTGGACTCAGTGAGGACCAGGGCCCTACCTGCACTCAGAAAATCACTCTGCTCAGCCTTCCATCCAGGAGCTCACACCGACTGGCTCGTTGGTTTAGCAGGACGTCTAAGTGAGGTCCAAGCTGAGCAAAGAGCACTGTTCCTCCTTTACCCTGCTAGGCCCACGGAAGAGGTAGAGCCAACTAGGCCTCGCTCAGGCCAGCCCTCCTTCAGGGATCTTGCCACACTTCGAAGCCTGCACAGTAAAAGATACTTAGCGAAGTTGCCAAGATTTCGCCATGCTCTCCCTCGGCAGCTCCACTACTGCAGGGACTCATGTTTGCTTTGAACTAGGATAGGTGTCCCTGCTTCCAAAAGCAGTCTTTTCCCCTTTGGAAATGTGGATTCTTGTAGCCTAGGAGCTGTTTGCGAAACCATAGGAAGGCCCAGCTTTTACTCACTGCAGGCACGCCCGGAGAGGAAACGAGTATGTTTCCCCAGAGAAACAGGCTGCTTGCAAGTGTAGAGGGGAGCTTCTCAGGTGCCCAGTGTCCCGTTTGTTTCCCTTCGCAGCTCCCGTACTGCAGGTACTTATGCTGGGTGCTAACAAGAGTTGGTTGGCTCTGCCGACAAAAGCAGCCTTTTCCCTTTGGAAGCTTGGATTGTAGTGTCTCAGGGGCTGCTTGCCAAACCTTGAAGTTGCCCAGGTTATAGCCTCCGCAGGAACGCTTGCGTAGCAAACGAGCACTTTCTACCGATGAACAGGGTTCCTGTCACGCTGGAGGAGAGTTAATCCCGCAGACCTCGTTCCTCCTGGGAAAGCGCAAGTCCACCCTGAGCCTCAGGGTAGTGCCTAAGTTTCCAACGGGCAAGCTCTGCGTGCCTCGGTTTCCATGAGGTCTCCACCGTTGTTGTGCTTCAATGGAACGCGAAGATAGCTTTCAGGACTCCAAGCACTCTGACCTCCGCACCGTTTCCCATGCTACCACACGGATCCCCCCCACGTCTCCTCTCTGCCTGCTGAGCAACAAGCAGCCGTGTAGGCCCTTCAGAACACTTCTGCATGCAGAGCCCAAGGCGGCACACTGCTCTCTGTCTTCCTTTGGAAACCTAGGTTGTCGCAGCTTACCCAGCTCACCAAGACAGTCTGAGCCGGTCTCATGAGCTGGGGAACGTGGACTCAGTGAGGACCAGGGCCCTACCTGCACTCAGAAAATCACTCTGCTCAGCCTTCCATCCAGGAGCTCACACCGACTGGCTCGTTGGTTTAGCAGGACGTCTAAGTGAGGTCCAAGCTGAGCAAAGAACACACTTCCTCCTTTACCCTGCTAGGCCCACGGAAGAGGTAGAGCCAACTAGGCCTCGCTCAGGCCAGCCCTCCTTCAGGGATCTTGCCACACTTCGAAGCCTGCACAGTAAAAGATATTTAGCGAAGTTGCCAGGGTTTCGCCATTCTCCCTCGGCAGCTCCACTACTGCAGGGACTCATGTTTGCTGTGAACTAGGATAGGTGGCCCACTTCCAAAAGCAATCTTTTCCCCTTTGAAATGTGGATTCTTGTAGCCTAGGAGCTGTTTGCGAAACCATAGGAAGGCCCAGCTTTTACTCACTGCAGGCACGCCCGGGGACGAAACGAGTATGTTTCCCCAGAGAAACAGGATGCTTGCAAGTGTCGAGGGGAGCTTCTCAGGTGCCCAGTGTGTCCCGTTTGTTTCCCTTCGCAGCTCCCGTACTGCAGGTACTTATGCTGGGTGCTAACAAGGGTTCGTTGGCTCTGCCGAGAAAAGCAGCCTTTTCCCTTTGGAAGCTTGGATTGTAGTGTCTCAGGGGCTGCTTGCCAAACTTTGAAGTTGACCAGGTTATAGCCTCCGCAGGTACGCTTGCGTAGCAAACGAGCACTTTCACCCGAGGAACAGCGTTCCTATCACGCTGCAGGAGAGTTAATCCTGCAGACCTCGTTCCTCCTGGGAAAGCGCAAGGCCACCCTGAGCCTCAGGGTAGTGCCTAAGTTTGCTCCGTGCAAGCTCTGCGTGCCTCGGTTTCCATGAGGTCTCCATCGTTGTTGTGCTTCAATGGAACGCGAGGATAGCTTTCAGGACTCCAAGCACTCTGACCTCCGCACCATTTCCCATGCTACCACACAGATCCCCCCACGTCTCCTCTCTGCCTGCTGAGCAATAAGCAGCCGTGTAGGCCCTTCGGAACACTTCTTGCATGCAGACCCCAAGGCGGGACACTGCTCTCTGTCTCCTTTGGAAACCTACGTTGTCGGAGCTTACCCACCTCACTAAGACAGTCTGAGCCGGTCTCATGAGCTGGGGAGCGTGGACTCAGTGAGGACCAGGGCCCTATCTGCACTCAGAAAATCACTCTGCTCAGCCTTCCATCCAGGAGCTCACAGCGACTGGCTCGTTGGTTTAGCAGGACGTCTAAGTGAGGTCCAAGCTGAGCAAAGAACACACTTCCTCCTTTACCCTGCTAGGCCCACGGAAGAGGTAGAGCCAACTAGGCCTCGCTCAGGCCAGCCCTCCTTCAGGGATCTTGCCATACTTCGAAGCCTGCACAGTAAAAGTTATTTAGCGAAGTTACCAGGGTTTCGCCATGCTCTCCCTCGGCAGCTCCACTACTGCAGGGACTCATGTTTGCTGTGAACTAGGATAGGTGGCCCACTTCAAAAAGCAGTCTTTTCCCCTTTGGAAATGTGGATTCTTGTAGCCTCGGAGCTGTTTGCAAAACCCTAGGAAGGCCCAGCTTCTACTCACGGCAGGCACGCCCGGGGAGGAAACGAGTATGTTTCCCCAGAGAAACAGGCTGCTTGCAAGTGTCGAGCGGAGCTTCTCAGGTGCCCAGTGTGTCCCGTTTGTTTCCCTTCGCAGCTGACATCCTGCAGGTACTTATGCTGGGGGCTAACAAGGGTAGGTGGCTCTTCCGACAAAAGCAGCCTTTTCCTTTTGGAAGCTTGGATTGTAGTGTCTCAGGGGCTGCTTGCCAAACCTTGAAGTTGCCCAGGTTATAGCCTGCAGAGGTACGCTTGAGTAGCAAACGAGCACTTTCACCCGAGGAACAGGGTTCCTGTCACGCTGGAGGAGAGTTAATCCCGCAGACCTCGTTCCTCCTGGGAAAGCGCAAGGCCACCCTGAGCCTCAGGGTAGTGCCTAAGTTTCCACAGGGCAAGCTCTGCGTGCCTCGGTTTCCATGAGGTCTCCATCGTTGTTGTGCTTCAATGGAACGCGAGGATAGCTTTCAGGACTCCAAGCACTCTGACCTCCGCACCATTTCCCATGCTACCACACAGATCCCCCCACGTCTCCTCTCTGCCTGCTGAGCAACAAGCAGCCGTGTAGGCCCTTCGGAACACTTCTTGCATGCAGAACCCAAGGCGGCACACTGCTCTCTTTCTTCCTTTGGAAACCTAGGTGGTCGCAGCTTGCCCCAGCTCACGAAGACACTCTAAGCCGTTCTCATGAGCTGGGAGACGTGGACTCAGTGAGGATCAGGCCCCTACCTGCACTCAGAAAAATCACTCTGCTCAGCCTTCCATCCAGGAGCTCACACTGACTGGCTCGTTGGTTTGGCAGGACGTCTAAGTGAGGTCCAAGCTGAGCAAAGAGCACTGTTCCTCCTTTACCCTGCTAGGACCACGGAAGAGGTAGAGCCAACTAGGCCTCGCTCAGACTAGCCCTCCTTCAGGGATCTTGCCACACTTCGAAGCCTGCACAGTAAAAGATACTTAGCGAAGTTGCCAGGGATTCGCCATGCTCTCCCTCGGAGCTCCACTACTACAGGGACTCATGTTTGCTTTGAACTAGTATAGGTGTCCCTGCTTCCAAAAGCAGTCTTTTCCCCTTTGGAAATGTGGATTCTTGTAGCCTCGGAGCTGTTTGCGAAACCATAGGAAGGCCCAGCTTTTACTCACTGCAGGCACGCCCGGAGAGGAAACGAGTATGTTTCCCCAGAGAAACAGGCTGCTTGCAAGTGTAGAGGGGAGCTTCTCAGGTGCCCAGTGTGTCCCGTTTGTTTCCCTTCGCAGCTCCCGTACTGCAGGTACTTATGCTGGGTGCTAACAAGAGTTGGTTGGCTCTGCCGACAAAAGCAGTCTTTTCCCTTTGGAAGCTTGGATTGTAGTGTCTCATGGGCTGCTTGCCAAACCTTGAAGTTGCCCAGGTTATAGCCTCCGCAGGAACGCTTGCGTAGCAAACGAGCACTTTCTACCGATGAACAGGGTTCCTGTCACGCTGGAGGAGAGTTAATCCCGCAGACCTCGTTCCTCCTGGGAAAGCGCAAGTCCACCCTGAGCCTCAGGGTAGTGCCTAAGTTTCCAACGGGCAAGCTCTGCGTGCCTCGGTTTCCATGAGGTCTCCACCGTTGTTGTGCTTCAATGGAACGCGAAGATAGCTTTCAGGACTCCAAGCACTCTGACCTCCGCACCGTTTCCCATGCTACCACACGGATCCCCCCCACGTCTCCTCTCTGCCTGCTGAGCAACAAGCAGCCGTGTAGGCCCTTCAGAACACTTCTGCATGCAGAGCCCAAGGCGGCACACTGCTCTCTGTCTTCCTTTGGAAACCTAGGTTGTCGCAGCTTACCCAGCTCATCAAGACAGTCTGAGCCGGTCTCATGAGCTGGGGAACGTGGACTCAGTGAGGACCAGGGCCCTACCTGCACTCAGAAAATCACTCTGCTCAGCCTTCCATCCAGGAGCTCACACCGACTGGTTCGTTGGTTTAGCAGGACGTCTAAGTGAGGTCCAAGCTGAGCAAAGAACACACTTCCTCCTTTACCCTGCTAGGCCCACGGAAGAGGTAGAGCCAACTAGGCCTCGCTCAGGCCAGCCCTCCTTCAGGGATCTTGCCACACTTCGAAGCCTGCACAGTAAAAGTTATTTAGCGAAGTTGCCAGGGTTTCGCCATTCTCCCTCGGCAGCTCCACTACTGCAGGGACTCATGTTTGCTGTGAACTAGGATAGGTGGCCCACTTCCAAAAGCAGTCTTTTCCCCTTTGGAAATGTGGATTCTTGTAGCCTAGGAGCTGTTTGCGAAACCATAGGAAGGCCCAGCTTTTACTCACTGCAGGCACGCCCGGGGAGGAAACGAGTATGTTTCCCCAGAGAAACAGGCTGCTTGCAAGTGTCGAGGGGAGCTTCTCAGGTGCCCAGTGTGTCCCGTTTGTTTCCCTTCGCAGCTCCCGTACTGCAGGTACTTATGCTGGGTGCTAACAAGGGTTCGTTGGCTCTGCTGAGAAAAGCAGCCTTTTCCCTTTGGAAGCTTGGATTGTAGTGTCTCAGGGGCTGCTTGCCAAACCTTGAAGTTGACCAGGTTATAGCCTCCGCAGGTACGCTTGCGTAGCAAACGAGCACTTTACCCCGAGGAACAGCGTTCCTATCACGCTGCAGGAGAGTTAATCCTGCAGACCTCGTTCCTCCTGGGAAAGCGCAAGGCCACCCTGAGCCTCAGGGTAGTGCCTAAGTTTGCTCCGTGCAAGCTCTGCGTGCCTCGGTTTCCATGAGGTCTCCACCGTTGTTGTGCCTCAATGGAACTAGAGGATAGCTTTCAGGACTCCAAGCACTCTAGCCTCCGCACCGTTTCCCATGCTACCACACGGATTCCCCCCACGTCTCCTCTCTGCCTGCTGAGCAACAAGCAGCCGTGTAGGCCCTTCAGAACACTTCTTGCATGCAGAGCCCAAGGCGGGACACTGCTCTCTGTCTTCTTTTGGAAACGTAGGTTGTCGGAGCTTACCCACCTCACGAAGACAGTCTGAGCCGCTCTCATGAGCTGGGGAACGTGGACTCAGTGAGGACCAGGGCCCTACCTGCACTCTGAAAATCACTCTGCTCAGCCTTCCATCCAGGAGCTCACACCGACTGGCTCGTTGGTTTAGCAGGACGTCTAAGTGAGGTCCAAGCTGAGAAAAGAGCACACTTCCTCCTTTACCCTGCTAGGCCCACGGAAGAGGTAGAGCCAACTAGGCCTCGCTCAGGCCAGCCCTCCTTCAGGGATCTTGCCACAGTTCGAAGCCTGCACAGTAAAAGATACTTAGCGAAGTTGCCAGGGTTTCGCCATGCTCTCCCTCGGCAGCTCCACTACTGCAGGGACTCATGTTTGCTGTGAACTAGGATAGGTGGCCCACTTCAAAAAGCAGTCTTTTCCCCTTTGGAAATGTGGATTCTTGTAGCCTCGGAGCTGTTTGCGAAACCCTAGGAAGGCCCAGCTTCTACTCACGGCAGGCACGCCCGGGGAGGAAACGAGTATGTTTCCCCAGAGAAACAGGCTGCTTGCAAGTGTCGAGCGGAGCTTCTCAGGTGCCCAGTGTGTCCCGTTTGTTTCCCTTCGCAGCTGACATCCTGCAGGTACTTATGCTGGGGGCTAACAAGGGTAGGTGGCTCTTCCGACAAAAGCAGCCTTTTCCTTTTGGAAGCTTGGATTGTAGTGTCTCAGGGGCTGCTTGCCAAACCTTGAAGTTGCCCAGGTTATAGCCTCCAGAGGTACGCTTGAGTAGCAAACGAGCACTTTCACCCGAGGAACAGGGTTCCTGTCACGCTGGAGGAGAGTTAATCCCGCAGACCTCCTTCTTCCTGGGAAAGTGCAAGGCCACCCTGAGCCTCAGGGTAGTGCCTAAGTTTGCTCCGTGCAAGCTCTGCGTGCCTCGGTTTCCATGAGGTCTCCACCGTTGTTGTGCTTCAATGGAACGCGAGGATAGCTTTCAGGACTCCAAGCACTCTGGCCTCCGCACCGTTTCCCATGCTACCACACGGATTCCCCCCACGTCTCCTCTCTGCCTGCTGAGCAACAAGCAGCCGTGTAGGCCCTTCAGAACACTTCTTGCATGCAGAGCCCAAGGCAGGACACTGCTCTCTGTCTTCCTTTGGAAACCTAGGTTGTCGCAACTTGCCCAGCTCACCAAGACAGTCTGAGCCGTTCTCATGAGCTGGGGAACGTGGACTCAGTGAGGACCAGGGCCCTACCTGCACTCAGAAAATCACTCTGCTCAGCCTTCCATCCAGGAGCTCACACCGACTGGCTCGTTGGTTTAGCAGGACGTCTAAGTGAGGTCCAAGCTGAGCAAAGAACACACTTCCTCCTTTACCCTGCTAGGCCCACGGAAGAGGTAGAGCCAACTAGGCCTCGCTCAGGCCAGCCCTCCTTCAGGGATCTTGCCACACTTCGAAGCCTGCACAGTAAAAGTTATTTAGCGAAGTTGCCAGGGTTTCGCCATGCTCTCCCTGGGCAGCTCCACTACTGCAGGGACTCATGTTTGCTGTGAACTAGGATAGGTGGCCCACTTCAAAAAGCAGTCTTTTCCCCTTTGGAAATGTGGATTCTTGTAGCCTCGGAGCTGTTTGCGAAACCCTAGGAAGGCCCAGCTTCTACTCACGGCAGGCACGCCCGGGGAGGAAACGAGTATGTTTCCCCAGAGAAACAGGCTGCTTGCAAGTGTCGAGGGGAGCTTCTCAGGTGCCCAGTGTGTCCCGTTGTTTCCCTTCGCAGCTGACATCCTGCAGGTACTTATGCTGGGGGCTAACAAGGGTAGGTGGCTCTTCCGAGAAAAGCATCCTTTTCCTTTTGGAAGCTTGGATTGTAGTGTCTCATGGGCTGCTTGCCAAACCTTGAAGTTGCCCAGGTTATAGCCTCCGCAGGAACGCTTGCGTAGCAAACGAGCACTTTCTACCGATGAACAGGGTTCCTGTCACGCTGGAGGAGAGTTAATCCCGCAGACCTCGTTCCTCCTGGGAAAGCGCAAGTCCACCCTGAGCCTCAGGGTAGTGCCTAAGTTTCCAACGGGCAAGCTCTGCGTGCCTCGGTTTCCATGAGGTCTCCACCGTTGTTGTGCTTCAATGGAACGCGAAGATAGCTTTCAGGACTCCAAGCACTCTGACCTCCGCACCGTTTCCCATGCTACCACACGGATCCCCCCCACGTCTCCTCTCTGCCTGCTGAGCAACAAGCAGCCGTGTAGGCCCTTCAGAACACTTCTGCATGCAGAGCCCAAGGCGGCACACTGCTCTCTGTCTTCCTTTGGAAACCTAGGTTGTCGCAGCTTACCCAGCTCACCAAGACAGTCTGAGCCGGTCTCATGAGCTGGGGAACGTGGACTCAGTGAGGACCAGGGCCCTACCTGCACTCAGAAAATCACTCTGCTCAGCCTTCCATCCAGGAGCTCACACCGTCTGGCTCGTTGGTTTAGCAGGATGTCTAAGTGAGGTCCAAGCTGAGCAAAGAACACACTTCCTCCTTTACCCTGCTAGGCCCACGGAAGAGGTAGAGCCAACTAGGCCTCACTCAGGCCAGCCCTCCTTCAGGGATCTTGCCACACTTCGAAGCCTGCACAGTAAAAGATACTTAGCGAAGTTGCCAGGGTTTCGCCATGCTCTCCCTCGGCAGCTCCACTACTGCAGGGACTCATGTTTGCTGTGAACTAGGATAGGTGGCCCACTTCAAAAAGCAGTCTTTTCCCCTTTGGAAATGTGGATTCTTGTAGCCTCAGAGCTGTTTGTGAAACCCTAGGAAGGCCCAGCTTCTACTCACGGCAGGCACGCCCGGGGAGGAAACGAGTATGTTTCCCCAGAGAAACAGGCTGCTTGCAAGTGTCGAGCGGAGCTTCTCAGGTGCCCAGTGTGTCCCGTTTGTTTCCCTTCACAGCTGACATCCTGCAGGTACTTATGCTGGGGGCTAACAAGGGTAGGTGGCTCTTCCGACAAAAGCAGCCTTTTCCTTTTGGAAGCTTGGATTGTAGTGTCTCAGGGGCTGCTTGCCAAACCTTGAAGTTGCCCAGGTTATAGCCTCCAGAGGTACGCTTGAGTAGCAAACGAGCACTTTCACCCGAGGAACAGGGTTCCTGTCACGCTGGAGTAGAGTTAATCCCGCAGACCTCGTTCCTCCTGGGAAAGCGCAAGGCCACCCTGAGCCTCAGGGTAGTGCCTAAGTTTCCACAGGGCAAGCTCTGCGTGCCTCGGTTTCCATGAGGTCTCCACCGTTGTTGTGCTTCAATGGAACGCGAGGATAGATTTCAGGACTCCAAGCACTCTGACCTCCGCACCGTTTCCCATGCTACCACACGGATCCCCCCCACGTCTCCTCTCTGCCTGCTGAGCAACAAGCAGCCGTGTAGGCCCTTCAGAACACTTCTTGCATGCAGAGCCCAAGGCGGCACACTGCTCTCTGTCTTCCTCTGGAAACCTAGGTGGTCGCAGCTTGCCCCAGCTCACGAAGACAGTCTGAGCCGTTCTCATGAGCTGGGAGACGTGGACTCAGTGAGGACCAGGGCCCTACCTGCACTCAGAAAAATCACTCTGCTCAGCCTTCCATCCAGGAGCTCACACCGACTGGCTCGTTGGTTTAGCAGGACGTCTAAGTGAGGTCCAAGCTGAGCAAAGAGCACACTTCCTCCTTTACCCTGCTAGGCCCACGGAAGAGGTAGAGCCAACTAGGCCTCGTTCAGGCCAGCCCTCCTTCAGGGATCTTGCCACACTTCGAAGCCTGCACAGTAAAAGATACTTAGCGAAGTTGCCAAGATTTCGCCATGCTCTCCTTCGGCAGCTCCACTACTGCAGGGACTCATGTTTGCTTTGAACTAGGCTAGGTGTCCCTGCTTCCAAAAGCAGTCTTTTCCCCTTTGGAAATGTGGATTCTTGTAGCCTAGGAGCTGTTTGCGAAACCATAGGAAGGCCCAGCTTTTACTCACTGCAGGCACGCCCGGGGAGGAAACGAGTATGTTTCCCCAGAGAAACAGGCTGCTTGCAAGTGTAGAGGGGTGCTTCTCAAGTGCCCAGTGTGTCCCGTTTGTTTCCCTTCACAGCTCCCGTACTGCAGGTACTTATGCTGGGTGCTAACAAGAGTTGGTTGGCTCTGCCGACAAAAGCAGCCTTTTCCCTTTGGAAGCTTGGATTGTAGTGTCTCAGGGGCTGCTTGCCAAACCTTGAAGTTGCCCAGGTTATAGCCTGCGCAGGTACGCTTGCGTAGCAAACGAGCACTTTCTACCGATGAACAGGGTTCCTGTCACGCTGGAGGAGAGTTAATCCCGCAGACCTCGTTCCTCCTGGGAAAGCGCAAGTCCACCCTGAGCCTCAGGGTAGTGCCTAAGTTTCCAACGGGCAAGCTCTGCGTGCCTCGGTTTCCATGAGGTCTCCACCGTTGTTGTGCCTCAATGGAACTAGAGGATAGCTTTCAGGACTCCAAGCACTCTGGCCTCCGCACCGTTTCCCATGCTACCACACGGCTTCCCCCCACGTCTCCTCTCTGCCTGCTGAGCAACAAGCAGCCGTGTAGGCCCTTCGGAACACTTCTTGCATGCAGAGCCCAAGGCGGGACACTGCTCTCTGTCTTCCTTTGGAAACCTAGGTTGTCGGAGCTTACCCACCTCACGAAGACAGTCTGAGCCTGTTTCATGAGCTGGGGAACGTGGACTCAGTGAGGACCAGGGCCCTACCTGCACTCTGAAAATCACTCTGCTCAGCCTTCCATCCAGGAGCTCACACTGACTGGCTCGTTGGTTTAGCAGGACGTCTAAGTGAGGTCCAAGCTGAGCAAAGAGCACTGTTCCTCCTTTACCCTGCTAGGCCCACGGAAGAGGTAGAGCCATCTAGGCCTCGCTCAGGCCAGCCCTCCTTCAGGGATCTTGCCACAGTTCGAAGCCTGCACAGTAAAAGATACTTAGCGAAGTTGCCAGGGTTTCGCCATGCTCTCCCTCGGCAGCTCCACTACTGCAGGGACTCATGTTTGCTGTGAACTAGGATAGGTGGCCCACTTCAAAAAGCAGTCTTTTCCCCTTTGGAAATGTGGATTCTTGTAGCCTCGGAGCTGTTTGCGAAACGCTAGGAAGGCCCAGCTTCTACTCACGGCAGGCACGCCCGGGGAGGAAACGAGTATGTTTCCCCAGAGAAACAGGCTGCTTGCAAGTGTCGAGCGGAGCTTCTCAGGTGCCCAGTGTGTCCCGTTTGTTTCCCTTCGCAGCTGACATCCTGCAGGTACTTATGCTGGGGGCTAACAAGGGTAGGTGGCTCTTCCGACAAAAGCAGCCTTTTCCTTTTGGAAGCTTGGATTGTAGTGTCTCAGGGGCTGCTTGCCAAACCTTGAAGTTGCCCAGGTTATAGCCTCCAGAGGTACGCTTGAGTAGCAAACGAGCACTTTCACCCGAGGAACAGGGTTCCTGTCACGCTGGAGGAGAGTTAATCCCGCAGACCTCGTTCCTCCTGGGAAAGCGCAAGGCCACCCTGAGCCTCAGGGTAGTGCCTAAGTTTCCACAGGGCAAGCTCTGCGTGCCTCGGTTTCCATGAGGTCTCCATCGTTGTTGTGCTTCAATGGAACGCGAGGATAGCTTTCAGGACTCCAAGCACTCTGACCTCCGCACCATTTCCCATGCTACCACACAGATCCCCCCACGTGTCCTCTCTGCCTGTGAGCAACAAGCAGCCGTGTAGGCCCTTCGGAACACTTCTTGCATACAGAACCCAAGGCGGCACACTGCTCTCTGTCTTCCTTTGGAAACCTAGGTGGTCGCAGCTTGCCCCAGCTCACGAAGACAGTCTGAGCCGTTCTCATGAGCTGGGAGACGTGGACTCAGTGAGGACCAGGGCCCTACCTGCACTCAGAAAATCACTCTGCTCAGCCTTCCATCCAGGAGCTCACACCGACTGGCTCGTTGGTTTAGCAGGACGTCTAAGTGAGGTCCAAGCTGAGCAAAGAGCACACTTCCTCCTTTACCCTGCTAGGCCCACGGAAGAGGTAGAGCCAACTAGGCCTCGCTCAGACCAGCCCTCCTTCAGGGATCTTGCCACACTTTGAAGCCTGCATAGTAAAAGATATTTAGCGAAGTTGCCAGGGTTTCGCCATTCTCCTTCGGCAGCTCCACTACTGCAGGGACTCATGTTTGCAGCGAACTAGGATAGGTGGCCCACTTCCAAAAGCAGTCTTTTCCCCTTTGGAAATGTGGATTCTTGTAGCCTGGAAGCTGTTTGCGAAACCATAGGAAGGCCCAGCTTTTACTCACTGCAGGCACGCCCGGGGACGAAACGAGTATGTTTCCCCAGAGAAACAGGCTGCTTGCAAGGGTCGAGCGGAGCTTCTCAGGTGCCCAGTGTGTCCCGTTTGTTTCCCTTCGCAGCTCCCGTACTGCAGGTACTTATGCTGGGTGCTAACAAGGGTTCGTTGGCTCTGACGAGAAAAGCAGCCTTTTCCCTTTGGAAGCTTGGATTGTAGTGTCTCAGGGGCTGCTTGCCAAACCTTGAAGTTGCCCAGGTTATAGCCTCCGCAGGTACGCTTGCGTAGCAAACGAGCACTTTCTACCGAAGAACAGGGTTCCTGTCACGCTGGAGGAGAGTTAATCCCGCAGACCTCCTTCTTCCTGGGAAAGCGCAAGGCCACCCTGAGCCTCAGGGTAGTGCCTAAGTTTGCTCCGTGCAAGCTCTGCGTGCCTCGGTTTCCATGAGGTCTCCACCGTTGTTGTGCTTCAATGGAACGCGAGGATAGCTTTCAGGACTCCAAGCACTCTGGCCTCCGCACAGTTTCCCATGCTACCACACGGATTCCCCCCACGTCTCCTCTCTGCCTGCTGAGCAACAAGCAGCCGTGTAGGCCCTTCAGAACACTTCTTGCATGCAGAGCCCAAGGCAGGACACTGCTCTCTGTCTTCCTTTGGAAACCTAGGTTGTCGCAGCTTGCCCAGCTCACCAAGACAGTCTGAGCCGTTCTCATGAGCTGGGGAACGTGGACTCAGTGAGGACCAGGGCCCTACCTGCACTCAGAAAATCACTCTGCTCAGCCTTCCATCCAGGAGCTCACACCGACTGGCTCGTTGGTTTAGCAGGACGTCTAAGTGAGGTCCAAGCTGAGCAAAGAACACACTTCCTCCTTTACCCTGCTAGGCCCACGGAAGAGGTAGAGCCAACTAGGCCTCGCTCAGGCCAGCCCTCCTTCAGGGATCTTGCCACACTTCGAAGCCTGCACAGTAAAAGTTATTTAGCGAAGTTGCCAGGGTTTCGCCATGCTCTCCCTCGGCAGCTCCACTACTGCAGGGACTCATGTTTGCTGTGAACTAGGATAGGTGGCCCACTTCAAAAAGCAGTCTTTTCCCCTTTGGAAATGTGGATTCTTGTAGCCTCGGAGCTGTTTGCAAAACCCTAGGAAGGCCCAGCTTCTACTCACGGCAGGCACGCCCGGGGAGGAAACGAGTATGTTTCCCCAGAGAAACAGGCTGCTTGCAAGTGTCGAGCGGAGCTTCTCAGGTGCCCAGTGTGTCCCGTTTGTTTCCCTTCGCAGCTGACATCCTGCAGGTACTTATGCTGGGGGCTAACAAGGGTAGGTGGCTCTTCCGACAAAAGCATCCTTTTCCTTTTGGAAGCTTGGATTGTAGTGTCTCAGGGGCTGCTTGCCAAACCTTGAAGTTGCCCAGGTTATAGCCTCCAGAGGTACGCTTGAGTAGCAAACGAGCACTTTCACCCGAGGAACAGGGTTCCTGTCACGCTGGAGGAGAGTTAATCCCGCAGACCTCGTTCCTCCTGGGAAAGCGCAAGGCCACCCTGAGCCTCAGGGTAGTGCCTAAGTTTGCTCCGTGCAAGCTCTGCGTGCCTCGGTTTCCATGAGGTCTCCATCGTTGTTGTGCTTCAATGGAACGCGAGGATAGCTTTCAGGACTCCAAGCACTCTGACCTCCGCACCATTTCCCATGCTACCACACAGATCCCCCCACGTCTCCTCTCTGCCTGCTGAGCAACAAGCAGCCGTGTAGGCCCTTCGGAACACTTCTTGCATGCAGAACCCAAGGCGGCACACTGCTCTCTGTCTTCCTTTGGAAACCTAGGTGGTCGCAGCTTGCCCCAGCTCACGAAGACAGTCTGAGCCGTTCTCATGAGCTGGGAGACGTGGACTCAGTGAGGACCAGGGCCCTACCTGCACTCAGAAAATCACTCTGCTCAGCCTTCCATCCAGGAGCTCACACCGACTGGCTCGTTGGTTTAGCAGGACGTCTAAGTGAGGTCCAAGCTGAGCAAAGAGCACTGTTCCTCCTTTACCCTGCTAGGCCCACGGAAGAGGTAGAGCCAACTAGGCCTCGCTCAGACCAGCCCTCCTTCAGGGATCTTGCCACACTTCGAAGCCTGCACAGTAAAAGATACTTAGCGAAGTTGCCAGGGTTTCGCCATGCTCTCCCTCGGCAGCTCCACTACTACAGGGACTCATGTTTGCTTTGAACTAGTATAGGTGTCCCTGCTTCCAAAAGCAGTCTTTTCCCCTTTGGAAATGTGGATTCTTGTAGCCTCGGAGCTGTTTGCGAAACCATAGGAAGGCCCAGCTTTTACTCACTGCAGGCACGCCCGGAGAGGAAACGAGTATGTTTCCCCAGAGAAACAGGCTGCTTGCAAGTGTAGAGGGGAGCTTCTCAGGTGCCCAGTGTGTCCCGTTTGTTTCCCTTCGCAGCTCCCTTACTGCAGGTACTTATGCTGGGTGCTAACAAGAGTTGGTTGGCTCTGCCGACAAAAGCAGCCTTTTCCCTTTGGAAGCTTGGATTGTAGTGTCTCAGGGGCTGCTTGCCAAACCTTGAAGTTGCCCAGGTTATAGCCTCCGCAGGAACGCTTGCGTAGCAAACGAGCACTTTCTACCGATGAACAGGGTTCCTGTCACGCTGGAGGAGAGTTAATCCCGCAGACCTCGTTCCTCCTGGGAAAGCGCAAGTCCACCCTGAGCCTCAGGGTAGTGCCTAAGTTTCCAACGGGCAAGCTCTGCGTGCCTCGGTTTCCATGAGGTCTCCACCGTTGTTGTGCCTCAAAGGAACTAGAGGATAGCTTTCAGGACTCCAAGCACTCTGACCTCCGCACCGTTTCCCATGCTACCACACGGATCCCCCCCACGTCTCCTCTCTGCCTGCTGAGCAACAAGCAGCCGTGTAGGCCCTTCAGAACACTTCTGCATGCAGAGCCCAAGGCGGCACACTGCTCTCTGTCTTCCTTTGGAAACCTAGGTGGTCGCAGCTTACCCAGCTCACCAAGACAGTCTGAGCCGGTCTCATGAGCTGGGGAACGTGGACTCAGTGAGGACCAGGGCCCTACCTGCACTCAGAAAATCACTCTGCTCAGCCTTCCATCCAGGAGCTCACACCGACTGGCTCGTTGGTTTAGCAGGACGTCTAAGTGAGGTCCAAGCTGAGCAAAGAACACACTTCCTCCTTTACCCTGCTAGGCCCACGGAAGAGGTAGAGCCAACTAGGCCTCGCTCAGGCCAGCCCTCCTTCAGGGATCTTGCCACACTTCGAAGCCTGCACAGTAAAAGATATTTAGCGAAGTTGCCAGGGTTTCGCCATTCTCCCTCGGCAGCTCCACTACTGCAGGGACTCATGTTTGCTGTGAACTAGGATAGGTGGCCCACTTCCAAAAGCAGTCTTTTCCCCTTTGGAAATGTGGATTCTTGTAGCCTAGGAGCTGTTTGCGAAACCATAGGAAGGCCCAGCTTTTACTCACTGCAGGCACGCCCGGGGACGAAACGAGTATGTTTCCCCAGAGAAACAGGCTGCTTGCAAGTGTCGAAGGGAGCTTCTCAGGTGCCCAGTGTGTCCCGTTTGTTTCCCTTCGCAGCTCCCGTACTGCAGGTACTTATGCTGGGTGCTAACAAGGGTTCGTTGGCTCTGCCGAGAAAAGCAGCCTTTTCCCTTTGGAAGCTTGGATTGTAGTGTCTCAGGGGCTGCTTGCCAAACCTTGAAGTTGACCAGGTTATAGCCTCCGCAGGTACGCTTGCGTAGCAAACGAGCACTTTCACCCGAGGAACAGCGTTCCTATCACGCTGCAGGAGAGTTAATCCTGCAGACCTCGTTCCTCCTGGGAAAGCGCAAGGCCACCCTGAGCCTCAGGGTAGTGCCTAAGTTTGCTCCGTGCAAGCTCTGCGTGCCTCGGTTTCCATGAGGTCTCCATCGTTGTTGTGCTTCAATGGAACGCGAGGATAGCTTTCAGGACTCCAAGCACTCTGACCTCCGCACCATTTCCCATGCTACCACACAGATCCCCCCACGTCTCCTCTCTGCCTGCTGAGCAATAAGCAGCCGTGTAGGCCCTTCGGAACACTTCTTGCATGCAGACCCCAAGGCGGGACACTGCTCTCTGTCTTCCTTTGGAAACCTAGGTTGTCGGAGCTTACCCACCTCACTAAGACAGTCTGAGCCGGTCTCATGAGCTGGGGAACGTGGACTCAGTGAGGACCAGGGCCCTATCTGCACTCAGAAAATCACTCTGCTCAGCCTTCCATCCAGGAGCTCACACCGACTGGCTCGTTGGTTTAGCAGGACGTCTAAGTGAGGTCCAAGCTGAGCAAAGAACAAACTTCCTCCTTTACCCTGCTAGGCCCACGGAAGAGGTAGAGCCAACTAGGCCTCGCTCAGGCCAGCCCTCCTTCAGGGATCTTGCCACACTTCGAAGCCTGCACAGTAAAAGTTATTTAGCGAAGTTGCCAGGGTTTCGCCATGCTCTCCCTCGGCAGCTCCACTACTGCAGGGACTCATGTTTGCTGTGAACTAGGATAGGTGGCCCACTTCAAAAAGCAGTCTTTTCCCCTTTGGAAATGTGGATTCTTGTAGCCTCGGAGCTGTTTGCAAAACCCTAGGAAGGCCCAGCTTCTACTCACGGCAGGCACGCCCGGGGAGGAAACGAGTATGTTTCCCCAGAGAAACAGGCTGCTTGCAAGTGTCGAGCGGAGCTTCTCAGGTGCCCAGTGTGTCCCGTTTGTTTCCCTTCGCAGCTCCCGTACTGCAGGTACTTATGCTGGGTGCTAACAAGGGTTCGTTGGCTCTGCCGAGAAAAGCAGCCTTTTCCCTTTGGAAGCTTGGATTGTAGTGTCTCAGGGGCTGCTTGCCAAACCTTGAAGTTGCCCAGGTTATAGCCTCCGCAGGTACGCTTGCGTAGCAAACGAGCACTTTCTACCGAAGAACAGGGTTCCTGTCACGCTGGAGGAGAGTTAATCCCGCAGACCTCCTTCTTCCTGGGAAAGCGCAAGGCCACCCTGAGCCTCAGGGTAGTGCCTAAGTTTGCTCCGTGCAAGCTCTGCGTGCCTCGGTTTCCATGAGGTCTCCACCGTTGTTGTGCTTCAATGGAACGCGAGGATAGCTTTCAGGACTCCAAGCACTCTGACCTCCGCACCATTTCCCATGCTACCACACAGATCCCCCCACGTGTCCTCTCTGCCTGTGAGCAACAAGCAGCCGTGTAGGCCCTTCGGAACACTTCTTGCATACAGAACCCAAGGCGGCACACTGCTCTCTGTCTTCCTTTGGAAACCTAGGTGGTCGCAGCTTGCCCCAGCTCACGAAGACAGTCTGAGCCGTTCTCATGAGCTGGGAGACGTGGACTCAGTGAGGACCAGGGCCCTACCTGCACTCAGAAAATCACTCTGCTCAGCCTTCCATCCAGGAGCTCACACCGACTGGCTCGTTGGTTTAGCAGGACGTCTAAGTGAGGTCCAAGCTGAGCAAAGAGCACACTTCCTCCTTTACCCTGCTAGGCCCACGGAAGAGGTAGAGCCAACTAGGCCTCGCTCAGACCAGCCCTCCTTCAGGGATCTTGCCACACTTTGAAGCCTGCATAGTAAAAGATATTTAGCGAAGTTGCCAGGGTTTCGCCATTCTCCTTCGGCAGCTCCACTACTGCAGGGACTCATGTTTGCAGCGAACTAGGATAGGTGGCCCACTTCCAAAAGCAGTCTTTTCCCCTTTGGAAATGTGGATTCTTGTAGCCTGGAAGCTGTTTGCGAAACCATAGGAAGGCCCAGCTTTTACTCACTGCAGGCACGCCCGGGGACGAAACGAGTATGTTTCCCCAGAGAAACAGGCTGCTTGCAAGTGTCGAGCGGAGCTTCTCAGGTGCCCAGTGTGTCCCGTTTGTTTCCCTTCGCAGCTCCCGTACTGCAGGTACTTATGCTGGGTGCTAACAAGGGTTCGTTGGCTCTGACGAGAAAAGCAGCCTTTTCCCTTTGGAAGCTTGGATTGTAGTGTCTCAGGGGCTGCTTGCCAAACCTTGAAGTTGCCCAGGTTATAGCCTCCGCAGGTACGCTTGCGTAGCAAACGAGCACTTTCTACCGAAGAACAGGGTTCCTGTCACGCTGGAGGAGAGTTAATCCCGCAGACCTCCTTCTTCCTGGGAAAGCGCAAGGCCACCCTGAGCCTCAGGGTAGTGCCTAAGTTTGCTCCGTGCAAGCTCTGCGTGCCTCGGTTTCCATGAGGTCTCCACCGTTGTTGTGCTTCAATGGAACGCGAGGATAGCTTTCAGGACTCCAAGCACTCTGGCCTCCGCACAGTTTCCCATGCTACCACACGGATTCCCCCCACGTCTCCTCTCTGCCTGCTGAGCAACAAGCAGCCGTGTAGGCCCTTCAGAACACTTCTTGCATGCAGAGCCCAAGGCAGGACACTGCTCTCTGTCTTCCTTTGGAAACCTAGGTTGTCGCAGCTTGCCCAGCTCACCAAGACAGTCTGAGCCGTTCTCATGAGCTGGGGAACGTGGACTCAGTGAGGACCAGGGCCCTACCTGCACTCAGAAAATCACTCTGCTCAGCCTTCCATCCAGGAGCTCACACCGACTGGCTCGTTGGTTTAGCAGGACGTCTAAGTGAGGTCCAAGCTGAGCAAAGAACACACTTCCTCCTTTACCCTGCTAGGCCCACGGAAGAGGTAGAGCCAACTAGGCCTCGCTCAGGCCAGCCCTCCTTCAGGGATCTTGCCACACTTCGAAGCCTGCACAGTAAAAGTTATTTAGCGAAGTTGCCAGGGTTTCGCCATGCTCTCCCTCGGCAGCTCCACTACTGCAGGGACTCATGTTTGCTGTGAACTAGGATAGGTGGCCCACTTCAAAAAGCAGTCTTTTCCCCTTTGGAAATGTGGATTCTTGTAGCCTCGGAGCTGTTTGCAAAACCCTAGGAAGGCCCAGCTTCTACTCACGGCAGGCACGCCCGGGGAGGAAACGAGTATGTTTCCCCAGAGAAACAGGCTGCTTGCAAGTGTCGAGCGGAGCTTCTCAGGTGCCCAGTGTGTCCCGTTTGTTTCCCTTCGCAGCTGACATCCTGCAGGTACTTATGCTGGGGGCTAACAAGGGTAGGTGGCTCTTCCGACAAAAGCATCCTTTTCCTTTTGGAAGCTTGGATTGTAGTGTCTCAGGGGCTGCTTGCCAAACCTTGAAGTTGCCCAGGTTATAGCCTCCAGAGGTACGCTTGAGTAGCAAACGAGCACTTTCACCCGAGGAACAGGGTTCCTGTCACGCTGGAGGAGAGTTAATCCCGCAGACCTCGTTCCTCCTGGGAAAGCGCAAGGCCACCCTGAGCCTCAGGGTAGTGCTTAAGTTTGCTCCGTGCAAGCTCTGCGTGCCTCGGTTTCCATGAGGTCTCCATCGTTGTTGTGCTTCAATGGAACGCGAGGATAGCTTTCAGGACTCCAAGCACTCTGACCTCCGCACCATTTCCCATGCTACCACACAGATCCCCCCACGTCTCCTCTCTGCCTGCTGAGCAACAAGCAGCCGTGTAGGCCCTTCGGAACACTTCTTGCATGCAGAACCCAAGGCGGCACACTGCTCTCTGTCTTCCTTTGGAAACCTAGGTGGTCGCAGCTTGCCCCAGCTCACGAAGACAGTCTGAGCCGTTCTCATGAGCTGGGAGACGTGGACTCAGTGAGGACCAGGGCCCTACCTGCACTCAGAAAATCACTCTGCTCAGCCTTCCATCCAGGAGCTCACACCGACTGGCTCGTTGGTTTAGCAGGACGTCTAAGTGAGGTCCAAGCTGAGCAAAGAGCACTGTTCCTCCTTTACCCTGCTAGGCCCACGGAAGAGGTAGAGCCAACTAGGCCTCGCTCAGGCCAGCCCTCCTTCAGGGATCTTGCCACACTTCGAAGCCTGCACAGTAAAAGATACTTAGCGAAGTTGCCAAGATTTCGCCATGCTCTCCCTCGGCAGCTCCACTACTGCAGGGACTCATGTTTGCTTTGAACTAGGATAGGTGTCCCTGCTTCCAAAAGCAGTCTTTTCCCCTTTGGAAATGTGGATTCTTGTAGCCTAGGAGCTGTTTGCGAAACCATAGGAAGGCCCAGCTTTTACTCACTGCAGGCACGCCCGGAGAGGAAACGAGTATGTTTCCCCAGAGAAACAGGCTGCTTGCAAGTGTAGAGGGGAGCTTCTCAGGTGCCCAGTGTCCCGTTTGTTTCCCTTCGCAGCTCCCGTACTGCAGGTACTTATGCTGGGTGCTAACAAGAGTTGGTTGGCTCTGCCGACAAAAGCAGCCTTTTCCCTTTGGAAGCTTGGATTGTAGTGTCTCAGGGGCTGCTTGCCAAACCTTGAAGTTGCCCAGGTTATAGCCTCCGCAGGAACGCTTGCGTAGCAAACGAGCACTTTCTACCGATGAACAGGGTTCCTGTCACGCTGGAGGAGAGTTAATCCCGCAGACCTCGTTCCTCCTGGGAAAGCGCAAGTCCACCCTGAGCCTCAGGGTAGTGCCTAAGTTTCCAACGGGCAAGCTCTGCGTGCCTCGGTTTCCATGAGGTCTCCACCGTTGTTGTGCTTCAATGGAACGCGAAGATAGCTTTCAGGACTCCAAGCACTCTGACCTCCGCACCGTTTCCCATGCTACCACACGGATCCCCCCCACGTCTCCTCTCTGCCTGCTGAGCAACAAGCAGCCGTGTAGGCCCTTCAGAACACTTCTGCATGCAGAGCCCAAGGCGGCACACTGCTCTCTGTCTTCCTTTGGAAACCTAGGTTGTCGCAGCTTACCCAGCTCACCAAGACAGTCTGAGCCGGTCTCATGAGCTGGGGAACGTGGACTCAGTGAGGACCAGGGCCCTACCTGCACTCAGAAAATCACTCTGCTCAGCCTTCCATCCAGGAGCTCACACCGACTGGCTCGTTGGTTTAGCAGGACGTCTAAGTGAGGTCCAAGCTGAGCAAAGAACACACTTCCTCCTTTACCCTGCTAGGCCCACGGAAGAGGTAGAGCCAACTAGGCCTCGCTCAGGCCAGCCCTCCTTCAGGGATCTTGCCACACTTCGAAGCCTGCACAGTAAAAGATATTTAGCGAAGTTGCCAGGGTTTCGCCATTCTCCCTCGGCAGCTCCACTACTGCAGGGACTCATGTTTGCTGTGAACTAGGATAGGTGGCCCACTTCCAAAAGCAGTCTTTTCCCCTTTGAAATGTGGATTCTTGTAGCCTAGGAGCTGTTTGCGAAACCATAGGAAGGCCCAGCTTTTACTCACTGCAGGCACGCCCGGGGACGAAACGAGTATGTTTCCCCAGAGAAACAGGATGCTTGCAAGTGTCGAGGGGAGCTTCTCAGGTGCCCAGTGTGTCCCGTTTGTTTCCCTTCGCAGCTCCCGTACTGCAGGTACTTATGCTGGGTGCTAACAAGGGTTCGTTGGCTCTGCCGAGAAAAGCAGCCTTTTCCCTTTGGAAGCTTGGATTGTAGTGTCTCAGGGGCTGCTTGCCAAACTTTGAAGTTGACCAGGTTATAGCCTCCGCAGGTACGCTTGCGTAGCAAACGAGCACTTTCACCCGAGGAACAGCGTTCCTATCACGCTGCAGGAGAGTTAATCCTGCAGACCTCGTTCCTCCTGGGAAAGCGCAAGGCCACCCTGAGCCTCAGGGTAGTGCCTAAGTTTGCTCCGTGCAAGCTCTGCGTGCCTCGGTTTCCATGAGGTCTCCATCGTTGTTGTGCTTCAATGGAACGCGAGGATAGCTTTCAGGACTCCAAGCACTCTGACCTCCGCACCATTTCCCATGCTACCACACAGATCCCCCCACGTCTCCTCTCTGCCTGCTGAGCAATAAGCAGCCGTGTAGGCCCTTCGGAACACTTCTTGCATGCAGACCCCAAGGCGGGACACTGCTCTCTGTCTCCTTTGGAAACCTACGTTGTCGGAGCTTACCCACCTCACTAAGACAGTCTGAGCCGGTCTCATGAGCTGGGGAGCGTGGACTCAGTGAGGACCAGGGCCCTATCTGCACTCAGAAAATCACTCTGCTCAGCCTTCCATCCAGGAGCTCACACCGACTGGCTCGTTGGTTTAGCAGGACGTCTAAGTGAGGTCCAAGCTGAGCAAAGAACACACTTCCTCCTTTACCCTGCTAGGCCCACGGAAGAGGTAGAGCCAACTAGGCCTCGCTCAGGCCAGCCCTCCTTCAGGGATCTTGCCATACTTCGAAGCCTGCACAGTAAAAGTTATTTAGCGAAGTTACCAGGGTTTCGCCATGCTCTCCCTCGGCAGCTCCACTACTGCAGGGACTCATGTTTGCTGTGAACTAGGATAGGTGGCCCACTTCAAAAAGCAGTCTTTTCCCCTTTGGAAATGTGGATTCTTGTAGCCTCGGAGCTGTTTGCAAAACCCTAGGAAGGCCCAGCTTCTACTCACGGCAGGCACGCCCGGGGAGGAAACGAGTATGTTTCCCCAGAGAAACAGGCTGCTTGCAAGTGTCGAGCGGAGCTTCTCAGGTGCCCAGTGTGTCCCGTTTGTTTCCCTTCGCAGCTGACATCCTGCAGGTACTTATGCTGGGGGCTAACAAGGGTAGGTGGCTCTTCCGACAAAAGCAGCCTTTTCCTTTTGGAAGCTTGGATTGTAGTGTCTCAGGGGCTGCTTGCCAAACCTTGAAGTTGCCCAGGTTATAGCCTGCAGAGGTACGCTTGAGTAGCAAACGAGCACTTTCACCCGAGGAACAGGGTTCCTGTCACGCTGGAGGAGAGTTAATCCCGCAGACCTCGTTCCTCCTGGGAAAGCGCAAGGCCACCCTGAGCCTCAGGGTAGTGCCTAAGTTTCCACAGGGCAAGCTCTGCGTGCCTCGGTTTCCATGAGGTCTCCATCGTTGTTGTGCTTCAATGGAACGCGAGGATAGCTTTCAGGACTCCAAGCACTCTGACCTCCGCACCATTTCCCATGCTACCACACAGATCCCCCCACGTCTCCTCTCTGCCTGCTGAGCAACAAGCAGCCGTGTAGGCCCTTCGGAACACTTCTTGCATGCAGAACCCAAGGCGGCACACTGCTCTCTTTCTTCCTTTGGAAACCTAGGTGGTCGCAGCTTGCCCCAGCTCACGAAGACACTCTAAGCCGTTCTCATGAGCTGGGAGACGTGGACTCAGTGAGGATCAGGCCCCTACCTGCACTCAGAAAAATCACTCTGCTCAGCCTTCCATCCAGGAGCTCACACTGACTGGCTCGTTGGTTTGGCAGGACGTCTAAGTGAGGTCCAAGCTGAGCAAAGAGCACTGTTCCTCCTTTACCCTGCTAGGACCACGGAAGAGGTAGAGCCAACTAGGCCTCGCTCAGACTAGCCCTCCTTCAGGGATCTTGCCACACTTCGAAGCCTGCACAGTAAAAGATACTTAGCGAAGTTGCCAGGGATTCGCCATGCTCTCCCTCGGAGCTCCACTACTACAGGGACTCATGTTTGCTTTGAACTAGTATAGGTGTCCCTGCTTCCAAAAGCAGTCTTTTCCCCTTTGGAAATGTGGATTCTTGTAGCCTCGGAGCTGTTTGCGAAACCATAGGAAGGCCCAGCTTTTACTCACTGCAGGCACGCCCGGAGAGGAAACGAGTATGTTTCCCCAGAGAAACAGGCTGCTTGCAAGTGTAGAGGGGAGCTTCTCAGGTGCCCAGTGTGTCCCGTTTGTTTCCCTTCGCAGCTCCCGTACTGCAGGTACTTATGCTGGGTGCTAACAAGAGTTGGTTGGCTCTGCCGACAAAAGCAGTCTTTTCCCTTTGGAAGCTTGGATTGTAGTGTCTCATGGGCTGCTTGCCAAACCTTGAAGTTGCCCAGGTTATAGCCTCCGCAGGAACGCTTGCGTAGCAAACGAGCACTTTCTACCGATGAACAGGGTTCCTGTCACGCTGGAGGAGAGTTAATCCCGCAGACCTCGTTCCTCCTGGGAAAGCGCAAGTCCACCCTGAGCCTCAGGGTAGTGCCTAAGTTTCCAACGGGCAAGCTCTGCGTGCCTCGGTTTCCATGAGGTCTCCACCGTTGTTGTGCTTCAATGGAACGCGAAGATAGCTTTCAGGACTCCAAGCACTCTGACCTCCGCACCGTTTCCCATGCTACCACACGGATCCCCCCCACGTCTCCTCTCTGCCTGCTGAGCAACAAGCAGCCGTGTAGGCCCTTCAGAACACTTCTGCATGCAGAGCCCAAGGCGGCACACTGCTCTCTGTCTTCCTTTGGAAACCTAGGTTGTCGCAGCTTACCCAGCTCATCAAGACAGTCTGAGCCGGTCTCATGAGCTGGGGAACGTGGACTCAGTGAGGACCAGGGCCCTACCTGCACTCAGAAAATCACTCTGCTCAGCCTTCCATCCAGGAGCTCACACCGACTGGTTCGTTGGTTTAGCAGGACGTCTAAGTGAGGTCCAAGCTGAGCAAAGAACACACTTCCTCCTTTACCCTGCTAGGCCCACGGAAGAGGTAGAGCCAACTAGGCCTCGCTCAGGCCAGCCCTCCTTCAGGGATCTTGCCACACTTCGAAGCCTGCACAGTAAAAGTTATTTAGCGAAGTTGCCAGGGTTTCGCCATTCTCCCTCGGCAGCTCCACTACTGCAGGGACTCATGTTTGCTGTGAACTAGGATAGGTGGCCCACTTCCAAAAGCAGTCTTTTCCCCTTTGGAAATGTGGATTCTTGTAGCCTAGGAGCTGTTTGCGAAACCATAGGAAGGCCCAGCTTTTACTCACTGCAGGCACGCCCGGGGAGGAAACGAGTATGTTTCCCCAGAGAAACAGGCTGCTTGCAAGTGTCGAGGGGAGCTTCTCAGGTGCCCAGTGTGTCCCGTTTGTTTCCCTTCGCAGCTCCCGTACTGCAGGTACTTATGCTGGGTGCTAACAAGGGTTCGTTGGCTCTGCTGAGAAAAGCAGCCTTTTCCCTTTGGAAGCTTGGATTGTAGTGTCTCAGGGGCTGCTTGCCAAACCTTGAAGTTGACCAGGTTATAGCCTCCGCAGGTACGCTTGCGTAGCAAACGAGCACTTTACCCCGAGGAACAGCGTTCCTATCACGCTGCAGGAGAGTTAATCCTGCAGACCTCGTTCCTCCTGGGAAAGCGCAAGGCCACCCTGAGCCTCAGGGTAGTGCCTAAGTTTGCTCCGTGCAAGCTCTGCGTGCCTCGGTTTCCATGAGGTCTCCACCGTTGTTGTGCCTCAATGGAACTAGAGGATAGCTTTCAGGACTCCAAGCACTCTAGCCTCCGCACCGTTTCCCATGCTACCACACGGATTCCCCCCACGTCTCCTCTCTGCCTGCTGAGCAACAAGCAGCCGTGTAGGCCCTTCAGAACACTTCTTGCATGCAGAGCCCAAGGCGGGACACTGCTCTCTGTCTTCTTTTGGAAACGTAGGTTGTCGGAGCTTACCCACCTCACGAAGACAGTCTGAGCCGCTCTCATGAGCTGGGGAACGTGGACTCAGTGAGGACCAGGGCCCTACCTGCACTCTGAAAATCACTCTGCTCAGCCTTCCATCCAGGAGCTCACACCGACTGGCTCGTTGGTTTAGCAGGACGTCTAAGTGAGGTCCAAGCTGAGAAAAGAGCACACTTCCTCCTTTACCCTGCTAGGCCCACGGAAGAGGTAGAGCCAACTAGGCCTCGCTCAGGCCAGCCCTCCTTCAGGGATCTTGCCACAGTTCGAAGCCTGCACAGTAAAAGATACTTAGCGAAGTTGCCAGGGTTTCGCCATGCTCTCCCTCGGCAGCTCCACTACTGCAGGGACTCATGTTTGCTGTGAACTAGGATAGGTGGCCCACTTCAAAAAGCAGTCTTTTCCCCTTTGGAAATGTGGATTCTTGTAGCCTCGGAGCTGTTTGCGAAACCCTAGGAAGGCCCAGCTTCTACTCACGGCAGGCACGCCCGGGGAGGAAACGAGTATGTTTCCCCAGAGAAACAGGCTGCTTGCAAGTGTCGAGCGGAGCTTCTCAGGTGCCCAGTGTGTCCCGTTTGTTTCCCTTCGCAGCTGACATCCTGCAGGTACTTATGCTGGGGGCTAACAAGGGTAGGTGGCTCTTCCGACAAAAGCAGCCTTTTCCTTTTGGAAGCTTGGATTGTAGTGTCTCAGGGGCTGCTTGCCAAACCTTGAAGTTGCCCAGGTTATAGCCTCCAGAGGTACGCTTGAGTAGCAAACGAGCACTTTCACCCGAGGAACAGGGTTCCTGTCACGCTGGAGGAGAGTTAATCCCGCAGACCTCCTTCTTCCTGGGAAAGCGCAAGGCCACCCTGAGCCTCAGGGTAGTGCCTAAGTTTGCTCCGTGCAAGCTCTGCGTGCCTCGGTTTCCATGAGGTCTCCACCGTTGTTGTGCTTCAATGGAACGCGAGGATAGCTTTCAGGACTCCAAGCACTCTGGCCTCCGCACCGTTTCCCATGCTACCACACGGATTCCCCCCACGTCTCCTCTCTGCCTGCTGAGCAACAAGCAGCCGTGTAGGCCCTTCAGAACACTTCTTGCATGCAGAGCCCAAGGCAGGACACTGCTCTCTGTCTTCCTTTGGAAACCTAGGTTGTCGCAACTTGCCCAGCTCACCAAGACAGTCTGAGCCGTTCTCATGAGCTGGGGAACGTGGACTCAGTGAGGACCAGGGCCCTACCTGCACTCAGAAAATCACTCTGCTCAGCCTTCCATCCAGGAGCTCACACCGACTGGCTCGTTGGTTTAGCAGGACGTCTAAGTGAGGTCCAAGCTGAGCAAAGAACACACTTCCTCCTTTACCCTGCTAGGCCCACGGAAGAGGTAGAGCCAACTAGGCCTCGCTCAGGCCAGCCCTCCTTCAGGGATCTTGCCACACTTCGAAGCCTGCACAGTAAAAGTTATTTAGCGAAGTTGCCAGGGTTTCGCCATGCTCTCCCTGGGCAGCTCCACTACTGCAGGGACTCATGTTTGCTGTGAACTAGGATAGGTGGCCCACTTCAAAAAGCAGTCTTTTCCCCTTTGGAAATGTGGATTCTTGTAGCCTCGGAGCTGTTTGCGAAACCCTAGGAAGGCCCAGCTTCTACTCACGGCAGGCACGCCCGGGGAGGAAACGAGTATGTTTCCCCAGAGAAACAGGCTGCTTGCAAGTGTCGAGGGGAGCTTCTCAGGTGCCCAGTGTGTCCCGTTGTTTCCCTTCGCAGCTGACATCCTGCAGGTACTTATGCTGGGGGCTAACAAGGGTAGGTGGCTCTTCCGAGAAAAGCATCCTTTTCCTTTTGGAAGCTTGGATTGTAGTGTCTCATGGGCTGCTTGCCAAACCTTGAAGTTGCCCAGGTTATAGCCTCCGCAGGAACGCTTGCGTAGCAAACGAGCACTTTCTACCGATGAACAGGGTTCCTGTCACGCTGGAGGAGAGTTAATCCCGCAGACCTCGTTCCTCCTGGGAAAGCGCAAGTCCACCCTGAGCCTCAGGGTAGTGCCTAAGTTTCCAACGGGCAAGCTCTGCGTGCCTCGGTTTCCATGAGGTCTCCACCGTTGTTGTGCTTCAATGGAACGCGAAGATAGCTTTCAGGACTCCAAGCACTCTGACCTCCGCACCGTTTCCCATGCTACCACACGGATCCCCCCCACGTCTCCTCTCTGCCTGCTGAGCAACAAGCAGCCGTGTAGGCCCTTCAGAACACTTCTGCATGCAGAGCCCAAGGCGGCACACTGCTCTCTGTCTTCCTTTGGAAACCTAGGTTGTCGCAGCTTACCCAGCTCACCAAGACAGTCTGAGCCGGTCTCATGAGCTGGGGAACGTGGACTCAGTGAGGACCAGGGCCCTACCTGCACTCAGAAAATCACTCTGCTCAGCCTTCCATCCAGGAGCTCACACCGTCTGGCTCGTTGGTTTAGCAGGACGTCTAAGTGAGGTCCAAGCTGAGCAAAGAACACACTTCCTCCTTTACCCTGCTAGGCCCACGGAAGAGGTAGAGCCAACTAGGCCTCACTCAGGCCAGCCCTCCTTCAGGGATCTTGCCACACTTCGAAGCCTGCACAGTAAAAGATACTTAGCGAAGTTGCCAGGGTTTCGCCATGCTCTCCCTCGGCAGCTCCACTACTGCAGGGACTCATGTTTGCTGTGAACTAGGATAGGTGGCCCACTTCAAAAAGCAGTCTTTTCCCCTTTGGAAATGTGGATTCTTGTAGCCTCAGAGCTGTTTGTGAAACCCTAGGAAGGCCCAGCTTCTACTCACGGCAGGCACGCCCGGGGAGGAAACGAGTATGTTTCCCCAGAGAAACAGGCTGCTTGCAAGTGTCGAGCGGAGCTTCTCAGGTGCCCAGTGTGTCCCGTTTGTTTCCCTTCACAGCTGACATCCTGCAGGTACTTATGCTGGGGGCTAACAAGGGTAGGTGGCTCTTCCGACAAAAGCAGCCTTTTCCTTTTGGAAGCTTGGATTGTAGTGTCTCAGGGGCTGCTTGCCAAACCTTGAAGTTGCCCAGGTTATAGCCTCCAGAGGTACGCTTGAGTAGCAAACGAGCACTTTCACCCGAGGAACAGGGTTCCTGTCACGCTGGAGTAGAGTTAATCCCGCAGACCTCGTTCCTCCTGGGAAAGCGCAAGGCCACCCTGAGCCTCAGGGTAGTGCCTAAGTTTCCACAGGGCAAGCTCTGCGTGCCTCGGTTTCCATGAGGTCTCCACCGTTGTTGTGCTTCAATGGAACGCGAGGATAGATTTCAGGACTCCAAGCACTCTGACCTCCGCACCGTTTCCCATGCTACCACACGGATCCCCCCCACGTCTCCTCTCTGCCTGCTGAGCAACAAGCAGCCGTGTAGGCCCTTCAGAACACTTCTTGCATGCAGAGCCCAAGGCGGCACACTGCTCTCTGTCTTCCTCTGGAAACCTAGGTGGTCGCAGCTTGCCCCAGCTCACGAAGACAGTCTGAGCCGTTCTCATGAGCTGGGAGACGTGGACTCAGTGAGGACCAGGGCCCTACCTGCACTCAGAAAAATCACTCTGCTCAGCCTTCCATCCAGGAGCTCACACCGACTGGCTCGTTGGTTTAGCAGGACGTCTAAGTGAGGTCCAAGCTGAGCAAAGAGCACACTTCCTCCTTTACCCTGCTAGGCCCACGGAAGAGGTAGAGCCAACTAGGCCTCGTTCAGGCCAGCCCTCCTTCAGGGATCTTGCCACACTTCGAAGCCTGCACAGTAAAAGATACTTAGCGAAGTTGCCAAGATTTCGCCATGCTCTCCTTCGGCAGCTCCACTACTGCAGGGACTCATGTTTGCTTTGAACTAGGCTAGGTGTCCCTGCTTCCAAAAGCAGTCTTTTCCCCTTTGGAAATGTGGATTCTTGTAGCCTAGGAGCTGTTTGCGAAACCATAGGAAGGCCCAGCTTTTACTCACTGCAGGCACGCCCGGGGAGGAAACGAGTATGTTTCCCCAGAGAAACAGGCTGCTTGCAAGTGTAGAGGGGTGCTTCTCAAGTGCCCAGTGTGTCCCGTTTGTTTCCCTTCACAGCTCCCGTACTGCAGGTACTTATGCTGGGTGCTAACAAGAGTTGGTTGGCTCTGCCGACAAAAGCAGCCTTTTCCCTTTGGAAGCTTGGATTGTAGTGTCTCAGGGGCTGCTTGCCAAACCTTGAAGTTGCCCAGGTTATAGCCTGCGCAGGTACGCTTGCGTAGCAAACGAGCACTTTCTACCGATGAACAGGGTTCCTGTCACGCTGGAGGAGAGTTAATCCCGCAGACCTCGTTCCTCCTGGGAAAGCGCAAGGCCACCCTGAGCCTCAGGGTAGTGCCTAAGTTTCCAACGGGCAAGCTCTGCGTGCCTCGGTTTCCATGAGGTCTCCATCGTTGTTGTGCTTCAATGGAACGCGAGGATAGCTTTCAGGACTCCAAGCACTCTGACCTCCGCACCATTTCCCATGCTACCACACAGATCCCCCCACGTCTCCTCTCTGCCTGCTGAGCAACAAGCAGCCGTGTAGGCCCTTCGGAACACTTCTTGCATGCAGAACCCAAGGCGGCACACTGCTCTCTGTCTTCCTTTGGAAACCTAGGTGGTCGCAGCTTGCCCCAGCTCACGAAGACAGTCTGAGCCGTTCTCATGAGCTGGGAGACGTGGACTCAGTGAGGACCAGGGCCCTACCTGCACTCAGAAAATCACTCTGCTCAGCCTTCCATCCAGGAGCTCACACCGACTGGCTCGTTGGTTTAGCAGGACGTCTAAGTGAGGTCCAAGCTGAGCAAAGAGCACTGTTCCTCCTTTACCCTGCTAGGCCCACGGAAGAGGTAGAGCCAACTAGGCCTCGCTCAGGCCAGCCCTCCTTCAGGGATCTTGCCACACTTCGAAGCCTGCACAGTAAAAGATACTTAGCGAAGTTGCCAAGATTTCGCCATGCTCTCCCTCGGCAGCTCCACTACTGCAGGGACTCATGTTTGCTTTGAACTAGGATAGGTGTCCCTGCTTCCAAAAGCAGTCTTTTCCCCTTTGGAAATGTGGATTCTTGTAGCCTAGGAGCTGTTTGCGAAACCATAGGAAGGCCCAGCTTTTACTCACTGCAGGCACGCCCGGAGAGGAAACGAGTATGTTTCCCCAGAGAAACAGGCTGCTTGCAAGTGTAGAGGGGAGCTTCTCAGGTGCCCAGTGTCCCGTTTGTTTCCCTTCGCAGCTCCCGTACTGCAGGTACTTATGCTGGGTGCTAACAAGAGTTGGTTGGCTCTGCCGACAAAAGCAGCCTTTTCCCTTTGGAAGCTTGGATTGTAGTGTCTCAGGGGCTGCTTGCCAAACCTTGAAGTTGCCCAGGTTATAGCCTCCGCAGGAACGCTTGCGTAGCAAACGAGCACTTTCTACCGATGAACAGGGTTCCTGTCACGCTGGAGGAGAGTTAATCCCGCAGACCTCGTTCCTCCTGGGAAAGCGCAAGTCCACCCTGAGCCTCAGGGTAGTGCCTAAGTTTCCAACGGGCAAGCTCTGCGTGCCTCGGTTTCCATGAGGTCTCCACCGTTGTTGTGCTTCAATGGAACGCGAAGATAGCTTTCAGGACTCCAAGCACTCTGACCTCCGCACCGTTTCCCATGCTACCACACGGATCCCCCCCACGTCTCCTCTCTGCCTGCTGAGCAACAAGCAGCCGTGTAGGCCCTTCAGAACACTTCTGCATGCAGAGCCCAAGGCGGCACACTGCTCTCTGTCTTCCTTTGGAAACCTAGGTTGTCGCAGCTTACCCAGCTCACCAAGACAGTCTGAGCCGGTCTCATGAGCTGGGGAACGTGGACTCAGTGAGGACCAGGGCCCTACCTGCACTCAGAAAATCACTCTGCTCAGCCTTCCATCCAGGAGCTCACACCGACTGGCTCGTTGGTTTAGCAGGACGTCTAAGTGAGGTCCAAGCTGAGCAAAGAACACACTTCCTCCTTTACCCTGCTAGGCCCACGGAAGAGGTAGAGCCAACTAGGCCTCGCTCAGGCCAGCCCTCCTTCAGGGATCTTGCCACACTTCGAAGCCTGCACAGTAAAAGATATTTAGCGAAGTTGCCAGGGTTTCGCCATTCTCCCTCGGCAGCTCCACTACTGCAGGGACTCATGTTTGCTGTGAACTAGGATAGGTGGCCCACTTCCAAAAGCAGTCTTTTCCCCTTTGAAATGTGGATTCTTGTAGCCTAGGAGCTGTTTGCGAAACCATAGGAAGGCCCAGCTTTTACTCACTGCAGGCACGCCCGGGGACGAAACGAGTATGTTTCCCCAGAGAAACAGGATGCTTGCAAGTGTCGAGGGGAGCTTCTCAGGTGCCCAGTGTGTCCCGTTTGTTTCCCTTCGCAGCTCCCGTACTGCAGGTACTTATGCTGGGTGCTAACAAGGGTTCGTTGGCTCTGCCGAGAAAAGCAGCCTTTTCCCTTTGGAAGCTTGGATTGTAGTGTCTCAGGGGCTGCTTGCCAAACTTTGAAGTTGACCAGGTTATAGCCTCCGCAGGTACGCTTGCGTAGCAAACGAGCACTTTCACCCGAGGAACAGCGTTCCTATCACGCTGCAGGAGAGTTAATCCTGCAGACCTCGTTCCTCCTGGGAAAGCGCAAGGCCACCCTGAGCCTCAGGGTAGTGCCTAAGTTTGCTCCGTGCAAGCTCTGCGTGCCTCGGTTTCCATGAGGTCTCCATCGTTGTTGTGCTTCAATGGAACGCGAGGATAGCTTTCAGGACTCCAAGCACTCTGACCTCCGCACCATTTCCCATGCTACCACACAGATCCCCCCACGTCTCCTCTCTGCCTGCTGAGCAATAAGCAGCCGTGTAGGCCCTTCGGAACACTTCTTGCATGCAGACCCCAAGGCGGGACACTGCTCTCTGTCTCCTTTGGAAACCTACGTTGTCGGAGCTTACCCACCTCACTAAGACAGTCTGAGCCGGTCTCATGAGCTGGGGAGCGTGGACTCAGTGAGGACCAGGGCCCTATCTGCACTCAGAAAATCACTCTGCTCAGCCTTCCATCCAGGAGCTCACACCGACTGGCTCGTTGGTTTAGCAGGACGTCTAAGTGAGGTCCAAGCTGAGCAAAGAACACACTTCCTCCTTTACCCTGCTAGGCCCACGGAAGAGGTAGAGCCAACTAGGCCTCGCTCAGGCCAGCCCTCCTTCAGGGATCTTGCCATACTTCGAAGCCTGCACAGTAAAAGTTATTTAGCGAAGTTACCAGGGTTTCGCCATGCTCTCCCTCGGCAGCTCCACTACTGCAGGGACTCATGTTTGCTGTGAACTAGGATAGGTGGCCCACTTCAAAAAGCAGTCTTTTCCCCTTTGGAAATGTGGATTCTTGTAGCCTCGGAGCTGTTTGCAAAACCCTAGGAAGGCCCAGCTTCTACTCACGGCAGGCACGCCCGGGGAGGAAACGAGTATGTTTCCCCAGAGAAACAGGCTGCTTGCAAGTGTCGAGCGGAGCTTCTCAGGTGCCCAGTGTGTCCCGTTTGTTTCCCTTCGCAGCTGACATCCTGCAGGTACTTATGCTGGGGGCTAACAAGGGTAGGTGGCTCTTCCGACAAAAGCAGCCTTTTCCTTTTGGAAGCTTGGATTGTAGTGTCTCAGGGGCTGCTTGCCAAACCTTGAAGTTGCCCAGGTTATAGCCTGCAGAGGTACGCTTGAGTAGCAAACGAGCACTTTCACCCGAGGAACAGGGTTCCTGTCACGCTGGAGGAGAGTTAATCCCGCAGACCTCGTTCCTCCTGGGAAAGCGCAAGGCCACCCTGAGCCTCAGGGTAGTGCCTAAGTTTCCACAGGGCAAGCTCTGCGTGCCTCGGTTTCCATGAGGTCTCCATCGTTGTTGTGCTTCAATGGAACGCGAGGATAGCTTTCAGGACTCCAAGCACTCTGACCTCCGCACCATTTCCCATGCTACCACACAGATCCCCCCACGTCTCCTCTCTGCCTGCTGAGCAACAAGCAGCCGTGTAGGCCCTTCGGAACACTTCTTGCATGCAGAACCCAAGGCGGCACACTGCTCTCTTTCTTCCTTTGGAAACCTAGGTGGTCGCAGCTTGCCCCAGCTCACGAAGACACTCTAAGCCGTTCTCATGAGCTGGGAGACGTGGACTCAGTGAGGATCAGGCCCCTACCTGCACTCAGAAAAATCACTCTGCTCAGCCTTCCATCCAGGAGCTCACACTGACTGGCTCGTTGGTTTGGCAGGACGTCTAAGTGAGGTCCAAGCTGAGCAAAGAGCACTGTTCCTCCTTTACCCTGCTAGGACCACGGAAGAGGTAGAGCCAACTAGGCCTCGCTCAGACTAGCCCTCCTTCAGGGATCTTGCCACACTTCGAAGCCTGCACAGTAAAAGATACTTAGCGAAGTTGCCAGGGATTCGCCATGCTCTCCCTCGGAGCTCCACTACTACAGGGACTCATGTTTGCTTTGAACTAGTATAGGTGTCCCTGCTTCCAAAAGCAGTCTTTTCCCCTTTGGAAATGTGGATTCTTGTAGCCTCGGAGCTGTTTGCGAAACCATAGGAAGGCCCAGCTTTTACTCACTGCAGGCACGCCCGGAGAGGAAACGAGTATGTTTCCCCAGAGAAACAGGCTGCTTGCAAGTGTAGAGGGGAGCTTCTCAGGTGCCCAGTGTGTCCCGTTTGTTTCCCTTCGCAGCTCCCGTACTGCAGGTACTTATGCTGGGTGCTAACAAGAGTTGGTTGGCTCTGCCGACAAAAGCAGTCTTTTCCCTTTGGAAGCTTGGATTGTAGTGTCTCATGGGCTGCTTGCCAAACCTTGAAGTTGCCCAGGTTATAGCCTCCGCAGGAACGCTTGCGTAGCAAACGAGCACTTTCTACCGATGAACAGGGTTCCTGTCACGCTGGAGGAGAGTTAATCCCGCAGACCTCGTTCCTCCTGGGAAAGCGCAAGTCCACCCTGAGCCTCAGGGTAGTGCCTAAGTTTCCAACGGGCAAGCTCTGCGTGCCTCGGTTTCCATGAGGTCTCCACCGTTGTTGTGCTTCAATGGAACGCGAAGATAGCTTTCAGGACTCCAAGCACTCTGACCTCCGCACCGTTTCCCATGCTACCACACGGATCCCCCCCACGTCTCCTCTCTGCCTGCTGAGCAACAAGCAGCCGTGTAGGCCCTTCAGAACACTTCTGCATGCAGAGCCCAAGGCGGCACACTGCTCTCTGTCTTCCTTTGGAAACCTAGGTTGTCGCAGCTTACCCAGCTCATCAAGACAGTCTGAGCCGGTCTCATGAGCTGGGGAACGTGGACTCAGTGAGGACCAGGGCCCTACCTGCACTCAGAAAATCACTCTGCTCAGCCTTCCATCCAGGAGCTCACACCGACTGGTTCGTTGGTTTAGCAGGACGTCTAAGTGAGGTCCAAGCTGAGCAAAGAACACACTTCCTCCTTTACCCTGCTAGGCCCACGGAAGAGGTAGAGCCAACTAGGCCTCGCTCAGGCCAGCCCTCCTTCAGGGATCTTGCCACACTTCGAAGCCTGCACAGTAAAAGTTATTTAGCGAAGTTGCCAGGGTTTCGCCATTCTCCCTCGGCAGCTCCACTACTGCAGGGACTCATGTTTGCTGTGAACTAGGATAGGTGGCCCACTTCCAAAAGCAGTCTTTTCCCCTTTGGAAATGTGGATTCTTGTAGCCTAGGAGCTGTTTGCGAAACCATAGGAAGGCCCAGCTTTTACTCACTGCAGGCACGCCCGGGGAGGAAACGAGTATGTTTCCCCAGAGAAACAGGCTGCTTGCAAGTGTCGAGGGGAGCTTCTCAGGTGCCCAGTGTGTCCCGTTTGTTTCCCTTCGCAGCTCCCGTACTGCAGGTACTTATGCTGGGTGCTAACAAGGGTTCGTTGGCTCTGCTGAGAAAAGCAGCCTTTTCCCTTTGGAAGCTTGGATTGTAGTGTCTCAGGGGCTGCTTGCCAAACCTTGAAGTTGACCAGGTTATAGCCTCCGCAGGTACGCTTGCGTAGCAAACGAGCACTTTACCCCGAGGAACAGCGTTCCTATCACGCTGCAGGAGAGTTAATCCTGCAGACCTCGTTCCTCCTGGGAAAGCGCAAGGCCACCCTGAGCCTCAGGGTAGTGCCTAAGTTTGCTCCGTGCAAGCTCTGCGTGCCTCGGTTTCCATGAGGTCTCCACCGTTGTTGTGCCTCAATGGAACTAGAGGATAGCTTTCAGGACTCCAAGCACTCTAGCCTCCGCACCGTTTCCCATGCTACCACACGGATTCCCCCCACGTCTCCTCTCTGCCTGCTGAGCAACAAGCAGCCGTGTAGGCCCTTCAGAACACTTCTTGCATGCAGAGCCCAAGGCGGGACACTGCTCTCTGTCTTCTTTTGGAAACGTAGGTTGTCGGAGCTTACCCACCTCACGAAGACAGTCTGAGCCGCTCTCATGAGCTGGGGAACGTGGACTCAGTGAGGACCAGGGCCCTACCTGCACTCTGAAAATCACTCTGCTCAGCCTTCCATCCAGGAGCTCACACCGACTGGCTCGTTGGTTTAGCAGGACGTCTAAGTGAGGTCCAAGCTGAGAAAAGAGCACACTTCCTCCTTTACCCTGCTAGGCCCACGGAAGAGGTAGAGCCAACTAGGCCTCGCTCAGGCCAGCCCTCCTTCAGGGATCTTGCCACAGTTCGAAGCCTGCACAGTAAAAGATACTTAGCGAAGTTGCCAGGGTTTCGCCATGCTCTCCCTCGGCAGCTCCACTACTGCAGGGACTCATGTTTGCTGTGAACTAGGATAGGTGGCCCACTTCAAAAAGCAGTCTTTTCCCCTTTGGAAATGTGGATTCTTGTAGCCTCGGAGCTGTTTGCGAAACCCTAGGAAGGCCCAGCTTCTACTCACGGCAGGCACGCCCGGGGAGGAAACGAGTATGTTTCCCCAGAGAAACAGGCTGCTTGCAAGTGTCGAGCGGAGCTTCTCAGGTGCCCAGTGTGTCCCGTTTGTTTCCCTTCGCAGCTGACATCCTGCAGGTACTTATGCTGGGGGCTAACAAGGGTAGGTGGCTCTTCCGACAAAAGCAGCCTTTTCCTTTTGGAAGCTTGGATTGTAGTGTCTCAGGGGCTGCTTGCCAAACCTTGAAGTTGCCCAGGTTATAGCCTCCAGAGGTACGCTTGAGTAGCAAACGAGCACTTTCACCCGAGGAACAGGGTTCCTGTCACGCTGGAGGAGAGTTAATCCCGCAGACCTCCTTCTTCCTGGGAAAGCGCAAGGCCACCCTGAGCCTCAGGGTAGTGCCTAAGTTTGCTCCGTGCAAGCTCTGCGTGCCTCGGTTTCCATGAGGTCTCCACCGTTGTTGTGCTTCAATGGAACGCGAGGATAGCTTTCAGGACTCCAAGCACTCTGGCCTCCGCACCGTTTCCCATGCTACCACACGGATTCCCCCCACGTCTCCTCTCTGCCTGCTGAGCAACAAGCAGCCGTGTAGGCCCTTCAGAACACTTCTTGCATGCAGAGCCCAAGGCAGGACACTGCTCTCTGTCTTCCTTTGGAAACCTAGGTTGTCGCAACTTGCCCAGCTCACCAAGACAGTCTGAGCCGTTCTCATGAGCTGGGGAACGTGGACTCAGTGAGGACCAGGGCCCTACCTGCACTCAGAAAATCACTCTGCTCAGCCTTCCATCCAGGAGCTCACACCGACTGGCTCGTTGGTTTAGCAGGACGTCTAAGTGAGGTCCAAGCTGAGCAAAGAACACACTTCCTCCTTTACCCTGCTAGGCCCACGGAAGAGGTAGAGCCAACTAGGCCTCGCTCAGGCCAGCCCTCCTTCAGGGATCTTGCCACACTTCGAAGCCTGCACAGTAAAAGTTATTTAGCGAAGTTGCCAGGGTTTCGCCATGCTCTCCCTGGGCAGCTCCACTACTGCAGGGACTCATGTTTGCTGTGAACTAGGATAGGTGGCCCACTTCAAAAAGCAGTCTTTTCCCCTTTGGAAATGTGGATTCTTGTAGCCTCGGAGCTGTTTGCGAAACCCTAGGAAGGCCCAGCTTCTACTCACGGCAGGCACGCCCGGGGAGGAAACGAGTATGTTTCCCCAGAGAAACAGGCTGCTTGCAAGTGTCGAGGGGAGCTTCTCAGGTGCCCAGTGTGTCCCGTTGTTTCCCTTCGCAGCTGACATCCTGCAGGTACTTATGCTGGGGGCTAACAAGGGTAGGTGGCTCTTCCGAGAAAAGCATCCTTTTCCTTTTGGAAGCTTGGATTGTAGTGTCTCATGGGCTGCTTGCCAAACCTTGAAGTTGCCCAGGTTATAGCCTCCGCAGGAACGCTTGCGTAGCAAACGAGCACTTTCTACCGATGAACAGGGTTCCTGTCACGCTGGAGGAGAGTTAATCCCGCAGACCTCGTTCCTCCTGGGAAAGCGCAAGTCCACCCTGAGCCTCAGGGTAGTGCCTAAGTTTCCAACGGGCAAGCTCTGCGTGCCTCGGTTTCCATGAGGTCTCCACCGTTGTTGTGCTTCAATGGAACGCGAAGATAGCTTTCAGGACTCCAAGCACTCTGACCTCCGCACCGTTTCCCATGCTACCACACGGATCCCCCCCACGTCTCCTCTCTGCCTGCTGAGCAACAAGCAGCCGTGTAGGCCCTTCAGAACACTTCTGCATGCAGAGCCCAAGGCGGCACACTGCTCTCTGTCTTCCTTTGGAAACCTAGGTTGTCGCAGCTTACCCAGCTCACCAAGACAGTCTGAGCCGGTCTCATGAGCTGGGGAACGTGGACTCAGTGAGGACCAGGGCCCTACCTGCACTCAGAAAATCACTCTGCTCAGCCTTCCATCCAGGAGCTCACACCGTCTGGCTCGTTGGTTTAGCAGGACGTCTAAGTGAGGTCCAAGCTGAGCAAAGAACACACTTCCTCCTTTACCCTGCTAGGCCCACGGAAGAGGTAGAGCCAACTAGGCCTCACTCAGGCCAGCCCTCCTTCAGGGATCTTGCCACACTTCGAAGCCTGCACAGTAAAAGATACTTAGCGAAGTTGCCAGGGTTTCGCCATGCTCTCCCTCGGCAGCTCCACTACTGCAGGGACTCATGTTTGCTGTGAACTAGGATAGGTGGCCCACTTCAAAAAGCAGTCTTTTCCCCTTTGGAAATGTGGATTCTTGTAGCCTCAGAGCTGTTTGTGAAACCCTAGGAAGGCCCAGCTTCTACTCACGGCAGGCACGCCCGGGGAGGAAACGAGTATGTTTCCCCAGAGAAACAGGCTGCTTGCAAGTGTCGAGCGGAGCTTCTCAGGTGCCCAGTGTGTCCCGTTTGTTTCCCTTCACAGCTGACATCCTGCAGGTACTTATGCTGGGGGCTAACAAGGGTAGGTGGCTCTTCCGACAAAAGCAGCCTTTTCCTTTTGGAAGCTTGGATTGTAGTGTCTCAGGGGCTGCTTGCCAAACCTTGAAGTTGCCCAGGTTATAGCCTCCAGAGGTACGCTTGAGTAGCAAACGAGCACTTTCACCCGAGGAACAGGGTTCCTGTCACGCTGGAGTAGAGTTAATCCCGCAGACCTCGTTCCTCCTGGGAAAGCGCAAGGCCACCCTGAGCCTCAGGGTAGTGCCTAAGTTTCCACAGGGCAAGCTCTGCGTGCCTCGGTTTCCATGAGGTCTCCACCGTTGTTGTGCTTCAATGGAACGCGAGGATAGATTTCAGGACTCCAAGCACTCTGACCTCCGCACCGTTTCCCATGCTACCACACGGATCCCCCCCACGTCTCCTCTCTGCCTGCTGAGCAACAAGCAGCCGTGTAGGCCCTTCAGAACACTTCTTGCATGCAGAGCCCAAGGCGGCACACTGCTCTCTGTCTTCCTCTGGAAACCTAGGTGGTCGCAGCTTGCCCCAGCTCACGAAGACAGTCTGAGCCGTTCTCATGAGCTGGGAGACGTGGACTCAGTGAGGACCAGGGCCCTACCTGCACTCAGAAAAATCACTCTGCTCAGCCTTCCATCCAGGAGCTCACACCGACTGGCTCGTTGGTTTAGCAGGACGTCTAAGTGAGGTCCAAGCTGAGCAAAGAGCACACTTCCTCCTTTACCCTGCTAGGCCCACGGAAGAGGTAGAGCCAACTAGGCCTCGTTCAGGCCAGCCCTCCTTCAGGGATCTTGCCACACTTCGAAGCCTGCACAGTAAAAGATACTTAGCGAAGTTGCCAAGATTTCGCCATGCTCTCCTTCGGCAGCTCCACTACTGCAGGGACTCATGTTTGCTTTGAACTAGGCTAGGTGTCCCTGCTTCCAAAAGCAGTCTTTTCCCCTTTGGAAATGTGGATTCTTGTAGCCTAGGAGCTGTTTGCGAAACCATAGGAAGGCCCAGCTTTTACTCACTGCAGGCACGCCCGGGGAGGAAACGAGTATGTTTCCCCAGAGAAACAGGCTGCTTGCAAGTGTAGAGGGGTGCTTCTCAAGTGCCCAGTGTGTCCCGTTTGTTTCCCTTCACAGCTCCCGTACTGCAGGTACTTATGCTGGGTGCTAACAAGAGTTGGTTGGCTCTGCCGACAAAAGCAGCCTTTTCCCTTTGGAAGCTTGGATTGTAGTGTCTCAGGGGCTGCTTGCCAAACCTTGAAGTTGCCCAGGTTATAGCCTGCGCAGGTACGCTTGCGTAGCAAACGAGCACTTTCTACCGATGAACAGGGTTCCTGTCACGCTGGAGGAGAGTTAATCCCGCAGACCTCGTTCCTCCTGGGAAAGCGCAAGGCCACCCTGAGCCTCAGGGTAGTGCCTAAGTTTCCAACGGGCAAGCTCTGCGTGCCTCGGTTTCCATGAGGTCTCCACCGTTGTTGTGCCTCAATGGAACTAGAGGATAGCTTTCAGGACTCCAAGCACTCTGGCCTCCGCACCGTTTCCCATGCTACCACACGGCTTCCCCCCACGTCTCCTCTCTGCCTGCTGAGCAACAAGCAGCCGTGTAGGCCCTTCGGAACACTTCTTGCATGCAGAGCCCAAGGCGGGACACTGCTCTCTGTCTTCCTTTGGAAACCTAGGTTGTCGGAGCTTACCCACCTCACGAAGACAGTCTGAGCCTGTTTCATGAGCTGGGGAACGTGGACTCAGTGAGGACCAGGGCCCTACCTGCACTCTGAAAATCACTCTGCTCAGCCTTCCATCCAGGAGCTCACACTGACTGGCTCGTTGGTTTAGCAGGACGTCTAAGTGAGGTCCAAGCTGAGCAAAGAGCACTGTTCCTCCTTTACCCTGCTAGGCCCACGGAAGAGGTAGAGCCATCTAGGCCTCGCTCAGGCCAGCCCTCCTTCAGGGATCTTGCCACAGTTCGAAGCCTGCACAGTAAAAGATACTTAGCGAAGTTGCCAGGGTTTCGCCATGCTCTCCCTCGGCAGCTCCACTACTGCAGGGACTCATGTTTGCTGTGAACTAGGATAGGTGGCCCACTTCAAAAAGCAGTCTTTTCCCCTTTGGAAATGTGGATTCTTGTAGCCTCGGAGCTGTTTGCGAAACGCTAGGAAGGCCCAGCTTCTACTCACGGCAGGCACGCCCGGGGAGGAAACGAGTATGTTTCCCCAGAGAAACAGGCTGCTTGCAAGTGTCGAGCGGAGCTTCTCAGGTGCCCAGTGTGTCCCGTTTGTTTCCCTTCGCAGCTGACATCCTGCAGGTACTTATGCTGGGGGCTAACAAGGGTAGGTGGCTCTTCCGACAAAAGCAGCCTTTTCCTTTTGGAAGCTTGGATTGTAGTGTCTCAGGGGCTGCTTGCCAAACCTTGAAGTTGCCCAGGTTATAGCCTCCAGAGGTACGCTTGAGTAGCAAACGAGCACTTTCACCCGAGGAACAGGGTTCCTGTCACGCTGGAGGAGAGTTAATCCCGCAGACCTCGTTCCTCCTGGGAAAGCGCAAGGCCACCCTGAGCCTCAGGGTAGTGCCTAAGTTTCCACAGGGCAAGCTCTGCGTGCCTCGGTTTCCATGAGGTCTCCATCGTTGTTGTGCTTCAATGGAACGCGAGGATAGCTTTCAGGACTCCAAGCACTCTGACCTCCGCACCATTTCCCATGCTACCACACAGATCCCCCCACGTGTCCTCTCTGCCTGTGAGCAACAAGCAGCCGTGTAGGCCCTTCGGAACACTTCTTGCATACAGAACCCAAGGCGGCACACTGCTCTCTGTCTTCCTTTGGAAACCTAGGTGGTCGCAGCTTGCCCCAGCTCACGAAGACAGTCTGAGCCGTTCTCATGAGCTGGGAGACGTGGACTCAGTGAGGACCAGGGCCCTACCTGCACTCAGAAAATCACTCTGCTCAGCCTTCCATCCAGGAGCTCACACCGACTGGCTCGTTGGTTTAGCAGGACGTCTAAGTGAGGTCCAAGCTGAGCAAAGAGCACACTTCCTCCTTTACCCTGCTAGGCCCACGGAAGAGGTAGAGCCAACTAGGCCTCGCTCAGACCAGCCCTCCTTCAGGGATCTTGCCACACTTTGAAGCCTGCATAGTAAAAGATATTTAGCGAAGTTGCCAGGGTTTCGCCATTCTCCTTCGGCAGCTCCACTACTGCAGGGACTCATGTTTGCAGCGAACTAGGATAGGTGGCCCACTTCCAAAAGCAGTCTTTTCCCCTTTGGAAATGTGGATTCTTGTAGCCTGGAAGCTGTTTGCGAAACCATAGGAAGGCCCAGCTTTTACTCACTGCAGGCACGCCCGGGGACGAAACGAGTATGTTTCCCCAGAGAAACAGGCTGCTTGCAAGGGTCGAGCGGAGCTTCTCAGGTGCCCAGTGTGTCCCGTTTGTTTCCCTTCGCAGCTCCCGTACTGCAGGTACTTATGCTGGGTGCTAACAAGGGTTCGTTGGCTCTGACGAGAAAAGCAGCCTTTTCCCTTTGGAAGCTTGGATTGTAGTGTCTCAGGGGCTGCTTGCCAAACCTTGAAGTTGCCCAGGTTATAGCCTCCGCAGGTACGCTTGCGTAGCAAACGAGCACTTTCTACCGAAGAACAGGGTTCCTGTCACGCTGGAGGAGAGTTAATCCCGCAGACCTCCTTCTTCCTGGGAAAGCGCAAGGCCACCCTGAGCCTCAGGGTAGTGCCTAAGTTTGCTCCGTGCAAGCTCTGCGTGCCTCGGTTTCCATGAGGTCTCCACCGTTGTTGTGCTTCAATGGAACGCGAGGATAGCTTTCAGGACTCCAAGCACTCTGGCCTCCGCACAGTTTCCCATGCTACCACACGGATTCCCCCCACGTCTCCTCTCTGCCTGCTGAGCAACAAGCAGCCGTGTAGGCCCTTCAGAACACTTCTTGCATGCAGAGCCCAAGGCAGGACACTGCTCTCTGTCTTCCTTTGGAAACCTAGGTTGTCGCAGCTTGCCCAGCTCACCAAGACAGTCTGAGCCGTTCTCATGAGCTGGGGAACGTGGACTCAGTGAGGACCAGGGCCCTACCTGCACTCAGAAAATCACTCTGCTCAGCCTTCCATCCAGGAGCTCACACCGACTGGCTCGTTGGTTTAGCAGGACGTCTAAGTGAGGTCCAAGCTGAGCAAAGAACACACTTCCTCCTTTACCCTGCTAGGCCCACGGAAGAGGTAGAGCCAACTAGGCCTCGCTCAGGCCAGCCCTCCTTCAGGGATCTTGCCACACTTCGAAGCCTGCACAGTAAAAGTTATTTAGCGAAGTTGCCAGGGTTTCGCCATGCTCTCCCTCGGCAGCTCCACTACTGCAGGGACTCATGTTTGCTGTGAACTAGGATAGGTGGCCCACTTCAAAAAGCAGTCTTTTCCCCTTTGGAAATGTGGATTCTTGTAGCCTCGGAGCTGTTTGCAAAACCCTAGGAAGGCCCAGCTTCTACTCACGGCAGGCACGCCCGGGGAGGAAACGAGTATGTTTCCCCAGAGAAACAGGCTGCTTGCAAGTGTCGAGCGGAGCTTCTCAGGTGCCCAGTGTGTCCCGTTTGTTTCCCTTCGCAGCTGACATCCTGCAGGTACTTATGCTGGGGGCTAACAAGGGTAGGTGGCTCTTCCGACAAAAGCATCCTTTTCCTTTTGGAAGCTTGGATTGTAGTGTCTCAGGGGCTGCTTGCCAAACCTTGAAGTTGCCCAGGTTATAGCCTCCAGAGGTACGCTTGAGTAGCAAACGAGCACTTTCACCCGAGGAACAGGGTTCCTGTCACGCTGGAGGAGAGTTAATCCCGCAGACCTCGTTCCTCCTGGGAAAGCGCAAGGCCACCCTGAGCCTCAGGGTAGTGCCTAAGTTTGCTCCGTGCAAGCTCTGCGTGCCTCGGTTTCCATGAGGTCTCCATCGTTGTTGTGCTTCAATGGAACGCGAGGATAGCTTTCAGGACTCCAAGCACTCTGACCTCCGCACCATTTCCCATGCTACCACACAGATCCCCCCACGTCTCCTCTCTGCCTGCTGAGCAACAAGCAGCCGTGTAGGCCCTTCGGAACACTTCTTGCATGCAGAACCCAAGGCGGCACACTGCTCTCTGTCTTCCTTTGGAAACCTAGGTGGTCGCAGCTTGCCCCAGCTCACGAAGACAGTCTGAGCCGTTCTCATGAGCTGGGAGACGTGGACTCAGTGAGGACCAGGGCCCTACCTGCACTCAGAAAATCACTCTGCTCAGCCTTCCATCCAGGAGCTCACACCGACTGGCTCGTTGGTTTAGCAGGACGTCTAAGTGAGGTCCAAGCTGAGCAAAGAGCACTGTTCCTCCTTTACCCTGCTAGGCCCACGGAAGAGGTAGAGCCAACTAGGCCTCGCTCAGACCAGCCCTCCTTCAGGGATCTTGCCACACTTCGAAGCCTGCACAGTAAAAGATACTTAGCGAAGTTGCCAGGGTTTCGCCATGCTCTCCCTCGGCAGCTCCACTACTACAGGGACTCATGTTTGCTTTGAACTAGTATAGGTGTCCCTGCTTCCAAAAGCAGTCTTTTCCCCTTTGGAAATGTGGATTCTTGTAGCCTCGGAGCTGTTTGCGAAACCATAGGAAGGCCCAGCTTTTACTCACTGCAGGCACGCCCGGAGAGGAAACGAGTATGTTTCCCCAGAGAAACAGGCTGCTTGCAAGTGTAGAGGGGAGCTTCTCAGGTGCCCAGTGTGTCCCGTTTGTTTCCCTTCGCAGCTCCCTTACTGCAGGTACTTATGCTGGGTGCTAACAAGAGTTGGTTGGCTCTGCCGACAAAAGCAGCCTTTTCCCTTTGGAAGCTTGGATTGTAGTGTCTCAGGGGCTGCTTGCCAAACCTTGAAGTTGCCCAGGTTATAGCCTCCGCAGGAACGCTTGCGTAGCAAACGAGCACTTTCTACCGATGAACAGGGTTCCTGTCACGCTGGAGGAGAGTTAATCCCGCAGACCTCGTTCCTCCTGGGAAAGCGCAAGTCCACCCTGAGCCTCAGGGTAGTGCCTAAGTTTCCAACGGGCAAGCTCTGCGTGCCTCGGTTTCCATGAGGTCTCCACCGTTGTTGTGCCTCAAAGGAACTAGAGGATAGCTTTCAGGACTCCAAGCACTCTGACCTCCGCACCGTTTCCCATGCTACCACACGGATCCCCCCCACGTCTCCTCTCTGCCTGCTGAGCAACAAGCAGCCGTGTAGGCCCTTCAGAACACTTCTGCATGCAGAGCCCAAGGCGGCACACTGCTCTCTGTCTTCCTTTGGAAACCTAGGTGGTCGCAGCTTACCCAGCTCACCAAGACAGTCTGAGCCGGTCTCATGAGCTGGGGAACGTGGACTCAGTGAGGACCAGGGCCCTACCTGCACTCAGAAAATCACTCTGCTCAGCCTTCCATCCAGGAGCTCACACCGACTGGCTCGTTGGTTTAGCAGGACGTCTAAGTGAGGTCCAAGCTGAGCAAAGAACACACTTCCTCCTTTACCCTGCTAGGCCCACGGAAGAGGTAGAGCCAACTAGGCCTCGCTCAGGCCAGCCCTCCTTCAGGGATCTTGCCACACTTCGAAGCCTGCACAGTAAAAGATATTTAGCGAAGTTGCCAGGGTTTCGCCATTCTCCCTCGGCAGCTCCACTACTGCAGGGACTCATGTTTGCTGTGAACTAGGATAGGTGGCCCACTTCCAAAAGCAGTCTTTTCCCCTTTGGAAATGTGGATTCTTGTAGCCTAGGAGCTGTTTGCGAAACCATAGGAAGGCCCAGCTTTTACTCACTGCAGGCACGCCCGGGGACGAAACGAGTATGTTTCCCCAGAGAAACAGGCTGCTTGCAAGTGTCGAAGGGAGCTTCTCAGGTGCCCAGTGTGTCCCGTTTGTTTCCCTTCGCAGCTCCCGTACTGCAGGTACTTATGCTGGGTGCTAACAAGGGTTCGTTGGCTCTGCCGAGAAAAGCAGCCTTTTCCCTTTGGAAGCTTGGATTGTAGTGTCTCAGGGGCTGCTTGCCAAACCTTGAAGTTGACCAGGTTATAGCCTCCGCAGGTACGCTTGCGTAGCAAACGAGCACTTTCACCCGAGGAACAGCGTTCCTATCACGCTGCAGGAGAGTTAATCCTGCAGACCTCGTTCCTCCTGGGAAAGCGCAAGGCCACCCTGAGCCTCAGGGTAGTGCCTAAGTTTGCTCCGTGCAAGCTCTGCGTGCCTCGGTTTCCATGAGGTCTCCATCGTTGTTGTGCTTCAATGGAACGCGAGGATAGCTTTCAGGACTCCAAGCACTCTGACCTCCGCACCATTTCCCATGCTACCACACAGATCCCCCCACGTCTCCTCTCTGCCTGCTGAGCAATAAGCAGCCGTGTAGGCCCTTCGGAACACTTCTTGCATGCAGACCCCAAGGCGGGACACTGCTCTCTGTCTTCCTTTGGAAACCTAGGTTGTCGGAGCTTACCCACCTCACTAAGACAGTCTGAGCCGGTCTCATGAGCTGGGGAACGTGGACTCAGTGAGGACCAGGGCCCTATCTGCACTCAGAAAATCACTCTGCTCAGCCTTCCATCCAGGAGCTCACACCGACTGGCTCGTTGGTTTAGCAGGACGTCTAAGTGAGGTCCAAGCTGAGCAAAGAACAAACTTCCTCCTTTACCCTGCTAGGCCCACGGAAGAGGTAGAGCCAACTAGGCCTCGCTCAGGCCAGCCCTCCTTCAGGGATCTTGCCACACTTCGAAGCCTGCACAGTAAAAGTTATTTAGCGAAGTTGCCAGGGTTTCGCCATGCTCTCCCTCGGCAGCTCCACTACTGCAGGGACTCATGTTTGCTGTGAACTAGGATAGGTGGCCCACTTCAAAAAGCAGTCTTTTCCCCTTTGGAAATGTGGATTCTTGTAGCCTCGGAGCTGTTTGCAAAACCCTAGGAAGGCCCAGCTTCTACTCACGGCAGGCACGCCCGGGGAGGAAACGAGTATGTTTCCCCAGAGAAACAGGCTGCTTGCAAGTGTCGAGCGGAGCTTCTCAGGTGCCCAGTGTGTCCCGTTTGTTTCCCTTCGCAGCTCCCGTACTGCAGGTACTTATGCTGGGTGCTAACAAGGGTTCGTTGGCTCTGCCGAGAAAAGCAGCCTTTTCCCTTTGGAAGCTTGGATTGTAGTGTCTCAGGGGCTGCTTGCCAAACCTTGAAGTTGCCCAGGTTATAGCCTCCGCAGGTACGCTTGCGTAGCAAACGAGCACTTTCTACCGAAGAACAGGGTTCCTGTCACGCTGGAGGAGAGTTAATCCCGCAGACCTCCTTCTTCCTGGGAAAGCGCAAGGCCACCCTGAGCCTCAGGGTAGTGCCTAAGTTTGCTCCGTGCAAGCTCTGCGTGCCTCGGTTTCCATGAGGTCTCCACCGTTGTTGTGCTTCAATGGAACGCGAGGATAGCTTTCAGGACTCCAAGCACTCTGGCCTCCGCACCGTTTCCCATGCTACCACACGGATTCCCCCCACGTCTCCTCTCTGCCTGCTGAGCAACAAGCAGCCGTGTAGGCCCTTCAGAACACTTCTTGCATGCAGAGCCCAAGGCAGGACACTGCTCTCTGTCTTCCTTTGGAAACCTAGGTTGTCGCAACTTGCCCAGCTCACCAAGACAGTCTGAGCCGTTCTCATGAGCTGGGGAACGTGGACTCAGTGAGGACCAGGGCCCTACCTGCACTCAGAAAATCACTCTGCTCAGCCTTCCATCCAGGAGCTCACACCGACTGGCTCGTTGGTTTAGCAGGACGTCTAAGTGAGGTCCAAGCTGAGCAAAGAACACACTTCCTCCTTTACCCTGCTAGGCCCACGGAAGAGGTAGAGCCAACTAGGCCTCGCTCAGGCCAGCCCTCCTTCAGGGATCTTGCCACACTTCGAAGCCTGCACAGTAAAAGTTATTTAGCGAAGTTGCCAGGGTTTCGCCATGCTCTCCCTCGGCAGCTCCACTACTGCAGGGACTCATGTTTGCTGTGAACTAGGATAGGTGGCCCACTTCCAAAAGCAGTCTTTTCCCCTTTGGAAATGTGGATTCTTGTAGCCTCGGAGCTGTTTGCAAAACCCTAGGAAGGCCCAGCTTCTACTCACGGCAGGCACGCCCGGGGAGGAAACGAGTCTGTTTCCCCAGAGAAACAGGCTGCTTGCAAGTGTCGAGGGGAGCTTCTCAGGTGCCCAGTGTGTCCCGTTGTTTCCCTTCGCAGCTGACATCCTGCAGGTACTTATGCTGGGGGCTAACAAGGGTAGGTGGCTCTTCCGAGAAAAGCATCCTTTTCCTTTTGGAAGCTTGGATTGTAGTGTCTCATGGGCTGCTTGCCAAACCTTGAAGTTGCCCAGGTTATAGCCTCCGCAGGAACGCTTGCGTAGCAAACGAGCACTTTCTACCGATAAACAGGGTTCCTGTCACGCTGGAGGAGAGTTAATCCCGCAGACCTCGTTCCTCCTGGGAAAGCGCAAGTCCACCCTGAGCCTCAGGGTAGTGCCTAAGTTTCCAACGGGCAAGCTCTGCGTGCCTCGGTTTCCATGAGGTCTCCACCGTTGTTGTGCTTCAATGGAACGCGAAGATAGCTTTCAGGACTCCAAGCACTCTGACCTCCGCACCGTTTCCCATGCTACCACACGGATCCCCCCCACGTCTCCTCTCTGCCTGCTGAGCAACAAGCAGCCGTGTAGGCCCTTCAGAACACTTCTGCATGCAGAGCCCAAGGCGGCACACTGCTCTCTGTCTTCCTTTGGAAACCTAGGTTGTCGCAGCTTACCCAGCTCACCAAGACAGTCTGAGCCGGTCTCATGAGCTGGGGAACGTGGACTCAGTGAGGACCAGGGCCCTACCTGCACTCAGAAAATCACTCTGCTCAGCCTTCCATCCAGGAGCTCACACCGACTGGCTCGTTGGTTTAGCAGGACGTCTAAGTGAGGTCCAAGCTGAGCAAAGAACACACTTCCTCCTTTACCCTGCTAGGCCCACGGAAGAGGTAGAGCCAACTAGGCCTCGCTCAGGCCAGCCCTCCTTCAGGGATCTTGCCACACTTCGAAGCCTGCACAGTAAAAGATACTTAGCGAAGTTGCCAGGGTTTCGCCATGCTCTCCCTCGGCAGCTCCACTACTGCAGGGACTCATGTTTGCTGTGAACTAGGATAGGTGGCCCACTTCAAAAAGCAGTCTTTTCCCCTTTGGAAATGTGGATTCTTGTAGCCTCAGAGCTGTTTGTGAAACCCTAGGAAGGCCCAGCTTCTACTCACGGCAGGCACGCCCGGGGAGGAAACGAGTATGTTTCCCCAGAGAAACAGGCTGCTTGCAAGTGTCGAGCGGAGCTTCTCAGGTGCCCAGTGTGTCCCGTTTGTTTCCCTTCACAGCTGACATCCTGCAGGTACTTATGCTGGGGGCTAACAAGGGTAGGTGGCTCTTCCGACAAAAGCAGCCTTTTCCTTTTGGAAGCTTGGATTGTAGTGTCTCAGGGGCTGCTTGCCAAACCTTGAAGTTGCCCAGGTTATAGCCTCCAGAGGTACGCTTGAGTAGCAAACGAGCACTTTCACCCGAGGAACAGGGTTCCTGTCACGCTGGAGTAGAGTTAATCCCGCAGACCTCGTTCCTCCTGGGAAAGCGCAAGGCCACCCTGAGCCTCAGGGTAGTGCCTAAGTTTCCACAGGGCAAGCTCTGCGTGCCTCGGTTTCCATGAGGTCTCCACCGTTGTTGTGCTTCAATGGAACGCGAGGATAGATTTCAGGACTCCAAGCACTCTGACCTCCGCACCGTTTCCCATGCTACCACACGGATCCCCCCCACGTCTCCTCTCTGCCTGCTGAGCAACAAGCAGCCGTGTAGGCCCTTCAGAACACTTCTTGCATGCAGAGCCCAAGGCGGCACACTGCTCTCTGTCTTCCTCTGGAAACCTAGGTGGTCGCAGCTTGCCCCAGCTCACGAAGACAGTCTGAGCCGTTCTCATGAGCTGGGAGACGTGGACTCAGTGAGGACCAGGGCCCTACCTGCACTCAGAAAAATCACTCTGCTCAGCCTTCCATCCAGGAGCTCACACCGACTGGCTCGTTGGTTTAGCAGGACGTCTAAGTGAGGTCCAAGCTGAGCAAAGAGCACACTTCCTCCTTTACCCTGCTAGGCCCACGGAAGAGGTAGAGCCAACTAGGCCTCGTTCAGGCCAGCCCTCCTTCAGGGATCTTGCCACACTTCGAAGCCTGCACAGTAAAAGATACTTAGCGAAGTTGCCAAGATTTCGCCATGCTCTCCTTCGGCAGCTCCACTACTGCAGGGACTCATGTTTGCTTTGAACTAGGCTAGGTGTCCCTGCTTCCAAAAGCAGTCTTTTCCCCTTTGGAAATGTGGATTCTTGTAGCCTAGGAGCTGTTTGCGAAACCATAGGAAGGCCCAGCTTTTACTCACTGCAGGCACGCCCGGGGAGGAAACGAGTATGTTTCCCCAGAGAAACAGGCTGCTTGCAAGTGTAGAGGGGTGCTTCTCAAGTGCCCAGTGTGTCCCGTTTGTTTCCCTTCACAGCTCCCGTACTGCAGGTACTTATGCTGGGTGCTAACAAGAGTTGGTTGGCTCTGCCGACAAAAGCAGCCTTTTCCCTTTGGAAGCTTGGATTGTAGTGTCTCAGGGGCTGCTTGCCAAACCTTGAAGTTGCCCAGGTTATAGCCTCCGCAGGAACGCTTGCGTAGCAAACGAGCACTTTCTACCGATGAACAGGGTTCCTGTCACGCTGGAGGAGAGTTAATCCCGCAGACCTCGTTCCTCCTGGGAAAGCGCAAGTCCACCCTGAGCCTCAGGGTAGTGCCTAAGTTTCCAACGGGCAAGCTCTGCGTGCCTCGGTTTCCATGAGGTCTCCACCGTTGTTGTGCCTCAATGGAACTAGAGGATAGCTTTCAGGACTCCAAGCACTCTGGCCTCCGCACCGTTTCCCATGCTACCACACGGCTTCCCCCCACGTCTCCTCTCTGCCTGCTGAGCAACAAGCAGCCGTGTAGGCCCTTCGGAACACTTCTTGCATGCAGAGCCCAAGGCGGGACACTGCTCTCTGTCTTCCTTTGGAAACCTAGGTTGTCGGAGCTTACCCACCTCACGAAGACAGTCTGAGCCTGTTTCATGAGCTGGGGAACGTGGACTCAGTGAGGACCAGGGCCCTACCTGCACTCTGAAAATCACTCTGCTCAGCCTTCCATCCAGGAGCTCACACTGACTGGCTCGTTGGTTTAGCAGGACGTCTAAGTGAGGTCCAAGCTGAGCAAAGAGCACTGTTCCTCCTTTACCCTGCTAGGCCCACGGAAGAGGTAGAGCCATCTAGGCCTCGCTCAGGCCAGCCCTCCTTCAGGGATCTTGCCACAGTTCGAAGCCTGCACAGTAAAAGATACTTAGCGAAGTTGCCAGGGTTTCGCCATGCTCTCCCTCGGCAGCTCCACTACTGCAGGGACTCATGTTTGCTGTGAACTAGGATAGGTGGCCCACTTCAAAAAGCAGTCTTTTCCCCTTTGGAAATGTGGATTCTTGTAGCCTCGGAGCTGTTTGCGAAACGCTAGGAAGGCCCAGCTTCTACTCACGGCAGGCACGCCCGGGGAGGAAACGAGTATGTTTCCCCAGAGAAACAGGCTGCTTGCAAGTGTCGAGCGGAGCTTCTCAGGTGCCCAGTGTGTCCCGTTTGTTTCCCTTCGCAGCTGACATCCTGCAGGTACTTATGCTGGGGGCTAACAAGGGTAGGTGGCTCTTCCGACAAAAGCAGCCTTTTCCTTTTGGAAGCTTGGATTGTAGTGTCTCAGGGGCTGCTTGCCAAACCTTGAAGTTGCCCAGGTTATAGCCTCCAGAGGTACGCTTGAGTAGCAAACGAGCACTTTCACCCGAGGAACAGGGTTCCTGTCACGCTGGAGGAGAGTTAATCCCGCAGACCTCGTTCCTCCTGGGAAAGCGCAAGGCCACCCTGAGCCTCAGGGTAGTGCCTAAGTTTCCACAGGGCAAGCTCTGCGTGCCTCGGTTTCCATGAGGTCTCCATCGTTGTTGTGCTTCAATGGAACGCGAGGATAGGTTTCAGGACTCCAAGCACTCTGACCTCCGCACCATTTCCCATGCTACCACACAGATCCCCCCACGTGTCCTCTCTGCCTGTGAGCAACAAGCAGCCGTGTAGGCCCTTCGGAACACTTCTTGCATACAGAACCCAAGGCGGCACACTGCTCTCTGTCTTCCTTTGGAAACCTAGGTGGTCGCAGCTTGCCCCAGCTCACGAAGACAGTCTGAGCCGTTCTCATGAGCTGGGAGACGTGGACTCAGTGAGGACCAGGGCCCTACCTGCACTCAGAAAATCACTCTGCTCAGCCTTCCATCCAGGAGCTCACACCGACTGGCTCGTTGGTTTAGCAGGACGTCTAAGTGAGGTCCAAGCTGAGCAAAGAGCACACTTCCTCCTTTACCCTGCTAGGCCCACGGAAGAGGTAGAGCCAACTAGGCCTCGCTCAGACCAGCCCTCCTTCAGGGATCTTGCCACACTTTGAAGCCTGCATAGTAAAAGATATTTAGCGAAGTTGCCAGGGTTTCGCCATTCTCCTTCGGCAGCTCCACTACTGCAGGGACTCATGTTTGCAGCGAACTAGGATAGGTGGCCCACTTCCAAAAGCAGTCTTTTCCCCTTTGGAAATGTGGATTCTTGTAGCCTGGAAGCTGTTTGCGAAACCATAGGAAGGCCCAGCTTTTACTCACTGCAGGCACGCCCGGGGACGAAACGAGTATGTTTCCCCAGAGAAACAGGCTGCTTGCAAGTGTCGAGCGGAGCTTCTCAGGTGCCCAGTGTGTCCCGTTTGTTTCCCTTCGCAGCTCCCGTACTGCAGGTACTTATGCTGGGTGCTAACAAGGGTTCGTTGGCTCTGACGAGAAAAGCAGCCTTTTCCCTTTGGAAGCTTGGATTGTAGTGTCTCAGGGGCTGCTTGCCAAACCTTGAAGTGGCCCAGGTTATAGCCTCCGCAGGTACGCTTGCGTAGCAAACGAGCACTTTCTACCGAAGAAAAGGGTTCCTGTCACGCTGGAGGAGAGTTAATCCCGCAGACCTCCTTCTTCCTGGGAAAGCGCAAGGCCACCCTGAGCCTCAGGGTAGTGCCTAAGTTTGCTCCGTGCAAGCTCTGCGTGCCTCGGTTTCCATGAGGTCTCCACCGTTGTTGTGCTTCAATGGAACGCGAGGATAGCTTTCAGGACTCCAAGCACTCTGGCCTCCGCACAGTTTCCCATGCTACCACACGGATTCCCCCCACGTCTCCTCTCTGCCTGCTGAGCAACAAGCAGCCGTGTAGGCCCTTCAGAACACTTCTTGCATGCAGAGCCCAAGGCAGGACACTGCTCTCTGTCTTCCTTTGGAAACCTAGGTTGTCGCAGCTTGCCAAGCTCACCAAGACAGTCTGAGCCGTTCTCATGAGCTGGGGAACGTGGACTCAGTGAGGACCAGGGCCCTACCTGCACTCAGAAAATCACTCTGCTCAGCCTTCCATCCAGGAGCTCACACCGACTGGCTCGTTGGTTTAGCAGGACGTCTAAGTGAGGTCCAAGCTGAGCAAAGAACACACTTCCTCCTTTACCCTGCTAGGCCCACGGAAGAGGTAGAGCCAACTAGGCCTCGCTCAGGCCAGCCCTCCTTCAGGGATCTTGCCACACTTCGAAGCCTGCACAGTAAAAGTTATTTAGCGAAGTTGCCAGGGTTTCGCCATGCTCTCCCTCGGCAGCTCCACTACTGCAGGGACTCATGTTTGCTGTGAACTAGGATAGGTGGCCCACTTCAAAAAGCAGTCTTTTCCCCTTTGGAAATGTGGATTCTTGTAGCCTCGGAGCTGTTTGCAAAACCCTAGGAAGGCCCAGCTTCTACTCACGGCAGGCACGCCCGGGGAGGAAACGAGTATGTTTCCCCAGAGAAACAGGCTGCTTGCAAGTGTCGAGCGGAGCTTCTCAGGTGCCCAGTGTGTCCCGTTTGTTTCCCTTCGCAGCTGACATCCTGCAGGTACTTATGCTGGGGGCTAACAAGGGTAGGTGGCTCTTCCGACAAAAGCATCCTTTTCCTTTTGGAAGCTTGGATTGTAGTGTCTCAGGGGCTGCTTGCCAAACCTTGAAGTTGCCCAGGTTATAGCCTCCAGAGGTACGCTTGAGTAGCAAACGAGCACTTTCACCCGAGGAACAGGGTTCCTGTCACGCTGGAGGAGAGTTAATCCCGCAGACCTCGTTCCTCCTGGGAAAGCGCAAGGCCACCCTGAGCCTCAGGGTAGTGCCTAAGTTTGCTCCGTGCAAGCTCTGCGTGCCTCGGTTTCCATGAGGTCTCCATCGTTGTTGTGCTTCAATGGAACGCGAGGATAGCTTTCAGGACTCCAAGCACTCTGACCTCCGCACCATTTCCCATGCTACCACACAGATCCCCCCACGTCTCCTCTCTGCCTGCTGAGCAACAAGCAGCCGTGTAGGCCCTTCGGAACACTTCTTGCATGCAGAACCCAAGGCGGCACACTGCTCTCTGTCTTCCTTTGGAAACCTAGGTGGTCGCAGCTTGCCCCAGCTCACGAAGACAGTCTGAGCCGTTCTCATGAGCTGGGAGACGTGGACTCAGTGAGGACCAGGGCCCTACCTGCACTCAGAAAATCACTCTGCTCAGCCTTCCATCCAGGAGCTCACACCGACTGGCTCGTTGGTTTAGCAGGACGTCTAAGTGAGGTCCAAGCTGAGCAAAGAGCACTGTTCCTCCTTTACCCTGCTAGGCCCACGGAAGAGGTAGAGCCAACTAGGCCTCGCTCAGACCAGCCCTCCTTCAGGGATCTTGCCACACTTCGAAGCCTGCACAGTAAAAGATACTTAGCGAAGTTGCCAGGGTTTCGCCATGCTCTCCCTCGGCAGCTCCACTACTACAGGGACTCATGTTTGCTTTGAACTAGTATAGGTGTCCCTGCTTCCAAAAGCAGTCTTTTCCCCTTTGGAAATGTGGATTCTTGTAGCCTCGGAGCTGTTTGCGAAACCATAGGAAGGCCCAGCTTTTACTCACTGCAGGCACGCCCGGAGAGGAAACGAGTATGTTTCCCCAGAGAAACAGGCTGCTTGCAAGTGTAGAGGGGAGCTTCTCAGGTGCCCAGTGTGTCCCGTTTGTTTCCCTTCGCAGCTCCCTTACTGCAGGTACTTATGCTGGGTGCTAACAAGAGTTGGTTGGCTCTGCCGACAAAAGCAGCCTTTTCCCTTTGGAAGCTTGGATTGTAGTGTCTCAGGGGCTGCTTGCCAAACCTTGAAGTTGCCCAGGTTATAGCCTCCGCAGGAACGCTTGCGTAGCAAACGAGCACTTTCTACCGATGAACAGGGTTCCTGTCACGCTGGAGGAGAGTTAATCCCGCAGACCTCGTTCCTCCTGGGAAAGCGCAAGTCCACCCTGAGCCTCAGGGTAGTGCCTAAGTTTCCAACGGGCAAGCTCTGCGTGCCTCGGTTTCCATGAGGTCTCCACCGTTGTTGTGCTTCAATGGAACGCGAAGATAGCTTTCAGGACTCCAAGCACTCTGACCTCCGCACCGTTTCCCATGCTACCACACGGATCCCCCCCCCACGTCTCCTCTCTGCCTGCTGAGCAACAAGCAGCCGTGTAGGCCCTTCAGAACACTTCTGCATGCAGAGCCCAAGGCGGCACACTGCTCTCTGTCTTCCTTTGGAAACCTAGGTGGTCGCAGCTTACCCAGCTCACCAAGACAGTCTGAGCCGGTCTCATGAGCTGGGGAACGTGGACTCAGTGAGGACCAGGGCCCTACCTGCACTCAGAAAATCACTCTGCTCAGCCTTCCATCCAGGAGCTCACACCGACTGGCTCGTTGGTTTAGCAGGACGTCTAAGTGAGGTCCAAGCTGAGCAAAGAACACACTTCCTCCTTTACCCTGCTAGGCCCACGGAAGAGGTAGAGCCAACTAGGCCTCGCTCAGGCCAGCCCTCCTTCAGGGATCTTGCCACACTTCGAAGCCTGCACAGTAAAAGATATTTAGCGAAGTTGCCAGGGTTTCGCCATTCTCCCTCGGCAGCTCCACTACTGCAGGGACTCATGTTTGCTGTGAACTAGGATAGGTGGCCCACTTCCAAAAGCAGTCTTTTCCCCTTTGGAAAGGTGGATTCTTGTAGCCTAGGAGCTGTTTGCGAAACCATAGGAAGGCCCAGCTTTTACTCACTGCAGGCACGCCCGGGGACGAAACGAGTATGTTTCCCCAGAGAAACAGGCTGCTTGCAAGTGTAGAGGGGAGCTTCTCAGGTGCCCAGTGTGTCCCGTTTGTTTCCCTTCGCAGCTCCCGTACTGCAGGTAGTTATGCTGGGTGCTAACAAGGGTTCGTTGGCTCTGCCGAGAAAAGCAGCCTTTTCCCTTTGGAAGCTTGGATTGTAGTGTCTCAGGGGCTGCTTGCCAAACCTTGAAGTTGACCAGGTTATAGCCTCCGCAGGTACGCTTGCGTAGCAAACGAGCACTTTCACCCGAGGAACAGCATTCCTATCACGCTGCAGGAGAGTTAATCCTGCAGACCTCGTTCCTCCTGGGAAAGCGCAAGGCCACCCTGAGCCTCAGGGTAGTGCCTAAGTTTGCTCCGTGCAAGCTCTGCGTGCCTCGGTTTCCATGAGGTCTCCACCGTTGTTGTGCCTCAATGGAACTAGAGGATAGCTTTCAGGACTCCAAGCACTCTAGCTTCCGCACCGTTTCCCATGCTACCACACGGATTCCCCCCACGTCTCCTCTCTGCCTGCTGAGCAACAAGCAGCCGTGTAGGCCCTTTAGAACACTTCTTGCATGCAGAGCCCAAGGCGGGACACTGCTCTCTGTCTTCCTTTGGAAACCTAGGTTGTCGGAGCTTACCCACCTCACGAAGACAGTCTGAGCCGCTCTCATGAGCTGGGGAACGTGGACTCAGTGAGGACCAGGGCCCTACCTGCACTCTGAAAATCACTCTGCTCAGCCTTCCATCCAGGAGCTCACACCGACTAGCTCGTTGGTTTAGCAGGACGTCTAAGTGAGGTCCAAGCTGAGCAAAGAACACACTTCCTCCTTTACCCTGCTAGGCCCACAGAAGAGGTAGAGCCAACTAGGCCTCGCTCAGGCCAGCCCTCCTTCAGGGATCTTGCCACAGTTCGAAGCCTGCACAGTAAAAGATACTTAGCGAAGTTGCCAGGGTTTCGCCATGCTCTCCCTCGGCAGCTCCACTACTGCAGGGACTCATGTTTGCTGTGAACTAGGATAGGTGGCCCACTTCAAAAAGCAGTCTTTTCCCCTTTGGAAATGTGGATTCTTGTAGCCTCGGAGCTGTTTGCGAAACGCTAGGAAGGCCCAGCTTCTACTCACGGCAGGAACGCCCGGGGAGGAAACGAGTATGTTTCCCCAGAGAAACAGGCTGCTTGCAAGTGTCGAGCGGAGCTTCTCAGGTGCCCAGTGTGTCCCGTTTGTTTCCCTTCGCAGCTGACATCCTGCAGGTACTTATGCTGGGGGCTAACAGGGGTAGGTGGCTCTTCCGACAAAAGCATCCTTTTCCTTTTGGAAGCTTGGATTGTAGTGTCTCAGGGGCTGCTTGCCAAACCTTGAAGTTGCCCAGGTTATAGCCTCCAGAGGTACGCTTGAGTAGCAAACGAGCACTTTCACCCGAGGAACAGGGTTCCTGTCACGCTGGAGGAGAGTTAATCCCGCAGACCTCGTTCCTCCTGGGAAAGCGCAAGGCCACCCTGAGCCTCAGGGTAGTGCCTAAGTTTGCTCCGTGCAAGCTCTGCGTGCCTCGGTTTCCATGAGGTCTCCATCGTTGTTGTGCTTCAATGGAACGCGAGGATAGCTTTCAGGACTCCAAGCACTCTGACCTCCGCACCATTTCCCATGCTACCACACAGATCCCCCCACGTCTCCTCTCTGCCTGCTGAGCAACAAGCAGCCGTGTAGGCCCTTCGGAACACTTCTTGCATGCAGAACCCAAGGCGGCACACTGCTCTCTGTCTTCCTTTGGAAACCTAGGTGGTCGCAGCTTGCCCCAGCTCACGAAGACAGTCTGAGCCGTTCTCATGAGCTGGGAGACGTGGACTCAGTGAGGACCAGGGCCCTACCTGCACTCAGAAAATCACTCTGCTCAGCCTTCCATCCAGGAGCTCACACCGACTGGCTCGTTGGTTTAGCAGGACGTCTAAGTGAGGTCCAAGCTGAGCAAAGAGCACTGTTCCTCCTTTACCCTGCTAGGCCCACGGAAGAGGTAGAGCCAACTAGGCCTCGCTCAGGCCAGCCCTCCTTCAGGGATCTTGCCACACTTCGAAGCCTGCACAGTAAAAGATATTTAGCGAAGTTGCCAGGGTTTCGCCATTCTCCCTCGGCAGCTCCACTACTGCAGGGACTCATGTTTGCTGTGAACTAGGATAGGTGGCCCACTTCCAAAAACAGTCTTTTCCCCTTTGGAAATGTGGATTCTTGTAGCCTAGGAGCTGTTTGCGAAACCATAGGAAGGCGCAGCTTTCACTCACTGCAGGCACGCCCGGGGAGGAAACGAGTATGTTTCCCCAGAGAAACAGGCTGCTTGCAAGTGTAGAGGGGAGCTTCTCAGGTGCCCAGTGTTTCCCGTTTGTTTCCCTTCGCAGCTGACATCCTGCAGGTACTTATGCTGGGTGCTAACAAGGGTTCGTTGGCTCTGCCGACAAAAGCAGCCTTTTCCCTTTGGAAGCTTGGATTGTAGTGTCTCAGGGGCTGCTTGCCAAACCTTGAAGTTGCCCAGGTTATAGCCTCCGCAGGAACGCTTGCGTAGCAAACGAGCACTTTCTACCGATGAACAGGGTTCCTGTCACGCTGGAGGAGAGTTAATCCCGCAGACCTCGTTCCTCCTGGGAAAGCGCAAGTCCACCCTGAGCCTCAGGGTAGTGCCTAAGTTTGCTCCGTGCAAGCTCTGCGTGCCTCGGTTTCCATGAGGTCTCCATCGTTGTTGTGCTTCAATGGAACGCGAGGATAGCTTTCAGGACTCCAAGCACTCTGACCTCCGCACCATTTCCCATGCTACCACACAGATCCCCCCACGTCTCCTCTCTGCCTGCTGAGCAATAAGCAGCCGTGTAGGCCCTTCGGAACACTTCTTGCATGCAGACCCCAAGGCGGGACACTGCTCTCTGTCTTCCTTTGGAAACCTAGGTTGTCGGAGCTTACCCACCTCACTAAGACAGTCTGAGCCGCTCTCATGAGCTGGGGAACGTGGACTCAGTGAGGACCAGGGCCCTACCTGCACTCTGAAAATCACTCTGCTCAGCCTTCCATCCAGGAGCTCACACCGACTGGCTCGTTGGTTTAGCAGGACGTCTAAGTGAGGTCCAAGCTGAGCAAAGAGCACTGTTCCTCCTTTACCCTGCTAGGCCCACGGAAGAGGTAGAGCCAACTAGGCCTCGCTCAGACCAGCCCTCCTTCAGGGATCTTGCCACACTTCGAAGCCTGCACAGTAAAAGATACTTAGCGAAGTTGCCAGGGTTTCGCCATGCTCTCCCTCGGCAGCTCCACTACTGCAGGGACTCATGTTTGCTTTGAACTAGTATAGGTGTCCCTGCTTCCAAAAGCAGTCTTTTCCCCTTTGGAAATGTGGATTCTTGTAGCCTCGGAGCTGTTTGCGAAACCATAGGAAGGCCCAGCTTTTACTCACTGCAGGCACTCCCGGAGAGGAAACGAGTATGTTTCCCCAGAGAAACAGGCTGCTTGCAAGTGTAGAGGGGAGCTTCTCAGGTGCCCAGTGTCCCGTTTGTTTCCCTTCGCAGCTCCCGTACTGCAGGTACTTATGCTGGGTGCTAACAAGAGTTGGTTGGCTCTGCCGACAAAAGCAGCCTTTTCCCTTTGGAAGCTTGGATTGTAGTGTCTCAGGGGCTGCTTGCCAAACCTTGAAGTTGCCCAGGTTATAGCCTCCGCAGGAACGCTTGCGTAGCAAACGAGCACTTTCACCCGAGGAACAGCGTTCCTATCACGCTGCAGGAGAGTAAATCCTGCAGACCTCGTTCCTCCTGGGAAAGCGCAAGGCCACCCTGAGCCTCAGGGTAGTGCCTAAGTTTGCTCCGTGCAAGCTCTGCGTGCCTCGGTTTCCATGAGGTCTCCACCGTTGTTGTGCCTCAATGGAACTAGAGGATAGCTTTCAGGACTCCAAGCACTCTGGCCTCCGCACCGTTTCCCATGCTACCACACGGCTTCCCCCCACGTCTCCTCTCTGCCTGCTGAGCAACAAGCAGCCGTGTAGGCCCTTCAGAACACTTCTTGCATGCAGAGCCCAAGGCGGGACACTGCTCTCTGTCTTCCTTTGGAAACCTAGGTTGTCGGAGCTTACCCACCTCACGAAGACAGTCTGAGCCGGTTTCATGAGCTGGGGAACGTGGACTCAGTGAGGACCAGGGCCCTACCTGCACTCTGAAAATCACTCTGCTCAGCCTTCCATCCAGGAGCTCACACCGACTGGCTCGTTGGTTTAGCAGGACGTTTAAGTGAGGTCCAAGCTGAGCAAAGAACACACTTCCTCCTTTACCCTGCTAGGCCCACGGAAGAGGTAGAGCCAACTAGGCCTCGCTCAGGCCAGCCCTCCTTCAGGGATCTTGCCACACTTCGAAGCCTGCACAGTAAAAGTTATTTAGCGAAGTTGCCAAGATTTCGCCATGCTCTCCCTCGGCAGCTCCACTACTGCAGGGACTCATGTTTGCTTTGAACTAGTATAGGTGTCCCTGCTTCCAAAAGCAGTCTTTTCCCCTTTGGAAATGGGGATTCTTGTAGCCTCGGAGCTGTTTGCGAAACCATAGGAAGGCCCAGCTTTTACTCACTGCAGGCACACCCGGAGAGGAAACGAGTATGTTTCCCCAGAGAAACAGGCTGCTTGCAAGTGTAGAGGGGAGCTTCTCAGGTGCCCAGTGTCCCGTTTGTTTCCCTTCGCAGCTCCCGTACTGCAGGTACTTATGCTGGGTGCTAACAAGAGTTGGTTGGCTCTGCCGACAAAAGCAGCCTTTTCCCTTTGGAAGCTTGGATTGTAGTGTCTCAGGGGCTGCTTGCCAAACCTTGAAGTTGCCCAGGTTATAGCCTCCGCAGGAACGCTTGCGTAGCAAACGAGCACTTTCACCCGAGGAACAGCGTTCCTATCACGCTGCAGGAGAGTTAATCCTGCAGACCTCGTTCCTCCTGGGAAAGCGCAAGGCCACCCTGAGCCTCAGGGTAGTGCCTAAGTTTGCTCCGTGCAAGCTCTGCGTGCCTCGGTTTCCATGAGGTCTCCACCGTTGTTGTGCCTCAAAGGAACTAGAGGATAGCTTTCAGGACTCCAAGCACTCTGGCCTCCGCACCGTTTCCCATGCTACCACACGGCTTCCCCCCACGTCTCCTCTCTGCCTGCTGAGCAACAAGCAGCCGTGTAGGCCCTTCAGAACACTTCTTGCATGCAGAGCCCAAGGCGGGACACTGCTCTCTGTCTTCCTTTGGAAACCTAGGTTGTCGGAGCTTACCCACCTCACGAAGACAGTCTGAGCCGGTTTCATGAGCTGGGGAACGTGGACTCAGTGAGGACCAGGGCCCTACCTGCACTCAGAAAATCACTCTGCTCAGCCTTCCATCCAGGAGCTCACACCGACTGGCTCGTTGGTTTAGCAGGACGTCTAAGTGAGGTCCAAGCTGAGCAAAGAGCACTGTTCCTCCTTTACCCTGCTAGGCCCACGGAAGAGGTAGAGCCATCTAGGCCTCGCTCAGGCCAGCCCTCCTTCAGGGATCTTGCCACACTTCGAAGCCTGCACAGTAAAAGATACTTAGCGAAGTTGCCAGGGTTTCGCCATGCTCTCCCTCGGCAGCTCCACTACTGCAGGGACTCATGTTTGCTGTGAACTAGGATAGGTGGCCCACTTCAAAAAGCAGTCTTTTCCCCTTTGGAAATGTGGATTCTTGTAGCCTCGGAGCTGTTTGCGAAACCCTAGGAAGGCCCAGCTTCTACTCACGGCAGGCACGCCCGGGGAGGAAACGAGTATGTTTCCCCAGAGAAACAGGCTGCTTGCAAGTGTCGAGCGGAGCTTCTCAGGTGCCCAGTGTGTCCCGTTTGTTTCCCTTCGCAGCTGACATCCTGCAGGTACTTATGCTGGGGGCTAACAAGGGTAGGTGGCTCTTCCGACAAAAGCAGCCTTTTCCTTTTGGAAGCTTGGATTGTAGTGTCTCAGGGGCTGCTTGCCAAACCTTGAAGTTGCCCAGGTTATAGCCTCCAGAGGTACGCTTGAGTAGCAAACGAGCACTTTCACCCGAGGAACAGGGTTCCTGTCACGCTGGAGGAGAGTTAATCCCGCAGACCTCGTTCCTCCTGGGAAAGCGCAAGGCCACCCTGAGCCTCAGGGTAGTGCCTAAGTTTCCACAGGGCAAGCTCTGCGTGCCTCGGTTTCCATGAGGTCTCCATCGTTGTTGTGCTTCAATGGAACGCGAGGATAGGTTTCAGGACTCCAAGCACTCTGACCTCCGCACCATTTCCCATGCTACCACACAGATCCCCCCACGTGTCCTCTCTGCCTGTGAGCAACAAGCAGCCGTGTAGGCCCTTCGGAACACTTCTTGCATACAGAACCCAAGGCGGCACACTGCTCTCTGTCTTCCTTTGGAAACCTAGGTGGTCGCAGCTTGCCCCAGCTCACGAAGACAGTCTGAGCCGTTCTCATGAGCTGGGAGACGTGGACTCAGTGAGGACCAGGGCCCTACCTGCACTCAGAAAATCACTCTGCTCAGCCTTCCATCCAGGAGCTCACACCGACTGGCTCGTTGGTTTAGCAGGACGTCTAAGTGAGGTCCAAGCTGAGCAAAGAGCACACTTCCTCCTTTACCCTGCTAGGCCCACGGAAGAGGTAGAGCCAACTAGGCCTCGCTCAGACCAGCCCTCCTTCAGGGATCTTGCCACACTTCGAAGCCTGCACAGTAAAAGATATTTAGCGAAGTTGCCAGGGTTTCGCCATTCTCCCTCGGCAGCTCCACTACTGCAGGGACTCATGTTTGCTGTGAACTAGGATAGGTGGCCCACTTCCAAAAGCAGTCTTTTCCCCTTTGGAAATGTGGATTCTTGTAGCCTAGGAGCTGTTTGCGAAACCATAGGAAGGCCCAGCTTTTACTCACTGCAGGCACGCCCGGGGACGAAACGAGTATGTTTCCCCAGAGAAACAGGCTGCTTGCAAGTGTAGAGGGGAGCTTCTCAGGTGCCCAGTGTGTCCCGTTTGTTTCCCTTCGCAGCTCCCGTACTGCAGGTACTTATGCTGGGTGCTAACAAGGGTTCGTTGGCTCTGCCGAGAAAAGCAGCCTTTTCCCTTTGGAAGCTTGGATTGTAGTGTCTCAGGGGCTGCTTGCCAAACCTTGAAGTTGCCCAGGTTATAGCCTCCGCAGGTACGCTTGCGTAGCAAACGAGCACTTTCTACCGAAGAACAGGGTTCCTGTCACGCTGGAGGAGAGTTAATCCCGCAGACCTCCTTCCTCCTGGGAAAGCGCAAGGCCACCCTGAGCCTCAGGGTAGTGCCTAAGTTTGCTCCGTGCAAGCTCTGCGTGCCTCGGTTTCCATGAGGTCTCCACCGTTGTTGTGCTTCAATGGAACGTGAAGATAGCTTTCAGGACTCCAAGCACTCTGACCTCCGCACCGTTTCCCATGCTACCACACGGATCCCCCCCACGTCTCCTCTCTGCCTGCTGAGCAACAAGCAGCCGTGTAGGCCCTTCAGAACACTTCTGCATGCAGAGCCCAAGGCGGCACACTGCTCTCTGTCTTCCTTTGGAAACCTAGGTGGTCGCAGCTTACCCAGCTCACCAAGACAGTCTGAGCCGGTCTCATGAGCTGGGGAACGTGGACTCAGTGAGGACCAGGGCCCTACCTGCACTCAGAAAATCACTCTGCTCAGCCTTCCATCCAGGAGCTCACACCGACTGGCTCGTTGGTTTAGCAGGACGTCTAAGTGAGGTCCAAGCTGAGCAAAGAACACACTTCCTCCTTTACCCTGCTAGGCCCACGGAAGAGGTAGAGCCAACTAGGCCTCGCTCAGGCCAGCCCTCCTTCAGGGATCTTGCCACACTTCGAAGCCTGCACAGTAAAAGATATTTAGCGAAGTTGCCAGGGTTTCGCCATTCTCCCTCGGCAGCTCCACTACTGCAGGGACTCATGTTTGCTGTGAACTAGGATAGGTGGCCCACTTCCAAAAGCAGTCTTTTCCCCTTTGGAAATGTGGGTTCTTGTAGCCTAGGAGCTGTTTGCGAAACCATAGGAAGGCCCAGCTTTTACTCACTGCAGGCACGCCCGGGGACGAAACGAGTATGTTTCCCCAGAGAAACAGGCTGCTTGCAAGTGTCGAGGGGAGCTTCTCAGGTGCCCAGTGTGTCCCGTTTGTTTCCCTTCGCAGCTCCCGTACTGCAGGTACTTATGCTGGGTGCTAACAAGGGTTCGTTGGCTCTGCCGAGAAAAGCAGCCTTTTCCCTTTGGAAGCTTGGATTGTAGTGTCTCAGGGGCTGCTTGCCAAACCTTGAAGTTGACCAGGTTATAGCCTCCGCAGGTACGCTTGCGTAGCAAACGAGCACTTTCACCCGAGGAACAGCGTTCCTATCACGCTGCAGGAGAGTTAATCCTGCAGACCTCGTTCCTCCTGGGAAAGCGCAAGGCCACCCTGAGCCTCAGGGTAGTGCCTAAGTTTGCTCCGTGCAAGCTCTCCGTGCCTCGGTTTCCATGAGGTCTCCACCGTTGTTGTGCCTCAATGGAACTAGAGGATAGCTTTCAGGACTCCAAGCACTCTAGCCTCCGCACCGTTTCCCATGCTACCACACGGATTCCCCCCACGTCTCCTCTCTGCCTGCTGAGCAACAAGCAGCCGTGTAGGCCCTTTAGAACACTTCTTGCATGCAGAGCCCAAGGCGGGACACTGCTCTCTGTCTTCCTTTGGAAACCTAGGTTGTCGGAGCTTACCCACCTCACGAAGACAGTCTGAGCCGCTCTCATGAGCTGGGGAACGTGGACTCAGTGAGGACCAGGGCCCTACCTGCACTCTGAAAATCACTCTGCTCAGCCTTCCATCCAGGAGCTCACACCGACTGCCTCGTTGGTTTAGCAGGACGTCTAAGTGAGGTCCAAGCTGAGCAAAGAACACACTTCCTCCTTTACCCTGCTAGGCCCACAGAAGACGTAGAGCCAACTAGGCCTCGCTCAGGCCAGCCCTCCTTCAGGGATCTTGCCACAGTTCGAAGCCTGCACAGTAAAAGATACTTAGCGAAGTTGCCAGGGTTTCGCCATGCTCTCCCTCGGCAGCTCCACTACTGCAGGGACTCATGTTTGCTGTGAACTAGGATAGGTGGCCCACTTCAAAAAGCAGTCTTTTCCCCTTTGGAAATGTGGATTCTTGTAGCCTCGGAGCTGTTTGCGAAACCCTAGGAAGGCCCAGCTTCTACTCACGGCAGGCACGCCCGGGGAGGAAACGAGTATGTTTCCCCAGAGAAACAGGCTGCTTGCAAGTGTCGAGCGGAGCTTCTCAGGTGCCCAGTGTGTCCCGTTTGTTTCCCTTCGCAGCTGACATCCTGCAGGTACTTATGCTGGGGGCTAACAAGGGTAGGTGGCTCTTCCGACAAAAGCATCCTTTTCCTTTTGGAAGCTTGGATTGTAGTGTCTCAGGGGCTGCTTGCCAAACCTTGAAGTTGCCCAGGTTATAGCCTCCAGAGGTACGCTTGAGTAGCAAACGAGCACTTTCACCCGAGGAACAGGGTTCCTGTCACGCTGGAGGAGAGTTAATCCCGCAGACCTCGTTCCTCCTGGGAAAGCGCAAGGCCACCCTGAGCCTCAGGGTAGTGCCTAAGTTTGCTCCGTGCAAGCTCTGCGTGCCTCGGTTTCCATGAGGTCTCCATCGTTGTTGTGCTTCAATGGAACGCGAGGATAGCTTTCAGGACTCCAAGCACTCTGACCTCCGCACCATTTCCCATGCTACCACACAGATCCCCCCACGTCTCCTCTCTGCCTGCTGAGCAGCAAGCAGCCGTGTAGGCCCTTCAGAACACTTCTGCATGCAGAGCCCAAGGCGGCACACTGCTCTCTGTCTTCCTTTGGAAACCTAGGTGGTCGCAGCTTACCCAGCTCACCAAGACAGTCTGAGCCGGTCTCATGAGCTGGGGAACGTGGACTCAGTGAGGACCAGGGCCCTACCTGCACTCAGAAAATCACTCTGCTCAGCCTTCCATCCAGGAGCTCACACCGACTGGCTCGTTGGTTTAGCAGGACGTCTAAGTGAGGTCCAAGCTGAGCAAAGAACACACTTCCTCCTTTACCCTGCTAGGCCCACGGAAGAGGTAGAGCCAACTAGGCCTCGCTCAGGCCAGCCCTCCTTCAGGGATCTTGCCACACTTCGAAGCCTGCACAGTAAAAGATATTTAGCGAAGTTGCCAGGGTTTCGCCATTCTCCCTCGGCAGCTCCACTACTGCAGGGACTCATGTTTGCTGTGAACTAGGATAGGTGGCCCACTTCCAAAAGCAGTCTTTTCCCCTTTGGAAATGTGGATTCTTGTAGCCTAGGAGCTGTTTGCGAAACCATAGGAAGGCGCAGCTTTTACTCACTGCAGGCACGCCCGGGGAGGAAACGAGTATGTTTCCCCAGAGAAACAGGCTGCTTGCAAGTGTAGAGGGGAGCTTCTCAGGTGCCCAGTGTGTCCCGTTTGTTTCCCTTCGCAGCTGACATCCTGCAGGTACTTATGCTGGGTGCTAACAAGAGTTGGTTGGCTCTGCCGACAAAAGCAGCCTTTTCCCTTTGGAAGCTTGGATTGTAGTGTCTCAGGGGCTGCTTGCCAAACCTTGAAGTTGCCCAGGTTATAGCCTCCGCAGGAACGCTTGCGTAGCAAACGAGCACTTTCTACCGATGAACAGGGTTCCTGTCACGCTGGAGGAGAGTTAATCCCGCAGACCTCGTTCCTCCTGGGAAAGCGCAAGTCCACCCTGAGCCTCAGGGTAGTGCCTAAGTTTGCTCCGTGCAAGCTCTGCGTGCCTCGGTTTCCATGAGGTCTCCATCGTTGTTGTGCTTCAATGGAACGCGAGGATAGCTTTCAGGACTCCAAGCACTCTGACCTCCGCACCATTTCCCATGCTACCACACAGATCCCCCCACGTCTCCTCTCTGCCTGCTGAGCAATAAGCAGCCGTGTAGGCCCTTCGGAACACTTCTTGCATGTAGACCCCAAGGCGGGACACTGCTCTCTGTCTTCCTTTGGAAACCTAGGTTGTCGGAGCTTACCCACCTCACTAAGACAGTCTGAGCCGGTCTCATGAGCTGGGGAACGTGGACTCAGTGAGGACCAGGGCCCTATCTGCACTCAGAAATTCACTCTGCTCAGCCTTCCATCCAGGAGCTCACACCGACTGGCTCGTTGGTTTAGCAGGACGTCTAAGTGAGGTCCAAGCTGAGCAAAGAACACACTTCCTCCTTTACCCTGCTAGGCCCACGGAAGAGGTAGAGCCAACTAGGCCTCGCTCAGGCCAGCCCTCCTTCAGGGATCTTGCCACACTTCAAAGCCTGCACAGTAAAAGATACTTAGCGAAGTTGCCAGGGTTTCGCCATGCTCTCCCTCGGCAGCTCCACTACTGCAGGGACTCAGGTTTGCTTTGAACTAGTATAGGTGTCCCTGCTTCCAAAAGCAGTCTTTTCCCCTTTGGAAATGTGGATTCTTGTAGCCTCGGAGCTGTTTGCGAAACCATAGGAAGGCCCAGCTTTTACTCACTGCAGGCACGCCCGGGGAGGAAACGAGTATGTTTCCCCAGAGAAACAGGCTGCTTGCAAGTGTAGAGGGGAGCTTCTCAGGTGCCCAGTGTCCCGTTTGTTTCCCTTCGCAGCTCCCGTACTGCAGGTACTTATGCTGGGTGCTAACAAGAGTTGGTTGGCTCTGCCGACAAAAGCAGCCTTTTCCCTTTGGAAGCTTGGATTGTAGTGTCTCAGGGGCTGCTTGCCAAACCTTGAAGTTGCCCAGGTTATAGCCTCCGCAGGAACGCTTGCGTAGCAAACGAGCACTTTCACCCGAGGAACAGCGTTCCTATCACGCTGCAGGAGAGTTAATCCTGCAGACCTCGTTCCTCCTGGGAAAGCGCAAGGCCACCCTGAGCCTCAGGGTAGTGCCTAAGTTTGCTCCGTGCAAGCTCTGCGTGCCTCGGTTTCCATGAGGTCTCCACCGTTGTTGTGCCTCAATGGAACTAGAGGATAGCTTTCAGGACTCCAAGCACTCTGGCCTCCGCACCGTTTCCCATGCTACCACACGGCTTCCCCCCACGTCTCCTCTCTGCCTGCTGAGCAACAAGCAGCCGTGTAGGCCCTTCAGAACATTTCTTGCATGCAGAGCCCAAGGCGGGACACTGCTCTCTGTCTTCCTTTGGAAACCTAGGTTGTCGGAGCTTACCCACCTCACGAAGACAGTCTGAGCCGGTTTCATGAGCTGGGGAACGTGGACTCAGTGAGGACCAGGGCCCTACCTGCACTCTGAAAATCACTCTGCTCAGCCTTCCATCCAGGAGCTCACACCGACTGGCTCGTTGGTTTAGCAGGACGTCTAAGTGAGGTCCAAGCTGAGCAAAGAACACACTTCCTCCTTTACCCTGCTAGGCCCACGGAAGAGGTAGAGCCAACTAGGCCTCGCTCAGGCCAGCCCTCCTTCAGGGATCTTGCCACAGTTCGAAGCCTGCACAGTAAAAGATACTTAGCGAAGTTGCCAGGGTTTCGCCATGCTCTCCCTCGGCAGCTCCACTACTGCAGGGACTCATGTTTGCTTTGAACTAGTATAGGTGTCCCTGCTTCCAAAAGCAGTCTTTTCCCCTTTGGAAATGGGGATTCTTGTAGCCTCGGAGCTGTTTGCGAAACCATAGGAAGGCCCAGCTTTTACTCACTGCAGGCACGCCCGGAGAGGAAACGAGTATGTTTCCCCAGAGAAACAGGCTGCTTGCAAGTGTAGAGGGGAGCTTCTCAGGTGCCCAGTGTCCCGTTTGTTTCCCTTCGCAGCTCCCGTACTGCAGGTACTTATGCTGGGTGCTAACAAGAGTTGGTTGGCTCTGCCGACAAAAGCAGCCTTTTCCCTTTGGAAGCTTGGATTGTAGTGTCTCAGGGGCTGCTTGCCAAACCTTGAAGTTGCCCAGGTTATAGCCTCCGCAGGAACGCTTGCGTAGCAAACGAGCACTTTCACCCGAGGAACAGCGTTCCTATCACGCTGCAGGAGAGTTAATCCTGCAGACCTCGTTCCTCCTGGGAAAGCGCAAGGCCACCCTGAGCCTCAGGGTTGTGCCTAAGTTTGCTCCGTGCAAGCTCTGCGTGCCTCGGTTTCCATGAGGTCTCCACCGTTGTTGTGCCTCAAAGGAACTAGAGGATAGCTTTCAGGACTCCAAGCACTCTGGCCTCCGCACCGTTTCCCATGCTACCACACGGCTTCCCCCCACGTCTCCTCTCTGCCTGCTGAGCAACAAGCAGCCGTGTAGGCCCTTCAGAACACTTCTTGCATGCAGAGCCCAAGGCGGGACACTGCTCTCTGTCTTCCTTTGGAAACCTAGGTTGTCGGAGCTTACCCACCACACGAAGACAGTCTGAGCCGGTTTCATGAGCTGGGGAACGTGGACTCAGTGAGGACCAGGGCCCTACCTGCACTCAGAAAATCACTCTGCTCAGCCTTCCATCCAGGAGCTCACACCGACTGGCTCGTTGGTTTAGCAGGACGTCTAAGTGAGGTCCAAGCTGAGCAAAGAGCACTGTTCCTCCTTTACCCTGCTAGGCCCACGGAAGAGGTAGAGCCATCTAGGCCTCGCTCAGGCCAGCCCTCCTTCAGGGATCTTGCCACACTTCGAAGCCTGCACAGTAAAAGATACTTAGCGAAGTTGCCAGGGTTTCGCCATGCTCTCCCTCGGCAGCTCCACTACTGCAGGGACTCATGTTTGCTGTGAACTAGGATAGGTGGCCCACTTCAAAAAGCAGTCTTTTCCCCTTTGGAAATGTGGATTCTTGTAGCCTCGGAGCTGTTTGCGAAACCCTAGGAAGGCCCAGCTTCTACTCACGGCAGGCACGCCCGGGGAGGAAACGAGTATGTTTCCCCAGAGAAACAGGCTGCTTGCAAGTGTCGAGCGGAGCTTCTCAGGTGCCCAGTGTGTCCCGTTTGTTTCCCTTCGCAGCTGACATCCTGCAGGTACTTATGCTGGGGGCTAACAAGGGTAGGTGGCTCTTCCGACAAAAGCAGCCTTTTCCTTTTGGAAGCTTGGATTGTAGTGTCTCAGGGGCTGCTTGCCAAACCTTGAAGTTGCCCAGGTAATAGCCTCCAGAGGTACGCTTGAGTAGCAAACGAGCACTTTCACCCGAGGAACAGGGTTCCTGTCACGCTGGAGGAGAGTTAATCCCGCAGACCTCGTTCCTCCTGGGAAAGCGCAAGGCCACCCTGAGCCTCAGGGTAGTGCCTAAGTTTCCACAGGGCAAGCTCTGCGTGCCTCGGTTTCCATGAGGTCTCCATCGTTGTTGTGCTTCAATGGAACGCGAGGATAGCTTTCAGGACTCCAAGCACTCTGACCTCCGCACCATTTCCCATGCTACCACACAGATCCCCCCACGTGTCCTCTCTGCCTGTGAGCAACAAGCAGCCGTGTAGGCCCTTCGGAACACTTCTTGCATACAGAACCCAAGGCGGCACACTGCTCTCTGTCTTCCTTTGGAAACCTAGGTGGTCGCAGCTTACCCCAGCTCACGAAGACAGTCTGAGCCGTTCTCATGAGCTGGGAGACGTGGACTCAGTGAGGACCAGGGCCCTACCTGCACTCAGAAAATCACTCTGCTCAGCCTTCCATCCAGGAGCTCACACCGACTGGCTCGTTGGTTTAGCAGGACGTCTAAGTGAGGTCCAAGCTGAGCAAAGAGCACACTTCCTCCTTTACCCTGCTAGGCCCACGGAAGAGGTAGAGCCAACTAGGCCTCGCTCAGACCAGCCCTCCTTCAGGGATCTTGCCACACTTCAAAGCCTGCACAGTAAAAGATACTTAGCGAAGTTGCCAAGATTTCGCCATGCTCTCCCTCGGCAGCTCCACTACTGCAGGGACTCATCTTTGCAGTGAACTAGGATAGGTGGCCCACTTCCAAAAGCAGTCTTTTCCCCTTTGGAAATGTGGATTCTTGTAGCCTAGGAGCTGTTTGCGAAACCATAGGAAGGCCCAGCTTTTACTCACTGCAGGCACGCCCGGGGAGGAAACGAGTATGTTTCCCCAGAGAAACAGGCTGCTTGCAAGTGTCGAGAAGAGCTTCTCAGGTGCCCAGTGTGTCCCGTTTGTTTCCCTTCGCAGCTGACATCCTGCAGGTACTTATGCTGGGTGCTAACAAGAGTTGGTTGGCTCTGCCGACAAAAGCAGCCTTTTCCCTTTGGAAGCTTGGATTGTAGTGTCTCAGGGGCTGCTTGCCAAACCTTGAAGTTGCCCAGGTTATAGCCTCCGCAGGAACGCTTGCGTAGCAAACGAGCACTTTCTACCGATGAACAGGGTTCCTGTCACGCTGGAGGAGAGTTAATCCCGCAGACCTCGTTCCTCCTGGGAAAGCGCAAGTCCACCCTGAGCCTCAGGGTAGTGCCTAAGTTTGCTCCGTGCAAGCTCTGCGTGCCTCGGTTTCCATGAGGTCTCCATCGTTGTTGTGCTTCAATGGAACGCGAGGATAGCTTTCAGGACTCCAAGCACTCTGACCTCCGCACCATTTCCCATGCTACCACACAGATCCCCCCACGTCTCCTCTCTGCCTGCTGAGCAATAAGCAGCCGTGTAGGCCCTTCGGAACACTTCTTGCATGCAGACCCCAAGGCGGGACACTGCTCTCTGTCTTCCTTTGGAAACCTAGGTTGTCGGAGCTTACCCACCTCACTAAGACAGTCTGAGCCGGTCTTATGAGCTGGGGAACGTGGACTCAGTGAGGACCAGGGCCCTATCTGCACTCAGAAATTCACTCTGCTCAGCCTTCCATCCAGGAGCTCACACCGACTGGCTCGTTGGTTTAGCAGGACGTCTAAGTGAGGTCCAAGCTGAGCAAAGAACACACTTCCTCCTTTACCCTGCTAGGCCCACGGAAGAGGTAGAGCCAACTAGGCCTCGCTCAGGCCAGCCCTCCTTCAGGGATCTTGCCACACTTCGAAGCCTGCACAGTAAAAGTTATTTAGCGAAGTTGCCAGGGTTTCGCCATGCTCTCCCTCGGCAGCTCCACTACTGCAGGGACTCATGTTTGCTGTGAACTAGGATAGGTGGCCCACTTCAAAAAGCAGTCTTTTCCCCTTTGGAAATGTGGATTCTTGTAGCCTCGGAGCTGTTTGCAAAACCCTAGGAAGGCCCAGCTTCTACTCACGGCAGGCACGCCCGGGGAGGAAACGAGTATGTTTCCCCAGAGAAACAGGCTGCTTGCAAGTGTCGAGCGGAGCTTCTCAGGTGCCCAGTGTATCCCGTTTGTTTCCCTTCGCAGCTGACATCCTGCAGGTACTTATGCTGGGGGCTAACAAGGGTAGGTGGCTCTTCCGACAAAAGCAGCCTTTTCCTTTTGGAAGCTTGGATTGTAGTGTCTCAGTGGCTGCTTGCCAAACCTTGAAGTTGCCCAGGTTATAGCCTCCAGAGGTACGCTTGAGTAGCAAACGAGCACTTTCACCCGAGGAACAGGGTTCCTGTCACGCTGGAGGAGAGTTAATCCCGCAGACCTCGTTCCTCCTGGGAAAGCGCAAGGCCACCCTGAGCCTCAGGGTAGTGCCTAAGTTTCCACAGGGCAAGCTCTGGGTGCCTCGGTTTCCATGAGGTCTCCATCGTTGTTGTGCTTCAATGGAACGCGAGGATAGCTTTCAGGACTCCAAGCACTCTGACCTCCGCACCATTTCCCATGCTACCACACAGATCCCCCCACGTCTCCTCTCTGCCTGCTGAGCAACAAGCAGCCGTGTAGGCCCTTCGGAACACTTCTTGCATGCAGAACCAAAGGCGGCACACTGCTCTCTGTCTTCCTCTGGAAACCTAGGTTGTCGGAGCTTACCCACCTCACTAAGACAGTCTGAGCCGGTTTCATGAGCTGGGGAACGTGGACTCAGTGAGGACCAGGGCCCTACCTGCACTCTGAAAATCACTCTGCTCAGCCTTCCATCCAGGAGCTCACACCGACTGGCTCGTTGGTTTAGCAGGACGTCTAAGTGAGGTCCAAGCTGAGCAAAGAGCACTGTTCCTCCTTTACCCTGCTAGGCCCACGGAAGAGGTAGAGCCAACTAGGCCTCGCTCAGACCAGCCCTCCTTCAGGGATCTTGCCACACTTCGAAGCCTGCACAGTAAAAGATACTTAGCGAAGTTGCCAGGGTTTCGCCATGCTCTCCCTCGGCAGCTCCACTACTGCAGGGACTCAGGTTTGCTTTGAACTAGTATAGGTGTCCCTGCTTCCAAAAGCAGTCTTTTCCCCTTTGGAAATGTGGATTCTTGTAGCCTCGGAGCTGTTTGCGAAACCATAGGAAGGCCCAGCTTTTACTCACTGCAGGCACGCCCGGGGAGGAAACGAGTATGTTTCCCCAGAGAAACAGGCTGCTTGCAAGTGTAGAGGGGAGCTTCTCAGGTGCCCAGTGTCCCGTTTGTTTCCCTTCGCAGCTCCCGTACTGCAGGTACTTATGCTGGGTGCTAACAAGAGTTGGTTGGCTCTGCCGACAAAAGCAGCCTTTTCCCTTTGGAAGCTTGGATTGTAGTGTCTCAGGGGCTGCTTGCCAAACCTTGAAGTTGCCCAGGTTATAGCCTCCGCAGGAACGCTTGCGTAGCAAACGAGCACTTTCACCCGAGGAACAGCGTTCCTATCACGCTGCAGGAGAGTTAATCCTGCAGACCTCGTTCCTCCTGGGAAAGCGCAAGGCCACCCTGAGCCTCAGGGTAGTGCCTAAGTTTGCTCCGTGCAAGCTCTGCGTGCCTCGGTTTCCATGAGGTCTCCACCGTTGTTGTGCCTCAATGGAACTAGAGGATAGCTTTCAGGACTCCAAGCACTCTGGCCTCCGCACCGTTTCCCATGCTACCACACGGCTTCCCCCCACGTCTCCTCTCTGCCTGCTGAGCAACAAGCAGCCGTGTAGGCCCTTCAGAACACTTCTTGCATGCAGAGCCCAAGGCGGGACACTGCTCTCTGTCTTCCTTTGGAAACCTAGGTTGTCGGAGCTTACCCACCTCACGAAGACAGTCTGAGCCGGTTTCATGAGCTGGGGAACGTGGACTCAGTGAGGACCAGGGCCCTACCTGCACTGTGAAAATCACTCTGCTCAGCCTTCCATCCAGGAGCTCACACCGACTGGCTCGTTGGTTTAGCAGGACGTCTAAGTGAGGTCCAAGCTGAGCAAAGAACACACTTCCTCCTTTACCCTGCTAGGCCCACGGAAGAGGTAGAGCCAACTAGGCCTCGCTCAGGCCAGCCCTCCTTCAGGGATCTTGCCACACTTCGAAGCCTGCACAGTAAAAGATACTTAGCGAAGTTGCCAGGGTTTCGCCATGCTCTCCCTCGGCAGCTCCACTACTGCAGGGACTCATGTTTGCTTTGAACTAGTATAGGTGTCCCTGCTTCCAAAAGCAGTCTTTTCCCCTTTGGAAATGGGGATTCTTGTAGCCTCGGAGCTGTTTGCGAAACCATAGGAAGGCCCAGCTTTTACTCACTGCAGGCACGCCCGGAGAGGAAACGAGTATGTTTCCCCAGAGAAACAGGCTGCTTGCAAGTGTAGAGGGGAGCTTCTCAGGTGCCCAGTGTCCCGTTTGTTTCCCTTCGCAGCTCCCGTACTGCAGGTACTTATGCTGGGTGCTAACAAGAGTTGGTTGGCTCTGCCGACAAAAGCAGCCTTTTCCCTTTGGAAGCTTGGATTGTAGTGTCTCAGGGGCTGCTTGCCAAACCTTGAAGTTGCCCAGGTTATAGCCTCCGCAGGAACGCTTGCGTAGCAAACGAGCACTTTCACCCGAGGAACAGCGTTCCTATCACGCTGCAGGAGAGTTAATCCTGCAGACCTCGTTCCTCCTGGGAAAGCGCAAGGCCACCCTGAGCCTCAGGGTTGTGCCTAAGTTTGCTCCGTGCAAGCTCTGCGTGCCTCGGTTTCCATGAGGTCTCCACCGTTGTTGTGCCTCAAAGGAACTAGAGGATAGCTTTCAGGACTCCAAGCACTCTGGCCTCCGCACCGTTTCCCATGCTACCACACGGCTTCCCCCCACGTCTCCTCTCTGCCTGCTGAGCAACAAGCAGCCGTGTAGGCCCTTCAGAACACTTCTTGCATGCAGAGCCCAAGGCGGGACACTGCTCTCTGTCTTCCTTTGGAAACCTAGGTTGTCGGAGCTTACCCACCACACGAAGACAGTCTGAGCCGGTTTCATGAGCAGGGGAACGTGGACTCAGTGAGGACCAGGGCCCTACCTGCACTCAGAAAATCACTCTGCTCAGCCTTCCATCCAGGAGCTCACACCGACTGGCTCGTTGGTTTAGCAGGACGTCTAAGTGAGGTCCAAGCTGAGCAAAGAGCACTGTTCCTCCTTTACCCTGCTAGGCCCACGGAAGAGGTAGAGCCATCTAGGCCTCGCTCAGGCCAGCCCTCCTTCAGGGATCTTGCCACACTTCGAAGCCTGCACAGTAAAAGATACTTAGCGAAGTTGCCAGGGTTTCGCCATGCTCTCCCTCGGCAGCTCCACTACTGCAGGGACTCATGTTTGCTGTGAACTAGGATAGGTGGCCCACTTCAAAAAGCAGTCTTTTCCCCTTTGGAAATGTGGATTCTTGTAGCCTCGGAGCTGTTTGCGAAACCCTAGGAAGGCCCAGCTTCTACTCACGGCAGGCACGCCCGGGGAGGAAACGAGTATGTTTCCCCAGAGAAACAGGCTGCTTGCAAGTGTCGAGCGGAGCTTCTCAGGTGCCCAGTGTGTCCCGTTTGTTTCCCTTCGCAGCTGACATCCTGCAGGTACTTATGCTGGGGGCTAACAAGGGTAGGTGGCTCTTCCGACAAAAGCAGCCTTTTCCTTTTGGAAGCTTGGATTGTAGTGTCTCAGTGGCTGCTTGCCAAACCTTGAAGTTGCCCAGGTTATAGCCTCCAGAGGTACGCTTGAGTAGCAAACGAGCACTTTCACCCGAGGAACAGGGTTCCTGTCACGCTGGAGGAGAGTTAATCCCGCAGACCTCGTTCCTCCTGGGAAAGCGCAAGTCCACCCTGAGCCTCAGGGTAGTGCCTAAGTTTCCACAGGGCAAGCTCTGCGTGCCTCGGTTTCCATGAGGTCTCCATCGTTGTTGTGCTTCAATGGAACGCGAGGATAGCTTTCAGGACTCCAAGCACTCTGACCTCCGCACCATTTCCCATGCTACCACACAGATCCCCCCACGTGTCCTCTCTGCCTGTGAGCAACAAGCAGCCGTGTAGGCCCTTCGGAACACTTCTTGCATACAGAACCCAAGGCGGCACACTGCTCTCTGTCTTCCTTTGGAAACCTAGGTGGTCGCAGCTTACCCCAGCTCACGAAGACAGTCTGAGCCGTTCTCATGAGCTGGGAGACGTGGACTCAGTGAGGACCAGGGCCCTACCTGCACTCAGAAAATCACTCTGCTCAGCCTTCCATCCAGGAGCTCACACCGACTGGCTCGTTGGTTTAGCAGGACGTCTAAGTGAGGTCCAAGCTGAGCAAAGAGCACACTTCCTCCTTTACCCTGCTAGGCCCACGGAAGAGGTAGAGCCAACTAGGCCTCGCTCAGACCAGCCCTCCTTCAGGGATCTTGCCACACTTCAAAGCCTGCACAGTAAAAGATACTTAGCGAAGTTGCCAAGATTTCGCCATGCTCTCCCTCGGCAGCTCCACTACTGCAGGGACTCATCTTTGCAGTGAACTAGGATAGGTGGCCCACTTCCAAAAGCAGTCTTTTCCCCTTTGGAAATGTGGATTCTTGTAGCCTAGGAGCTGTTTGCGAAACCATAGGAAGGCCCAGCTTTTACTCACTGCAGGCACGCCCGGGGAGGAAACGAGTATGTTTCCCCAGAGAAACAGGCTGCTTGCAAGTGTCGAGAAGAGCTTCTCAGGTGCCCAGTGTGTCCCGTTTGTTTCCCTTCGCAGCTGACATCCTGCAGGTACTTATGCTGGGTGCTAACAAGAGTTGGTTGGCTCTGCCGACAAAAGCAGCCTTTTCCCTTTGGAAGCTTGGATTGTAGTGTCTCAGGGGCTGCTTGCCAAACCTTGAAGTTGCCCAGGTTATAGCCTCCGCAGGAACGCTTGCGTAGCAAACGAGCACTTTCTACCGATGAACAGGGTTCCTGTCACGCTGGAGGAGAGTTAATCCCGCAGACCTCGTTCCTCCTGGGAAAGCGCAAGTCCACCCTGAGCCTCAGGGTAGTGCCTAAGTTTGCTCCGTGCAAGCTCTGCGTGCCTCGGTTTCCATGAGGTCTCCATCGTTGTTGTGCTTCAATGGAACGCGAGGATAGCTTTCAGGACTCCAAGCACTCTGACCTCCGCACCATTTCCCATGCTACCACACAGATCCCCCCACGTCTCCTCTCTGCCTGCTGAGCAATAAGCAGCCGTGTAGGCCCTTCGGAACACTTCTTGCATGCAGACCCCAAGGCGGGACACTGCTCTCTGTCTTCCTTTGGAAACCTAGGTTGTCGGAGCTTACCCACCTCACTAAGACAGTCTGAGCCGGTCTTATGAGCTGGGGAACGTGGACTCAGTGAGGACCAGGGCCCTATCTGCACTCAGAAATTCACTCTGCTCAGCCTTCCATCCAGGAGCTCACACCGACTGGCTCGTTGGTTTAGCAGGACGTCTAAGTGAGGTCCAAGCTGAGCAAAGAACACACTTCCTCCTTTACCCTGCTAGGCCCACGGAAGAGGTAGAGCCAACTAGGCCTCGCTCAGGCCAGCCCTCCTTCAGGGATCTTGCCACACTTCGAAGCCTGCACAGTAAAAGTTATTTAGCGAAGTTGCCAGGGTTTCGCCATGCTCTCCCTCGGCAGCTCCACTACTGCAGGGACTCATGTTTGCTGTGAACTAGGATAGGTGGCCCACTTCAAAAAGCAGTCTTTTCCCCTTTGGAAATGTGGATTCTTGTAGCCTCGGAGCTGTTTGCAAAACCCTAGGAAGGCCCAGCTTCTACTCACGGCAGGCACGCCCGGGGAGGAAACGAGTATGTTTCCCCAGAGAAACAGGCTGCTTGCAAGTGTCGAGCGGAGCTTCTCAGGTGCCCAGTGTATCCCGTTTGTTTCCCTTCGCAGCTGACATCCTGCAGGTACTTATGCTGGGGGCTAACAAGGGTAGGTGGCTCTTCCGACAAAAGCAGCCTTTTCCTTTTGGAAGCTTGGATTGTAGTGTCTCAGTGGCTGCTTGCCAAACCTTGAAGTTGCCCAGGTTATAGCCTCCAGAGGTACGCTTGAGTAGCAAACGAGCACTTTCACCCGAGGAACAGGGTTCCTGTCACGCTGGAGGAGAGTTAATCCCGCAGACCTCGTTCCTCCTGGGAAAGCGCAAGGCCACCCTGAGCCTCAGGGTAGTGCCTAAGTTTCCACAGGGCAAGCTCTGGGTGCCTCGGTTTCCATGAGGTCTCCATCGTTGTTGTGCTTCAATGGAACGCGAGGATAGCTTTCAGGACTCCAAGCACTCTGACCTCCGCACCATTTCCCATGCTACCACACAGATCCCCCCACGTCTCCTCTCTGCCTGCTGAGCAACAAGCAGCCGTGTAGGCCCTTCGGAACACTTCTTGCATGCAGAACCAAAGGCGGCACACTGCTCTCTGTCTTCCTCTGGAAACTTAGGTTGTCGGAGCTTACCCACCTCACTAAGACAGTCTGAGCCGGTTTCATGAGCTGGGGAACGTGGACTCAGTGAGGACCAGGGCCCTACATGCACTCTGAAAATCACTCTGCTCAGCCTTCCATCCAGGAGCTCACACCGACTGGCTCGTTGGTTTAGCAGGACGTCTAAGTGAGGTCCAAGCTGAGCAAAGAACACACTTCCTCCTTTACCCTGCTAGGCCCACGGAAGAGGTAGAGCCAACTAGGCCTCGCTCAGGCCAGCCCTCCTTCAGGGATCTTGCCACACTTCGAAGCCTGCACAGTAAAAGTTATTTAGCGAAGTTGCCAAGATTTCGCCATGCTCTCCCTCGGCAGCTCCACTACTGCAGGGACTCAGGTTTGCTTTGAACTAGTATAGGTGTCCCTGCTTCCAAAAGCAGTCTTTTCCCCTTTGGAAATGTGGATTCTTGTAGCCTCGGAGCTGTTTGCGAAACCATAGGAAGGCCCAGCTTTTACTCACTGCAGGCACGCCCGGGGAGGAAACGAGTATGTTTCCCCAGAGAAACAGGCTGCTTGCAAGTGTAGAGGGGAGCTTCTCAGGTGCCCAGTGTCCCGTTTGTTTCCCTTCGCAGCTCCCGTACTGCAGGTACTTATGCTGGGTGCTAACAAGAGTTGGTTGGCTCTGCCGACAAAAGCAGCCTTTTCCCTTTGGAAGCTTGGATTGTAGTGTCTCAGGGGCTGCTTGCCAAACCTTGAAGTTGCCCAGGTTATAGCCTCCGCAGGAACGCTTGCGTAGCAAACGAGCACTTTCACCCGAGGAACAGCGTTCCTATCACGCTGCAGGAGAGTTAATCCTGCAGACCTCGTTCCTCCTGGGAAAGCGCAAGGCCACCCTGAGCCTCAGGGTAGTGCCTAAGTTTGCTCCGTGCAAGCTCTGCGTGCCTCGGTTTCCATGAGGTCTCCACCGTTGTTGTGCCTCAATGGAACTAGAGGATAGCTTTCAGGACTCCAAGCACTCTGGCCTCCGCACCGTTTCCCATGCTACCACACGGCTTCCCCCCACGTCTCCTCTCTGCCTGCTGAGCAACAAGCAGCCGTGTAGGCCCTTCAGAACACTTCTTGCATGCAGAGCCCAAGGCGGGACACTGCTCTCTGTCTTCCTTTGGAAACCTAGGTTGTCGGAGCTTACCCACCTCACGAAGACAGTCTGAGCCGGTTTCATGAGCTGGGGAACGTGGACTCAGTGAGGACCAGGGCCCTACCTGCACTCTGAAAATCACTCTGCTCAGCCTTCCATCCAGGAGCTCACACCGACTGGCTCGTTGGTTTAGCAGGACGTCTAAGTGAGGTCCAAGCTGAGCAAAGAACACACTTCCTCCTTTACCCTGCTAGGCCCACGGAAGAGGTAGAGCCAACTAGGCCTCGCTCAGGCCAGCCCTCCTTCAGGGATCTTGCCACACTTCGAAGCCTGCACAGTAAAAGATACTTAGCGAAGTTGCCAGGGTTTCGCCATGCTCTCCCTCGGCAGCTCCACTACTGCAGGGACTCATGTTTGCTTTGAACTAGTATAGGTGTCCCTGCTTCCAAAAGCAGTCTTTTCCCCTTTGGAAATGGGGATTCTTGTAGCCTCGGAGCTGTTTGCGAAACCATAGGAAGGCCCAGCTTTTACTCACTGCAGGCACGCCCGGAGAGGAAACGAGTATGTTTCCCCAGAGAAACAGGCTGCTTGCAAGTGTAGAGGGGAGCTTCTCAGGTGCCCAGTGTCCCGTTTGTTTCCCTTCGCAGCTCCCGTACTGCAGGTACTTATGCTGGGTGCTAACAAGAGTTGGTTGGCTCTGCCGACAAAAGCAGCCTTTTCCCTTTGGAAGCTTGGATTGTAGTGTCTCAGGGGCTGCTTGCCAAACCTTGAAGTTGCCCAGGTTATAGCCTCCGCAGGAACGCTTGCGTAGCAAACGAGCACTTTCACCCGAGGAACAGCGTTCCTATCACGCTGCAGGAGAGTTAATCCTGCAGACCTCGTTCCTCCTGGGAAAGCGCAAGGCCACCCTGAGCCTCAGGGTTGTGCCTAAGTTTGCTCCGTGCAAGCTCTGCGTGCCTCGGTTTCCATGAGGTCTCCACCGTTGTTGTGCCTCAAAGGAACTAGAGGATAGCTTTCAGGACTCCAAGCACTCTGGCCTCCGCACCGTTTCCCATGCTACCACACGGCTTCCCCCCACGTCTCCTCTCTGCCTGCTGAGCAACAAGCAGCCGTGTAGGCCCTTCAGAACACTTCTTGCATGCAGAGCCCAAGGCGGGACACTGCTCTCTGTCTTCCTTTGGAAACCTAGGTTGTCGGAGCTTACCCACCACACGAAGACAGTCTGAGCCGGTTTCATGAGCAGGGGAACGTGGACTCAGTGAGGACCAGGGCCCTACCTGCACTCAGAAAATCACTCTGCTCAGCCTTCCATCCAGGAGCTCACACCGACTGGCTCGTTGGTTTAGCAGGACGTCTAAGTGAGGTCCAAGCTGAGCAAAGAGCACTGTTCCTCCTTTACCCTGCTAGGCCCACGGAAGAGGTAGAGCCATCTAGGCCTCGCTCAGGCCAGCCCTCCTTCAGGGATCTTGCCACACTTCGAAGCCTGCACAGTAAAAGATACTTAGCGAAGTTGCCAGGGTTTCGCCATGCTCTCCCTCGGCAGCTCCACTACTGCAGGGACTCATGTTTGCTGTGAACTAGGATAGGTGGCCCACTTCAAAAAGCAGTCTTTTCCCCTTTGGAAATGTGGATTCTTGTAGCCTCGGAGCTGTTTGCGAAACCCTAGGAAGGCCCAGCTTCTACTCACGGCAGGCACGCCCGGGGAGGAAACGAGTATGTTTCCCCAGAGAAACAGGCTGCTTGCAAGTGTCGAGCAGAGCTTCTCAGGTGCCCAGTGTGTCCCGTTTGTTTCCCTTCGCAGCTGACATCCTGCAGGTACTTATGCTGGGGGCTAACAAGGGTAGGTGGCTCTTCCGACAAAAGCAGCCTTTTCCTTTTGGAAGCTTGGATTGTAGTGTCTCAGGGGCTGCTTGCCAAACCTTGAAGTTGCCCAGGTTATAGCCTCCAGAGGTACGCTTGAGTAGCAAACGAGCACTTTCACCCGAGGAACAGGGTTCCTGTCACGCTGGAGGAGAGTTAATCCCGCAGACCTCGTTCCTCCTGGGAAAGCGCAAGGCCACCCTGAGCCTCAGGGTAGTGCCTAAGTTTCCACAGGGCAAGCTCTGCGTGCCTCGGTTTCCATGAGGTCTCCATCGTTGTTGTGCTTCAATGGAACGCGAGGATAGCTTTCAGGACTCCAAGCACTCTGACCTCCGCACCATTTCCCATGCTACCACACAGATCCCCCCACGTGTCCTCTCTGCCTGTGAGCAACAAGCAGCCGTGTAGGCCCTTCGGAACACTTCTTGCATACAGAACCCAAGGCGGCACACTGCTCTCTGTCTTCCTTTGGAAACCTAGGTGGTCGCAGCTTGCCCCAGCTCACGAAGACAGTCTGAGCCGTTCTCATGAGCTGGGAGACGTGGACTCAGTGAGGACCAGGGCCCTACCTGCACTCAGAAAATCACTCTGCTCAGCCTTCCATCCAGGAGCTCACACCGACTGGCTCGTTGGTTTAGCAGGACGTCTAAGTGAGGTCCAAGCTGAGCAAAGAGCACACTTCCTCCTTTACCCTGCTAGGCCCACGGAAGAGTTAGAGCCAACTAGGCCTCGCTCAGACCAGCCCTCCTTCAGGGATCTTGCCACACTTCGAAGCCTGCACAGTAAAAGATACTTAGCGAAGTTGCCAAGATTTCGCCATGCTCTCCCTCGGCAGCTCCACTACTGCAGGGACTCATCTTGCAGTGAACTAGGATAGGTGGCCCACTTCCAAAAGCAGTCTTTTCCCCTTTGGAAATGTGGATTCTTGTAGCCTAGGAGCTGTTTGCGAAACCATAGGAAGGCCCAGCTTTTACTCACTGCAGGCACGCCCGGGGAGGAAACGAGTATGTTTCCCCAGAGAAACAGGCTGCTTGCAAGTGTCGAGAAGAGCTTCTCAGGTGCCCAGTGTGTCCCGTTTGTTTCCCTTCGCAGCTCCCGTACTGCAGGTACTTATGCTGGGTGCTAACAAGGGTTCGTTGGCTCTGCCGAGAAAAGCAGCCTTTTCCCTTTGGAAGCTTGGATTGTAGTGTATCAGGGGCTGCTTGCCAAACCTTGAAGTTGCCCAGGTTATAGCCTCCGCAGGTACGCTTGCGTAGCAAACGAGCACTTTCTACCGAAGAACAGGGTTCCTGTCACGCTGGAGGAGAGTTAATCCCGCAGACCTCCTTCCTCCTGGGAAAGCGCAAGGCCACCCTGAGCCTCAGGGTAGTGCCTAAGTTTGCTCCGTGCAAGCTCTGCGTGCCTCGGTTTCCATGAGGTCTCCACCGTTGTTGTGCTTCAATGGAACGCGAGGATAGCTTTCAGGACTCCAAGCACTCTGGCCTCCACACCGTTTCCCATGCTACCACACGGATTCCCCCCACGTCTCCTCTCTGCCTGCTGAGCAACAAGCAGCCGTGTAGGCCCTTCAGAACACTTCTTGCATGCAGAGCCCAAGGCGGGACACTGCTCTCTGTCTTCCTTTGGAAACCTAGGTTGTCGCAGCTTGCCCAGCTCACCAAGACAGTCTGAGCCGGTCTCATGAGCTGGGGAACGTGGACTCAGTGAGGACCAGGGCCCTACCTGCACTCAGAAAATCACTCTGCTCAGCCTTCCATCCAGGAGCTCACACCGACTGGCTCGTTGGTTTAGCAGGACGTCTAAGTGAGGTCCAAGCTGAGCAAAGAACACACTTCCTCCTTTACCCTGCTAGGCCCACGGAAGAGGTAGAGCCAACTAGGCCTCGCTCAGGCCAGCCCTCCTTCAGGGATCTTGCCACACTTCGAAGCCTGCACAGTAAAAGATATTTAGCGAAGTTGCCAGGGTTTCGCCATTCTCCCTCGGCAGCTCCACTACTGCAGGGACTCATGTTTGCTGTGAACTAGGATAGGTGGCCCACTTCCAAAAGCAGTCTTTTCCCCTTTGGAAAGGTGGATTCTTGTAGCCTAGGAGCTGTTTGCGAAACCATAGGAAGGCGCAGCTTTTACTCACTGCAGGCACGCCCGGGGAGGAAACGAGTATGTTTCCCCAGAGAAACAGGCTGCTTGCAAGTGTAGAGGGGAGCTTCTCAGGTGCCCAGTGTGTCCCGTTTGTTTCCCTTCGCAGCTGACATCCTGCAGGTACTTATGCTGGGTGCTAACAAGGGATCTTTGGCTCTGCCGAGAAGAGCAGCCTTTTCCCTTTGGAAGCTTGGATTGTAGTGTCTCAGGGGCTGCTTGCCAAACCTTGAAGTTGACCTGGTTATAGCCTCCGCAGGTACGCTTGCGTAGCAAACGAGCACTTTCACCCGATGAACAGCGTTCCTATCATGCTGCAGGAGAGTTAATCCCGCAGACCTCGTTCCTCCTGGGAAAGCGCAAGTCCACCCTGAGCCTCAGGTTAGTGCCTAAGTTTCCAACGGGCAAGCTCTGCGTGCCTCGGTTTCCATGAGGTCTCCACCGTTGTTGTGCTTCAATGGAACGCGAAGATAGCTTTCAGGACTCCAAGCACTCTGACCTCCGCACCGTTTCCCATGCTACCACACGGATCCCCCCCACGTCTCCTCTCTGCCTGCTGAGCAACAAGCAGCCGTGTAGGCCCTTCAGAACACTTCTGCATGCAGAGCCCAAGGCGGCACACTGCTCTCTGTCTTCCTTTGGAAACCTAGGTGGTCGCAGCTTACCCAGCTCACCAAGACAGTCTGAGCCGGTCTCATGAGCTGGGGAACGTGGACTCAGTGAGGACCAGGGCCCTACCTGCACTCAGAAAATCACTCTGCTCAGCCTTCCATCCAGGAGCTCACACCGACTGGCTCGTTGGTTTAGCAGGACGTCTAAGTGAGGTCCAAGCTGAGCAAAGAACACACTTCCTCCTTTACCCTGCTAGGCCCACGGAAGAGGTAGAGCCAACTAGGCCTCGCTCAGGCCAGCCCTCCTTCAGGGATCTTGCCACACTTCGAAGCCTGCACAGTAAAAGATATTTAGCGAAGTTGCCAGGGTTTCGCCATTCTCCCTCGGCAGCTCCACTACTGCAGGGACTCATGTTTGCTGTGAACTAGGATAGGTTGCCCACTTCCAAAAGCAGTCTTTTCCCCTTTGGAAATGTGGATTCTTGTAGCCTAGGAGCTGTTTGCGAAACCATAGGAAGGCCCAGCTTTTACTCACTGCAGGCACGCCCGGGGAGGAAACGAGTATGTTTCCCCAGAGAAACAGGCTGCTTGCAAGTGTCGAGGGGAGCTTCTCAGGTGCCCAGTGTGTCCCGTTTGTTTCCCTTCGCAGCTGACATCCTGCAGGTACTTATGCTGGGTGCTAACAAGAGTTGGTTGGCTCTGCCGAGAAAAGCAGCCTTTTCTCTTTGGAAGCTTGGATTGTAGTGTCTCAGGGGCTGCTTGCCAAACCTTGAAGTTGCCCAGGTTATAGCCTCCGCAGGAACGCTTGCGTAGCAAACGAGCACTTTCTACCGATGAACAGGGTTCCTGTCACGCTGGAGGAGAGTTAATCCCGCAGACCTCGTTCCTCCTGGGAAAGCGCAAGTCCACCCTGAGCCTCAGGGTAGTGCCTAAGTTTGCTCCGTGCAAGCTCTGCGTGCCTCGGTTTCCATGAGGTCTCCATCGTTGTTGTGCTTCAATGGAACGCGAGGATAGCTTTCAGGACTCCAAGCACTCTGACCTCCGCACCATTTCCCATGCTACCACACAGATCCCCCCACGTCTCCTCTCTGCCTGCTGAGCAATAAGCAGCCGTGTAGGCCCTTCGGAACACTTCTTGCATGCAGACCCCAAGGCGGGACACTGCTCTCTGTCTTCCTTTGGAAACCTAGGTTGTCGGAGCTTACCCACCTCACTAAGACAGTCTGAGCCGGTCTCATGAGCTGGGGAACGTGGACTCAGTGAGGACCAGGGCCCTATCTGCACTCAGAAATTCACTCTGCTCAGCCTTCCATCCAGGAGCTCACACCGACTGGCTCGTTGGTTTAGCAGGACGTCTAAGTGAGGTCCAAGCTGAGCAAAGAACACACTTCCTCCTTTACCCTGCTAGGCCCACGGAAGAGGTAGAGCCAACTAGGCCTCGCTCAGGCCAGCCCTCCTTCAGGGATCTTGCCACACTTCGAAGCCTGCACAGTAAAAGTTATTTAGCGAAGTTGCCAGGGTTTCGCCATGCTCTCCCTCGGCAGCTCCACTACTGCAGGGACTCATGTTTGCTGTGAACTAGGATAGGTGGCCCACTTCAAAAAGCAGTCTTTTCCCCTTTGGAAATGTGGATTCTTGTAGCCTCAGAGCTGTTTGCAAAACCCTAGGAAGGCCCAGCTTCTACTCACGGCAGGCACGCCCGGGGAGGAAAAGAGTATGTTTCCCCAGAGAAACAGGCTGCTTGCAAGTGTCGAGCGGAGCTTCTCAGGTGCCCAGTGTATCCCGTTTGTTTCCCTTCGCAGCTGACATCCTGCAGGTACTTATGCTGGGGGCTAACAAGGGTAGGTGGCTCTTCCGACAAAAGCAGCCTTTTCCTTTTGGAAGCTTGGATTGTAGTGTCTCAGTGGCTGCTTGCCAAACCTTGAAGTTGCCCAGGTTATAGCCTCCAGAGGTACGCTTGAGTAGCAAACGAGCACTTTCACCCGAGGAACAGGGTTCCTGTCACGCTGGAGGAGAGTTAATCCCGCAGACCTCGTTCCTCCTGGGAAAGCGCAAGGCCACCCTGAGCCTCAGGGTAGTGCCTAAGTTTCCACAGGGCAAGCTCTGGGTGCCTCGGTTTCCATGAGGTCTCCATCGTTGTTGTGCTTCAATGGAACGCGAGGATAGCTTTCAGGACTCCAAGCACTCTGACCTCCGCACCATTTCCCATGCTACCACACAGATCCCCCCACGTCTCCTCTCTGCCTGCTGAGCAACAAGCAGCCGTGTAGGCCCTTCGGAACACTTCTTGCATGCAGAACCAAAGGCGGCACACTGCTCTCTGTCTTCCTCTGGAAACCTAGGTTGTCGGAGCTTACCCACCTCACTAAGACAGTCTGAGCCGGTTTCATGAGCTGGGGAACGTGGACTCAGTGAGGACCAGGGCCCTACCTGCACTCTGAAAATCACTCTGCTCAGCCTTCCATCCAGGAGCTCACACCGACTGGCTCGTTGGTTTAGCAGGACATGTAAGTGAGGTCCAAGCTGAGCAAAGAGCACTGTTCCTCCTTTACCCTGCTAGGCCCACGGAAGAGGTAGAGCCAACTAGGCCTCGCTCACACCAGCCCTCCTTCAGGGATCTTGCCACACTTCGAAGCCTGCACAGTAAAAGATACTTAGCGAAGTTGCCAGGGTTTCGCCATGCTCTCCCTCGGCAGCTCCACTACTGCAGGGACTCATGTTTGCTTTGAACTAGTATAGGTGTCCCTGCTTCCAAAAGCAGTCTTTTCCCCTTTGGAAATGTGGATTCTTGTAGCCTCGGAGCTGTTTGCGAAACCATAGGAAGGCCCAGCTTTTACTCACTGCAGGCACGCCCGGGGAGGAAACGAGTATGTTTCCCCAGAGAAACAGGCTGCTTGCAAGTGTAGAGGGGAGCTTCTCAGGTGCCCAGTGTCCCGTTTGTTTCCCTTCGCAGCTCCCGTACTGCAGGTACTTATGCTGGGTGCTAACAAGAGTTGGTTGGCTCTGCCGACAAAAGCAGCCTTTTCCCTTTGGAAGCTTGGATTGTAGTGTCTCAGGGGCTGCTTGCCAAACCTTGAAGTTGCCCAGGTTATAGCCTCCGCAGGAACGCTTGCGTAGCAAACGAGCACTTTCACCCGAGGAACAGCGTTCCTATCACGCTGCAGGAGAGTTAATCCTGCAGACCTCGTTCCTCCTGGGAAAGCGCAAGGCCACCCTGAGCCTCAGGGTAGTGCCTAAGTTTGCTCCGTGCAAGCTCTGCGTGCCTCGGTTTCCATGAGGTCTCCACCGTTGTTGTGCCTCAATGGAACTAGAGGATAGCTTTCAGGACTCCAAGCACTCTGGCCTCCGCACCGTTTCCCATGCTACCACACGGCTTCCCCCCACGTCTCCTCTCTGCCTGCTGAGCAACAAGCAGCCGTGTAGGCCCTTCAGAACACTTCTTGCATGCAGAGCCCAAGGCGGGACACTGCTCTCTGTCTTCCTTTGGAAACCTAGGTTGTCGGAGCTTACCCACCTCACGAAGACAGTCTGAGCCGGTTTCATGAGCTGGGGAACGTGGACTCAGTGAGGACCAGGGCCCTACCTGCACTCTGAAAATCACTCTGCTCAGCCTTCCATCCAGGAGCTCACACCGACTGGCTCGTTGGTTTAGCAGGACGTCTAAGTGAGGTCCAAGCTGAGCAAAGAACACACTTCCTCCTTTACCCTGCTAGGCCCACGGAAGAGGTAGAGCCAACTAGGCCTCGCTCAGGCCAGCCCTCCTTCAGGGATCTTGCCACACTTCGAAGCCTGCACAGTAAAAGATACTTAGCGAAGTTGCCAGGGTTTCGCCATGCTCTCCCTCGGCAGCTCCACTACTGCAGGGACTCATGTTTGCTTTGAACTAGTATAGGTGTCCCTGCTTCCAAAAGCAGTCTTTTCCCCTTTGGAAATGGGGATTCTTGTAGCCTCGGAGCTGTTTGCGAAACCATAGGAAGGCCCAGCTTTTATTCACTGCAGGCACGCCCGGAGAGGAAACGAGTATGTTTCCCCAGAGAAACAGGCTGCTTGCAAGTGTAGAGGGGAGCTTCTCAGGTGCCCAGTGTCCCGTTTGTTTCCCTTCGCAGCTCCCGTACTGCAGGTACTTATGCTGGGTGCTAACAAGAGTTGGTTGGCTCTGCCGACAAAAGCAGCCTTTTCCCTTTGGAAGCTTGGATTGTAGTGTCTCAGGGGCTGCTTGCCAAACCTTGAAGTTGCCCAGGTTATAGCCTCCGCAGGAACGCTTGCGTAGCAAACGAGCACTTTCACCCGAGGAACAGCGTTCCTATCACGCTGCAGGAGAGTTAATCCTGCAGACCTCGTTCCTCCTGGGAAAGCGCAAGGCCACCCTGAGCCTCAGGGTTGTGCCTAAGTTTGCTCCGTGCAAGCTCTGCGTGCCTCGGTTTCCATGAGGTCTCCACCGTTGTTGTGCCTCAAAGGAACTAGAGGATAGCTTTCAGGACTCCAAGCACTCTGGCCTCCGCACCGTTTCCCATGCTACCACACGGCTTCCCCCCACGTCTCCTCTCTGCCTGCTGAGCAACAAGCAGCCGTGTAGGCCCTTCAGAACACTTCTTGCATGCAGAGCCCAAGGCGGGACACTGCTCTCTGTCTTCCTTTGGAAACCTAGGTTGTCGGAGCTTACCCACCACACGAAGACAGTCTGAGCCGGTTTCATGAGCTGGGGAACGTGGACTCAGTGAGGACCAGGGCCCTACCTGCACTCAGAAAATCACTCTGCTCAGCCTTCCATCCAGGAGCTCACACCGACTGGCTCGTTGGTTTAGCAGGACGTCTAAGTGAGGTCCAAGCTGAGCAAAGAGCACTGTTCCTCCTTTACCCTGCTAGGCCCACGGAAGAGGTAGAGCCATCTAGGCCTCGCTCAGGCCAGCCCTCCTTCAGGGATCTTGCCACACTTCGAAGCCTGCACAGTAAAAGATACTTAGCGAAGTTGCCAGGGTTTCGCCATGCTCTCCCTCGGCAGCTCCACTACTGCAGGGACTCATGTTTGCTGTGAACTAGGATAGGTGGCCCACTTCAAAAAGCAGTCTTTTCCCCTTTGGAAATGTGGATTCTTGTAGCCTCGGAGCTGTTTGCGAAACCATAGGAAGGCCCAGCTTCTACTCACGGCAGGCACGCCCGGGGAGGAAACGAGTATGTTTCCCCAGAGAAACAGGCTGCTTGCAAGTGTCGAGCGGAGCTTCTCAGGTGCCCAGTGTGTCCCGTTTGTTTCCCTTCGCAGCTGACATCCTGCAGGTACTTATGCTGGGGGCTAACAAGGGTAGGTGGCTCTTCCGACAAAAGCAGCCTTTTCCTTTTGGAAGCTTGGATTGTAGTGTCTCAGGGGCTGCTTGCCAAACCTTGAAGTTGCCCAGGTTATAGCCTCCAGAGGTACGCTTGAGTAGCAAACGAGCACTTTCACCCGAGGAACAGGGTTCCTGTCACGCTGGAGGAGAGTTAATCCCGCAGACCTCGTTCCTCCTGGGAAAGCGCAAGGCCACCCTGAGCCTCAGGGTAGTGCCTAAGTTTCCACAGGGCAAGCTCTGCGTGCCTCGGTTTCCATGAGGTCTCCATCGTTGTTGTGCTTCAATGGAACGCGAGGATAGCTTTCAGGACTCCAAGCACTCTGACCTCCGCACCATTTCCCATGCTACCACACAGATCCCCCCACGTGTCCTCTCTGCCTGTGAGCAACAAGCAGCCGTGTAGGCCCTTCGGAACACTTCTTGCATACAGAACCCAAGGCGGCACACTGCTCTCTGTCTTCCTTTGGAAACCTAGGTGGTCGCAGCTTGCCCCAGCTCACGAAGACAGTCTGAGCCGTTCTCATGAGCTGGGAGACGTGGACTCAGTGAGGACCAGGGCCCTACCTGCACTCAGAAAATCACTCTGCTCAGCCTTCCATCCAGGAGCTCACACCGACTGGCTCGTTGGTTTAGCAGGACGTCTAAGTGAGGTCCAAGCTGAGCAAAGAGCACACTTCCTCCTTTACCCTGCTAGGCCCACGGAAGAGGTAGAGCCAACTAGGCCTCGCTCAGACCAGCCCTCCTTCAGGGATCTTGCCACACTTCGAAGCCTGCACAGTAAAAGATACTTAGCGAAGTTGCCAAGATTTCGCCATGCTCTCCCTCGGCAGCTCCACTACTGCAGGGACTCATCTTTGCAGTGAACTAGGATAGGTGGCCCACTTCCAAAAGCAGTCTTTTCCCCTTTGGAAAGGTGGATTCTTGTAGCCTAGGAGCTGTTTGCGAAACCATAGGAAGGCCCAGCTTTTACTCACTGCAGGCACGCCCGGGGAGGAAACGAGTATGTTTCCCCAGAGAAACAGGCTGCTTGCAAGTGTCGAGAAGAGCTTCTCAGGTGCCCAGTGTGTCCCGTTTGTTTCCCTTCGCAGCTCCCGTACTGCAGGTACTTATGCTGGGTGCTAACAAGGGTTCGTTGGCTCTGCCGAGAAAAGCAGCCTTTTCCCTTTGGAAGCTTGGATTGTAGTGTCTCAGGGGCTGCTTGCCAAACCTTGAAGTTGCCCAGGTTATAGCCTCCGCAGGTACGCTTGCGTAGCAAACGAGCACTTTCTACCGAAGAACAGGGTTCCTGTCACGCTGGAGGAGAGTTAATCCCGCAGACCTCCTTCCTCCTGGGAAAGCGCAAGGCCACCCTGAGCCTCAGGGTAGTGCCTAAGTTTGCTCCGTGCAAGCTCTGCGTGCCTCGGTTTCCATGAGGTCTCCACCGTTGTTGTGCTTCAATGGAACGCGAGGATAGCTTTCAGGACTCCAAGCACTCTGGCCTCCACACCGTTTCCCATGCTACCACACGGATTCCCCCCACGTCTCCTCTCTGCCTGCTGAGCAACAAGCAGCCGTGTAGGCCCTTCAGAACACTTCTTGCATGCAGAGCCCAAGGCGGGACACTGCTCTCTGTCTTCCTTTGGAAACCTAGGTTGTCGCAGCTTGCCCAGCTCACCAAGACAGTCTGAGCCGGTCTCATGAGCTGGGGAACGTGGACTCAGTGAGGACCAGGGCCCTACCTGCACTCAGAAAATCACTCTGCTCAGCCTTCCATCCAGGAGCTCACACCGACTGGCTCGTTGGTTTAGCAGGACGTCTAAGTGAGGTCCAAGCTGAGCAAAGAACACACTTCCTCCTTTACCCTGCTAGGCCCACGGAAGAGGTAGAGCCAACTAGGCCTCGCTCAGGCCAGCCCTCCTTCAGGGATCTTGCCACACTTCGAAGCCTGCACAGTAAAAGATATTTAGCGAAGTTGCCAGGGTTTCGCCATTTTCCCTCGGCAGCTCCACTACTGCAGGGACTCATGTTTGCTGTGAACTAGGATAGGTGGCCCACTTCCAAAAGCAGTCTTTTCCCCTTTGGAAAGGTGGATTCTTGTAGCCTAGGAGCTGTTTGCGAAACCATAGGAAGGCGCAGCTTTTACTCACTGCAGGCACGCCCGGGGAGGAAACGAGTATGTTTCCCCAGAGAAACAGGCTGCTTGCAAGTGTCGAGGGGAGCTTCTCAGGTGCCCAGTGTGTCCCGTTTGTTTCCCTTCGCAGCTGACATCCTGCAGGTACTTATGCTGGGTGCTAACAAGGGTTCTTTGGCTCTGCCGAGAAAAGCAGCCTTTTCCCTTTGGAAGCTTGGATTGTAGTGTCTCAGGGGCTGCTTGCCAAACCTTGAAGTTGACCTGGTTATAGCCTCCGCAGGTACGCTTGCGTAGCAAACGAGCACTTTCACCCGATGAACAGCGTTCCTATCACGCTGCAGGAGAGTTAATCCCGCAGACCTCGTTCCTCCTGGGAAAGCGCAAGTCCACCCTGAGCCTCAGGTTAGTGCCTAAGTTTCCAACGGGCAAGCTCTGCGTGCCTCGGTTTCCATGAGGTCTCCACCGTTGTTGTGCTTCAATGGAACGCGAAGATAGCTTTCAGGACTCCAAGCACTCTGACCTCCGCACCGTTTCCCATGCTACCACACGGATCCCCCCCCACGTCTCCTCTCTGCCTGCTGAGCAACAAGCAGCCGTGTAGGCCCTTCAGAACACTTCTGCATGCAGAGCCCAAGGCGGCACACTGCTCTCTGTCTTCCTTTGGAAACCTAGGTGGTCGCAGCTTACCCAGCTCACCAAGACAGTCTGAGCCGGTCTCATGAGCTGGGGAACGTGGACTCAGTGAGGACCAGGGCCCTACCTGCACTCAGAAAATCACTCTGCTCAGCCTTCCATCCAGGAGCTCACACCGACTGGCTCGTTGGTTTAGCAGGACGTCTAAGTGAGGTCCAAGCTGAGCAAAGAACACACTTCCTCCTTTACCCTGCTAGGCCCACGGAAGAGGTAGAGCCAACTAGGCCTCGCTCAGGCCAGCCCTCCTTCAGGGATCTTGCCACACTTCGAAGCCTGCACAGTAAAAGATATTTAGCGAAGTTGCCAGGGTTTCGCCATTCTCCCTCGGCAGCTCCACTACTGCAGGGACTCATGTTTGCTGTGAACTAGGATAGGTGGCCCACTTCCAAAAGCAGTCTTTTCCCCTTTGGAAATGTGGATTCTTGTAGCCTAGGAGCTGTTTGCGAAACCATAGGAAGGCCCAGCTTTTACTCACTGCAGGCACGCCCGGGGAGGAAACGAGTATGTTTCCCCAGAGAAACAGGCTGCTTGCAAGTGTCGAGGGGAGCTTCTCAGGTGCCCAGTGTGTCCCGTTTGTTTCCCTTCGCAGCTGACATCCTGCAGGTACTTATGCTGGGTGCTAACAAGAGTTGGTTGGCTCTGCCGAGAAAAGCAGCCTTTTCCCTTTGGAAGCTTGGATTGTAGTGTCTCAGGGGCTGCTTGCCAAACCTTGAAGTTGCCCAGGTTATAGCCTCCGCAGGAACGCTTGCGTAGCAAACGACCAATTTCTACGGATGAACAGGGTTCCTGTCACGCTGGAGGAGAGTTAATCCCGCAGACCTCGTTCCTCCTGGGAAAGCGCAAGTCCACCCTGAGCCTCAGGGTAGTGCCTAAGTTTGCTCCGTGCAAGCTCTGCGTGCCTCGGTTTCCATGAGGTCTCCATCGTTGTTGTGCTTCAATGGAACGCGAGGATAGCTTTCAGGACTCCAAGCACTCTGACCTCCGCACCATTTCCCATGCTACCACACAGATCCCCCCACGTCTCCTCTCTGCCTGCTGAGCAATAAGCAGCCGTGTAGGCCCTTCGGAACACTTCTTGCATGCAGACCCCAAGGCGGGACACTGCTCTCTGTCTTCCTTTGGAAACCTAGGTTGTCGGAGCTTACCCACCTCACTAAGACAGTCTGAGCCGGTCTCATGAGCTGGGGAACGTGGACTCAGTGAGGACCAGGGCCCTATCTGCACTCAGAAATTCACCCTGCTCAGCCTTCCATCCAGGAGCTCACACCGACTGGCTCGTTGGTTTAGCAGGACGTCTAAGTGAGGTCCAAGCTGAGCAAAGAACACACTTCCTCCTTTACCCTGCTAGGCCCACGGAAGAGGTAGAGCCAACTAGGCCTCGCTCAGGCCAGCCCTCCTTCAGGGATCTTGCCACACTTCGAAGCCTGCACAGTAAAAGTTATTTAGCGAAGTTGCCAGGGTTTCGCCATGCTCTCCCTCGGCAGCTCCACTACTGCAGGGACTCATGTTTGCTGTGAACTAGGATAGGTGGCCCACTTCCAAAAGCAGTCTTTTCCCCTTTGGAAATGTGGATTCTTGTAGCCTCGGAGCTGTTTGCAAAACCCTAGGAAGGCCCAGCTTCTACTCACGGCAGGCACGCCCGGGGAGGAAACGAGTATGTTTCCCCAGAGAAACAGGCTGCTTGCAAGTGTCGAGCGGAGCTTCTCAGGTGCCCAGTGTATCCCGTTTGTTTCCCTTCGCAGCTGACATCCTGCAGGTACTTATGCTGGGGGCTAACAAGGGTAGGTGGCTCTTCCGACAAAAGCAGCCTTTTCCTTTTGGAAGTTTGGATTGTAGTGTCTCAGTGGCTGCTTGCCAAACCTTGAAGTTGCCCAGGTTATAGCCTCCAGAGGTACGCTTGAATAGCAAACGAGCACTTTCACCCGAGGAACAGGGTTCCTGTCACGCTGGAGGAGAGTTAATCCCGCAGACCTCGTTCCTCCTGGGAAAGCGCAAGGCCACCCTGAGCCTCAGGGTAGTGCCTAAGTTTCCACAGGGCAAGCTCTGGGTGCCTCGGTTTCCATGAGGTCTCCATCGTTGTTGTGCTTCAATGGAACGCGAGGATAGCTTTCAGGACTCCAAGCACTCTGACCTCCGCACCATTTCCCATGCTACCACACAGATCCCCCCACGTCTCCTCTCTGCCTGCTGAGCAACAAGCAGCCGTGTAGGCCCTTCGGAACACTTCTTGCATGCAGAACCAAAGGCGGCACACTGCTCTCTGTCTTCCTCTGGAAACCTAGGTTGTCGGAGCTTACCCACCTCACTAAGACAGTCTGAGCCGGTTTCATGAGCTGGGGAACGTGGACTCAGTGAGGACCAGGGCCCTACCTGCACTCTGAAAATCACTCTGCTCAGCCTTCCATCCAGGAGCTCACACCGACTGGCTCGTTGGTTTAGCAGGACGTGTAAGTGAGGTCCAAGCTGAGCAAAGAGCACTGTTCCTCCTTTACCCTGCTAGGCCCACGGAAGAGGTAGAGCCAACTAGGCCTCGCTCACACCAGCCCTCCTTCAGGGATCTTGCCACACTTCGAAGCCTGCACAGTAAAAGATACTTAGCGAAGTTGCCAGGGTTTCGCCATGCTCTCCCTCGGCAGCTCCACTACTGCAGGGACTCATGTTTGCTTTGAACTAGTATAGGTGTCCCTGCTTCCAAAAGCAGTCTTTTCCCCTTTGGAAATGTGGATTCTTGTAGCCTCGGAGCTGTTTGCGAAACCATAGGAAGGCCCAGCTTTTACTCACTGCAGGCACGCCCGGGGAGGAAACGTGTATGTTTCCCCAGAGAAACAGGCTGCTTGCAAGTGTAGAGGGGAGCTTCTCAGGTGCCCAGTGTCCCGTTTGTTTCCCTTCGCAGCTCCCGTACTGCAGGTACTTATGCTGGGTGCTAACAAGAGTTGGTTGGCTCTGCCGACAAAAGCAGCCTTTTCCCTTTGGAAGCTTGGATTGTAGTGTCTCAGGGGCTGCTTGCCAAACCTTGAAGTTGCCCAGGTTATAGCCTCCGCAGGAACGCTTGCGTAGCAAACGAGCACTTTCACCCGAGGAACAGCGTTCCTATCACGCTGCAGGAGAGTTAATCCTGCAGACCTCGTTCCTCCTGGGAAAGCGCAAGGCCACCCTGAGCCTCAGGGTAGTGCCTAAGTTTGCTCCGTGCAAGCTCTGCGTGCCTCGGTTTCCATGAGGTCTCCACCGTTGTTGTGCCTCAATGGAACTAGAGGATAGCTTTCAGGACTCCAAGCACTCTGGCCTCCGCACCGTTTCCCATGCTACCACACGGCTTCCCCCCACGTCTCCTCTCTGCCTGCTGAGCAACAAGCAGCCGTGTAGGCCCTTCAGAACACTTCTTGCATGCAGAGCCCAAGGCGGGACACTGCTCTCTGTCTTCCTTTGGAAACCTAGGTTGTCGGAGCTTACCCACCTCACGAAGACAGTCTGAGCCGGTTTCATGAGCTGGGGAACGTGGACTCAGTGAGGACCAGGGCCCTACCTGCACTCTGAAAATCACTCTGCTCAGCCTTCCATCCAGGAGCTCACACCGACTGGCTCGTTGGTTTAGCAGGACGTCTAAGTGAGGTCCAAGCTGAGCAAAGAACACACTTCCTCCTTTACCCTGCTAGGCCCACGGAAGAGGTAGAGCCAACTAGGCCTCGCTCAGGCCAGCCCTCCTTCAGGGATCTTGCCACACTTCGAAGCCTGCACAGTAAAAGATACTTAGCGAAGTTGCCAGGGTTTCGCCATGCTCTCCCTCGGCAGCTCCACTACTGCAGGGACTCATGTTTGCTTTGAACTAGTATAGGTGTCCCTGCTTCCAAAAGCAGTCTTTTCCCCTTTGGAAATGGGGATTCTTGTAGCCTCGGAGCTGTTTGCGAAACCATAGGAAGGCCCAGCTTTTATTCACTGCAGGCACGCCCGGAGAGGAAACGAGTATGTTTCCCCAGAGAAACAGGCTGCTTGCAAGTGTAGAGGGGAGCTTCTCAGGTGCCCAGTGTCCCGTTTGTTTCCCTTCGCAGCTCCCGTACTGCAGGTACTTATGCTGGGTGCTAACAAGAGTTGGTTGGCTCTGCCGACAAAAGCAGCCTTTTCCCTTTGGAAGCTTGGATTGTAGTGTCTCAGGGGCTGCTTGCCAAACCTTGAAGTTGCCCAGGTTATAGCCTCCGCAGGAACGCTTGCGTAGCAAACGAGCACTTTCACCCGAGGAACAGCGTTCCTATCACGCTGCAGGAGAGTTAATCCTGCAGACCTCGTTCCTCCTGGGAAAGCGCAAGGCCACCCTGAGCCTCAGGGTTGTGCCTAAGTTTGCTCCGTGCAAGCTCTGCGTGCCTCGGTTTCCATGAGGTCTCCACCGTTGTTGTGCCTCAAAGGAACTAGAGGATAGCTTTCAGGACTCCAAGCACTCTGGCCTCCGCACCGTTTCCCATGCTACCACACGGCTTCCCCCCACGTCTCCTCTCTGCCTGCTGAGCAACAAGCAGCCGTGTAGGCCCTTCAGAACACTTCTTGCATGCAGAGCCCAAGGCGGGACACTGCTCTCTGTCTTCCTTTGGAAACCTAGGTTGTCGGAGCTTACCCACCACACGAAGACAGTCTGAGCCGGTTTCATGAGCTGGGGAACGTGGACTCAGTGAGGACCAGGGCCCTACCTGCACTCAGAAAATCACTCTGCTCAGCCTTCCATCCAGGAGCTCACACCGACTGGCTCGTTGGTTTAGCAGGACGTCTAAGTGAGGTCCAAGCTGAGCAAAGAGCACTGTTCCTCCTTTACCCTGCTAGGCCCACGGAAGAGGTAGAGCCATCTAGGCCTCGCTCAGGCCAGCCCTCCTTCAGGGATCTTGCCACACTTCGAAGCCTGCACAGTAAAAGATACTTAGCGAAGTTGCCAGGGTTTCGCCATGCTCTCCCTCGGCAGCTCCACTACTGCAGGGACTCATGTTTGCTGTGAACTAGGATAGGTGGCCCACTTCAAAAAGCAGTCTTTTCCCCTTTGGAAATGTGGATTCTTGTAGCCTCGGAGCTGTTTGCGAAACCCTAGGAAGGCCCAGCTTCTACTCACGGCAGGCACGCCCGGGGAGGAAACGAGTATGTTTCCCCAGAGAAACAGGCTGCTTGCAAGTGTCGAGCGGAGCTTCTCAGGTGCCCAGTGTGTCCCGTTTGTTTCCCTTCGCAGCTGACATCCTGCAGGTACTTATGCTGGGGGCTAACAAGGGTAGGTGGCTCTTCCGACAAAAGCAGCCTTTTCCTTTTGGAAGCTTGGATTGTAGTGTCTCAGGGGCTGCTTGCCAAACCTTGAAGTTGCCCAGGTTATAGCCTCCAGAGGTACGCTTGAGTAGCAAACGAGCACTTTCACCCGAGGAACAGGGTTCCTGTCACGCTGGAGGAGAGTTAATCCCGCAGACCTCGTTCCTCCTGGGAAAGCGCAAGGCCACCCTGAGCCTCAGGGTAGTGCCTAAGTTTCCACAGGGCAAGCTCTGCGTGCCTCGGTTTCCATGAGGTCTCCATCGTTGTTGTGCTTCAATGGAACGCGAGGATAGCTTTCAGGACTCCAAGCACTCTGACCTCCGCACCATTTCCCATGCTACCACACAGATCCCCCCACGTGTCCTCTCTGCCTGTGAGCAACAAGCAGCCGTGTAGGCCCTTCGGAACACTTCTTGCATACAGAACCCAAGGCGGCACACTGCTCTCTGTCTTCCTTTGGAAACCTAGGTGGTCGCAGCTTGCCCCAGCTCACGAAGACAGTCTGAGCCGTTCTCATGAGCTGGGAGACGTGGACTCAGTGAGGACCAGGGCCCTACCTGCACTCAGAAAATCACTCTGCTCAGCCTTCCATCCAGGAGCTCACACCGACTGGCTCGTTGGTTTAGCAGGACGTCTAAGTGAGGTCCAAGCTGAGCAAAGAGCACACTTCCTCCTTTACCCTGCTAGGCCCACGGAAGAGGTAGAGCCAACTAGGCCTCGCTCAGACCAGCCCTCCTTCAGGGATCTTGCCACACTTCGAAGCCTGCACAGTAAAAGATACTTAGCGAAGTTGCCAAGATTTCGCCATGCTCTCCCTCGGCAGCTCCACTACTGCAGGGACTCATCTTTGCAGTGAACTAGGATAGGTGGCCCACTTCCAAAAGCAGTCTTTTCCCCTTTGGAAAGGTGGATTCTTGTAGCCTAGGAGCTGTTTGCGAAACCATAGGAAGGCCCAGCTTTTACTCACTGCAGGCACGCCCGGGGAGGAAACGAGTATGTTTCCCCAGAGAAACAGGCTGCTTGCAAGTGTCGAGAAGAGCTTCTCAGGTGCCCAGTGTGTCCCGTTTGTTTCCCTTCGCAGCTCCCGTACTGCAGGTACTTATGCTGGGTGCTAACAAGGGTTCGTTGGCTCTGCCGAGAAAAGCAGCCTTTTCCCTTTCGAAGCTTGGATTGTAGTGTCTCAGGGGCTGCTTGCCAAACCTTGAAGTTGACCAGGTTATAGCCTCCGCAGGTACGCTTGCGTAGCAAACGAGCACTTTCTACCGAAGAACAGGGTTCCTGTCACGCTGGAGGAGAGTTAATCCCGCAGACCTCCTTCCTCCTGGGAAAGCGCAAGGCCACCCTGAGCCGCAGGGTAGTGCCTAAGTTTGCTCCGTGCAAGCTCTGCGTGCCTCGGTTTCCATGAGGTCTCCAGCGTTGTTGTGCTTCAATGGAACGCGAGGATAGCTTTCAGGACTCCAAGCACTCTGGCCTCCACACCGTTTCCCATGCTACCACACGGATTCCCCCCACGTCTCCTCTCTGCCTGCTGAGCAACAAGCAGCCGTGTAGGCCCTTCAGAACACTTCTTGCATGCAGAGCCCAAGGCGGGACACTGCTCTCTGTCTTCCTTTGGAAACCTAGGTTGTCGCAGCTTGCCCAGCTCACCAAGACAGTCTGAGCCGGTCTCATGAGCTGGGGAACGTGGACTCAGTGAGGACCAGGGCCCTACCTGCACTCAGAAAATCACTCTGCTCAGCCTTCCATCCAGGAGCTCACACCGACTGGCTCGTTGGTTTAGCAGGACGTCTAAGTGAGGTCCAAGCTGAGCAAAGAACACACTTCCTCCTTTACCCTGCTAGGCCCACGGAAGAGGTAGAGCCAACTAGGCCTCGCTCAGGCCAGCCCTCCTTCAGGGATCTTGCCACACTTCGAAGCCTGCACAGTAAAAGATATTTAGCGAAGTTGCCAGGGTTTCGCCATTCTCCCTCGGCAGCTCCACTACTGCAGGGACTCATGTTTGCTGTGAACTAGGATAGGTGGCCCACTTCCAAAAGCAGTCTTTTCCCCTTTGGAAAGGTGGATTCTTGTAGCCTAGGAGCTGTTTGCGAAACCATAGGAAGGCGCAGCTTTTACTCACTGCAGGCACGCCCGGGGAGGAAACGAGTATGTTTCCCCAGAGAAACAGGCTGCTTGCAAGTGTCGAGGGGAGCTTCTCAGGTGCCCAGTGTGTCCCGTTTGTTTCCCTTCGCAGCTGACATCCTGCAGGTACTTATGCTGGGTGCTAACAAGGGTTCTTTGGCTCTGCCGAGAAAAGCAGCCTTTTCCCTTTGGAAGCTTGGATTGTAGTGTCTCAGGGGCTGCTTGCCAAACCTTGAAGTTGACCTGGTTATAGCCTCCGCAGGTACGCTTGCGTAGCAAACGAGCACTTTCACCCGATGAACAGCGTTCCTATCACGCTGCAGGAGAGTTAATCCCGCAGACCTCGTTCCTCCTGGGAAAGCGCAAGTCCACCCTGAGCCTCAGGTTAGTGCCTAAGTTTCCAACGGGCAAGCTCTGCGTGCCTCGGTTTCCATGAGGTCTCCACCGTTGTTGTGCTTCAATGGAACGCGAAGATAGCTTTCAGGACTCCAAGCACTCTGACCTCCGCACCGTTTCCCATGCTACCACACGGATCCCCCCCACGTCTCCTCTCTGCCTGCTGAGCAACAAGCAGCCGTGTAGGCCCTTCAGAACACTTCTGCATGCAGAGCCCAAGGCGGCACACTGCTCTCTGTCTTCCTTTGGAAACCTAGGTGGTCGCAGCTTACCCAGCTCACCAAGACAGTCTGAGCCGGTCTCATGAGCTGGGGAACGTGGACTCAGTGAGGACCAGGGCCCTACCTGCACTCAGAAAATCACTCTGCTCAGCCTTCCATCCAGGAGCTCACACCGACTGGCTCGTTGGTTTAGCAGGACGTCTAAGTGAGGTCCAAGCTGAGCAAAGAACACACTTCCTCCTTTACCCTGCTAGGCCCACGGAAGAGGTAGAGCCAACTAGGCCTCGCTCAGGCCAGCCCTCCTTCAGGGATCTTGCCACACTTCGAAGCCTGCACAGTAAAAGATATTTAGCGAAGTTGCCAGGGTTTCGCCATTCTCCCTCGGCAGCTCCACTACTGCAGGGACTCATGTTTGCTGTGAACTAGGATAGGTGGCCCACTTCCAAAAGCAGTCTTTTCCCCTTTGGAAATGTGGATTCTTGTAGCCTAGGAGCTGTTTGCGAAACCATAGGAAGGCCCAGCTTTTACTCACTGCAGGCACGCCCGGGGACGAAACGAGTATGTTTCCCCAGAGAAACAGGCTGCTTGCAAGTGTCGAAGGGAGCTTCTCAGGTGCCCAGTGTGTCCCGTTTGTTTCCCTTCGCAGCTCCCGTACTGCAGGTACTTATGCTGGGTGCTAACAAGGGTTCGTTGGCTCTGCCGAGAAAAGCAGCCTTTTCCCTTTGGAAGCTTGGATTGTAGTGTCTCAGGGGCTGCTTGCCAAACCTTGAAGTTGACCAGGTTATAGCCTCCGCAGGTACGCTTGCGTAGCAAACGAGCACTTTCACCCGAGGAACAGCGTTCCTATCACGCTGCAGGAGAGTTAATCCTGCAGACCTCGTTCCTCCTGGGAAAGCGCAAGGCCACCCTGAGCCTCAGGGTAGTGCCTAAGTTTGCTCCGTGCAAGCTCTGCGTGCCTCGGTTTCCATGAGGTCTCCATCGTTGTTGTGCTTCAATGGAACGCGAGGATAGCTTTCAGGACTCCAAGCACTCTGACCTCCGCACCATTTCCCATGCTACCACACAGATCCCCCCACGTCTCCTCTCTGCCTGCTGAGCAATAAGCAGCCGTGTAGGCCCTTCGGAACACTTCTTGCATGCAGACCCCAAGGCGGGACACTGCTCTCTGTCTTCCTTTGGAAACCTAGGTTGTCGGAGCTTACCCACCTCACTAAGACAGTCTGAGCCGGTCTCATGAGCTGGGGAACGTGGACTCAGTGAGGACCAGGGCCCTATCTGCACTCAGAAAATCACTCTGTTCAGCCTTCCATCCAGGAGCTCACACCGACTGGCTCGTTGGTTTAGCAGGACGTCTAAGTGAGGTCCAAGCTGAGCAAAGAACACACTTCCTCCTTTACCCTGCTAGGCCCACGGAAGAGGTAGAGCCAACTAGGCCTCGCTCAGGCCTGCCCTCCTTCAGGGATCTTGCCACACTTCGAAGCCTGCACAGTAAAAGTTATTTAGCGAAGTTGCCAGGGTTTCGCCATGCTCTCCCTCGGCAGCTCCACTACTGCAGGGACTCATGTTTGCTGTGAACTAGGATAGGTGGCCCACTTCAAAAAGCAGTCTTTTCCCCTTTGGAAATGTGGATTCTTGTAGCCTCGGAGCTGTTTGCAAAACCCTAGGAAGGCCCAGCTTCTACTCACGGCAGGCACGCCCGGGGAGGAAACGAGTATGTTTCCCCAGAGAAACAGGCTGCTTGCAAGTGTCGAGCGGAGCTTCTCAGGTGCCCAGTGTGTCCCGTTTGTTTCCCTTCGCAGCTGACATCCTGCAGGTACTTATGCTGGGGGCTAACAAGGGTAGGTGGCTCTTCCGACAAAAGCAGCCTTTTCCTTTTGGAAGCTTGGATTGTAGTGTCTCAGGGGCTGCTTGCCAAACCTTGAAGTTGCCCAGGTTATAGCCTCCAGAGGTACGCTTGAGTAGCAAACGAGCACTTTCACCCGAGGAACAGGGTTCCTGTCACGCTGGAGGAGAGTTAATCCCGCAGACCTCGTTCCTCCTGGGAAAGCGCAAGGCCACCCTGAGCCTCAGGGTAGTGCCTAAGTTTCCAACGGGCAAGCTCTGCGTGCCTCGGTTTCCATGAGGTCTCCACCGTTGTTGTGCTTCAATGGAACGCGAAGATAGCTTTCAGGACTCCAAGCACTCTGACCTCCGCACCGTTTCCCATGCTACCACACGGATCCCCCCCACGTCTCCTCTCTGCCTGCTGAGCAACAAGCAGCCGTGTAGGCCCTTCAGAACACTTCTGCATGCAGAGCCCAAGGCGGCACACTGCTCTCTGTCTTCCTTTGGAAACCTAGGTTGTCGCAGCTTACCCAGCTCACCAAGACAGTCTGAGCCGGTCTCATGAGCTGGGGAACGTGGACTCAGTGAGGACCAGGGCCCTACCTGCACTCAGAAAATCACTCTGCTCAGCCTTCCATCCAGGAGCTCACACCGACTGGCTCGTTGGTTTAGCAGGACGTCTAAGTGAGGTCCAAGCTGAGCAAAGAACACACTTCCTCCTTTACCCTGCTAGGCCCACGGAAGAGGTAGAGCCAACTAGGCCTCGCTCAGGCCAGCCCTCCTTCAGGGATCTTGCCACACTTCGAAGCCTGCACAGTAAAAGATATTTAGCGAAGTTGCCAGGGTTTCGCCATTCTCCCTCGGCAGCTCCACTACTGCAGGGACTCATGTTTGCTGTGAACTAGGATAGGTGGCCCACTTCCAAAAGCAGTCTTTTCCCCTTTGGAAATGTGGATTCTTGTAGCCTAGGAGCTGTTTGCGAAACCATAGGAAGGCCCAGCTTTTACTCACTGCAGGCACGCCCGGGGACGAAACGAGTATGTTTCCCCAGAGAAACAGGCTGCTTGCAAGTGTCGAAGGGAGCTTCTCAGGTGCCCAGTGTGTCCCGTTTGTTTCCCTTCGCAGCTCCCGTACTGCAGGTACTTATGCTGGGTGCTAACAAGGGTTCGTTGGCTCTGCCGAGAAAAGCAGCCTTTTCCCTTTGGAAGCTTGGATTGTAGTGTCTCAGGGGCTGCTTGCCAAACCTTGAAGTTGACCAGGTTATAGCCTCCGCAGGTACGCTTGCGTAGCAAACGAGCACTTTCACCCGAGGAACAGCGTTCCTATCACGCTGCAGGAGAGTTAATCCTGCAGACCTCGTTCCTCCTGGGAAAGCGCAAGGCCACCCTGAGCCTCAGGGTAGTGCCTAAGTTTGCTCCGTGCAAGCTCTGCGTGCCTCGGTTTCCATGAGGTCTCCATCGTTGTTGTGCTTCAATGGAACGCGAGGATAGCTTTCAGGACTCCAAGCACTCTGACCTCCGCACCATTTCCCATGCTACCACACAGATCCCCCCACGTCTCCTCTCTGCCTGCTGAGCAATAAGCAGCCGTGTAGGCCCTTCGGAACACTTCTTGCATGCAGACCCCAAGGCGGGACACTGCTCTCTGTCTTCCTTTGGAAACCTAGGTTGTCGGAGCTTACCCACCTCACTAAGACAGTCTGAGCCGGTCTCATGAGCTGGGGAACGTGGACTCAGTGAGGACCAGGGCCCTATCTGCACTCAGAAAATCACTCTGTTCAGCCTTCCATCCAGGAGCTCACACCGACTGGCTCGTTGGTTTAGCAGGACGTCTAAGTGAGGTCCAAGCTGAGCAAAGAACACACTTCCTCCTTTACCCTGCTAGGCCCACGGAAGAGGTAGAGCCAACTAGGCCTCGCTCAGGCCAGCCCTCCTTCAGGGATCTTGCCACACTTCGAAGCCTGCACAGTAAAAGTTATTTAGCGAAGTTGCCAGGGTTTCGCCATGCTCTCCCTCGGCAGCTCCACTACTGCAGGGACTCATGTTTGCTGTGAACTAGGATAGGTGGCCCACTTCAAAAAGCAGTCTTTTCCCCTTTGGAAATGTGGATTCTTGTAGCCTCGGAGCTGTTTGCAAAACCCTAGGAAGGCCCAGCTTCTACTCACGGCAGGCACGCCCGGGGAGGAAACGAGTATGTTTCCCCAGAGAAACAGGCTGCTTGCAAGTGTCGAGCGGAGCTTCTCAGGTGCCCAGTGTGTCCCGTTTGTTTCCCTTCGCAGCTGACATCCTGCAGGTACTTATGCTGGGGGCTAACAAGGGTAGGTGGCTCTTCCGACAAAAGCAGCCTTTTCCTTTTGGAAGCTTGGATTGTAGTGTCTCAGGGGCTGCTTGCCAAACCTTGAAGTTGCCCAGGTTATAGCCTCCAGAGGTACGCTTGAGTAGCAAACGAGCACTTTCACCCGAGGAACAGGGTTCCTGTCACGCTGGAGGAGAGTTAATCCCGCAGACCTCGTTCCTCCTGGGAAAGCGCAAGGCCACCCTGAGCCTCAGGGTAGTGCCTAAGTTTCCAACGGGCAAGCTCTGCGTGCCTCGGTTTCCATGAGGTCTCCACCGTTGTTGTGCTTCAATGGAACGCGAAGATAGCTTTCAGGACTCCAAGCACTCTGACCTCCGCACCGTTTCCCATGCTACCACACGGATCCCCCCCACGTCTCCTCTCTGCCTGCTGAGCAACAAGCAGCCGTGTAGGCCCTTCAGAACACTTCTGCATGCAGAGCCCAAGGCGGCACACTGCTCTCTGTCTTCCTTTGGAAACCTAGGTTGTCGCAGCTTACCCAGCTCACCAAGACAGTCTGAGCCGGTCTCATGAGCTGGGGAACGTGGACTCAGTGAGGACCAGGGCCCTACCTGCACTCAGAAAATCACTCTGCTCAGCCTTCCATCCAGGAGCTCACACCGACTGGCTCGTTGGTTTAGCAGGACGTCTAAGTGAGGTCCAAGCTGAGCAAAGAACACACTTCCTCCTTTACCCTGCTAGGCCCACGGAAGAGGTAGAGCCAACTAGGCCTCGCTCAGGCCAGCCCTCCTTCAGGGATCTTGCCACACTTCGAAGCCTGCACAGTAAAAGATATTTAGCGAAGTTGCCAGGGTTTCGCCATTCTCCCTCGGCAGCTCCACTACTGCAGGGACTCATGTTTGCTGTGAACTAGGATAGGTGGCCCACTTCCAAAAGCAGTCTTTTCCCCTTTGGAAATGTGGATTCTTGTAGCCTAGGAGCTGTTTGCGAAACCATAGGAAGGCCCAGCTTTTACTCACTGCAGGCACGCCCGGGGACGAAACGAGTATGTTTCCCCAGAGAAACAGGCTGCTTGCAAGTGTCGAAGGGAGCTTCTCAGGTGCCCAGTGTGTCCCGTTTGTTTCCCTTCGCAGCTCCCGTACTGCAGGTACATATGCTGGCTGCTAACAAGGGTTCGTTGGCTCTGCCGAGAAAAGCAGCCTTTTCCCTTTGGAAGCTTGGATTGTAGTGTCTCAGGGGCTGCTTGCCAAACCTTGAAGTTGACCAGGTTATAGCCTCCGCAGGTACGCTTGCGTAGCAAACGAGCACTTTCACCCGAGGAACAGCGTTCCTATCACGCTGCAGGAGAGTTAATCCTGCAGACCTCGTTCCTCCTGGGAAAGCGCAAGGCCACCCTGAGCCTCAGGGTAGTGCCTAAGTTTGCTCCGTGCAAGCTCTGCGTGCCTCGGTTTCCATGAGGTCTCCATCGTTGTTGTGCTTCAATGGAACGCGAGGATAGCTTTCAGGACTCCAAGCACTCTGACCTCCGCACCATTTCCCATGCTACCACACAGATCCCCCCACGTCTCCTCTCTGCCTGCTGAGCAATAAGCAGCCGTGTAGGCCCTTCGGAACACTTCTTGCATGCAGACCCCAAGGCGGGACACTGCTCTCTGTCTTCCTTTGGAAACCTAGGTTGTCGGAGCTTACCCACCTCACTAAGACAGTCTGAGCCGGTCTCATGAGCTGGGGAACGTGGACTCAGTGAGGACCAGGGCCCTATCTGCACTCAGAAAATCACTCTGTTCAGCCTTCCATCCAGGAGCTCACACCGACTGGCTCGTTGGTTTAGCAGGACGTCTAAGTGAGGTCCAAGCTGAGCAAAGAACACACTTCCTCCTTTACCCTGCTAGGCCCACGGAAGAGGTAGAGCCAACTAGGCCTCGCTCAGGCCAGCCCTCCTTCAGGGATCTTGCCACACTTCGAAGCCTGCACAGTAAAAGTTATTTAGCGAAGTTGCCAGGGTTTCGCCATGCTCTCCCTCGGCAGCTCCACTACTGCAGGGACTCATGTTTGCTGTGAACTAGGATAGGTGGCCCACTTCAAAAAGCAGTCTTTTCCCCTTTGGAAATGTGGATTCTTGTAGCCTCGGAGCTGTTTGCAAAACCCTAGGAAGGCCCAGCTTCTACTCACGGCAGGCACGCCCGGGGAGGAAACGAGTATGTTTCCCCAGAGAAACAGGCTGCTTGCAAGTGTCGAGCGGAGCTTCTCAGGTGCCCAGTGTGTCCCGTTTGTTTCCCTTCGCAGCTGACATCCTGCAGGTACTTATGCTGGGGGCTAACAAGGGTAGGTGGCTCTTCCGACAAAAGCAGCCTTTTCCTTTTGGAAGCTTGGATTGTAGTGTCTCAGGGGCTGCTTGCCAAACCTTGAAGTTGCCCAGGTTATAGCCTCCAGAGGTACGCTTGAGTAGCAAACGAGCACTTTCACCCGAGGAACAGGGTTCCTGTCACGCTGGAGGAGAGTTAATCCCGCAGACCTCGTTCCTCCTGGGAAAGCGCAAGGCCACCCTGAGCCTCAGGGTAGTGCCTAAGTTTCCAACGGGCAAGCTCTGCGTGCCTCGGTTTCCATGAGGTCTCCACCGTTGTTGTGCTTCAATGGAACGCGAAGATAGCTTTCAGGACTCCAAGCACTCTGACCTCCGCACCGTTTCCCATGCTACCACACGGATCACCCCCACGTCTCCTCTCTGCCTGCTGAGCAACAAGCAGCCGTGTAGGCCCTTCAGAACACTTCTGCATGCAGAGCCCAAGGCGGCACACTGCTCTCTGTCTTCCTTTGGAAACCTAGGTTGTCGCAGCTTACCCAGCTCACCAAGACAGTCTGAGCCGGTCTCATGAGCTGGGGAACGTGGACTCAGTGAGGACCAGGGCCCTACCTGCACTCAGAAAATCACTCTGCTCAGCCTTCCATCCAGGAGCTCACACCGACTGGCTCGTTGGTTTAGCAGGACGTCTAAGTGAGGTCCAAGCTGAGCAAAGAACACACTTCCTCCTTTACCCTGCTAGGCCCACGGAAGAGGTAGAGCCAACTAGGCCTCGCTCAGGCCAGCCCTCCTTCAGGGATCTTGCCACACTTCGAAGCCTGCACAGTAAAAGATATTTAGCGAAGTTGCCAGGGTTTCGCCATTCTCCCTCGGCAGCTCCACTACTGCAGGGACTCATGTTTGCTGTGAACTAGGATAGGTGGCCCACTTCCAAAAGCAGTCTTTTCCCCTTTGGAAATGTGGATTCTTGTAGCCTAGGAGCTGTTTGCGAAACCATAGGAAGGCCCAGCTTTTACTCACTGCAGGCACGCCCGGGGACGAAACGAGTATGTTTCCCCAGAGAAACAGGCTGCTTGCAAGTGTCGAGGGGAGCTTCTCAGGTGCCCAGTGTGTCCCGTTTGTTTCCCTTCGCAGCTCCCGTACTGCAGGTACTTATGCTGGGTGCTAACAAGGGTTCGTTGGCTCTGCCGAGAAAAGCAGCCTTTTCCCTTTGGAAGCTTGGATTGTAGTGTCTCAGGGGCTGCTTGCCAAACCTTGAAGTTGACCAGGTTATAGCCTCCGCAGGTACGCTTGCGTAGCAAACGAGCACTTTCACCCGAGGAACAGCGTTCCTATCACGCTGCAGGAGAGTTAATCCTGCAGACCTCGTTCCTCCTGGGAAAGCGCAAGGCCACCCTGAGCCTCAGGGTAGTGCCTAAGTTTGCTCCGTGCAAGCTCTGCGTGCCTCGGTTTCCATGAGGTCTCCATCGTTGTTGTGCTTCAATGGAACGCGAGGATAGCTTTCAGGACTCCAAGCACTCTGACCTCCGCACCATTTCCCATGCTACCACACAGATCCCCCCACGTCTCCTCTCTGCCTGCTGAGCAATAAGCAGCCGTGTAGGCCCTTCGGAACACTTCTTGCATGCAGACCCCAAGGCGGGACACTGCTCTCTGTCTTCCTTTGGAAACCTAGGTTGTCGGAGCTTACCCACCTCACTAAGACAGTCTGAGCCGGTCTCATGAGCTGGGGAACGTGGACTCAGTGAGGACCAGGGCCCTATCTGCACTCAGAAAATCACTCTGCTCAGCCTTCCATCCAGGAGCTCACACCGACTGGCTCGTTGGTTTAGCAGGACGTCTAAGTGAGGTCCAAGCTGAGCAAAGAACACACTTCCTCCTTTACCCTGCTAGGCCCACGGAAGAGGTAGAGCCAACTAGGCCTCGCTCAGGCCAGCCCTCCTTCAGGGATCTTGCCACACTTCGAAGCCTGCACAGTAAAAGTTATTTAGCGAAGTTGCCAGGGTTTCGCCATTCTCCCTCGGCAGCTCCACTACTGCAGGGACTCATGTTTGCTGTGAACTAGGATAGGTGGCCCACTTCCAAAAGCAGTCTTTTCCCCTTTGGAAAGGTGGATTCTTGTAGCCTAGGAGCTGTTTGCGAAACCATAGGAAGGCGCAGCTTTTACTCACTGCAGGCACGCCCGGGGAGGAAACGAGTATGTTTCCCCAGAGAAACAGGCTGCTTGCAAGTGTCGAGGGGAGCTTCTCAGGTGCCCAGTGTGTCCCGTTTGTTTCCCTTCGCAGCTGACATCCTGCAGGTACTTATGCTGGGTGCTAACAAGGGTTCTTTGGCTCTGCCGAGAAAAGCAGCCTTTTCCCTTTGGAAGCTTGGATTGTAGTGTCTCAGGGGCTGCTTGCCAAACCTTGAAGTTGACCTGGTTATAGCCTCCGCAGGTACGCTTGCGTAGCAAACGAGCACTTTCACCCGATGAACAGCGTTCCTATCACGCTGCAGGAGAGTTAATCCCGCAGACCTCGTTCCTCCTGGGAAAGCGCAAGTCCACCCTGAGCCTCAGGTTAGTGCCTAAGTTTCCAACGGGCAAGCTCTGCGTGCCTCGGTTTCCATGAGGTCTCCACCGTTGTTGTGCTTCAATGGAACGCGAAGATAGCTTTCAGGACTCCAAGCACTCTGACCTCCGCACCGTTTCCCATGCTACCACACGGATCCCCCCCACGTCTCCTCTCTGCCTGCTGAGCAACAAGCAGCCGTGTAGGCCCTTCAGAACACTTCTGCATGCAGAGCCCAAGGCGGCACACTGCTCTCTGTCTTCCTTTGGAAACCTAGGTGGTCGCAGCTTACCCAGCTCACCAAGACAGTCTGAGCCGGTCTCATGAGCTGGGGAACGTGGACTCAGTGAGGACCAGGGCCCTACCTGCACTCAGAAAATCACTCTGCTCAGCCTTCCATCCAGGAGCTCACACCGACTGGCTCGTTGGTTTAGCAGGACGTCTAAGTGAGGTCCAAGCTGAGCAAAGAACACACTTCCTCCTTTACCCTGCTAGGCCCACGGAAGAGGTAGAGCCAACTAGGCCTCGCTCAGGCCAGCCCTCCTTCAGGGATCTTGCCACACTTCGAAGCCTGCACAGTAAAAGATATTTAGCGAAGTTGCCAGGGTTTCGCCATTCTCCCTCGGCAGCTCCACTACTGCAGGGACTCATGTTTGCTGTGAACTAGGATAGGTGGCCCACTTCCAAAAGCAGTCTTTTCCCCTTTGGAAATGTGGATTCTTGTAGCCTAGGAGCTGTTTGCGAAACCATAGGAAGGCCCAGCTTTTACTCACTGCAGGCACGCCCGGGGACGAAACGAGTATGTTTCCCCAGAGAAACAGGCTGCTTGCAAGTGTCGAAGGGAGCTTCTCAGGTGCCCAGTGTGTCCCGTTTGTTTCCCTTCGCAGCTCCCGTACTGCAGGTACTTATGCTGGGTGCTAACAAGGGTTCGTTGGCTCTGCCGAGAAAAGCAGCCTTTTCCCTTTGGAAGCTTGGATTGTAGTGTCTCAGGGGCTGCTTGCCAAACCTTGAAGTTGACCAGGTTATAGCCTCCGCAGGTACGCTTGCGTAGCAAACGAGCACTTTCACCCGAGGAACAGCGTTCCTATCACGCTGCAGGAGAGTTAATCCTGCAGACCTCGTTCCTCCTGGGAAAGCGCAAGGCCACCCTGAGCCTCAGGGTAGTGCCTAAGTTTGCTCCGTGCAAGCTCTGCGTGCCTCGGTTTCCATGAGGTCTCCATCGTTGTTGTGCTTCAATGGAACGCGAGGATAGCTTTCAGGACTCCAAGCACTCTGACCTCCGCACCATTTCCCATGCTACCACACAGATCCCCCCACGTCTCCTCTCTGCCTGCTGAGCAATAAGCAGCCGTGTAGGCCCTTCGGAACACTTCTTGCATGCAGACCCCAAGGCGGGACACTGCTCTCTGTCTTCCTTTGGAAACCTAGGTTGTCGGAGCTTACCCACCTCACTAAGACAGTCTGAGCCGGTCTCATGAGCTGGGGAATGTGGACTCAGTGAGGACCAGGGCCCTATCTGCACTCAGAAAATCACTCTGTTCAGCCTTCCATCCAGGAGCTCACACCGACTGGCTCGTTGGTTTAGCAGGACGTCTAAGTGAGGTCCAAGCTGAGCAAAGAACACACTTCCTCCTTTACCCTGCTAGGCCCACGGAAGAGGTAGAGCCAACTAGGCCTCGCTCAGGCCTGCCCTCCTTCAGGGATCTTGCCACACTTCGAAGCCTGCACAGTAAAAGTTATTTAGCGAAGTTGCCAGGGTTTCGCCATGCTCTCCCTCGGCAGCTCCACTACTGCAGGGACTCATGTTTGCTGTGAACTAGGATAGGTGGCCCACTTCAAAAAGCAGTCTTTTCCCCTTTGGAAATGTGGATTCTTGTAGCCTCGGAGCTGTTTGCAAAACCCTAGGAAGGCCCAGCTTCTACTCACGGCAGGCACGCCCGGGGAGGAAACGAGTATGTTTCCCCAGAGAAACAGGCTGCTTGCAAGTGTCGAGCGGAGCTTCTCAGGTGCCCAGTGTGTCCCGTTTGTTTCCCTTCGCAGCTGACATCCTGCAGGTACTTATGCTGGGGGCTAACAAGGGTAGGTGGCTCTTCCGACAAAAGCAGCCTTTTCCTTTTGGAAGCTTGGATTGTAGTGTCTCAGGGGCTGCTTGCCAAACCTTGAAGTTGCCCAGGTTATAGCCTCCAGAGGTACGCTTGAGTAGCAAACGAGCACTTTCACCCGAGGAACAGGGTTCCTGTCACGCTGGAGGAGAGTTAATCCCGCAGACCTCGTTCCTCCTGGGAAAGCGCAAGGCCACCCTGAGCCTCAGGGTAGTGCCTAAGTTTCCAACGGGCAAGCTCTGCGTGCCTCGGTTTCCATGAGGTCTCCACCGTTGTTGTGCTTCAATGGAACGCGAAGATAGCTTTCAGGACTCCAAGCACTCTGACCTCCGCACCGTTTCCCATGCTACCACACGGATCCCCCCCACGTCTCCTCTCTGCCTGCTGAGCAACAAGCAGCCGTGTAGGCCCTTCAGAACACTTCTGCATGCAGAGCCCAAGGCGGCACACTGCTCTCTGTCTTCCTTTGGAAACCTAGGTTGTCGCAGCTTACCCAGCTCACCAAGACAGTCTGAGCCGGTCTCATGAGCTGGGGAACGTGGACTCAGTGAGGACCAGGGCCCTACCTGCACTCAGAAAATCACTCTGCTCAGCCTTCCATCCAGGAGCTCACACCGACTGGCTCGTTGGTTTAGCAGGACGTCTAAGTGAGGTCCAAGCTGAGCAAAGAACACACTTCCTCCTTTACCCTGCTAGGCCCACGGAAGAGGTAGAGCCAACTAGGCCTCGCTCAGGCCAGCCCTCCTTCAGGGATCTTGCCACACTTCGAAGCCTGCACAGTAAAAGATATTTAGCGAAGTTGCCAGGGTTTCGCCATTCTCCCTCGGCAGCTCCACTACTGCAGGGACTCATGTTTGCTGTGAACTAGGATAGGTGGCCCACTTCCAAAAGCAGTCTTTTCCCCTTTGGAAATGTGGATTCTTGTAGCCTAGGAGCTGTTTGCGAAACCATAGGAAGGCCCAGCTTTTACTCACTGCAGGCACGCCCGGGGACGAAACGAGTATGTTTCCCCAGAGAAACAGGCTGCTTGCAAGTGTCGAAGGGAGCTTCTCAGGTGCCCAGTGTGTCCCGTTTGTTTCCCTTCGCAGCTCCCGTACTGCAGGTACTTATGCTGGGTGCTAACAAGGGTTCGTTGGCTCTGCCGAGAAAAGCAGCCTTTTCCCTTTGGAAGCTTGGATTGTAGTGTCTCAGGGGCTGCTTGCCAAACCTTGAAGTTGACCAGGTTATAGCCTCCGCAGGTACGCTTGCGTAGCAAACGAGCACTTTCACCCGAGGAACAGCGTTCCTATCACGCTGCAGGAGAGTTAATCCTGCAGACCTCGTTCCTCCTGGGAAAGCGCAAGGCCACCCTGAGCCTCAGGGTAGTGCCTAAGTTTGCTCCGTGCAAGCTCTGCGTGCCTCGGTTTCCATGAGGTCTCCATCGTTGTTGTGCTTCAATGGAACGCGAGGATAGCTTTCAGGACTCCAAGCACTCTGACCTCCGCACCATTTCCCATGCTACCACACAGATCCCCCCACGTCTCCTCTCTGCCTGCTGAGCAATAAGCAGCCGTGTAGGCCCTTCGGAACACTTCTTGCATGCAGACCCCAAGGCGGGACACTGCTCTCTGTCTTCCTTTGGAAACCTAGGTTGTCGGAGCTTACCCACCTCACGAAGACAGTCTGAGCCGGTCTCATGAGCTGGGGAACGTGGACTCAGTGAGGACCAGGGCCCTATCTGCACTCAGAAAATCACTCTGTTCAGCCTTCCATCCAGGAGCTCACACCGACTGGCTCGTTGGTTTAGCAGGACGTCTAAGTGAGGTCCAAGCTGAGCAAAGAACACACTTCCTCCTTTACCCTGCTAGGCCCACGGAAGAGGTAGAGCCAACTAGGCCTCGCTCAGGCCTGCCCTCCTTCAGGGATCTTGCCACACTTCGAAGCCTGCACAGTAAAAGTTATTTAGCGAAGTTGCCAGGGTTTCGCCATGCTCTCCCTCGGCAGCTCCACTACTGCAGGGACTCATGTTTGCTGTGAACTAGGATAGGTGGCCCACTTCAAAAAGCAGTCTTTTCCCCTTTGGAAATGTGGATTCTTGTAGCCTCGGAGCTGTTTGCAAAACCCTAGGAAGGCCCAGCTTCTACTCACGGCAGGCACGCCCGGGGAGGAAACGAGTATGTTTCCCCAGAGAAACAGGCTGCTTGCAAGTGTCGAGCGGAGCTTCTCAGGTGCCCAGTGTGTCCCGTTTGTTTCCCTTCGCAGCTGACATCCTGCAGGTACTTATGCTGGGGGCTAACAAGGGTAGGTGGCTCTTCCGACAAAAGCAGCCTTTTCCTTTTGGAAGCTTGGATTGTAGTGTCTCAGGGGCTGCTTGCCAAACCTTGAAGTTGCCCAGGTTATAGCCTCCAGAGGTACGCTTGAGTAGCAAACGAGCACTTTCACCCGAGGAACAGGGTTCCTGTCACGCTGGAGGAGAGTTAATCCCGCAGACCTCGTTCCTCCTGGGAAAGCGCAAGGCCACCCTGAGCCTCAGGGTAGTGCCTAAGTTTCCAACGGGCAAGCTCTGCGTGCCTCGGTTTCCATGAGGTCTCCACCGTTGTTGTGCTTCAATGGAACGCGAAGATAGCTTTCAGGACTCCAAGCACTCTGACCTCCGCACCGTTTCCCATGCTACCACACGGATCCCCCCCACGTCTCCTCTCTGCCTGCTGAGCAACAAGCAGCCGTGTAGGCCCTTCAGAACACTTCTGCATGCAGAGCCCAAGGCGGCACACTGCTCTCTGTCTTCCTTTGGAAACCTAGGTTGTCGCAGCTTACCCAGCTCACCAAGACAGTCTGAGCCGGTCTCATGAGCTGGGGAACGTGGACTCAGTGAGGACCAGGGCCCTACCTGCACTCAGAAAATCACTCTGCTCAGCCTTCCATCCAGGAGCTCACACCGACTGGCTCGTTGGTTTAGCAGGACGTCTAAGTGAGGTCCAAGCTGAGCAAAGAACACACTTCCTCCTTTACCCTGCTAGGCCCACGGAAGAGGTAGAGCCAACTAGGCCTCGCTCAGGCCAGCCCTCCTTCAGGGATCTTGCCACACTTCGAAGCCTGCACAGTAAAAGATATTTAGCGAAGTTGCCAGGGTTTCGCCATTCTCCCTCGGCAGCTCCACTACTGCAGGGACTCATGTTTGCTGTGAACTAGGATAGGTGGCCCACTTCCAAAAGCAGTCTTTTCCCCTTTGGAAATGTGGATTCTTGTAGCCTAGGAGCTGTTTGCGAAACCATAGGAAGGCCCAGCTTTTACTCACTGCAGGCACGCCCGGGGACGAAACGAGTATGTTTCCCCAGAGAAACAGGCTGCTTGCAAGTGTCGAAGGGAGCTTCTCAGGTGCCCAGTGTGTCCCGTTTGTTTCCCTTCGCAGCTCCCGTACTGCAGGTACTTATGCTGGGTGCTAACAAGGGTTCGTTGGCTCTGCCGAGAAAAGCAGCCTTTTCCCTTTGGAAGCTTGGATTGTAGTGTCTCAGGGGCTGCTTGCCAAACCTTGAAGTTGACCAGGTTATAGCCTCCGCAGGTACGCTTGCGTAGCAAACGAGCACTTTCACCCGAGGAACAGCGTTCCTATCACGCTGCAGGAGAGTTAATCCTGCAGACCTCGTTCCTCCTGGGAAAGCGCAAGGCCACCCTGAGCCTCAGGGTAGTGCCTAAGTTTGCTCCGTGCAAGCTCTGCGTGCCTCGGTTTCCATGAGGTCTCCATCGTTGTTGTGCTTCAATGGAACGCGAGGATAGCTTTCAGGACTCCAAGCACTCTGACCTCCGCACCATTTCCCATGCTACCACACAGATCCCCCCACGTCTCCTCTCTGCCTGCTGAGCAATAAGCAGCCGTGTAGGCCCTTCGGAACACTTCTTGCATGCAGACCCCAAGGCGGGACACTGCTCTCTGTCTTCCTTTGGAAACCTAGGTTGTCGGAGCTTACCCACCTCACTAAGACAGTCTGAGCCGGTCTCATGAGCTGGGGAACGTGGACTCAGTGAGGACCAGGGCCCTATCTGCACTCAGAAAATCACTCTGTTCAGCCTTCCATCCAGGAGCTCACACCGACTGGCTCGTTGGTTTAGCAGGACGTCTAAGTGAGGTCCAAGCTGAGCAAAGAACACACTTCCTCCTTTACCCTGCTAGGCCCACGGAAGAGGTAGAGCCAACTAGGCCTCGCTCAGGCCAGCCCTCCTTCAGGGATCTTGCCACACTTCGAAGCCTGCACAGTAAAAGTTATTTAGCGAAGTTGCCAGGGTTTCGCCATGCTCTCCCTCGGCAGCTCCACTACTGCAGGGACTCATGTTTGCTGTGAACTAGGATAGGTGGCCCACTTCAAAAAGCAGTCTTTTCCCCTTTGGAAATGTGGATTCTTGTAGCCTCGGAGCTGTTTGCAAAACCCTAGGAAGGCCCAGCTTCTACTCACGGCAGGCACGCCCGGGGAGGAAACGAGTATGTTTCCCCAGAGAAACAGGCTGCTTGCAAGTGTCGAGCGGAGCTTCTCAGGTGCCCAGTGTGTCCCGTTTGTTTCCCTTCGCAGCTGACATCCTGCAGGTACTTATGCTGGGGGCTAACAAGGGTAGGTGGCTCTTCCGACAAAAGCAGCCTTTTCCTTTTGGAAGCTTGGATTGTAGTGTCTCAGGGGCTGCTTGCCAAACCTTGAAGTTGCCCAGGTTATAGCCTCCAGAGGTACGCTTGAGTAGCAAACGAGCACTTTCACCCGAGGAACAGGGTTCCTGTCACGCTGGAGGAGAGTTAATCCCGCAGACCTCGTTCCTCCTGGGAAAGCGCAAGGCCACCCTGAGCCTCAGGGTAGTGCCTAAGTTTCCAACGGGCAAGCTCTGCGTGCCTCGGTTTCCATGAGGTCTCCACCGTTGTTGTGCTTCAATGGAACGCGAAGATAGCTTTCAGGACTCCAAGCACTCTGACCTCCGCACCGTTTCCCATGCTACCACACGGATCCCCCCCACGTCTCCTCTCTGCCTGCTGAGCAACAAGCAGCCGTGTAGGCCCTTCAGAACACTTCTGCATGCAGAGCCCAAGGCGGCACACTGCTCTCTGTCTTCCTTTGGAAACCTAGGTTGTCGCAGCTTACCCAGCTCACCAAGACAGTCTGAGCCGGTCTCATGAGCTGGGGAACGTGGACTCAGTGAGGACCAGGGCCCTACCTGCACTCAGAAAATCACTCTGCTCAGCCTTCCATCCAGGAGCTCACACCGACTGGCTCGTTGGTTTAGCAGGACGTCTAAGTGAGGTCCAAGCTGAGCAAAGAACACACTTCCTCCTTTACCCTGCTAGGCCCACGGAAGAGGTAGAGCCAACTAGGCCTCGCTCAGGCCAGCCCTCCTTCAGGGATCTTGCCACACTTCGAAGCCTGCACAGTAAAAGATATTTAGCGAAGTTGCCAGGGTTTCGCCATTCTCCCTCGGCAGCTCCACTACTGCAGGGACTCATGTTTGCTGTGAACTAGGATAGGTGGCCCACTTCCAAAAGCAGTCTTTTCCCCTTTGGAAATGTGGATTCTTGTAGCCTAGGAGCTGTTTGCGAAACCATAGGAAGGCCCAGCTTTTACTCACTGCAGGCACGCCCGGGGACGAAACGAGTATGTTTCCCCAGAGAAACAGGCTGCTTGCAAGTGTCGAGGGGAGCTTCTCAGGTGCCCAGTGTGTCCCGTTTGTTTCCCTTCGCAGCTCCCGTACTGCAGGTACTTATGCTGGGTGCTAACAAGGGTTCGTTGGCTCTGCCGAGAAAAGCAGCCTTTTCCCTTTGGAAGCTTGGATTGTAGTGTCTCAGGGGCTGCTTGCCAAACCTTGAAGTTGACCAGGTTATAGCCTCCGCAGGTACGCTTGCGTAGCAAACGAGCACTTTCACCCGAGGAACAGCGTTCCTATCACGCTGCAGGAGAGTTAATCCTGCAGACCTCGTTCCTCCTGGGAAAGCGCAAGGCCACCCTGAGCCTCAGGGTAGTGCCTAAGTTTGCTCCGTGCAAGCTCTGCGTGCCTCGGTTTCCATGAGGTCTCCATCGTTGTTGTGCTTCAATGGAACGCGAGGATAGCTTTCAGGACTCCAAGCACTCTGACCTCCGCACCATTTCCCATGCTACCACACAGATCCCCCCACGTCTCCTCTCTGCCTGCTGAGCAATAAGCAGCCGTGTAGGCCCTTCGGAACACTTCTTGCATGCAGACCCCAAGGCGGGACACTGCTCTCTGTCTTCCTTTGGAAACCTAGGTTGTCGGAGCTTACCCACCTCACTAAGACAGTCTGAGCCGGTCTCATGAGCTGGGGAACGTGGACTCAGTGAGGACCAGGGCCCTATCTGCACTCAGAAAATCACTCTGCTCAGCCTTCCATCCAGGAGCTCACACCGACTGGCTCGTTGGTTTAGCAGGACGTCTAAGTGAGGTCCAAGCTGAGCAAAGAACACACTTCCTCCTTTACCCTGCTAGGCCCACGGAAGAGGTAGAGCCAACTAGGCCTCGCTCAGGCCAGCCCTCCTTCAGGGATCTTGCCACACTTCGAAGCCTGCACAGTAAAAGTTATTTAGCGAAGTTGCCAGGGTTTCGCCATGCTCTCCCTCGGCAGCTCCACTACTGCAGGGACTCATGTTTGCTGTGAACTAGGATAGGTGGCCCACTTCAAAAAGCAGTCTTTTCCCCTTTGGAAATGTGGATTCTTGTAGCCTCGGAGCTGTTTGCAAAACCCTAGGAAGGCCCAGCTTCTACTCACGGCAGGCACGCCCGGGGAGGAAACGAGTATGTTTCCCCAGAGAAACAGGCTGCTTGCAAGTGTCGAGCGGAGCTTCTCAGGTGCCCAGTGTGTCCCGTTTGTTTCCCTTCGCAGCTGACATCCTGCAGGTACTTATGCTGGGGGCTAACAAGGGTAGGTGGCTCTTCCGACAAAAGCAGCCTTTTCCTTTTGGAAGCTTGGATTGTAGTGTCTCAGGGGCTGCTTGCCAAACCTTGAAGTTGCCCAGGTTATAGCCTCCAGAGGTACGCTTGAGTAGCAAACGAGCACTTTCACCCGAGGAACAGGGTTCCTGTCACGCTGGAGGAGAGTTAATCCCGCAGACCTCATTCCTCCTGGGAAAGCGCAAGGCCACCCTGAGCCTCAGGGTAGTGCCTAAGTTTCCACAGGGCAAGCTCTGCGTGCCTCGGTTTCCATGAGGTCTCCATCGTTGTTGTGCTTCAATGGAACGCGAAGATAGCTTTCAGGACTCCAAGCACTCTGACCTCCGCACCGTTTCCCATGCTACCACACGGATCCCCCCCACGTCTCCTCTCTGCCTGCTGAGCAACAAGCAGCCGTGTAGGCCCTTCAGAACACTTCTGCATGCAGAGCCCAAGGCGGCACACTGCTCTCTGTCTTCCTTTGGAAACCTAGGTTGTCGCAGCTTACCCAGCTCACCAAGACAGTCTGAGCCGGTCTCATGAGCTGGGGAACGTGGACTCAGTGAGGACCAGGGCCCTACCTGCACTCAGAAAATCACTCTGCTCAGCCTTCCATCCAGGAGCTCACACCGACTGGCTCGTTGGTTTAGCAGGACGTCTAAGTGAGGTCCAAGCTGAGCAAAGAACACACTTCCTCCTTTACCCTGCTAGGCCCACGGAAGAGGTAGAGCCAACTAGGCCTCGCTCAGGCCAGCCCTCCTTCAGGGATCTTGCCACACTTCGAAGCCTGCACAGTAAAAGATATTTAGCGAAGTTGCCAGGGTTTCGCCATTCTCCCTCGGCAGCTCCACTACTGCAGGGACTCATGTTTGCTGTGAACTAGGATAGGTGGCCCACTTCCAAAAGCAGTCTTTTCCCCTTTGGAAATGTGGATTCTTGTAGCCTAGGAGCTGTTTGCGAAACCATAGGAAGGCCCAGCTTTTACTCACTGCAGGCACGCCCGGGGACGAAACGAGTATGTTTCCCCAGAGAAACAGGCTGCTTGCAAGTGTAGAGGGGAGCTTCTCAGGTGCCCAGTGTGTCCCGTTTGTTTCCCTTCGCAGCTCCCGTACTGCAGGTACTTATGCTGGGTGCTAACAAGGGTTCGTTGGCTCTGCCGAGAAAAGCAGCCTTTTCCCTTTGGAAGCTTGGATTGTAGTGTCTCAGGGGCTGCTTGCCAAACCTTGAAGTTGACCAGGTTATAGCCTCCGCAGGTACGCTTGCGTAGCAAACGAGCACTTTCACCCGAGGAACAGCGTTCCTATCACGCTGCAGGAGAGTTAATCCTGCAGACCTCGTTCCTCCTGGGAAAGCGCAAGGCCACCCTGAGCCTCAGGGTAGTGCCTAAGTTTCCACAGGGCAAGCTCTGGGTGCCTCGGTTTCCATGAGGTCTCCATCGTTGTTGTGCTTCAATGGAACGCGAGGATAGCTTTCAGGACTCCAAGCACTCTGACCTCCGCACCATTTCCCATGCTACCACACAGATCCCCCCACGTCTCCTCTCTGCCTGCTGAGCAACAAGCAGCCGTGTAGGCCCTTCGGAACACTTCTTGCATGCAGAACCAAAGGCGGCACACTGCTCTCTGTCTTCCTTTGGAAACCTAGGTTGTCGGAGCTTACCCACCTCACGAAGACAGTCTGAGCCGGTTTCATGAGCTGGGGAACGTGGACTCAGTGAGGACCAGGGCCCTACCTGCACTCTGAAAATCACTCTGCTCAGCCTTCCATCCAGGAGCTCACACCGACTGGCTCGTTGGTTTAGCAGGACGTCTAAGTGAGGTCCAAGCTGAGCAAAGAGCACTGTTCCTCCTTTACCCTGCTACGCCCACGGAAGAGGTAGAGCCAACTAGGCCTCGCTCACACCAGCCCTCCTTCAGGGATCTTGCCACACTTCGAAGCCTGCACAGTAAAAGATACTTAGCGAAGTTGCCAGGGTTTCGCCATGCTCTCCCTCGGCAGCTCCACTACTGCAGGGACTCATGTTTGCTTTGAACTAGTATAGGTGTCCCTGCTTCCAAAAGCAGTCTTTTCCCCTTTGGAAATGTGGATTCTTGTAGCCTCGGAGCTGTTTGCGAAACCATAGGAAGGCCCAGCTTTTACTCACTGCAGGCACGCCCGGGGAGGAAACGAGTATGTTTCCCCAGAGAAACAGGCTGCTTGCAAGTGTAGAGGGGAGCTTCTCAGGTGCCCAGTGTCCCGTTTGTTTCCCTTCGCAGCTCCCGTACTGCAGGTACTTATGCTGGGTGCTAACAAGAGTTGGTTGGCTCTGCCGACAAAAGCAGCCTTTTCCCTTTGGAAGCTTGGATTGTAGTGTCTCAGGGGCTGCTTGCCAAACCTTGAAGTTGCCCAGGTTATAGCCTCCGCAGGAACGCTTGCGTAGCAAACGAGCACTTTCACCCGAGGAACAGCGTTCCTATCACGCTGCAGGAGAGTTAATCCGGCAGACCTCGTTCCTCCTGGGAAAGCGCAAGGCCACCCTGAGCCTCAGGGTAGTGCCTAAGTTTGCTCCGTGCAAGCTCTGCGTGCCTCGGTTTCCATGAGGTCTCCACCGTTGTTGTGCCTCAATGGAACTAGAGGATAGCTTTCAGGACTCCAAGCACTCTGACCTCCGCACCGTTTCCCATGCTACCACACGGCTTCCCCCCACGTCTCCTCTCTGCCTGCTGAGCAACAAGCAGCCGTGTAGGCCCTTCAGAACACTTCTTGCATGCAGAACCAAAGGCGGGACACTGCTCTCTGTCTTCCTTTGGAAACCTAGGTTGTCGGAGCTTACCCACCTCACGAAGACAGTCTGAGCCGGTTTCATGAGCTGGGGAACGTGGACTCAGTGAGGACCAGGGCCCTACCTGCACTCTGAAAATCACTCTGCTCAGCCTTCCATCCAGGAGCTCACACCGACTGGCTCGTTGGTTTAGCAGGACGTCTAAGTGAGGTCCAAGCTGAGCAAAGAACACACTTCCTCCTTTACCCTGCTAGGCCCACGGAAGAGGTAGAGCCAACTAGGCCTCGCTCAGGCCAGCCCTCCTTCAGGGATCTTGCCACACTTCGAAGCCTGCACAGTAAAAGATACTTAGCGAAGTTGCCAGGGTTTCGCCATGCTCTCCCTCGGCAGCTCCACTACTGCAGGGACTCATGTTTGCTTTGAACTAGTATAGGTGTCCCTGCTTCCAAAAGCAGTCTTTTCCCCTTTGGAAATGGGGATTCTTGTAGCCTCGGAGCTGTTTGCGAAACCATAGGAAGGCCCAGCTTTTACTCACTGCAGGCACGCCCGGAGAGGAAACGAGTATGTTTCCCCAGAGAAACAGGCTGCTTGCAAGTGTAGAGGGGAGCTTCTCAGGTGCCCAGTGTCCCGTTTGTTTCCCTTCGCAGCTCCCGTACTGCAGGTACTTATGCTGGGTGCTAACAAGAGTTGGTTGGCTCTGCCGACAAAAGCAGCCTTTTCCCTTTGGAAGCTTGGATTGTAGTGTCTCAGGGGCTGCTTGCCAAACCTTGAAGTTGCCCAGGTTATAGCCTCCGCAGGAACGCTTGCGTAGCAAACGAGCACTTTCACCCGAGGAACAGCGTTCCTATCACGCTGCAGGAGAGTTAATCCTGCAGACCTCGTTCCTCCTGGGAAAGCGCAAGGCCACCCTGAGCCTCAGGGTTGTGCCTAAGTTTGCTCCGTGCAAGCTCTGCGTGCCTCGGTTTCCATGAGGTCTCCACCGTTGTTGTGCCTCAAAGGAACTAGAGGATAGCTTTCAGGACTCCAAGCACTCTGGCCTCCGCACCGTTTCCCATGCTACCACACGGCTTCCCCCCACGTCTCCTCTCTGCCTGCTGAGCAACAAGCAGCCGTGTAGGCCCTTCAGAACACTTCTTGCATGCAGAGCCCAAGGCGGGACACTGCTCTCTGTCTTCCTTTGGAAACCTAGGTTGTCGGAGCTTACCCACCACACGAAGACAGTCTGAGCCGGTTTCATGAGCTGGGGAACGTGGACTCAGTGAGGACCAGGGCCCTACCTGCACTCAGAAAATCACTCTGCTCAGCCTTCCATCCAGGAGCTCACACCGACTGGCTCGTTGGTTTAGCAGGACGTCTAAGTGAGGTCCAAGCTGAGCAAAGAGCACTGTTCCTCCTTTACCCTGCTAGGCCCACGGAAGAGGTAGAGCCATCTAGGCCTCGCTCAGGCCAGCCCTCCTTCAGGGATCTTGCCACACTTCGAAGCCTGCACAGTAAAAGATATTTAGCGAAGTTGCCAGGGTTTCGCCATGCTCTCCCTCGGCAGCTCCACTACTGCAGGGACTCATGTTTGCTGTGAACTAGGATAGGTGGCCCACTTCAAAAAGCAGTCTTTTCCCCTTTGGAAATGTGGATTCTTGTAGCCTCGGAGCTGTTTGCGAAACCCTAGGAAGGCCCAGCTTCTACTCACGGCAGGCACGCCCGGGGAGGAAACGAGTATGTTTCCCCAGAGAAACAGGCTGCTTGCAAGTGTCGAGCGGAGCTTCTCAGGTGCCCAGTGTGTCCCGTTTGTTTCCCTTCGCAGCTGACATCCTGCAGGTACTTATGCTGGGGGCTAACAAGTGTAGGTGGCTCTTCCGACAAAAGCAGCCTTTTCCTTTTGGAAGCTTGGATTGTAGTGTCTCAGGGGCTGCTTGCCAAACCTTGAAGTTGCCCAGGTTATAGCCTCCAGAGGTACGCTTGAGTAGCAAACGAGCACTTTCACCCGAGGAACAGGGTTCCTGTCACGCTGGAGGAGAGTTAATCCCGCAGACCTCGTTCCTCCTGGGAAAGCGCAAGGCCACCCTGAGCCTCAGGGTAGTGCCTAAGTTTCCACAGGGCAAGCTCTGCGTGCCTCGGTTTCCATGAGGTCTCCATCGTTGTTGTGCTTCAATGGAACGCGAGGATAGCTTTCAGGACTCCAAGCACTCTGACCTCCGCACCATTTCCCATGCTACCACACAGATCCCCCCACGTGTCCTCTCTGCCTGTGAGCAACAAGCAGCCGTGTAGGCCCTTCGGAACACTTCTTGCATACAGAACCCAAGGCGGCACACTGCTCTCTGTCTTCCTTTGGAAACCTAGGTGGTCGCAGCTTGCCCCAGCTCACGAAGACAGTCTGAGCCGTTCTCATGAGCTGGGAGACGTGGACTCAGTGAGGACCAGGGCCCTACCTGCACTCAGAAAATCACTCTGCTCAGCCTTCCATCCAGGAGCTCACACCGACTGGCTCGTTGGTTTAGCAGGACGTCTAAGTGAGGTCCAAGCTGAGCAAAGAGCACACTTCCTCCTTTACACTGCTAGGCCCACGGAAGAGGTAGAGCCAACTAGGCCTCGCTCAGACCAGCCCTCCTTCAGGGATCTTGCCACACTTCGAAGCCTGCACAGTAAAAGATACTTAGCGAAGTTGCCAAGATTTCGCCATGCTCTCCCTCGGCAGCTCCACTACTGCAGGGACTCATCTTTGCAGTGAACTAGGATAGGTGGCCCACTTCCAAAAGCAGTCTTTTCCCCTTTGGAAATGTGGATTCTTGTAGCCTAGGAGCTGTTTGCGAAACCATAGGAAGGCCCAGCTTTTACTCACTGCAGGCACGCCCGGGGAGGAAACGAGTATGTTTCCCCAGAGAAACAGGCTGCTTGCAAGTGTCGAGAAGAGCTTCTCAGGTGCCCAGTGTGTCCCGTTTGTTTCCCTTCGCAGCTCCCGTACTGCAGGTACTTATGCTGGGTGCTAACAAGGGTTCGTTGGCTCTGCCGAGAAAAGCAGCCTTTTCCCTTTGGAAGCTTGGATTGTAGTGTCTCAGGGGCTGCTTGCCAAACCTTGAAGTTGCCCAGGTTATAGCCTCCGCAGGTACGCTTGCGTAGCAAACGAGCACTTTCTACCGAAGAACAGGGTTCCTGTCACGCTGGAGGAGAGTTAATCCCGCAGACCTCCTTCCTCCTGGGAAAGCGCAAGGCCACCCTGAGCCTCAGGGTAGTGCCTAAGTTTGCTCCGTGCAAGCTCTGCGTGCCTCGGTTTCCATGAGGTCTCCACCGTTGTTGTGCTTCAATGGAACGCGAGGATAGCTTTCAGGACTCCAAGCACTCTGGCCTCCACACCGTTTCCCATGCTACCACACGGATTCCCCCCACGTCTCCTCTCTGCCTGCTGAGCAACAAGCAGCCGTGTAGGCCCTTCAGAACACTTCTTGCATGCAGAGCCCAAGGCGGGACACTGCTCTCTGTCTTCCTTTGGAAACCTAGGTTGTCGCAGCTTGCCCAGCTCACCAAGACAGTCTGAGCCGGTCTCATGAGCTGGGGAACGTGGACTCAGTGAGGACCAGGGCCCTACCTGCACTCAGAAAATCACTCTGCTCAGCCTTCCATCCAGGAGCTCACACCGACTGGCTCGTTGGTTTAGCAGGACGTCTAAGTGAGGTCCAAGCTGAGCAAAGAACACACTTCCTCCTTTACCCTGCTAGGCCCACGGAAGAGGTAGAGCCAACTAGGCCTCGCTCAGGCCAGCCCTCCTTCAGGGATCTTGCCACACTTCGAAGCCTGCACAGTAAAAGATATTTAGCGAAGTTGCCAGGGTTTCGCCATTCTCCCTCGGCAGCTCCACTACTGCAGGGACTCATGTTTGCTGTGAACTAGGATAGGTGGCCCACTTCCAAAAGCAGTCTTTTCCCCTTTGGAAAGGTGGATTCTTGTAGCCTCGGAGCTGTTTGCGAAACCATAGGAAGGCGCAGCTTTTACTCACTGCAGGCCCGCCCGGGGAGGAAACGAGTATGTTTCCCCAGAGAAACAGGCTGCTTGCAAGTGTCGAGGGGAGCTTCTCAGGTGCCCAGTGTGTCCCGTTTGTTTCCCTTCGCAGCTGACATCCTGCAGGTACTTATGCTGGGTGCTAACAAGGGTTCTTTGGCTCTGCCGAGAAAAGCAGCCTTTTCCCTTTGGAAGCTTGGATTGTAGTGTCTCAGGGGCTGCTTGCCAAACCTTGAAGTTGACCTGGTTATAGCCTCCGCAGGTACGCTTGCGTAGCAAACGAGCACTTTCACCCGATGAACAGCGTTCCTATCACGCTGCAGGAGAGTTAATCCCGCAGACCTCGTTCCTCCTGGGAAAGCGCAAGTCCACCCTGAGCCTCAGGTTAGTGCCTAAGTTTCCAACGGGCAAGCTCTGCGTGCCTCGGTTTCCATGAGGTCTCCACCGTTGTTGTGCTTCAATGGAACGCGAAGATAGCTTTCAGGACTCCAAGTACTCTGACCTCCGCACCGTTTCCCATGCTACCACACGGATCCCCCCCACGTCTCCTCTCTGCCTGCTGAGCAACAAGCAGCCGTGTAGGCCCTTCAGAACACTTCTGCATGCAGAGCCCAAGGCGGCACACTGCTCTCTGTCTTCCTTTGGAAACCTAGGTGGTCGCAGCTTACCCAGCTCACCAAGACAGTCTGAGCCGGTCTCATGAGCTGGGGAACGTGGACTCAGTGAGGACCAGGGCCCTACCTGCACTCAGAAAATCACTCTGCTCAGCCTTCCATCCAGGAGCTCACACCGACTGGCTCGTTGGTTTAGCAGGACGTCTAAGTGAGGTCCAAGCTGAGCAAAGAACACACTTCCTCCTTTACCCTGCTAGGCCCACGGAAGAGGTAGAGCCAACTAGGCCTCGCTCAGGCCAGCCCTCCTTCAGGGATCTTGCCACACTTCGAAGCCTGCACAGTAAAAGATATTTAGCGAAGTTGCCAGGGTTTCGCCATTCTCCCTCGGCAGCTCCACTACTGCAGGGACTCATGTTTGCTGTGAACTAGGATAGGTGGCCCACTTCCAAAAGCAGTCTTTTCCCCTTTGGAAATGTGGATTCTTGTAGCCTAGGAGCTGTTTGCGAAACCATAGGAAGGCCCAGCTTTTACTCACTGCAGGCACGCCCGGGGACGAAACGAGTATGTTTCCCCAGAGAAACAGGCTGCTTGCAAGTGTCGAAGGGAGCTTCTCAGGTGCCCAGTGTGTCCCGTTTGTTTCCCTTCGCAGCTCCCGTACTGCAGGTACTTATGCTGGGTGCTAACAAGGGTTCGTTGGCTCTGCCGAGAAAAGCAGCCTTTTCCCTTTGGAAGCTTGGATTGTAGTGTCTCAGGGGCTGCTTGCCAAACCTTGAAGTTGACCAGGTTATAGCCTCCGCAGGTACGCTTGCGTAGCAAACGAGCACTTTCACCCGAGGAACAGCGTTCCTATCACGCTGCAGGAGAGTTAATCCTGCAGACCTCGTTCCTCCTGGGAAAGCGCAAGGCCACCCTGAGCCTCAGGGTAGTGCCTAAGTTTGCTCCGTGCAAGCTCTGCGTGCCTCGGTTTCCATGAGGTCTCCATCGTTGTTGTGCTTCAATGGAACGCGAGGATAGCTTTCAGGACTCCAAGCACTCTGACCTCCGCACCATTTCCCATGCTACCACACAGATCCCCCCACGTCTCCTCTCTGCCTGCTGAGCAATAAGCAGCCGTGTAGGCCCTTCGGAACACTTCTTGCATGCAGACCCCAAGGCGGGACACTGCTCTCTGTCTTCCTTTGGAAACCTAGGTTGTCGGAGCTTACCCACCTCACGAAGACAGTCTGAGCCGGTCTCATGAGCTGGGGAACGTGGACTCAGTGAGGACCAGGGCCCTATCTGCACTCAGAAAATCACTCTGTTCAGCCTTCCATCCAGGAGCTCACACCGACTGGCTCGTTGGTTTAGCAGGACGTCTAAGTGAGGTCCAAGCTGAGCAAAGAACACACTTCCTCCTTTACCCTGCTAGGCCCACGGAAGAGGTAGAGCCAACTAGGCCTCGCTCAGGCCAGCCCTCCTTCAGGGATCTTGCCACACTTCGAAGCCTGCACAGTAAAAGTTATTTAGCGAAGTTGCCAGGGTTTCGCCATGCTCTCCCTCGGCAGCTCCACTACTGCAGGGACTCATGTTTGCTGTGAACTAGGATAGGTGGCCCACTTCAAAAAGCAGTCTTTTCCCCTTTGGAAATGTGGATTCTTGTAGCCTCGGAGCTGTTTGCAAAACCCTAGGAAGGCCCAGCTTCTACTCACGGCAGGCACGCCCGGGGAGGAAACGAGTATGTTTCCCCAGAGAAACAGGCTGCTTGCAAGTGTCGAGCGGAGCTTCTCAGGTGCCCAGTGTGTCCCGTTTGTTTCCCTTCGCAGCTGACATCCTGCAGGTACTTATGCTGGGGGCTAACAAGGGTAGGTGGCTCTTCCGACAAAAGCAGCCTTTTCCGTTTGGAAGCTTGGATTGTAGTGTCTCAGGGGCTGCTTGCCAAACCTTGAAGTTGCCCAGGTTATAGCCTCCAGAGGTACGCTTGAGTAGCAAACGAGCACTTTCACCCGAGGAACAGGGTTCCTGTCACGCTGGAGGAGAGTTAATCCCGCAGACCTCGTTCCTCCTGGGAAAGCGCAAGGCCACCCTGAGCCTCAGGGTAGTGCCTAAGTTTCCAACGGGCAAGCTCTGCGTGCCTCGGTTTCCATGAGGTCTCCACCGTTGTTGTGCTTCAATGGTACGCGAAGATAGCTTTCAGGACTCCAAGCACTCTGACCTCCGCACCGTTTCCCATGCTACCACACGGATCCCCCCCACGTCTCCTCTCTGCCTGCTGAGCAACAAGCAGCCGTGTAGGCCCTTCAGAACACTTCAGCATGCAGAGCCCAAGGCGGCACACTGCTCTCTGTCTTCCTTTGGAAACCTAGGTTGTCGCAGCTTACCCAGCTCACCAAGACAGTCTGAGCCGGTCTCATGAGCTGGGGAACGTGGACTCAGTGAGGACCAGGGCCCTACCTGCACTCAGAAAATCACTCTGCTCAGCCTTCCATCCAGGAGCTCACACCGACTGGCTCGTTGGTTTAGCAGGACGTCTAAGTGAGGTCCAAGCTGAGCAAAGAACACACTTCCTCCTTTACCCTGCTAGGCCCACGGAAGAGGTAGAGCCAACTAGGCCTCGCTCAGGCCAGCCCTCCTTCAGGGATCTTGCCACACTTCGAAGCCTGCACAGTAAAAGATATTTAGCGAAGTTGCCAGGGTTTCGCCATTCTCCCTCGGCAGCTCCACTACTGCAGGGACTCATGTTTGCTGTGAACTAGGATAGGTGGCCCACTTCCAAAAGCAGTCTTTTCCCCTTTGGAAATGTGGATTCTTGTAGCCTAGGAGCTGTTTGCGAAACCATAGGAAGGCCCAGCTTTTACTCACTGCAGGCACGCCCGGGGACGAAACGAGTATGTTTCCCCAGAGAAACAGGCTGCTTGCAAGTGTCGAGGGGAGCTTCTCAGGTGCCCAGTGTGTCCCGTTTGTTTCCCTTCGCAGCTCCCGTACTGCAGGTACTTATGCTGGGTGCTAACAAGGGTTCGTTGGCTCTGCCGACAAAAGCAGCCTTTTCCCTTTGGAAGCTTGGATTGTAGTGTCTCAGGGGCTGCTTGCCAAACCTTGAAGTTGACCAGGTTATAGCCTCCGCAGGTACGCTTGCGTAGCAAACGAGCACTTTCACCCGAGGAACAGCGTTCCTATCACGCTGCAGGAGAGTTAATCCTGCAGACCTCGTTCCTCCTGGGAAAGCGCAAGGCCACCCTGAGCCTCAGGGTAGTGCCTAAGTTTGCTCCGTGCAAGCTCTGCGTGCCTCGGTTTCCATGAGGTCTCCATCGTTGTTGTGCTTCAATGGAACGCGAGGATAGCTTTCAGGACTCCAAGCACTCTGACCTCCGCACCATTTCCCATGCTACCACACAGATCCCCCCACGTCTCCTCTCTGCCTGCTGAGCAATAAGCAGCCGTGTAGGCCCTTCGGAACACTTCTTGCATGCAGACCCCAAGGCGGGACACTGCTCTCTGTCTTCCTTTGGAAACCTAGGTTGTCGGAGCATACCCACCTCACTAAGACAGTCTGAGCCGGTCTCATGAGCTGGGGAACGTGGACTCAGTGAGGACCAGGGCCCTATCTGCACTCAGAAAATCACTCTGTTCAGCCTTCCATCCAGGAGCTCACACCGACTGGCTCGTTGGTTTAGCAGGACGTCTAAGTGAGGTCCAAGCTGAGCAAAGAACACACTTCCTCCTTTACCCTGCTAGGCCCACGGAAGAGGTAGAGCCAACTAGGCCTCGCTCAGGCCAGCCCTCCTTCAGGGATCTTGCCACACTTCGAAGCCTGCACAGTAAAAGTTATTTAGCGAAGTTGCCAGGGTTTCGCCATGCTCTCCCTCGGCAGCTCCACTACTGCAGGGACTCATGTTTGCTGTGAACTAGGATAGGTGGCCCACTTCAAAAAGCAGTCTTTTCCCCTTTGGAAATGTGGATTCTTGTAGCCTCGGAGCTGTTTGCAAAACCCTAGGAAGGCCCAGCTTCTACTCACGGCAGGCACGCCCGGGGAGGAAACGAGTATGTTTCCCCAGAGAAACAGGCTGCTTGCAAGTGTCGAGCGGAGCTTCTCAGGTGCCCAGTGTGTCCCGTTTGTTTCCCTTCGCAGCTGACATCCTGCAGGTACTTATGCTGGGGGCTAACAAGGGTAGGTGGCTCTTCCGACAAAAGCAGCCTTTTCCTTTTGGAAGCTTGGATTGTAGTGTCTCAGGGGCTGCTTGCCAAACCTTGAAGTTGCCCAGGTTATAGCCTCCAGAGGTACGCTTGAGTAGCAAACGAGCACTTTCACCCGAGGAACAGGGTTCCTGTCACGCTGGAGGAGAGTTAATCCCGCAGACCTCGTTCCTCCTGGGAAAGCGCAAGTCCACCCTGAGCCTCAGGGTAGTGCCTAAGTTTCCAACGGGCAAGCTCTGCGTGCCTCGGTTTCCATGAGGTCTCCACCGTTGTTGTGCTTCAATGGAACGCGAAGATAGCTTTCAGGACTCCAAGCACTCTGACCTCCGCACCGTTTCCCATGCTACCACACGGATCCCCCCCACGTCTCCTCTCTGCCTGCTGAGCAACAAGCAGCCGTGTAGGCCCTTCAGAACACTTCTGCATGCAGAGCCCAAGGCGGCACACTGCTCTCTGTCTTCCTTTGGAAACCTAGGTTGTCGCAGCTTACCCAGCTCACCAAGACAGTCTGAGCCGGTCTCATGAGCTGGGGAACGTGGACTCAGTGAGGACCAGGGCCCTACCTGCACTCAGAAAATCACTCTGCTCAGCCTTCCATCCAGGAGCTCACACCGACTGGCTCGTTGGTTTAGCAGGACGTCTAAGTGAGGTCCAAGCTGAGCAAAGAACACACTTCCTCCTTTACCCTGCTAGGCCCACGGAAGAGGTAGAGCCAACTAGGCCTCGCTCAGGCCAGCCCTCCTTCAGGGATCTTGCCACACTTCGAAGCCTGCACAGTAAAAGATATTTAGCGAAGTTGCCAGGGTTTCGCCATTCTCCCTCGGCAGCTCCACTACTGCAGGGACTCATGTTTGCTGTGAACTAGGATAGGTGGCCCACTTCCAAAAGCAGTCTTTTCCCCTTTGGAAATGTGGATTCTTGTAGCCTAGGAGCTGTTTGCGAAACCATAGGAAGGCCCAGCTTTTACTCACTGCAGGCACGCCCGGGGACGAAACGAGTATGTTTCCCCAGAGAAACAGGCTGCTTGCAAGTGTCGAGGGGAGCTTCTCAGGTGCCCAGTGTGTCCCGTTTGTTTCCCTTCGCAGCTCCCGTACTGCAGGTACTTATGCTGGGTGCTAACAAGGGTTCGTTGGCTCTGCCGAGAAAAGCAGCCTTTTCCCTTTGGAAGCTTGGATTGTAGTGTCTCAGGGGCTGCTTGCCAAACCTTGAAGTTGACCAGGTTATAGCCTCCGCAGGTACGCTTGCGTAGCAAACGAGCACTTTCACCCGAGGAACAGCGTTCCTATCACGCTGCAGGAGAGTTAATCCTGCAGACCTCGTTCCTCCTGGGAAAGCGCAAGGCCACCCTGAGCCTCAGGGTAGTGCCTAAGTTTGCTCCGTGCAAGCTCTGCGTGCCTCGGTTTCCATGAGGTCTCCATCGTTGTTGTGCTTCAATGGAACGCGAGGATAGCTTTCAGGACTCCAAGCACTCTAGCCTCCGCACCATTTCCCATGCTACCACACAGATCCCCCCACGTCTCCTCTCTGCCTGCTGAGCAATAAGCAGCCGTGTAGGCCCTTCGGAACACTTCTTGCATGCAGACCCCAAGGCGGGACACTGCTCTCTGTCTTCCTTTGGAAACCTAGGTTGTCGGAGCTTACCCACCTCACTAAGACAGTCTGAGCCGGTCTCATGAGCTGGGGAACGTGGACTCAGTGAGGACCAGGGCCCTATCTGCACTCAGAAAATCACTCTGTTCAGCCTTCCATCCAGGAGCTCACACCGACTGGCTCGTTGGTTTAGCAGGACGTCTAAGTGAGGTCCAAGCTGAGCAAAGAACACACTTCCTCCTTTACCCTGCTAGGCCCACGGAAGAGGTAGAGCCAACTAGGCCTCGCTCAGGCCAGCCCTCCTTCAGGGATCTTGCCACACTTCGAAGCCTGCACAGTAAAAGTTATTTAGCGAAGTTGCCAGGGTTTCGCCATGCTCTCCCTCGGCAGCTCCACTACTGCAGGGACTCATGTTTGCTGTGAACTAGGATAGGTGGCCCACTTCAAAAAGCAGTCTTTTCCCCTTTGGAAATGTGGATTCTTGTAGCCTCGGAGCTGTTTGCAAAACCCTAGGAAGGCCCAGCTTCTACTCACGGCAGGCACGCCCGGGGAGGAAACGAGTATGTTTCCCCAGAGAAACAGGCTGCTTGCAAGTGTCGAGCGGAGCTTCTCAGGTGCCCAGTGTGTCCCGTTTGTTTCCCTTCGCAGCTGACATCCTGCAGGTACTTATGCTGGGGGCTAACAAGGGTAGGTGGCTCTTCCGACAAAAGCAGCCTTTTCCCTTTGGAAGCTTGGATTGTAGTGTCTCAGGGGCTGCTTGCCAAACCTTGAAGTTGCCCAGGTTATAGCCTCCAGAGGTACGCTTGAGTAGCAAACGAGCACTTTCACCCGAGGAACAGGGTTCCTGTCACGCTGCAGGAGAGTTAATCCCGCAGACCTCGTTCCTCCTGGGAAAGCGCAAGGCCACCCTGAGCCTCAGGGTAGTGCCTAAGTTTCCAACGGGCAAGCTCTGCGTGCCTCGGTTTCCATGAGGTCTCCACCGTTGTTGTGCTTCAATGGAACGCGAGGATAGCTTTCAGGACTCCAAGCACTCTGACCTCCGCACCGTTTCCCATGCTACCACACGGATCCCCCCCACGTCTCCTCTCTGCCTGCTGAGCAACAAGCAGCCGTGTAGGCCCTTCAGAACACTTCTGCATGCAGAGCCCAAGGCGGCACACTGCTCTCTGTCTTCCTTTGGAAACCTAGGTGGTCGCAGCTTACCCAGCTCACCAAGACAGTCTGAGCCGGTCTCATGAGCTGGGGAACGTGGACTCAGTGAGGACCAGGGCCCTACCTGCACTCAGAAAATCACTCTGCTCAGCCTTCCATCCAGGAGCTCACACCGACTGGCTCGTTGGTTTAGCAGGACGTCTAAGTGAGGTCCAAGCTGAGCAAAGAACACACTTCCTCCTTTACCCTGCTAGGCCCACGGAAGAGGTAGAGCCAACTAGGCCTCGCTCAGGCCAGCCCTCCTTCAGGGATCTTGCCACACTTCGAAGCCTGCACAGTAAAAGATATTTAGCGAAGTTGCCAGGGTTTCGCCATTCTCCCTCGGCAGCTCCACTACTGCAGGGACTCATGTTTGCTGTGAACTAGGATAGGTGGCCCACTTCCAAAAGCAGTCTTTTCCCCTTTGGAAATGTGGATTCTTGTAGCCTAGGAGCTGTTTGCGAAACCATAGGAAGGCCCAGCTTTTACTCACTGCAGGCACGCCCGGGGACGAAACGAGTATGTTTCCCCAGAGAAACAGGCTGCTTGCAAGTGTCGAGGGGAGCTTCTCAGGTGCCCAGTGTGTCCCGTTTGTTTCCCTTCGCAGCTCCCGTACTGCAGGTACTTATGCTGGGTGCTAACAAGGGTTCGTTGGCTCTGCCGACAAAAGCAGCCTTTTCCCTTTGGAAGCTTGGATTGTAGTGTCTCAGGGGCTGCTTGCCAAACCTTGAAGTTGACCAGGTTATAGCCTCCGCAGGTACGCTTGCGTAGCAAACGAGCACTTTCACCCGAGGAACAGCGTTCCTATCACGCTGCAGGAGAGTTAATCCTGCAGACCTCGTTCCTCCTGGGAAAGCGCAAGGCCACCCTGAGCCTCAGGGTAGTGCCTAAGTTTGCTCCGTGCAAGCTCTGCGTGCCTCGGTTTCCATGAGGTCTCCATCGTTGTTGTGCTTCAATGGAACGCGAGGATAGCTTTCAGGACTCCAAGCACTCTGACCTCCGCACCATTTCCCATGCTACCACACAGATCCCCCCACGTCTCCTCTCTGCCTGCTGAGCAATAAGCAGCCGTGTAGGCCCTTCGGAACACTTCTTGCATGCAGACCCCAAGGCGGGACACTGCTCTCTGTCTTCCTTTGGAAACCTAGGTTGTCGGAGCATACCCACCTCACTAAGACAGTCTGAGCCGGTCTCATGAGCTGGGGAACGTGGACTCAGTGAGGACCAGGGCCCTATCTGCACTCAGAAAATCACTCTGTTCAGCCTTCCATCCAGGAGCTCACACCGACTGGCTCGTTGGTTTAGCAGGACGTCTAAGTGAGGTCCAAGCTGAGCAAAGAACACACTTCCTCCTTTACCCTGCTAGGCCCACGGAAGAGGTAGAGCCAACTAGGCCTCGCTCAGGCCAGCCCTCCTTCAGGGATCTTGCCACACTTCGAAGCCTGCACAGTAAAAGTTATTTAGCGAAGTTGCCAGGGTTTCGCCATGCTCTCCCTCGGCAGCTCCACTACTGCAGGGACTCATGTTTGCTGTGAACTAGGATAGGTGGCCCACTTCAAAAAGCAGTCTTTTCCCCTTTGGAAATGTGGATTCTTGTAGCCTCGGAGCTGTTTGCAAAACCCTAGGAAGGCCCAGCTTCTACTCACGGCAGGCACGCCCGGGGAGGAAACGAGTATGTTTCCCCAGAGAAACAGGCTGCTTGCAAGTGTCGAGCGGAGCTTCTCAGGTGCCCAGTGTGTCCCGTTTGTTTCCCTTCGCAGCTGACATCCTGCAGGTACTTATGCTGGGGGCTAACAAGGGTAGGTGGCTCTTCCGACAAAAGCAGCCTTTTCCTTTTGGAAGCTTGGATTGTAGTGTCTCAGGGGCTGCTTGCCAAACCTTGAAGTTGCCCAGGTTATAGCCTCCAGAGGTACGCTTGAGTAGCAAACGAGCACTTTCACCCGAGGAACAGGGTTCCTGTCACGCTGGAGGAGAGTTAATCCCGCAGACCTCGTTCCTCCTGGGAAAGCGCAAGTCCACCCTGAGCCTCAGGGTAGTGCCTAAGTTTCCAACGGGCAAGCTCTGCGTGCCTCGGTTTCCATGAGGTCTCCACCGTTGTTGTGCTTCAATGGAACGCGAAGATAGCTTTCAGGACTCCAAGCACTCTGACCTCCGCACCGTTTCCCATGCTACCACACGGATCCCCCCCACGTCTCCTCTCTGCCTGCTGAGCAACAAGCAGCCGTGTAGGCCCTTCAGAACACTTCTGCATGCAGAGCCCAAGGCGGCACACTGCTCTCTGTCTTCCTTTGGAAACCTAGGTTGTCGCAGCTTACCCAGCTCACCAAGACAGTCTGAGCCGGTCTCATGAGCTGGGGAACGTGGACTCAGTGAGGACCAGGGCCCTACCTGCACTCAGAAAATCACTCTGCTCAGCCTTCCATCCAGGAGCTCACACCGACTGGCTCGTTGGTTTAGCAGGACGTCTAAGTGAGGTCCAAGCTGAGCAAAGAACACACTTCCTCCTTTACCCTGCTAGGCCCACGGAAGAGGTAGAGCCAACTAGGCCTCGCTCAGGCCAGCCCTCCTTCAGGGATCTTGCCACACTTCGAAGCCTGCACAGTAAAAGATATTTAGCGAAGTTGCCAGGGTTTCGCCATTCTCCCTCGGCAGCTCCACTACTGCAGGGACTCATGTTTGCTGTGAACTAGGATAGGTGGCCCACTTCCAAAAGCAGTCTTTTCCCCTTTGGAAATGTGGATTCTTGTAGCCTAGGAGCTGTTTGCGAAACCATAGGAAGGCCCAGCTTTTACTCACTGCAGGCACGCCCGGGGACGAAACGAGTATGTTTCCCCAGAGAAACAGGCTGCTTGCAAGTGTCGAGGGGAGCTTCTCAGGTGCCCAGTGTGTCCCGTTTGTTTCCCTTCGCAGCTCCCGTACTGCAGGTACTTATGCTGGGTGCTAACAAGGGTTCGTTGGCTCTGCCGAGAAAAGCAGCCTTTTCCCTTTGGAAGCTTGGATTGTAGTGTCTCAGGGGCTGCTTGCCAAACCTTGAAGTTGACCAGGTTATAGCCTCCGCAGGTACGCTTGCGTAGCAAACGAGCACTTTCACCCGAGGAACAGCGTTCCTATCACGCTGCAGGAGAGTTAATCCTGCAGACCTCGTTCCTCCTGGGAAAGCGCAAGGCCACCCTGAGCCTCAGGGTAGTGCCTAAGTTTGCTCCGTGCAAGCTCTGCGTGCCTCGGTTTCCATGAGGTCTCCATCGTTGTTGTGCTTCAATGGAACGCGAGGATAGCTTTCAGGACTCCAAGCACTCTAGCCTCCGCACCATTTCCCATGCTACCACACAGATCCCCCCACGTCTCCTCTCTGCCTGCTGAGCAATAAGCAGCCGTGTAGGCCCTTCGGAACACTTCTTGCATGCAGACCCCAAGGCGGGACACTGCTCTCTGTCTTCCTTTGGAAACCTAGGTTGTCGGAGCTTACCCACCTCACTAAGACAGTCTGAGCCGGTCTCATGAGCTGGGGAACGTGGACTCAGTGAGGACCAGGGCCCTATCTGCACTCAGAAAATCACTCTGTTCAGCCTTCCATCCAGGAGCTCACACCGACTGGCTCGTTGGTTTAGCAGGACGTCTAAGTGAGGTCCAAGCTGAGCAAAGAACACACTTCCTCCTTTACCCTGCTAGGCCCACGGAAGAGGTAGAGCCAACTAGGCCTCGCTCAGGCCAGCCCTCCTTCAGGGATCTTGCCACACTTCGAAGCCTGCACAGTAAAAGTTATTTAGCGAAGTTGCCAGGGTTTCGCCATGCTCTCCCTCGGCAGCTCCACTACTGCAGGGACTCATGTTTGCTGTGAACTAGGATAGGTGGCCCACTTCAAAAAGCAGTCTTTTCCCCTTTGGAAATGTGGATTCTTGTAGCCTCGGAGCTGTTTGCAAAACCCTAGGAAGGCCCAGCTTCTACTCACGGCAGGCACGCCCGGGGAGGAAACGAGTATGTTTCCCCAGAGAAACAGGCTGCTTGCAAGTGTCGAGCGGAGCTTCTCAGGTGCCCAGTGTGTCCCGTTTGTTTCCCTTCGCAGCTGACATCCTGCAGGTACTTATGCTGGGGGCTAACAAGGGTAGGTGGCTCTTCCGACAAAAGCAGCCTTTTCCCTTTGGAAGCTTGGATTGTAGTGTCTCAGGGGCTGCTTGCCAAACCTTGAAGTTGCCCAGGTTATAGCCTCCAGAGGTACGCTTGAGTAGCAAACGAGCACTTTCACCCGAGGAACAGGGTTCCTGTCACGCTGCAGGAGAGTTAATCCCGCAGACCTCGTTCCTCCTGGGAAAGCGCAAGGCCACCCTGAGCCTCAGGGTAGTGCCTAAGTTTCCAACGGGCAAGCTCTGCGTGCCTCGGTTTCCATGAGGTCTCCACCGTTGTTGTGCTTCAATGGAACGCGAGGATAGCTTTCAGGACTCCAAGCACTCTGACCTCCGCACCGTTTCCCATGCTACCACACGGATCCCCCCCACGTCTCCTCTCTGCCTGCTGAGCAACAAGCAGCCGTGTAGGCCCTTCAGAACACTTCTGCATGCAGAGCCCAAGGCGGCACACTGCTCTCTGTCTTCCTTTGGAAACCTAGGTGGTCGCAGCTTACCCAGCTCACCAAGACAGTCTGAGCCGGTCTCATGAGCTGGGGAACGTGGACTCAGTGAGGACCAGGGCCCTACCTGCACTCAGAAAATCACTCTGCTCAGCCTTCCATCCAGGAGCTCACACCGACTGGCTCGTTGGTTTAGCAGGACGTCTAAGTGAGGTCCAAGCTGAGCAAAGAACACACTTCCTCCTTTACCCTGCTAGGCCCACGGAAGAGGTAGAGCCAACTAGGCCTCGCTCAGGCCAGCCCTCCTTCAGGGATCTTGCCACACTTCGAAGCCTGCACAGTAAAAGATATTTAGCGAAGTTGCCAGGGTTTCGCCATTCTCCCTCGGCAGCTCCACTACTGCAGGGACTCATGTTTGCTGTGAACTAGGATAGGTGGCCCACTTCCAAAAGCAGTCTTTTCCCCTTTGGAAATGTGGATTCTTGTAGCCTAGGAGCTGTTTGCGAAACCATAGGAAGGCCCAGCTTTTACTCACTGCAGGCACGCCCGGGGACGAAACGAGTATGTTTCCCCAGAGAAACAGGCTGCTTGCAAGTGTCGAAGGGAGCTTCTCAGGTGCCCAGTGTGTCCCGTTTGTTTCCCTTCGCAGCTCCCGTACTGCAGGTACTTATGCTGGGTGCTAACAAGGGTTCGTTGGCTCTGCCGAGAAAAGCAGCCTTTTCCCTTTGGAAGCTTGGATTGTAGTGTCTCAGGGGCTGCTTGCCAAACCTTGAAGTTGACCAGGTTATAGCCTCCGCAGGTACGCTTGCGTAGCAAACGAGCACTTTCACCCGAGGAACAGCGTTCCTATCACGCTGCAGGAGAGTTAATCCTGCAGACCTCGTTCCTCCTGGGAAAGCGCAAGGCCACCCTGAGCCTCAGGGTAGTGCCTAAGTTTGCTCCGTGCAAGCTCTGCGTGCCTCGGTTTCCATGAGGTCTCCATCGTTGTTGTGCTTCAATGGAACGCGAGGATAGCTTTCAGGACTCCAAGCACTCTGACCTCCGCACCATTTCCCATGCTACCACACAGATCCCCCCACGTCTCCTCTCTGCCTGCTGAGCAATAAGCAGCCGTGTAGGCCCTTCGGAACACTTCTTGCATGCAGACCCCAAGGCGGGACACTGCTCTCTGTCTTCCTTTGGAAACCTAGGTTGTCGGAGCTTACCCACCTCACGAAGACAGTCTGAGCCGCTCTCATGAGCTGGGGAACGTGGACTCAGTGAGGACCAGGGCCCTACCTGCACTCTGAAAATCACTCTGCTCAGCCTTCCATCCAGGAGCTCACACCGACTGGCTCGTTGGTTTAGCAGGACGTCTAAGTGAGGTCCAAGCTGAGCAAAGAACACACTTCCTCCTTTACCCTGCTAGGCCCACAGAAGAGGTAGAGCCAACTAGGCCTCGCTCAGGCCAGCCCTCCTTCAGGGATCTTGCCACACTTCGAAGCCTGCACAGTAAAAGATACTTAGCGAAGTTGCCAGGGTTTCGCCATGCTCTCCCTCGGCAGCTCCACTACTGCAGGGACTCATGTTTGCTGTGAACTAGGATAGGTGGCCCACTTCAAAAAGCAGTCTTTTCCCCTTTGGAAATGTGGATTCTTGTAGCCTCGGAGCTGTTTGCGAAACCCTAGGAAGGCCCAGCTTCTACTCACGGCAGGCACGCCCGGGGAGGAAACGAGTATGTTTCCCCAGAGAAACAGGCTGCTTGCAAGTGTCGAGCGGAGCTTCTCAGGTGCCCAGTGTGTCCCGTTTGTTTCCCTTCGCAGCTGACATCCTGCAGGTACTTATGCTGGGGGCTAACAAGGGTAGGTGGCTCTTCCGACAAAAGCAGCCTTTTCCTTTTGGAAGCTTGGATTGTAGTGTCTCAGGGGCTGCTTGCCAAACCTTGAAGTTGCCCAGGTTATAGCCTCCAGAGGTACGCTTGAGTAGCAAACGAGCACTTTCACCCGAGGAACAGGGTTCCTGTCACGCTGGAGGAGAGTTAATCCCGCAGACCTCGTTCCTCCTGGGAAAGCGCAAGGCCACCCTGAGCCTCAGGGTAGTGCCTAAGTTTCCAACGGGCAAGCTCTGCGTGCCTCGGTTTCCATGAGGTCTCCACCGTTGTTGTGCTTCAATGGAACGCGAAGATAGCTTTCAGGACTCCAAGCACTCTGACCTCCGCACCGTTTCCCATGCTACCACACGGATCCCCCCCACGTCTCCTCTCTGCCTGCTGAGCAACAAGCAGCCGTGTAGGCCCTTCAGAACACTTCTGCATGCAGAGCCCAAGGCGGCACACTGCTCTCTGTCTTCCTTTGGAAACCTAGGTGGTCGCAGCTTACCCAGCTCACCAAGACAGTCTGAGCCGGTCTCATGAGCTGGGGAACGTGGACTCAGTGAGGACCAGGGCCCTACCTGCACTCAGAAAATCACTCTGCTCAGCCTTCCATCCAGGAGCTCACACCGACTGGCTCGTTGGTTTAGCAGGACGTCTAAGTGAGGTCCAAGCTGAGCAAAGAACACACTTCCTCCTTTACCCTGCTAGGCCCACGGAAGAGGTAGAGCCAACTAGGCCTCGCTCAGGCCAGCCCTCCTTCAGGGATCTTGCCACACTTCGAAGCCTGCACAGTAAAAGATATTTAGCGAAGTTGCCAGGGTTTCGCCATTCTCCCTCGGCAGCTCCACTACTGCAGGGACTCATGTTTGCTGTGAACTAGGATAGGTGGCCCACTTCCAAAAGCAGTCTTTTCCCCTTTGGAAAGGTGGATTCTTGTAGCCTAGGAGCTGTTTGCGAAACCATAGGAAGGCCCAGCTTTTACTCACTGCAGGCACGCCCGGGGACGAAACGAGTATGTTTCCCCAGAGAAACAGGCTGCTTGCAAGTGTAGAGGGGAGCTTCTCAGGTGCCCAGTGTGTCCCGTTTGTTTCCCTTCGCAGCTCCCGTACTGCAGGTACTTATGCTGGGTGCTAACAAGGGTTCGTTGGCTCTGCCGAGAAAAGCAGCCTTTTCCCTTTGGAAGCTTGGATTGTAGTGTCTCAGGGGCTGCTTGCCAAACCTTGAAGTTGACCAGGTTATAGCCTCCGCAGGTACGCTTGCGTAGCAAACGAGCACTTTCACCCGAGGAACAGCGTTCCTATCACGCTGCAGGAGAGTTAATCCTGCAGACCTCGTTCCTCCTGGGAAAGCGCAAGGCCACCCTGAGCCTCAGGGTAGTGCCTAAGTTTGCTCCGTGCAAGCTCTGCGTGCCTCGGTTTCCATGAGGTCTCCATCGTTGTTGTGCTTCAATGGAACGCGAGGATAGCTTTCAGGACTCCAAGCACTCTGACCTCCGCACCATTTCCCATGCTACCACACAGATCCCCCCACGTCTCCTCTCTGCCTGCTGAGCAATAAGCAGCCGTGTAGGCCCTTCGGAACACTTCTTGCATGCAGACCCCAAGGCGGGACACTGCTCTCTGTCTTCCTTTGGAAACCTAGGTTGTCGGAGCTTACCCACCTCACGAAGACAGTCTGAGCCGCTCTCATGAGCTGGGGAACGTGGACTCAGTGAGGACCAGGGCCCTACCTGCACTCTGAAAATCACTCTGCTCAGCCTTCCATCCAGGAGCTCACACCGACTGGCTCGTTGGTTTAGCAGGACGTCTAAGTGAGGTCCAAGCTGAGCAAAGAACACACTTCCTCCTTTACCCTGCTAGGCCCACAGAAGAGGTAGAGCCAACTAGGCCTCGCTCAGGCCAGCCCTCCTTCAGGGATCTTGCCACACTTCGAAGCCTGCACAGTAAAAGATACTTAGCGAAGTTGCCAGGGTTTCGCCATGCTCTCCCTCGGCAGCTCCACTACTGCAGGGACTCATGTTTGCTGTGAACTAGGATAGGTGGCCCACTTCAAAAAGCAGTCTTTTCCCCTTTGGAAATGTGGATTCTTGTAGCCTCGGAGCTGTTTGCGAAACCCTAGGAAGGCCCAGCTTCTACTCACGGCAGGCACGCCCGGGGAGGAAACGAGTATGTTTCCCCAGAGAAACAGGCTGCTTGCAAGTGTCGAGCGGAGCTTCTCAGGTGCCCAGTGTGTCCCGTTTGTTTCCCTTCGCAGCTGACATCCTGCAGGTACTTATGCTGGGGGCTAACAAGGGTAGGTGGCTCTTCCGACAAAAGCAGCCTTTTCCTTTTGGAAGCTTGGATTGTAGTGTCTCAGGGGCTGCTTGCCAAACATTGAAGTTGCCCAGGTTATAGCCTCCAGAGGTACGCTTGAGTAGCAAACGAGCACTTTCACCCGAGGAACAGGGTTCCTGTCACGCTGGAGGAGAGTTAATCCCGCAGACCTCGTTCCTCCTGGGAAAGCGCAAGGCCACCCTGAGCCTCAGGGTAGTGCCTAAGTCTCCACAGGGCAAGCTCTGCGTGCCTCGGTTTCCATGAGGTCTCCACCGTTGTTGTGCTTCAATGGAACGCGAAGATAGCTTTCAGGACTCCAAGCACTCTGACCTCCGCACCGTTTCCCATGCTACCACACGGATCCCCCCCACGTCTCCTCTCTGCCTGCTGAGCAACAAGCAGCCGTGTAGGCCCTTCAGAACACTTCTGCATGCAGAGCCCAAGGCGGCACACTGCTCTCTGTCTTCCTTTGGAAACCTAGGTGGTCGCAGCTTACCCAGCTCACCAAGACAGTCTGAGCCGGTCTCATGAGCTGGGGAACGTGGACTCAGTGAGGACCAGGGCCCTACCTGCACTCAGAAAATCACTCTGCTCAGCCTTCCATCCAGGAGCTCACACCGACTGGCTCGTTGGTTTAGCAGGACGTCTAAGTGAGGTCCAAGCTGAGCAAAGAACACACTTCCTCCTTTACCCTGCTAGGCCCACGGAAGAGGTAGAGCCAACTAGGCCTCGCTCAGGCCAGCCCTCCTTCAGGGATCTTGCCACACTTCGAAGCCTGCACAGTAAAAGATATTTAGCGAAGTTGCCAGGGTTTCACCATTCTCCCTCGGCAGCTCCACTACTGCAGGGACTCATGTTTGCTGTGAACTAGGATAGGTGGCCCACTTCCAAAAGCAGTCTTTTCCCCTTTGGAAAGGTGGATTCTTGTAGCCTAGGAGCTGTTTGCGAAACCATAGGAAGGCCCAGCTTTTACTCACTGCAGGCACGCCCGGGGACGAAACGAGTATGTTTCCCCAGAGAAACAGGCTGCTTGCAAGTGTAGAGGGGAGCTTCTCAGGTGCCCAGTGTGTCCCGTTTGTTTCCCTTCGCAGCTCCCGTACTGCAGGTACTTATGCTGGGTGCTAACAAGGGTTCGTTGGCTCTGCCGAGAAAAGCAGCCTTTTCCCTTTGGAAGCTTGGATTGTAGTGTCTCAGGGGCTGCTTGCCAAACCTTGAAGTTGACCAGGTTATAGCCTCCGCAGGTACGCTTGCGTAGCAAACGAGCACTTTCACCCGAGGAACAGCGTTCCTATCACGCTGCAGGAGAGTTAATCCTGCAGACCTCGTTCCTCCTGGGAAAGCGCAAGGCCACCCTGAGCCTCAGGGTAGTGCCTAAGTTTGCTCCGTGCAAGCTCTGCGTGCCTCGGTTTCCATGAGGTCTCCATCGTTGTTGTGCTTCAATGGAACGCGAGGATAGCTTTCAGGACTCCAAGCACTCTGACCTCCGCACCATTTCCCATGCTACCACACAGATCCCCCCACGTCTCCTCTCTGCCTGCTGAGCAATAAGCAGCCGTGTAGGCCCTTCGGAACACTTCTTGCATGCAGACCCCAAGGCGGGACACTGCTCTCTGTCTTCCTTTGGAAACCTAGGTTGTCGGAGCTTACCCACCTCACGAAGACAGTCTGAGCCGCTCTCATGAGCTGGGGAACGTGGACTCAGTGAGGACCAGGGCCCTACCTGCACTCTGATAATCACTTTGCTCAGCCTTCCATCCAGGAGCTCACACCGACTGGCTCGTTGGTTTAGCAGGACGTCTAAGTGAGGTCCAAGCTGAGCAAAGAACACACTTCCTCCTTTACCCTGCTAGGCCCACAGAAGAGGTAGAGCCAACTAGGCCTCGCTCAGGCCAGCCCTCCTTCAGGGATCTTGCCACACTTCGAAGCCTGCACAGTAAAAGATACTTAGCGAAGTTGCCAGGGTTTCGCCATGCTCTCCCTCGGCAGCTCCACTACTGCAGGGACTCATGTTTGCTGTGAACTAGGATAGGTGGCCCACTTCAAAAAGCAGTCTTTTCCCCTTTGGAAATGTGGATTCTTGTAGCCTCGGAGCTGTTTGCGAAACCCTAGGAAGGCCCAGCTTCTACTCACGGCAGGCACGCCCGGGGAGGAAACGAGTATGTTTCCCCAGAGAAACAGGCTGCCTCCAAGTGTCGAGGGGAGCTTCTCAGGTGCCCAGTGTGTCCCGTTTGTTTCCCTTCGCAGCTGACATCCTGCAGGTACTTATGCTGGGGGCTAACAAGGGTAGGTGGCTCTTCCGACAAAAGCAGCCTTTTCCTTTTGGAAGCTTGGATTGTAGTGTCTCAGGGGCTGCTTGCCAAACCTTGAAGTTGCCCAGGTTATAGCCTCCAGAGGTACGCTTGAGTAGCAAACGAGCACTTTCACCCGAGGAACAGGGTTCCTGTCACGCTGGAGGAGAGTTAATCCCGCAGACCTCGTTCCTCCTGGGAAAGCGCAAGGCCACCCTGAGCCTCAGGGTAGTGCCTAAGTCTCCACAGGGCAAGCTCTGCGTGCCTCGGTTTCCATGAGGTCTCCACCGTTGTTGTGCTTCAATGGAACGCGAAGATAGCTTTCAGGACTCCAAGCACTCTGACCTCCGCACCGTTTCCCATGCTACCACACGGATCCCCCCCACGTCTCCTCTCTGCCTGCTGAGCAACAAGCAGCCGTGTAGGCCCTTCAGAACACTTCTGCATGCAGAGCCCAAGGCGGCACACTGCTCTCTGTCTTCCTTTGGAAACCTAGGTGGTCGCAGCTTACCCAGCTCACCAAGACAGTCTGAGCCGGTCTCATGAGCTGGGGAACGTGGACTCAGTGAGGACCAGGGCCCTACCTGCACTCAGAAAATCACTCTGCTCAGCCTTCCATCCAGGAGCTCACACCGACTGGCTCGTTGGTTTAGCAGGACGTCTAAGTGAGGTCCAAGCTGAGCAAAGAACACACTTCCTCCTTTACCCTGCTAGGCCCACGGAAGAGGTAGAGCCAACTAGGCCTCGCTCAGGCCAGCCCTCCTTCAGGGATCTTGCCACACTTCGAAGCCTGCACAGTAAAAGATATTTAGCGAAGTTGCCAGGGTTTCGCCATTCTCCCTCGGCAGCTCCACTACTGCAGGGACTCATGTTTGCTGTGAACTAGGATAGGTGGCCCACTTCCAAAAGCAGTCTTTTCCCCTTTGGAAAGGTGGATTCTTGTAGCCTAGGAGCTGTTTGCGAAACCATAGGAAGGCCCAGCTTTTACTCACTGCAGGCACGCCCGGGGACGAAACGAGTATGTTTCCCCAGAGAAACAGGCTGCTTGCAAGTGTAGAGGGGAGCTTCTCAGGTGCCCAGTGTGTCCCGTTTGTTTCCCTTCGCAGCTCCCGTACTGCAGGTACTTATGCTGGGTGCTAACAATGGTTCGTTGGCTCTGCCGAGAAAAGCAGCCTTTTCCCTTTGGAAGCTTGGATTGTAGTGTCTCAGGGGCTGCTTGCCAAACCTTGAAGTTGACCAGGTTATAGCCTCCGCAGGTACGCTTGCGTAGCAAACGAGCACTTTCACCCGAGGAACAGCGTTCCTATCACGCTGCAGGAGAGTTAATCCTGCAGACCTCGTTCCTCCTGGGAAAGCGCAAGGCCACCCTGAGCCTCAGGGTAGTGCCTAAGTTTGCTCCGTGCAAGCTCTGCGTGCCTCGGTTTCCATGAGGTCTCCACCGTTGTTGTGCCTCAATGGAACTAGAGGATAGCTTTCAGGACTCCAAGCACTCTAGCCTCCGCACCGTTTCCCATGCTACCACACGGATTCCCCCCACGTCTCCTCTCTGCCTGCTGAGCAACAAGCAGCCGTGTAGGCCCTTTAGAACACTTCTTGCATGCAGAGCCCAAGGCGGGACACTGCTCTCTGTCTTCCTTTGGAAACCTAGGTTGTCGGAGCTTACCCACCTCACGAAGACAGTCTGAGCCGCTCTCATGAGCTGGGGAACGTGGACTCAGTGAGGACCAGGGCCCTACCTGCACTCTGAAAATCACTCTGCTCAGCCTTCCATCCAGGAGCTCACACCGACTGGCTCGTTGGTTTAGCAGGACGTCTAAGTGAGGTCCAAGCTGAGCAAAGAACACACTTCCTCCTTTACCCTGCTAGGCCCATGGAAGAGGTAGAGCCAACTAGGCTACGCTCAGGCCACGTCTCCTTCAGGGATCTTGCCACACTTCGAAGCCTGCACAGTAAAAGATACTTAGCGAAGTTGCCAGGGTTTCGCCATGCTCTCCCTCGGCAGCTCCACTACTGCAGGGACTCATGTTTGCTGTGAACTAGGATAGGTGGCCCACTTCAAAAAGCAGTCTTTTCCCCTTTGGAAATGTGGATTCTTGTAGCCTCGGAGCTGTTTGCGAAACCCTAGGAAGGCCCAGCTTCTACTCACGGCAGGCACGCCCGGGGAGGAAACGAGTATGTTTCCCCAGAGAAACAGGCTGCTTGCAAGTGTCGAGCGGAGCTTCTCAGGTGCCCAGTGTGTCCCGTTTGTTTCCCTTCGCAGCTGACATCCTGCAGGTACTTATGCTGGGGGCTAACAAGGGTAGGTGGCTCTTCCGACAAAAGCAGCCTTTTCCTTTTGGAAGCTTGGATTGTAGTGTCTCAGGGGCTGCTTGCCAAACCTTGAAGTTGCCCAGGTTATAGCCTCCAGAGGTACGCTTGAGTAGCAAACGAGCACTTTCACCCGAGGAACACGGTTCCTGTCACGCTGGAGGAGAGTTAATCCCGCAGACCTCGTTCCTCCTGGGAAAGCGCAAGGCCACCCTGAGCCTCAGGGTAGTGCCTAAGTTTCCACAGGGCAAGCTCTGCGTGCCTCGGTTTCCATGAGGTCTCCATCGTTGTTGTGCTTCAATGGAACGCGAGGATAGGTTTCAGGACTCCAAGCACTCTGACCTCCGCACCATTTCCCATGCTACCACACAGATCCCCCCACGTCTCCTCTCTGCCTGCTGAGCAACAAGCAGCCGTGTAGGCCCTTCGGAACACTTCTTGCATGCAGAACCCAAGGCGGCACACTGCTCTCTGTCTTCCTTTGGAAACCTAGGTGGTCGCAGCTTGCCCCAGCTCACGAAGACAGTCTGAGCCGTTCTCATGAGCTGGGAGACGTGGACTCAGTGAGGACCAGGGCCCTACCTGCACTCAGAAAATCACTCTGCTCAGCCTTCCATCCAGGAGCTCACACCGACTGGCTCGTTGGTTTAGCAGGACGTCTAAGTGAGGTCCAAGCTGAGCAAAGAGCACTGTTCCTCCTTTACCCTGCTAGGCCCACGGAAGAGGTAGAGCCAACTAGGCCTCGCTCAGACCAGCCCTCCTTCAGGGATCTTGCCACACTTCGAAGCCTGCACAGTAAAAGATACTTAGCGAAGTTGCCAGGGTTTCGCCATGCTCTCCCTCGGCAGCTCCACTACTACAGGGACTCATGTTTGCTTTGAACTAGTATAGGTGTCCCTGCTTCCAAAAGCAGTCTTTTCCCCTTTGGAAATGTGGATTCTTGTAGCCTCGGAGCTGTTTGCGAAACCATAGGAAGGCCCAGCTTTTACTCACTGCAGGCACTCCCGGAGAGGAAACGAGTATGTTTCCCCAGAGAAACAGGCTGCTTGCAAGTGTAGAGGGGAGCTTCTCAGGTGCCCAGTGTGTCCCGTTTGTTTCCCTTCGCAGCTCCCTTACTGCAGGTACTTATGCTGGGTGCTAACAAGAGTTGGTTGGCTCTGCCGACAAAAGCAGCCTTTTCCCTTTGGAAGCTTGGATTGTAGTGTCTCATGGGCTGCTTGCCAAACCTTGAAGTTGCCCAGGTTATAGCCTCCGCAGGAACGCTTGCGTAGCAAACGAGCACTTTCTACCGATGAACAGGGTTCCTGTCACGCTGGAGGAGAGTTAATCCCGCAGACCTCGTTCCTCCTGGGAAAGCGCAAGTCCACCCTGAGCCTCAGGGTAGTGCCTAAGTTTCCAACGGGCAAGCTCTGCGTGCCTCGGTTTCCATGAGGTCTCCACCGTTGTTGTGCTTCAATGGAACGCGAAGATAGCTTTCAGGACTCCAAGCACTCTGACCTCCGCACCGTTTCCCATGCTACCACACGGATCCCCCCCACGTCTCCTCTCTGCCTGCTGAGCAACAAGCAGCCGTGTAGGCCCTTCAGAACACTTCTGCATGCAGAGCCCAAGGCGGCACACTGCTCTCTGTCTTCCTTTGGAAACCTAGGTTGTCGCAGCTTACCCAGCTCACCAAGACAGTCTGAGCCGGTCTCATGAGCTGGGGAACGTGGACTCAGTGAGGACCAGGGCCCTACCTGCACTCAGAAAATCACTCTGCTCAGCCTTCCATCCAGGAGCTCACACCGACTGGCTCGTTGGTTTAGCAGGACGTCTAAGTGAGGTCCAAGCTGAGCAAAGAACACACTTCCTCCTTTACCCTGCTAGGCCCACGGAAGAGGTAGAGCCAACTAGGCCTCGCTCAGGCCAGCCCTCCTTCAGGGATCTTGCCACACTTCGAAGCCTGCACAGTAAAAGATATTTAGCGAAGTTGCCAGGGTTTCGCCATTCTCCCTCGGCAGCTCCACTACTGCAGGGACTCATGTTTGCTGTGAACTAGGATAGGTGGCCCACTTCCAAAAGCAGTCTTTTCCCCTTTGGAAATGTGGATTCTTGTAGCCTAGGAGCTGTTTGCGAAACCATAGGAAGGCCCAGCTTTTACTCACGGCAGGCACGCCCGGGGACGAAACGAGTATGTTTCCCCAGAGAAACAGGCTGCTTGCAAGTGTCGAGGGGAGCTTCTCAGGTGCCCAGCGTGTCCCGTTTGTTTCCCTTCGCAGCTCCCGTACTGCAGGTACTTATGCTGGGTGCTAACAAGGGTTCGTTGGCTCTGCCGAGAAAAGCAGCCTTTTCCCTTTGGAAGCTTGGATTGTAGTGTCTCAGGGGCTGCTTGCCAAACCTTGAAGTTGACCAGGTTATAGCCTCCGCAGGTACGCTTGCGTAGCAAACGAGCACTTTCACCCGAGGAACAGCGTTCCTATCACGCTGCAGGAGAGTTAATCCTGCAGACCTCGTTCCTCCTGGGAAAGCGCAAGGCCACCCTGAGCCTCAGGGTAGTGCCTAAGTTTGCTCCGTGCAAGCTCTGCGTGCCTCGGTTTCCATGAGGTCTCCACCGTTGTTGTGCCTCAATGGAACTAGAGGATAGCTTTCAGGACTCCAAGCACTCTAGCCTCCGCACCGTTTCCCATGCTACCACACGGATTCCCCCCACGTCTCCTCTCTGCCTGCTGAGCAACAAGCAGCCGTGTAGGCCCTTTAGAACACTTCTTGCATGCAGAGCCCAAGGCGGGACACTGCTCTCTGTCTTCCTTTGGAAACCTAGGTTGTCGGAGCTTACCCACCTCACGAAGACAGTCTGAGCCGCTCTCATGAGCTGGGGAACGTGGACTCAGTGAGGACCAGGGCCCTACCTGCACTCTGAAAATCACTCTGCTCAGCCTTCCATCCAGGAGCTCACACCGACTGGCTCGTTGGTTTAGCAGGACGTCTAAGTGAGGTCCAAGCTGAGCAAAGAACACACTTCCTCCTTTACCCTGCTAGGCCCACAGAAGAGGTAGAGCCAACTAGGCCTCGCTCAGGCCAGCCCTCCTTCAGGGATCTTGCCACAGTTCGAAGCCTGCACAGTAAAAGATACTTAGCGAAGTTGCCAGGGTTTCGCCATGCTCTCCCTCGGCAGCTCCACTACTGCAGGGACTCATGTTTGCTGTGAACTAGGATAGGTGGCCCACTTCAAAAAGCAGTCTTTTCCCCTTTGGAAATGTGGATTCTTGTAGCCTCGGAGCTGTTTGCGAAACCCTAGGAAGGCCCAGCTTCTACTCACGGCAGGCACGCCCGGGGAGGAAACGAGTATGTTTCCCCAGAGAAACAGGCTGCTTGCAAGTGTCGAGCGGAGCTTCTCAGGTGCCCAGTGTGTCCCGTTTGTTTCCCTTCGCAGCTGACATCCTGCAGGTACTTATGCTGGGGGCTAACAAGGGTAGGTGGCTCTTCCGACAAAAGCAGCCTTTTCCTTTTGGAAGCTTGGATTGTAGTGTCTCAGGGGCTGCTTGCCAAACCTTGAAGTTGCCCAGGTTATAGCCTCCAGAGGTACGCTTGAGTAGCAAACGAGCACTTTCACCCGAGGAACAGGGTTCCTGTCACGCTGGAGGAGAGTTAATCCCGCAGACCTCGTTCCTCCTGGGAAAGCGCAAGGCCACCCTGAGCCTCAGGGTAGTGCCTAAGTTTCCACAGGGCAAGCTCTGCGTGCCTCGGTTTCCATGAGGTCTCCATCGTTGTTGTGCTTCAATGGAACGCGAGGATAGGTTTCAGGACTCCAAGCACTCTGACCTCCGCACCATTTCCCATGCTACCACACAGATCCCCCCACGTGTCCTCTCTGCCTGTGAGCAACAAGCAGCCGTGTAGGCCCTTCGGAACACTTCTTGCATACAGAACCCAAGGCGGCACACTGCTCTCTGTCTTCCTTTGGAAACCTAGGTGGTCGCAGCTTGCCCCAGCTCACGAAGACAGTCTGAGCCGTTCTCATGAGCTGGCAGACGTGGACTCAGTGAGGACCAGGGCCCTACCTGCACTCAGAAAATCACTCTGCTCAGCCTTCCATCCAGGAGCTCACACCGACTGGCTCGTTGGTTTAGCAGGACGTCTAAGTGAGGTCCAAGCTGAGCAAAGAGCACTGTTCCTCCTTTACCCTGCTAGGCCCACGGAAGAGGTAGAGCCAACTAGGCCTCGCTCAGACCAGCCCTCCTTCAGGGATCTTGCCACACTTCGAAGCCTGCACAGTAAAAGATACTTAGTGAAGTTGCCAGGGTTTCGCCATGCTCTCCCTCGGCAGCTCCACTACTACAGGGACTCATGTTTGCTTTGAACTAGTATAGGTGTCCCTGCTTCCAAAAGCAGTCTTTTCCCCTTTGGAAATGTGGATTCTTGTAGCCTCGGAGCTGTTTGCGAAACCATAGGAAGGCCCAGCTTTTACTCACTGCAGGCACTCCCGGAGAGGAAACGAGTATGTTTCCCCAGAGAAACAGGCTGCTTGCAAGTGTAGAGGGGAGCTTCTCAGGTGCCCAGTGTGTCCCGTTTGTTTCCCTTCGCAGCTCCCTTACTGCAGGTACTTATGCTGGGTGCTAACAAGAGTTGGTTGGCTCTGCCGACAAAAGCAGCCTTTTCCCTTTGGAAGCTTGGATTGTAGTGTCTCATGGGCTGCTTGCCAAACCTTGAAGTTGCCCAGGTTATAGCCTCCGCAGGAACGCTTGCGTAGCAAACGAGCACTTTCTACCGATGAACAGGGTTCCTGTCACGCTGGAGGAGAGTTAATCCCGCAGACCTCGTTCCTCCTGGGAAAGCGCAAGTCCACCCTGAGCCTCAGGGTAGTGCCTAAGTTTCCAACGGGCAAGCTCTGCGTGCCTCGGTTTCCATGAGGTCTCCACCGTTGTTGTGCTTCAATGGAACGCGAAGATAGCTTTCAGGACTCCAAGCACTCTGACCTCCGCACCGTTTCCCATGCTACCACACGGATCCCCCCCACGTCTCCTCTCTGCCTGCTGAGCAACAAGCAGCCGTGTAGGCCCTTCAGAACACTTCTGCATGCAGAGCCCAAGGCGGCACACTGCTCTCTGTCTTCCTTTGGAAACCTAGGTTGTCGCAGCTTACCCAGCTCACCAAGACAGTCTGAGCCGGTCTCATGAGCTGGGGAACGTGGACTCAGTGAGGACCAGGGCCCTACCTGCACTCAGAAAATCACTCTGCTCAGCCTTCCATCCAGGAGCTCACACCGACTGGCTCGTTGGTTTAGCAGGACGTCTAAGTGAGGTCCAAGCTGAGCAAAGAACACACTTCCTCCTTTACCCTGCTAGGCCCACGGAAGAGGTAGAGCCAACTAGGCCTCGCTCAGGCCAGCCCTCCTTCAGGGATCTTGCCACACTTCGAAGCCTGCACAGTAAAAGATATTTAGCGAAGTTGCCAGGGTTTCGCCATTCTCCCTCGGCAGCTCCACTACTGCAGGGACTCATGTTTGCTGTGAACTAGGATAGGTGGCCCACTTCCAAAAGCAGTCTTTTCCCCTTTGGAAATGTGGATTCTTGTAGCCTAGGAGCTGTTTGCGAAACCATAGGAAGGCCCAGCTTTTACTCACGGCAGGCACGCCCGGGGACGAAACGAGTATGTTTCCCCAGAGAAACAGGCTGCTTGCAAGTGTCGAGGGGAGCTTCTCAGGTGCCCAGCGTGTCCCGTTTGTTTCCCTTCGCAGCTCCCGTACTGCAGGTACTTATGCTGGGTGCTAACAAGGGTTCGTTGGCTCTGCCGAGAAAAGCAGCCTTTTCCCTTTGGAAGCTTGGATTGTAGTGTCTCAGGGGCTGCTTGCCAAACCTTGAAGTTGACCAGGTTATAGCCTCCGCAGGTACGCTTGCGTAGCAAACGAGCACTTTCACCCGAGGAACAGCGTTCCTATCACGCTGCAGGAGAGTTAATCCTGCAGACCTCGTTCCTCCTGGGAAAGCGCAAGGCCACCCTGAGCCTCAGGGTAGTGCCTAAGTTTGCTCCGTGCAAGCTCTGCGTGCCTCGGTTTCCATGAGGTCTCCACCGTTGTTGTGCCTCAATGGAACTAGAGGATAGCTTTCAGGACTCCAAGCACTCTAGCCTCCGCACCGTTTCCCATGCTACCACACGGATTCCCCCCACGTCTCCTCTCTGCCTGCTGAGCAACAAGCAGCCGTGTAGGCCCTTTAGAACACTTCTTGCATGCAGAGCCCAAGGCGGGACACTGCTCTCTGTCTTCCTTTGGAAACCTAGGTTGTCGGAGCTTACCCACCTCACGAAGACAGTCTGAGCCGCTCTCATGAGCTGGGGAACGTGGACTCAGTGAGGACCAGGGCCCTACCTGCACTCTGAAAATCACTCTGCTCAGCCTTCCATCCAGGAGCTCACACCGACTGGCTCGTTGGTTTAGCAGGACGTCTAAGTGAGGTCCAAGCTGAGCAAAGAACACACTTCCTCCTTTACCCTGCTAGGCCCACAGAAGAGGTAGAGCCAACTAGGCCTCGCTCAGGCCAGCCCTCCTTCAGGGATCTTGCCACAGTTCGAAGCCTGCACAGTAAAAGATACTTAGTGAAGTTGCCAGGGTTTCGCCATGCTCTCCCTCGGCAGCTCCACTACTGCAGGGACTCATGTTTGCTGTGAACTAGGATAGGTGGCCCACTTCAAAAAGCAGTCTTTTCCCCTTTGGAAATGTGGATTCTTGTAGCCTCGGAGCTGTTTGCGAAACCCTAGGAAGGCCCAGCTTCTACTCACGGCAGGCACGCCCGGGGAGGAAACGAGTATGTTTCCCCAGAGAAACAGGCTGCTTGCAAGTGTCGAGCGGAGCTTCTCAGGTGCCCAGTGTGTCCCGTTTGTTTCCCTTCGCAGCTGACATCCTGCAGGTACTTATGCTGGGGGCTAACAAGGGTAGGTGGCTCTTCCGACAAAAGCAGCCTTTTCCTTTTGGAAGCTTGGATTGTAGTGTCTCAGGGGCTGCTTGCCAAACCTTGAAGTTGCCCAGGTTATAGCCTCCAGAGGTACGCTTGAGTAGCAAACGAGCACTTTCACCCGAGGAACAGGGTTCCTGTCACGCTGGAGGAGAGTTAATCCCGCAGACCTCGTTCCTCCTGGGAAAGCGCAAGGCCACCCTGAGCCTCAGGGTAGTGCCTAAGTTTCCACAGGGCAAGCTCTGCGTGCCTCGGTTTCCATGAGGTCTCCATCGTTGTTGTGCTTCAATGGAACGCGAGGATAGGTTTCAGGACTCCAAGCACTCTGACCTCCGCACCATTTCCCATGCTACCACACAGATCCCCCCACGTGTCCTCTCTGCCTGTGAGCAACAAGCAGCCGTGTAGGCCCTTCGGAACACTTCTTGCATACAGAACCCAAGGCGGCACACTGCTCTCTGTCTTCCTTTGGAAACCTAGGTGGTCGCAGCTTGCCCCAGCTCACGAAGACAGTCTGAGCCGTTCTCATGAGCTGGCAGACGTGGACTCAGTGAGGACCAGGGCCCTACCTGCACTCAGAAAATCACTCTGCTCAGCCTTCCATCCAGGAGCTCACACCGACTGGCTCGTTGGTTTAGCAGGACGTCTAAGTGAGGTCCAAGCTGAGCAAAGAGCACTGTTCCTCCTTTACCCTGCTAGGCCCACGGAAGAGGTAGAGCCAACTAGGCCTCGCTCAGACCAGCCCTCCTTCAGGGATCTTGCCACACTTCGAAGCCTGCACAGTAAAAGATACTTAGTGAAGTTGCCAGGGTTTCGCCATGCTCTCCCTCGGCAGCTCCACTACTACAGGGACTCATGTTTGCTTTGAACTAGTATAGGTGTCCCTGCTTCCAAAAGCAGTCTTTTCCCCTTTGGAAATGTGGATTCTTGTAGCCTCGGAGCTGTTTGCGAAACCATAGGAAGGCCCAGCTTTTACTCACTGCAGGCACTCCCGGAGAGGAAACGAGTATGTTTCCCCAGAGAAACAGGCTGCTTGCAAGTGTAGAGGGGAGCTTCTCAGGTGCCCAGTGTGTCCCGTTTGTTTCCCTTCGCAGCTCCCTTACTGCAGGTACTTATGCTGGGTGCTAACAAGAGTTGGTTGGCTCTGCCGACAAAAGCAGCCTTTTCCCTTTGGAAGCTTGGATTGTAGTGTCTCATGGGCTGCTTGCCAAACCTTGAAGTTGCCCAGGTTATAGCCTCCGCAGGAACGCTTGCGTAGCAAACGAGCACTTTCTACCGATGAACAGGGTTCCTGTCACGCTGGAGGAGAGTTAATCCCGCAGACCTCCTTCCTCCTGGGAAAGCGCAAGTCCACCCTGAGCCTCAGGGTAGTGCCTAAGTTTCCAACGGGCAAGCTCTGCGTGCCTCGGTTTCCATGAGGTCTCCACCGTTGTTGTGCTTCAATGGAACGCGAAGATAGCTTTCAGGACTCCAAGCACTCTGACCTCCGCACCGTTTCCCATGCTACCACACGGATCCCCCCCACGTCTCCTCTCTGCCTGCTGAGCAACAAGCAGCCGTGTAGGCCCTTCAGAACACTTCTGCATGCAGAGCCCAAGGCGGCACACTGCTCTCTGTCTTCCTTTGGAAACCTAGGTTGTCGCAGCTTACCCAGCTCACCAAGACAGTCTGAGCCGGTCTCATGAGCTGGGGAACGTGGACTCAGTGAGGACCAGGGCCCTACCTGCACTCAGAAAATCACTCTGCTCAGCCTTCCATCCAGGAGCTCACACCGACTGGCTCGTTGGTTTAGCAGGACGTCTAAGTGAGGTCCAAGCTGAGCAAAGAACACACTTCCTCCTTTACCCTGCTAGGCCCACGGAAGAGGTAGAGCCAACTAGGCCTCGCTCAGGCCAGCCCTCCTTCAGGGATCTTGCCACACTTCGAAGCCTGCACAGTAAAAGATATTTAGCGAAGTTGCCAGGGTTTCGCCATTCTCCCTCGGCAGCTCCACTACTGCAGGGACTCATGTTTGCTGTGAACTAGGATAGGTGGCCCACTTCCAAAAGCAGTCTTTTCCCCTTTGGAAATGTGGATTCTTGTAGCCTAGGAGCTGTTTGCGAAACCATAGGAAGGCCCAGCTTTTACTCACGGCAGGCACGCCCGGGGACGAAACGAGTATGTTTCCCCAGAGAAACAGGCTGCTTGCAAGTGTCGAGGGGAGCTTCTCAGGTGCCCAGTGTGTCCCGTTTGTTTCCCTTCGCAGCTCCCGTACTGCAGGTACTTATGCTGGGTGCTAACAAGGGTTCGTTGGCTCTGCCGAGAAAAGCAGCCTTTTCCCTTTGGAAGCTTGGATTGTAGTGTCTCAGGGGCTGCTTGCCAAACCTTGAAGTTGACCAGGTTATAGCCTCCGCAGGTACGCTTGCGTAGCAAACGAGCACTTTCACCCGAGGAACAGCGTTCCTATCACGCTGCAGGAGAGTTAATCCTGCAGACCTCGTTCCTCCTGGGAAAGCGCAAGGCCACCCTGAGCCTCAGGGTAGTGCCTAAGTTTGCTCCGTGCAAGCTCTGCGTGCCTCGGTTTCCATGAGGTCTCCACCGTTGTTGTGCCTCAATGGAACTAGAGGATAGCTTTCAGGACTCCAAGCACTCTAGCCTCCGCACCGTTTCCCATGCTACCACACGGATTCCCCCCACGTCTCCTCTCTGCCTGCTGAGCAACAAGCAGCCGTGTAGGCCCTTTAGAACACTTCTTGCATGCAGAGCCCAAGGCGGGACACTGCTCTCTGTCTTCCTTTGGAAACCTAGGTTGTCGGAGCTTACCCACCTCACGAAGACAGTCTGAGCCGCTCTCATGAGCTGGGGAACGTGGACTCAGTGAGGACCAGGGCCCTACCTGCACTCTGAAAATCACTCTGCTCAGCCTTCCATCCAGGAGCTCACACCGACTGGCTCGTTGGTTTAGCAGGACGTCTAAGTGAGGTCCAAGCTGAGCAAAGAACACACTTCCTCCTTTACCCTGCTAGGCCCACAGAAGAGGTAGAGCCAACTAGGCCTCGCTCAGGCCAGCCCTCCTTCAGGGATCTTGCCACAGTTCGAAGCCTGCACAGTAAAAGATACTTAGCGAAGTTGCCAGGGTTTCGCCATGCTCTCCCTCGGCAGCTCCACTACTGCAGGGACTCATGTTTGCTGTGAACTAGGATAGGTGGCCCACTTCAAAAAGCAGTCTTTTCCCCTTTGGAAATGTGGATTCTTGTAGCCTCGGAGCTGTTTGCAAAACCCTAGGAAGGCCCAGCTTCTACTCACGGCAGGCACGCCCGGGGAGGAAACGAGTATGTTTCCCCAGAGAAACAGGCTGCTTGCAAGTGTCGAGCGGAGCTTCTCAGGTGCCCAGTGTGTCCCGTTTGTTTCCCTTCGCAGCTGACATCCTGCAGGTACTTATGCTGGGGGCTAACAAGGGTAGGTGGCTCTTCCGACAAAAGCAGCCTTTTCCTTTTGGAAGCTTGGATTGTAGTGTCTCAGGGGCTGCTTGCCAAACCTTGAAGTTGCCCAGGTTATAGCCTCCAGAGGTACGCTTGAGTAGCAAACGAGCACTTTCACCCGAGGAACAGGGTTCCTGTCACGCTGGAGGAGAGTTAATCCCGCAGACCTCGTTCCTCCTGGGAAAGCGCAAGGCCACCCTGAGCCTCAGGGTAGTGCCTAAGTCTCCACAGGGCAAGCTCTGCGTGCCTCGGTTTCCATGAGGTCTCCATAGTTGTTGTGCTTCAATGGAACGCGAGGATAGGTTTCAGGACTCCAAGCACTCTGACCTCCGCACCGTTTCCCATGCTACCACACGGATTCCCCCCACGTCTCCTCTCTGCCCGCTGAGCAGCAAGCAGCTGTGTAGGCCCTTCAGAACACTTCTGCATGCAGAGCCCAAGGCGGCACACTGCTCTCTGTCTTCCTTTGGAAACCTAGGTGGTCGCAGCTTACCCAGCTCACCAAGACAGTCTGAGCCGGTCTCATGAGCTGGGGAACGTGGACTCAGTGAGGACCAGGGCCCTACCTGCACTCAGAAAATCACTCTGCTCAGCCTTCCATCCAGGAGCTCACACCGACTGGCTCGTTGGTTTAGCAGGACGTCTAAGTGAGGTCCAAGCTGAGCAAAGAGCACACTTCCTCCTTTACCCTGCTAGGCCCACGGAAGAGGTAGAGCCAACTAGGCCTCGCTCAGACCAGCCCTCCTTCAGGGATCTTGCCACACTTCGAAGCCTGCACAGTAAAAGATACTTAGCGAAGTTGCCAGGGTTTCGCCATGCTCTCCCTCGGCAGCTCCACTACTACAGGGACTCATGTTTGCTTTGAACTAGTATAGGTGTCCCTGCTTCCAAAAGCAGTCTTTTCCCCTTTGGAAATGTGGATTCTTGTAGCCTCGGAGCTGTTTGCGAAACCATAGGAAGGCCCAGCTTTTACTCACTGCAGGCACGCCCGGAGAGGAAACGAGTATGTTTCCCCAGAGAAACAGGCTGCTTGCAAGTGTAGAGGGGAGCTTCTCAGGTGCCCAGTGTGTCCCGTTTGTTTCCCTTCGCAGCTCCCGTACTGCAGGTACTTATGCTGGGTGCTAACAAGAGTTGGTTGGCTCTGCCGACAAAAGCAGCCTTTTCCCTTTGGAAGCTTGGATTGTAGTGTCTCATGGGCTGCTTGCCAAACCTTGAAGTTGCCCAGGTTATAGCCTCCGCAGGAACGCTTGCGTAGCAAACGAGCACTTTCTACCGATGAACAGGGTTCCTGTCACGCTGGAGGAGAGTTAATCCCGCAGACCTCCTTCCTCCTGGGAAAGCGCAAGTCCACCCTGAGCCTCAGGGTAGTGCCTAAGTTTCCAACGGGCAAGCTCTGCGTGCCTCGGTTTCCATGAGGTCTCCACCGTTGTTGTGCTTCAATGGAACGCGAAGATAGCTTTCAGGACTCCAAGCACTCTGACCTCCGCACCGTTTCCCATGCTACCACACGGATCCCCCCCACGTCTCCTCTCTGCCTGCTGAGCAACAAGCAGCCGTGTAGGCCCTTCAGAACACTTCTGCATGCAGAGCCCAAGGCGGCACACTGCTCTCTGTCTTCCTTTGGAAACCTAGGTTGTCGCAGCTTACCCAGCTCACCAAGACAGTCTGAGCCGGTCTCATGAGCTGGGGAACGTGGACTCAGTGAGGACCAGGGCCCTACCTGCACTCAGAAAATCACTCTGCTCAGCCTTCCATCCAGGAGCTCACACCGACTGGCTCGTTGGTTTAGCAGGACGTCTAAGTGAGGTCCAAGCTGAGCAAAGAACACACTTCCTCCTTTACCCTGCTAGGCCCACGGAAGAGGTAGAGCCAACTAGGCCTCGCTCAGGCCAGCCCTCCTTCAGGGATCTTGCCACACTTCGAAGCCTGCACAGTAAAAGATATTTAGCGAAGTTGCCAGGGTTTCGCCATTCTCCCTCGGCAGCTCCACTACTGCAGGGACTCATGTTTGCTGTGAACTAGGATAGGTGGCCCACTTCCAAAAGCAGTCTTTTCCCCTTTGGAAATGTGGATTCTTGTAGCCTAGGAGCTGTTTGCGAAACCATAGGAAGGCCCAGCTTTTACTCACTGCAGGCACGCCCGGGGACGAAACGAGTATGTTTCCCCAGAGAAACAGGCTGCTTGCAAGTGTCGAGGGGAGCTTCTCAGGTGCCCAGTGTGTCCCGTTTGTTTCCCTTCGCAGCTCCCGTACTGCAGGTACTTATGCTGGGTGCTAACAAGGGTTCGTTGGCTCTGCCGAGAAAAGCAGCCTTTTCCCTTTGGAAGCTTGGATTGTAGTGTCTCAGGGGCTGCTTGCCAAACCTTGAAGTTGACCAGGTTATAGCCTCCGCAGGTACGCTTGCGTAGCAAACGAGCACTTTCACCCGAGGAACAGCGTTCCTATCACGCTGCAGGAGAGTTAATCCTGCAGACCTCGTTCCTCCTGGGAAAGCGCAAGGCCACCCTGAGCCTCAGGGTAGTGCCTAAGTTTGCTCCGTGCAAGCTCTGCGTGCCTCGGTTTCCATGAGGTCTCCACCGTTGTTGTGCCTCAATGGAACTAGAGGATAGCTTTCAGGACTCCAAGCACTCTAGCCTCCGCACCGTTTCCCATGCTACCACACGGATTCCCCCCACGTCTCCTCTCTGCCTGCTGAGCAACAAGCAGCCGTGTAGGCCCTTTAGAACACTTCTTGCATGCAGAGCCCAAGGCGGGACACTGCTCTCTGTCTTCCTTTGGAAACCTAGGTTGTCGCAGCTTACCCACCTCACGAAGACAGTCTGAGCCGCTCTCATGAGCTGGGGAACGTGGACTCAGTGAGGACCAGGGCCCTACCTGCACTCTGAAAATCACTCTGCTCAGCCTTCCATCCAGGAGCTCACACCGACTGGCTCGTTGGTTTAGCAGGACGTCTAAGTGAGGTCCAAGCTGAGCAAAGAACACACTTCCTCCTTTACCCTGCTAGGCCCACAGAAGAGGTAGAGCCAACTAGGCCTCGCTCAGGCCAGCCCTCCTTCAGGGATCTTGCCACAGTTCGAAGCCTGCACAGTAAAAGATACTTAGCGAAGTTGCCAGGGTTTCGCCATGCTCTCCCTCGGCAGCTCCACTACTGCAGGGACTCATGTTTGCTGTGAACTAGGATAGGTGGCCCACTTCAAAAAGCAGTCTTTTCCCCTTTGGAAATGTGGATTCTTGTAGCCTCGGAGCTGTTTGCGAAACCCTAGGAAGGCCCAGCTTCTACTCACGGCAGGCACGCCCGGGGAGGAAACGAGTATGTTTCCCCAGAGAAACAGGCTGCTTGCAAGTGTCGAGCGGAGCTTCTCAGGTGCCCAGTGTGTCCCGCTTGTTTCCCTTCGCAGCTGACATCCTGCAGGTACTTATGCTGGGGGCTAACAAGGGTAGGTGGCTCTTCCGACAAAAGCAGCCTTTTCCTTTTGGAAGCTTGGATTGTAGTGTCTCAGGGGCTGCTTGCCAAACCTTGAAGTTGCCCAGGTTATAGCCTCCAGAGGTACGCTTGAGTAGCAAACGAGCACTTTCACCCGAGGAACAGGGTTCCTGTCACGCTGGAGGAGAGTTAATCCCGCAGACCTCGTTCCTCCTGGGAAAGCGCAAGGCCACCCTGAGCCTCAGGGTAGTGCCTAAGTTTCCACAGGGCAAGCTCTGCGTGCCTCGGTTTCCATGAGGTCTCCATCGTTGTTGTGCTTCAATGGAACGCGAGGATAGGTTTCAGGACTCCAAGCACTCTGACCTCCGCACCATTTCCCATGCTACCACACAGATCCCCCCACGTGTCCTCTCTGCCTGTGAGCAACAAGCAGCCGTGTAGGCCCTTCGGAACACTTCTTGCATACAGAACCCAAGGCGGCACACTGCTCTCTGTCTTCCTTTGGAAACCTAGGTGGTCGCAGCTTGCCCCAGCTCACGAAGACAGTCTGAGCCGTTCTCATGAGCTGGGAGACGTGGACTCAGTGAGGACCAGGGCCCTACCTGCACTCAGAAAATCACTCTGCTCAGCCTTCCATCCAGGAGCTCACACCGACTGGCTCGTTGGTTTAGCAGGACGTCTAAGTGAGGTCCAAGCTGAGCAAAGAGCACTGTTCCTCCTTTACCCTGCTAGGCCCACGGAAGAGGTAGAGCCAACTAGGCCTCGCTCAGACCAGCCCTCCTTCAGGGATCTTGCCACACTTCGAAGCCTGCACAGTAAAAGATACTTAGCGAAGTTGCCAGGGTTTCGCCATGCTCTCCCTCGGCAGCTCCACTACTACAGGGACTCATGTTTGCTTTGAACTAGTATAGGTGTCCCTGCTTCCAAAAGCAGTCTTTTCCCCTTTGGAAATGTGGATTCTTGTAGCCTCGGAGCTGTTTGCGAAACCATTGGAAGGCCCAGCTTTTACTCACTGCAGGCACTCCCGGAGAGGAAACGAGTATGTTTCCCCAGAGAAACAGGCTGCTTGCAAGTGTAGAGGGGAGCTTCTCAGGTGCCCAGTGTGTCCCGTTTGTTTCCCTTCGCAGCTCCCTTACTGCAGGTACTTATGCTGGGTGCTAACAAGAGTTGGTTGGCTCTGCCGACAAAAGCAGCCTTTTCCCTTTGGAAGCTTGGATTGTAGTGTCTCATGGGCTGCTTGCCAAACCTTGAAGTTGCCCAGGTTATAGCCTCCGCAGGAACGCTTGCGTAGCAAACGAGCACTTTCTACCGATGAACAGGGTTCCTGTCACGCTGGAGGAGAGTTAATCCCGCAGACCTCGTTCCTCCTGGGAAAGCGCAAGTCCACCCTGAGCCTCAGGGTAGTGCCTAAGTTTCCAACGGGCAAGCTCTGCGTGCCTCGGTTTCCATGAGGTCTCCACCGTTGTTGTGCTTCAATGGAACGCGAAGATAGCTTTCAGGACTCCAAGCACTCTAGCCTCCGCACCGTTTCCCATGCTACCACACGGATCCCCCCCACGTCTCCTCTCTGCCTGCTGAGCAACAAGCAGCCGTGTAGGCCCTTCAGAACACTTCTGCATGCAGAGCCCAAGGCGGCACACTGCTCTCTGTCTTCCTTTGGAAACCTAGGTTGTCGCAGCTTACCCAGCTCACCAAGACAGTCTGAGCCGGTCTCATGAGCTGGGGAACGTGGACTCAGTGAGGACCAGGGCCCTACCTGCACTCAGAAAATCACTCTGCTCAGCCTTCCATCCAGGAGCTCACACCGACTGGCTCGTTGGTTTAGCAGGACGTCTAAGTGAGGTCCAAGCTGAGCAAAGAACACACTTCCTCCTTTACCCTGCTAGGCCCACGGAAGAGGTAGAGCCAACTAGGCCTCGCTCAGGCCAGCCCTCCTTCAGGGATCTTGCCACACTTCGAAGCCTGCACAGTAAAAGATATTTAGCGAAGTTGCCAGGGTTTCGCCATTCTCCCTCGGCAGCTCCACTACTGCAGGGACTCATGTTTGCTGTGAACTAGGATAGGTGGCCCACTTCCAAAAGCAGTCTTTTCCCCTTTGGAAATGTGGATTCTTGTAGCCTAGGAGCTGTTTGCGAAACCATAGGAAGGCCCAGCTTTTACTCACTGCAGGCACGCCCGGGGACGAAACGAGTATGTTTCCCCAGAGAAACAGGCTGCTTGCAAGTGTCGAGGGGAGCTTCTCAGGTGCCCAGTGTGTCCCGTTTGTTTCCCTTCGCAGCTCCCGTACTGCAGGTACTTATGCTGGGTGCTAACAAGGGTTCGTTGGCTCTGCCGAGAAAAGCAGCCTTTTCCCTTTGGAAGCTTGGATTGTAGTGTCTCAGGGGCTGCTTGCCAAACCTTGAAGTTGACCAGGTTATAGCCTCCGCAGGTACGCTTGCGTAGCAAACGAGCACTTTCACCCGAGGAACAGCGTTCCTATCACGCTGCAGGAGAGTTAATCCTGCAGACCTCGTTCCTCCTGGGAAAGCGCAAGGCCACCCTGAGCCTCAGGGTAGTGCCTAAGTTTGCTCCGTGCAAGCTCTGCGTGCCTCGGTTTCCATGAGGTCTCCACCGTTGTTGTGCCTCAATGGAACTAGAGGATAGCTTTCAGGACTCCAAGCACTCTAGCCTCCGCACCGTTTCCCATGCTACCACACGGATTCCCCCCACGTCTCCTCTCTGCCTGCTGAGCAACAAGCAGCCGTGTAGGCCCTTTAGAACACTTCTTGCATGCAGAGCCCAAGGCGGGACACTGCTCTCTGTCTTCCTTTGGAAACCTAGGTTGTCGGAGCTTACCCACCTCACGAAGACAGTCTGAGCCGCTCTCATGAGCTGGGGAACGTGGACTCAGTGAGGACCAGGGCCCTACCTGCACTCTGAAAATCACTCTGCTCAGCCTTCCATCCAGGAGCTCACACCGACTGGCTCGTTGGTTTAGCAGGACGTCTAAGTGAGGTCCAAGCTGAGCAAAGAACACACTTCCTCCTTTACCCTGCTAGGCCCACAGAAGAGGTAGAGCCAACTAGGCCTCGCTCAGGCCAGCCCTCCTTCAGGGATCTTGCCACAGTTCGAAGCCTGCACAGTAAAAGATACTTAGCGAAGTTGCCAGGGTTTCGCCATGCTCTCCCTCGGCAGCTCCACTACTGCAGGGACTCATGTTTGCTGTGAACTAGGATAGGTGGCCCACTTCAAAAAGCAGTCTTTTCCCCTTTGGAAATGTGGATTCTTGTAGCCTCGGAGCTGTTTGCAAAACCCTAGGAAGGCCCAGCTTCTACTCACGGCAGGCACGCCCGGGGAGGAAACGAGTATGTTTCCCCAGAGAAACAGGCTGCTTGCAAGTGTCGAGCGGAGCTTCTCAGGTGCCCAGTGTGTCCCGTTTGTTTCCCTTCGCAGCTGACATCCTGCAGGTACTTATGCTGGGGGCTAACAAGGGTAGGTGGCTCTTCCGACAAAAGCAGCCTTTTCCTTTTGGAAGCTTGGATTGTAGTGTCTCAGGGGCTGCTTGCCAAACCTTGAAGTTGCCCAGGTTATAGCCTCCAGAGGTACGCTTGAGTAGCAAACGAGCACTTTCACCCGAGGAACAGGGTTCCTGTCACGCTGGAGGAGAGTTAATCCCGCAGACCTCGTTCCTCCTGGGAAAGCGCAAGGCCACCCTGAGCCTCAGGGTAGTGCCTAAGTCTCCACAGGGCAAGCTCTGCGTGCCTCGGTTTCCATGAGGTCTCCATAGTTGTTGTGCTTCAATGGAACGCGAGGATAGGTTTCAGGACTCCAAGCACTCTGACCTCCGCACCGTTTCCCATGCTACCACACGGATTCCCCCCACGTCTCCTCTCTGCCTGCTGAGCAGCAAGCAGCTGTGTAGGCCCTTCAGAACACTTCTGCATGCAGAGCCCAAGGCGGCACACTGCTCTCTGTCTTCCTTTGGAAACCTAGGTGGTCGCAGCTTACCCAGCTCACCAAGACAGTCTGAGCCGGTCTCATGAGCTGGGGAACGTGGACTCAGTGAGGACCAGGGCCCTACCTGCACTCAGAAAATCACTCTGCTCAGCCTTCCATCCAGGAGCTCACACCGACTGGCTCGTTGGTTTAGCAGGACGTCTAAGTGAGGTCCAAGCTGAGCAAAGAACACACTTCCTCCTTTACCCTGCTAGGCCCACGGAAGAGGTAGAGCCAACTAGGCCTCGCTCAGGCCAGCCCTCCTTCAGGGATCTTGCCACACTTCGAAGCCTGCACAGTAAAAGATATTTAGCGAAGTTGCCAGGGTTTCGCCATTCTCCCTCGGCAGCTCCACTACTGCAGGGACTCATGTTTGCTGTGAACTAGGATAGGTGGCCCACTTCCAAAAGCAGTCTTTTCCCCTTTGGAAATGTGGATTCTTGTAGCCTAGGAGCTGTTTGCGAAACCATAGGAAGGCCCAGCTTTTACTCACTGCAGGCACGCCCGGGGACGAAACGAGTATGTTTCCCCAGAGAAACAGGCTGCTTGCAAGTGTCGAGGGGAGCTTCTCAGGTGCCCAGTGTGTCCCGTTTGTTTCCCTTCGCAGCTCCCGTACTGCAGGTACTTATGCTGGGTGCTAACAAGGGTTCGTTGGCTCTGCCGAGAAAAGCAGCCTTTTCCCTTTGGAAGCTTGGATTGTAGTGTCTCAGGGGCTGCTTGCCAAACCTTGAAGTTGCCCAGGTTATAGCCTCCACAGGAACGCTTGCGTAGCAAACGAGCACTTTCACCCGAGGAACAGCGTTCCTATCACGCTGCAGGAGAGTTAATCCTGCAGACCTCGTTCCTCCTGGGAAAGCGCAAGGCCACCCTGAGCCTCAGGGTAGTGCCTAAGTTTGCTCCGTGCAAGCTCTGCGTGCCTCGGTTTCCATGAGGTCTCCACCGTTGTTGTGCCTCAATGGAACTAGAGGATAGCTTTCAGGACTCCAAGCACTCTGGCCTCCGCACCGTTTCCCATGCTACCACACGGCTTCCCCCCACGTCTCCTCTCTGCCTGCTGAGCAACAAGCAGCCGTGTAGGCCCTTCAGAACACTTCTTGCATGCAGAGCCCAAGGCGGGACACTGCTCTCTGTCTTCCTTTGGAAACCTAGGTTGTCGGAGCTTACCCACCTCACGAAGACAGTCTGAGCCGGTTTCATGAGCTGGGGAACGTGGACTCAGTGAGGACCAGGGCCCTACCTGCACTCTGAAAATCACTCTGCTCAGCCTTCCATCCAGGAGCTCACACCGACTGGCTCGTTGGTTTAGCAGGACGTCTAAGTGAGGTCCAAGCTGAGCAAAGAACACACTTCCTCCTTTACCCTGCTAGGCCCACGGAAGAGGTAGAGCCAACTAGGCCTCGCTCAGGCCAGCCCTCCTTCAGGGATCTTGCCACACTTCGAAGCCTGCACAGTAAAAGTTATTTAGCGAAGTTGCCAGGGTTTCGCCATGCTCTCCCTCGGCAGCTCCACTAATGCAGGGACTCATGTTTGCTGTGAACTAGGATAGGTGGCCCACTTCAAAAAGCAGTCTTTTCCCCTTTGGAAATGTGGATTCTTGTAGCCTCGGAGCTGTTTGCAAAACCCTAGGAAGGCCCAGCTTCTACTCACGGCAGGCACGCCCGGGGAGGAAACGAGTATGTTTCCCCAGAGAAACAGGCTGCTTGCAAGTGTCGAGCGGAGCTTCTCAGGTGCCCAGTGTGTCCCGTTTGTTTCCCTTCGCAGCTGACATCCTGCAGGTACTTATGCTGGGGGCTAAAAAGGGTAGGTGGCTCTTGCGACAAAAGCAGCCTTTTCCTTTTGGAAGCTTGGATTGTAGTGTCTCAGGGGCTGCTTGCCAAACCTTGAAGTTGCCCAGGTTATAGCCTCCAGAGGTACGCTTGAGTAGCAAACGAGCACTTTCACCCGAGGAACAGGGTTCCTGTCACGCTGGAGGAGAGTTAATCCCGCAGACCTCGTTCCTCCTGGGAAAGCGCAAGGCCACCCTGAGCCTCAGGGTAGTGCCTAAGTTTCCACAGGGCAAGCTCTGCGTGCCTCGGTTTCCATGAGGTCTCCATCGTTGTTGTGCTTCAATGGAACGCGAGGATAGGTTTCAGGACTCCAAGCACTCTGACCTCCGCACCATTTCCCATGCGACCACACAGATCCCCCCACGTGTCCTCTCTGCCTGTGAGCAACAAGCAGCCGTGTAGGCCCTTCGGAACACTTCTTGCATACAGAACCCAAGGCGGCACACTGCTCTCTGTCGTCCTTTGGAAACCTAGGTGGTCGCAGCTTGCCCCAGCTCTCGAAGACAGTCTGAGCCGTTCTCATGAGCTGGGAGACGTGGACTCAGTGAGGACCAGGGCCCTACCTGCACTCAGAAAATCACTCTGCTCAGCCTTCCATCCAGGAGCTCACACCGACTGGCTCGTTGGTTTAGCAGGACGTCTAAGTGAGGTCCAAGCTGAGCAAAGAGCACTGTTCCTCCTTTACCCTGCTAGGCCCACGGAAGAGGTAGAGCCAACTAGGCCTCGCTCAGACCAGCCCTCCTTCAGGGATCTTGCCACACTTCGAAGCCTGCACAGTAAAAGATACTTAGCGAAGTTGCCAGGGTTTCGCCATGCTCTCCCTCGGCAGCTCCACTACTGCAGGGACTCATGTTTGCTGTGAACTAGGATAGGTGGCCCACTTCCAAAAGCAGTCTTTTCCCCTTTGGAAATGTGGATTCTTGTAGCCTCGGAGCTGTTTGCGAAACCCTAGGAAGGCCCAGCTTCTACTCACGGCAGGCACGCCCGGGGAGGAAACGAGTATGTTTCCCCAGAGAAACAGGCTGCTTGCAAGTGTCGAGGGGAGCTTCTCAGGTGCCCAGTGTGTCCCGTTTGTTTCCCTTCGCAGCTGACATCCTGCAGGTACTTATGCTGGGGGCTAACAAGGGTAGGTGACTCTTCCGACAAAAGCAGCCTTTTCCTTTTGGAAGCTTGGATTGTAGTGTCTCAGGGGCTGCTTGCCAAACCTTGAAGTTGCCCAGGTTATAGCCTCCAGAGGTACGCTTGAGTAGCAAACGAGCACTTTCACCCGAGGAACAGGGTTCCTGTCACGCTGGAGGAGAGTTAATCCCGCAGACCTCGTTCCTCCTGGGAAAGCGCAAGGCCACCCTGAGCCTCAGGGTAGTGCCTAAGTTTCTACAGGGCAAGCTCTGCGTGCCTCGGTTTCCATGAGGTCTCAATCGTTGTTGTGCTTCAATGGAACGCGAGGATAGGTTTCAGGACTCCAAGCACTCTGACCTCCGCACCGTTTCCCATGCTACCACACGGATTCCCCCCACGTCTCCTCTCTGCCTGCTGAGCAGCAAGCAGCCGTGTAGGCCCTTCAGAACACTTCTTGCATGCAGAGCCCAAGGCGGGACACTGCTCTCTGTCTTCCTTTGGAAACCTAGGTTGTCGCAGCTTGCCCAGCTCACCAAGACAGTCTGAGCCGGTCTCATGAGCTGGGGAACGTGGACTCAGTGAGGACCAGGGCCCTACCTGCACTCAGAAAATCACTCTGCTCAGCCTTCCATCCAGGAGCTCACACCGACTGGCTCGTTGGTTTAGCAGGACGTCTAAGTGAGGTCCAAGCTGAGCAAAGAACACACTTCCTCCTTTACCCTGCTAGGCCCACGGAAGAGGTAGAGCCAACTAGGCCTCGCTCAGGCCAGCCCTCCTTCAGGGATCTTGCCACACTTCGAAGCCTGCACAGTAAAAGATATTTAGCGAAGTTGCCAGGGTTTCGCCATTCTCCCTCGGCAGCTCCACTACTGCAGGGACTCATGTTTGCTGTGAACTAGGATAGGTGGCCCACTTCCAAAAGCAGTCTTTTCCCCTTTGGAAAGGTGGATTCTTGTAGCCTAGGAGCTGTTTGCGAAACCATAGGAAGGCCCAGCTTTTACTCACTGCAGGCACGCCCGGGGACGAAACGAGTATGTTTCCCCAGAGAAACAGGCTGCTTGCAAGTGTAGAGGGGAGCTTCTCAGGTGCCCAGTGTGTCCCGTTTGTTTCCCTTCGCAGCTGACATCCTGCAGGTACTTATGCTGGGTGCTAACAAGGGTTCTTTGGCTCTGCCGAGAAAAGCAGCCTTTTCCCTTTGGAAGCTTGGATTGTAGTGTCTCAGGGGCTGCTTGCCAAACCTTGAAGTTGACCTGGTTATAGCCTCCGCAGGTACACTTGCGTAGCAAACGAGCACTTTCACCCGATGAACAGCGTTCCTATCACGCTGCAGGAGAGTTAATCCTGTAGACCTCGTTCCTCCTGGGAAAGCGCAAGGCCACCCTGAGCCTCAGGGTAGTGCCTAAGTTTGCTCCGTGCAAGCTCTGCGTGCCTCGGTTTCCATGAGGTCTCCACCGTTGTTCTGCTTCAATGGAACGCGAGGATAGCTTTCAGGACTCCAAGCACTCTGACCTCCGCACCATTTCCCATGCTACCACACAGATCCCCCCACGTCTCCTCTCTGCCTGCTGAGCAACAAGCAGCCGTGTAGGCCCTTCGGAACACTTCTTGCATGCAGAACCCAAGGCGGCACACTGCTCTCTGTCTTCCTTTGGAAACCTAGGTGGTCGCAGCTTGCCCCAGCTCACGAAGACAGTCTGAGCCGTTCTCATGAGCTGGGAGACGTGGACTCAGTGAGGACCAGGGCCCTACCTGCACTCAGAAAATCACTCTGCTCAGCCTTCCATCCAGGAGCTCACACCGACTGGCTCGTTGGTTTAGCAGGACGTCTAAGTGAGGTCCAAGCTGAGCAAAGAGCACTGTTCCTCCTTTACCCTGCTAGGCCCACGGAAGAGGTAGAGCCAACTAGGCCTCGCTCAGACCAGCCCTCCTTCAGGGATCTTGCCACACTTCGAAGCCTGCACAGTAAAAGATACTTAGCGAAGTTGCCAGGGTTTCGCCATGCTCTCCCTCGGCAGCTCCACTACTACAGGGACTCATGTTTGCTTTGAACTAGTATAGGTGTCCCTGCTTCCAAAAGCAGTCTTTTCCCCTTTGGAAATGTGGATTCTTGTAGCCTCGGAGCTGTTTGCGAAACCATAGGAAGGCCCAGCTTTTACTCACTGCAGGCACGCCCGGAGAGGAAACGAGTATGTTTCCCCAGAGAAACAGGCTGCTTGCAAGTGTAGAGGGGAGCTTCTCAGGTGCCCAGTGTGTCCCGTTTGTTTCCCTTCGCAGCTCCCTTACTGCAGGTACTTATGCTGGGTGCTAACAAGAGTTGGTTGGCTCTGCCGACAAAAGCAGCCTTTTCCCTTTGGAAGCTTGGATTGTAGTGTCTCATGGGCTGCTTGCCAAACCTTGAAGTTGCCCAGGTTATAGCCTCCGCAGGAACGCTTGCGTAGCAAACGAGCACTTTCTACCGATGAACAGGGTTCCTGTCACGCTGGAGGAGAGTTAATCCCGCAGACCTCGTTCCTCCTGGGAAAGCGCAAGTCCACCCTGAGCCTCAGGGTAGTGCCTAAGTTTCCAACGGGCAAGCTCTGCGTGCCTCGGTTTCCATGAGGTCTCCACCGTTGTTGTGCTTCAATGGAACGCGAAGATAGCTTTCAGGACTCAAAGCACTCTGACCTCCGCACCGTTTCCCATGCTACCACACGGATCCCCCCCACGTCTCCTCTCTGCCTGCTGAGCAACAAGCAGCCGTGTAGGCCCTTCAGAACACTTCTGCATGCAGAGCCCAAGGCGGCACACTGCTCTCTGTCTTCCTTTGGAAACCTAGGTTGTCGCAGCTTACCCAGCTCACCAAGACAGTCTGAGCCGGTCTCATGAGCTGGGGAACGTGGACTCAGTGAGGACCAGGGCCCTACCTGCACTCAGAAAATCACTCTGCTCAGCCTTCCATCCAGGAGCTCACACCGACTGGCTCGTTGGTTTAGCAGGACGTCTAAGTGAGGTCCAAGCTGAGCAAAGAACACACTTCCTCCTTTACCCTGCTAGGCCCACGGAAGAGGTAGAGCCAACTAGGCCTCGCTCAGGCCAGCCCTCCTTCAGGGATCTTGCCACACTTCGAAGCCTGCACAGTAAAAGATATTTAGCGAAGTTGCCAGGGTTTCGCCATTCTCCCTCGGCAGCTCCACTACTGCAGGGACTCATGTTTGCTGTGAACTAGGATAGGTGGCCCACTTCCAAAAGCAGTCTTTTCCCCTTTGGAAATGTGGATTCTTGTAGCCTAGGAGCTGTTTGCGAAACCATAGGAAGGCCCAGCTTTTACTCACTGCAGGCACGCCCGGGGACGAAACGAGTATGTTTCCCCAGAGAAACAGGCTGCTTGCAAGTGTCGAGGGGAGCTTCTCAGGTGCCCAGTGTGTCCCGTTTGTTTCCCTTCGCAGCTCCCGTACTGCAGGTACTTATGCTGGGTGCTAACAAGGGTTCGTTGGCTCTGCCGAGAAAAGCAGCCTTTTCCCTTTGGAAGCTTGGATTGTAGTGTCTCATGGGCTGCTTGCCAAACCTTGAAGTTGACCAGGTTATAGCCTCCGCAGGTACGCTTGCGTAGCAAACGAGCACTTTCACCCGAGGAACAGCGTTCCTATCACGCTGCAGGAGAGTTAATCCTGCAGACCTCGTTCCTCCTGGGAAAGCGCAAGGCCACCCTGAGCCTCAGGGTAGTGCCTAAGTTTGCTCCGTGCAAGCTCTGCGTGCCTCGGTTTCCATGAGGTCTCCACCGTTGTTGTGCCTCAATGGAACTAGAGGATAGCTTTCAGGACTCCAAGCACTCTAGCCTCCGCACCGTTTCCCATGCTACCACACGGATTCCCCCCACGTCTCCTCTCTGCCTGCTGAGCAACAAGCAGCCGTGTAGGCCCTTCAGAACACTTCTTGCATGCAGAGCCCAAGGCGGGACACTGCTCTCTGTCTTCCTTTGGAAACCTAGGTTGTCGGAACTTACCCACCTCACGAAGACAGTCTGAGCCGCTCTCATGAGCTGGGGAACGTGGACTCAGTGAGGACCAGGGCCCTACCTGCACTCTGAAAATCACTCTGCTCAGCCTTCCATCCAGGAGCTCACACCGACTGGCTCGTTGGTTTAGCAGGACGTCTAAGTGAGGTCCAAGCTGAGCAAAGAACACACTTCCTCCTTTACCCTGCTAGGCCCACAGAAGAGGTAGAGCCAACTAGGCCTCGCTCAGGCCAGCCCTCCTTCAGGGATCTTGCCACAGTTCGAAGCCTGCACAGTAAAAGATACTTAGCGAAGTTGCCAGGGTTTCGCCATGCTCTCCCTCGGCAGCTCCACTACTGCAGGGACTCATGTTTGCTGTGAACTAGGATAGGTGGCCCACTTCAAAAAGCAGTCTTTTCCCCTTTGGAAATGTGGATTCTTGTAGCCTCGGAGCTGTTTGCGAAACCCTAGGAAGGCCCAGCTTCTACTCACGGCAGGCACGCCCGGGGAGGAAACGAGTATGTTTCCCCAGAGAAACAGGCTGCTTGCAAGTGTCGAGCGGAGCTTCTCAGGTGCCCAGTGTGTCCCGTTTGTTTCCCTTCGCAGCTGACATCCTGCAGGTACTTATGCTGGGGGCTAACAAGGGTAGGTGGCTCTTCCGACAAAAGCAGCCTTTTCCTTTTGGAAGCTTGGATTGTAGTGTCTCAGGGGCTGCTTGCCAAACCTTGAAGTTGCCCAGGTTATAGCCTCCGCAGGTACGCTTGCGTAGCAAACGAGCACTTTCTACCGAAGAACAGGGTTCCTGTCACGCTGGAGGAGAGTTAATCCCGCAGACCTCCTTCCTCCTGGGAAAGCGCAAGGCCACCCTGAGCCTCAGGGTAGTGCCTAAGTTTGCTCCGTGCAAGCTCTGCGTGCCTCGGTTTCCATGAGGTCTCCATAGTTGTTGTGCTTCAATGGAACGCGAGGATAGGTTTCAGGACTCCAAGCACTCTGACCTCCGCACCGTTTCCCATGCTACCACACGGATTCCCCCCACGTCTCCTCTCTGCCTGCTGAGCAGCAAGCAGCCGTGTAGGCCCTTCAGAACACTTCTGCATGCAGAGCCCAAGGCGGCACACTGCTCTCTGTCTTCCTTTGGAAACCTAGGTGGTCGCAGCTTACCCAGCTCACCAAGACAGTCTGAGCCGGTCTCATGAGCTGGGGAACGTGGACTCAGTGAGGACCAGGGCCCTACCTGCACTCAGAAAATCACTCTGCTCAGCCTTCCATCCAGGAGCTCACACCGACTGGCTCGTTGGTTTAGCAGGACGTCTAAGTGAGGTCCAAGCTGAGCAAAGAACACACTTCCTCCTTTACCCTGCTAGGCCCACGGAAGAGGTAGAGCCAACTAGGCCTCGCTCAGGCCAGCCCTCCTTCAGGGATCTTGCCACACTTCGAAGCCTGCACAGTAAAAGATATTTAGCGAAGTTGCCAGGGTTTCGCCATTCTCCCTCGGCAGCTCCACTACTGCAGGGACTCATGTTTGCTGTGAACTAGGATAGGTGGCCCACTTCCAAAAGCAGTCTTTTCCCCTTTGGAAATGTGGATTCTTGTAGCCTAGGAGCTGTTTGCGAAACCATAGGAAGGCCCAGCTTTTACTCACTGCAGGCACGCCCGGGGAGGAAACGAGTATGTTTCCCCAGAGAAACAGGCTGCTTGCAAGTGTCGAGGGGAGCTTCTCAGGTGCCCAGTGTGTCCCGTTTGTTTCCCTTCGCAGCTCCCGTACTGCAGGTACTTATGCTGGGTGCTAACAAGGGTTCGTTGGCTCTGCCGACAAAAGCAGCCTTTTCCCTTTGGAAGCTTGGATTGTAGTGTCTCAGGGGCTGCTTGCCAAACCTTGAAGTTGCCCAGGTTATAGCCTCCACAGGAACGCTTGCGTAGCAATCGAGCACTTTCACCCGAGGAACAGCGTTCCTATCACGCTGCAGGAGAGTTAATCCTGCAGACCTCGTTCCTCCTGGGAAAGCGCAAGGCCACCCTGAGCCTCAGGGTAGTGCCTAAGTTTGCTCCGTGCAAGCTCTGCGTGCCTCGGTTTCCATGAGGTCTCCACCGTTGTTGTGCCTCAATGGAACTAGAGGATAGCTTTCAGGACTCCAAGCACTCTGGCCTCCGCACCGTTTCCCATGCTACCACACGGCTTCCCCCCACGTCTCCTCTCTGCCTGCTGAGCAACAAGCAGCCGTGTAGGCCCTTCAGAACACTTCTTGCATGCAGAGCCCAAGGCGGGACACTGCTCTCTGTCTTCCTTTGGAAACCTAGGTTGTCGGAGCTTACCCACCTCACGAAGACAGTCTGAGCCGCTCTCATGAGCTGGGGAACGTGGACTCAGTGAGGACCAGGGCCCTACCTGAACTCTGAAAATCACTCTGCTCAGCCTTCCATCCAGGAGCTCACACCGACTGGCTCGTTGGTTTAGCAGGACGTCTAAGTGAGGTCCAAGCTGAGCAAAGAACACACTTCCTCCTTTACCCTGCTAGGCCCACGGAAGAGGTAGAGCCAACTAGGCCTCGCTCAGGCCAGCCCTCCTTCAGGGATCTTGCCACACTTCGAAGCCTGCACAGTAAAAGTTATTTAGCGAAGTTGCCAGGGTTTCGCCATGCTCTCCCTCGGCAGCTCCACTACTGCAGGGACTCATGTTTGCTGTGAACTAGGATAGGTGGCCCACTTCCAAAAGCAGTCTTTTCCCCTTTGGAAATGTGGATTCTTGTAGCCTCGGAGCTGTTTGCGAAACCCTAGGAAGGCCCAGCTTCTACTCACTGCAGGCACGCCCGGAGAGGAAACGAGTATGTTTCCCCAGAGAAACAGGCTGCTTGCAAGTGTAGAGGGGAGCTTCTCAGGTGCCCAGTGTGTCCCGTTTGTTTCCCTTCGCAGCTCCCGTACTGCAGGTACTTATGCTGGGTGCTAACAAGAGTTGGTTGGCTCTGCCGACAAAAGCAGCCTTTTCCCTTTGGAAGCTTGGATTGTAGTGTCTCATGGGCTGCTTGCCAAACCTTGAAGTTGCCCAGGTTATAGCCTCCGCAGGAACGCTTGCGTAGCAAACGAGCACTTTCTACCGATGAACAGGGTTCCTGTCACGCTGGAGGAGAGTTAATCCCGCAGACCTCGTTCCTCCTGGGAAAGCGCAAGTCCACCCTGAGCCTCAGGGTAGTGCCTAAGTTTCCAACGGGCAAGCTCTGCGTGCCTCGGTTTCCATGAGGTCTCCACCGTTGTTGTGCTTCAATGGAACGCGAAGATAGCTTTCAGGACTCCAAGCACTCTGACCTCCGCACCGTTTCCCATGCTACCACACGGATCCCCCCCACGTCTCCTCTCTGCCTGCTGAGCAACAAGCAGCCGTGTAGGCCCTTCAGAACACTTCTGCATGCAGAGCCCAAGGCGGCACACTGCTCTCTGTCTTCCTTTGGAAACCTAGGTGGTCGCAGCTTACCCAGCTCACCAAGACAGTCTGAGCCGGTCTCATGAGCTGGGGAACGTGGACTCAGTGAGGACCAGGGCCCTACCTGCACTCAGAAAATCACTCTGCTCAGCCTTCCATCCAGGAGCTCACACCGACTGGCTCGTTGGTTTAGCAGGACGTCTAAGTGAGGTCCAAGCTGAGCAAAGAACACACTTCCTCCTTTACCCTGCTAGGCCCACGGAAGAGGTAGAGCCAACTAGGCCTCGCTCAGGCCAGCCCTCCTTCAGGGATCTTGCCACACTTCGAAGCCTGCACAGTAAAAGATATTTAGCGAAGTTGCCAGGGTTTCGCCATGCTCCCTCGGCAGCTCCACTACTGCAGGGACTCATGTTTGCTGTGAACTAGGATAGGTGGCCCACTTCCAAAAGCAGTCTTTTCCCCTTTGGAAATGTGGATTCTTGTAGCCTCGGAGCTGTTTGCGAAACCCTAGGAAGGCCCAGCTTTTACTCACGGCAGGCACGCCCGGGGAGGAAACGAGTATGTTTCCCCAGAGAAACAGGCTGCTTGCAAGTGTCGAGGGGAGCTTCTCAGGTGCCCAGTGTGTCCCGTTTGTTTCCCTTCGCAGCTCCCGTACTGCAGGTACTTATGCTGGGTGCTAACAAGGGTTCGTTGGCTCTGCCGAGAAAAGCAGCCTTTTCCCTTTGGAAGCTTGGATTGTAGTGTCTCAGGGGCTGCTTGCCAAACCTTGAAGTTGACCAGGTTATAGCCTCCGCAGGTACGCTTGCGTAGCAAACGAGCACTTTCACCCGAGGAACAGGGTTCCTGTCACGCTGGAGGAGAGTTAATCCCGCAGACCTCGTTCCTCCTGGGAAAGCGCAAGGCCACCCTGAGCCTCAGGGTAGTGCCTAAGTTTCCAACGGGCAAGCTCTGCGTGCCTCGGTTTCCATGAGGTCTCCACCGTTGTTGTGCTTCAATGGAACGCGAAGATAGCTTTCAGGACTCCAAGCACTCTGACCTCCGCACCGTTTCCCATGCTACCACACGGATCCCCCCCACGTCTCCTCTCTGCCTGCTGAGCAACAAGCAGCCGTGTAGGCCCTTCAGAACACTTCTGCATGCAGAGCCCAAGGCGGCACACTGCTCTCTGTCTTCCTTTGGAAACCTAGGTTGTCGCAGCTTACCCAGCTCACCAAGACAGTCTGAGCCGGTCTCATGAGCTGGGGAACGTGGACTCAGTGAGGACCAGGGCCCTACCTGCACTCAGAAAATCACTCTGCTCAGCCTTCCATCCAGGAGCTCACACCGACTGGCTCGTTGGTTTAGCAGGACGTCTAAGTGAGGTCCAAGCTGAGCAAAGAACACACTTCCTCCTTTACCCTGCTAGGCCCACAGAAGAGGTAGAGCCAACTAGGCCTCGCTCAGGCCAGCCCTCCTTCAGGGATCTTGCCACAGTTCGAAGCCTGCACAGTAAAAGATACTTAGCGAAGTTGCCAGGGTTTCGCCATGCTCTCCCTCGGCAGCTCCACTACTGCAGGGACTCAGGTTTGCTGTGAACTAGGATAGGTGGCCCACTTCAAAAAGCAGTCTTTTCCCCTTTGGAAATGTGGATTCTTGTAGCCTAGGAGCTGTTTGCGAAACCCTAGGAAGGCCCAGCTTCTACTCACGGCAGGCACGCCCGGGGAGGAAACGAGTATGTTTCCCCAGAGAAACAGGCTGCTTGCAAGTGTCGAGCGGAGCTTCTCAGGTGCCCAGTGTGTCCCGTTTGTTTCCCTTCGCAGCTGACATCCTGCAGGTACTTATGCTGGGGGCTAACAAGGGTAGGTGGCTCTTCCGACAAAAGCAGCCTTTTCCTTTTGGAAGCTTGGATTGTAGTGTCTCAGGGGCTGCTTACCAAACCTTGAAGTTGCCCAGGTTATAGCCTCCAGAGGTACGCTTGAGTAGCAAACGAGCACTTTCACCCGAGGAACAGCGTTCCTATCACGCTGCAGGAGAGTTAATCCTGCAGACCTCGTTCCTCCTGGGAAAGCGCAAGGCCACCCTGAGCCTCAGGGTAGTGCCTAAGTTTGCTCCGTGCAAGCTCTGCGTGCCTCGGTTTCCATGAGGTCTCCACCGTTGTTGTGCTTCAATGGAACTAGAGGATAGCTTTCAGGACTCCAACCACTCTAGCCTCCGCACCGTTTCCCATGCTACCACACGGATTCCCCCCACGTCTCCTCTCTGCCTGCTGAGCAACAAGCAGCCGTGTAGGCCCTTTAGAACACTTCTTGCATGCAGAGCCCAAGGCGGGACACTGCTCTCTGTCTTCCTTTGGAAACCTAGGTTGTCGGAGCTTACCCACCTCACGAAGACAGTCTGAGCCGCTCTCATGAGCTGGGGAACGTGGACTCAGTGAGGACCAGGGCCCTAACTGCACTCAGAAAATCACTCTGCTCAGCCTTCCATCCAGGAGCTCACACCGACTGGCTCGTTGGTTTAGCAGGACGTCTAAGTGAGGTCCAAGCTGAGCAAAGAACACACTTCCTCCTTTACCCTGCTAGGCCCACAGAAGAGGTAGAGCCAACTAGGCCTCGCTCAGGCCAGCCCTCCTTCAGGGATCTTGCCACACTTCGAAGCCTGCACAGTAAAAGATACTTAGCGAAGTTGCCAGGGTTTCGCCATGCTCTCCCTCGGCAGCTCCACTACTGCAGGGACTCATGTTTGCTGTGAACTAGGATAGGTGGCCCACTTCAAAAAGCAGTCTTTTCCCCTTTGGAAATGTGGATTCTTGTAGCCTCGGAGCTGTTTGCGAAACCCTAGGAAGGCCCAGCTTCTACTCACGGCAGGCACGCCCGGGGAGGAAACGAGTATGTTTCCCCAGAGAAACAGGCTGCTTGCAAGTGTCGAGCGGAGCTTCTCAGGTGCCCAGTGTGTCCCGTTTGTTTCCCTTCGCAGCTGACATCCTGCAGGTACTTATGCTGGGGGCTAACAAGGGTAGGTGGCTCTTCCGACAAAAGCAGCCTTTTCCTTTTGGAAGCTTGGATTGTAGTGTCTCAGGGGCTGCTTGCCAAACCTTGAAGTTGCCCAGGTTATAGCCTCCAGAGGTACGCTTGAGTAGCAAACGAGCACTTTCACCCGAGGAACAGGGTTCCTGTCACGCTGGAGGAGAGTTAATCCCGCAGACCTCGTTCCTCCTGGGAAAGCGCAAGGCCACCCTGAGCCTCAGGGTAGTGCCTAAGTTTCCAACGGGCAAGCTCTGCGTGCCTCGGTTTCCATGAGGTCTCCACCGTTGTTGTGCTTCAATGGAACGCGAAGATAGCTTTCAGGACTCCAAGCACTCTGACCTCCGCACCGTTTCCCATGCTACCACACGGATCCCCCCCACGTCTCCTCTCTGCCTGCTGAGCAACAAGCAGCCGTGTAGGCCCTTCAGAACACTTCTGCATGCAGAGCCCAAGGCGGCACACTGCTCTCTGTCTTCCTTTGGAAACCTAGGTTGTCGCAGCTTACCCAGCTCACCAAGACAGTCTGAGCCGGTCTCATGAGCTGGGGAACGTGGACTCAGTGAGGACCAGGGCCCTACCTGCACTCAGAAAATCACTCTGCTCAGCCTTCCATCCAGGAGCTCACACCGACTGGCTCGTTGGTTTAGCAGGACGTCTAAGTGAGGTCCAAGCTGAGCAAAGAACACACTTCCTCCTTTACCCTGCTAGGCCCACGGAAGAGGTAGAGCCAACTAGGCCTCGCTCAGGCCAGCCCTCCTTCAGGGATCTTGCCACACTTCGAAGCCTGCACAGTAAAAGATATTTAGCGAAGTTGCCAGGGTTTCGCCATTCTCCCTCGGCAGCTCCACTACTGCAGGGACTCATGTTTGCTGTGAACTAGGATAGGTGGCCCACTTCCAAAAGCAGTCTTTTCCCCTTTGGAAATGTGGATTCTTGTAGCCTAGGAGCTGTTTGCGAAACCATAGGAAGGCCCAGCTTTTACTCATTGCAGGCACGCCCGGGGACGAAACGAGTATGTTTCCCCAGAGAAACAGGCTGCTTGCAAGTGTAGAGGGGAGCTTCTCAGGTGCCCAGTGTGTCCCGTTTGTTTCCCTTCGCAGCTCCCGTACTGCAGGTACTTATGCTGGGTGCTAACAAGGGTTCGTTGGCTCTGCCGAGAAAAGCAGCCTTTTCCCTTTGGAAGCTTGGATTGTAGTGTCTCATGGGCTGCTTGCCAAACCTTGAAGTTGACCAGGTTATAGCCTCCGCAGGTACGCTTGCGTAGCAAACGAGCACTTTCACCCGAGGAACAGCGTTCCTATCACGCTGCAGGAGAGTTAATCCTGCAGACCTCGTTCCTCCTGGGAAAGCGCAAGGCCACCCTGAGCCTCAGGGTAGTGCCTAAGTTTGCTCCGTGCAAGCTCTGCGTGCCTCGGTTTCCATGAGGTCTCCACCGTTGTTGTGCCTCAATGGAACTAGAGGATAGCTTTCAGGACTCCAAGCACTCTAGCCTCCGCACCGTTTCCCATGCTACCACACGGATTCCCCCCACGTCTCCTCTCTGCCTGCTGAGCAACAAGCAGCCGTGTAGGCCCTTTAGAACACTTCTTGCATGCAGAGCCCAAGGCGGGACACTGCTCTCTGTCTTCCTTTGGAAACCTAGGTTGTCGGAGCTTACCCACCTCACGAAGACAGTCTGAGCCGCTCTCATGAGCTGGGGAACGTGGACTCAGTGAGGACCAGGGCCCTACCTGCACTCTGAAAATCACTCTGCTCAGCCTTCCATCCAGGAGCTCACACCGACTGGCTCGTTGGTTTAGCAGGACGTCTAAGTGAGGTCCAAGCTGAGGAAAGAACACACTTCCTCCTTTACCCTGCTAGGCCCACAGAAGAGGTAGAGCCAACTAGGCCTCGCTCAGGCCAGCCCTCCTTCAGGGATCTTGCCACAGTTCGAAGCCTGCACAGTAAAAGATACTTAGCGAAGTTGCCAGGGTTTCGCCATGCTCTCCCTCGGCAGCTCCACTACTGCAGGGACTCATGTTTGCTGTGAACTAGGATAGGTGGCCCACTTCAAAAAGCAGTCTTTTCCCCTTTGGAAATGTGGATTCTTGTAGCCTCGGAGCTGTTTGCGAAACCCTAGGAAGGCCCAGCTTCTACTCACGGCAGGCACGCCCGGGGAGGAAACGAGTATGTTTCCCCAGAGAAACAGGCTGCTTGCAAGTGTCGAGCGGAGCTTCTCAGGTGCCCAGTGTGTCCCGTTTGTTTCCCTTCGCAGCTGACATCCTGCAGGTACTTATGCTGGGGGCTAACAAGGGTAGGTGGCTCTTCCGACAAAAGCAGCCTTTTCCTTTTGGAAGCTTGGATTGTAGTGTCTCAGGGGCTGCTTGCCAAACCTTGAAGTTGCCCAGGTTATAGCCTCCGCAGGTACGCTTGCGTAGCAAACGAGCACTTTCTACCGAAGAACAGGGTTCCTGTCACGCTGGAGGAGAGTTAATCCCGCAGACCTCCTTCCTCCTGGGAAAGCGCAAGGCCACCCTGAGCCTCAGGGTAGTGCCTAAGTTTGCTCCGTGCAAGCTCTGCGTGCCTCGGTTTCCATGAGGTCTCCATAGTTGTTGTGCTTCAATGGAACGCGAGGATAGGTTTCAGGACTCCAAGCACTCTGACCTCCGCACCGTTTCCCATGCTACCACACGGATTCCCCCCACGTCTCCTCTCTGCCTGCTGAGCAGCAAGCAGCCGTGTAGGCCCTTCAGAACACTTCTGCATGCAGAGCCCAAGGCGGCACACTGCTCTCTGTCTTCCTTTGGAAACCTAGGTGGTCGCAGCTTACCCAGCTCACCAAGACAGTCTGAGCCGGTCTCATGAGCTGGGGAACGTGGACTCAGTGAGGACCAGGGCCCTACCTGCACTCAGAAAATCACTCTGCTCAGCCTTCCATCCAGGAGCTCACACCGACTGGCTCGTTGGTTTAGCAGGACGTCTAAGTGAGGTCCAAGCTGAGCAAAGAACACACTTCCTCCTTTACCCTGCTAGGCCCACGGAAGAGGTAGAGCCAACTAGGCCTCGCTCAGGCCAGCCCTCCTTCAGGGATCTTGCCACACTTCGAAGCCTGCACAGTAAAAGATATTTAGCGAAGTTGCCAGGGTTTCGCCATTCTCCCTCGGCAGCTCCACTACTGCAGGGACTCATGTTTGCTGTGAACTAGGATAGGTGGCCCACTTCCAAAAGCAGTCTTTTCCCCTTTGGAAATGTGGATTCTTGTAGCCTAGGAGCTGTTTGCGAAACCATAGGAAGGCCCAGCTTTTACTCACTGCAGGCACGCCCGGGGAGGAAACGAGTATGTTTCCCCAGAGAAACAGGCTGCTTGCAAGTGTCGAGGGGAGCTTCTCAGGTGCCCAGTGTGTCCCGTTTGTTTCCCTTCGCAGCTCCCGTACTGCAGGTACTTATGCTGGGTGCTAACAAGGGTTCGTTGGCTCTGCCGACAAAAGCAGCCTTTTCCCTTTGGAAGCTTGGATTGTAGTGTCTCAGGGGCTGCTTGCCAAACCTTGAAGTTGCCCAGGTTATAGCCTCCACAGGAACGCTTGCGTAGCAATCGAGCACTTTCACCCGAGGAACAGCGTTCCTATCACGCTGCAGGAGAGTTAATCCTGCAGACCTCGTTCCTCCTGGGAAAGCGCAAGGCCACCCTGAGCCTCAGGGTAGTGCCTAAGTTTGCTCCGTGCAAGCTCTGCGTGCCTCGGTTTCCATGAGGTCTCCACCGTTGTTGTGCCTCAATGGAACTAGAGGATAGCTTTCAGGACTCCAAGCACTCTGGCCTCCGCACCGTTTCCCATGCTACCACACGGCTTCCCCCCACGTCTCCTCTCTGCCTGCTGAGCAACAAGCAGCCGTGTAGGCCCTTCAGAACACTTCTTGCATGCAGAGCCCAAGGCGGGACACTGCTCTCTGTCTTCCTTTGGAAACCTAGGTTGTCGGAGCTTACCCACCTCACGAAGACAGTCTGAGCCGCTCTCATGAGCTGGGGAACGTGGACTCAGTGAGGACCAGGGCCCTACCTGAACTCTGAAAATCACTCTGCTCAGCCTTCCATCCAGGAGCTCACACCGACTGGCTCGTTGGTTTAGCAGGACGTCTAAGTGAGGTCCAAGCTGAGCAAAGAACACACTTCCTCCTTTACCCTGCTAGGCCCACGGAAGAGGTAGAGCCAACTAGGCCTCGCTCAGGCCAGCCCTCCTTCAGGGATCTTGCCACACTTCGAAGCCTGCACAGTAAAAGTTATTTCGCGAAGTTGCCAGGGTTTCGCCATGCTCTCCCTCGGCAGCTCCACTACTGCAGGGACTCATGTTTGCTGTGAACTAGGATAGGTGGCCCACTTCAAAAAGCAGTCTTTTCCCCTTTGGAAATGTGGATTCTTGTAGCCTCGGAGCTGTTTGCGAAACCCTAGGAAGGCCCAGCTTCTACTCACTGCAGGCACGCCCGGAGAGGAAACGAGTATGTTTCCCCAGAGAAACAGGCTGCTTGCAAGTGTAGAGGGGAGCTTCTCAGGTGCCCAGTGTGTCCCGTTTGTTTCCCTTCGCAGCTCCCGTACTGCAGGTACTTATGCTGGGTGCTAACAAGAGTTGGTTGGCTCTGCCGACAAAAGCAGCCTTTTCCCTTTGGAAGCTTGGATTGTAGTGTCTCATGGGCTGCTTGCCAAACCTTGAAGTTGCCCAGGTTATAGCCTCCGCAGGAACGCTTGCGTAGCAAACGAGCACTTTCTACCGATGAACAGGGTTCCTGTCACGCTGGAGGAGAGTTAATCCCGCAGACCTCCTTCCTCCTGGGAAAGCGCAAGTCCACCCTGAGCCTCAGGGTAGTGCCTAAGTTTCCAACGGGCAAGCTCTGCGTGCCTCGGTTTCCATGAGGTCTCCACCGTTGTTGTGCTTCAATGGAACGCGAAGATAGCTTTCAGGACTCCAAGCACTCTGACCTCCGCACCGTTTCCCATGCTACCACACGGATCCCCCCCACGTCTCCTCTCTGCCTGCTGAGCAACAAGCAGCCGTGTAGGCCCTTCAGAACACTTCTGCATGCAGAGCCCAAGGCGGCACACTGCTCTCTGTCTTCCTTTGGAAACCTAGGTGGTCGCAGCTTACCCAGCTCACCAAGACAGTCTGAGCCGGTCTCATGAGCTGGGGAACGTGGACTCAGTGAGGACCAGGGACCTACCTGCACTCAGAAAATCACTCTGCTCAGCCTTCCATCCAGGAGCTCACACCGACTGGCTCGTTGGTTTAGCAGGACGTCTAAGTGAGGTCCAAGCTGAGCAAAGAACACACTTCCTCCTTTACCCTGCTAGGCCCACGGAAGAGGTAGAGCCAACTAGGCCTCGCTCAGGCCAGCCCTCCTTCAGGGATCTTGCCACACTTCGAAGCCTGCACAGTAAAAGATATTTAGCGAAGTTGCCAGGGTTTCGCCATTCTCCCTCGGCAGCTCCACTACTGCAGGGACTCATGTTTGCTGTGAACTAGGATAGGTGGCCCACTTCCAAAAGCAGTCTTTTCCCCTTTGGAAATGTGGATTCTTGTAGCCTAGGAGCTGTTTGCGAAACCATAGGAAGGCCCAGCTTTTACTCACGGCAGGCACGCCCGGGGACGAAACGAGTATGTTTCCCCAGAGAAACAGGCTGCTTGCAAGTGTCGAGGGGAGCTTCTCAGGTGCCCAGTGTGTCCCGTTTGTTTCCCTTCGCAGCTCCCGTACTGCAGGTACTTATGCTGGGTGCTAACAAGGGTTCGTTGGCTCTGCCGAGAAAAGCAGCCTTTTCCCTTTGGAAGCTTGGATTGTAGTGTCTCAGGGGCTGCTTGCCAAACCTTGAAGTTGACCAGGTTATAGCCTCCGCAGGTACGCTTGCGTAGCAAACGAGCACTTTCACCCGAGGAACAGCGTTCCTATCACGCTGCAGGAGAGTTAATCCTGCAGACCTCGTTCCTCCTGGGAAAGCGCAAGGCCACCCTGAGCCTCAGGGTTGTGCCTAAGTTTGCTCCGTGCAAGCTCTGCGTGCCTCGGTTTCCATGAGGTCTCCACCGTTGTTGTGCCTCAATGGAACTAGAGGATAGCTTTCAGGACTCCAAGCACTCTAGCCTCCGCACCGTTTCCCATGCTACCACACGGATTCCCCCCACGTCTCCTCTCTGCCTGCTGAGCAACAAGCAGCCGTGTAGGCCCTTTAGAACACTTCTTGCATGCAGAGCCCAAGGCGGGACACTGCTCTCTGTCTTCCTTTGGAAACCTAGGTTGTCGGAGCTTACCCACCTCACGAAGACAGTCTGAGCCGCTCTCATGAGCTGGGGAACGTGGACTCAGTGAGGACCAGGGCCCTACCTGCACTCTGAAAATCACTCTGCTCAGCCTTCCATCCAGGAGCTCACACCGACTGGCTCGTTGGTTTAGCAGGACGTCTAAGTGAGGTCCAAGCTGAGCAAAGAACACACTTCCTCCTTTACCCTGCTAGGCCCACAGAAGAGGTAGAGCCAACTAGGCCTCGCTCAGGCCAGCCCTCCTTCAGGGATCTTGCCACACTTCGAAGCCTGCACAGTAAAAGATACTTAGCGAAGTTGCCAGGGTTTCGCCATGCTCTCCCTCGGCAGCTCCACTACTGCAGGGACTCATGTTTGCTGTGAACTAGGATAGGTGGCCCACTTCAAAAAGCAGTCTTTTCCCCTTTGGAAATGTGGATTCTTGTAGCCTCGGAGCTGTTTGCGAAACCCTAGGAAGGCCCAGCTTCTACTCACGGCAGGCACGCCCGGGGAGGAAACGAGTATGTTTCCCCAGAGAAACAGGCTGCTTGCAAGTGTCGAGCGGAGCTTCTCAGGTGCCCAGTGTGTCCCGTTTGTTTCCCTTCGCAGCTGACATCCTGCAGGTACTTATGCTGGGGGCTAACAAGGGTAGGTGGCTCTTCCGACAAAAGCAGCCTTTTCCTTTTGGAAGCTTGGATTGTAGTGTCTCAGGGGCTGCTTGCCAAACCTTGAAGTTGCCAAGGTTATAGCCTCCAGAGGTACGCTTGAGTAGCAAACGAGCACTTTCACCCGAGGAACAGGGTTCCTGTCACGCTGGAGGAGAGTTAATCCCGCAGACCTCGTTCCTCCTGGGAAAGCGCAAGGCCACCCTGAGCCTCAGGGTAGTGCCTAAGTTTCCAACGGGCAAGCTCTGCGTGCCTCGGTTTCCATGAGGTCTCCACCGTTGTTGTGCTTCAATGGAACGCGAAGATAGCTTTCAGGACTCCAAGCACTCTGACCTCCGCACCGTTTCCCATGCTACCACACGGATCCCCCCCACGTCTCCTCTCTGCCTGCTGAGCAACAAGCAGCCGTGTAGGCCCTTCAGAACACTTCTGCATGCAGAGCCCAAGGCGGCACACTGCTCTCTGTCTTCCTTTGGAAACCTAGGTTGTCGCAGCTTACCCAGCTCACCAAGACAGTCTGAGCCGGTCTCATGAGCTGGGGAACGTGGACTCAGTGAGGACCAGGGCCCTACCTGCACTCAGAAAATCACTCTGCTCAGCCTTCCATCCAGGAGCTCACACCGACTGGCTCGTTGGTTTAGCAGGACGTCTAAGTGAGGTCCAAGCTGAGCAAAGAACACACTTCCTCCTTTACCCTGCTAGGCCCACAGAAGAGGTAGAGCCAACTAGGCCTCGCTCAGGCCAGCCCTCCTTCAGGGATCTTGCCACACTTCGAAGCCTGCACAGTAAAAGATACTTAGCGAAGTTGCCAGGGTTTCGCCATGCTCTCCCTCGGCAGCTCCACTACTGCAGGGACTCATGTTTGCTGTGAACTAGGATAGGTGGCCCACTTCAAAAAGCAGTCTTTTCCCCTTTGGAAATGTGGATTCTTGTAGCCTCGGAGCTGTTTGCGAAACCCTAGGAAGGCCCAGCTTCTACTCACGGCAGGCACGCCCGGGGAGGAAACGAGTATGTTTCCCCAGAGAAACAGGCTGCTTGCAAGTGTCGAGCGGAGCTTCTCAGGTGCCCAGTGTGTCCCGTTTGTTTCCCTTCGCAGCTGACATCCTGCAGGTACTTATGCTGGGGGCTAACAAGGGTAGGTGGCTCTTCCGACAAAAGCAGCCTTTTCCTTTTGGAAGCTTGGATTGTAGTGTCTCAGGGGCTGCTTGCCAAACCTTGAAGTTGCCCAGGTTATAGCCTCCAGAGGTACGCTTGAGTAGCAAACGAGCACTTTCACCCGAGGAACAGGGTTCCTGTCACGCTGGAGGAGAGTTAATCCCGCAGACCTCGTTCCTCCTGGGAAAGCGCAAGGCCACCCTGAGCCTCAGGGTAGTGCCTAAGTTTCCAACGGGCAAGCTCTGCGTGCCTCGGTTTCCATGAGGTCTCCACCGTTGTTGTGCTTCAATGGAACGCGAAGATAACTTTCAGGACTCCAAGCACTCTGACCTCCGCACCGTTTCCCATGCTACCACACGGATCCCCCCCACGTCTCCTCTCTGCCTGCTGAGCAACAAGCAGCCGTGTAGGCCCTTCAGAACACTTCTGCATGCAGAGCCCAAGGCGGCACACTGCTCTCTGTCTTCCTTTGGAAACCTAGGTTGTCGCAGCTTACCCAGCTCACCAAGACAGTCTGAGCCGGTCTCATGAGCTGGGGAACGTGGACTCAGTGAGGACCAGGGCCCTACCTGCACTCAGAAAATCACTCTGCTCAGCCTTCCATCCAGGAGCTCACACCGACTGGCTCGTTGGTTTAGCAGGACGTCTAAGTGAGGTCCAAGCTGAGCAAAGAACACACTTCCTCCTTTACCCTGCTAGGCCCACAGAAGAGGTAGAGCCAACTAGGCCTCGCTCAGGCCAGCCCTCCTTCAGGGATCTTGCCACAGTTCGAAGCCTGCACAGTAAAAGATACTTAGCGAAGTTGCCAGGGTTTCGCCATGCTCTCCCTCGGCAGCTCCACTACTGCAGGGACTCATGTTTGCTGTGAACTAGGATAGGTGGCCCACTTCAAAAAGCAGTCTTTTCCCCTTTGGAAATGTGGATTCTTGTAGCCTCGGAGCTGTTTGCGAAACCCTAGGAAGGCCCAGCTTCTACTCACGGCAGGCACGCCCGGGGAGGAAACGAGTATGTTTCCCCAGAGAAACAGGCTGCTTGCAAGTGTCGAGCGGAGCTTCTCAGGTGCCCAGTGTGTCCCGTTTGTTTCCCTTCGCAGCTGACATCCTGCAGGTACTTATGCTGGGGGCTAACAAGGGTAGGTGGCTCTTCCGACAAAAGCAGCCTTTTCCTTTTGGAAGCTTGGATTGTAGTGTCTCAGGGGCTGCTTACCAAACCTTGAAGTTGCCCAGGTTATAGCCTCCAGAGGTACGCTTGAGTAGCAAACGAGCACTTTCACCCGAGGAACAGGGTTCCTGTCACGCTGGAGGAGAGTTAATCCCGCAGACCTCGTTCCTCCTGGGAAAGCGCAAGGCCACCCTGAGCCTCAGGGTAGTGCCTAAGTTTCCAACGGGCAAGCTCTGCGTGCCTCGGTTTCCATGAGGTCTCCACCGTTGTTGTGCTTCAATGGAACGCGAAGATAGCTTTCAGGACTCCAAGCACTCTGACCTCCGCACCGTTTCCCATGCTACCACACGGATCCCCCCCACGTCTCCTCTCTGCCTGCTGAGCAACAAGCAGCCGTGTAGGCCCTTCAGAACACTTCTGCATGCAGAGCCCAAGGCGGCACACTGCTCTCTGTCTTCCTTTGGAAACCTAGGTTGTCGCAGCTTACCCAGCTCACCAAGACAGTCTGAGCCGGTCTCATGAGCTGGGGAACGTGGACTCAGTGAGGACCAGGGCCCTACCTGCACTCAGAAAATCACTCTGCTCAGCCTTCCATCCAGGAGCTCACACCGACTGGCTCGTTGGTTTAGCAGGACGTCTAAGTGAGGTCCAAGCTGAGCAAAGAACACACTTCCTCCTTTACCCTGCTAGGCCCACAGAAGAGGTAGAGCCAACTAGGCCTCGCTCAGGCCAGCCCTCCTTCAGGGATCTTGCCACAGTTCGAAGCCTGCACAGTAAAAGATACTTAGCGAAGTTGCCAGGGTTTCGCCATGCTCTCCCTCGGCAGCTCCACTACTGCAGGGACTCATGTTTGCTGTGAACTAGGATAGGTGGCCCACTTCAAAAAGCAGTCTTTTCCCCTTTGGAAATGTGGATTCTTGTAGCCTCGGAGCTGTTTGCGAAACCCTAGGAAGGCCCAGCTTCTACTCACGGCAGGCACGCCCGGGGAGGAAACGAGTATGTTTCCCCAGAGAAACAGGCTGCTTGCAAGTGTCGAGCGGAGCTTCTCAGGTGCCCAGTGTGTCCCGTTTGTTTCCCTTCGCAGCTGACATCCTGCAGGTACTTATGCTGGGGGCTAACAAGGGTTCGTTGGCTCTGCCGAGAAAAGCAGCCTTTTCCCTTTGGAAGCTTGGATTGTAGTGTCTCAGGGGCTGCTTGCCAAACCTTAAAGTTGACCTGGTTATAGCCTCCGCAGGTACACTTGCGTAGCAAACGAGCACTTTCACCCGATGAACAGCGTTCCTATCACGCTGCAGGAGAGTTAATCCTGCAGACCTCGTTCCTCCTGGGAAAGCGCAAGGCCACCCTGAGCCTCAGGGTAGTGCCTAAGTTTGCTCCGTGCAAGCTCTGCGTGCCTCGGTTTCCATGAGGTCTCCACCGTTGTTGTGCTTCAATGGAACGCGAGGATAGCTTTCAGGACTCCAAGCACTCTGACCTCCGCACCATTTCCCATGCTACCACACAGATCCCCCCACGTCTCCTCTCTGCCTGCTGAGCAACAAGCAGCCGTGTAGGCCCTTCGGAACACTTCTTGCATGCAGAACCCAAGGCGGCACACTGCTCTCTGTCTTCCTTTGGAAACCTAGGTGGTCGCAGCTTGCCCCAGCTCACGAAGACAGTCTGAGCCGTTCTCATGAGCTGGGAGACGTGGACTCAGTGAGGACCAGGGCCCTACCTGCACTCAGAAAATCACTCTGCTCAGCCTTCCATCCAGGAGCTCACACCGACTGGCTCGTTGGTTTAGCAGGACGTCTAAGTGAGGTCCAAGCTGAGCAAAGAGCACTGTTCCTCCTTTACCCTGCTAGGCCCACGGAAGAGGTAGAGCCAACTAGGCCTCGCTCAGACCAGCCCTCCTTCAGGGATCTTGCCACACTTCGAAGCCTGCACAGTAAAAGATACTTAGCGAAGTTGCCAGGGTTTCGCCATGCTCTCCCTCGGCAGCTCCACTACTACAGGGACTCATGTTTGCTTTGAACTAGTATAGGTGTCCCTGCTTCCAAAAGCAGTCTTTTCCCCTTTGGAAATGTGGATTCTTGTAGCCTCGGAGCTGTTTGCGAAACCATAGGAAGGCCCAGCTTTTACTCACTGCAGGCACGCCCGGAGAGGAAACGAGTATGTTTCCCCAGAGAAACAGGCTGCTTGCAAGTGTAGAGGGGAGCTTCTCAGGTGCCCAGTGTGTCCCGTTTGTTTCCCTTCGCAGCTCCCTTACTGCAGGTACTTATGCTGGGTGCTAACAAGAGTTGGTTGGCTCTGCCGACAAAAGCAGCCTTTTCCCTTTGGAAGCTTGGATTGTAGTGTCTCATGGGCTGCTTGCCAAACCTTGAAGTTGCCCAGGTTATAGCCTCCGCAGGAACGCTTGCGTAGCAAACGAGCACTTTCTACCGATGAACAGGGTTCCTGTCACGCTGGAGGAGAGTTAATCCCGCAGACCTCGTTCCTCCTGGGAAAGCGCAAGTCCACCCTGAGCCTCAGGGTAGTGCCTAAGTTTCCAACGGGCAAGCTCTGCGTGCCTCGGTTTCCATGAGGTCTCCACCGTTGTTGTGCTTCAATGGAACGCGAAGATAGCTTTCAGGACTCCAAGCACTCTGACCTCCGCACCGTTTCCCATGCTACCACACGGATCCCCCCCACGTCTCCTCTCTGCCTGCTGAGCAACAAGCAGCCGTGTAGGCCCTTCAGAACACTTCTGCATGCAGAGCCCAAGGCGGCACACTGCTCTCTGTCTTCCTTTGGAAACCTAGGTTGTCGCAGCTTACCCAGCTCACCAAGACAGTCTGAGCCGGTCTCATGAGCTGGGGAACGTGGACTCAGTGAGGACCAGGGCCCTACCTGCACTCAGAAAATCACTCTGCTCAGCCTTCCATCCAGGAGCTCACACCGACTGGCTCGTTGGTTTAGCAGGACGTCTAAGTGAGGTCCAAGCTGAGCAAAGAACACACTTCCTCCTTTACCCTGCTAGGCCCACGGAAGAGGTAGAGCCAACTAGGCCTCGCTCAGGCCAGCCCTCCTTCAGGGATCTTGCCACACTTCGAAGCCTGCACAGTAAAAGATATTTAGCGAAGTTGCCAGGGTTTCGCCATTCTCCCTCGGCAGCTCCACTACTGCAGGGACTCATGTTTGCTGTGAACTAGGATAGGTGGCCCACTTCCAAAAGCAGTCTTTTCCCCTTTGGAAATGTGGATTCTTGTAGCCTCGGAGCTGTTTGCGAAACCATAGGAAGGCCCAGCTTTTACTCACTGCAGGCACGCCCGGGGACGAAACGAGTATGTTTCCCCAGAGAAACAGGCTGCTTGCAAGTGTAGAGGGGAGCTTCTCAGGTGCCCAGTGTGTCCCGTTTGTTTCCCTTCGCAGCTCCCGTACTGCAGGTACTTATGCTGGGTGCTAACAAGGGTTCGTTGGCTCTGCCGAGAAAAGCAGCCTTTTCCCTTTGGAAGCTTGGATTGTAGTGTCTCAGGGGCTGCTTGCCAAACCTTGAAGTTGACCAGGTTATAGCCTCCGCAGGTACGCTTGCGTAGCAAACGAGCACTTTCACCCGAGGAACAGCGTTCCTATCACGCTGCAGGAGAGTTAATCCTGCAGACCTCGTTCCTCCTGGGAAAGCGCAAGGCCACCCTGAGCCTCAGGGTAGTGCCTAAGTTTGCTCCGTGCAAGCTCTGCGTGCCTCGGTTTCCATGAGGTCTCCACCGTTGTTGTGCCTCAATGGAACTAGAGGATAGCTTTCAGGACTCCAACCACTCTAGCCTCCGCACCGTTTCCCATGCTACCACACGGATTCCCCCCACGTCTCCTCTCTGCCTGCTGAGCAACAAGCAGCCGTGTAGGCCCTTTAGAACACTTCTTGCATGCAGAGCCCAAGGCGGGACACTGCTCTCTGTCTTCCTTTGGAAACCTAGGTTGTCGGAGCTTACCCACCTCACGAAGACAGTCTGAGCCTCTCTCATGAGCTGGGGAACGTGGACTCAGTGAGGACCAGGGCCCTACCTGCACTCTGAAAATCACTCTGCTCAGCCTTCCATCCAGGAGCTCACACCGACTGGCTCGTTGGTTTAGCAGGACGTCTAAGTGAGGTCCAAGCTGAGCAAAGAACACACTTCCTCCTTTACCCTGCTAGGCCCACGGAAGAGGTAGAGCCAACTAGGCCTCGCTCAGGCCAGCCCTCCTTCAGGGATCTTGCCACACTTCGAAGCCTGCACAGTAAAAGATATTTAGCGAAGTTGCCAGGGTTTCGCCATTCTCCCTCGGCAGCTCCACTACTGCAGGGACTCATGTTTGCTGTGAACTAGGATAGGTGGCCCACTTCCAAAAGCAGTCTTTTCCCCTTTGGAAATGTGGATTCTTGTAGCCTCGGAGCTGTTTGCGAAACCATAGGAAGGCCCAGCTTTTACTCACTGCAGGCACGCCCGGGGACGAAACGAGTATGTTTCCCCAGAGAAACAGGCTGCTTGCAAGTGTAGAGGGGAGCTTCTCAGGTGCCCAGTGTGTCCCGTTTGTTTCCCTTCGCAGCTCCCGTACTGCAGGTACTTATGCTGGGTGCTAACAAGGGTTCGTTGGCTCTGCCGAGAAAAGCAGCCTTTTCCCTTTGGAAGCTTGGATTGTAGTGTCTCAGGGGCTGCTTGCCAAACCTTGAAGTTGACCAGGTTATAGCCTCCGCAGGTACGCTTGCGTAGCAAACGAGCACTTTCACCCGAGGAACAGCGTTCCTATCACGCTGCAGGAGAGTTAATCCTGCAGACCTCGTTCCTCCTGGGAAAGCGCAAGGCCACCCTGAGCCTCAGGGTAGTGCCTAAGTTTGCTCCGTGCAAGCTCTGCGTGCCTCGGTTTCCATGAGGTCTCCACCGTTGTTGTGCCTCAATGGAACTAGAGGATAGCTTTCAGGACTCCAAGCACTCTAGCCTCCGCACCGTTTCCCATGCTACCACACGGATTCCCCCCACGTCTCCTCTCTGCCTGCTGAGCAACAAGCAGCCGTGTAGGCCCTTTAGAACACTTCTTGCATGCAGAGCCCAAGGCGGGACACTGCTCTCTGTCTTCCTTTGGAAACCTAGGTTGTCGGAGCTTACCCACCTCACGAAGACAGTCTGAGCCTCTCTCATGAGCTGGGGAACGTGGACTCAGTGAGGACCAGGGCCCTACCTGCACTCTGAAAATCACTCTGCTCAGCCTTCCATCCAGGAGCTCACACCGACTGGCTCGTTGGTTTAGCAGGACGTCTAAGTGAGGTCCAAGCTGAGCAAAGAACACACTTCCTCCTTTACCCTGCTAGGCCCACAGAAGAGGTAGAGCCAACTAGGCCTCGCTCAGGCCAGCCCTCCTTCAGGGATCTTGCCACAGTTCAAAGCCTGCACAGTAAAAGATACTTAGCGAAGTTGCCAGGGTTTCGCCATGCTCTCCCTCGGCAGCTCCACTACTACAGGGACTCATGTTTGCTTTGAACTAGTATAGGTGTCCCTGCTTCCAAAAGCAGTCTTTTCCCCTTTGGAAATGTGGATTCTTGTAGCCTCGGAGCTGTTTGCGAAACCATAGGAAGGCCCAGCTTTTACTCACTGCAGGCACGCCCGGAGAGGAAACGAGTATGTTTCCCCAGAGAAACAGGCTGCTTGCAAGTGTAGAGGGGAGCTTCTCAGGTGCCCAGTGTGTCCCGTTTGTTTCCCTTCGCAGCTCCCTTACTGCAGGTACTTATGCTGGGTGCTAACAAGAGTTGGTTGGCTCTGCCGACAAAAGCAGCCTTTTCCCTTTGGAAGCTTGGATTGTAGTGTCTCATGGGCTGCTTGCCAAACCTTGAAGTTGCCCAGGTTATAGCCTCCGCAGGAACGCTTGCGTAGCAAACGAGCACTTTCTACCGATGAACAGGGTTCCTGTCACGCTGGAGGAGAGTTAATCCCGCAGACCTCGTTCCTCCTGGGAAAGCGCAAGTCCACCCTGAGCCTCAGGGTAGTGCCTAAGTTTCCAACGGGCAAGCTCTGCGTGCCTCGGTTTCCATGAGGTCTCCACCGTTGTTGTGCTTCAATGGAACGCGAAGATAGCTTTCAGGACTCAAAGCACTCTGACCTCCGCACCGTTTCCCATGCTACCACACGGATCCCCCCCACGTCTCCTCTCTGCCTGCTGAGCAACAAGCAGCCGTGTAGGCCCTTCAGAACACTTCTGCATGCAGAGCCCAAGGCGGCACACTGCTCTCTGTCTTCCTTTGGAAACCTAGGTTGTCGCAGCTTACCCAGCTCACCAAGACAGTCTGAGCCGGTCTCATGAGCTGGGGAACGTGGACTCAGTGAGGACCAGGGCCCTACCTGCACTCAGAAAATCACTCTGCTCAGCCTTCCATCCAGGAGCTCACACCGACTGGCTCGTTGGTTTAGCAGGACGTCTAAGTGAGGTCCAAGCTGAGCAAAGAACACACTTCCTCCTTTACCCTGCTAGGCCCACGGAAGAGGTAGAGCCAACTAGGCCTCGCTCAGGCCAGCCCTCCTTCAGGGATCTTGCCACACTTCGAAGCCTGCACAGTAAAAGATATTTAGCGAAGTTGCCAGGGTTTCGCCATTCTCCCTCGGCAGCTCCACTACTGCAGGGACTCATGTTTGCTGTGAACTAGGATAGGTGGCCCACTTCCAAAAGCAGTCTTTTCCCCTTTGGAAATGTGGATTCTTGTAGCCTAGGAGCTGTTTGCGAAACCATAGGAAGGCCCAGCTTTTACTCACGGCAGGCACGCCCGGGGACGAAACGAGTATGTTTCCCCAGAGAAACAGGCTGCTTGCAAGTGTCGAGGGGAGCTTCTCAGGTGCCCAGTGTGTCCCGTTTGTTTCCCTTCGCAGCTCCCGTACTGCAGGTACTTATGCTGGGTGCTAACAAGGGTTCGTTGGCTCTGCCGAGAAAAGCAGCCTTTTCCCTTTGGAAGCTTGGATTGTAGTGTCTCAGGGGCTGCTTGCCAAACCTTGAAGTTGACCAGGTTATAGCCTCCGCAGGTACGCTTGCGTAGCAAACGAGCACTTTCACCCGAGGAACAGCGTTCCTATCACGCTGCAGGAGAGTTAATCCTGCAGACCTCGTTCCTCCTGGGAAAGCGCAAGGCCACCCTGAGCCTCAGGGTTGTGCCTAAGTTTGCTCCGTGCAAGCTCTGCGTGCCTCGGTTTCCATGAGGTCTCCACCGTTGTTGTGCCTCAATGGAACTAGAGGATAGCTTTCAGGACTCCAAGCACTCTAGCCTCCGCACCGTTTCCCATGCTACCACACGGATTCCCCCCACGTCTCCTCTCTGCCTGCTGAGCAACAAGCAGCCGTGTAGGCCCTTTAGAACACTTCTTGCATGCAGAGCCCAAGGCGGGACACTGCTCTCTGTCTTCCTTTGGAAACCTAGGTTGTCGGAGCTTACCCACCTCACGAAGACAGTCTGAGCCGCTCTCATGAGCTGGGGAACGTGGACTCAGTGAGGACCAGGGCCCTACCTGCACTCTGAAAATCACTCTGCTCAGCCTTCCATCCAGGAGCTCACACCGACTGGCTCGTTGGTTTAGCAGGACGTCTAAGTGAGGTCCAAGCTGAGCAAAGAACACACTTCCTCCTTTACCCTGCTAGGCCCACGGAAGAGGTAGAGCCAACTAGGCCTCGCTCAGGCCAGCCCTCCTTCAGGGATCTTGCCACACTTCGAAGCCTGCACAGTAAAAGATACTTAGCGAAGTTGCCAGGGTTTCGCCATGCTCTCCCTCGGCAGCTCCACTACTGCAGGGACTCATGTTTGCTGTGAACTAGGATAGGTGGCCCACTTCAAAAAGCAGTCTTTTCCCCTTTGGAAATGTGGATTCTTGTAGCCTCGGAGCTGTTTGCGAAACCCTAGGAAGGCCCAGCTTCTACTCACGGCAGGCACGCCCGGGGAGGAAACGAGTATGTTTCCCCAGAGAAACAGGCTGCTTGCAAGTGTCGAGCGGAGCTTCTCAGGTGCCCAGTGTGTCCCGTTTGTTTCCCTTCGCAGCTGACATCCTGCAGGTACTTATGCTGGGGGCTAACAAGGGTAGGTGGCTCTTCCGACAAAAGCAGCCTTTTCCTTTTGGAAGCTTGGATTGTAGTGTCTCAGGGGCTGCTTGCCAAACCTTGAAGTTGCCCAGGTTATAGCCTCCAGAGGTACGCTTGAGTAGCAAACGAGCACTTTCACCCGAGGAACAGGGTTCCTGTCACGCTGGAGGAGAGTTAATCCCGCAGACCTCGTTCCTCCTGGGAAAGCGCAAGGCCACCCTGAGCCTCAGGGTAGTGCCTAAGTTTCCAACGGGCAAGCTCTGCGTGCCTCGGTTTCCATGAGGTCTCCACCGTTGTTGTGCTTCAATGGAACGCGAAGATAGCTTTCAGGACTCCAAGCACTCTGACCTCCGCACCGTTTCCCATGCTACCACACGGATCCCCCCCACGTCTCCTCTCTGCCTGCTGAGCAACAAGCAGCCGTGTAGGCCCTTCAGAACACTTCTGCATGCAGAGCCCAAGGCGGCACACTGCTCTCTGTCTTCCTTTGGAAACCTAGGTTGTCGCAGCTTACCCAGCTCACCAAGACAGTCTGAGCCGGTCTCATGAGCTGGGGAACGTGGACTCAGTGAGGACCAGGGCCCTACCTGCACTCAGAAAATCACTCTGCTCAGCCTTCCATCCAGGAGCTCACACCGACTGGCTCGTTGGTTTAGCAGGACGTCTAAGTGAGGTCCAAGCTGAGCAAAGAACACACTTCCTCCTTTACCCTGCTAGGCCCACAGAAGAGGTAGAGCCAACTAGGCCTCGCTCAGGCCAGCCCTCCTTCAGGGATCTTGCCACAGTTCGAAGCCTGCACAGTAAAAGATACTTAGCGAAGTTGCCAGGGTTTCGCCATGCTCTCCCTCGGCAGCTCCACTACTGCAGGGACTCATGTTTGCTGTGAACTAGGATAGGTGGCCCACTTCAAAAAGCAGTCTTTTCCCCTTTGGAAATGTGGATTCTTGTAGCCTCGGAGCTGTTTGCGAAACCCTAGGAAGGCCCAGCTCCTACTCACGGCAGGCACGCCCGGGGAGGAAACGAGTATGTTTCCCCAGAGAAACAGGCTGCTTGCAAGTGTCGAGCGGAGCTTCTCAGGTGCCCAGTGTGTCCCGTTTGTTTCCCTTCGCAGCTGACATCCTGCAGGTACTTATGCTGGGGGCTAACAAGGGTAGGTGGCTCTTCCGACAAAAGCAGCCTTTTCCTTTTGGAAGCTTGGATTGTAGTGTCTCAGGGGCTGCTTACCAAACCTTGAAGTTGCCCAGGTTATAGCCTCCAGAGGTACGCTTGAGTAGCAAACGAGCACTTTCACCCGAGGAACAGGGTTCCTGTCACGCTGGAGGAGAGTTAATCCCGCAGACCTCGTTCCTCCTGGGAAAGCGCAAGGCCACCCTGAGCCTCAGGGTAGTGCCTAAGTTTCCAACGGGCAAGCTCTGCGTGCCTCGGTTTCCATGAGGTCTCCACCGTTGTTGTGCTTCAATGGAACGCGAAGATAGCTTTCAGGACTCCAAGCACTCTGACCTCCGCACCGTTTCCCATGCTACCACACGGATCCCCCCCACGTCTCCTCTCTGCCTGCTGAGCAACAAGCAGCCGTGTAGGCCCTTCAGAACACTTCTGCATGCAGAGCCCAAGGCGGCACACTGCTCTCTGTCTTCCTTTGGAAACCTAGGTTGTCGCAGCTTACCCAGCTCACCAAGACAGTCTGAGCCGGTCTCATGAGCTGGGGAACGTGGACTCAGTGAGGACCAGGGCCCTACCTGCACTCAGAAAATCACTCTGCTCAGCCTTCCATCCAGGAGCTCACACCGACTGGCTCGTTGGTTTAGCAGGACGTCTAAGTGAGGTCCAAGCTGAGCAAAGAACACACTTCCTCCTTTACCCTGCTAGGCCCACAGAAGAGGTAGAGCCAACTAGGCCTCGCTCAGGCCAGCCCTCCTTCAGGGATCTTGCCACAGTTCGAAGCCTGCACAGTAAAAGATACTTAGCGAAGTTGCCAGGGTTTCGCCATGCTCTCCCTCGGCAGCTCCACTACTGCAGGGACTCATGTTTGCTGTGAACTAGGATAGGTGGCCCACTTCAAAAAGCAGTCTTTTCCCCTTTGGAAATGTGGATTCTTGTAGCCTCGGAGCTGTTTGCGAAACCCTAGGAAGGCCCAGCTTCTACTCACGGCAGGCACGCCCGGGGAGGAAACGAGTATGTTTCCCCAGAGAAACAGGCTGCTTGCAAGTGTCGAGCGGAGCTTCTCAGGTGCCCAGTGTGTCCCGTTTGTTTCCCTTCGCAGCTGACATCCTGCAGGTACTTATGCTGGGGGCTAACAAGGGTAGGTGGCTCTTCCGACAAAAGCAGCCTTTTCCTTTTGGAAGCTTGGATTGTAGTGTCTCAGGGGCTGCTTACCAAACCTTGAAGTTGCCCAGGTTATAGCCTCCAGAGGTACGCTTGAGTAGCAAACGAGCACTTTCACCCGAGGAACAGGGTTCCTGTCACGCTGGAGGAGAGTTAATCCCGCAGACCTCGTTCCTCCTGGGAAAGCGCAAGGCCACCCTGAGCCTCAGGGTAGTGCCTAAGTTTCCAACGGGCAAGCTCTGCGTGCCTCGGTTTCCATGAGGTCTCCACCGTTGTTGTGCTTCAATGGAACGCGAAGATAGCTTTCAGGACTCCAAGCACTCTGACCTCCGCACCGTTTCCCATGCTACCACACGGATCCCCCCCACGTCTCCTCTCTGCCTGCTGAGCAACAAGCAGCCGTGTAGGCCCTTCAGAACACTTCTGCATGCAGAGCCCAAGGCGGCACACTGCTCTCTGTCTTCCTTTGGAAACCTAGGTTGTCGCAGCTTACCCAGCTCACCAAGACAGTCTGAGCCGGTCTCATGAGCTGGGGAACGTGGACTCAGTGAGGACCAGGGCCCTACCTGCACTCAGAAAATCACTCTGCTCAGCCTTCCATCCAGGAGCTCACACCGACTGGCTCGTTGGTTTAGCAGGACGTCTAAGTGAGGTCCAAGCTGAGCAAAGAACACACTTCCTCCTTTACCCTGCTAGGCCCACAGAAGAGGTAGAGCCAACTAGGCCTCGCTCAGGCCAGCCCTCCTTCAGGGATCTTGCCACACTTCGAAGCCTGCACAGTAAAAGATACTTAGCGAAGTTGCCAGGGTTTCGCCATGCTCTCCCTCGGCAGCTCCACTACTGCAGGGACTCATGTTTGCTGTGAACTAGGATAGGTGGCCCACTTCAAAAAGCAGTCTTTTCCCCTTTGGAAATGTGGATTCTTGTAGCCTCGGAGCTGTTTGCGAAACCCTAGGAAGGCCCAGCTTCTACTCACGGCAGGCACGCCCGGGGAGGAAACGAGTATGTTTCCCCAGAGAAACAGGCTGCTTGCAAGTGTCGAGCGGAGCTTCTCAGGTGCCCAGTGTGTCCCGTTTGTTTCCCTTCGCAGCTGACATCCTGCAGGTACTTATGCTGGGGGCTAACAAGGGTAGGTGGCTCTTGCGACAAAAGCAGCCTTTTCCTTTTGGAAGCTTGGATTGTAGTGTCTCAGGGGCTGCTTGCCAAACCTTGAAGTTGCCCAGGTTATAGCCTCCAGAGGTACGCTTGAGTAGCAAACGAGCACTTTCACCCGAGGAACAGGGTTCCTGTCACGCTGGAGGAGAGTTAATCCCGCAGACCTCGTTCCTCCTGGGAAAGCGCAAGGCCACCCTGAGCCTCAGGGTAGTGCCTAAGTTTCTACAGGGCAAGCTCTGCCTGCCTCGGTTTCCATGAGGTCTCCATCGTTGTTGTGCTTCAATGGAACGCGAGGATAGGTTTCAGGACTCCAAGCACTCTGACCTCCGCACCGTTTCCCATGCTACCACACGGATTCCCCCCACGTCTCCTCTCTGCCTTCTGAGCAGCAAGCAGCCGTGTAGGCCCTTTAGAACACTTCTTGCATGCAGAGCCCAAGGCGGGACACTGCTCTCTGTCTTCCTTTGGAAACCTAGGTTGTCGCAGCTTGCCCAGCTCACCAAGACAGTCTGAGCCGGTCTCATGAGCTGGGGAACGTGGACTCAGTGAGGACCAGGGCCCTACCTGCACTCAGAAAATCACTCTGCTCAGCCTTCCATCCAGGAGCTCACAGCGACTGGCTCGATGGTTTAGCAGGACGTCTAAGTGAGGTCCAAGCTGAGCAAAGAACACACTTCCTCCTTTACCCTGCTAGGCCCACGGAAGAGGTAGAGCCAACTAGGCCTCGCTCAGACCAGCCCTCCTTCAGGGATCTTGCCACACTTCGAAGCCTGCACAGTAAAAGATACTTAGCGAAGTTGCCAGGGTTTCGCCATGCTCTCCCTCGGCAGCTCCACTACTACAGGGACTCATGTTTGCTTTGAACTAGTATAGGTGTCCCTGCTTCCAAAAGCAGTCTTTTCCCCTTTGGAAATGTGGATTCTTGTAGCCTCGGAGCTGTTTGCGAAACCATAGGAAGGCCCAGCTTTTACTCACTGCAGGCACGCCCGGAGAGGAAACGAGTATGTTTCCCCAGAGAAACAGGCTGCTTGCAAGTGTAGAGGGGAGCTTCTCAGGTGCCCAGTGTGTCCCGTTTGTTTCCCTTCGCAGCTCCCTTACTGCAGGTACTTATGCTGGGTGCTAACAAGAGTTGGTTGGCTCTGCCGACAAAAGCAGCCTTTTCCCTTTGGAAGCTTGGATTGTAGTGTCTCATGGGCTGCTTGCCAAACCTTGAAGTTGCCCAGGTTATAGCCTCCGCAGGAACGCTTGCGTAGCAAACGAGCACTTTCTACCGATGAACAGGGTTCCTGTCACGCTGGAGGAGAGTTAATCCCGCAGACCTCGTTCCTCCTGGGAAAGCGCAAGTCCACCCTGAGCCTCAGGGTAGTGCCTAAGTTTCCAACGGGCAAGCTCTGCGTGCCTCGGTTTCCATGAGGTCTCCACCGTTGTTGTGCTTCAATGGAACGCGAAGATAGCTTTCAGGACTCCAAGCACTCTGACCTCCGCACCGTTTCCCATGCTACCACACGGATCCCCCCCACGTCTCCTCTCTGCCTGCTGAGCAACAAGCAGCCGTGTAGGCCCTTCAGAACACTTCTGCATGCAGAGCCCAAGGCGGCACACTGCTCTCTGTCTTCCTTTGGAAACCTAGGTTGTCGCAGCTTACCCAGCTCACCAAGACAGTCTGAGCCGGTCTCATGAGCTGGGGAACGTGGACTCAGTGAGGACCAGGGCCCTACCTGCACTCAGAAAATCACTCTGCTCAGCCTTCCATCCAGGAGCTCACACCGACTGGCTCGTTGGTTTAGCAGGACGTCTAAGTGAGGTCCAAGCTGAGCAAAGAACACACTTCCTCCTTTACCCTGCTAGGCCCACGGAAGAGGTAGAGCCAACTAGGCCTCGCTCAGGCCAGCCCTCCTTCAGGGATCTTGCCACACTTCGAAGCCTGCACAGTAAAAGATATTTAGCGAAGTTGCCAGGGTTTCGCCATTCTCCCTCGGCAGCTCCACTACTGCAGGGACTCATGTTTGCTGTGAACTAGGATAGGTGGCCCACTTCCAAAAGCAGTCTTTTCCCCTTTGGAAATGTGGATTCTTGTAGCCTCGGAGCTGTTTGCGAAACCATAGGAAGGCCCAGCTTTTACTCACTGCAGGCACGCCCGGGGACGAAACGAGTATGTTTCCCCAGAGAAACAGGCTGCTTGCAAGTGTAGAGGGGAGCTTCTCAGGTGCCCAGTGTGTCCCGTTTGTTTCCCTTCGCAGCTCCCGTACTGCAGGTACTTATGCTGGGTGCTAACAAGGGTTCGTTGGCTCTGCCGAGAAAAGCAGCCTTTTCCCTTTGGAAGCTTGGATTGTAGTGTCTCAGGGGCTGCTTGCCAAACCTTGAAGTTGACCAGGTTATAGCCTCCGCAGGTACGCTTGCGTAGCAAACGAGCACTTTCACCCGAGGAACAGCGTTCCTATCACGCTGCAGGAGAGTTAATCCTGCAGACCTCGTTCCTCCTGGGAAAGCGCAAGGCCACCCTGAGCCTCAGGGTAGTGCCTAAGTTTGCTCCGTGCAAGCTCTGCGTGCCTCGGTTTCCATGAGGTCTCCACCGTTGTTGTGCCTCAATGGAACTAGAGGATAGCTTTCAGGACTCCAAGCACTCTAGCCTCCGCACCGTTTCCCATGCTACCACACGGATTCCCCCCACGTCTCCTCTCTGCCTGCTGAGCAACAAGCAGCCGTGTAGGCCCTTTAGAACACTTCTTGCATGCAGAGCCCAAGGCGGGACACTGCTCTCTGTCTTCCTTTGGAAACCTAGGTTGTCGGAGCTTACCCACCTCACGAAGACAGTCTGAGCCGCTCTCATGAGCTGGGGAACGTGGACTCAGTGAGGACCAGGGCCCTACCTGCACTCTGAAAATCACTCTGCTCAGCCTTCCATCCAGGAGCTCACACCGACTGGCTCGTTGGTTTAGCAGGACGTCTAAGTGAGGTCCAAGCTGAGCAAAGAACACACTTCCTCCTTTACCCTGCTAGGCCCACAGAAGAGGTAGAGCCAACTAGGCCTCGCTCAGGCCAGCCCTCCTTCAGGGATCTTGCCACAGTTCAAAGCCTGCACAGTAAAAGATACTTAGCGAAGTTGCCAGGGTTTCGCCATGCTCTCCCTCGGCAGCTCCACTACTACAGGGACTCATGTTTGCTTTGAACTAGTATAGGTGTCCCTGCTTCCAAAAGCAGTCTTTTCCCCTTTGGAAATGTGGATTCTTGTAGCCTCGGAGCTGTTTGCGAAACCATAGGAAGGCCCAGCTTTTACTCACTGCAGGCACGCCCGGAGAGGAAACGAGTATGTTTCCCCAGAGAAACAGGCTGCTTGCAAGTGTAGAGGGGAGCTTCTCAGGTGCCCAGTGTGTCCCGTTTGTTTCCCTTCGCAGCTCCCTTACTGCAGGTACTTATGCTGGGTGCTAACAAGAGTTGGTTGGCTCTGCCGACAAAAGCAGCCTTTTCCCTTTGGAAGCTTGGATTGTAGTGTCTCATGGGCTGCTTGCCAAACCTTGAAGTTGCCCAGGTTATAGCCTCCGCAGGAACGCTTGCGTAGCAAACGAGCACTTTCTACCGATGAACAGGGTTCCTGTCACGCTGGAGGAGAGTTAATCCCGCAGACCTCGTTCCTCCTGGGAAAGCGCAAGTCCACCCTGAGCCTCAGGGTAGTGCCTAAGTTTCCAACGGGCAAGCTCTGCGTGCCTCGGTTTCCATGAGGTCTCCACCGTTGTTGTGCTTCAATGGAACGCGAAGATAGCTTTCAGGACTCAAAGCACTCTGACCTCCGCACCGTTTCCCATGCTACCACACGGATCCCCCCCACGTCTCCTCTCTGCCTGCTGAGCAACAAGCAGCCGTGTAGGCCCTTCAGAACACTTCTGCATGCAGAGCCCAAGGCGGCACACTGCTCTCTGTCTTCCTTTGGAAACCTAGGTGGTCGCAGCTTACCCAGCTCACCAAGACAGTCTGAGCCGGTCTCATGAGCTGGGGAACGTGGACTCAGTGAGGACCAGGGCCCTACCTGCACTCAGAAAATCACTCTGCTCAGCCTTCCATCCAGGAGCTCACACCGACTGGCTCGTTGGTTTAGCAGGACGTCTAAGTGAGGTCCAAGCTGAGCAAAGAACACACTTCCTCCTTTACCCTGCTAGGCCCACGGAAGAGGTAGAGCCAACTAGGCCTCGCTCAGGCCAGCCCTCCTTCAGGGATCTTGCCACACTTCGAAGCCTGCACAGTAAAAGATATTTAGCGAAGTTGCCAGGGTTTCGCCATTCTCCCTCGGCAGCTCCACTACTGCAGGGACTCATGTTTGCTGTGAACTAGGATAGGTGGCCCACTTCCAAAAGCAGTCTTTTCCCCTTTGGAAATGTGGATTCTTGTAGCCTAGGAGCTGTTTGCGAAACCATAGGAAGGCCCAGCTTTTACTCACTGCAGGCACGCCCGGGGACGAAACGAGTATGTTTCCCCAGAGAAACAGGCTGCTTGCAAGTGTCGAGGGGAGCTTCTCAGGTGCCCAGTGTGTCCCGTTTGTTTCCCTTCTCAGCTCCCGTACTGCAGGTACTTATGCTGGGTGCTAACAAGGGTTCGTTGGCTCTGCCGAGAAAAGCAGCCTTTTCCCTTTGGAAGCTTGGATTGTAGTGTCTCAGGGGCTGCTTGCCAAACCTTGAAGTTGACCAGGTTATAGCCTCCGCAGGTACGCTTGCGTAGCAAACGAGCACTTTCACCCGAGGAACAGCGTTCCTATCACGCTGCAGGAGAGTTAATCCTGCAGACCTCGTTCCTCCTGGGAAAGCGCAAGGCCACCCTGAGCCTCAGGGTAGTGCCTAAGTTTGCTCCGTGCAAGCTCTGCGTGCCTCGGTTTCCATGAGGTCTCCACCGTTGTTGTGCCTCAATGGAACTAGAGGATAGCTTTCAGGACTCCAAGCACTCTAGCCTCCGCACCGTTTCCCATGCTACCACACGGATTCCCCCCACGTCTCCTCTCTGCCTGCTGAGCAACAAGCAGCCGTGTAGGCCCTTTAGAACACTTCTTGCATGCAGAGCCCAAGGCGGGACACTGCTCTCTGTCTTCCTTTGGAAACCTAGGTTGTCGGAGCTTACCCACCTCACGAAGACAGTCTGAGCCGCTCTCATGAGCTGGGGAACGTGGACTCAGTGAGGACCAGGGCCCTACCTGCACTCTGAAAATCACTCTGCTCAGCCTTCCATCCAGGAGCTCACACCGACTGGCTCGTTGGTTTAGCAGGACGTCTAAGTGAGGTCCAAGCTGAGCAAAGAACACACTTCCTCCTTTACCCTGCTAGGCCCACAGAAGAGGTAGAGCCAACTAGGCCTCGCTCAGGCCAGCCCTCCTTCAGGGATCTTGCCACAGTTCAAAGCCTGCACAGTAAAAGATACTTAGCGAAGTTGCCAGGGTTTCGCCATGCTCTCCCTCGGCAGCTCCACTACTACAGGGACTCATGTTTGCTTTGAACTAGTATAGGTGTCCCTGCTTCCAAAAGCAGTCTTTTCCCCTTTGGAAATGTGGATTCTTGTAGCCTCGGAGCTGTTTGCGAAACCATAGGAAGGCCCAGCTTTTACTCACTGCAGGCACGCCCGGAGAGGAAACGAGTATGTTTCCCCAGAGAAACAGGCTGCTTGCAAGTGTAGAGGGGAGCTTCTCAGGTGCCCAGTGTGTCCCGTTTGTTTCCCTTCGCAGCTCCCTTACTGCAGGTACTTATGCTGGGTGCTAACAAGAGTTGGTTGGCTCTGCCGACAAAAGCAGCCTTTTCCCTTTGGAAGCTTGGATTGTAGTGTCTCATGGGCTGCTTGCCAAACCTTGAAGTTGCCCAGGTTATAGCCTCCGCAGGAACGCTTGCGTAGCAAACGAGCACTTTCTACCGATGAACAGGGTTCCTGTCACGCTGGAGGAGAGTTAATCCCGCAGACCTCGTTCCTCCTGGGAAAGCGCAAGTCCACCCTGAGCCTCAGGGTAGTGCCTAAGTTTCCAACGGGCAAGCTCTGCGTGCCTCGGTTTCCATGAGGTCTCCACCGTTGTTGTGCTTCAATGGAACGCGAAGATAGCTTTCAGGACTCAAAGCACTCTGACCTCCGCACCGTTTCCCATGCTACCACACGGATCCCCCCCACGTCTCCTCTCTGCCTGCTGAGCAACAAGCAGCCGTGTAGGCCCTTCAGAACACTTCTGCATGCAGAGCCCAAGGCGGCACACTGCTCTCTGTCTTCCTTTGGAAACCTAGGTTGTCGCAGCTTACCCAGCTCACCAAGACAGTCTGAGCCGGTCTCATGAGCTGGGGAACGTGGACTCAGTGAGGACCAGGGCCCTACCTGCACTCAGAAAATCACTCTGCTCAGCCTTCCATCCAGGAGCTCACACCGACTGGCTCGTTGGTTTAGCAGGACGTCTAAGTGAGGTCCAAGCTGAGCAAAGAACACACTTCCTCCTTTACCCTGCTAGGCCCACGGAAGAGGTAGAGCCAACTAGGCCTCGCTCAGGCCAGCCCTCCTTCAGGGATCTTGCCACACTTCGAAGCCTGCACAGTAAAAGATATTTAGCGAAGTTGCCAGGGTTTCGCCATTCTCCCTCGGCAGCTCCACTACTGCAGGGACTCATGTTTGCTGTGAACTAGGATAGGTGGCCCACTTCAAAAAGCAGTCTTTTCCCCTTTGGAAATGTGGATTCTTGTAGCCTAGGAGCTGTTTGCGAAACCATAGGAAGGCCCAGCTTTTACTCACTGCAGGCACGCCCGGGGACGAAACGAGTATGTTTCCCCAGAGAAACAGGCTGCTTGCAAGTGTCGAGGGGAGCTTCTCAGGTGCCCAGTGTGTCCCGTTTGTTTCCCTTCTCAGCTCCCGTACTGCAGGTACTTATGCTGGGTGCTAACAAGGGTTCGTTGGCTCTGCCGAGAAAAGCAGCCTTTTCCCTTTGGAAGCTTGGATTGTAGTGTCTCAGGGGCTGCTTGCCAAACCTTGAAGTTGACCAGGTTATAGCCTCCGCAGGTACGCTTGCGTAGCAAACGAGCACTTTCACCCGAGGAACAGCGTTCCTATCACGCTGCAGGAGAGTTAATCCTGCAGACCTCGTTCCTCCTGGGAAAGCGCAAGGCCACCCTGAGCCTCAGGGTAGTGCCTAAGTTTGCTCCGTGCAAGCTCTGCGTGCCTCGGTTTCCATGAGGTCTCTACCGTTGTTGTGCCTCAATGGAACTAGAGGATAGCTTTCAGGACTCCAAGCACTCTAGCCTCCGCACCGTTTCCCATGCTACCACACGGATTCCCCCCACGTCTCCTCTCTGCCTGCTGAGCAACAAGCAGCCGTGTAGGCCCTTTAGAACACTTCTTGCATGCAGAGCCCAAGGCGGGACACTGCTCTCTGTCTTCCTTTGGAAACCTAGGTTGTCGGAGCTTACCCACCTCACGAAGACAGTCTGAGCCGCTCTCATGAGCTGGGGAACGTGGACTCAGTGAGGACCAGGGCCCTACCTGCACTCTGAAAATCACTCTGCTCAGCCTTCCATCCAGGAGCTCACACCGACTGGCTCGTTGGTTTAGCAGGACGTCTAAGTGAGGTCCAAGCTGAGCAAAGAACACACTTCCTCCTTTACCCTGCTAGGCCCACAGAAGAGGTAGAGCCAACTAGGCCTCGCTCAGGCCAGCCCTCCTTCAGGGATCTTGCCACAGTTCGAAGCCTGCACAGTAAAAGATACTTAGCGAAGTTGCCAGGGTTTCGCCATGCTCTCCCTCGGCAGCTCCACTACTGCAGGGACTCATGTTTGCTGTGAACTAGGATAGGTGGCCCACTTCAAAAAGCAGTCTTTTCCCCTTTGGAAATGTGGATTCTTGTAGCCTCGGAGCTGTTTGCGAAACCCTAGGAAGGCCCAGCTTCTACTCACGGCAGGCACGCCCGGGGAGGAAACGAGTATGTTTCCCCAGAGAAACAGGCTGCTTGCAAGTGTCGAGCGGAGCTTCTCAGGTGCCCAGTGTGTCCCGTTTGTTTCCCTTCGCAGCTGACATCCTGCAGGTACTTATGCTGGGGGCTAACAAGGGTAGGTGGCTCTTGCGACAAAAGCAGCCTTTTCCTTTTGGAAGCTTGGATTGTAGTGTCTCAGGGGCTGCTTGCCAAACCTTGAAGTTGCCCAGGTTATAGCCTCCAGAGGTACGCTTGAGTAGCAAACGAGCACTTTCACCCGAGGAACAGGGTTCCTGTCACGCTGGAGGAGAGTTAATCCCGCAGACCTCGTTCCTCCTGGGAAAGCGCAAGGCCACCCTGAGCCTCAGGGTAGTGCCTAAGTTTCCAACGGGCAAGCTCTGCGTGCCTCGGTTTCCATGAGGTCTCCACCGTTGTTGTGCTTCAATGGAACGCGAAGATAGCTTTCAGGACTCCAAGCACTCTGACCTCCGCACCGTTTCCCATGCTACCACACGGATCCCCCCCACGTCTCCTCTCTGCCTGCTGAGCAACAAGCAGCCGTGTAGGCCCTTCAGAACACTTCTGCATGCAGAGCCCAAGGCGGCACACTGCTCTCTGTCTTCCTTTGGAAACCTAGGTTGTCGCAGCTTACCCAGCTCACCAAGACAGTCTGAGCCGGTCTCATGAGCTGGGGAACGTGGACTCAGTGAGGACCAGGGCCCTACCTGCACTCAGAAAATCACTCTGCTCAGCCTTCCATCCAGGAGCTCACACCGACTGGCTCGTTGGTTTAGCAGGACGTCTAAGTGAGGTCCAAGCTGAGCAAAGAACACACTTCCTCCTTTACCCTGCTAGGCCCACAGAAGAGGTAGAGCCAACTAGGCCTCGCTCAGGCCAGCCCTCCTTCAGGGATCTTGCCACACTTCGAAGCCTGCACAGTAAAAGATACTTAGCGAAGTTGCCAGGGTTTCGCCATGCTCTCCCTCGGCAGCTCCACTACTGCAGGGACTCATGTTTGCTGTGAACTAGGATAGGTGGCCCACTTCAAAAAGCAGTCTTTTCCCCTTTGGAAATGTGGATTCTTGTAGCCTCGGAGCTGTTTGCGAAACCCTAGGAAGGCCCAGCTTCTACTCACGGCAGGCACGCCCGGGGAGGAAACGAGTATGTTTCCCCAGAGAAACAGGCTGCTTGCAAGTGTCGAGCGGAGCTTCTCAGGTGCCCAGTGTGTCCCGTTTGTTTCCCTTCGCAGCTGACATCCTGCAGGTACTTATGCTGGGGGCTAACAAGGGTAGGTGGCTCTTCCGACAAAAGCAGCCTTTTCCTTTTGGAAGCTTGGATTGTAGTGTCTCAGGGGCTGCTTGCCAAACCTTGAAGTTGCCCAGGTTATAGCCTCCAGAGGTACGCTTGAGTAGCAAACGAGCACTTTCACCCGAGGAACAGGGTTCCTGTCACGCTGGAGGAGAGTTAATCCCGCAGACCTCGTTCCTCCTGGGAAAGCGCAAGGCCACCCTGAGCCTCAGGGTAGTGCCTAAGTTTCCAACGGGCAAGCTCTGCGTGCCTCGGTTTCCATGAGGTCTCCACCGTTGTTGTGCTTCAATGGAACGCGAAGATAGCTTTCAGGACTCCAAGCACTCTGACCTCCGCACCGTTTCCCATGCTACCACACGGATCCCCCCCACGTCTCCTCTCTGCCTGCTGAGCAACAAGCAGCCGTGTAGGCCCTTCAGAACACTTCTGCATGCAGAGCCCAAGGCGGCACACTGCTCTCTGTCTTCCTTTGGAAACCTAGGTTGTCGCAGCTTACCCAGCTCACCAAGACAGTCTGAGCCGGTCTCATGAGCTGGGGAACGTGGACTCAGTGAGGACCAGGGCCCTACCTGCACTCAGAAAATCACTCTGCTCAGCCTTCCATCCAGGAGCTCACACCGACTGGCTCGTTGGTTTAGCAGGACGTCTAAGTGAGGTCCAAGCTGAGCAAAGAACACACTTCCTCCTTTACCCTGCTAGGCCCACAGAAGAGGTAGAGCCAACTAGGCCTCGCTCAGGCCAGCCCTCCTTCAGGGATCTTGCCACACTTCGAAGCCTGCACAGTAAAAGATACTTAGCGAAGTTGCCAGGGTTTCGCCATGCTCTCCCTCGGCAGCTCCACTACTGCAGGGACTCATGTTTGCTGTGAACTAGGATAGGTGGCCCACTTCAAACAGCAGTCTTTTCCCCTTTGGAAATGTGGATTCTTGTAGCCTCGGAGCTGTTTGCGAAACCCTAGGAAGGCCCAGCTTCTACTCACGGCAGGCACGCCCGGGGAGGAAACGAGTATGTTTCCCCAGAGAAACAGGCTGCTTGCAAGTGTCGAGCGGAGCTTCTCAGGTGCCCAGTGTGTCCCGTTTGTTTCCCTTCGCAGCTGACATCCTGCAGGTACTTATGCTGGGGGCTAACAAGGGTAGGTGGCTCTTGCGACAAAAGCAGCCTTTTCCTTTTGGAAGCTTGGATTGTAGTGTCTCAGGGGCTGCTTGCCAAACCTTGAAGTTGCCCAGGTTATAGCCTCCAGAGGTACGCTTGAGTAGCAAACGAGCACTTTCACCCGAGGAACAGGGTTCCTGTCACGCTGGAGGAGAGTTAATCCCGCAGACCTCGTTCCTCCTGGGAAAGCGCAAGGCCACCCTGAGCCTCAGGGTAGTGCCTAAGTTTCTACAGGGCAAGCTCTGCCTGCCTCGGTTTCCATGAGGTCTCCATCGTTGTTGTGCTTCAATGGAACGCGAGGATAGGTTTCAGGACTCCAAGCACTCTGACCTCCGCACCGTTTCCCATGCTACCACACGGATTCCCCCCACGTCTCCTCTCTGCCTGCTGAGCAGCAAGCAGCCGTGTAGGCCCTTCAGAACACTTCTTGCATGCAGAGCCCAAGGCGGGACACTGCTCTCTGTCTTCCTTTGGAAACCTAGGTTGTCGCAGCTTGCCCAGCTCACCAAGACAGTCTGAGCCGGTCTCATGAGCTGGGGAACGTGGACTCAGTGAGGACCAGGGCCCTACCTGCACTCTGAAAATCACTCTGCTCAGCCTTCCATCCAGGAGCTCACACCGACTGGCTCGTTGGTTTAGCAGGACGTCTAAGTGAGGTCCAAGCTGAGCAAAGAGCACACTTCCTCCTTTACCCTGCTAGGCCCACGGAAGAGGTAGAGCCAACTAGGCCTCGCTCAGGCCAGCCCTCCTTCAGGGATCTTGCCACACTTCGAAGCCTGCACAGTAAAAGATATTTAGCGAAGTTGCCAGGGTTTCGCCATTCTCCCTCGGCAGCTCCACTACTGCAGGGACTCATGTTTGCTGTGAACTAGGATAGGTGGCCCACTTCCAAAAGCAGTCTTTTCCCCTTTGGAAATGTGGATTCTTGTAGCCTAGGAGCTGTTTGCGAAACCATAGGAAGGCCCAGCTTTTACTCACTGCAGGCACGCCCGGGGACGAAACGAGTATGTTTCCCCAGAGAAACAGGCTGCTTGCAAGTGTCGAGGGGAGCTTCTCAGGTGCCCAGTGTGTCCCGTTTGTTTCCCTTCTCAGCTCCCGTACTGCAGGTACTTATGCTGGGTGCTAACAAGGGTTCGTTGGCTCTGCCGAGAAAAGCAGCCTTTTCCCTTTGGAAGCTTGGATTGTAGTGTCTCAGGGGCTGCTTGCCAAACCTTGAAGTTGACCAGGTTATAGCCTCCGCAGGTACGCTTGCGTAGCAAACGAGCACTTTCACCCGAGGAACAGCGTTCCTATCACGCTGCAGGAGAGTTAATCCTGCAGACCTCGTTCCTCCTGGGAAAGCGCAAGGCCACCCTGAGCCTCAGGGTAGTGCCTAAGTTTGCTCCGTGCAAGCTCTGCGTGCCTCGGTTTCCATGAGGTCTCCACCGTTGTTGTGCCTCAATGGAACTAGAGGATAGCTTTCAGGACTCCAAGCACTCTAGCCTCCGCACCGTTTCCCATGCTACCACACGGATTCCCCCCACGTCTCCTCTCTGCCTGCTGAGCAACAAGCAGCCGTGTAGGCCCTTTAGAACACTTCTTGCATGCAGAGCCCAAGGCGGGACACTGCTCTCTGTCTTCCTTTGGAAACCTAGGTTGTCGGAGCTTACCCACCTCACGAAGACAGTCTGAGCCGCTCTCATGAGCTGGGGAACGTGGACTCAGTGAGGACCAGGGCCCTACCTGCACTCTGAAAATCACTCTGCTCAGCCTTCCATCCAGGAGCTCACACCGACTGGCTCGTTGGTTTAGCAGGACGTCTAAGTGAGGTCCAAGCTGAGCAAAGAACACACTTCCTCCTTTACCCTGCTAGGCCCACAGAAGAGGTAGAGCCAACTAGGCCTCGCTCAGGCCAGCCCTCCTTCAGGGATCTTGCCACAGTTCGAAGCCTGCACAGTAAAAGATACTTAGCGAAGTTGCCAGGGTTTCGCCATGCTCTCCCTCGGCAGCTCCACTACTGCAGGGACTCATGTTTGCTGTGAACTAGGATAGGTGGCCCACTTCAAAAAGCAGTCTTTTCCCCTTTGGAAATGTGGATTCTTGTAGCCTCGGAGCTGTTTGCGAAACCCTAGGAAGGCCCAGCTTCTACTCACGGCAGGCACGCCCGGGGAGGAAACGAGTATGTTTCCCCAGAGAAACAGGCTGCTTGCAAGTGTCGAGCGGAGCTTCTCAGGTGCCCAGTGTGTCCCGTTTGTTTCCCTTCGCAGCTGACATCCTGCAGGTACTTATGCTGGGGGCTAACAAGGGTAGGTGGCTCTTCCGACAAAAGCAGCCTTTTCCTTTTGGAAGCTTGGATTGTAGTGTCTCAGGGGCTGCTTGCCAAACCTTGAAGTTGCCCAGGTTATAGCCTCCAGAGGTACGCTTGAGTAGCAAACGAGCACTTTCACCCGAGGAACAGGGTTCCTGTCACGCTGGAGGAGAGTTAATCCCGCAGACCTCGTTCCTCCTGGGAAAGCGCAAGGCCACCCTGAGCCTCAGGGTAGTGCCTAAGTTTCCAACGGGCAAGCTCTGCGTGCCTCGGTTTCCATGAGGTCTCCACCGTTGTTGTGCTTCAATGGAACGCGAAGATAGCTTTCAGGACTCCAAGCACTCTGACCTCCGCACCGTTTCCCATGCTACCACACGGATCCCCCCCACGTCTCCTCTCTGCCTGCTGAGCAACAAGCAGCCGTGTAGGCCCTTCAGAACACTTCTGCATGCAGAGCCCAAGGCGGCACACTGCTCTCTGTGTTCCTTTGGAAACCTAGGTTGTCGCAGCTTACCCAGCTCACCAAGACAGTCTGAGCCGGTCTCATGAGCTGGGGAACGTGGACTCAGTGAGGACCAGGGCCCTACCTGCACTCAGAAAATCACTCTGCTCAGCCTTCCATCCAGGAGCTCACACCGACTGGCTCGTTGGTTTAGCAGGACGTCTAAGTGAGGTCCAAGCTGAGCAAAGAACACACTTCCTCCTTTACCCTGCTAGGCCCACAGAAGAGGTAGAGCCAACTAGGCCTCGCTCAGGCCAGCCCTCCTTCAGGGATCTTGCCACACTTCGAAGCCTGCACAGTAAAAGATACTTAGCGAAGTTGCCAGGGTTTCGCCATGCTCTCCCTCGGCAGCTCCACTACTGCAGGGACTCATGTTTGCTGTGAACTAGGATAGGTGGCCCACTTCAAAAAGCAGTCTTTTCCCCTTTGGAAATGTGGATTCTTGTAGCCTCGGAGCTGTTTGCGAAACCCTAGGAAGGCCCAGCTTCTACTCACGGCAGGCACGCCCGGGGAGGAAACGAGTATGTTTCCCCAGAGAAACAGGCTGCTTGCAAGTGTCGAGCGGAGCTTCTCAGGTGCCCAGTGTGTCCCGTTTGTTTCCCTTCGCAGCTGACATCCTGCAGGTACTTATGCTGGGGGCTAACAAGGGTAGGTGGCTCTTCCGACAAAAGCAGCCTTTTCCTTTTGGAAGCTTGGATTGTAGTGTCTCAGGGGCTGCTTGCCAAACCTTGAAGTTGCCCAGGTTATAGCCTCCAGAGGTACGCTTGAGTAGCAAACGAGCACTTTCACCCGAGGAACAGGGTTCCTGTCACGCTGGAGGAGAGTTAATCCCGCAGACCTCGTTCCTCCTGGGAAAGCGCAAGGCCACCCTGAGCCTCAGGGTAGTGCCTAAGTTTCCAACGGGCAAGCTCTGCGTGCCTCGGTTTCCATGAGGTCTCCACCGTTGTTGTGCTTCAATGGAACGCGAAGATAGCTTTCAGGACTCCAAGCACTCTGACCTCCGCACCGTTTCCCATGCTACCACACGGATCCCCCCCACGTCTCCTCTCTGCCTGCTGAGCAACAAGCAGCCGTGTAGGCCCTTCAGAACACTTCTGCATGCAGAGCCCAAGGCGGCACACTGCTCTCTGTCTTCCTTTGGAAACCTAGGTTGTCGCAGCTTACCCAGCTCACCAAGACAGTCTGAGCCGGTCTCATGAGCTGGGGAACGTGGACTCAGTGAGGACCAGGGCCCTACCTGCACTCAGAAAATCACTCTGCTCAGCCTTCCATCCAGGAGCTCACACCGACTGGCTCGTTGGTTTAGCAGGACGTCTAAGTGAGGTCCAAGCTGAGCAAAGAACACACTTCCTCCTTTACCCTGCTAGGCCCACAGAAGAGGTAGAGCCAACTAGGCCTCGCTCAGGCCAGCCCTCCTTCAGGGATCTTGCCACACTTCGAAGCCTGCACAGTAAAAGATACTTAGCGAAGTTGCCAGGGTTTCGCCATGCTCTCCCTCGGCAGCTCCACTACTGCAGGGACTCATGTTTGCTGTGAACTAGGATAGGTGGCCCACTTCAAACAGCAGTCTTTTCCCCTTTGGAAATGTGGATTCTTGTAGCCTAGGAGCTGTTTGCGAAACCCTAGGAAGGCCCAGCTTCTACTCACGGCAGGCACGCCCGGGGAGGAAACGAGTATGTTTCCCCAGAGAAACAGGCTGCTTGCAAGTGTCGAGCGGAGCTTCTCAGGTGCCCAGTGTGTCCCGTTTGTTTCCCTTCGCAGCTGACATCCTGCAGGTACTTATGCTGGGGGCTAACAAGGGTAGGTGGCTCTTGCGACAAAAGCAGCCTTTTCCTTTTGGAAGCTTGGATTGTAGTGTCTCAGGGGCTGCTTGCCAAACCTTGAAGTTGCCCAGGTTATAGCCTCCAGAGGTACGCTTGAGTAGCAAACGAGCACTTTCACCCGAGGAACAGGGTTCCTGTCACGCTGGAGGAGAGTTAATCCCGCAGACCTCGTTCCTCCTGGGAAAGCGCAAGGCCACCCTGAGCCTCAGGGTAGTGCCTAAGTTTCTACAGGGCAAGCTCTGCCTGCCTCGGTTTCCATGAGGTCTCCATCGTTGTTGTGCTTCAATGGAACGCGAGGATAGGTTTCAGGACTCCAAGCACTCTGACCTCCGCACCGTTTCCCATGCTACCACACGGATTCCCCCCACGTCTCCTCTCTGCCTGCTGAGCAGCAAGCAGCCGTGTAGGCCCTTCAGAACACTTCTTGCATGCAGAGCCCAAGGCGGGACACTGCTCTCTGTCTTCCTTTGGAAACCTAGGTTGTCGCAGCTTGCCCAGCTCACCAAGACAGTCTGAGCCGGTCTCATGAGCTGGGGAACGTGGACTCAGTGAGGACCAGGGCCCTACCTGCACTCTGAAAATCACTCTGCTCAGCCTTCCATCCAGGAGCTCACACCGACTGGCTCGTTGGTTTAGCAGGACGTCTAAGTGAGGTCCAAGCTGAGCAAAGAGCACACTTCCTCCTTTACCCTGCTAGGCCCACGGAAGAGGTAGAGCCAACTAGGCCTCGCTCAGGCCAGCCCTCCTTCAGGGATCTTGCCACACTTCGAAGCCTGCACAGTAAAAGATATTTAGCGAAGTTGCCAGGGTTTCGCCATTCTCCCTCGGCAGCTCCACTACTGCAGGGACTCATGTTTGCTGTGAACTAGGATAGGTGGCCCACTTCCAAAAGCAGTCTTTTCCCCTTTGGAAAGGTGGATTCTTGTAGCCTCGGAGCTGTTTGCGAAACCATAGGAAGGCCCAGCTTTTACTCACTGCAGGCACGCCCGGAGAGGAAACGAGTATGTTTCCCCAGAGAAACAGGCTGCTTGCAAGTGTAGAGGGGAGCTTCTCAGGTGCCCAGTGTGTCCCGTTTGTTTCCCTTCGCAGCTCCCTTACTGCAGGTACTTATGCTGGGTGCTAACAAGAGTTGGTTGGCTCTGCCGACAAAAGCAGCCTTTTCCCTTTGGAAGCTTGGATTGTAGTGTCTCATGGGCTGCTTGCCAAACCTTGAAGTTGCCCAGGTTATAGCCTCCGCAGGAACGCTTGCGTAGCAAACGAGCACTTTCTACCGATGAACAGGGTTCCTGTCACGCTGGAGGAGAGTTAATCCCGCAGACCTCGTTCCTCCTGGGAAAGCGCAAGTCCACCCTGAGCCTCAGGGTAGTGCCTAAGTTTCCAACGGGCAAGCTCTGCGTGCCTCGGTTTCCATGAGGTCTCCACCGTTGTTGTGCTTCAATGGAACGCGAAGATAGCTTTCAGGACTCCAAGCACTCTGACCTCCGCACCGTTTCCCATGCTACCACACGGATCCCCCCCACGTCTCCTCTCTGCCTGCTGAGCAACAAGCAGCCGTGTAGGCCCTTCAGAACACTTCTGCATGCAGAGCCCAAGGCGGCACACTGCTCTCTGTCTTCCTTTGGAAACCTAGGTTGTCGCAGCTTACCCAGCTCACCAAGACAGTCTGAGCCGGTCTCATGAGCTGGGGAACGTGGACTCAGTGAGGACCAGGGCCCTACCTGCACTCAGAAAATCACTCTGCTCAGCCTTCCATCCAGGAGCTCACACCGACTGGCTCGTTGGTTTAGCAGGACGTCTAAGTGAGGTCCAAGCTGAGCAAAGAACACACTTCCTCCTTTACCCTGCTAGGCCCCCGGAAGAGGTAGAGCCAACTAGGCCTCGCTCAGGCCAGCCCTCCTTCAGGGATCTTGCCACACTTCGAAGCCTGCACAGTAAAAGATATTTAGCGAAGTTGCCAGGGTTTCGCCATTCTCCCTCGGCAGCTCCACTACTGCAGGGACTCATGTTTGCTGTGAACTAGGATAGGTGGCCCACTTCCAAAAGCAGTCTTTTCCCCTTTGGAAATGTGGATTCTTGTAGCCTAGGAGCTGTTTGCGAAACCATAGGAAGGCCCAGCTTTTACTCACTGCAGGCACGCCCGGGGACGAAACGAGTATGTTTCCCCAGAGAAACAGGCTGCTTGCAAGTGTCGAGGGGAGCTTCTCAGGTGCCCAGTGTGTCCCGTTTGTTTCCCTTCGCAGCTCCCGTACTGCAGGTACTTATGCTGGGTGCTAACAAGGGTTCGTTGGCTCTGCCGAGAAAAGCAGCCTTTTCCCTTTGGAAGCTTGGATTGTAGTGTCTCAGGGGCTGCTTGCCAAACCTTGAAGTTGACCAGGTTATAGCCTCCGCAGGTACGCTTGCGTAGCAAACGAGCACTTTCACCCGAGGAACAGCGTTCCTATCACGCTGCAGGAGAGTTAATCCTGCAGACCTCGTTCCTCCTGGGAAAGCGCAAGGCCACCCTGAGCCTCAGGGTAGTGCCTAAGTTTGCTCCGTGCAAGCTCTGCGTGCCTCGGTTTCCATGAGGTCTCCACCGTTGTTGTGCCTCAATGGAACTAGAGGATAGCTTTCAGGACTCCAAGCACTCTAGCCTCCGCACCGTTTCCCATGCTACCACACGGATTCCCCCCACGTCTCCTCTCTGCCTGCTGAGCAACAAGCAGCCGTGTAGGCCCTTTAGAACACTTCTTGCATGCAGAGCCCAAGGCGGGACACTGCTCTCTGTCTTCCTTTGGAAACCTAGGTTGTCGGAGCTTACCCACCTCACGAAGACAGTCTGAGCCGCTCTCATGAGCTGGGGAACGTGGACTCAGTGAGGACCAGGGCCCTACCTGCACTCTGAAAATCACTCTGCTCAGCCTTCCATCCAGGAGCTCACACCGACTGGCTCGTTGGTTTAGCAGGACGTCTAAGTGAGGTCCAAGCTGAGCAAAGAACACACTTCCTCCTTTACCCTGCTAGGCCCACAGAAGAGGTAGAGCCAACTAGGCCTTGCTCAGGCCAGCCCTCCTTCAGGGATCTTGCCACAGTTCGAAGCCTGCACAGTAAAAGATACTTAGCGAAGTTGCCAGGGTTTCGCCATGCTCTCCCTCGGCAGGTCCACTACTGCAGGGACTCAGGTTTGCTTTGAACTAGTATAGGTGTCCCTGCTTCAAAAAGCAGTCTTTTCCCCTTTGGAAATGTGGATTCTTGTAGCCTCGGAGCTGTTTGCGAAACCCTAGGAAGGCCCAGCTTTTACTCACTGCAGGCACGCCCGGAGAGGAAACGAGTATGTTTCCCCAGAGAAACAGGCTGCTTGCAAGTGTAGAGGGGAGCTTCTCAGGTGCCCAGTGTGTCCCGTTTGTTTCCCTTCGCAGCTCCCTTACTGCAGGTACTTATGCTGGGTGCTAACAAGAGTTGGTTGGCTCTGCCGAGAAAAGCAGCCTTTTCCCTTTGGAAGCTTGGATTGTAGTGTCTCATGGGCTGCTTGCCAAACCTTGAAGTTGCCCAGGTTATAGCCTCCGCAGGAACGCTTGCGTAGCAAACGAGCACTTTCTACCGATGAACAGGGTTCCTGTCACGCTGGAGGAGAGTTAATCCCGCAGACCTCGTTCCTCCTGGGAAAGCGCAAGTCCACCCTGAGCCTCAGGGTAGTGCCTAAGTTTCCAACGGGCAAGCTCTGCGTGCCTCGGTTTCCATGAGGTCTCCACCGTTGTTGTGCTTCAATGGAACGCGAAGATAGCTTTCAGGACTCAAAGCACTCTGACCTCCGCACCGTTTCCCATGCTACCACACGGATCCCCCCCACGTCTCCTCTCTGCCTGCTGAGCAACAAGCAGCCGTGTAGGCCCTTCAGAACACTTCTGCATGCAGAGCCCAAGGCGGCACACTGCTCTCTGTCTTCCTTTGGAAACCTAGGTTGTCGCAGCTTGCCCAGCTCACCAAGACAGTCTGAGCCGGTCTCATGAGCTGGGGAACGTGGACTCAGTGAGGACCAGGGCCCTACCTGCACTCAGAAAATCACTCTGCTCAGCCTTCCATCCAGGAGCTCACACCGACTGGCTCGTTGGTTTAGCAGGACGTCTAAGTGAGGTCCAAGCTGAGCAAAGAACACACTTCCTCCTTTACCCTGCTAGGCCCACGGAAGAGGTAGAGCCAACTAGGCCTCGCTCAGGCCAGCCCTCCTTCAGGGATCTTGCCACACTTCGAAGCCTGCACAGTAAAAGATATTTAGCGAAGTTGCCAGGGTTTCGCCATTCTCCCTCGGCAGCTCCACTACTGCAGGGACTCATGTTTGCTGTGAACTAGGATAGGTGGCCCACTTCCAAAAGCAGTCTTTTCCCCTTTGGAAATGTGGATTCTTGTAGCCTAGGAGCTGTTTGCGAAACCATAGGAAGGCCCAGCTTTTACTCACTGCAGGCACGCCCGGGGACGAAACGAGTATGTTTCCCCAGAGAAACAGGCTGCTTGCAAGTGTCGAGGGGAGCTTCTCAGGTGCCCAGTGTGTCCCGTTTGTTTCCCTTCGCAGCTGACATCCTGCAGGTACTTATGCTGGGTGCTAACAAGGGTTCGTTGGCTCTGCCGAGAAAAGCAGCCTTTTCCCTTTGGAAGCTTGGATTGTAGTGTCTCAGGGGCTGCTTGCCAAACCTTGAAGTTGACCTGGTTATAGCCTCCGCAGGTACACTTGCGTAGCAAACGAGCACTTTCACCCGATGAACAGCGTTCCTATCACGCTGCAGGAGAGTTAATCCTGCAGACCTCGTTCCTCCTGGGAAAGCGCAAGGCCACCCTGAGCCTCAGGGTAGTGCCTAAGTTTGCTCCGTGCAAGCTCTGCGTGCCTCGGTTTCCATGAGGTCTCCACCGTTGTTGTGCTTCAATGGAACGTGAGGATAGCTTTCAGGACTCCAAGCACTCTGACCTCCGCACCATTTCCCATGCTACCACACAGATCCCCCCACGTCTCCTCTCTGCCTGCTGAGCAACAAGCAGCCGTGTAGGCCCTTCGGAACACTTCTTGCATGCAGAACCCAAGGCGGCACACTGCTCTCTGTCTTCCTTTGGAAACCTAGGTGGTCGCAGCTTGCCCCAGCTCACGAAGACAGTCTGAGCCGTTCTCATGAGCTGGGAGACGTGGACTCAGTGAGGACCAGGGCCCTACCTGCACTCAGAAAATCACTCTGCTCAGCCTTCCATCCAGGAGCTCACACCGACTGGCTCGTTGGTTTAGCAGGACGTCTAAGTGAGGTCCAAGCTGAGCAAAGAGCACTGTTCCTCCTTTACCCTGCTAGGCCCACGGAAGAGGTAGAGCCAACTAGGCCTCGCTCAGACCAGCCCTCCTTCAGGGATCTTGCCACACTTCGAAGCCTGCACAGTAAAAGATACTTAGCGAAGTTGCCAGGGTTTCGCCATGCTCTCCCTCGGCAGCTCCACTACTACAGGGACTCATGTTTGCTTTGAACTAGTATAGGTGTCCCTGCTTCCAAAAGCAGTCTTTTCCCCTTTGGAAATGTGGATTCTTGTAGCCTCGGAGCTGTTTGCGAAACCATAGGAAGGCCCAGCTTTTACTCACTGCAGGCACGCCCGGAGAGGAAACGAGTATGTTTCCCCAGAGAAACAGGCTGCTTGCAAGTGTAGAGGGGAGCTTCTCAGGTGCCCAGTGTCCCGTTTGTTTCCCTTCGCAGCTCCCGTACTGCAGGTACTTATGCTGGGTGCTAACAAGAGTTGGTTGGCTCTGCCGACAAAAGCAGCCTTTTCCCTTTGGAAGCTTGGATTGTAGTGTCTCAGGGGCTGCTTGCCAAACCTTGAAGTTGCCCAGGTTATAGCCTCCGCAGGAACGCTTGCGTAGCAGACGAGCAGTTTCACCCGAGGAACAGCGTTCCTATCACGCTGCAGGAGAGTTAATCCTGCAGACCTCGTTCCTCCTGGGAAAGCGCAAGGACACCCTGAGCCTCAGGGTAGTGCCTAAGTTTGCTCCGTGCAAGCTCTGCGTGCCTCGGTTTCCATGAGGTCTCCATCGTTGTTGTGCTTCAATGGAACGCGAGGATAGCTTTCAGGACTCCAAGCACTCTGACCTCCGCACCATTTCCCATGCTACCACACAGATCCCCCCACGTCTCCTCTCTGCCTGCTGAGCAATAAGCAGCCGTGTAGGCCCTTCGGAACACTTCTTGCATGCAGACCCCAAGGCGGGACACTGCTCTCTGTCTTCCTTTGGAAACCTAGGTTGTCGGAGCTTACCCACCTCACTAAGACAGTCTGAGCCGGTCTCATGAGCTGGGGAACGTGGACTCAGTGAGGACCAGGGCCCTATCTGCACTCAGAAAATCACTCTGCTCAGCCTTCCATCCAGGAGCTCACACCGACTGGCTCGTTGGTTTAGCAGGACGTCTAAGTGAGGTCCAAGCTGAGCAAAGAACACACTTCCTCCTTTACCCTGCTAGGCCCACGGAAGAGGTAGAGCCAACTAGGCCTCGCTCAGGCCAGCCCTCCTTCAGGGATCTTGCCACACTTCGAAGCCTGCACAGTAAAAGATATTTAGCGAAGTTGCCAGGGTTTCGCCATGCTCTCCCTCGGCAGCTCCACTACTGCAGGGACTCATGTTTGCTGTGAACTAGGATAGGTGGCCCACTTCAAAAAGCAGTCTTTTCCCCTTTGGAAATGTGGATTCTTGTAGCCTCGGAGCTGTTTGCGAAACCATAGGAAGGCCCAGATTTTACTCACGGCAGGCACGCCCGGGGAGGAAACGAGTATGTTTCCCCAGAGAAACAGGCTGCTTGCAAGTGTCGAGCGGAGCTTCTCAGGTGCCCAGTGTGTCCCGTTTGTTTCCCTTCGCAGCTGACATCCTGCAGGTACTTATGCTGGGTGCTAACAAGGGTTCGTTGGCTCTGCCGAGAAAAGCAGCCTTTTCCCTTTGGAAGCTTGGATTGTAGTGTCTCAGGGGCTGCTTGCCAAACCTTGAAGTTGACCAGGTTATAGCCTCCGCAGGTACGCTTGCGTAGCAAACGAGCACTTTCACCCGAGGAACAGCGTTCCTATCACGCTGCAGGAGAGTTAATCCTGCAGACCTCGTTCCTCCTGGGAAAGCGCAAGGCCACCCTGAGCCTCAGGGTAGTGCCTAAGTTTGCTCCGTGCAAGCTCTGCGTGCTTCGGTTTCCATGAGGTCTCCATCGTTGTTGTGCTTCAATGGAACGCGAGGATAGCTTTCAGGACTCCAAGCACTCTGACCTCCGCACCATTTCCCATGCTACCACACAGATCCCCCCACGTCTCCTCTCTGCCTGCTGAGCAATAAGCAGCCGTGTAGGCCCTTCGGAACACTTCTTGCATGCAGACCCCAAGGCGGGACACTGCTCTCTGTCTTCCTTTGGAAACCTAGGTTGTCGGAGCTTACCCACCTCACTAAGACAGTCTGAGCCGGTCTCATGAGCTGGGGAACGTGGACTCAGTGAGGACCAGGGCCCTATCTGCACTCAGAAAATCACTCTGCTCAGCCTTCCATCCAGGAGCTCACACCGACTGGCTCGTTGGTTTAGCAGGACGTCTAAGTGAGGTCCAAGCTGAGCAAAGAACACACTTCCTCCTTTACCCTGCTAGGCCCACGGAAGAGGTAGAGCCAACTAGGCCTCGCTCAGGCCAGCCCTCCTTCAGGGATCTTGCCACACTTCGAAGCCTGCACAGTAAAAGTTATTTAGCGAAGTTGCCAGGGTTTCGCCATGCTCTCCCTCGGCAGCTCCACTACTGCAGGGACTCATGTTTGCTGTGAACTAGGATAGGTGGCCCACTTCAAAAAGCAGTCTTTTCCCCTTTGGAAATGTGGATTCTTGTAGCCTCGGAGCTGTTTGCAAAACCCTAGGAAGGCCCAGCTTCTACTCACGGCAGGCACGCCCGGGGAGGAAACGAGTATGTTTCCCCAGAGAAACAGGCTGCTTGCAAGTGTCGAGTGGAGCTTCTCAGGTGCCCAGTGTGTCCCGTTTGTTTCCCTTCGCAGCTGACATCCTGCAGGTACTTATGCTGGGGGCTAACAAGGGTAGGTGGCTCTATCCGACAAAAGCAGCCTTTTCCTTATGGAAGCTTGGATTGTAGTGTCTCAGGGGCTGCTTGCCAAACCTTGAAGTTGCCCAGGTTATAGCCTCCAGAGGTACGCTTGAGTAGCAAACGAGCACTTTCACCCGAGGAACAGGGTTCCTGTCACGCTGGAGGAGAGTTAATCCCGCAGACCTCGTTCCTCCTGGGAAAGCGCAAGGCCACCCTGAGCCTCAGGGTAGTGCCTAAGTTTGCTCCGTGCAAGCTCTGCGTGCCTCGGTTTCCATGAGGTCTCCATCGTTGTTGTGCTTCAATGGAACGCGAGGATAGCTTTCAGGACTCCAAGCACTCTGACCTCCGCACCATTTCCCATGCTACCACACAGATCCCCCCACGTCTCCTCTCTGCCTGCTGAGCAACAAGCAGCCGTGTAGGCCCTTCGGAACACTTCTTGCATGCAGAACCCAAGGCGGCACACTGCTCTCTGTCTTCCTTTGGAAACCTAGGTGGTCGCAGCTTACCCAGCTCACCAAGACAGTCTGAGCCGGTCTCATGAGCTGGGGAACGTGGACTCAGTGAGGACCAGGGCCCTACCTGCACTCAGAAAATCACTCTGCTCAGCCTTCCATCCAGGAGCTCACACCGACTGGCTCGTTGGTTTAGCAGGACGTCTAAGTGAGGTCCAAGCTGAGCAAAGAACACACTTCCTCCTTTACCCTGCTAGGCCCACGGAAGAGGTAGAGCCAACTAGGCCTCGCTCAGGCCAGCCCTCCTTCAGGGATCTTGCCACACTTCGAAGCCTGCACAGTAAAAGATATTTAGCGAAGTTGCCAGGGTTTCGCCATTCTCCCTCGGCAGCTCCACTACTGCAGGGACTCATGTTTGCTGTGAACTAGGATAGGTGGCCCACTTCCAAAAGCAGTCTTTTCCCCTTTGGAAATGTGGATTCTTGTAGCCTAGGAGCTGTTTGCGAAACCATAGGAAGGCCCAGCTTTTACTCACTGCAGGCACGCCCGGGGACGAAACGAGTATGTTTCCCCAGAGAAACAGGCTGCTTGCAAGTGTCGAGGGGAGCTTCTCAGGTGCCCAGTGTGTCCCGTTTGTTTCCCTTCGCAGCTCCCGTACTGCAGGTACTTATGCTGGGTGCTAACAAGGGTTCGTTGGCTCTGCCGAGAAAAGCAGCCTTTTCCCTTTGGAAGCTTGGATTGTAGTGTCTCAGGGGCTGCTTGCCAAACCTTGAAGTTGACCAGGTTATAGCCTCCGCAGGTACGCTTGCGTAGCAAACGAGCACTTTCACCCGAGGAACAGCGTTCCTATCACGCTGCAGGAGAGTTAATCCTGCAGACCTCGTTCCTCCTGGGAAAGCGCAAGGCCACCCTGAGCCTCAGGGTAGTGCCTAAGTTTGCTCCGTGCAAGCTCTGCGTGCCTCGGTTTCCATGAGGTCTCCACCGTTGTTGTGCCTCAATGGAACTAGAGGATAGCTTTCAGGACTCCAAGCACTCTAGCCTCCGCACCGTTTCCCATGCTACCACACGGATTCCCCCCACGTCTCCTCTCTGCCTGCTGAGCAACAAGCAGCCGTGTAGGCCCTTTAGAACACTTCTTGCATGCAGAGCCCAAGGCGGGACACTGCTCTCTGTCTTCCTTTGGAAACCTAGGTTGTCGGAGCTTACCCACCTCACGAAGACAGTCTGAGCCGCTCTCATGAGCTGGGGAACGTGGACTCAGTGAGGACCAGGGCCCTACCTGCACTCTGAAAATCACTCTGCTCAGCCTTCCATCCAGGAGCTCACACCGACTGGCTCGTTGGTTTAGCAGGACGTCTAAGTGAGGTCCAAGCTGAGCAAAGAACACACTTCCTCCTTTACCCTGCTAGGCCCACAGAAGAGGTAGAGCCAACTAGGCCTCGCTCAGGCCAGCCCTCCTTCAGGGATCTTGCCACACTTCGAAGCCTGCACAGTAAAAGATACTTAGCGAAGTTGCCAGGGTTTCGCCATGCTCTCCCTCGGCAGCTCCACTACTGCAGGGACTCATGTTTGCTGTGAACTAGGATAGGTGGCCCACTTCAAAAAGCAGTCTTTTCCCCTTTGGAAATGTGGATTCTTGTAGCCTCGGAGCTGTTTGCGAAACCCTAGGAAGGCCCAGCTTCTACTCACGGCAGGCACGCCCGGGGAGGAAACGAGTATGTTTCCCCAGAGAAACAGGCTGCTTGCAAGTGTCGAGCGGAGCTTCTCAGGTGCCCAGTGTGTCCCGTTTGTTTCCCTTCGCAGCTGACATCCTGCAGGTACTTATGCTGGGGGCTAACAAGGGTAGGTGGCTCTTCCGACAACAGCAGCCTTTTCCTTTTGGAAGCTTGGATTGTAGTGTCTCAGGGGCTGCTTGCCAAACCTTGAAGTTGCCCAGGTTATAGCCTCCAGAGGTACGCTTGAGTAGCAAACGAGCACTTTCACCCGAGGAACAGGGTTCCTGTCACGCTGGAGGAGAGTTAATCCCGCAGACCTCGTTCCTCCTGGGAAAGCGCAAGGCCACCCTGAGCCTCAGGGTAGTGCCTAAGTTTCCACAGGGCAAGCTCTGCGTGCCTCGGTTTCCATGAGGTCTCCACCGTTGTTGTGCTTCAATGGAACGCGAAGATAGCTTTCAGGACTCCAAGCACTCTGACCTCCGCACCGTTTCCCATGCTACCACACGGATCCCCCCCACGTCTCCTCTCTGCCTGCTGAGCAACAAGCAGCCGTGTAGGCCCTTCAGAACACTTCTGCATGCAGAGCCCAAGGCGGCACACTGCTCTCTGTCTTCCTTTGGAAACCTAGGTTGTCGCAGCTTACCCAGCTCACCAAGACAGTCTGAGCCGGTCTCATGAGCTGGGGAACGTGGACTCAGTGAGGACCAGGGCCCTACCTGCACTCAGAAAATCACTCTGCTCAGCCTTCCATCCAGGAGCTCACACCGACTGGCTCGTTGGTTTAGCAGGACGTCTAAGTGAGGTCCAAGCTGAGCAAAGAACACACTTCCTCCTTTACCCTGCTAGGCCCACAGAAGAGGTAGAGCCAACTAGGCCTCGCTCAGGCCAGCCCTCCTTCAGGGATCTTGCCACACTTCGAAGCCTGCACAGTAAAAGATACTTAGCGAAGTTGCCAGGGTTTCGCCATGCTCTCCCTCGGCAGCTCCACTACTGCAGGGACTCATGTTTGCTGTGAACTAGGATAGGTGGCCCACTTCAAACAGCAGTCTTTTCCCCTTTGGAAATGTGGATTCTTGTAGCCTCGGAGCTGTTTGCGAAACCCTAGGAAGGCCCAGCTTCTACTCACGGCAGGCACGCCCGGGGAGGAAACGAGTATGTTTCCCCAGAGAAACAGGCTGCTTGCAAGTGTCGAGCGGAGCTTCTCAGGTGCCCAGTGTGTCCCGTTTGTTTCCCTTCGCAGCTGACATCCTGCAGGTACTTATGCTGGGGGCTAACAAGGGTAGGTGGCTCTTGCGACAAAAGCAGCCTTTTCCTTTTGGAAGCTTGGATTGTAGTGTCTCAGGGGCTGCTTGCCAAACCTTGAAGTTGCCCAGGTTATAGCCTCCAGAGGTACGCTTGAGTAGCAAACGAGCACTTTCACCCGAGGAACAGGGTTCCTGTCACGCTGGAGGAGAGTTAATCCCGCAGACCTCGTTCCTCCTGGGAAAGCGCAAGGCCACCCTGAGCCTCAGGGTAGTGCCTAAGTTTCTACAGGGCAAGCTCTGCCTGCCTCGGTTTCCATGAGGTCTCCATCGTTGTTGTGCTTCAATGGAACGCGAGGATAGGTTTCAGGACTCCAAGCACTCTGACCTCCGCACCGTTTCCCATGCTACCACACGGATTCCCCCCACGTCTCCTCTCTGCCTGCTGAGCAGCAAGCAGCCGTGTAGGCCCTTCAGAACACTTCTTGCATGCAGAGCCCAAGGCGGGACACTGCTCTCTGTCTTCCTTTGGAAACCTAGGTTGTCGCAGCTTGCCCAGCTCACCAAGACAGTCTGAGCCGGTCTCATGAGCTGGGGAACGTGGACTCAGTGAGGACCAGGGCCCTACCTGCACTCTGAAAATCACTCTGCTCAGCCTTCCATCCAGGAGCTCACACCGACTGGCTCGTTGGTTTAGCAGGACGTCTAAGTGAGGTCCAAGCTGAGCAAAGAGCACACTTCCTCCTTTACCCTGCTAGGCCCACGGAAGAGGTAGAGCCAACTAGGCCTCGCTCAGGCCAGCCCTCCTTCAGGGATCTTGCCACACTTCGAAGCCTGCACAGTAAAAGATATTTAGCGAAGTTGCCAGGGTTTCGCCATTCTCCCTCGGCAGCTCCACTACTGCAGGGACTCATGTTTGCTGTGAACTAGGATAGGTGGCCCACTTCCAAAAGCAGTCTTTTCCCCTTTGGAAAGGTGGATTCTTGTAGCCTCGGAGCTGTTTGCGAAACCATAGGAAGGCCCAGCTTTTACTCACTGCAGGCACGCCCGGAGAGGAAACGAGTATGTTTCCCCAGAGAAACAGGCTGCTTGCAAGTGTAGAGGGGAGCTTCTCAGGTGCCCAGTGTGTCCCGTTTGTTTCCCTTCGCAGCTCCCTTACTGCAGGTACTTATGCTGGGTGCTAACAAGAGTTGGTTGGCTCTGCCGACAAAAGCAGCCTTTTCCCTTTGGAAGCTTGGATTGTAGCGTCTCATGGGCTGCTTGCCAAACCTTGAAGTTGCCCAGGTTATAGCCTCCGCAGGAACGCTTGCGTAGCAAACGAGCACTTTCTACCGATGAACAGGGTTCCTGTCACGCTGGAGGAGAGTTAATCCCGCAGACCTCGTTCCTCCTGGGAAAGCGCAAGTCCACCCTGAGCCTCAGGGTAGTGCCTAAGTTTCCAACGGGCAAGCTCTGCGTGCCTCGGTTTCCATGAGGTCTCCACCGTTGTTGTGCTTCAATGGAACGCGAAGATAGCTTTCAGGACTCCAAGCACTCTGACCTCCGCACCGTTTCCCATGCTACCACACGGATCCCCCCCACGTCTCCTCTCTGCCTGCTGAGCAACAAGCAGCCGTGTAGGCCCTTCAGAACACTTCTGCATGCAGAGCCCAAGGCGGCACACTGCTCTCTGTCTTCCTTTGGAAACCTAGGTTGTCGCAGCTTACCCAGCTCACCAAGACAGTCTGAGCCGGTCTCATGAGCTGGGGAACGTGGACTCAGTGAGGACCAGGGCCCTACCTGCACTCAGAAAATCACTCTGCTCAGCCTTCCATCCAGGAGCTCACACCGACTGGCTCGTTGGTTTAGCAGGACGTCTAAGTGAGGTCCAAGCTGAGCAAAGAACACACTTCCTCCTTTACCCTGCTAGGCCCACGGAAGAGGTAGAGCCAACTAGGCCTCGCTCAGGCCAGCCCTCCTTCAGGGATCTTGCCACACTTCGAAGCCTGCACAGTAAAAGATATTTAGCGAAGTTGCCAGGGTTTCGCCATTCTCCCTCGGCAGCTCCACTACTGCAGGGACTCATGTTTGCTGTGAACTAGGATAGGTGGCCCACTTCCAAAAGCAGTCTTTTCCCCTTTGGAAATGTGGATTCTTGTAGCCTAGGAGCTGTTTGCGAAACCATAGGAAGGCCCAGCTTTTACTCACTGCAGGCACGCCCGGGGACGAAACGAGTATGTTTCCCCAGAGAAACAGGCTGCTTGCAAGTGTAGAGGGGAGCTTCTCAGGTGCCCAGTGTGTCCCGTTTGTTTCCCTTCGCAGCTCCCGTACTGCAGGTACTTATGCTGGGTGCTAACAAGGGTTCGTTGGCTCTGCCGAGAAAAGCAGCCTTTTCCCTTTGGAAGCTTGGATTGTAGTGTCTCAGGGGCTGCTTGCCAAACCTTGAAGTTGACCAGGTTATAGCCTCCGCAGGTACGCTTGCGTAGCAAACGAGCACTTTCACCCGAGGAACAGCGTTCCTATCACGCTGCAGGAGAGTTAATCCTGCAGACCTCGTTCCTCCTGGGAAAGCGCAAGGCCACCCTGAGCCTCAGGGTAGTGCCTAAGTTTGCTCCGTGCAAGCTCTGCGTGCCTCGGTTTCCATGAGGTCTCCACCGTTGTTGTGCCTCAATGGAACTAGAGGATAGCTTTCAGGACTCCAAGCACTCTAGCCTCCGCACCGTTTCCCATGCTACCACACGGATTCCCCCCACGTCTCCTCTCTGCCTGCTGAGCAACAAGCAGCCGTGTAGGCCCTTTAGAACACTTCTTGCATGCAGAGCCCAAGGCGGGACACTGCTCTCTGTCTTCCTTTGGAAACCTAGGTTGTCGGAGCTTACCCACCTCACGAAGACAGTCTGAGCCGCTCTCATGAGCTGGGGAACGTGGACTCAGTGAGGACCAGGGCCCTACCTGCACTCTGAAAATCACTCTGCTCAGCCTTCCATCCAGGAGCTCACACCGACTGGCTCGTTGGTTTAGCAGGACGTCTAAGTGAGGTCCAAGCTGAGCAAAGAACACACTTCCTCCTTTACCCTGCTAGGCCCACAGAAGAGGTAGAGCCAACTAGGCCTCGCTCAGGCCAGCCCTCCTTCAGGGATCTTGCCACAGTTCGAAGCCTGCACAGTAAAAGATACTTAGCGAAGTTGCCAGGGTTTCGCCATGCTCTCCCTCGGCAGCTCCACTACTACAGGGACTCATGTTTGCTTTGAACTAGTATAGGTGTCCCTGCTTCCAAAAGCAGTCTTTTCCCCTTTGGAAATGTGGATTCTTGTAGCCTCGGAGCTGTTTGCGAAACCATAGGAAGGCCCAGCTTTTACTCACTGCAGGCACGCCCGGAGAGGAAACGAGTATGTTTCCCCAGAGAAACAGGCTGCTTGCAAGTGTAGAGGGGAGCTTCTCAGGTGCCCAGTGTGTCCCGTTTGTTTCCCTTCGCAGCTCCCTTACTGCAGGTACTTATGCTGGGTGCTAACAAGAGTTGGTTGGCTCTGCCGACAAAAGCAGCCTTTTCCCTTTGGAAGCTTGGATTGTAGTGTCTCATGGGCTGCTTGCCAAACCTTGAAGTTGCCCAGGTTATAGCCTCCGCAGGAACGCTTGCGTAGCAAACGAGCACTTTCTACCGATGAACAGGGTTCCTGTCACGCTGGAGGAGAGTTAATCCCGCAGACCTCGTTCCTCCTGGGAAAGCGCAAGTCCACCCTGAGCCTCAGGGTAGTGCCTAAGTTTCCAACGGGCAAGCTCTGCGTGCCTCGGTTTCCATGAGGTCTCCACCGTTGTTGTGCTTCAATGGAACGCGAAGATAGCTTTCAGGACTCAAAGCACTCTGACCTCCGCACCGTTTCCCATGCTACCACACGGATCCCCCCCACGTCTCCTCTCTGCCTGCGGAGCAACAAGCAGCCGTGTAGGCCCTTCAGAACACTTCTGCATGCAGAGCCCAAGGCGGCACACTGCTCTCTGTCTTCCTTTGGAAACCTAGGTTGTCGCAGCTTACCCAGCTCACCAAGACAGTCTGAGCCGGTCTCATGAGCTGGGGAACGTGGACTCAGTGAGGACCAGGGCCCTACCTGCACTCAGAAAATCACTCTGCTCAGCCTTCCATCCAGGAGCTCACACCGACTGGCTCGTTGGTTTAGCAGGACGTCTAAGTGAGGTGCAAGCTGAGCAAAGAACACACTTCCTCCTTTACCCTGCTAGGCCCACGGAAGAGGTAGAGCCAACTAGGCCTCGCTCAGGCCAGCCCTCCTTCAGGGATCTTGCCACACTTCGAAGCCTGCACAGTAAAAGATATTTAGCGAAGTTGCCAGGGTTTCGCCATTCTCCCTCGGCAGCTCCACTACTGCAGGGACTCATGTTTGCTGTGAACTAGGATAGGTGGCCCACTTCCAAAAGCAGTCTTTTCCCCTTTGGAAATGTGGATTCTTGTAGCCTAGGAGCTGTTTGCGAAACCATAGGAAGGCCCAGCTTTTACTCACTGCAGGCACGACCGGGGACGAAACGAGTATGTTTCCCCAGAGAAACAGGCTGCTTGCAAGTGTCGAGGGGAGCTTCTCAGGTGCCCAGTGTGTCCCGTTTGTTTCCCTTCGCAGCTCCCGTACTGCAGGTACTTATGCTGGGTGCTAACAAGGGTTCGTTGGCTCTGCCGAGAAAAGCAGCCTTTTCCCTTTGGAAGCTTGGATTGTAGTGTCTCAGGGGCTGCTTGCCAAACCTTGAAGTTGACCAGGTTATAGCCTCCGCAGGTACGCTTGCGTAGCAAACGAGCACTTTCACCCGAGGAACAGCGTTCCTATCACGCTGCAGGAGAGTTAATCCTGCAGACCTCGTTCCTCCTGGGAAAGCGCAAGGCCACCCTGAGCCTCAGGGTAGTGCCTAAGTTTGCTCCGTGCAAGCTCTGCGTGCCTCGGTTTCCATGAGGTCTCCACCGTTGTTGTGCCTCAATGGAACTAGAGGATAGCTTTCAGGACTCCAACCACTCTAGCCTCCGCACCGTTTCCCATGCTACCACACGGATTCCCCCCACGTCTCCTCTCTGCCTGCTGAGCAACAAGCAGCCGTGTAGGCCCTTTAGAACACTTCTTGCATGCAGAGCCCAAGGCGGGACACTGCTCTCTGTCTTCCTTTGGAAACCTAGGTTGTCGGAGCTTACCCACCTCACGAAGACAGTCTGAGCCGCTCTCATGAGCTGGGGAACGTGGACTCAGTGAGGACCAGGGCCCTACCTGCACTCTGAAAATCACTCTGCTCAGCCTTCCATCCAGGAGCTCACACCGACTGGCTCGTTGGTTTAGCAGGACGTCTAAGTGAGGTCCAAGCTGAGCAAAGAACACACTTCCTCCTTTACCCTGCTAGGCCCACAGAAGAGGTAGAGCCAACTAGGCCTCGCTCAGGCCAGCCCTCCTTCAGGGATCTTGCCACAGTTCGAAGCCTGCACAGTAAAAGATACTTAGCGAAGTTGCCAGGGTTTCGCCATGCTCTCCCTCGGCAGCTCCACTACTACAGGGACTCATGTTTGCTTTGAACTAGTATAGGTGTCCCTGCTTCAAAAAGCAGTCTTTTCCCCTTTGGAAATGTGGATTCTTGTAGCCTCGGAGCTGTTTGCGAAACCCTAGGAAGGCCCAGCTTTTACTCACTGCAGGCACGCCCGGAGAGGAAACGAGTATGTTTCCCCAGAGAAACAGGCTGCTTGCAAGTGTAGAGGGGAGCTTCTCAGGTGCCCAGTGTGTCCCGTTTGTTTCCCTTCGCAGCTCCCTTACTGCAGGTACTTATGCTGGGTGCTAACAAGAGTTGGTTGGCTCTGCCGACAAAAGCAGCCTTTTCCCTTTGGAAGCTTGGATTGTAGTGTCTCATGGGCTGCTTGCCAAACCTTGAAGTTGCCCAGGTTATAGCCTCCGCAGGAACGCTTGCGTAGCAAACGAGCACTTTCTACCGATGAACAGGGTTCCTGTCACGCTGGAGGAGAGTTAATCCCGCAGACCTCGTTCCTCCTGGGAAAGCGCAAGTCCACCCTGAGCCTCAGGGTAGTGCCTAAGTTTCCAACGGGCAAGCTCTGCGTGCCTCGGTTTCCATGAGGTCTCCACCGTTGTTGTGCTTCAATGGAACGCGAAGATAGCTTTCAGGACTCAAAGCACTCTGACCTCCGCACCGTTTCCCATGCTACCACACGGATCCCCCCCACGTCTCCTCTCTGCCTGCTGAGCAACAAGCAGCCGTGTAGGCCCTTCAGAACACTTCTGCATGCAGAGCCCAAGGCGGCACACTGCTCTCTGTCTTCCTTTGGAAACCTAGGTGGTCGCAGCTTACCCAGCTCACCAAGACAGTCTGAGCCGGTCTCATGAGCTGGGGAACGTGGACTCAGTGAGGACCAGGGCCCTACCTGCACTCAGAAAATCACTCTGCTCAGCCTTCCATCCAGGAGCTCACACCGACTGGCTCGTTGGTTTAGCAGGACGTCTAAGTGAGGTGCAAGCTGAGCAAAGAACACACTTCCTCCTTTACCCTGCTAGGCCCACGGAAGAGGTAGAGCCAACTAGGCCTCGCTCAGGCCAGCCCTCCTTCAGGGATCTTGCCACACTTCGAAGCCTGCACAGTAAAAGATATTTAGCGAAGTTGCCAGGGTTTCGCCATTCTCCCTCGGCAGCTCCACTACTGCAGGGACTCATGTTTGCTGTGAACTAGGATAGGTGGCCCACTTCCAAAAGCAGTCTTTTCCCCTTTGGAAATGTGGATTCTTGTAGCCTAGGAGCTGTTTGCGAAACCATAGGAAGGCCCAGCTTTTACTCACTGCAGGCACGCCCGGGGACGAAACGAGTATGTTTCCCCAGAGAAACAGGCTGCTTGCAAGTGTCGAGGGGAGCTTCTCAGGTGCCCAGTGTGTCCCGTTTGTTTCCCTTCGCAGCTCCCGTACTGCAGGTACTTATGCTGGGTGCTAACAAGGGTTCGTTGGCTCTGCCGAGAAAAGCAGCCTTTTCCCTTTGGAAGCTTGGATTGTAGTGTCTCAGGGGCTGCTTGCCAAACCTTGAAGTTGACCAGGTTATAGCCTCCGCAGGTACGCTTGCGTAGCAAACGAGCACTTTCACCCGAGGAACAGCGTTCCTATCACGCTGCAGGAGAGTTAATCCTGCAGACCTCGTTCCTCCTGGGAAAGCGCAAGGCCACCCTGAGCCTCAGGGTAGTGCCTAAGTTTGCTCCGTGCAAGCTCTGCGTGCCTCGGTTTCCATGAGGTCTCCACCGTTGTTGTGCCTCAATGGAACTAGAGGATAGCTTTCAGGACTCCAAGCACTCTAGCCTCCGCACCGTTTCCCATGCTACCACACGGATTCCCCCCACGTCTCCTCTCTGCCTGCTGAGCAACAAGCAGCCGTGTAGGCCCTTTAGAACACTTCTTGCATGCAGAGCCCAAGGCGGGACACTGCTCTCTGTCTTCCTTTGGAAACCTAGGTTGTCGGAGCTTACCCACCTCACGAAGACAGTCTGAGCCGCTCTCATGAGCTGGGGAACGTGGACTCAGTGAGGACCAGGGCCCTACCTGCACTCTGAAAATCACTCTGCTCAGCCTTCCATCCAGGAGCTCACACCGACTGGCTCGTTGGTTTAGCAGGACGTCTAAGTGAGGTCCAAGCTGAGCAAAGAACACACTTCCTCCTTTACCCTGCTAGGCCCACAGAAGAGGTAGAGCCAACTAGGCCTCGCTCAGGCCAGCCCTCCTTCAGGGATCTTGCCACAGTTCGAAGCCTGCACAGTAAAAGATACTTAGCGAAGTTGCCAGGGTTTCGCCATGCTCTCCCTCGGCAGCTCCACTACTACAGGGACTCATGTTTGCTTTGAACTAGTATAGGTGTCCCTGCTTCAAAAAGCAGTCTTTTCCCCTTTGGAAATGTGGATTCTTGTAGCCTCGGAGCTGTTTGCGAAACCCTAGGAAGGCCCAGCTTTTACTCACTGCAGGCACGCCCGGAGAGGAAACGAGTATGTTTCCCCAGAGAAACAGGCTGCTTGCAAGTGTAGAGGGGAGCTTCTCAGGTGCCCAGTGTGTCCCGTTTGTTTCCCTTCGCAGCTCCCTTACTGCAGGTACTTATGCTGGGTGCTAACAAGAGTTGGTTGGCTCTGCCGACAAAAGCAGCCTTTTCCCTTTGGAAGCTTGGATTGTAGTGTCTCATGGGCTGCTTGCCAAACCTTGAAGTTGCCCAGGTTATAGCCTCCGCAGGAACGCTTGCGTAGCAAACGAGCACTTTCTACCGATGAACAGGGTTCCTGTCACGCTGGAGGAGAGTTAATCCCGCAGACCTCGTTCCTCCTGGGAAAGCGCAAGTCCACCCTGAGCCTCAGGGTAGTGCCTAAGTTTCCAACGGGCAAGCTCTGCGTGCCTCGGTTTCCATGAGGTCTCCATCGTTGTTGTGCTTCAATGGAACGCGAGGATAGCTTTCAGGACTCCAAGCACTCTGACCTCCGCACCATTTCCCATGCTACCACACAGATCCCCCCACGTCTCCTCTCTGCCTGCTGAGCAACAAGCAGCCGTGTAGGCCCTTCGGAACACTTCTTGCATGCAGAACCCAAGGCGGCACACTGCTCTCTGTCTTCCTTTGGAAACCTAGGTGGTCGCAGCTTGCCCCAGCTCACGAAGACAGTCTGAGCCGTTCTCATGAGCTGGGAGACGTGGACTCAGTGAGGACCAGGGCCCTACCTGCACTCAGAAAATCACTCTGCTCAGCCTTCCATCCAGGAGCTCACACCGACTGGCTCGTTGGTTTAGCAGGACGTCTAAGTGAGGTCCAAGCTGAGCAAAGAGCACTGTTCCTCCTTTACCCTGCTAGGCCCACGGAAGAGGTAGAGCCAACTAGGCCTCGCTCAGACCAGCCCTCCTTCAGGGATCTTGCCACACTTCGAAGCCTGCACAGTAAAAGATACTTAGCGAAGTTGCCAGGGTTTCGCCATGCTCTCCCTCGGCAGCTCCACTACTACAGGGACTCATGTTTGCTTTGAACTAGTATACGTGTCCCTGCTTCCAAAAGCAGTCTTTTCCCCTTTGGAAATGTGGATTCTTGTAGCCTCGGAGCTGTTTGCGAAACCATAGGAAGGCCCAGCTTTTACTCACTGCAGGCACGCCCGGAGAGGAAACGAGTATGTTTCCCCAGAGAAACAGGCTGCTTGCAAGTGTAGAGGGGAGCTTCTCAGGTGCCCAGTGTCCCGTTTGTTTCCCTTCGCAGCTCCCGTACTGCAGGTACTTATGCTGGGTGCTAACAAGAGTTGGTTGGCTCTGCCGACAAAAGCAGCCTTTTCCCTTTGGAAGCTTGGATTGTAGTGTCTCAGGGGCTGCTTGCCAAACCTTGAAGTTGCCCAGGTTATAGCCTCCGCAGGAACGCTTGCGTAGCAGACGAGCAGTTTCACCCGAGGAACAGCGTTCCTATCACGCTGCAGGAGAGTTAATCCTGCAGACCTCGTTCCTCCTGGGAAAGCGCAAGGACACCCTGAGCCTCAGGGTAGTGCCTAAGTTTGCTCCGTGCAAGCTCTGCGTGCCTCGGTTTCCATGAGGTCTCCATCGTTGTTGTGCTTCAATGGAACGCGAGGATAGCTTTCAGGACTCCAAGTACTCTGACCTCCGCACCATTTCCCATGCTACCACACAGATCCCCCCACGTCTCCTCTCTGCCTGCTGAGCAATAAGCAGCCGTGTAGGCCCTTCGGAACACTTCTTGCATGCAGACCCCAAGGCGGGACACTGCTCTCTGTCTTCCTTTGGAAACCTAGGTTGTCGGAGCTTACCCACCTCACTAAGACAGTCTGAGCCGGTCTCATGAGCTGGGGAACGTGGACTCAGTGAGGACCAGGGCCCTATCTGCACTCAGAAAATCACTCTGCTCAGCCTTCCATCCAGGAGCTCACACCGACTGGCTCGTTGGTTTAGCAGGACGTCTAAGTGAGGTCCAAGCTGAGCAAAGAACACACTTCCTCCTTTACCCTGCTAGGCCCACGGAAGAGGTAGAGCCAACTAGGCCTCGCTCAGGCCAGCCCTCCTTCAGGGATCTTGCCACACTTCGAAGCCTGCACAGTAAAAGTTATTTAGCGAAGTTGCCAGGGTTTCGCCATGCTCTCCCTCGGCAGCTCCACTACTGCAGGGACTCATGTTTGCTGTGAACTAGGATAGGTGGCCCACTTCAAAAAGCAGTCTTTTCCCCTTTGGAAATGTGGATTCTTGTAGCCTCGGAGCTGTTTGCAAAACCCTAGGAAGGCCCAGCTTCTACTCACGGCAGGCACGCCCGGGGAGGAAACGAGTATGTTTCCCCAGAGAAACAGGCTGCTTGCAAGTGTCGAGCGGAGCTTCTCAGGTGCCCAGTGTGTCCCGTTTGTTTCCCTTCGCAGCTGACATCCTGCAGGTACTTATGCTGGGGGCTAACAAGGGTAGGTGGCTCTTCCGACAAAAGCAGCCTTTTCCTTTTGGAAGCTTGGATTGTAGTGTCTCAGGGGCTGCTTGCCAAACCTTGAAGTTGCCCAGGTTATAGCCTCCAGAGGTACGCTTGAGTAGCAAACGAGCACTTTCACCCGAGGAACAGGGTTCCTGTCACGCTGGAGGAGAGTTAATCCCGCAGACCTCGTTCCTCCTGGGAAAGCGCAAGGCCACCCTGAGCCTCAGGGTAGTGCCTAAGTTTGCTCCGTGCAAGCTCTGCGTGCCTCGGTTTCCATGAGGTCTCCATCGTTGTTGTGCTTCAATGGAACGCGAGGATAGCTTTCAGGACTCCAAGCACTCTGACCTCCGCACCATTTCCCATGCTACCACACAGATCCCCCCACGTCTCCTCTCTGCCTGCTGAGCAACAAGCAGCCTTGTAGGCCCTTCGGAACACTTCTTGCATGCAGAACCCAAGGCGGCACACTGCTCTCTGTCTTCCTTTGGAAACCTAGGTGGTCGCAGCTTACCCAGCTCACCAAGACAGTCTGAGCCGGTCTCATGAGCTGGGGAACGTGGACTCAGTGAGGACCAGGGCCCTACCTGCACTCAGAAAATCACTCTGCTCAGCCTTCCATCCAGGAGCTCACACCGACTGGCTCGTTGGTTTAGCAGGACGTCTAAGTGAGGTCCAAGCTGAGCAAAGAACACACTTCCTCCTTTACCCTGCTAGGCCCACGGAAGAGGTAGAGCCAACTAGGCCTCGCTCAGGCCAGCCCTCCTTCAGGGATCTTGCCACACTTCGAAGCCTGCACAGTAAAAGATATTTAGCGAAGTTGCCAGGGTTTCGCCATTCTCCCTCGGCAGCTCCACTACTGCAGGGACTCATGTTTGCTGTGAACTAGGATAGGTGGCCCACTTCCAAAAGCAGTCTTTTCCCCTTTGGAAATGTGGATTCTTGTAGCCTAGGAGCTGTTTGCGAAACCATAGGAAGGCCCAGCTTTTACTCACTGCAGGCACGCCCGGGGACGAAACGAGTATGTTTCCCCAGAGAAACAGGCTGCTTGCAAGTGTCGAGGGGAGCTTCTCAGGTGCCCAGTGTGTCCCGTTTGTTTCCCTTCGCAGCTCCCGTACTGCAGGTACTTATGCTGGGTGCTAACAAGGGTTCGTTGGCTCTGCCGAGAAAAGCAGCCTTTTCCCTTTGGAAGCTTGGATTGTAGTGTCTCAGGGGCTGCTTGCCAAACCTTGAAGTTGACCAGGTTATAGCCTCCGCAGGTACGCTTGCGTAGCAAACGAGCACTTTCACCCGAGGAACAGCGTTCCTATCACGCTGCAGGAGAGTTAATCCTGCAGACCTCGTTCCTCCTGGGAAAGCGCAAGGCCACCCTGAGCCTCAGGGTAGTGCCTAAGTTTGCTCCGTGCAAGCTCTGCGTGCTTCGGTTTCCATGAGGTCTCCATCGTTGTTGTGCTTCAATGGAACGCGAGGATAGCTTTCAGGACTCCAAGCACTCTGACCTCCGCACCATTTCCCATGCTACCACACAGATCCCCCCACGTCTCCTCTCTGCCTGCTGAGCAATAAGCAGCCGTGTAGGCCCTTCGGAACACTTCTTGCATGCAGACCCCAAGGCGGGACACTGCTCTCTGTCTTCCTTTGGAAACCTAGGTTGTCGGAGCTTACTCACCTCACTAAGACAGCCTGAGCCGGTCTCATGAGCTGGGGAACGTGGACTCAGTGAGGACCAGGGCCCTATCTGCACTCAGAAAATCACTCTGCTCAGCCTTCCATCCAGGAGCTCACACCGACTGGCTCGTTGGTTTAGCAGGACGTCTAAGTGAGGTCCAAGCTGAGCAAAGAACACACTTCCTCCTTTACCCTGCTAGGCCCACGGAAGAGGTAGAGCCAACTAGGCCTCGCTCAGGCCAGCCCTCCTTCAGGGATCTTGCCACACTTCGAAGCCTGCACAGTAAAAGTTATTTAGCGAAGTTGCCAGGGTTTCGCCATGCTCTCCCTCGGCAGCTCCACTACTGCAGGGACTCATGTTTGCTGTGAACTAGGATAGGTGGCCCACTTCAAAAAGCAGTCTTTTCCCCTTTGGAAATGTGGATTCTTGTAGCCTCGGAGCTGTTTGCAAAACCCTAGGAAGGCCCAGCTTCTACTCACGGCAGGCACGCCCGGGGAGGAAACGAGTATGTTTCCCCAGAGAAACAGGCTGCTTGCAAGTGTCGAGTGGAGCTTCTCAGGTGCCCAGTGTGTCCCGTTTGTTTCCCTTCGCAGCTGACATCCTGCAGGTACTTATGCTGGGGGCTAACAAGGGTAGGTGGCTCTATCCGACAAAAGCAGCCTTTTCCTTTTGGAAGCTTGGATTGTAGTGTCTCAGGGGCTGCTTGCCAAACCTTGAAGTTGCCCAGGTTATAGCCTCCAGAGGTACGCTTGAGTAGCAAACGAGCACTTTCACCCGAGGAACAGGGTTCCTGTCACGCTGGAGGAGAGTTAATCCCGCAGACCTCGTTCCTCCTGGGAAAGCGCAAGGCCACCCTGAGCCTCAGGGTAGTGCCTAAGTTTGCTCCGTGCAAGCTCTGCGTGCCTCGGTTTCCATGAGGTCTCCATCGTTGTTGTGCTTCAATGGAACGCGAGGATAGCTTTCAGGACTCCAAGCACTCTGACCTCCGCACCATTTCCCATGCTACCACACAGATCCCCCCACGTCTCCTCTCTGCCTGCTGAGCAACAAGCAGCCGTGTAGGCCCTTCGGAACACTTCTTGCATGCAGAACCCAAGGCGGCACACTGCTCTCTGTCTTCCTTTGGAAACCTAGGTGGTCGCAGCTTGCCCCAGCTCACGAAGACAGTCTGAGCCGTTCTCATGAGCTGGGAGACGTGGACTCAGTGAGGACCAGGGCCCTACCTGCACTCAGAAAATCACTCTGCTCAGCCTTCCATCCAGGAGCTCACACCGACTGGCTCGTTGGTTTAGCAGGACGTCTAAGTGAGGTCCAAGCTGAGCAAAGAGCACTGTTCCTCCTTTACCCTGCTAGGCCCACGGAAGAGGTAGAGCCAACTAGGCCTCGCTCAGACCAGCCCTCCTTCAGGGATCTTGCCACACTTCGAAGCCTGCACAGTAAAAGATACTTAGCGAAGTTGCCAGGGTTTCGCCATGCTCTCCCTCGGCAGCTCCACTACTACAGGGACTCATGTTTGCTTTGAACTAGTATACGTGTCCCTGCTTCCAAAAGCAGTCTTTTCCCCTTTGGAAATGTGGATTCTTGTAGCCTCGGAGCTGTTTGCGAAACCATAGGAAGGCCCAGCTTTTACTCACTGCAGGCACGCCCGGAGAGGAAACGAGTATGTTTCCCCAGAGAAACAGGCTGCTTGCAAGTGTAGAGGGGAGCTTCTCAGGTGCCCAGTGTCCCGTTTGTTTCCCTTCGCAGCTCCCGTACTGCAGGTACTTATGCTGGGTGCTAACAAGAGTTGGTTGGCTCTGCCGACAAAAGCAGCCTTTTCCCTTTGGAAGCTTGGATTGTAGTGTCTCAGGGGCTGCTTGCCAAACCTTGAAGTTGCCCAGGTTATAGCCTCCGCAGGAACGCTTGCGTAGCAGACGAGCAGTTTCACCCGAGGAACAGCGTTCCTATCACGCTGCAGGAGAGTTAATCCTGCAGACCTCGTTCCTCCTGGGAAAGCGCAAGGACACCCTGAGCCTCAGGGTAGTGCCTAAGTTTGCTCCGTGCAAGCTCTGCGTGCCTCGGTTTCCATGAGGTCTCCATCGTTGTTGTGCTTCAATGGAACGCGAGGATAGCTTTCAGGACTCCAAGTACTCTGACCTCCGCACCATTTCCCATGCTACCACACAGATCCCCCCACGTCTCCTCTCTGCCTGCTGAGCAATAAGCAGCCGTGTAGGCCCTTCGGAACACTTCTTGCATGCAGACCCCAAGGCGGGACACTGCTCTCTGTCTTCCTTTGGAAACCTAGGTTGTCGGAGCTTACCCACCTCACTAAGACAGTCTGAGCCGGTCTCATGAGCTGGGGAACGTGGACTCAGTGAGGACCAGGGCCCTATCTGCACTCAGAAAATCACTCTGCTCAGCCTTCCATCCAGGAGCTCACACCGACTGGCTCGTTGGTTTAGCAGGACGTCTAAGTGAGGTCCAAGCTGAGCAAAGAACACACTTCCTCCTTTACCCTGCTAGGCCCACGGAAGAGGTAGAGCCAACTAGGCCTCGCTCAGGCCAGCCCTCCTTCAGGGATCTTGCCACACTTCGAAGCCTGCACAGTAAAAGTTATTTAGCGAAGTTGCCAGGGTTTCGCCATGCTCTCCCTCGGCAGCTCCACTACTGCAGGGACTCATGTTTGCTGTGAACTAGGATAGGTGGCCCACTTCAAAAAGCAGTCTTTTCCCCTTTGGAAATGTGGATTCTTGTAGCCTCGGAGCTGTTTGCAAAACCCTAGGAAGGCCCAGCTTCTACTCACGGCAGGCACGCCCGGGGAGGAAACGAGTATGTTTCCCCAGAGAAACAGGCTGCTTGCAAGTGTCGAGCGGAGCTTCTCAGGTGCCCAGTGTGTCCCGTTTGTTTCCCTTCGCAGCTGACATCCTGCAGGTACTTATGCTGGGGGCTAACAAGGGTAGGTGGCTCTTCCGACAAAAGCAGCCTTTTCCTTTTGGAAGCTTGGATTGTAGTGTCTCAGGGGCTGCTTGCCAAACCTTGAAGTTGCCCAGGTTATAGCCTCCAGAGGTACGCTTGAGTAGCAAACGAGCACTTTCACCCGAGGAACAGGGTTCCTGTCACGCTGGAGGAGAGTTAATCCCGCAGACCTCGTTCCTCCTGGGAAAGCGCAAGGCCACCCTGAGCCTCAGGGTAGTGCCTAAGTTTGCTCCGTGCAAGCTCTGCGTGCCTCGGTTTCCATGAGGTCTCCATCGTTGTTGTGCTTCAATGGAACGCGAGGATAGCTTTCAGGACTCCAAGCACTCTGACCTCCGCACCATTTCCCATGCTACCACACAGATCCCCCCACGTCTCCTCTCTGCCTGCTGAGCAACAAGCAGCCTTGTAGGCCCTTCGGAACACTTCTTGCATGCAGAACCCAAGGCGGCACACTGCTCTCTGTCTTCCTTTGGAAACCTAGGTGGTCGCAGCTTACCCAGCTCACCAAGACAGTCTGAGCCGGTCTCATGAGCTGGGGAACGTGGACTCAGTGAGGACCAGGGCCCTACCTGCACTCAGAAAATCACTCTGCTCAGCCTTCCATCCAGGAGCTCACACCGACTGGCTCGTTGGTTTAGCAGGACGTCTAAGTGAGGTCCAAGCTGAGCAAAGAACACACTTCCTCCTTTACCCTGCTAGGCCCACGGAAGAGGTAGAGCCAACTAGGCCTCGCTCAGGCCAGCCCTCCTTCAGGGATCTTGCCACACTTCGAAGCCTGCACAGTAAAAGATATTTAGCGAAGTTGCCAGGGTTTCGCCATTCTCCCTCGGCAGCTCCACTACTGCAGGGACTCATGTTTGCTGTGAACTAGGATAGGTGGCCCACTTCCAAAAGCAGTCTTTTCCCCTTTGGAAATGTGGATTCTTGTAGCCTAGGAGCTGTTTGCGAAACCATAGGAAGGCCCAGCTTTTACTCACTGCAGGCACGCCCGGGGACGAAACGAGTATGTTTCCCCAGAGAAACAGGCTGCTTGCAAGTGTCGAGGGGAGCTTCTCAGGTGCCCAGTGTGTCCCGTTTGTTTCCCTTCGCAGCTCCCGTACTGCAGGTACTTATGCTGGGTGCTAACAAGGGTTCGTTGGCTCTGCCGAGAAAAGCAGCCTTTTCCCTTTGGAAGCTTGGATTGTAGTGTCTCAGGGGCTGCTTGCCAAACCTTGAAGTTGACCAGGTTATAGCCTCCGCAGGTACGCTTGCGTAGCAAACGAGCACTTTCACCCGAGGAACAGCGTTCCTATCACGCTGCAGGAGAGTTAATCCTGCAGACCTCGTTCCTCCTGGGAAAGCGCAAGGCCACCCTGAGCCTCAGGGTAGTGCCTAAGTTTGCTCCGTGCAAGCTCTGCGTGCTTCGGTTTCCATGAGGTCTCCATCGTTGTTGTGCTTCAATGGAACGCGAGGATAGCTTTCAGGACTCCAAGCACTCTGACCTCCGCACCATTTCCCATGCTACCACACAGATCCCCCCACGTCTCCTCTCTGCCTGCTGAGCAATAAGCAGCCGTGTAGGCCCTTCGGAACACTTCTTGCATGCAGACCCCAAGGCGGGACACTGCTCTCTGTCTTCCTTTGGAAACCTAGGTTGTCGGAGCTTACTCACCTCACTAAGACAGCCTGAGCCGGTCTCATGAGCTGGGGAACGTGGACTCAGTGAGGACCAGGGCCCTATCTGCACTCAGAAAATCACTCTGCTCAGCCTTCCATCCAGGAGCTCACACCGACTGGCTCGTTGGTTTAGCAGGACGTCTAAGTGAGGTCCAAGCTGAGCAAAGAACACACTTCCTCCTTTACCCTGCTAGGCCCACGGAAGAGGTAGAGCCAACTAGGCCTCGCTCAGGCCAGCCCTCCTTCAGGGATCTTGCCACACTTCGAAGCCTGCACAGTAAAAGTTATTTAGCGAAGTTGCCAGGGTTTCGCCATGCTCTCCCTCGGCAGCTCCACTACTGCAGGGACTCATGTTTGCTGTGAACTAGGATAGGTGGCCCACTTCAAAAAGCAGTCTTTTCCCCTTTGGAAATGTGGATTCTTGTAGCCTCGGAGCTGTTTGCAAAACCCTAGGAAGGCCCAGCTTCTACTCACGGCAGGCACGCCCGGGGAGGAAACGAGTATGTTTCCCCAGAGAAACAGGCTGCTTGCAAGTGTCGAGTGGAGCTTCTCAGGTGCCCAGTGTGTCCCGTTTGTTTCCCTTCGCAGCTGACATCCTGCAGGTACTTATGCTGGGGGCTAACAAGGGTAGGTGGCTCTATCCGACAAAAGCAGCCTTTTCCTTTTGGAAGCTTGGATTGTAGTGTCTCAGGGGCTGCTTGCCAAACCTTGAAGTTGCCCAGGTTATAGCCTCCAGAGGTACGCTTGAGTAGCAAACGAGCACTTTCACCCGAGGAACAGGGTTCCTGTCACGCTGGAGGAGAGTTAATCCCGCAGACCTCGTTCCTCCTGGGAAAGCGCAAGGCCACCCTGAGCCTCAGGGTAGTGCCTAAGTTTGCTCCGTGCAAGCTCTGCGTGCCTCGGTTTCCATGAGGTCTCCATCGTTGTTGTGCTTCAATGGAACGCGAGGATAGCTTTCAGGACTCCAAGCACTCTGACCTCCGCACCATTTCCCATGCTACCACACAGATCCCCCCACGTCTCCTCTCTGCCTGCTGAGCAACAAGCAGCCGTGTAGGCCCTTCGGAACACTTCTTGCATGCAGAACCCAAGGCGGCACACTGCTCTCTGTCTTCCTTTGGAAACCTAGGTGGTCGCAGCTTGCCCCAGCTCACGAAGACAGTCTGAGCCGTTCTCATGAGCTGGGAGAAGTGGACTCAGTGAGGACCAGGGCCCTACCTGCACTCAGAAAATCACTCTGCTCAGCCTTCCATCCAGGAGCTCACACCGACTGGCTCGTTGGTTTAGCAGGACGTCTAAGTGAGGTCCAAGCTGAGCAAAGAGCACTGTTCCTCCTTTACCCTGCTAGGCCCACGGAAGAGGTAGAGCCAAATAGGCTTCGCTCAGACCAGCCCTCCTTCAGGGATCTTGCCACACTTCGAAGCCTGCACAGTAAAAGATACTTAGCGAAGTTGCCAGGGTTTCGCCATGCTCTCCCTCGGCAGCTCCACTACTACAGGGACTCATGTTTGCTTTGAACTAGTATAGGTGTCCCTGCTTCCAAAAGCAGTCTTTTCCCCTTTGGAAATGTGGATTCTTGTAGCCTCGGAGCTGTTTGCGAAACCATAGGAAGGCCCAGCTTTTACTCACTGCAGGCACTCCCGGAGAGGAAACGAGTATGTTTCCCCAGAGAAACAGGCTGCTTGCAAGTGTAGAGGGGAGCTTCTCAGGTGCCCAGTGTGTCCCGTTTGTTTCCCTTCGCAGCTCCCGTACTGCAGGTACTTATGCTGGGTGCTAACAAGAGTTGGTTGGCTCTGCCGACAAAAGCAGCCTTTTCCCTTTGGAAGCTTGGATTGTAGTGTCTCATGGGCTGCTTGCCAAACCTTGAAGTTGCCCAGGTTATAGCCTCCGCAGGAACGCTTGCGTAGCAAACGAGCACTTTCTACCGATGAACAGCGTTCCTGTCACGCTGGAGGAGAGTTAATCCCGCAGACCTCGTTCCTCCTGGGAAAGCGCAAGTCCACCCTGAGCCTCAGGGTAGTGCCTAAGTTTCCAACGGGCAAGCTCTGCGTGCCTCGGTTTCCATGAGGTCTCCACCGTTGTTGTGCTTCAATGGAACGCGAAGATAGCTTTCAGGACTCCAAGCACTCTGACCTCCGCACCGTTTCCCATGCTACCACACGGATCCCCCCCACGTCTCCTCTCTGCCTGCTGAGCAACAAGCAGCCGTGTAGGCCCTTCAGAACACTTCTTGCATGCAGAGCCCAAGGCGGCACACTGCTCTCTGTCTTCCTCTGGAAACCTAGGTTGTCGCAGCTTACCCAGCTCACCAAGACAGTCTGAGCCGGTCTCATGAGCTGGGGAACGTGGACTCAGTGAGGACCAGGGCCCTACCTGCACTCAGAAAATCACTCTGCTCAGCCTTCCATCCAGGAGCTCACACCGACTGGCTCGTTGGTTTAGCAGGACGTCTAAGTGAGGTCCAAGCTGAGCAAAGAACACACTTCCTCCTTTACCCTGCTAGGCCCACGGAAGAGGTAGAGCCAACTAGGCCTCGCTCAGGCCAGCCCTCCTTCAGGGATCTTGCCACACTTCGAAGCCTGCACAGTAAAAGATATTTAGCGAAGTTGCCAGGGTTTCGCCATTCTCCCTCGGCAGCTCCACTACTGCAGGGACTCATGTTTGCTGTGAACTAGGATAGGTGGCCCACTTCCAAAAGCAGTCTTTTCCCCTTTGGAAATGTGGATTCTTGTAGCCTCGGATCTGTTTGCGAAACCATAGGAAGGCCCAGCTTCTACTCACGGCAGGCACGCCCGGGGAGGAAACGAGTATGTTTCCCCAGAGAAACAGGCTGCTTGCAAGTGTCGAGCGGAGCTTCTCAGGTGCCCAGTGTGTCCCGTTTGTTTCCCTTCGCAGCTGACATCCTGCAGGTACTTATGCTGGGGGCTAACAAGGGTAGGTGGCTCTTCCGACAAAAGCAGCCTTTTCCTTTTGGAAGCTTGGATTGTAGTGTCTCAGGGGCTGCTTGCCAAACCTTGAAGTTGCCCAGGTTATAGCCTCCAGAGGTACGCTTGAGTAGCAAACGAGCACTTTCACCCGAGGAACAGGGTTCCTGTCACGCTGGAGGAGAGTTAATCCCGCAGACCTCGTTCCTCCTGGGAAAGCGCAAGGCCACCCTGAGCCTCAGGGTAGTGCCTAAGTCTCCACAGGGCAAGCTCTGCGTGCCTCGGTTTCCATGAGGTCTCCATAGTTGTTGTGCTTCAATGGAACGCGAGGATAGGTTTCAGGACTCCAAGCACTCTGACCTCCGCACCGTTTCCCATGCTACCACACGGATTCCCCCCACGTCTCCTCTCTGCCTGCTGAGCAGCAAGCAGCCGTGTAGGCCCTTCAGAACACTTCTGCATGCAGAGCCCAAGGCGGCACACTGCTCTCTGTCTTCCTTTGGAAACCTAGGTGGTCGCAGCTTACCCAGCTCACCAAGACAGTCTGAGCCGGTCTCATGAGCTGGGGAACGTGGACTCAGTGAGGACCAGGGCCCTACCTGCACTCAGAAAATCACTCTGCTCAGCCTTCCATCCAGGAGCTCACACCGACTGGCTCGTTGGTTTAGCAGGACGTCTAAGTGAGGTCCAAGCTGAGCAAAGAACACACTTCCTCCTTTACCCTGCTAGGCCCACGGAAGAGGTAGAGCCAACTAGGCCTCGCTCAGGCCAGCCCTCCTTCAGGGATCTTGCCACACTTCGAAGCCTGCACAGTAAAAGTTATTTAGCGAAGTTGCCAGGGTTTCGCCATTCTCCCTCGGCAGCTCCACTACTGCAGGGACTCATGTTTGCTGTGAACTAGGATAGGTGGCCCACTTCCAAAAGCAGTCTTTTCCCCTTTGGAAATGTGGATTCTTGTAGCCTAGGAGCTGTTTGCGAAACCATAGGAAGGCCCAGCTTTTACTCACTGCAGGCACGCCCGGGGAGGAAACGAGTATGTTTCCCCAGAGAAACAGGCTGCTTGCAAGTGTCGAGGGGAGCTTCTCAGGTGCCCAGTGTGTCCCGTTTGTTTCCCTTCGCAGCTCCCGTACTGCAGGTACTTATGCTGGGTGCTAACAAGGGTTCGTTGGCTCTGCCGAGAAAAGCAGCCTTTTCCCTTTGGAAGCTTGGATTGTAGTGTCTCAGGGGCTGCTTGCCAAACCTTGAAGTTGACCAGGTTATAGCCTCCGCAGGTACGCTTGCGTAGCAAACGAGCACTTTCACCCGAGGAACAGCGTTCCTATCACGCTGCAGGAGAGTTAATCCTGCAGACCTCGTTCCTCCTGGGAAAGCGCAAGGCCACCCTGAGCCTCAGGGTAGTGCCTAAGTTTGCTCCGTGCAAGCTCTGCGTGCCTCGGTTTCCATGAGGTCTCCACCGTTGTTGTGCCTCAATGGAACTAGAGGATAGCTTTCAGGACTCCAAGCACTCTAGCCTCCGCACCGTTTCCCATGCTACCACACGGATTCCCCCCACGTCTCCTCTCTGCCTGCTGAGCAACAAGCAGCCGTGTAGGCCCTTTAGAACACTTCTTGCATGCAGAGCCCAAGGCGGGACACTGCTCTCTGTCTTCCTTTGGAAACCTAGGTTGTCGGAGCTTACCCACCTCACGAAGACAGTCTGAGCCGCTCTCATGAGCTGGGGAACGTGGACTCAGTGAGGACCAGGGCCCTACCTGCACTCTGAAAATCACTCTGCTCAGCCTTCCATCCAGGAGCTCACACCGACTGGCTCGTTGGTTTAGCAGGACGTCTAAGTGAGGTCCAAGCTGAGCAAAGAACACACTTCCTCCTTTACCCTGCTAGGCCCACAGAAGAGGTAGAGCCAACTAGGCCTCGCTCAGGCCAGCCCTCCTTCAGGGATCTTGCCACAGTTCGAAGCCTGCACAGTAAAAGATACTTAGCGAAGTTGCCAGGGTTTCGCCATGCTCTCCCTCGGCAGCTCCACTACTGCAGGGACTCATGTTTGCTGTGAACTAGGATAGGTGGCCCACTTCAAAAAGCAGTCTTTTCCCCTTTGGAAATGTGGATTCTTGTAGCCTCAGAGCTGTTTGCGAAACCCTAGGAAGGCCCAGCTTCTACTCACGGCAGGCACGCCCGGGGAGGAAACGAGTATGTTTCCCCAGAGAAACAGGCTGCTTGCAAGTGTCGAGCGGAGCTTCTCAGGTGCCCAGTGTGTCCCGTTTGTTTCCCTTCGCAGCTGACATCCTGCAGGTACTTATGCTGGGGGCTAACAAGGGTAGGTGGCTCTTCCGACAAAAGCAGCCTTTTCCTTTTGGAAGCTTGGATTGTAGTGTCTCAGGGGCTGCTTGCCAAACCTTGAAGTTGCCCAGGTTATAGCCTCCAGAGGTACGCTTGAGTAGCAAACGAGCACTTTCACCCGAGGAACAGGGTTCCTGTCACGCTGGAGGAGAGTTAATCCCGCAGACCTCGTTCCTCCTGGGAAAGCGCAAGGCCACCCTGAGCCTCAGGGTAGTGCCTAAGTTTCTACAGGGCAAGCTCTGCGTGCCTCGGTTTCCATGAGGTCTCCATCGTTGTTGTGCTTCAATGGAACGCGAGGATAGGTTTCAGGACTCCAAGCACTCTGACCTCCGCACCGTTTCCCATGCTACCACACGGATTCCCCCCACGTCTCCTCTCTGCCTGCTGAGCAGCAAGCAGCCGTGTAGGCCCTTCAGAACACTTCTTGCATGCAGAGCCCAAGGCGGGACACTGCTCTCTGTCTTCCTTTGGAAACCTAGGTTGTCGCAGCTTGCCCAGCTCACCAAGACAGTCTGAGCCGGTCTCATGAGCTGGGGAACATGGACTCAGTGAGGACCAGGGCCCTACCTGCACTCAGAAAATCACTCTGCTCAGCCTTCCATCCAGGAGCTCACACCGACTGGCTCGTTGGTTTAGCAGGACGTCTAAGTGAGGTCCAAGCTGAGCAAAGAACACACTTCCTCCTTTACCCTGCTAGGCCCACGGAAGAGGTAGAGCCAACTAGGCCTCGCTCAGGCCAGCCCTCCTTCAGGGATCTTGCCACACTTCGAAGCCTGCACAGTAAAAGATATTTAGCGAAGTTGCCAGGGTTTCGCCATTCTCCCTCGGCAGCTCCTCTACTGCAGGGACTCATGTTTGCTGTGAACTAGGATAGGTGGCCCACTTCCAAAAGCAGTCTTTTCCCCTTTGGAAAGGTGGATTCTTGTAGCCTAGGAGCTGTTTGCGAAACCATAGGAAGGCCCAGCTTTTACTCACTGCAGGCATGCCCGGGGACGAAACGAGTATGTTTCCCCAGAGAAACAGGCTGCTTGCAAGTGTAGAGGGGAGCTTCTCAGGTGCCCAGTGTGTCCCGTTTGTTTCCCTTCGCAGCTGACATCCTGCAGGTACTTATGCTGGGTGCTAACAAGGGTTCTTTGGCTCTGTCGAGAAAAGCAGCCTTTTCCCTTTGGAAGCTTGGATTGTAGTGTCTCAGGGGCTGCTTGCCAAACCTTGAAGTTGACCTGGTTATAGCCTCCGCAGGTACACTTGCGTAGCAAACGAGCACTTTCACCCGATGAACAGCGTTCCTATCACGCTGCAGGAGAGTTAATCCTGCAGACCTCGTTCCTCCTGGGAAAGCGCAAGTCCACCCTGAGCCTCAGGGTAGTGCCTAAGTTTGCTCCGTGCAAGCTCTGCGTGCCTCGGTTTCCATGAGGTCTCCACCGTTGTTGTGCTTCAATGGAACGCGAGGATAGCTTTCAGGACTCCAAGCACTCTGACCTCCGCACTGTTTCCCATGCTACCAAACGGATCCCCCCCACATCTCCTCTCTGCCTGCTGAGCATCAAGCAGCCGTGTAGGCCCTTCAGAACACTTCTTGCATGCAGAGCCCAAGGCGGCACACTGCTCTCTGTCTTCCTCTGGAAACCTAGGTTGTCGCAGCTTACCCAGCTCACCAAGACAGTCTGAGCCGGTCTCATGAGCTGGGGAACGTGGACTCAGTGAGGACCAGGGCCCTATCTGCACTCAGAAAATCACTCTGCTCAGCCTTCCATCCAGGAGCTCACACCGACTGGCTCGTTGGTTTAGCAGGACGTCTAAGTGAGGTCCAAGCTGAGCAAAGAACACACTTCCTCCTTTACCCTGCTAGGCCCACGGAAGAGGTAGAGCCAACTAGGCCTCGCTCAGGCCAGCCCTCCTTCAGGGATCTTGCCACACTTCGAAGCCTGCACAGTAAAAGATACTTAGCGAAGTTGCCAAGATTTCGCCATGCTCTCCCTCGGCAGCTCCACTACTGCAGGGACTCATGTTTGCTTTGAACTAGGATAGGTGTCCCTGCTTCCAAAAGCAGTCTTTTCCCCTTTGGAAATGTGGATTCTTGTAGCCTAGGAGCTGTTTGCGAAACCGTAGGAAGGCCCAGCTTTTACTCACTGCAGGCACGCCCGGAGAGGAAACGAGTATGTTTCCCCAGAGAAACAGGCTGCTTGAAAGTGTAGAGGGGAGCTTCTCAGGTGCCCAGTGTCCCGTTTGTTTCCCTTCGCAGCTCCCGTACTGCAGGTACTTATGCTGGGTGCTAACAAGAGTTGGTTGGCTCTGCCGACAAAAGCAGCCTTTTCCCTTTGGAAGCTTGGATTGTAGTGTCTCAGGGGCTGCTTGCCAAACCTTGAAGTTGCCCAGGTTATAGCCTCCGCAGGAACGCTTGCGTAGCAAACGAGCACTTTCTACAGATGAACAGGGTTCCTGTCACGCTGGAGGAGAGTTAATCCCGCAGACCTCGTTCCTCCTGGGAAAGCGCAAGTCCACCCTGAGCCTCAGGGTAGTGCCTAAGTTTCCAACGGGCAAGCTCTGCGTGCCTCGGTTTCCATGAGGTCTCCACCGTTGTTGTGCTTCAATGGAACGCGAAGATAGCTTTCAGGACTCCAAGCACTCTGACCTCCGCACCGTTTCCCATGCTACCACACGGATCCCCCCCACGTCTCCTCTCTGCCTGCTGAGCAACAAGCAGCCGTGTAGGCCCTTCAGAACACTTCTGCATGCAGAGCCCAAGGCGGCACACTGCTCTCTGTCTTCCTTTGGAAACCTAGGTTGTCGCAGCTTACCCAGCTCACCAAGACAGTCTGAGCCGGTCTCATGAGCTGGGGAACGTGGACTCAGTGAGGACCAGGGCCCTACCTGCACTCAGAAAATCACTCTGCTCAGCCTTCCATCCAGGAGCTCACACCGACTGGCTCGTTGGTTTAGCAGGACGTCTAAGTGAGGTCCAAGCTGAGCAAAGAACACACTTCCTCCTTTACCCTGCTAGGCCCACGGAAGAGGTAGAGCCAACTAGGCCTCGCTCAGGCCAGCCCTCCTTCAGGGATCTTGCCACACTTCGAAGCCTGCACAGTAAAAGTTATTTAGCGAAGTTGCCAGGGTTTCGCCATTCTCCCTCGGCAGCTCCACTACTGCAGGGACTCATGTTTGCTGTGAACTAGGATAGGTGGCCCACTTCCAAAAGCAGTCTTTTCCCCTTTGGAAATGTGGATTCTTGTAGCCTAGGAGCTGTTTGCGAAACCATAGGAAGGCCCAGCTTTTACTCACTGCAGGCACGCCCGGGGAGGAAACGAGTATGTTTCCCCAGAGAAACAGGCTGCTTGCAAGTGTCGAGGGGAGCTTCTCAGGTGCCCAGTGTGTCCCGTTTGTTTCCCTTCACAGCTCCCGTACTGCAGGTACTTATGCTGGGTGCTAACAAGGGTTCGTTGGCTCTGCCGAGAAAAGCAGCCTTTTCCCTTTGGAAGCTTGGATTGTAGTGTCTCAGGGGCTGCTTGCCAAACCTTGAAGTTGACCAGGTTATAGCCTCCGCAGGTACGCTTGCGTAGCAAACGAGCACTTTCACCCGAGGAACAGCGTTCCTATCACGCTGCAGGAGAGTTAATCCTGCAGACCTCGTTCCTCCTGGGAAAGCGCAAGGCCACCCTGAGCCTCAGGGTAGTGCCTAAGTTTGCTCCGTGCAAGCTCTGCGTGCCTCGGTTTCCATGAGGTCTCCACCGTTGTTGTGCCTCAATGGAACTAGAGGATAGCTTTCAGGACTCCAACCACTCTAGCCTCCGCACCGTTTCCCATGCTACCACACGGATTCCCCCCACGTCTCCTCTCTGCCTGCTGAGCAACAAGCAGCCGTGTAGGCCCTTCAGAACACTTCTTGCATGCAGAGCCCAAGGCGGGACACTGCTCTCTGTCTTCCTTTGGAAACCTAGGTTGTCGGAGCTTACCCACCTCACGAAGACAGTCTGAGCCGCTCTCATGAGCTGGGGAACGTGGACTCAGTGAGGACCAGGGCCCTACCTGCACTCTGAAAATCACTCTGCTCAGCCTTCCATCCAGGAGCTCACACCGACTGGCTCGTTGGTTTAGCAGGACGTCTAAGTGAGGTCCAAGCTGAGCAAAGAACACACTTCCTCCTTTACCCTGCTAGGCCCACAGAAGAGGTAGAGCCAACTAGGCCTCGCTCAGGCCAGCCCTCCTTCAGGGATCTTGCCACAGTTCGAAGCCTGCACAGTAAAAGATACTTAGCGAAGTTGCCAGGGTTTCGCCATGCTCTCCCTCGGCAGCTCCACTACTGCAGGGACTCATGTTTGCTGTGAACTAGGATAGGTGGCCCACTTCAAAAAGCAGTCTTTTCCCCTTTGGAAATGTGGATTCTTGTAGCCTCAGAGCTGTTTGCGAAACCCTAGGAAGGCCCAGCTTCTACTCACGGCAGGCACGCCCGGGGAGGAAACGAGTATGTTTCCCCAGAGAAACAGGCTGCTTGCAAGTGTCGAGCGGAGCTTCTCAGGTGCCCAGTGTGTCCCGTTTGTTTCCCTTCGCAGCTGACATCCTGCAGGTACTTATGCTGGGGGCTAACAAGGGTAGGTGGCTCTTCCGACAAAAGCAGCCTTTTCCTTTTGGAAGCTTGGATTGTAGTGTCTCAGGGGCTGCTTGCCAAACCTTGAAGTTGCCCAGGTTATAGCCTCCAGAGGTACGCTTGAGTAGCAAACGAGCACTTTCACCCGAGGAACAGGGTTCCTGTCACGCTGGAGTAGAGTTAATCCCGCAGACCTCGTTCCTCCTGGGAAAGCGCAAGGCCACCCTGAGCCTCAGGGTAGTGCCTAAGTTTCCACAGGGCAAGCTCTGCGTGCCTCGGTTTCCATGAGGTCTCCACCGTTGTTGTGCTTCAATGGAACGCGAGGATAGATTTCAGGACTCCAAGCACTCTGACCTCCGCACCGTTTCCCATGCTACCACACGGATCCCCCCCAAGTCTCCTCTCTGCCTGCTGAGCAACAAGCAGCCGTGTAGGCCCTTCAGAACACTTCTTGCATGCAGAGCCCAAGGCGGCACACTGCTCTCTGTCTTCCTCTGGAAACCTAGGTTGTCGCAGCTTACCCAGCTCACCAAGACAGTCTGAGCCGGTCTCATGAGCTGGGGAACGTGGACTCAGTGAGGACCAGGGCCCTACCTGCACTCAGAAAATCACTCTGCTCAGCCTTCCATCCAGGAGCTCACACCGACTGGCTCGTTGGTTTAGCAGGACGTCTAAGTGAGGTCCAAGCTGAGCAAAGAACACACTTCCTCCTTTACCCTGCTAGGCCCACGGAAGAGGTAGAGCCAACTAGGCCTCGCTCAGGCCAGCCCTCCTTCAGGGATCTTGCCACAGTTCGAAGCCTGCACAGTAAAAGATACTTAGCGAAGTTGCCAGGGTTTCGCCATGCTCTCCCTCGGCAGCTCCACTACTGCAGGGACTCATGTTTGCTGTGAACTAGGATAGGTGGCCCACTTCCAAAAGCAGTCTTTTCCCCTTTGGAAATGTGGATTCTTGCAGCCTCGGAGCTGTTTGCAAAACCCTAGGAAGGCCCAGCTTCTACTCACGGCAGGCACGCCCGGGGAGGAAACGAGTATGTTTCCCCAGAGAAACAGGCTGCTTGCAAGTGTCGAGGGGAGCTTCTCAGGTGCCCAGTGTGTCCCGTTTGTTTCCCTTCGCAGCTGACATCCTGCAGGTACTTATACTGGGGGCTAACAAGGGTAGGTGGCTCTTCCGACAAAAGCAGCCTTTTCCTTTTGGAAGCTTGGATTGTAGTGTCTCAGGGGCTGCTTGCCAAACCTTGAAGTTGCCCAGGTTATAGCCTCCAGAGGTACGCTTGAGTAGCAAACGAGCACTTTCACCCGAGGAACAGGGTTCCTGTCACGCTGGAGGAGAGTTAATCCCGCAGACCTCGTTCCTCCTGGGAAAGCGCAAGGCCACCCTGAGCCTCAGGGTAGTGCCTAAGTTTCCACAGGGCAAGCTCTGCGTGCCTCGGTTTCCATGAGGTCTCCATCGTTGTTGTGCTTCAATGGAACGCGAGGATAGCTTTCAGGACTCCAAGCACTCTGACCTCCGCACCATTTCCCATGCTACCACACAGATCCCCCCACGTGTCCTCTCTGCCTGCTGAGCAACAAGCAGCCGTGTAGGCCCTTCGGAACACTTCTTGCATGCAGAACCCAAGGCGGCACACTGCTCTCTGTCTTCCTTTGGAAACCTAGGTGGTCGCAGCTTGCCCCAGCTCACGAAGACAGTCTGAGCCGTTCTCATGAGCTGGGAGACGTGGACTCAGTGAGGACCAGGGCCCTACCTGCACTCAGAAAAATCACTCTGCTCAGCCTTCCATCCAGGAGCTCACACCGACTGGCTCGTTGGTTTAGCAGGACGTCTAAGTGAGGTCCAAGCTGAGCAAAGAGCACACTTCCTCCTTTACCCTGCTAGGCCCACGGAAGAGGTAGAGCCAACTAGGCCTCGTTCAGGCCAGCCCTCCTTCAGGGATCTTGCCACACTTCGAAGCCTGCACAGTAAAAGATACTTAGCGAAGTTGCCACGATTTCGCCATGCTCTCCTTCGGCAGCTCCACTACTGCAGGGACTCATGTTTGCTTTGAACTAGGATAGGTGTCCCTGCTTCCAAAAGCAGTCTTTTCCCCTTTGGAAATGTGGATTCTTGTAGCCTAGGAGCTGTTTGCGAAACCGTAGGAAGGCCCAGCTTTTACTCACTGCAGGCACGCCCGGAGAGGAAACGAGTATGTTTCCCCAGAGAAACAGGCTGCTTGAAAGTGTAGAGGGGAGCTTCTCAGGTGCCCAGTGTCCCGTTTGTTTCCCTTCGCAGCTCCCGTACTGCAGGTACTTATGCTGGGTGCTAACAAGAGTTGGTTGGCTCTGCCGACAAAAGCAGCCTTTTCCCTTTGGAAGCTTGGATTGTAGTGTCTCAGGGGCTGCTTGCCAAACCTTGAAGTTGCCCAGGTTATAGCCTCCGCAGGAACGCTTGCGTAGCAAACGAGCACTTTCTACAGATGAACAGGGTTCCTGTCACGCTGGAGGAGAGTTAATCCCGCAGACCTCGTTCCTCCTGGGAAAGCGCAAGTCCACCCTGAGCCTCAGGGTAGTGCCTAAGTTTCCAACGGGCAAGCTCTGCGTGCCTCGGTTTCCATGAGGTCTCCACCGTTGTTGTGCTTCAATGGAACGCGAAGATAGCTTTCAGGACTCCAAGCACTCTGACCTCCGCACCGTTTCCCATGCTACCACACGGATCCCCCCCACGTCTCCTCTCTGCCTGCTGAGCAACAAGCAGCCGTGTAGGCCCTTCAGAACACTTCTGCATGCAGAGCCCAAGGCGGCACACTGCTCTCTGTCTTCCTTTGGAAACCTAGGTTGTCGCAGCTTACCCAGCTCACCAAGACAGTCTGAGCCGGTCTCATGAGCTGGGGAACGTGGACTCAGTGAGGACCAGGGCCCTACCTGCACTCAGAAAATCACTCTGCTCAGCCTTCCATCCAGGAGCTCACACCGACTGGCTCGTTGGTTTAGCAGGACGTCTAAGTGAGGTCCAAGCTGAGCAAAGAACACACTTCCTCCTTTACCCTGCTAGGCCCACGGAAGAGGTAGAGCCAACTAGGCCTCGCTCAGGCCAGCCCTCCTTCAGGGATCTTGCCACACTTCGAAGCCTGCACAGTAAAAGTTATTTAGCGAAGTTGCCAGGGTTTCGCCATTCTCCCTCGGCAGCTCCACTACTGCAGGGACTCATGTTTGCTGTGAACTAGGATAGGTGGCCCACTTCCAAAAGCAGTCTTTTCCCCTTTGGAAATGTGGATTCTTGTAGCCTAGGAGCTGTTTGCGAAACCATAGGAAGGCCCAGCTTTTACTCACTGCAGGCACGCCCGGGGAGGAAACGAGTATGTTTCCCCAGAGAAACAGGCTGCTTGCAAGTGTCGAGGGGAGCTTCTCAGGTGCCCAGTGTGTCCCGTTTGTTTCCCTTCGCAGCTCCCGTACTGCAGGTACTTATGCTGGGTGCTAACAAGGGTTCGTTGGCTCTGCCGAGAAAAGCAGCCTTTTCCCTTTGGAAGCTTGGATTGTAGTGTCTCAGGGGCTGCTTGCCAAACCTTGAAGTTGACCAGGTTATAGCCTCCGCAGGTACGCTTGCGTAGCAAACGAGCACTTTCACCCGAGGAACAGCGTTCCTATCACGCTGCAGGAGAGTTAATCCTGCAGACCTCGTTCCTCCTGGGAAAGCGCAAGGCCACCCTGAGCCTCAGGGTAGTGCCTAAGTTTGCTCCGTGCAAGCTCTGCGTGCCTCGGTTTCCATGAGGTCTCCACCGTTGTTGTGCCTCAATGGAACTAGAGGATAGCTTTCAGGACTCCAACCACTCTAGCCTCCGCACCGTTTCCCATGCTACCACACGGATTCCCCCCACGTCTCCTCTCTGCCTGCTGAGCAACAAGCAGCCGTGTAGGCCCTTCAGAACACTTCTTGCATGCAGAGCCCAAGGCGGGACACTGCTCTCTGTCTTCCTTTGGAAACCTAGGTTGTCGGAGCTTACCCACCTCACGAAGACAGTCTGAGCCGCTCTCATGAGCTGGGGAACGTGGACTCAGTGAGGACCAGGGCCCTACCTGCACTCTGAAAATCACTCTGCTCAGCCTTCCATCCAGGAGCTCACACCGACTGGCTCGTTGGTTTAGCAGGACGTCTAAGTGAGGTCCAAGCTGAGCAAAGAACACACTTCCTCCTTTACCCTGCTAGGCCCACAGAAGAGGTAGAGCCAACTAGGCCTCGCTCAGGCCAGCCCTCCTTCAGGGATCTTGCCACAGTTCGAAGCCTGCACAGTAAAAGATACTTAGCGAAGTTGCCAGGGTTTCGCCATGCTCTCCCTCGGCAGCTCCACTACTGCAGGGACTCATGTTTGCTGTGAACTAGGATAGGTGGCCCACTTCAAAAAGCAGTCTTTTCCCCTTTGGAAATGTGGATTCTTGTAGCCTCAGAGCTGTTTGCGAAACCCTAGGAAGGCCCAGCTTCTACTCACGGCAGGCACGCCCGGGGAGGAAACGAGTATGTTTCCCCAGAGAAACAGGCTGCTTGCAAGTGTCGAGCGGAGCTTCTCAGGTGCCCAGTGTGTCCCGTTTGTTTCCCTTCGCAGCTGACATCCTGCAGGTACTTATGCTGGGGGCTAACAAGGGTAGGTGGCTCTTCCGACAAAAGCAGCCTTTTCCTTTTGGAAGCTTGGATTGTAGTGTCTCAGGGGCTGCTTGCCAAACCTTGAAGTTGCCCAGGTTATAGCCTCCAGAGGTACGCTTGAGTAGCAAACGAGCACTTTCACCCGAGGAACAGGGTTCCTGTCACGCTGGAGTAGAGTTAATCCCGCAGACCTCGTTCCTCCTGGGAAAGCGCAAGGCCACCCTGAGCCTCAGGGTAGTGCCTAAGTTTCCACAGGGCAAGCTCTGCGTGCCTCGGTTTCCATGAGGTCTCCACCGTTGTTGTGCTTCAATGGAACGCGAGGATAGATTTCAGGACTCCAAGCACTCTGACCTCCGCACCGTTTCCCATGCTACCACACGGATCCCCCCCAAGTCTCCTCTCTGCCTGCTGAGCAACAAGCAGCCGTGTAGGCCCTTCAGAACACTTCTTGCATGCAGAGCCCAAGGCGGCACACTGCTCTCTGTCTTCCTCTGGAAACCTAGGTTGTCGCAGCTTACCCAGCTCACCAAGACAGTCTGAGCCGGTCTCATGAGCTGGGGAACGTGGACTCAGTGAGGACCAGGGCCCTACCTGCACTCAGAAAATCACTCTGCTCAGCCTTCCATCCAGGAGCTCACACCGACTGGCTCGTTGGTTTAGCAGGACGTCTAAGTGAGGTCCAAGCTGAGCAAAGAACACACTTCCTCCTTTACCCTGCTAGGCCCACGGAAGAGGTAGAGCCAACTAGGCCTCGCTCAGGCCAGCCCTCCTTCAGGGATCTTGCCACAGTTCGAAGCCTGCACAGTAAAAGATACTTAGCGAAGTTGCCAGGGTTTCGCCATGCTCTCCCTCGGCAGCTCCACTACTGCAGGGACTCATGTTTGCTGTGAACTAGGATAGGTGGCCCACTTCAAAAAGCAGTCTTTTCCCCTTTGGAAATGTGGATTCTTGCAGCCTCGGAGCTGTTTGCAAAACCCTAGGAAGGCCCAGCTTCTACTCACGGCAGGCACGCCCGGGGAGGAAACGAGTATGTTTCCCCAGAGAAACAGGCTGCTTGCAAGTGTCGAGGGGAGCTTCTCAGGTGCCCAGTGTGTCCCGTTTGTTTCCCTTCGCAGCTGACATCCTGCAGGTACTTATACTGGGGGCTAACAAGGGTAGGTGGCTCTTCCGACAAAAGCAGCCTTTTCCTTTTGGAAGCTTGGATTGTAGTGTCTCAGGGGCTGCTTGCCAAACCTTGAAGTTGCCCAGGTTATAGCCTCCAGAGGTACGCTTGAGTAGCAAACGAGCACTTTCACCCGAGGAACAGGGTTCCTGTCACGCTGGAGGAGAGTTAATCCCGCAGACCTCGTTCCTCCTGGGAAAGCGCAAGGCCACCCTGAGCCTCAGGGTAGTGCCTAAGTTTCCACAGGGCAAGCTCTGCGTGCCTCGGTTTCCATGAGGTCTCCATCGTTGTTGTGCTTCAATGGAACGCGAGGATAGCTTTCAGGACTCCAAGCACTCTGACCTCCGCACCATTTCCCATGCTACCACACAGATCCCCCCACGTGTCCTCTCTGCCTGCTGAGCAACAAGCAGCCGTGTAGGCCCTTCGGAACACTTCTTGCATGCAGAACCCAAGGCGGCACACTGCTCTCTGTCTTCCTTTGGAAACCTAGGTGGTCGCAGCTTGCCCCAGCTCACGAAGACAGTCTGAGCCGTTCTCATGAGCTGGGAGACGTGGACTCAGTGAGGACCAGGGCCCTACCTGCACTCAGAAAAATCACTCTGCTCAGCCTTCCATCCAGGAGCTCACACCGACTGGCTCGTTGGTTTAGCAGGACGTCTAAGTGAGGTCCAAGCTGAGCAAAGAGCACACTTCCTCCTTTACCCTGCTAGGCCCACGGAAGAGGTAGAGCCAACTAGGCCTCGTTCAGGCCAGCCCTCCTTCAGGGATCTTGCCACACTTCGAAGCCTGCACAGTAAAAGATACTTAGCGAAGTTGCCACGATTTCGCCATGCTCTCCTTCGGCAGCTCCACTACTGCAGGGACTCATGTTTGCTTTGAACTAGGATAGGTGTCCCTGCTTCCAAAAGCAGTCTTTTCCCCTTTGGAAATGTGGATTCTTGTAGCCTAGGAGCTGTTTGCGAAACCGTAGGAAGGCCCAGCTTTTACTCACTGCAGGCACGCCCGGAGAGGAAACGAGTATGTTTCCCCAGAGAAACAGGCTGCTTGAAAGTGTAGAGGGGAGCTTCTCAGGTGCCCAGTGTCCCGTTTGTTTCCCTTCGCAGCTCCCGTACTGCAGGTACTTATGCTGGGTGCTAACAAGAGTTGGTTGGCTCTGCCGACAAAAGCAGCCTTTTCCCTTTGGAAGCTTGGATTGTAGTGTCTCAGGGGCTGCTTGCCAAACCTTGAAGTTGCCCAGGTTATAGCCTCCGCAGGAACGCTTGCGTAGCAAACGAGCACTTTCTACAGATGAACAGGGTTCCTGTCACGCTGGAGGAGAGTTAATCCCGCAGACCTCGTTCCTCCTGGGAAAGCGCAAGTCCACC